>NC_134590.1:72307500-73760000 GCF_037038515.1 Microtus pennsylvanicus | reverse complement strand
GCTCTATTATTCACCTCTACATATTTAAAACGTGCACTGTGTTGATAAGCCTACACTGCTGCTCTGAATAGAGCACTTACCTCAAAAGAAGAAATCCAAAGGACAAAGAGTAGAAAAAATAGATGTGAAATACCTTACTCCATCTAACTTCTCATGACTCAGAGAAGCAGTTTGCTTTAGCTCCTGAATACGATAAACAAAACCACATGTTCCCACAATGGCGGATGGACACAAGGCTCTAGATACACCAGAGACTATCCACAGCTTTGCCGGGGTTCATGGTTTAAATTGACCCATAGTATCATTTGTGTTTAACCTCATTTATGTACAGATGGCATGTATTTTACGTAGAATTGAACACACACATGAATATGTATAGTTCTCAGTCTAGTAAGCTAAGCCACAATTTTCTTTCAAATAACGTTGAAAGGATCAAAATGGCACTTTTGGGTAAATATGCTCTCGGGTACACAGTCCATGGTAAAAGCACAAGCAAGTGAGGATCTTCCCACTGCTGGGTAGGTGGAGCTCCCAGAGGGCTGCTGGTGGTAGAGGTAAGTCCCAGTTGAAGTAGCATACTGACTTGTACATTGAGGGATTATTCATGCACCTTATCTGACTATTCTAGCTAGAACACAGAAGAAACTGGGCAGGACACAAAGGGAAGTCGGTGACACAATGTTGATTCACGGGGCCAGTGGGCAGAAATAACTAAAATTTCCAGAAAAGATATATTTGACATACTGGTTAACATTCATGCATGAAAAAAAGAATACATGCTTGATTAATTATTTTATATTTAAGGCAATTTGCAAAACATGTTTAAAAATGTAGGTGGCAAAGACAGAGAAATTAAGACATAAATAGTTTCATCAACCTGAATTGATTTTGTTATATCATTTTTATTATTTTTAACTGCAGAAATACTTGAAGTACTTACAAAAGTTGGAAATGACTCAAAAAGGCTAACAGTTATTTGTATCTTTTCCTTAAAAAGGAAAGATTAAGATGGGGAAAAATAGAAAAAAGACAATAGAGTATAGCATGAACTATACCAAAGGATCCTTTACATCAGCTTCCTCCTTATTTCACTGTTTGGCTATTAGGTGCTCAGCTGATCTGCTTTTATTAATTTAA
Organism: Microtus pennsylvanicus; assembly: GCF_037038515.1. NCBI lineage: Eukaryota > Metazoa > Chordata > Mammalia > Rodentia > Cricetidae > Microtus > Microtus pennsylvanicus. The sequence goes on along the minus strand of NC_134590.1, from coordinate 73,758,863 downwards.
AAAACTGGCATGAATTTTATATAAATTAGATTTGTATAGATAATGGAAGTTTTAATAATTATATTTTAGAAAAATTATGAGCATACTGTTTATATTCTCTAGTACATTATTATTTCATTGCTTTGAAAGTTTAATTTTATTTTTGTTCTAAAATCATAAAATCAAATTAATATAGCTTTATAACAAAACTGGATTCATAAGTATCTAATGATAGTTATAGTAACATACTTAATATTCGATGGATCACTATGACAGTTCAATACATAAGACCTGACAGGATCCATGCTGCAAAATTTTGTATCCTTCTGAATAAATTCGGATACTATACATAATTTGAAAATGTTAAAAAATTCAAGACACCAGTAAAAGTGCTTACTTTATCATGATAAATAGGTATGTCACATCCTGTCATAACCTTAAAGGGTTGGTGGCTACAAAGGAATGTATCATTTTTATCCCTTTTCCTATTAGACTTGACATTTGAGAAGTTGCAAACTTATCTTTCATGTGAAAACTATGATGACAAAGATTTTCCATCATGAAATGAGTGCGAAGTTGACACTGATATTTCTTTCGAGAGGTAGAAGTCATCTGTTTACTTGGGTGCAGCAAATGTTAAGAGGCAGAGAGAAAAGTCGCTGAAGCCACTGACAAATGGCTGGACCATGTCTTCTCAATTGCACACAGTAGCTTTGAGGTCAGTGGGATTGTAGCATGGAAGCATGCACATGAACTCTCAAGAATACAGAAGTTAAAGAACTCTTTTCGTTCAAGAAAACAACCAGAAGAACAAAAGAATTGTACACTTTTAAGTCCATAGGAGACTCTTAAAGGGACACAGAGGTAGCTGAGGCAAGGCTGGGGCCACAGCTAAGTATGCCCATCGATTCTTTATCCATTCCTTTTAATGGTTGTCTGTGTTTGCCTGATTGCTTTAGCCATGTCACTGTGTTTAGTGACATCGTTTATATTCGCCATCCAAATCTCATTTACTAATAAGACATTCTATCAGAGAATTTTCCATGAGATTCTCAATTAAATAGGTCCCATGCATAAAGCATAACCACTTAGAAGAAAATCCATGGAATAGGAATACAGACAGAAGAATGCTAAGATTAAATTATGACTGAAAGGATGTTAGTTCATAACTCATATCCCAGTGAAATTCATTGTGCATTTTATTATTATTTGACACCATATCCACCATGGTTTCTATCCTTATTTTGTCATGCACTTACAATGTAGGTAAATTTTGTATATATACAAATCAACCATAAGTTTTAACTTACCAGAATTGTCACTCATGAAAAGGTCTTGGTAATTTTGTCCTATTTTCACGTATACAGTGAATTTATAATCAGAATTCAATATGCTGACATATTGCCTTTATAATTAAGCTCAACCTCACATGCATTTTAGAAGATTTGATCCATTTTATGTTTAAAACATTAAATCACATAATTTTAGGAAACTTATTAATTTTTCAGGCTACAGTTTGATCCTCAGAGATAAATTTGATTTTTTTTTTCTTTTCGGTGCAAGAGGTTAAACGAGGATGTCATATATACGAGGTAAGCACCATATCACTGACGGGCATGCCAAGTCTCTAATGTGGACTCTTCTAAATAGATAGTCAACTATGCCTGATTTCTTTTCTCCGCTCTGAACCACTTACATATCAACTTGCAAAGGTTTTAAATGTCCAAGATAAATAAGTGCAGCAGGGCACAGCATGTTGTTGTATGTTAAACTACTGCTGCCAGGTCAGCCAGATTGTATCTGATAAGCTGTCCTGAACAGGATGAAGAGTCGTTGTATCCCTGGCTTCTTCATTCAGAAAGAGAAGGCCGACTGTAATAAGACTCTCTGCTTTACTAATACAGAAAGTGTGCATCCCTTCCCATTGTTGGTCAGGAAACACAAACTGACTCATATCAACAATGAATGCCTCATTTAAAGCCTCATGATCACAGAGATTGAAAGAGTGACTAGCAAGGCTGCTTCCTTGAGTGTTCCCATTCCTTTCCATAGTCCCACACTGATTTCTCCTTATATTCATTTATATACAACTCATGGATTATTTCCTTATTTATGATCCATTGTCTACATTTAGGCCTTCTAAAAGCTATCATTCAGGTCCTCTGTTTCTACATACTATTAGTGATATATTTGAACTTTTTCAACTAATTCAGCATACATAAGGGATACTCAGCTCTCTGCCTACAGGTGTCTCAAATACCAGCTCATCAACAAACTTCTAAGGTTCAGAAATTCCGAAATTTCCCCAAATCTTCTTCATTTGAAAATGTTGACAGTTCTGCCGACACTTCTGTGATTCACACAGGAATGCAATTTTCATAACAGTTTGTGAGAATGCTGGTGAGATCTGGAGAAAATACATGACACAGAGGAATTCTCCATTCAAGGTTGTTTCTTAATGTAATATATATAAAGGTCAGCCGCAGCTGGAGATAGATGTGCTGAAACTTTGCTGGTAGGTCACAATCTCATGGTGATACACAGATTAATAGAATGGGTTAAATTAAGATGTAAGAGTTAGCCAATAAGAAGCTAAAGCTAATGGACCAGGCAGTGATTGAATCAACACAGTTTCTGTTTGATTATTTAGGTTCTGGGCAGCTGGGATGAACAAGCGACCTCCATAGTACAATCAGCCATGATGTCTTCCCAGATAAACTCAGTTTCCCCCTTTCAGAGACTGTTTCCATCCCATCAAGTTTATCACCTGTATGTTCTTCTGTTGAATGTGCCACAAGGATGCTGCAGTATCACAGACCCTCCTCATTTTTCTATGTGTTGTTAAAGAATTCAAATAGCCAGGTCAATGATGCACTGAAAGGTATGTCCCACAGAATGTGGCATTGGCATTCCCAACTGGTCTGTAGGAAAATAACCATTGTGGAACTATCAAACTACGGTTATAAAATGAGGGAAGTTATTCATATGCCTTCTGGGAAATAAATTTTAGCATCTTCCTTTTTGTAGAATTTCTCTACAAATTATTTTTCCTCAGCTGTATATATGTGGAAATATGTACAGTTGTTAAATATTTTTTCACAGTATTTAACACAGTATCAAGTAAAGCAAATAGACCTCTTACTAAACAGTTTGATATCAGTGTAGAAAAAGTTTCTGTAAAATTTCTTATTTACATATTATTTATGATTTATGTATGTATGTATTTGACTTTTCAAGATGGGGTTTCTCTGTGTAACAGCACTAGCTCTCCTGGAACTTGCTCGGTAGACCAGCCTGGCCTTGAACTCAGAAATCTTCCTGGCTCTGTCTCCCAAATGCTGGGATTAAAGGCATATGTCACCACCATCTGACAAAATAAGTTTTTCAAGATTCCATAATCCGTTGGAGTAAATCTTCTGTGGGCATGAAAGAATGAAAGTGTATTTGAGTATGCTGAGGTTATATATATATTTATATATTCTGTGTATTTCTATATATATTCTGTGTAAATATGTACATTCATAGATGTGATTGATTTGTCCATGCATCTACACATCTACCTATATGATTCTCTATGATTTTTTTTATATATTTGGTAGTTGTGTAGTTGACATAGAGTAAAGATTATTTTTGATTGTGAATGGCCTAAAAATAGGTTGAACAACCATAGATTTTTTTGTGGTGTTTGTAATAGTGGAGCTGGCATGGACAGGTATTGCATGAGCTACATAAACTTCACCTGCCCATGAATCAGTTTAAGTGCATTTCTGTTCCTAAAGTTTGTGTGCTGTGGTACTACATCTAGAAATGACAAGGAAACTAAACCTCTTTCTTTCTCTGTCTCTGTCTCTCTCTGTCTCTCTGTCTCTCTGTCTCTATCTATCTATCTATCTTCTATCTATCTATCTATCTATCTATCTATCTATCTATCTATCTATCATCTATCTATCTATCTATCTATCTAAACCTCTCTCTATATATATAGATTAGATAGATAGATAGATAGATAGATGATAGATAGATAGATAGATAGATAGATAGATAGATAGATAGATAGATAGGGCAGGTGGAGTCACGGAGATGACATGTAGCTTCTGAAGGAGAAGTGTGCTGGAACCTACCAGTAGCCCACAGCCTCATGGTGATACCCAGATTAATAGAAATGGATTAATTTAAGATATAAGAGCTAGCATAAGCCATTGGCCAAACAGTATTGTAATTAATATAGTTTCTGTGCCATTATTTGGGTCTGGGCAGCAAGAAAGTGAACAAGCAGTTTTCTGCTACAGGGATAATCTAGATAATCTAGGGCTGCTAGAATAATCTCTAGATATCTGTTAGGTCTACATGACTTATGATGCAATAATGTTCGTTTATGAAACTGCATTAGCATGTACAGAGCACATGTTTGAACTTATAACATCCACTTCACTGGTTGTTCTATTAATATTTGTGAAATGACCTTCATCGTTCCTGGAGTATTTTCATATAATATCTATTTCTTTATACATTTAAACAGTGACTTTTTTGGAATATCGCTTTTCATCATGTTGCTCTAAGATTGTATCTGTCTTGAATGGGAAGATGCAGTTTATGAACATATGAATTCTGTTTACTACTCCAACATGCTAATATTTCTTTTTATGGGGTAATTGAGACCATTAATATTCAGAGTTACTATTGAAAGCTCTGTATTGATTCCTGTCACTGTATTGATTTTGTTGTGCTTTGTGTTTTCTGTTTCCTCACTTGTTTAACGGCTGTCCTAGCATACTTTATTCTTTCCTGTAGTGTTGTGGAAGAAAATGTTCGAAAGTTCATTCACCTGGATCAAGTTTACTTTATTCCTGAGATGCAGAGATAGTGCGACATAAAATAATCAGTAAATGTAATATACACATAAATATGGTCAAGGACAGAATCATATAATAATTTCAAAAGATACAGAAAACTCTTTGACACAATAGAACTTCCATTTATAACAAAAATTATGAAGAATCTAGGAATCAATGAGTATATGTTAATATACTAAATGCTACCTATGACAAATATGTAGGCAACTTTATATTAAATAGATAAGAATGAAATGTAGTTACACTAAAACAAAATGTAATCAATAGTGTTCAGTTTCTACATTCTTTTTAAATACTGTACTTGAAGTCTTAGCTAGAGAAATAAGGCAGTAGAGGAAATAAAGATAATACAAATAAAAAGAGAAAAAATGTATGCTAATAAACCAATAACTTGAGTCTATAAAGAAGAAACCATAAAGATTCTATTAGAAAATTCTTAGAGCCGATAAATGCTTTAAAATGTGACAGGATACAAACATAACACACAAAAATCAATACTTTCCAGATATACAAATAGAAAACATGCTATGAAAGAAATCAAGAAGACAACCTCATTTACAGTTGCCTCAGAAATAAAGAAAGTCTTCAAATAAATTTAACCAAGAATCGAAAACTCAAACATGAAAACTTTCAAACACCAAAGAAAAGCATTAAAGAAAATATTAGAAGTAGAAAGCCTTCTCATGCCCGAGGCTTTGTAGAATTAGTGTGGTAAAAATCGTTGTACTACCGAAAGCAAATTACACATCCACACAATGCCCATCAAAATCTCACAGAAACAGAAAAAATAATCTTAAAAACCACATGATTCTAAGATAGTCGAATGTATCCCAAAAGAATGTATATCAAAACAATAATGCTGGAGATATCACCATACATAAATTCACGTTCTAATACAGTGTCATAGTAACAACACAGCACAACACTGGCACAAACACAAACACCTGGATCAATGAAGTAGAACAAAGGGACCAAATATAAACTTATGCAACTAGGCACCTACTTTTTTGAAAAATAAATAGCCAAAATATAAAGTGGAGGGAAAAAAGCATCCCCAACAAATGTTACTGTTAAAATTAAATATCCACAAATAGGAAGAAACCAGATTTCAAGCAAAAATTTTGTAAAATATTCTACTCTGCACAGATTAAAGGCCATTTCTGATACTCTGAAATTGGTGGAACGAAGCATAACATTTCAAGATATAGATAGAGACAAGAATGCCTTGATTAAGACTCTAGTCATCCAGAAAAGAATAGCAACAGTTGACAAAGGAGATCTCATAAAATGATGAATCTTCTCCATTCCAAATTGATTGAATGAAGAAATCACACACACAGTGCACAAAGGCGTTTGCTATCTATATGTCTGACTTAGGATTAATATGAATCTTATACAAAGAGCTACAAAATTAAACCACATACACATACATACAAGCATACAGTTTTGAAAAGATGTATAGATATTCAATAAACATGAGAAACTATTAAACCTAACCTAGCCACTACAGAAAAGGAAATTAAAATTGCCCTGAAAACATATTTCACTCAGTCAGCTTGAAAGTCATTAAGAAAGTAAATATTTATCAGCTATACTTGTTGTGATAGGAATCTCAGTTCTTCTCAAGGAAATGGCTCACTCCATGAGGAAACTCTCTGTTGATGCTCTATTGTATCACAACTTCACATTTACTGAAATGGGTAACTATGCATTGATGGGCTTTTGCAGCTCTGTATTTCAAAATGATTATTTTTACTTTGGATTTTAATTTTTACATGTTTTGACTTTAAAAGTGTATATTTATATTCAGTGTACATACAACTGAATTATATAAAGGCATTTTCATTCAAGTATATAATGAATTTTAAGAATATTTCTCCAATATTGCCCTAATCTCTCATAATTCATACCTCCTCAAACATGTTATTTTCCATGTGACAGATACTATTTCATTCTCTACTCTAATGCCATGTACACATATTTTGGTGTATTATATTTTAATATTAACTATAACTTACTTTGTTATTGCCACTGAATCCAAATCCGTTGTGTAGATATACAACATTTACTACATTCGTCTCTGTTGTTAGACACTCTAAGTTCATTATGCAGCACAATTCTTATGAACACTGGTATGATAAACATTGAAAAGTTAGTATCTGTGTGCTACATTGACTTGGATTTCTTTGGGTCCATATTCAGAAGTGGAATAGTTGGCTTGGATGACAGACTGATTTTAGTTTTTTGAACAAACTTCATACTAATTTCCCTACTGGATAGACTATCATAATTTCCACTAACAATATTTGAAGTGAAGTCACTTTTGTCCTAGCAGTTAGTAGCATACTTATTTTATGCTTTAAAATAAACATCATTTAAAAAAAATTCCAATAGATTCATTGAGAGGTAGAGAAGGAGAAAAATGGAAGAAATATCTTGATAGAGGGAGCCATTATGGGGTTAGGGGAAAACCTGGTATAGGGAAAGTCCCAGGAATCCACAAGAATGGTGCCAGCTAAGACTCGTAGTAATAGTGGAGAGGATACTTGAACTGATCTTCCCCTGAGTCAGATTGGTAAATGCCCCAACTGTCATCATAGAGGCTTCATCCAGTAATTGATGGAACCAGATGCAGAGATCCATAGTCAAGCACCAGGCAAATTCAGGGAATCCAGTCAAAGAGAAGAAAGATGAATTATATGAGCAAGGGAGGTCAAGATCATGACAGTCAAAGGCAGCTGACCCAAGCTAGTGAAGACTTATGAACTCTAGACTGACAGATATGGAGCCTTCATGGAACCAAACTAGGCCTTCTGCATGTGGGAAACAGTTTTGTAGCTTGGTCTATCTGAGAGGCTCCTGGCAGTGGGATCAGAATCTATTCCTGGTGCATGAGCTAGCTTTTGAAACCCATTCCCTATGGTGATATACCATGCTCAGCCTTGATGTATAGGGGAGGAGGCTTGGTCTTGTCTCAATGTATACCATGCTCAGCCTTGATGTATAGGGGAGGAGGCTTGGTCTTGTCTCAACTTAATGTGCTAGGCTTTGTTGACTCCCCATGGGAGGTCTTACTTTTGGGAAGAGTGATTGGGGGTGGGCAGCGGGAGAAGGTGGGGAGGAATTGGAGAAAGGGTGGGAGGGAGAACTGTGGTTTGGAAATAAAATGAAATAAAAAAAAACCCTTTCCATTAAATGCACCTATTATACACCAACAGTAATCAAATTCAAAGTCTATGTAATACAATTACAGTGTCATCTTTAAGATGCATCCATATTTTTTTCTATGAACAAAGAAGGGTGAATTATATCTTCTGGGAAATAATTCTCCAAGCCATGCCTTGTAAGAGTGTAGAGCTCATATCCATGGTGTTGCATGTTTTCAACAGAAAGGAAAGCCAAAGACAAGCCAAGTAAATACTTTGGTACAATCTGGTTTCTCGTTAGTATTTCCTTGTGTGACTAATTGATGAAAAACTAAAATACATGTCTTCTTAAAGCATTCATCAAAGTATGCCTAGAAAACTTGTAGTATATTAGCTCAGTGAATTATAGAAAATATAAAGACAACTGTGAGGCTCAGCAGGAGCTATGAAATCAGTCTTTTCAATAAATACAGACTTTGAAGTTATATGATGCAGGTTAATACACACTTGTTTTATTTTATATAGAAAAGAGAATATATAAACCTTAATAGTGAGCGATAGTATAAAATATGTGAAAAATTTTGAACAATCACAAAAAAGGAATGCATAAGAAAAATATAATGCAAGAATTGATATCTTTCAACTAAGTTTGATTTTTAAAACATCTCTGGCTTTTCCGAAAAACTGACTTTGGGAGAGCTATCCAGATTAGTATTTAAAGGACAGACAATTCCACTAATGATGTGGAGGTAAATCCAGGAAAATACAAAACATGAGATAAACCTTGTTTGATTACTAGTTTTATACATTTTTACTTTTTATTATATTGGACTTGCAGGTCTTGACATGGTAGCATGTTCTAAAGAAAGGTCATATTGAAAAATTGTAATGGTTACATTGGAACGTCACGAAATAGAAAGGAATTTGGGAAAGGAATAAGGAAGAGTAAAGAAGGCAAAAAAAAGTTATAGGACAAGTGTTATTAACAGAAAAACTTGATGTCTCAATTCTGTGGAGGCAGGTGAAAGTTCTGCAAGGTGTATTTTCTACCAGAGCTTCAGGCAAAGCACAGCCATAACAGTTATGATAGAGGACAGAACCTAACCTGCAGATTGAGCGTGAGAAATGCTGGTATTCTGCTGCCTCTGGGCCAGCACAACTGGTTCATAAACCAATTTTCTAAAGGGTCTAATGTGCCTTGGTTAAAGGTTATGTCCTATTCTTTTATGAAATAATTGTTTATTGGTCTATGTTTTCATTATAAAATTATATTTTCAGTATTTGAATACAGAACCATTTTAACATCCAAAGTCTTATGGACTATAACATTAAAGAAATACGTACGTTTATAATATTCGTAATTTCAAAGAGCGAACTGCATTGATTTACCAAAACACTGATGCTTCAGAAGGTCTCAAGAATCTGCACACATGTGTGATTCAGCAGGTAATGAAAGTTTCTCCTATGAGATCACTCAAACACATATCTTTATTATACGCTCTATGCTGAATTTGATTTCAAATTATATAGTTTCTTTAAAAAATAGCATTTCTATTAGCAAATGGAGAAATGAAGTGACAAGTCATTGTGGTGGAATTTATTTTACAGGTTTTTCATTGGTTGAGGGGGGACAGTGGTAACCACATAAACATTTAAGATACAAAATTTAAAAAAAAATTGACCACTTCCACTGGAGGAAATTTCATGTTTGTCACTGTAATAATGCTCAAACCTAATAGCTGGGCATCCCTAGGGAACAAGCTGCTGTTGTTATTTTGCTAAGTGGCCACACTGTCCAACTGCCTTGTAAATGTTGATGCATATGCTCATAGGCTTGGGATGTTCTTGCCCTGTGTTAGAAAAGCTTATTTGTGCTGGGGTGCAGTAAAGAGACAGATACCTAACTGACCAAATTGCTGCAAATAAGAAGCTTAGTGTTCAACCTTAAACAGGACACCTATTTTAACTCTCTCCCCATCAAGGTTCAGGGGACATAGCAGAAATGAGACTTGGAGGAATGTAAGAGATGGAGAAGGGGAGAGTGCAATGCTGTGCTCTGGGCATTGAGTAGCTATCACACTCACAAACTCACAGCAGCTGTGTTTATCTGCATAAAACCTGTTCCATATCAAGTCAGTCCAACGTCCTGCATAAATGAGAGAAATAATCACTAGGTCTCTACATTTACTGTGGAGGTCTAGGCAGCTGGCAGCTGCTGAGCGAGGGAGAATTGGTTCGTTATGGATGGTATGTCCCCTGGTAGGATTGACTTGTTCTAGTTGATGACCCCACACCTATGCACATAAGGATAACACCAATTGCACATATCCAAAACCAAATCAAACAAAAGTTGTAATTTGGAAAAAAGGATGTAACAGGGATATAGAGAAGCTGGATGGGGAAAAGAGAAATAGATAGGATCGTTTTCCTTTATATAACTGTATAAAATTCTCAAGAATAAGAAAATTTTAAAATAAATTTAAAATAATTGTGTATTCTTATGCAGATAACTAGATACATTATTTGGGGATGATTTAAAAATATAACAAAGACACTCCTGAGTAAATAAATAAAAACAGGGCAAGGCAAAAAATAGACAGCATCTTCCCAGGTCAGGGAAAACTTCTGGCTCAATGAATTTCATAGATGTCTCTTCACTGTTCTGTCATTTCCAAACACCGCTGAAATTCATCTTCATGGCCACTTTCTAGATAAATGTTCCAGTTATGCTCATCTGCTCATGACTACCTCATCTGTCTTGGACTTGTTCAGCCCCTTGCGTAGATGCTGGTTTAGCATGCTCAAAACATCCAGGGATAAACCACATGCAGCTGAAATCAAAATTCAGAGCCCCAGAGGTTGAAGGGGCAAGAAATGTGGTTTTACCCTTTGTGAAATTCTTAGACAATCCACAGTTATTTTCTGTTCTCTTCTGAGAACTATCCAGATTCTAGAAAGAACCGGCACACCACTGGATGTGTGTGCCAAAATGTGCTCATTTTTAAATTAGTATTGCTTGGCATTATAGTTTATAATGCAATGACTCTAGGACCAATTGGACATAAACAAGTTTTACCTCCTTACATTTTAATTGGCCAGAAGATTCATAAATGAAGATATTAAGCTATTCCCTGTTCATAACTTTTGACTATTCCTGGAAGACATTTGGAAATAGCAGATCTGACAGTGAAACCACTTTGTAACAGTCACTTGTAAGCCATGAATTTTGTCATGCTTTACAAATCCTGTTTTCAGGAACAACAGAATGTCCTAAGAGAGTCTTATAAAGCCATTGCTTTTTCACTTCAATCTGTTAGTCTAGACTGCTGTTGACACTAATCCAGTCCCTGCTTACCCTTTATAGCAATCCCCAACACTAATTTCCAGCTGTGTCATTTTCTTATAGGCTTTCCTTTTGTATACAGAAACACCTCTAACTATATAAATGTGTCCTTACCTATTTAACTAAAGCATTTCCCTTTTCATGTTTAATTACATAACCCACACCATGTAAAGCATTTCTTTATGTTACATAGACATCAAGACTCCTGACTTATAAAATTTACAATATTATTTCAAGAAAAATGTGGATAAACTGGTTAAATTTTAAATCTAGTATTTTAAAACATGTTTTAAGAGCATCTTATATAGATAATTTAAATGACTAATTTCCAATCTAGCTAAAGTTCACAGCTGGTCTCAAGTTGGATGTCTACAATAGGCGGCTTGAGTATGTATTGTGCCTCCAAATGATTGTTCAAGGAACTAAAACTTGTAAACAAAAATTTGAACCTGTGGTATAATCAAGTCTTTTCTGAAACTATGGGGAATGTTTTCATTTTGTGTTCTGTTGAAATTTGTTGAGATTTGTAAATAAAAACTAGTCTTCTTAATAACATCTGAAGCCTTTCCTCTTGCACTGAAACATATGTGCAATTATTTTCTCTAGTGTTGGGCCAGAAGACGAAGCTTAACTTAGGGAATTGAATATAAAGTGTGAGTCACCAGATCTTGGATTATAGTAGTGATCAATAGAAGGCCAGGCAGACTTGGAACACAGTGTCTCATGTTGACCACAAACAGTCACCAATGCCAAAGTATATGGGGTGGGGGTGTGCCCAATCTCCTCAAGACATAAATCTAACCCACTTGATAATGACAGAGTAGCGGGAAAAAAATGTGTCAAAGAAATCATTTCAGGTAACTAGAAAGAAAGTATTTGTTCTTGTGGCCTAAAGTCCTCACCCTACTTGCTAGAACCAGTGACTACATGGAATGATACATTCTGAACCCTTAATGGCACACTGAGTAAAAGAACAGATTTGAAAGTCTAATAAGAAACATAAATGATCTACCCATTCAACAAAAAGACTGAACAGGTTTTTGTTGTTGTTGTTGTTACTCTTTCAGGCATTTTTCTGTGTCTCACATTTCACACTCTAATGAGAAGTAGAGCTTCCTTGTTGCCTGGGAACACAGTCCCCTTATCATTATTCCCTGTTTAACATTCATGACTGCAAAAATCCTTGTGAGTGCTTGAGTGAGAAAGCTTTCAAAAGCCTTGACTTGCTCATATTACACCATATCATCTGAGAGAAGTGTTCCCATCTCTGCTCCAGAAGCAACAGAATTCCTTCTTTCTTCTATATATTTTCTTGATCAGTTTCTGTTTTAAGTATTTGGGTTGGTGTTGTCAGCCTAACTTGGACTTAGTCTCAACTACAGAATGTTTCTTTGCAAAAGAATGCAATGACTGCTTGTACATTTCTTTTTTTTTTCGATTGTCTCCTTTAAAACCTAAATCATTCTTCTAATTTTCAATGACAATAACTATGGGATAAATGTATTGCTTGGTAGGATTTTGCATGATACATTGTTCATTTATAAATGCCACTGTGCAGCTGGTAATTAATTTTTCTTATATACATTTGGAAGATAACCTAATAAAGTCGTATCTAATGAGTGTTACAGTTCAGAGAAGAGGATTATGTTGGTAAGGCCATGCAAATCCCTCAGCTTGGGAAGGCAGCTATCATGAACACTGCATATTTGCATCACTAAATTATTCAGACAAAGTCATATGTATCAACCATAAAACTAGAACCAGCATACCTCTTGTCAGAGCTGAAGTTTTTACAAAGCATTTGAGGGAAGATAAGCACTGTGCTTGGATGAAGTAACAGTGGACAAAATGTAAAGAATTTCAGAATTTTATAACTTCATGGGAAGTAAGTATATAATAGATAGTATTTATTATGTACAGATTTTGTGGCAAGCACAATTTCCATCATTTTATGTTACTAACTTTTTTAACTACCACAAGAGCAGTACAACACAAGGTCTACTTTATCACCTGCCATCAGTCAGGAAAATAAGTATCCAGATATTTTCTATAACTTCTTCATCCTAGGGAGTGATGGTGCATAGCTTTAACCTGGCTATCCTAATGTCTAAGCTCACCTCCTGTGCACCTGCTCTCTGATATCCCCTTAGAACACATCATTTAGGACTCCCAGGCCTGCCTGCGTACCAGTATGGTTTCTTGTGGGTGCAACAAGGGAAGCTTTCCCTGCTGAACTGTTCCAAGCAAAGCAACAATTATCTGTATGTTATTCCTGTTCTACACTTAAATGATATATCAACGGCAGCAGGAGTAAGCAGAGGAAAGTACCAAAAATTAAAATAGATTCCTTAGTGTTCGAGTGGGATGAATGTAGTTGGGATGATAATCTTGGACAGAACATTCTGACCAGAAGCTAGCAAATTTTGTGATGCTGCTAAGTAAGCATCTGAATATTGCAATACTGAGCAAGAAAGCATCATCCTAAAAATAATGGAAACCTCAAGCTATAATATCTATAAAGGAATTTGACTACTTTGACTGGGTAAGGTGTCAATAATGACTCATGGTTAAAGTGTTCCTATAAGAATGTACACCCTAATGAATAATCTTCATCATGAGTTTTTCCAAGCCTTGTTCTGATATACCATAGGAAATAACTGCTGTCCAAAGGATTTTGAGGACCACAGCTCATATGACATCGATATAGTCCTTCATGTTGCCTTCGTAGTAACACTGTGTCATGGGTCCCAGAAAGGAATTGTAGGTAGGTGCCTTGAAAGTAGAATCTCACAAGGAAGATGCAATCTGAATATAAGATCCAGGGAATTAAGACATTACCATAGCAAGAGTGGTGAGAATTCAGTTCCCAGAGACTCAGTGAGCAGATCATCTCTACCTGGAGACAGCCTATTGCCTTCAATGTCTTTGGTAAGGCAATTCCTTATATAATCATTTAGAACATTTTCTTTCTACAAAACATTCACGTTGTCTCATTCCTTTATGTATTAGTGAATTCCTGTTTGTCTCTAACATCTTCTTCTCTTGAATTACAAGATTAAGATGATATGAAATTGCTTAAAATTTATTTAAAAAATAACAGAAATAATTTTCCCTCTTCCCCTTCCTTCCCCCTCTTTACACACACACACATACACATACACACACACACACACACACACACACACACACACACTGTTTTTACCCTCTCTGTAGCAGGTCCATTTTACACAAGAAATCACATGCTTTCCATTAAGCAGCGGTCACACGTGCTTGGTTGTGTCTCCCCCAGGGGCCCAGAATCTATATTTCCAGACTGAAGAAGAAACAGTTCACCCCAGACGACTTACAGCTGCCAAGGGAGCTGGGAGGTGAGAGCGTTTGGACAGTTTTATCTCTGTGAACTCCTAAGGCTCTGAAAAGATGCTCAGGGTCTGTAACTTCTAATTCTGTAACAGAATTGATTAGTCCTCATTCTGAGTGCTCCACATTAGCATCTCTGCAGCAGCTTCATTCAGCACCTGACTTGCTATTAGTCAGGCTGTCATGGGACCTGCAAGTTCCAAAGACTAATTGCTAGAGAACATTTAATATGTGAACTACTTGAACTAATTCAGCTGAGTATGTCACAGTTTTAATAGGACGACTTAGCAGAACCAGATTCTCAGACTGGAAAAGTGTGCCCAGCTTCCAATACTTAAAACTGAAAGAAATATTTAGAACTTCTTGTCTAAGACACCTCTTAGGCAGCCTCTGATAAAAGAGTTATAACTAGGGCAAAGGGTGAAGGCTGAACCCAACAAGTTGGAAAAGTAACACACAGCGCTAAGTGGGTGGTGCAGTGGTCTCTCTGTATTTTCTATATTTGCACAAGTCCAAAAGGAATAGACTGTCTCTCTCATTTACCAAGCTTGACACTTTCATCAAGACCAATTCCCTCTAGAATCTCATCACCCTTCTCTCTCTTTCAATGTCCAATCCATCAAAAAAAAAAAATCCTCCTGGCTCTGTTTTCTACATATCTGGAATCCCAATATTTATCATTCCTCTCATAGCTCAAAATATTGTCAATGCCCTGCTTGAGATCCAGCCTGCATTCCTCCCATGCTTCAAGAACCACTTCACCATCCCTATATTTTATTTTAGAATCTGTAACCTTCTAGAGTGCTGGAAAGCTTACGTTTGTCATAATTGGCTTCATTTTCTATCTAACTGCTAGTTTATAAATTCCATGAACATAATGATTTGTATCTTTCTCATCTGTTTATGTACTACAGGAGTCCATCTTGTGCATATAGGTATAGAATAAAATATTTAAATTTAGTAAATGCATGTCCAAAAATGTCTAGCTTGTACTTCGAACTAGAACAAAAGGAGTATGTCTTTACTCCTAAGGCTTTGCCTGCTGGACACTAGCTACATCTATCTATCAGTATCATCAGTATTCTTTTAAAGTTCATTGTAAAGAATGTTCATCTTAAGCCATATTTCTCTAAAATGAATCTACTTTATATTGTTCTGAAGACTGAAGTGTGCATTGTGAAGGGTGAGCATGTCCTGTTCCATTGAGCCATGACCCGCAGACCTAGAGTGTATCTCAGTATCATCTTCTTGGTCTTCAGTCACGGTACATTTTGAGAAGCACCATCTACATACCTCTTACTCTCTGCTTCAGTAATACTGTTGTAATATGGAGCGGCCGGCTTATGTTCCTGGCACCCGGCTGCCTGCATGGCTAGCTTTATACCCAAAATAATTACATGGAAACTGTATTATTTTAAACACTGCCTGGCCCATTAGTATCAGCCTATTATTGGCTAGCTCTTACATATTGATCTAACCCATTTCTAATAATCTGTGTAGCCCACAAGGTGGCTTACCAGGGAAGATCTTAACCTGCGTCTCTCTGGAGTGAGAGAATCATGACGAATCTCTGATTCAGCTTCTTTCTCCCAGGATTCTGTTCTGTTTACTCCGCCTATCTAAATTCTACCCTATCAGAGGCCAAGCAGTTTCTTTATTACTTAACCAATGAAACAACAGATAGAAAGATGACCCTCCTTCATCATAATACTGTTTAAGAGAATGCACACTGAAAATAGAGAGTTCAGCCCCTTATTTCTGTCTTTGATTTGGAAGAATGTGTGCATTAGATAAAATGTTCAAGGTGGATAGTTGTGGAAAATGGAGTGGTATTTCACCAAATGAGATAGGACTGCTCACCATACATAAAACTTGAATCAAACAAACTCTAGAATGAATTGATTCAGCTATCATTGTTCTGATTATGCATAGAAACCAAGACCGAATTGTCACTAAGTTCATTAAACCTCAGACAATCTATGGTCTGACTAGTCACCAGTGACCTCCCCTGACATCAGTGTAATTGTAGCCAAACAGCCATTTTAAGTAAGTAAATAGACTCTAATTTATGATCCCCATTATTTCTAATTATTCACTCATGGTAGGCTTTCTTTTTATACCGTCTCAATCTAATATCAACACTAAGGTGTCTGTTTCTTAGATCATCTTCTTACACCCATGATCTGCCTGTGTATTTTCTACATGTGTTTCAGCCTCTCTTGTAATAATCAGTGTCACTCTATTCTTGGCCCTAACCAATTCACATCTTACATTTGTAAGATAGAGTTGTATAAAAAGAACAGACTGACAGAGAGGCAGCATCTCCACCTAAGTGAGCAACACAAAACAACATAGTGGCCTCACCCTAATGTGGAATTCCCCTCTGTATGCTGTGAATATGTTTTATTACCATTGGTTAATAAGCTATTTTGGCCTATTGCAAGGCAAAATATAGCAATAGGACTGTGTAAAAAGAACTGAGTGGCAGAGAGGCAGCAATCTCACCTATGTGAGCAGCACAAAGCAACACAGTGGGCTCACCCAGTTCATTTTACCTTCTCCCATTTCTAGAATCACATTGGAGAAAACGTTACTGGGAATGTCCATCTCCTCAGCAGTAGAACCGCCCACCTTAGGATAAGTGTCCTTCCCATTTGGAGACTCTCTTTGGATCACCTTCCTTGTGAAGGTACACAATCATTGGACTAATAAGAACTTTGATCAGTAAAGAAAAATTGTGAGAAAATGCACTGAAATTTTAAAACACAGTATATTCTGTCTCCAAAAGCATAAGCATTTCATATATTCTTCCTATCATTTGAAGCATTTCCAGAATACATCATTCTCTACTTCTTTGGCAGCTTCTGTTTAGTTTACTAACTATTCCTGTCAACAGACAATCCACATTTCCATGTTATGATTTGGACATCTTCAGCCTAAGGCAAATTAAGAAATAAGTCAGAAGGTATTTTTTATAGTATACAGAGATTTTCCTCATGGTTATGGCCTTTTTTTTGGTACACATTCAAAAGTGATTTGCTTTCATATCAAGACAGATCCATGAAGGCATGAGATTCACCTGCCAAGCTTTGATGGCTCTGTCACCTCTGATAGAAGTGATTGGTACTTAAAGTGACCTATAGAGTTCAAGATCAAGCCTGTTCCCCCAGTGGAATTATAGTCATCATGCTAAAATGGGTCTTTTGGGAGAAATGCTGGTATTACATTCTCAAATGCCTAAGAACTTTCTGGATTTGACCTATGTGGTTTATTTCACTGGAGTGCCCAGTACCCATATTCACTCAAAAACCTTTGCCTACAGAAATTATAAATGCTTATTAATTCTAAATTCTAACCTGAAAACCTCCAAATAAAGCAGGCCACTTCACTTCAAAGAGTTGAGTTGGTTAATTGCATAATGTAAGCACTGAGTATTATGCTAAGTTTTTCTGGGTTCTTGAACTTGGGACAATCAAGAACGGCAATTTAAAAATCAATATGGATTTAGGCATGTTAACCAAATTAACATTGCACTCCTGATCACACCTTCCTTTTAATGAGCCTTTTTTATTTTCTACAAGACTGATCATTATAATTATTATGCTCTAATTAGTCAGATAAAGTGGATTGCTTTTGTTCTGTAGGTTAGATGCTACAGTGAACCTTCACTGCTAATAAATTATGCACCTGGTGTTCAGTTACAGAACACAAATAAATAATATTTTACTTCCAGACACCATGTTTATTTTAATATTTTCCAGTTACTGGTTTTTTCCTATCATCAGCAGTTCACTATTTTGATATTCACATATTTAGTTTCCAAATTTTTAACTAATTTTCTGAAATGCCCATGCAATATTTTAAGCAGGGAAAAATCTTGTTCTGTGGTGGAGGCCTTTATAACTTAAGGATATCTGGTTCCCAATATTAAAATATTTATATTTAAAGACCTCCAGTGTTTGAATACAGGATTAATATTTGTTACTATTACATTTATTCCAGAGGGCCACATATTTAGTTGGTCTTGATTGATTTGATCTACAGCATAACCAAAAATAACTTACACAAACTTTTAAATTAAAAATGTAAGTTTAAAAAAAATGTTTCTTAAATCCTTAGATACAAAACAGAAAAAAGGCACCAGCACCATTGAATACTTTCCTTTTAAAATAAAACAAGAGAAGAGTTTTCAAGATGACAGGCTAACATTGTCAAGCAGCTCTGCTGTCCAAGGCACACGCAATCCCCGTGTTTGCTGTGGAAACAGCTCCTTTGCTGTGAAATTCATGTGTTAGTTGTTAAACAAGGGTTGTTCTTTAGTTAATATTCCTGCTATAATTGGCTATTGATTAAAAACTAAATTTCTCTTTGCCATCATTACATGCGCACACCCCCAAGAGCCAATGCATTAGGGCTAGAGAAAATTTAATTAAGCTAGAGATTACTTTCACACACTTAAAATTTGATACATTTACAGCCTCAAGTTTCAGCCCCACCTTTGTTAATGTTTGTTGGGTGTCTGCAATAATCATGTGCAGAGCTACATACACACATACACACAAACACACACACACACATGTTTTATTTTTTTGAAGTAGTACCTGAGTTAGCAGAAGACTAATTTGTTTTATTTTTTATTTCGCATACTTATGCTTTTTTTCTACATGATCACCTCTAATTTTCTTTAATAGTCTAAGGAAAATTTCTTTGGATTTTAAACAGAGGATTTACTCTCTGTAGGTATAACAAATACGAGTGAGTTTACTATCAGAAATTTTAAACCTCCACTACATCACCCAAGAATCTTCTGAAAAATTTTAATCAAAGATGCTCGGAGAGGTGTTGGTAAATTATTATAAGGCCATGAAGTAGTCTAAAGTCTGCAGGGGAAGAGAACTAGAGGTTTCTGTTCGTATGTTTGGAAAGAGATTTGTCATATGGAATAGAATTGTGCAGTTATACAGAAGGACACATAATTAGTATAATTCCAGAAGGAAACCTGTAGCTGTTGACATGAACAGCAAGACACAGATAAAATCTGAAGATGCTGTAACTGAGAATGAGAGGAGCTGCACTCATGGTGCTGTTCAGGCTTTTACCTGATGGACAATGTGCTCCAGTTCAAAGATCTCCAAACTTCAAAGTTACCCCCATTCAAATCACTCTCCAAATTGATACACAAAATCAACCTCACAGCTATATTCCTTGTCTACTTGGCATCTCTGTGCATTTTCTCTAATCTTAACATGCAAGCAAAGACATCGCCATTATCTTGTTCTTGCCTAACAGGCCATGATCTTATCTGTGCAAACCAGAAAAGCAGCGAATTCCTTGGCTAATGGTTAGGCTTCTTGATAAGCTGTAACTCAAATATTGTACAAAAGTCACCAAATTTGAAACACTGTGGTTCAAAGAAAAAATATCATCTAATGTGAGAGAGGAGATGGAAACAAAGAAATCAAAACTGGAAAATTATGAGAGACATCTAGATGACAGTTATGTAGCCTAACATACAATCAAAACACCTCTTCAATAATAATGACAAAAGAGGATTTACAGTCCTCAATTTGGTTTCTAGTCACATGATCTGTGAGGAACAGATAAAGTATTCAGAGAAATATATTATTGACATGAGCATGGTCATATTAAGAACTCCAATGCCTCAGACCCCCAGAATTATTAAGGCCTTCCCCAGAACATTCTCAGTGGAGTCACAAAATCTTACCCTGGTACAAACATGAATGTGGATGAAAAGTTGATCTCTTTGGCTAAAAACTGTGTGCACAAAATATCTACTATCCCTTTCTTATCCTGGAGGTTGATGTTGTGTACAAAAACAATCAACTAAAGCCTTCTCCTTCTTGATGATTGTGACCTGACACTGCTAATCTAGAAAAACTCTTACCAATTTTAGATAACCCTCCAATCCCCCATTTGTTCTGTGTATAAAAAAACACTCTAAGTTCCTGGACTACTGCTAAGTTTCTACCAGAGTGGACAGTCACTCAAATTCCAGCTTTTCTATTTGTGTGTCTGTTGTTATTTTCATTTCCGTTACCCCAGTCAGGTCATTCCAAAAGTTGTGAAGGTTTCTACACTGTTCAGTGCTGGTATTTACAATACTTTCTTCTTGTTCTTCTGAAATTAGCAAGCATCTTGGTTGGTACTTGTCTTTTCTTTATGGGTTGTAGAAAAACCCAGATTCGCCAAATACATCACTAGGGGTAACTTATCTCCAATTGAAGTACAAAGACAAAAGACATCTTCTTGTTTGCTATTGCAATAGGATCTTATTCCTCATTGTATTTAGGTTTTTGGGTTCACTGGCTGTGTCTTTTACTGTGAGGCCCACCCTATAAACAGCAATGATAGTTCTCTGAAGATTACAGCATTTCCCAGAAAATGCTTGGCCCTGTTAAAGGTAAGTCTTCCAAAGCGGTCGAGTATGTCTCTTTGTCAAATCTATTCCAATACATCTTCCCAAGTCTTTGAATCCCTTCCTCTATATGCAAGGGAAAACAAGCATCCTGAATTTGCTTACACCACACTAATCTTTTGTCCATGTTTCTGTGCTTAGGCAGACAAACACAAGCAGAGAGTCCTCTCTCACCTCTGTGCTGCACCATAAATGTGGAATTTCTGCTATGTTGGCTTGAGTCAATAGAGTCAATAAGAGATGTATTTGTGATGCATCTGGAAAAGGGAGAAGTGGGTAAGCAGAGGTAGGAGGCAGTTATTTGAAGTAGGTTGTCCAGAGTCACACAAAGATATTAAACAAGGATTGTCTGAGGAATTTGAAACTGTTTCCTCTATTGACCACATTTATGGTGCAGCACAGAGGTGAGAGAGGACTCTCTGCTTGTGTGGGAGGAGGGAAGGGAGTGGGAACTTGGATTGGTATGTATGATGAAAAAATACAGTTTTTTTAAAAAAATAAAAATAAAAAATATGTTGGGTGAAGACAAATTTACTAAAGTCATAATTCCAAATGAATGAAAAGAATCATTTAATCTAGTGCTTCTCAATGATGTTTTAATATAATATTTCTAGGATTTAATAAAATATTTTAATTTTTCCTCTCTTCTCATTAAAACAGAATTTAGACTAGTGCTATCTTTATAGAACAAAGAGAATGTGATTTTGTTTAGTTCTTCTCAAAGGCTAGAGATGATACTTATTTTAGAAGTATAAACTTGCCTCTCTTGGTCAATAGGCACTCTTTTAAATCTACTTATTTGTCAGAATGCAAAAAGGCAGAATCCATATATATACGTGGGTGCTTTAAATTGACAGAAGAACAGTGAGACAAATGAGAAGGCTGCATTAGCATCCCAGGCACAGCCAGAGAAAATAAATACTGCGGGCCCTGCAGCCATTGCCCCAAATCAAGCAGCAACTATACATAATCTGTGGAGAGCTCTGGAGGTGTGATCTCATTCTGAAGGGACCATGGATTCATCACCCCACCCCAGTTACAAATCTCCTGGACACATTAGCTATGCCTTTCCTAGCCCTGAATACTACTACTTGTGGCTGATATCTTGCCATTTCTTAAACCAGTATAATTTATAACTGTGTTCTAAATATTTATTTTTATATTCATAGATAAGTAGCACTCTCAGTCTTCATAAAATGCTTCATATGTGTGTGTGTGTGTGTGTGTGTGTGTGTGTGTGTGTATGACTAAGAGGTCATGTGTAAGCAAAGTCTGTGCTTTTGTTTCCTAGTCCCCCAGACTCAAATAATCACACAGAAACTATATTAATTACAACACTGTTGGGCCAATGGCTTAGGCATATTCCTAACTAGCTCTTAAATCTTAACCCATTTACAATTAAGCCATATCTATTAATCTATGTATCACCACAAGCCTGTGGCTTACTGGTAAAGATCTGGCATCTTTCTTCTCTGGTGACTAAATAATGTATCCTTGACTCCTCCTACTCTCTCTCTCTATCTCTGTTCAGATATCCTGCCTGGCTTTACTCTACTAAGCCAATGGCTGAAAAGGTTTTATTCATCAACCAATAAAAGGCACACATATACAGGACATCCTAAATTAGCCATGTGGATCGTGGAGGACGGAGGCTACTTATATAAATACAGTACTCATATGTGGAATTTTCAAAAATAATTTAAAAGGAAAGATTATGATCTCTGTGCACTGTTACAGAAGTCCTACAAGAAACAGAGAGTGAAGAGGCATATCTGAAGCTTCATTTTCAGGATTTTAAGAGATGAGCTACAACATACAGTATTTTGACAACTAGAATTGCAAAAAGATTTGAAAATATCCAGGCACATAGCAGTACAAACGGACCCAGCATCATCATTTAGGGAACATTTCAAATTACAGTGGCAGTGTAGCAGTGTGAGTGGATCAGAGGACTGTTGAGCCATTCTGAAAGCAAAGGGTATTGGGTTCTGATTTATTTCATGATTTCGCAGTGGAGACTAAATTGAAAGTAGACAAATATTAAGAGAGGTAACAAACTTTTAAAGTAACTATTGGACAGTTCACATGAGGGGTACTAGGTGCTGAGCAGTGTTGGTGTTTACTGGGCTTGACTGTGAAAGAAGAAAAGCACAGGGTTTATTGATCCCTAACAAAGCATAGGAATTCAAAGCTTGTGTCCCTTATTACCTTGAGGTCTTTGTTATGTGCTGCATGATGCCATCTCTGTTCATGTATAGTCTAATGTGCCATATGTTCACAGATGATTTTCACTCAGGTTTTGTTACTATAAATGCCTATTATTTTATATATTCTTCACCTCTTTTACCTAACTCAACATATACATAGAACTCAATCTATTAATTCTACAAATGGTAACTAAATTGTGCCAAACTTCTGAATTTTTTTAGTCTTTTTTTCTTTTTTCTTTTTTTTATTGAAAAAAATTTCTGCCTCCTCCCAGCCTCCCATTTCCCTCCCCCTCCTTCCACCCCTCTCCCCTTCTCCCTACTCCTCTCCCCCTCCCTCTCCAGTCTGAAGAACAGTCAGGGTTCCCTGCCCTGTGGAAAGTCCAAAGTCCTCCCCCCTCCATCCTGGTCTAGGAAGGTGAACATCCAAACTGGCTAGGCTCCCACAAAGCCAGAACATGGAGTAGGATCAAAACCCAGTGCCATTGTCCTTGGCTTCTCAGCAGCCCTCATTGTCCGCCATATTCAGAGAGTCCGGTTTTATCCCATGCTTTTTCAGTCACAGTTCAAACTTCTGAATTTTACATAATGTCACAAATATACCCATGCTTATATCATTGCCTAGTACTGCAGTAATTCATTAATATTATTTATAACTTAGAGATACAAAACACTTAGATTTTTTAAAGGCAGTAATGGCAAACCACCATTTAACATAAATTTGTTTTGAATTCCATATTAGTTACTCAAATGAGTTATAAATGTGCAATTAATTTGGAGGAGTTTCAAAGGGTGTCAGGTGCTTCTTATGGGGCACTCCAATCACCCAAACTTGAATTATCAAAACACTTCACAGTATCATAAAATAGAGACAGCACAGTTTAACTTGTGAAAACATTCACATTTAAACTATAAAAAATTGAGCAATCACAGTCAAGCATTGCACTCTACACACACTCCCCATGAGTAAAAAGAAACTACTTGGAGAGTCAGAAGCACTGTGCGTAACACAGTACCCAGCACAACTTAAAATAAATTGAAGCAACTATAAAGTTGTCATAGTTAGGGTCAAACACTCTTGCTGTGATGAAACACTATGACCGAAGCAATATGAAGAAGAAACGGTTTGTTTTGGTTACACTTCTACATCTTTTTTCTTCATTGAAGGAAGTCAGGACAGGAACTCAAACCCCAAGAACCAGACACAGAAGCTGATGTCTATTGCGTGGAGGGGTGCTGCTCACTGACTTGCTCTGCATGGTTTGTTCAGCTTTGTTTCTTATAGAACCCAGGACCTCCAGCCCAGGGAAGGCATCACCCACAATGGACTTGATTCTTCATCAATCACCAATTGAGAAAATGTTCTTCAGGTTTGCCTATAGCCTGATCTTATGAATATATTTTTTATTATTTTTATTTACTTATTTTTTTTATTGAAAAAAGGGGAAAAAAGTTTCTGCCTCCTCCCAGTCTCCCATTTCCCTCCTCCTCCTCCCACCCTTCTCCCCCTGAAGATATTTTCTTAATTAAGGTTTCCTCCTCTAAGATGACATTAGCTTGTGTAAAATTGACATAAAGCTATCCGGCATGACAGTGTTAAAACAAGGACTTCTTGAATTTTGCATACAAATGGATGGAAATAGAAAACACTATCCTGAGTGAGGTAAGCCAGACCCAAAAAGAGGAACATGGGATGTACTCACTCATATTTGGTTTCTAGCCATAAATAAAGGACATTGGGCTTATAATGCATGTTCCTAGAGAAGCTAAGTAAGAAGGTGAACCCAAAGACAAACACATAGGCATCCTCATGAATATTAACCTTCATCAGGCGATGAAAGGAGACAGAGACAGAGGAGCACGGGACAGAAATCTCAAGGTCCAAATCAGGAGCAGAAGGAGACGGAGCACGAGCAAGGAACTCAGGACCGCGAGGGGTACACCCACACACTGAGACAATGGGGATGTTCTATCGGGAACTCACCAAGGCCAGCTGGCCTGGGTCTGAAAAAGCATGGGATAAATCCGGACTAGCTGAACATAGAGGACAATGAGGAATACTGAGAACTCAAGAACAATCGCAGTGGGTTTTTGATCCTACTGCACGCACTGGCTTTGGGGGAGCCTAGGCAGTTTGGATGCTCACCTTAGGAGACCTGGATAGAGGTGGGCGGTCCTTGGGCTTCCCACAGGTCAGGGAACCCTGATTGCTCTTCGAGCAGATGAGGGAGGGTGATTTGATCGGGGGAGAGGGAGGGAAATGGGAGGCGGTTGCGGGGAGGAGGCAGAAATCCTTAATAAATAAATAAATTAAAAAAATAACTCCAAAAAAATATTTTTAAAAATCTCATGCCTTAACAATAATAGATCCATAATTTAGCTTACAGTTTTGGGGTCCCTCCTTCTGATGGTTATTATATTTATATGCTTTCCTTCTTCCCCTCCCATTCCTCTCCCACTTTCTCTTTTGTCCCCTCTACTTACTCCTCCCTCTTCTGTTTCATTTTAGTTTGAATAGATGGAGCAAATTACATCAGTTTATTCTTTTCTTCATAAACAAGAGAAATGTAATTTTTTGTTTTACCATAAAATGAAAATATAAAGGTTTTAAATATGTTAAATATCTTTGATTGGAATTTATTTTCTCTCTCTCTCTCTCTCTCTCTCTCTCTCTCTCTCTCTCTCTCTCTCTCTCTCTCTGTGTGTGTGTGTGTATTTCTATATTTGCTAAGAAAAAGAAGGGGAACGTGACTGTGACTTGTGCTACTCTGCACAGTTGAGGTGGTTATCATAGAGGGTGGAGGAAGTAGTTTATGTTCATATGAGTTTACACAGCTATGGAAGATAGCATATTCACAGATGGGGCAAGATTTCATCAGTCACTTTGCCTTACCATCTGTTATCATGAGTCTCTTTAATCCCAAACCTCATACCCAAAGTGAATGTTTTGTCAGTTTCCTTTCTGAACTGACTACTGTTACTCTCGTTTTATACACGATATATCATAAGCTTAATTAGAAACAGGAAGTTTTTATTCTCCTTGTTATTTTGTATTATTGAAACAGGACCCTGCTATGTAGTTTAGCTGTCCTGGAACTCATAATGTAGCCCAGGCTAGTCTTGCATTTGAAGTGATACTGCTACCTCCACTTCCCTCCACCTGTGATTATGGGCATGTGCTTTCACACCCAGCTTATATTCCTAATATATAATGGGATTATTTGACCTTTTGTAAAATCTTTAGCTATGGTAGATGACCTTCAGATAAGACTTTAGTCATTGTCTTAGTACTATTTTCTGTTATGTAATATAAAATGTAAATAAATAAAAAGCTGTATTCTTTCTCATTTTTATTTTAAAATATATGCTTAATTAAAATACAATTACATAACCTCTCCCTTTCCTTTCCTTCCTCTAACTTTTCCCATATCCCACCCCTACTCAATTTGATCATCTATTTTCTATGATTATTACTGTTACATATACATTATCTATGCATACATAAATTTGCACGCACAAATATAAACTGTGAAGTATACTTTTGTTCTTTGTATTGGGTAAACATTTATAGGGCTTATCCCTGGGAAAAGTTAATTCTCCCTCTCTCAGCAGAGATTTGTTGCCTGTAATTCTTTGTCTATTGGTGAAAACCTGTGAGAGTTCACCTCTTTGCATTTGTGATTCTATTGATATTGCCCTCGTCAAAACCTTGTTTATTTAGAGATTTCCATGAGAGAATGTTACACAGCCAAATTCCTAGTATTCTGACTTCTAAAATATTGCTGCTCCATTTTCCCTGTTTCCTGAACTGTAAATGTAGGAACCATGTTCCTGATGTATCCACAAAAGCTAGGTTCTCCCATGATCAGTTTATCTCTACATTGTATCCAGGTATGGTTCTCTGCAATAGTCTCTATTTGCCATAAACAGAACTCCTTGATGATGGTTGACAGCTATACTTATGAGTCATGCTATTGTCTAGATTTCTAGTAACAGGCATGGTTTTACTCGTGTTGAGTGGACCTTCATATGTACTACATAAAATACACACACACACACACACACACACACACACACACCACAGATTGTCTGGAGAGGGCAATGATAATACCTGTGATCTGAAGGGGAAAATGGAAAAATGCAGAAGGGGATCCCACTCAGAAGAGGGTAGGGAGAGCAGCACAGAAAAAGAAGGAAAGGTGGACAAATAAAAAGAATGTTGTTACATTAATCTTCAAGGAATTGTGTTAAATTATATTTACTTAAAATTATACTATATATATATATATATATATATATATATATATATATATGAATGTGTACACACACACACACATTCACAGTTTAAAGGAATTTATGACAGTTTGGATAACGACTCTCTAGATAGGAACCAGAGATTAAATTAAAATATATAATACCAAGCATAAGAATTTCCTTTAGAGTGTCTGTTTGGGGCAATCCAAGCATCTCTTACAACAACATAAGCTAATGGTGCTGCTCTTAGGTACTTCTCAGATGTTGAAGGGAAGACCCTATTGCTGAAAACACCACATGCCAGAAACAAGACTCAGATTCCTTGAGTTTACTCTAACCTGAAAGACTCCTTTTTGTGGTCCAGATTCCATTCTACTACTCCATTTACAGTTTTATAGTTGGGCATTTAATGGATCAGGCCTTAGAAACAATGTTGAATAAATTCACTAAGATGGTATGGGTTTGTTATTTAGAATACATTTTTCTTAATCAACTCTGAAACCAAATAGTGGATAAGGGAAAACAAATCACTTTTCCCCCAGTTTCCTGAGTTCTTATCTGGAATACCCACAGCAAAACTCAGTTTCATAAGAGAAAAACAAGGAATATCTAATTAATATATATGTATTCTATACACATGAGAGACACTAGAGCAATGAATAAGTTGATTTCCAATAAGGCTTATTTTGTCATTATTCTAAAAATGTGTAGTTTTCTGTTAAGGAAGACATAAAAAATAAGTTGTAATTGCAAGTTATGATGATCACTAAAATGTCACAGAAAGTTAAGAAACTGACATCTCTGCTTTTCTCTTGGGTGGGATGTTCATATGCTAACACAAGCCAGCTGCTGCAAAATGAATACAAGCACATTCTTTTCTAATACAGAGATTAGTGTCAGATTCCACTTATATTAAAGTAATACACTTCATTTCTTGAATTAATAATCATATCTGCTCTTTACAGACAAAGCCTGTTCTAATTATCTTTCTGAGGAGACGGTGGTAGAAATTTATGAAGAGAAACCAGCCGTATCATTTGCTTACATTGATAACTTTGATAACATAGTTGATGATTAGCATTTCAGTAATTGTCATGAAGACCTCAGAACCAGTCTCATATACAGTGTATTCTTTGACTTGTATTGAATTCATATATAGAGACCTAATATATTTCACCTTTCTACCAATAGCTATGAGTTCTGTATTAGACATAGAGCATGCAGTCCACAACTGCTAGCAAGAGTGATGAAAAATTACTTCCCTAAAAGACAATTAAAAGGCTTAAGTTGTTTTCCTTATCAAAATAGCACATTATTCACATTGTTAATACAGCTAATGAATTTTTGTGGATCAAATATTCAAAAATTCTAATTGAAATCCTATTGTGATGGATGGCATAATTATGTATGCTAAATACATTGAAAATATCAAGGCATATACATAAAATATAGTAGAGCTTCCCTTTCTCCCACTAATAATGAGCAAAATCATCCCAAGCACTTCTGTGCAATCAATTATTCACTAAGAACATGAGAATGATGCTTATTAAAGCAACACAGACTAAGTACATGAGGAACTAAGTAATGAGGAAGTCATGTGGGAATGCTACTCATTAGATCTAGGCTGCAAGAAACATATGGATATTTATTAAAACATAAAAACAGAAATCAAGTAAAAAGCTGAGCCTCTTGTGGTGCAAGCACGCCAGGACACAGCTCGTACTGTGTATGATATTTCAGTCATGCCCGGAGAGAAAGGACTGCATAAGATGCTCTCATTTGTTCCAGCCTGCTTGTGGCTTTAAGCACCGACACACTGGGAACTCTTGCTGTGTTTGAAAATGCCTTATATCCATGCCATAGAGAAATGGGCAATGAGAGGTTTTCAACCAAAGTCTATGCCCTTTAAACTTGAAATAATTAAAGGGACAGTGCAGCTATTTAAAAGTTGTGAAGATTTGGTACTGCTTTAAGAAAAGTTACGTCCAATTTTGCAAACTCCTTAATTGTAAATTTATTGAATACTCTGAATTGAATTGTTCACCACATTTGGAAGTTATTTAAAGGATATTCACCTTAATTGATGGGGATTCTTTTTTTCTGAAGATATATCTGTGTCTTCTAGATACAGGGTCTCCAAGTTTAAGTTATTCAGCAAGATCTCTACATACTTCAGAGCAATGCTAAAAACAGCTACTTACTTACTGCGTCAGGCTCAAGGTCTCTGAGCAAGGTCTGAAGAGCGAGGGAAGGACATGATGGACATAAACCTACAACTGCTCATGCATCCTTTGCGTGTTTAATTGTATCTATAGATGAAAACTGAATGTGATCACTAGGATCAGTTCAACATGAGTAAATAAATGAGTGTTCTCCTAACAAAGCAGTTCTTCAAAATTATTGTTCTAGTAGAAAATTTGTTGGTTTTTTGTTGTTGTTGTTGTTGTTTTTGGATTTTTGAGACAGGGTTTCTCCATAGCTTTTGGTTCCTGTCCTGGAACTAGCTCTTGTAAGCCAGGCTGGCCTCAAACTCACAGAGATCTGCCTGCCTCTGCCTTCCGAGTGCTGGGATTATAAGTGTGCGCCACCACCACCCGGCTTCTAGTAGAAAATTTAACTCTCATTTTATTCAATGAAGGTGTCAATAGAAGAAAAGATGAAGAAAAAATTGAAAGACAAGTAAGTATAATTTTCGTTAAAAATATGATAATAAACAATTTGTAAATCCAAAGTAGGATATTGTGTTCTCATGGACCTGGAGCTGCTCCTGTGAGGATCCCAAAGGCTCCAGACCAGTGATACGTGTGATATGTTAGTCTATTCCAGCATGAACACTCATGAAATAGTAAAACCATATTAATATCATTAATTTTCATCCCCATAGATAACAGTTAATGTTCATTAATAGGCTATAGTAGTAGCATTTGTGGAGACTAAGTATAATGCAATATCTCTCAGTGTCTGGAGAAACACACCCAGGAGAAGTTTGAGACAAGTAGATCAGGATTCAAAAGTAGAGTATAAGATTAACTAATGAAGATAAAATTTAATAAACCACCCAACTTGTCAAGAATTTTCTGTTTTTCTTGCTTGGTATCCCTGACTAATCTTAGTACATCCTAAAATATTGGGAGTAGACATAAAATGATTCTGGTCTGTTTCACAGAGAGAAAGTAGACTTGAAGAGGCTCAGGGACCAAGTGAGGCCCTTGTGCTATCTCCCCTTTTGCTTCTCTTAGCCCACTGTTCGTAACAAACTTGTGACAGTAATAACAATGAGTCCCCAATGTGCTTAAAGACCTACTGTGGCTCCATGTAGTGAGAAGCCTCATTGATTCACCCTGCCCCTCTATCTTTCAGTCACTCCTTTCTGGTTGCGGCTCAGTCTTGCTTGCACAGCAGAAAGTTAAATTCCTTTCCTTCTAGACAGAAAACTGAAAGGTGAGTGGCAGGCACTGAGCTTATATTAGCTGCTTGTCTTATTCATGAGATGAAAGACTCAAAAGAAGCAGCAGGAAGAGTGAAGGATTCTTTGTGACTGATGTGTCAGGGAAATTCAGTGTATGTCACTAGCTACGGAAATGTTCAAACACAGATGCTCGTGAGAACGTTTCACATTGAAACCACAACAGAAAGGAGGAACTCAGGAATATAGTCACTCAAGTTGCCCATGACTTCTTGGATTTAGTTGTCAGTCATCCTTGTGTAGAGTTAATCCTTCTAGTATAGTGAACAAACTGAGATTTAACAAAATCACAGTCTTCAAGTTGGAGACTGGACTAGATGGGCTTGAATATGGGTGAGATGAAAATAACACTTGGAAATGACTAACTAGAAAAAGATATAATAGTACCAGAGACCCCTGAATGTATGCCGGAGTTGGCAATGTGAAACTAGCTAAATCTATTGCAGTTTGGAGGAATAAAACTGCATTGTTTGTAAACTTTAAACAAGATTTATCACATACTATGAAAATGTCTGGCATACCAATTCACTATTTTTATGCATAAAGACCATTAGGATTACATGAATGTACATAGCTTATATGTTTAACAGATATCAAAACCAATATGTTACAATCAACAGATCAGAACTAAAATAGGCATCTTAAAGAAGGCCAAAATCTTCAAAGAAATTAATTTTGAAATAAACAGTAAAAGTAATGGCCTATATAAATAAAGAACATTTGTAATATAAACTCAATAAAATAACTCTAGCTAATTACTATAACTAACAAGGCAAATTTTCAAAAAAGCAAAAAAAAAAAAAGAAGAGGATAAAGAAAGTAGAGGAGAAAATATTTAGTGACAGAATAGATACATTAGCAAGACAGAGACTACAGGAATTGTATAGAATCAGTAATGTCTCCAGCCTTTCAAATTCTTCAGTGAAGCTACCCCCACTGAGTTGTATGTGATAAACAAGAACAGAAAGTCTTTTAATAATGAATTTATGGAGGTTTTACCATATACAGAAGTCCAAGAGTGGCTTCCATCTTTCCTACTTCATATCACTGAGGGGAGACAGCAGTGTATTATTCAAGAAAGAATGGGAGATCTCACTTCTGGGTATGGTCACACATATTATGTGAGATGAGAATAAGGAAATACATGGAACATAGTTGTCTTGTTCTGTAGCTAAGTATCCACATGATGGGAGTTGTTTAGGGGGAACCTTCTGAGGAGTGGGGGGTACTTTACACATTGTGCTGTGTTTAGTAGATATGAGTAAGACTGAGGAAATGAATCACAGTTGGGTTCCTACCGGATAATCTGTGAGCCAGAAATGTCTTTGCCTACAGTTTTAAATGAACCCTCAGTTAAAACCACCAACCAGCTCACCAAGCATGTATCATACATGGGATGTTATTGTTGAATTGCTCTAGAGTAGGTGAAAGTGAACATGAGTTAACAGAAATGACCCAGTATGGACAACAGAGAGAGAAATCAATTTAGCAAATGAACAAAACTTCACAAAGTTGTGGAAATATGACATTCCAGAATCTGCGTGAGCAGAGGGATTTGCACTCAGTGTTAGTCAATGCTTCTCCTGCAGAGGCTTTAGTATCTGTCCATATCTGGAGAAATGAGAAATAGAAGATTGTCAAAGCACATAGAATCATCTTAGTGTTCGGTATTTCATTTCCTGTCCTCCATGTCTAAAAACAGCCAACTCAGCAGATTTTTCATTCATGAAAAGACTTAGTTCGCACATTTTATTTTCAAATGTGTCAGCACTGAAGTGCAATAGTTAAGAAATTATTTTCCAGCATGTCTCATTATGTGAAATTTTCCCTCTTCGTAAGGTTATAAAATATTTGATTATACCATTGAAACCATCAAATGCCCACTACATCTTCATGATGACAATAAGCCTTTTTTTTTTTTGCACTAAACAGAGGAGGTAAATGTGCAAGATAACAAAACCGTTACAAAGCCAAGGGTGAATCTGGAGGATAATAAGGACTGGAGTGAGGAGGCTGAGGAAAGGGAGACTATTTTATTTCTGAACATAAAAGAACAGTCAAGATATAAGTGCCCAACGGGGTTTCCCTTATTTCTTTATTTCCACCCTTGTTAAAGAATACACTATGTTACATCTGAGATCTCATCCCACATCAACAAGAAATGCTTTACAAGCATATTTTGATTGTTCATTCTTGGTATATGCAGAGGGAAAAGACAGAAGCAGTTTTTTACTTGAACTTGGAGATCAGTTTGACTACGAAATTAAGAGATTCCTCTGAGTTCCTGATAGGGGTAGGATACATGTTCCCCTAATGTTCCCCTATGCTTGGTCCCTAAGATGAGGACCTTCAGAAGTTATAGAAGTCACTTCAGTCCCTCTAGATAAGAACTCTGGCTCCATCTTCTTTTTTGGTTACTTTGTGCCATTAGATGAAGTGAGTTCTTTGCCATCCAGCACCAAGAAGTCAAGGCCCAGGGCAATAAGATGTCATTCTCTAACACTGACGCCTATAAGCTGTACTCCAGAAAAAAACATCTTTTAGCCCAGCAAGTAGGATAGACCGTTGATGAGACAGACTGAAGGAGCCTGAACTACATCGTGGTATTCTGTTTTAGAAAAGAAACATATAACAACAACAAAAAAATACATTTACTGTACAAGTTCATTATTTCAGATATTTGATTTATTCAGATATTCGCCAACTAAAAGAGAATTAATAGGGAGAGTAGGATCACAAACAACAGCTGTACCTGTGGAAGAAACCTGGAAATAACATCACAGGAGAGTTTTAAGGACAGAGTACAGAAAGGCTAGTATATTCCTAGAGGGCTTTAAGAATGAATAGCCTCCTGGCTAAGTGTGCTGGGACTGAAAAGACTGGATATGGAACAGAACGCAAACAAGAAAGGCCAGAGTAACAAAGTTCGGGGCAGAGGTGAGAGCTAATGAATGTGACTATAGGCCAGTCTTGTCACACCATGACTGATTATGTGGATGTATTTTGTTTGTGCCCTGAACTTGTGGGATTCCAAAGTTAAGGTACATATAGATGTTTTCCTGGTGGAGGAGAGTTAAGGCAACAAAACATTTAGGCTCTGACATTGTTATGGTTGTCTGTTGTAGCCAAGTTTACAATAAGGATTTGAAGCAAAACAAACAAGTAAACAAAAACGAAACAAACAACAAAAAATGACAAAGAAAATAGACTTTGAAAATTCTCAGCTTTGGCAGAGAGTGAGTGTATGCCAGGAGTGATGTATATGACGAACATGATATGAAGAGCCAGTCAATAAGGAGCACTTGTGCAACACATCAACACAACTTTAACAAGTTAAGAAGAAAAGGAGCCATGACTGGTCTAAGAAAAGAAAAGATAGCACATGAGGCAGATTAGAGCTCAGCAAGATGCTGCAACCATCACAGACTCCAATCACTAAATAAAAATTCAAAAGAGACTTGGTATTGAATTCTTTTAGAAAAAAAAAAATCCTTGGCTGCTCTGTGCACCAAGATGTGACCCACTCTTAGCTGCTGTTACGTTCTGATGTTCAGCTTCATGATTGAAGTTGGCAATAGATATGGGCATCCTCCATACACTCTGGTTTGCAGGCATGGGTGTAGAATGCAGGGCTTTGGAGGCCTTGTTATAACCATGGAGGAAATAAAAGCCTAGGAGACAAGGTATGTATAGCTGGCAGCCTTGAGACCATGTGACCTAAAGCTATAAAAATGAAGGCAAAATACTGGAATTTAGAGATGTCAACAGTGTGGGGTCTGCCAAGGAAAGCTTTTGTCAGGGAGCAGAGTCACAATGCCAAGCTCTTTGGGGTTCAAATAGTACAACTGTGTGCCATGGATACTGAACACAGAACACAAGAATTTAAGGTCTGCCTTGGCGATCTTCAGTCTTCCTTTGGTCTGATTATTCCTTCTGTGTCTAGTCTTTTCACTTGGAGTGAGAATGTGTACCATGTGCCATGGTGTTTGGAAAATATGTAATTTGTCTAGTATTTTCAAGAGTTCATCACTGTGCTTGCCTGAAGTCTGAGAGAAAACTTCAGGATTTGAATTTCAACAGTTATGGAAACATAGGGCTTGGGGATTATTGGAAATGACTGAATGCCCTTTTCTTCTATGAGATTACTGTAAGTTCTTAGACACCAGGGACAGGATGCTACTTTGAATGTGAAATGTCTCTTGAAATTTGTTAAATTCCTGGAATGAACTGCACCTTACAGGGACCTTCTTCATTGCTGCAAAGCTGATCAGAACTCAACAATTGTAGAGAATTTGCAACACTGGAAGTTCAGAGACAAATTATTTTGAGCCAGTTTTTAGCCACTCCTCTTAATAATCATTCTTGGTTTTAATCCATATGTGACCTAATATCTTTGACAGTACAGATAAAATCCTTAGGAATATACACACTTCCCTCAGTTCCACTAGCCAAAATGAGAAGCATGTAGCCAGATGGCAGCTGAGGCTTATGGCCGAGACGTCCCTGCTTTTCTAAGATCAGCTTATCTGGTATTTCCAAGAACATATTTGTAAAGTGTCTTTGTTTATAATTTTCTTTGTTTCATTATTAATAAAAAAAAGTTCATGAAGTTGTAACCAAGTTAGAATCTGGGCCATGGTCACTCATAATTAGCTGCAGAATAAACCACCTCACCTTTGAGATGAGACTTGTTTTCTGACATTGATGTGTGAATTAAATATTTGGTCTCCAGACTGTACTACTGATAAATGATAAACCCTAGGAAACTAGATCACTGGCAGTACTGGGACTGGGCACCTTCCTGTATGTCACTTTCTGATTGGTTGCCCTGTCATTCACTTCCCTTGGAACCTTCTTCTGATTTTATGGATTCCACAAACCTAGAAACAAAGAGTGAGCCAATTCCAGACCAATACCTCTACAGCCTTGAGCCAAAATAAATTTTTATTTCTCATAAGCTGATTGTATTAGGTATTTTGTTGAACTGGGAGAAAGTTAACTTGAGACTAGTCGAATAGGAGGAACAAACCAAGCTGCCATTACATCACTGAAAACAAACATAGAGACCACAGTGCTATTAGCTAAAACCAGTAACCACGGAGGAGTTGGAGTGACAAGAAAGTTATTCTGAGATAGTCTAAACGTAATCACATGGGGGCAAGTTGATAAAGAGTAGGGGAGATTAGAGAGGTTAACTAATAACTACAAACCATGATAACAGAAGACTGGGCAATGTGTCTGAATGTGTAAACAACCCTTCATTTAAAACATAACTAGAAGTCAGTGTGACAATGTAGAAGGGCCTTCTTGTTTGTCCTGGTTGCCCAGAACCAAAATAACCACACAAAAATTGTATTAATTAAATCACTGTGTGGCCCATTAGCTCTAACTTCTTTTTGGCTAACTCTTACATCTCCATTTAATCTATTTTTATTAATCTGTGTATCGTCATGAGGTCGTGGCTTACCAGCAAAGTTCCAACACATCTATCTCGGGTGGTGGATCCATGGTTTCTTTTGACTCTGCCCTTCTTTCTCCCAGTTTTATCTACCCTGCCTACCTAAGTTATGCCCTACCAACAGTCCAAGGCAGTTTCTTTATTCATTAACCAATAAAAGCAACACATAGACAGAAGGACCTTCCACCCCATGACAACTCAGTGAGGAAAGCATGACAGCCTGAATTTGATTCCTAGGACTGGCAAAAAAAAGGGGGGGGAGGGGAGAAGTACTCCTGCAATTTGTCCTACAACCTCCACATATGTTCTGTGGTAAGTCTTCACACACTTTCACACACACACACACACACACACACACACAAATGTGTATGACACAAAATAAATAAATTCACTAAAATAACTAAAAACTCAACTAGGTTGATGACCACATATCACAATATCTGGCTGTGAATGAATTTCTCAGATTAGCCAGTGGAGAAGCAGCAATTATTTCTCCTTTTTGAGTTGTTTCACTTCCCCATCCCTCTTACCTATAGCAAATGTAGATTAAATAGAACACGTGTTAGGAATTACTGAACTGTGTGTATGCAAATTCATACTAATTGCCTACCACTTTCTAAAATCCATTTCTTTGCTCTTTATACTGGTTCTTTTCCTCTTACTCCTTTCGGGCTTTAGAACTAGAACTCTTCAAAGGCAACATGGGAAACATGGGACTATTTAAGTTTTAGAGGAAATCTGTCTCCTTATTTTTTGGTTTCAGGATTCTGAACAATGGAAGCCTTATTTTTGAGAGTGTCAGAAAACCCTTCTTAAGATTGAACTGTTAACCTGCAGTTTTGTACCCCGAAACAATGGACACAACAAACTTAAGCTCAAACAATACAGTAGAATCAACAGACCGTATGTGGGAACTGGAGGAAATTTGAATGTTTGACTGCTGCTCTGTCATACTGCAGCATTTAGATCCAGCTTGATAAGATTATGACAGTTTTATTGATCACAATTATGAAAACAAAAGCAAAGTTTGAGGCACCACTGTAGTTATAATCAAATTCTGTGGCTAATGCTTATATTTGATTTAACTTAAAAAGAGGTAAAAACTCTTTTTCTTAATTGTCAGTAGTTTCTTCCTACATGTGCCCACCTTACAGTATGTGGGCTGTGATCAAAGGTTTTTCACTCTCCACTTATTGGTCCACTTTTTACTGATTAATATCCTAATTTCGTGATGATTAGACCAATGTTACATCTTAGCTCATATATATAAAGTACCAAAAGTCTTAAAGGGAAACACTAGCTTGCTTTATCTCTGAAAAGAGAGGTGAGCATTTTCAAATGGCAATAAACTGGTCAAAGAAACAGACCAAAATAGCACTTTCTTTTCACAGAGATCTTTGCTGGTTCACTGGCTTCATTTTTATGATATGTTCATAATTCAAAATCTTGTGACTCTAGGTATGATTGCATGTACCTGTCATCTTTTATTCTGGAGTCAGAGTCCCAGGACAATCTAGGACATATAAGGAGATATATACATCCCACAAAAATTACTTCCTCTGTATATAATCATTTTATTTTTGGTTTGAGAGGATATTTCTCTGATGTCATAATATATTTTCCCTGTAAATTTGTGTGATTCAAAGCTAGGAAATGGTGTTCTGTAGTCTTCTAATTTTCTTCAATGAAGGCAGACTCCCTTGCAAGAGGAGGCCTCAAGAAAGTTGTGTACTTTAACAGTTTGCAAGGCAATGTGTAAGGGAATAGCTAGCTCACAGTGCTGGGTAGACTTTGGAGAAATGGTACTGTTGCCTTGGTAAGTTAATCTGTGGCCCTGGGCAGTCGCATGAAAGGAAGCAGTCAAGAAAAAAGCTCAGTGACTCAATCCACCCCAAAGATATTGGAAAAAGTATAACATATTTTAAGATGGATGAATCAGAGCTAGCATACTAGAAAAACTATATATTCAGGATAAATAACTCCATTTATCAATCCTTTTAAGGTAATATATGACGAAATTAGCTATTCAGCAACAGATTTATTGTTTCTTGTATCAATATAAAAATAGGTATTAGAAAAAATAGAGGCTGGTATCAATTTTTAACCAAAGTGAAGTTATGATATTAGCAGAATTTTAAGGTAAAGCTCAGCTCTAGAAGTCCCAGATAATTAGGCTTTGCCACCTGTCCCCAGTGCTCCAGTTAAGTGGAATTTAATTGGAAAAAGCATGAAGACAAGGTTTAATCAATGTGGCACATTGGGTAGAATAGTAAGTAGATCCAGATATCCAGTAACCTCAGGTCAGTTAAGATGCACTAGGATGAGTTTTAGACTTAAACAGAGAAAACGGGGGCCAGGAAGTCAAGAAGTATGCATGACTTCAGCCTTAGCCAACGTATGGATGGACTGCTTGTTCCTGTCTCAGTTCTGTTTTTTCAGCATTGCTTGATAAATCCCTATCTTCAGGGGAGTAGTCTGCTTTCCACAACGTAACTATTCTCGCTTCAAAAGACAATCACTTCACAATAGACAACTGCTCACATTTGGGCGGTGATCTGTCCAAAGAGGCCCTACTGTGTCTGAACCCAAAGGGACTCTATGTTTACAATTATGTTTAAGAGCTGTAGCTACCCTCAAGTGTAAAGATGCCTTAGTTGCTCTTACCTTTGTTCCTCCAACCTTTAAAGGGAGATGATACATATTAAGTATCACTGGTTTTTATGCAGTAATTTCTTGAGTAAATTGTGTGTGTGTGCGTGTGTGTGTGAGCACGCATCCTGTGATATCAAGTGACCCAACACAAAGTAGACAGATGCCAAATGAAGATAAAGATGCTAGGCTTTCATCCTGCAACAGTAGAAGTCAATGCTTTTAGAGAAAATTATGTCCATACACCCGTGATAACAATGTCATCACAAATGGATTCAAAATAGATGCAGTATGATTCTGACGTCTATTTGGCATTCTAATTTAAGTTTAGTACCATGCTTCTGTATTATGTCAATATTGATGATTCTATTATTTCAATTGAGAGCCTACTTCAAATATGAAAACAGTTCTCTAAAAGTAATAGTATAGTCCTTTAATCCCAGTGCTAAAGAGGCAGAGGCAGGATGATTTCTGTGAGTTTGAAACTACTGTTGTCTGGTAAGTTCTGTGTTATAGTACATCTAAAGATGTACAATGGGACCCTCTCTCAAAATAAAAACGGAAAGGAAAAAAAGATTTAAAAAAGGAATGGATGGAGAGAGGAAGAGAAGAAGAAGAAGAAGAAAGCAAGAACAGAATGAAGGAAAGAGGAAATAATTAGTAAAATTTTTGGTACAAAAATATTGTATCTGGTGGTGCCCTTAGTCTTGAATACTTTAGTACACATCAGTCTGAAAGCAGCTGCCAGAAAACAGAACTGAGAGGAACACAGCTACCCAAACATTTTTAGTCTATTCTAAGATTTAATTATGAATATACTTAAATACTTTAAATTTTTGTTTTAAAATACAATTTTAAAGGCATCATGCTATTAATTGTATATATCTATGCATGTGTTTGTGTGGTGTAAGATTTTTCCACCTATTAGAACATCTTGTGCAATCATCTGCTGTACTCACATTCAAAGGAAAAAAGGAATAAGGAAATAAATCTTTTCCTTCATCTTTTATTACGCTCTTAGTATGAAAAAGAAGTCTTAAGTAAAAAGAAAAGAATATGCTAGAGATCCCTTGAAATAAGTGTACAATCTTTTATATTTGTTTTTGTCTCAAGAAAGACAAAAGAGTCAAAGCCCATCTGCTTCTACAGTTAGGAGTTCCTCGAAAACACCAAGCTAACAGCCACAACTTATATTCACAGGACCTGGGGTTGACCCCTGCTGGTGGTCACTTGCTTGCTGCTTCAATCTCTGTGAGTTCATATGTGCCCTGTTGTTTAATTGATTCAGTGGCCATGTTCTCCTAGTGTCCACCATGTCTTCTGACTCCAATAATCTTTCTGCCCCCCTTTCTCATAGGATTCCCAGAGCTCCAATGGGAAGGATCCTTCAGAAACCTCCTATTTAGAAGCTCTCTCTGCATAATATCTGACTGTGGGTCTCGGAATATGTACCTTCTGATGCAGAAGGAAGCTCTTTGATGACAAGTAGACAAGACACTACTCTATAAGCATAGCAGAACATATTTAGCAAGCATTTCATTAGTTATTTAATGTACTGTGTGGACACTGTCCTCAGCAATGAGTACCAATATCAGTTAGTAGAGAGTGAACAACTGACCTAGCATGAGCCTGGGTTCTCCATGGGACTTGGAGTTCTCCATGGGACTCCTCTTGGC
The DNA here is from genome assembly GCF_037038515.1 of Microtus pennsylvanicus. Classification (NCBI taxonomy): domain Eukaryota; kingdom Metazoa; phylum Chordata; class Mammalia; order Rodentia; family Cricetidae; genus Microtus; species Microtus pennsylvanicus. The sequence continues at coordinate 73,718,036 of NC_134590.1, read as the reverse complement.
ACAACTCAACTGAATACAACCCAGTCCTGCCACTGGGAGCCTTGTCTGGCTACAAGAGGTGGACAGTTCAGACCCTGTAACCCCCATCATCGGGAGTCTTCATTAAGATCACCTTCACAGACTCCAGGAAGTTTCCACCAAACTAGATTTCTACACTGCCTTCAAATGTCCTCAAATTCCAGCCACATCCCCTAGCACATTCTCCCTCCATCCCTTCTCCCTACCACCTGATCCATCCCACTCTGTTTCCACCCACTGTTTGTATTTTATTTCTCCTTCCCCTGGAGATCCAATTCCTACACCCTCCAGAGCCTTCCTCTTTACATAATCTCTCTGTATCTATGGACTGTAGGTTGGATAATGGCTTTTACTTAATTCTTTACTTAATGACTACTATCCACATGTAAGTGAATACATATGTATTTGTCCTTCTAAATATAAATTGGTTAACTTACTCAGAGTATTTTCTAGTTCTATCCATTTGCCTGCAACTTTCACAATGTTATCTTTTAACAGCTGAATAATACTCCACTGTGTAAATGTACCACATTTTCTTCGTCCATTTTTCTGTTGAGGGACATTTAGGTTGTTTCCAGTTTTTTTGCCATTATAAACAGAGTGAACAAGTGTCTTTGTGGTAGGATGGAAGATCCTCTGAGTACATGTCCAAGAGTGGTATGGCTAGGGCTTGAAGGAGATTGATTCCCAACTTTGTGAAGGATAACCACACTGATTTCCATAGTGACTGTAAGATTTTACACACCCACAGCAATGAAGGAGTGTCCCATTGCTCCATATCCTTACAAGCATGAACAGACACTTGTGTTTTTGATCTTAGTCGTTCTGACAGATGTAAGATGAAATCTCAAAATAATTTTGATTTCCATTTCATTGATGGCTAAGGGTATTGAATATTTATTTCTTTAAGAGTTTCTCAGCCATTTTAGATTCCTCTATTAATAATCCTCTGAATAGATCTATACTATATTTTTAGTTGGATTACTTGTGGCTTTTGTTGATATGTAGTTTCTTGAGTTCTTTATATATTTTGGATAATAGTCCTCTATCAGATGTGAAGTCAATAAATATCATTTACCAGTTTGTAGGCTGACTCTTTATCTTATTGAGGGTGTTTTTTGCCTTACAGAGATTTTCAGCTCCATGAGGTCCCATTTAGTAATTGTTGAATTTAGTGCCTGTGCTGTTGTGGAATATTCCTTTGCACCGTGTGAAGATGTGTCACTGGGATTGGTTTAGTAAAGAGCTGAATGGCCAATAGCTAGGCAGGAGGTATAGGCAGGACTTCTGGACTTCAGGACTTCTGAAGAACGTGGAAAAAAAGAATATGGGTTAATTTATGTTATAGGAGCTAGTTTAGAGCCTAGGCTATCAGATGAGCGTTCTTAATTAATAATAAGCCTCTATGTCATTTTTTGGGAGCTGCCTGGCAGGACAGACAACGACTCATTACACTATCCATGTTCTGTTCAGTAAGTCATCTGAGACAATGCATTCAATAATATTTTCCATTTTCTCTTCTATTGAATTCAGAATATGTGTTTTTCTAGTATTTGTTTGTTTGTTTTTCAAGACAAGGTTTCTCTGTGTAGCCTTAACTGTCCTGGAGCTCAGTCTATAGAGAAGTTTGCCCCAGGCTGGCCTTAAACAAAGAGAGATTCACCTGCCTATGCTTCCTGAGTATTGGGATTAAAGGCATGCACCACTACATCCTGGCCAGAGTATGTGGTTTTATTTTAAAATGTGTGATCCACTTGGACTTGAATTATGTACAGGTTGATAATTATGGATCTATGTGCACTCTTTTGCTTGCAGATATTCAGTTTGACCAGCACTATTTACTGAAACTACTGTCATCGTTTCCAGAGTATGTTTCTGGATTCCTATAAAAAAATAAGGTGTCCACAGGTGCTTAGATTTATGTGTGGCTCTTTATTTTGATTACATTGATCAACATGTGTTTTTATACCCATACTCTATGAGTTTTATTATTATAGCTCTGTAGTACAATTTGAAATCAGAAATGGTGATATTTCCAACAGTTGTTTTATTGTTCAGGATTGTTTTGGCTATCCTGGTTTTGCTGTTGTTCTTTTTTTTTGTTTTGATTTTGTTTGTTTTGTATTTGTTTGATTGTTTTCATATGAAGTTGAGAATTGTCCTTTTGATGGTCTGTAAACAATTGTGTTGGAATTTTGATGGTGATTTAATTGAACCTATAGAATGCTTTTGATAGGATGGCCTTTTGTATTTTTTTTTTACATTTCTTTAAGACAGGATTTTTTTTTTTTCTGTAGCCCTGGCTATCATGATACTTGCTGCGTAAACCAGGCTGGTCTTGAACGCTGATATTCTCCTGTCTATGCCTCACAAGTACTTCGATTGAAGGCATGTGACACTGTCTGGCAATATTTTAGTATGTTGATCCTACTGATTAATCTCCCGTGTGCATGGGAGATCTTTCCATCTTCTGATAACTTCTTCAATTTCTTTCTTCAAAGACTTAAGTTTTCATTGTACAAGTCATTTTCTTCCTTGGTTAGAGTTACTTCACATATTTTATATTATTTGAAGCTAGTGTGAAAGGTGTAATTTCCCTGATATCTTTCTCAGTCCATTTGAAATTTATATATAGGATGACTACTGATATTATTATTTAATCTTGTATCAAACTGCTTTGCTGAAAGTGTTTATCAGTTAGAGGTGTTCCCTGGTGGAAATTTTAGAGTCACTTATATATACTCTCATTTGAAAATAAAGATAATTTGACTTTTTTCTTTCTGATTTGAATCCCCTTGATCTCTTTCAGTTGTCTTACTGCTTCAGTTAAGACTCCAAGTACTATATTGAGTAGATATGGAGCAAATGAACAACCTTGTCCTCTTCCTGATTTTAGTGGAATTTCTTTGAATTTCTCTCTATTTAAGTTCATGCTTGCTATAAGCTTCCTGTAAGTTGCCTTTACTATGTTTAGGTATGTTCTTGTAGTCTTAATATCTCCAGGACTTTAATCATGTTTCATTTTGTCAAAGGCTTAACTGCATCTAATCATTATCTGTTGGTTTTTTTTGTTGTTGTTCTTTAAGTTGGTCTATATAGTGGATTATATTTAGTAGTTTTTAATTTTTTGTTTTTGTTATTTTCGAGATAACATTTCTCTGTGTAGCTTTGGTGCCTGTCCTGGAACTGGCTCTGTAGGCCAGGCTGGCCTCGGACTCACAGAGATCCTCCTGCCTCCTCCTCCTGAGAGCTGGGATTCAAAGAATGCCTTACCTCCGGCCAGTTTGAAATTTTGTGTATTGAACTATCCCTGCATCTCTGGGATGAAGCTTACTTGATCACAGTAGATGATTTTTTTGATGTGCTCTTGGATTCTGTTTTAAAGCATTTGTTGCTGATTTTTTTGTATCTATGTTCATGACAGAAATTGGTCTGTAACTTTGTTTCTTTGTCGAATGTGGTTTGGGTATCATGGTAGCTGTTATCTCATAAAATGAATTGGCAATGTTTCTTCTCTTTCTGTTTTTTGGAATAATTTGAGGAGTTTAGATGTTAATTCTTCTTTGAAAGTCTGGTAGAATTTTGCAGTAAAACTGGCTGGCACTGGACTTTTATTGGTTGGAAGATTTTTTTACTGACTGCTTCTATTTTATCAGTGTTTATAGCTCTATTTAAATTGTTTTTCTGATCTTGATTTGATGTTTGTAAGTGGTACCTATCAATAAAATTATTCTTTTATTTTATATTTAGCAGTTTGAGGGAGTATAGGTTTTTAAAGTATGTCCTCGTGATTTTCTGGATTACTTCAGTTGATATGTCCCCTTTTTTTAATTTCAAATTCTGCTAATTTAGATAAGGGTTTGCCTATCTGTTGATTTTCTCAAAAAAAAAAACCCACTCTTTTTTATTGATTCCTTGTATTACTTTTTTATTTCTATTTTATTGGTTTCAGCCCTTAATTTGATTAGTTCTTGCTGTCTATTTTTCTTTCATATGCTTACTTCTTTTTGTTCTAGAGTTCTCAGGTATGCTGTTAAGTCACTAGTGTGAGAGCTCTCCAATATTTGTATGAAGCACTTAGTCCTATAAACTTTCTTTTTAACACCACTTTTATTATCAGTTTTAGTATACTGTATATAGTATATAGTATTCCTTTTTGTTGAATTCTAGAAAGCCTTTAATAATTTTTTATTTCTATCTTGAACCATTTGTCGTTAAGTGGAGAGTTTTTCAGTTTCTGTGGGTTTTACAGGCTTTCTCTTATTTCTGTTGTTGTTAATATCCAGCATTAATCTCTGGCATACTGTTGGGTTTTTGCTTTGGTTTGGTTTTGCTTTTTACTCTTTGCGGGGAGGGGGCAGCCACTCAGCTCCCAAATATATATATATATATATACACACATACAGAGTCCTATTATTATTAAGAATGCCCAGCCATAGCTTGCCTTGTTTTTAAGCAGCTTTTCTAACTTAAATTATCCAATCTTTCACCTCTGTGCTTTTACCTTTCTCTATATACCTTTCTTTACTTCTCACTCGATGGCTTGCTGTGTAGCTGGGTGACTAGCCTCTTATGACCCCTTTCTGTCTCTTTCTTCTAGATCTTCTCAGCCCAGATTCGTCTCCTATTTATTCTCTCTGCCTACCAGCCCCATCTGTTTCTCTCTCTCCTATCCAGTTACTGGCTATTCAGCTCTTTATTAGACAAACCAGGTGTTTTAGAAAGTCAGAGGAACAAAGTCTCACAGAGTTAAACAAAGGCAACACATCTTTGCATCATTACACAAATATTCCAACACATAAATACATGTGACACATCTTCAACTAATATTCTACAACATCTAGTCATCTGGTTTTGGGGTGATTATAGACCTAGGTGCTGATTTCTGAGTTTCTTTGTTCGGTAGGTGTTTTGTTTCTTGGTTTCTGCTTCATCTCTGGGTTTTCAGAGAGCATGATGACTGCATATTGACTGTATTTCTGACCTGCATGGCTGGTGTGTTAACAGGGAATGCCTGATGGTATTGGTGACTGGAATGCAGCAATGAGTTGGGGAAGGGAGGTCTATGTGGTCTACGGGATGCATGGACAGTGGGGAAGGGAAACTGCAGCTTGTATCTTGTATTCTGTTGCAGTGTTAGTAACTATACAGTCCTGATTTAATCTAGCCTGAGGGATTGAAAGGAAGAGAAAAAGTTGAGGTCTGAAGGCAGGCTCACTGTACTTCTGGCAGGCGTGGTCTGTGGTTATGCACGCGGTTTCTGCCTGAGCTGGGGCCTAGAACACAGACAAAGGGAAAGAGAGAGGCCAGGAGGGAATGGTCTGTGGGATCTACAGGTAGGATGGACAGGAGATGGAAGGGTGCAGCTTGTGTTCTGTTGAAGGTCAAGGGATGAACCCAAGGGACTGGGTCCACTTGGGGATGGATAAGGTCTTCGGGCATGTCCCCTGATCTTCTGGCAGGCGTGGCCCATGTTTGAGCTGCTGTGTCTATTTTTCAAGAATGCCTCCATTATCAAGGGAAAGGTTAGTGGGAGGAGTCCTTATGGCTGTGTGACTGAGTCTCAGCCAGCTAGATGACCTCCAAGATTTTACTTCTTCCATCTCTATGCCAATAGGCAGTGAGCTTGCAGTCTGGAATTCTGAAACTGACCCCAGTGCAAAATTTTCTAATCCCCACCCCGAAGATTGCAGATAGATCATGTGATTTTTGGTACCACAGTGGAATTCTGAAAATTTCTCAGGGCAGAGGCCAGGGCTCCTTAAGGAAGAAGCATAAAGTGTTTAAATCTTGGATCCAACCATGCAGCAGCTGAGCTCTTAGTCTTTTCTCTCTGCCAGAATGACTCTAAGCAGTACACAGGACCAGTGAAGAAATATTCCCAGAAGCTGATTGGATTAGAAACCTTGAAGCAGAGCAAAGTCTTCTGCTTCCATCTTCCCTTAAGTTTTATTCACGTATTGCCCTCCACAGAGACCTGAGCCTGAGAAAGAATTCTGGATGCTTTCTTAGCCTATGTATTTTTCCTTAAGTTCTTACTGCTTGAAGTGTGGTTCACAGAACAGCAGTTTCTACATCTCAAGCCTGTTAGGGAGAAAAGCAGAACCCTGGGATGCAGTCTAGAGGCATTAAATCAGAAAGCAAAGCTTTAAGGGTCCTTAACTAGTCAAAGTATGTTAAATCCAAAACATATTGTGCCAAGTCACATTCTGAGTAACTCCTCAACATGGTTAATGTAATTGTCGTGGCCAATTTTTCAGATCCAGGTCTCCCATCATAAAGGACCTCTCCAAGACCATTGTTTTATCACAGAATAAGAAAAAAGAAAGAATAAAAGGTAACAAACTTTACTTGGTGTCAGACCCTCAGAGTCAATGTCTTCTTAACTTTTTGTATTTCTGCTGTGAGACCTGTGTTAGCCAGAGTTCAATCAGAAAAGAAAAATCAGAAGAAAATAAATATTTGAAGAAATTTATTAAAAGGAACTAGCTAGGCAGCTTCAAAGTCCGCATATCAGGATAACTGGAAGCACAAGCTACAGCTTTGTCTCCACATGAATGATCTCTTCCCTCAGAGATTATTGAATGAGGTCTACCTCAGTTAATTAAATTGGCCATAGATTGAAAATAGATTATAACCTTTAACTATTTCCATTTTGACTTCTTTCAATAATATGTAGACATTTTGCCTAATCGTACATACCTTGATAGACTGTCTCCAGGTCTCTTACCTGGGGCAATGGAAGTCTAGGGATGAATCAGGCAGGGACTGACATTAGGCATAAAAGATGCAGAGGAAAGTAAGGCATGGTTACATATATTTGAAATTCTAGCACTTAACTAGTTTGAAGCAGAAGATGATAAATTCAAGGCCCAACTAGGCTACACAGCAAAACTTTGTTCAGAAAACAAATAAAAATATGAAGAAACTGACAGTATGTAAAAATGTTATTGATGAGACAAATATTAAGCTATAAACACAAACAGTCATATACCTGCATTAAATTATATAGAGCATCTTAATACAATTATTGGGACCTGTGAAGTTAAATAATCATATTCCCACCTTCTCTGCACTGTTTTCTGCTGATCAGCTCTAACTTCAAGAGTCAAACAGTGAAGGGATGCCTGGGTCTCTGCTGTCCTTTCACAGGCCCATTTCTTATCATCTGTACTGGGTGGTCTGTTTCCTCCATGCCCACTTCATTCTTCACACTCCACCAAGTGGACTTACTTTTATAAAAGAAGAATGAAAAAGCAAAAACAAACAAACAAAGCCAGAACTTGAATGCTTTCCCCTTAGTTTTCCATATTCCTGGGAAAAGTGTGATGCTTCATATCTTGCTAGCTGTCATCTCTTGATTATTGGTTATTTAAAGTTGTAGAGGTGTGTGTGTGTGTGTGTGTGTGTGTGTGTGTGTGTGTGTGTGTGGTCTGTGAGAAAGGAGGTAGAGAAAAGATTTGTTAAATTTAAGAATTTTATATACGCTGGTCTCAGCCCTTTGAGTACCTGATGCTTATTTGTGTTAGCTTTGTTTTATTTGTTGTTTGTTTTTGTTTTGTTTTGTTTTTTGAGACAGGGTTTCTCTGTGGCTTTGGAGCCTGTCCTGGAACTAGCTCTTGTAGCAATCTGGCCTCGAACTCATAGATATCTAGCTGCTTCTGCCTCCCAAGTAATGGGATTAAAGTCTGGTGCCATTACCGCTGGGGTTGTGTTTGCTTTTGAGTGTTGCTGACTTACTCTGTTTTCATTAACTTTATCTTTTCATACCCTAAGTCACCCTTTGTGCATACTTACACAATGTATCTGAATTCATCACCACCAATTCCATCAGGGCATTTTGTTACAGCAATATTATATGTTAAATTCCAATGATACTCTCTTCATATTTTCTACTTTCTTAAATACTGTTTTATTTTTATAAAAAAAACCACCATGACCAAGACTACTTTTAATTTGAAAATTATGGTCTCAGAGGGATAGAGTCTATGACTCTAATGACAAGGAGCATGCAGGCAAGCTCCATAGCATGGCACTGAAGCAGTTGTGGAGAACTTAAATCTTGAGACACAATCATGAGACAGAGAAAAAGGGGCACTGGGAAGGGTATAAGTCTTTTGAAACCTCAAAGTCCTTTCCCAGTGATGTTCCTCCTCCAATGGCTCACCCCCTATAATCCTTTCCACACACTTCTACCAATAGGGACCAATTACTCAAATATAGGACCCTATTAAGGCTATCCTCATTTGAACCACGCATCTAGTAACCATGAAGGAAACCGATAACAGCAGATAATATTTCAGATCTTATGAAGAATGTATAGCTCAATGCACAAAGAAACAATTATGATGTACGTGTATAGTTTCCTATAAATAATATAATAGGAGGAAATTTTACATATGCAAATTGCCTAGCATATAAATATAAAAATTAAAGCAACACACATGAAAAATAAAATTTTAAATGTTCAACCTAGGAACATGCCTGACAGTGGGCAAATAATATTAGTTTAGGGAATTTTAGGTAGGTTTGCTTGAGCGTGCAAAAAAGTAGGCCACAACCTTATGCACACCATCTCATAGAGGGTCCTTTCGGGACACTGTCCTTGATTCACAAAGACCCGAACTTCAGGAAAAAATAAGAATTTAAACAGACAAATGCAGGCCGAGTTTCGAAATAAAACTCACCTGCTTCCAAAGTCTCAGCCTTCCCCATCTTCTGCCATTTTTCTTTTCTCCAGGGTATTCTTACAAGAGAGCAAAAATAGAGAGTGTGGATCGAAACTCAATAACTAGAAACAGGAAATTTCTTCTGTAGCTCTTGAATTTTCTCCAGATAATATGTGAATTTCCCATTTCCATTATAATGTGTGCAGGCTATAGAAAAATTGAGAGATTTCCAAATAGTATAAAAATGCAAAAGGCTCTGCCTGACTTTGAAAGAGCACCTAAAATTGCCAATATTGGGACTATAGTTTGACTATCGCAGTCTAGTCTCTTGCCTCCCTCTAAGAGTATAGAAATAAGTACAGATGAAAGAAATCATAACTTGAAGAACCAGACACAGCAGGTGAAGACACTTTTTGGAATGAAAAGAAATTTAGTTTTTCATTTACTCATTTTAAGCAGTATCAGCTGTGCCTTAGAAAATGTCTTAGTCTGTTCGGGATGCTATAACAAAAAGCCATGTATTAAATAGCTCTTGAGTGAGCGAAGTTTATTTTTCATAGGTGTAGAAACTGGAAAATTGAGGAGCAATGTAGTAGCAGACTGTACTTCTGATTTGCATGATAAAAGAGGACAGGAAGCTTCTCCAGCCTCATGTAAAAGCAAAGCACATGAGCCTCGAACCCTGAGTACAAAGGCTGACTATTTACAGCTTAAGCATGTACCAAAGTTCTGACTACTGAATATACAGCATGGGCATTTAACCTAGGAAACTGGAAGGCATAACCAGCTTTAAGATGCAGGTAGACAGAGTAAGACGACACTAGCTATATAAACAGAGACAAGTGCTGGGTTCAAGATTTGCAGTTTGGAGTTGAAAAGATGGTTCAGCAGTTTGCAGTACATACTATTCTTGCAGAAGCTTCATTCCAATTTCCAGCACCCGCATGGGTCAGTTTACAAGCACTTTAACTTTGGCTCCAAGGGATGGTCTACACGTCTAACCTCTACTGTTACCTTACCCCCCCCACACACACATGTACACAAAATTAAAAATAAATATTTAAAAATATTTGGGTTTATATATAAGCAAAAAAAAATTGCTGGCTGCTTAAGATGAGGAAAATATGGCAAAGCATATTTTACAAAAAACAACCAAATAAAAAAACCACCAGTGTTTGGCAATGTATACCACGGGAACGGGCTTGCTATACCTATTGTCATATTAAAGGACGCTTAGCCAATATGGACTTTGTGAAATGTGACAATTCTTTTTCATCAAAATATTTCTCCTTAGCCATTTTCTAAAACTATTTTAAAAGGAAAATGCTGAACTCCTCCCAAAGTCCAGTCAAAAAGAGGGATGAGCAATAATATGAGTGAAGGGGTCAAGACCATGATAAGGAAACCCAAAGAAACAGCTGACCTGAGCTAATGAGAGCTCACTGACTCCAGACTGAAAGCTGGGGAACCTGCACAGGACTGATCTAGACCCTCTCAATGTCAGTAGCAGTTGTGTGACTTGGGCAGTCTGTGGGGCCATTGGCAGTAGGACCAAGATTTATCTCTAGTGCATGAGATGGCATTTTGGAGCCTATTGTCTTTAGAGGGATACCTTGCTCAATCTAGATACAAGGGGAAAGGCCTTGGTCCTACCTTAAAGAGACGTGCCAGACTTTGCTGACTCCCCATGGGAGGCCTTACCCTATCTGAGAAGTGGGTGGGGTGAGGGGAATGTAGGGTAGTGGGGGGAGAGGAAGGAATGGGAACTGAGATTGGTATGAAAAATGAGAATAGATTGTTTAAAAGAAGAAGAAAAATTGTTTTCATTTGAAATGCAGAGTATCTTAATTTTCCTAAAAAGTTTGTGTATGAGGTTTTGTTTGGATTATAATTTACTGAAATTTTTGCCTTCCTCCCCCACCCATGAGTATGGCTGTCTGAATTTATCTGTCCTTTTCTCAGGATATGAAACTAGAGGCAAGATAGCTCCTGATGTGAGAGAGATCTACAGCAAGGGAGCTAGAGAGGAGCTGGAGAGGGGAGGAGAGACAGAAGGGGTGCGATGCCTATGCTGCTTTCGTTGAGTTGAGACCACAGGTTAAAGCTGCCTGGAGGCACTCAGCACTCAGCACTCATTTCACTCAGGGAACAGAACAAGCCTCCCCTACTCATGAAGACGCAGTGACCTCCTTAGATTTCCAGAGTGGACATAATGTTGTCTAGACTATTGGCTATACCCTTCACTATATTGATTCCATCTATTTGGAAAAGTATATAGTATGAGATTTTTATTATTTTTTTCTTTTTAAACTAGGATTGCACATATTTGAATTTATTAAATATTTTTCCACATCCATTGAGCTTACCAATTTTTTTATTTGATTAGTACACATGCTATGGCAATTAATGTGTTAAAAACATTTCACCCGTCTTGAATTCTTAGACAATAGGAGAAACCAATATGTAGTAATCAATTGTAGGCTTTCATCTGTGCTTTCTTTTCAGCTTGCTTATGTTTTCCTAATAGATTTTGCCTCCTTGCCCATGAGAGAAAAATCTCAATTCAAACGTCCTTTGCTACCCACTCAATGGCCTGAGCACAGCACTTCAAGAAATTGAATATGTCAACTGCACAGCCTGAGACATAAGATGCCTGATTTCTGAGAGTGCCAAACTGACCCCTCAAATAACAAGCAGGAACAACGGGGTCTGTGGCTTTGGATTGCTTAATCACATTCCTTCTCATCAGTCTCCCTAATAATCCCCATAGCTAGAAGCTGAGAGCCATTCCTGAATCATTTTCCGCTATAGAAAATGGAAGCTTTATAGTTCATGAACATAAACGATGACTTTCATTATATTCCAGTGATCTGTCAAAATCTGCTTTCCAATACAGCACAGAAGCTTTAGTTCCTCATTTACGAGAGCCCGAGCCATAGACTTGAGTTCTTCACGTTTAAGTGTCTCTCCAATGTACATCGGTTGATGCAGTAAAATACCACATTCAGTGACTTGCAAATATCAAGCAGAATGGTTGCAGAGAAGTCAACTGAAATGCAGGCATTACTGGCAGGCTCTCTGAGGCTGGAAATAGAAAGTTAATAAAAGCACAGTGGAGGGTGGTCTGCCGTGCTCTTTGTTTTATTGTATCCAAGTGGAGCTTGGTTTGTGCAGTTTCAGTAAGGTATCACGCTGCTTCCATTATAAATTCCAATTTACATGAATTTATACTTCAGCTCTGAGAGTTCAAGATGGGCTCCAATTTCCAAGGCAGCATTAGCCCAGGAGCAGGATTTAAAATGCTGCCTTTTCCTCACAGATTTCAACAGAGAGGAAATATAAAATAGTAATCTCCTTGACTGCCTTTTTTCTGATAAAATGCATATCTGTATCTGAAAATATGTCCAGGTATATTTAATGCTGGATCACAAGTCATTGCTGAGTATGTGTGCTCCAGAGCCCTAGATTATGATGTAACAATAATGGCTCAGAGAACAAGAAACGTGCAGATTAACTTCCAAAATCTATCAATAGCAAAATCTTACTTTCCTCTAAATTCAACAGCCTAACATTTCATAAAAATTAAAATGAGGTGACATATTATAAATAATACAGTGTAATTTCTTTATTAATGCTTGTTTCAATGTTTTATTTAATATATAAAACATTTTGATTCATTATAACATTCCAATAACTATATGTAATTGTTTTTTGCTCATACATGTCTCCTCATCACTATCCATTAGGCATCTACTCTCTCCCAAATTCTCTTTCCACATGTATATCATATATATGTATACATATGAGATCTATACATAAGAAAAATATACATTTGTCTTTCTTCTTTCCCCATCACTCAATCTTTCTCCCCCATCACAGTACCCTATCTCCATTCATATTACAGGTAAACACACACACATACATACATGTACGCATATACATATATACTTATATACACACATATTTAAATAGAGATTCCATATAGTAGTGAGAATGTGCTATTTTGATGTCTTAAGCTGGATCATCTCACTTAGTTTGATGACCTCTGCTCCCATATGTTTTGCTGTAAATGACATCATTTCTTGCTTTGTGGCTGAGTGCAGCTATTTTCCCTATCATTTCTCTACCACACTGTCTTTATGATCCTGTCCATGGACAAAAAGCCTAGCTCCTTATCTTTGGCTATTATGCATAAAACACAATAAACACATAATTTCCATGGTCTCTGTGGTGTACTCCCTTAGATCCCCTGGAATAGATAGCCGGGGTAGAACAGGCAAATCACACAGCTGTCCTGCTTTGCCTTTTGTGGAACTCGCTTACTGGTTTCCATAGTGTGTGTACCAATGTCGTAATCACCAACAATATACAAGACTTCCTCTATCAATGGGGCTTTGCAGCAATTGTTGCTATTTATTTTGATGCTAATAGTTCTGACTTGGGTGAGACAAAATCTCAAAATAGATATACTTTTCATGCCCCTGAGGCCTAAGGGATTGCAAAATTTTTTCAAATGTTCAGTAACCATTAGGGTTTTTTTTCATTTTGAGGACTGTTTATGTAGTTCACTGGCCTACTTTTTTGTTGGAAAATTTTATTTTTGTGTTAAATTTGATAGTTCTATAAACATTGCGGATACTCATCTACCATCTATGTATAGTAGGCCAATATTTTCTCCTATGCTGAAGCTTTTTGTTCATTAAGTTCACTGTATCTTTTGCCATGAAGGAGAGGTTTTGTTGTTTTGTTTGATGTTCAATCCCAACATCAGTTCTGGGGATCCATGACTTTGCTGTTGGAATACTTTCAGAAAGTTCATCTTTATCTATTTAACTTAATACATAAAATTTAATACATTACATTTAACACATAATATATTGGAGTATTTATTCTGTCTTACTCTATAAATTTCACATTTTCAACTCCTTCGTTGATATCTGTGATTTAATACAATTTTATTTATTAATTAAATAAATCATAAAGTTTAAATTAATTTATATACAGCTTAGTGGAAGTAAGCCTCTACTATTCTTGTATTTTCAGTTTATTCAGTAGCATTCACTAAAGAGTCTGTCTCTTCCCCCATGTAGGTTTTGTGACAAGTGAATGTAACTACTGAAATATTCCCTCTGAACTACTACACCAAGTAAACATTCTTAGAATAACAGTAATAAGCTTGAATAAAATATTTAATTCCAAGACATTCTATTTTTATTTAAATTGAACATGGAATATGCATTCCGCGGTGCTCTTCTTATGATGGTGATAAAACCAGGTTCAAACAGTTGAGACAAGCAGATTTGCATTATTTTAGTAACTGAACTGAATACGATTATATTAATAAACAATCTACTATGAGCTTCTACACATATTGTTCATTACGGATTTGAGACACGAGATGACATAAATCTTATTAATTTCTGTTTATTAATTTCAACTATGAGAGGCCAGCGCTCATAGATTTGCTTGTCATCATTGTATTTGCCTGTCAAATGGATGTCAAATAATATCCATTTGAGTCATTATGTTATGGGTGCCACAAATAACCCCTTCATTTATTATTTTGCACCAAATTGTAGTAAGCATATCTGTTTTTCTTTGCACCATCTCTTGGCTTATTTTTTCAGATACTCAGAGTGTATTGTAGAATAATCATGCTAAGTGTAGTCTTAATTGAAATGTATAAATTTTAATCCCAGCAAGAATGCTTCATTTTGCAATTCAAAGGCATTTGGGGTACTTTGCATAAACTAATTTTGTTTATCATCATTAGACAACTGGAACTCAGAAAACTAGTTATATGTATCAAAGTAGTGTTTTATAAAAGCAAAATAGAATTTAATTATTAAGAAATAAAATAAAACAAAAAGAGAATATAAAATGAGCGTGCACCCAAAAACATAGCAAGCAATTTTATCACTCATAATATGGTCACCCATTACAAAGACAAACAAATCAATAATTAGTAATTTTACATGAAAGGTAGTTAATCTAGATAAAGCTCAAACTTAATTCTAGATGATATTCTTTACAACAGTATATGTATAAACATATATGCTATGTCTTTTAGTCAATTTTACTACTTAGAATTATTTTTTCTTTCTAAAACACAAATTTTTTTCAACGTCAAAGAGCAACATGACTGTGGATAGAGTAACTGTCTGCAACCTTTAAAATGTTTTGTGAAATGGATGGGAGACATTGCTTTTCTACTACAACAAGACATCCAAAGGAATGAGAACCTAAGTGGTGTTTGTAAAGCACTTTGTTCATGAGTGTGATAAAGTGCGCTTCGGTGCCATAGTAGATGAGAAACCAAGGTAAGTGAGCCATAGCAGGAGAATTGGGAACCCCAGGGTATCATTTCATGGTCTGGAAAACAGCATTTCTAAATGATTTGAAACGAATCGTTTCCATCTGCATCAGGGCCATCAGCTTGCTGTGGGTCATTCATGTGCCCATCCCTCACAGGCTGACTGGGAAGCCAGGGCTCTCCTATGTGAGAACAATTCTTTCAATTGATTGAATGTCTCCTAAGGCCTTCCTATATGAGCTGAGGAGAGAAAAACTTAGATGATACTGGAGACTCATATTTTCCACCATGGGGATAACTTAACAGAGAACTGAACCAGTGGATTTGAAGTAATTCAAATTAACAGGCAAGTGCAAGCTGGCCATAGTCCCTTACGTTATCTAATGCAATCCTTCTTCATAGAGGTTCTTCTTCCCCATACACATCACTGCCTTTGATTCAACTGTCTGGTAGAACCTCCTAGTTTAAGGTTGGCACCTATTATTTATATTGTTGATACCTGGAATGAAACACAGGAATGGAAACACTCAAAGACAGCAGACTCCATTACAATTTTACACATTACTGTTTCTTTACTCTTGTCAGTATTGAATGTCATGTGTTCTTATTCCATTGATGTGACTTAGAATCCAGCTAACGAACTTATCTATTTTTACTAGAAGAAATAGAGCTAATGAGAGCAAGTGATTATATTTGTCTTAGTTACTTTGGTACTGTCATGACAAAACACCATAGCCAAAGACAACTTACAAAAGATAGCATTTAATTTAGAGCTAATGGTTCCAGGCTACAGTAGAGTCCATGGCCATCATGGTAGAATTCAGAACTGCAAGCTGGAACAGTAGCTGAGAGCTTAAAATGTCAAGCCAATGACCACAAGGCAGAGAGAGAAAAAGGAAGAGGGGGAGAGAGAGAGAGAGAGAGAGAGAGAGAGAGAGAGAGAGAGAGAGAGAGAGAGAGAGAGAGAGAGAGAAAGAGCTAACTGGGAATGAAATGGGAATGAAATGGGCTTTGGAAACTTGAAAGTCCATCCCCAATAATACAACTCCTCCAACAAGATCACACCTTCTAATACTTCCAAACAGTCCTATCAAATATGGAACAAGCATCCAAATATGAGCCCATCAGGGTCATTCTAATTCAGACTACAATGCTATCCTTACACTTAAGACCAAGAAATTTAGAAAAGTCCTTAACTAGGGAAGCCTTCAAAATCATTGTGATCTTCATTTTGAGACAAAGTCTTTTTCCCTTTATCAAAATTTACTGCTCGCTTAACAATGGCTTAACTAATTATTTGCAAAGTGAAACCAATGATTCTTATTGCATATTTTCATTTGGAAAAACAGTAAATATGAGGTAACCTGTCAAAGAATAAATCCAGTGGCTGACACTGCCACACTTTAATGAATGCTGATTCTCTTCATCTATTTAGGGCTATTGCTCATTATTTAATGTTTGTGGGTAGCTATGAAAGCATCTCTCATTATCAGCACTTAAGGAAGTTTTAAGAAATTCCAGTGCTCATTGAAAAGTGTTATTTCTTGTTTATTTTCATTACTAATAAACAAATCACCCAAATAGGATTAAAAACACAAAGTAAGTCTGAGGTCTGGAAAGATTTAACACAATTTAAGTCTTTATTATAATGTTAGAATGTGGGCATTCAGTTTTGTTTAGACTCATTTTTCACTGATGTTCAAACGTTCCTTTGGAGCAAAATGGTAATTCACTTCCATTAATCTTAGCAGATTTGGACACTCTTGGCCAGGCCACAGCCTCCATTTCTACTCAGTGGGGCACTCTGAGCATCAGTGTTTAAAGACCTCATTTGTAATCAACACTGCCAGACTTCCCAAGTGTTCTGAAGACTTTATTTTCTCAAAGTCAGAATGCACAGAGATCTCCAAGCACATGGTGCCCACTGATTACTAAATGACTATGTCCTTCATTTCAAGCAGTGAGATATGCAACTCCCATTTCAGTTTCTCAGAAGATTGCTGTGGATGATTTTGTGTAATATGGTTCTGAGCACTATTAATTTTAGGCATGGAGCATGAACACAAAGAGAGTGATGGCCACCCGCACATCTGCTTGTAGATTTCAGTGTCAGACAATACTGCATAGAACACTAGAGTTTTCCAGACGCCTCTTGTAAGGAACACTGATTGAAAAGCTTGACAATTTCTTTTCTTTATTGAAGAAACAAGATCAACAGAGCATTTCATTGTGCACAAATCTACGAGGTAGGTGAGGCATTTAGAATAGTTCAGTAGCAAATATTCATTTGTTCCTTTCCTGATTCCCCTAATTCCTGCTTTTCAGAAGGGGAACTAAAGATCAGGAGCAGCTCCACAGGGAGGTGCTAAGGCTGCACAGCATTTGAATATGGCATTGGAAGGGTTTCCTCAGCGAGTCTGCTTCCTAGCAAGTCTATCTTACAATTAACTCCCTACTGACTCCAGAAGTAGGCATGCATTTCTCATATACATACTTGCACACACATACATATGCAGACATAATTCATATAAACTTAAAATAGTATGTTTTTCATTAGAGGAAACAATTTTGTTGTTTATTACATGGTCATCAGAATGAATGCTCAGAATTTGGAAGAAATATTCTTAGGCATAGCGTTTTTGGCAAAGTCTCTCTTTCTCTCTCTCTTACTCACACACACATTTGTATATAAACAGATAAAGAGTACGAATATGCAAATATATGTAAATAACAAACCAAATGTTGTGTATTAATCTTTCTAATAGATTCTACTTTCTTAAAGAAGATAAGATGTACAAAATGCTATTCATCTCTTATTTTGCATTCCCTGTACTCACAATTTTGATAATACATATTCAGAATTGTAGATATATTTTGAATGTTTCATTTTAAATTTTCTGATTGATTGTGAGCTACAATAATTCATTCAAAATGTTCCTTTCTTATCTTACGGGGAGTTTACACACTGGCTAGCATGCTAGCTGTAGGAAAACTGTACCTCTTCTCAGAATATCAAGGTTCACAATTTTACCTTTTCACCTTATTTATATAAAAGAATAATAAACTGTGACAATCAGCAAATAATTTCTAAGGCTCAAACTGTTCTGAAATGAAGCTCTTCTGTGTATTTCAGCAAAGCTATGCAGATCCCTGAGTTTGTTTGCCTCCTGATGCTCAGAAATTATGAGTCAGGCTCATGAGCAAGGTATGTTTTAGTGTGCTCAGCACAGCTATGTAATACACCAGTTTCTCAACATAACCTTGAATGAGTCTTCTTCACTCTTTCCAATGTCTGGAGGATAAAATACATAGTTACATGATGTTGGTGGATATATATTATGTAACTCAGCATGTATCACTGAAGCAACAAATACAGAGAATGTCAAAATTTACTTTGGGTTATATATCTGTATGTATTTTAGATTATTTATAGTATCTGTATATACATTTTAATTATGAATATTCTGTTGATTCCAAAACTGAGTAATGGGTGCTTAGAAAATATGTAAAAGGGGTGGTCCATGAATAATTTATAGCTTTCCTAGGCAGAATGGGTGTTCATAAGTTTAGATTTACTAGGTCTTCATGGACTGAGTTACTGCTACATTGTTAGGGTCTAATAGAATACAGCATTCTTTGTCACCTATGTGGGACACACAATGAGTCTCACCTTTTTATTGTTATTTCTGTTTTCATGGGTATTTCTCTCATGAGTCAAATATGTACAGGGGAAAAGGTGCTAGGGGATGTCAGGTCAGATGGAAAGGAAGAATGTGTTATTTCTTGGTGGATAATATGCTATTCTTGTTAGATCCTCTTTTTGTTACAGTAATTCTCTTTTAGACCATTCCTCATCTCCATGTGCTGGTATAAAAACTAAGGTAACACCTATTTTTTTTCATTATATTTAACTAAAATAGTAACAATGTTTGAAGACTGAAGACTATACTTTTACATAAAAGTGATCTTTTAAGGGAGCCATGTGTTATATATAAAATCATTCTCAACTATGAAATAAATCCAATTCAGTTAACAGAAAAAACAGATATAAACAGACCATGAAGTTTTCTGGTTCTCTGACATGTGATCTAGTTCAAGTCTTTTCCCATATTATCAGTGTTCTCTGATTTTTTTTTCATGAAGCAACAGGAATTAATATCTCTTTAAACCAAATCAGTCAGTGATTACACACCAGAGAAACAACCCCACCAACATCAAACTCGATGGACAAAGGAGGTTTAGTAGAGTTGCTTCCAGGAATATAGTACAAAAGACATATACAGGAGCCCAAATGACTCACAGGTACTGCAACTCAGGAAAATTGCATCCCTGCAGCTCCTCGCACTGCTTGCAGGAATCTGCACAGATCAGAAATTGTTCACTGAGGTGTAAGCTTGAGAAGGGTCCCAGATAACCTGGGAAAATCTGAGTTTTCCAAGATTTGTGAAGATTATTCTTTCTTTGAATCTCATGAACCTCCATCCAGGAAAGAACGTTTCAACCAGGAGGAAACTATTACATAACTAATAAAAACACGTAACATAAAGTATCAGATACATTTGAGAGAACTATAAGAAGGCCTGCATGACAGATACATGAAGCTCCTGTTGGCAGATGCAGAAGATAAAGTGGAGCAACTAATTTTAAGTAATGTTTATGAGTTTATGCTAAATGTAAAGAAACATGTAATTTATCACTCTCTGTATAACACGTGATAAAATCACAGTTAAAGTTTAATGACCTATGAGGAAGTTAGCTAAAATAGAACACTTTGTTTGCAATGAACAGAAGTGAACCTCAGAGAAATTAAAGCAACAAGGGATTTCCTACAGCTAAGGAAAAGGGATGAGTGAAGCTAGAGGAAGGCAGAACTCAGAGCTGAATGCAGTATGGGGCATCCAGATTGCCTAATATAATAGGAACAAATGTGCAGTCTCTATGCTAAGGCTTGGCCAGCTTAGCACTCTACAGCAAAAGTGTGACTTTTGCCCAGCTTGCAAAGTACTGAAGGTTACACAGTTTGTAAACATGGGTCATATGTTACCTATTAGCGAGGACCCCTGAATTCAATGGCGGTATTTTGTGTCTGTATTTTATATTAATTTTTAGGTTATAATATAAATACATTATTTCCTCCCTCCCTTTCCTTCCTCTAAATCTCCCTGTATACCCCTCCTTTCTATCTTTCAAATGTATGGCCTTTTTTCTAGTGGTTAATTGTTGTTACATTTTATATATTGGGTGGTGGAGGAGGAGGAGCAATAAAGGGGGAATAGCAGGGCTCAAGTGATTTGATAGCAAAAATTGAAAAGTTGGAGTTGAAAAATTAGACAACTGGAGAGATAAATACATAAAAAGGATAGGGAAGCTGGAGCTGGAGAGATGGCTCAGAGGTTAAGAGCATTGCCTGCTTTTCCAAAGGTCCTGAGTTCAGTTCCCAGCAACCATATCTATAATGGGATCTGGTGCCCTCTTCTGGCCTGCAGGCATAGACACAGACAGAATGTGGTATACATAATTAATAAATAAATAAATAAATAAATAAATAAATATTTTTTTTTTTAAAAAAAAGGTCAGGGAAGCATACAATAGCAATAGGGATGCCTGAACAGGTCATAAGGAACCATATTATTAGTTATCTCCCTAAAACTATTTCAAATGTATGTAAGTCAGTTTATAAATATACACACATAAAGTAAATGGAATTTTCTCACCTGGTTGGCTACTTATCCTCCCAATAGTGAAAGGCCATCCAACAAAAACCCATATGAGAATTACTCCTTTGAGATGTTGGTAACTATTGTCCAAGAGACTACTCAAACATTACAAGCTGTCACTTTGGTTGCCCCTTGCACTGTGAGTGGAATGTAAGTCCCTATTGTAGACACCGCACACTTCAAAAGCAGGGCTGAGAGGCCCCTGAGTTGGAACTGACCTGAATGCATCCTCCCTAGCTTTCATGGTGCCAGAAGGTATCATGTAAGATACAATGGAGGGAAGCAATCAATAGTTTTTTTCAAAACTTGTGTTGAGTGATAGGCTCTAAAAACATGGGAGTTTGTACTCGTTAGGAAAGAAAAACATTTTTAAGGAGAAAGAGGGGGAGGAATACCCTGAATGTTCAGTGAAAAGTAAATGTATAAAATCTCAATAAGGTCCATAGACTGTATAAAAATATATGACATATTGTAGTTGGTTCTCATTATTATGTGACACTTCTCCTGAAGGAGACACAAACAAATATCTACTCATCTCAGACATGAAAGCAACAACAGATCAAAGCAGTGGCTATACCAGCGTCCCAATCAGCAGACTAATAGACTCACTGGGGTTCCTTTCAGGAGCATGGATGATGACTCAAAGGCAGCTGCTTCACCAAAACGTCCACTCCCAGCATGGATGGGGACTCATGAAAACTGCTTCTTGGGATCCCTGTGCCCAACATGCTGCCACCTACAGACATGGGGAAACACCCCCTACTCAATATGTGGTTACTGTTTCCATAGCCTTCTACAGGGCCCATGTGAATTTTGCTACTTTCAATAATTCCCTGAGTCTATGAATACCCCTCCTCCTGGAGAGAAAATAAAATGTTTGCATAATGTTCATTTTTTTCTTAAAATTGGTAAAAAAACAATTATTCTTAGGCTTCTTAAAAAACTTTTTGGAAGCTTTTTACAAAACAAACGATCATACTACATGGCAAACTGAATTTCTTCTGTATGTTATTTGTAACTCTAAAAACACATTATAATGACTCACATGCACAATGACGGTTTAGATGAATAATGCATACGTGAAATTAAAAGTAAAAACCTTTCACACTCAATGCTCATCCTTATCAGTAAAGGAAGCAATTATCATTAATCTATATGCTAACTGATTTTAGAATTCATTCTATTATCTCATATACCTAGGATGCCACTTTTCAAAAATCCAAACCAAAAGAGAATGAGGAAACAAAAACGGTTTACAGTCTTTTTTAAAAGTTCTAGTGCTGTTTAAGTCTTAAAGTTGGATAAGTGTTTTGCCCTTCAACCCCCAGTAATACGTTCAACCAAGAACCATTAGTGGATATTACTTAGTATTCACACTTAGCTGTGCTGAAAAATGATGCTGTAGTGTTTCTGTTTCACTGGTAGTCCCATTATGTATTTGCAAGAAAATGTAAACTCCTATGTCATGATCAATGAACCAGTCAAGCAACATTAAGCAGCTATGCATTCAGATAAAGAACTGAGTTTGTACTTGAGTACAGCTACAATGGACTCCCCAGTCGGATGAATAATGATCAAATCTCGACAGAGCTTTCAAACTCTAGAACTCAGAGAGGAGATACTGACCCATAGCTTTCATAGTCCTGCCAAAAGCAACGGTGCGTCCAAGACGTAACGTACATACCCAAGTGTTCAACTTTCAATGTTGTGTTTTCAGTGCTGTTGAAATACCATAACCAAAGCAAGTTATATAAGGATGAATTTAAAAGGGGCATACATGAGTGGATGAACTCATGACCATTAGTTGGAAAGCATCACACCAGATAGGCACAGACTGGAGCAGTAGCTGAGAGCTAACTGTGAGTGGTGCATCTACTGAGAATTACACCCTGCACCTTCTCCGAGTCAAGCTCCTTGGAAAGACAATCTACAGTCACTGTATCAATGATGCCTCTCATACTCCGCATTTTGAGAAATGATAACATGCGATCATAAAGTCCCTGAATGAAGATGAACAAGGGACAAGGGTAACTGTTCTAATGCCAAAGGCTGGATCAATCTTCGACTCATTGTTGTTCATTCTTCTTTTTTTACCCAGATCTGTGACTCAAGACTTATCTATATGTACATCAGCAGATTTCTTCATTTTTTGCTTTTATTTGCTTTCAGTCAAGCAGTATCATAAGAAAAGTAAGGGAAAATAAGGGAAGACAGGTTTCTATTAGGAATCTACACATGGTGATCACTATGGACACTTCATCTCTCTCTATGTGTCTCTATCCTTCCTTCCCTAAAGCCACTCTTTCTCATCCTTCCCAGCTTGGTATGATACGAATTATTATGCCAAGCCTAATTAATCTTAGTCTTATAATTAATCTTGATTTTTTATCCTCCTATTGATGTATGCAAAAAGATTTTCATTGTTTTCTTAAGTTTTTATATACAGCCACTGTATGTCCTTTTACCAAGTCCCTGACTAGTTTTTTAGCTGGCACTAAAGGAAATCAAAGGAAGTAGACTGCTAGGACACTCTTTGAGTAAATGATCTCATGTTTGAAAAATATTGATCATGTGGGGACACAGAAGAGGTGCAGCTTCAGGAAAGCACAGTAGAGGTGAGAGTCAGGAGCATCACATGGTTAGATAAGTACCAGATCCTGCAACTTTTTTCCCAGTAGCATCTATAGGTACTGAGCAGGTGGACTCAACCATTCCTTTCCAAGTTCAAGTCCAAGTTCTCAAGGGACTGAGAAATGTAAATTTTTGAGACATCTGATTGATAGCACAGAGAATAAATCAGAACCCTCTGTGACATGTTTGAAGGGGTCTTCGTTCTTTGAAGTCTCAGAGCTAAGGATAAATAGGACTTGAAGAGCAATTTTCTTATGATTGATTGAGGCAGTAGTAGGCTATGAGATTATAGAAGAGACATTTTCTTCTTGTTTGATGTCACAAGAGGGCATTTAGTCACTGAAGAGTCTGTGAAGTCAAGACACCTATTTTCCTCAAAGAAAGAGCACCTTGTGTATAGTTCTCACTCTGTTTTCAAGAGCAAATGCCCAGGTCCACCACCTTCTACTACTGGCATTAACAGTAATGGTTATATTGAAATTCCTTCAAGCCCAATTAGGGAAGTAGGAACAGACCCTGAGAAATGCTCAGTCAATCATGATGTATAGACCAGCAGCGCAGAGGTAGAGATGTCATGTGAGAGGGTTAGAAGAATATAAAGTTGTGAGAGGACTGAAATAGCTAAATAAGATCATTTGCTTAGGATTATGTTGTTTAGGTATGCAAAATTTAGATACAGTGCTTGCATAGTCAGCGTTGTAAAGCTGGGGCACTTCTGGGATGCTCCAAGAAGCAGACAAAGTTTCAAAGTGGTGACATTATTTGAAAGAATTGCAGAAAAAAGCTTTCTTCGTTGATGTGAAATGCTTTTTTGAGGGCATCCGACAGCCCCTAAGGCTTTGCTGTCATACACAGCTCAGACGGAGACTAATGATGACTGGCTTCCATGCAATTAGTCTCTCCTTTTGTGAAGTGGGTTCACCATGTACCACTCATCAGTCTGCAATTTATACCTCACACGTGAGTCTTAAAAGGCGAGCAAATTTCTCATACAACAGGTAAAAGGCAGGGACTTTGTTGTCAAAAGATGGCTGCAAAAGTAAAGAAAAACCCAAGATTCATGACTAGTCAGTCCCTCAGACAGACTCAGGAACTTGTCTGTGGGTGATAATCTCTTGGTCTGCAACACACTACAGCTACTGGATTACAGAAGGATTCCAGTCTGTGAATTTATACTCTGGAAGATATTTGAGTTTCAGGAGTAATGAATCGCAAGACATTTTGTTTTGGAAGGAACAAGAAGAGAGTCAGGGTGTTCCAGCAAGCTTTCATCTTATTTTAGGACATTGGATTTCCAACATATCCTGCAGTTATTCTTGAAATTTGCAAGCAAGAAAGGGAGAAAAATGAGTCAACAAAGGCCACTGAGGACATGTTCTGCACAAGTCTCTGTGGATATAGTGTGATCTGGCAATAAGACATTTAGGGCAATCAGAGCTCCCAGAAAGAAAATAACTCACCACATACAGAGGCATTATTATAAATTTTGTCTAGAATTGTGAAACTGAAACATGACTGAAATTGTCTTAGTGGCATTTCCGTCTCTTGCAAGTCCCCATAAATAACTACGTCAAACACCCAGCATATATCACCAAGGGAAAGAGGAAGGGAGGGAAGAGGGACACAGAGGCAACACCCATTTGTAAGAATGCTAAAGCACTTTCAGGATTTTTTTTTCTGATTATTTCTTCAAACTGTGTCCAAGGTATTTCTGGTTACATACCAAGATGCTTATGGTAATTTACCTGGGTCCAAACCTGAACAAAAATGCCTTGTAGTTATAAAACTTGCCTTACATTTTTCTACAGTAAAGAAAACATGCACCATGGAGAGCATCATGGAGTATCTTAGCGAGAGGATGTTAGGATAAAAGTGTGGTATTGGTCAAGGTTCTATGTTTGTGTGTGTGTGTGTGTGTGTGTGTGTGTGTGTGTGTGTGTGTGTGTGTGAATGAGAGAGAGAGACATGCATACACACCACACACACACATATACACACACAGAGAGAGAGAGAGAGAGAGAGAGAGAGAGAGAGAGAGAGAGAGAGAGAGAGAGAGGAGAAGATAAATGGGGAATAGGAGAATGCATACAAAGATGTGCATAGCAGAGCTAGATACCAGATTACACCTTGAAATTCTAAAAGAATGTAATTTTAAACCTAGAATCACACTCCTTGTCAAAATTATAAAGGTCATCATTTGTAAAGAAGGTAGATAAAGATGTTATATGAGCAAGTATCTACAAAGTACAGGATTCTTTTCAATGCAAGAGTGAGATAGAAACCTGTCTCCAAAGACTGGATAAGGATGGAACTGTAGCTGTAAAAATAGGAACCAGGGAAGGAATCCTGGGACTTCCAACATATGTCAGCTTGTCTACTTTCACTTCAGTGAGCTAATATAGGTAGTAGCACATCTTAGGTCAGGAATGGACTCTTTTCTGGATTTCAGGTGGGTTTTTATATATATATATATATATTGACTAACAGATTGACTAAGTTGATTGGATTGTTTCTGTGTGTGTGTGCTTTTGCATGTGTGCATATGCATGAGAAGGCCAAGGTAACCCATAAGAATATAATTTGCCTATAGTTGTAATACAGTCTTTCATTGGTTTGGAGCTTACAAAGTAGCCTAGGCTGGCTGCCCTGAAAGCCCAGCTACCTGCCTGCATCTACCTCCCAAGCTCTGGGATTACAAGATATTGCATGTACTATCCACTATGTGGAAAAACTATCATCTTTATAAGATCAGCTTAACTGGATTCCAAAAGATCATCACAAATGCACATATTGACTGTTGACATTTCCTCATAGAAGGACGGAGTAGAGAGTGTCATTTTACCCTCACATAAGTCTCCAGTTATTCTTCCCAGCCAGTCGTATTCACCTCTTTCCTAGTTGCACAGGGCCCTGGGTCTTAGCGAGGTGACACAGCATATGGACTGGGTGGAAAGGACCCTCTCTATGTTGCTTTGGAGAAACCATCACTGCTGCTTGGTGAATACTGACCATTGCGACTGCTTTAAGGTCAGTCACATTTCTGCTAGTAACCCTTATTCACACTCTATAAATAAGCCAAATAATGGTTTCCCAGGGGAAAATTTGGTAGAATTCAGTTTGTCATGGAGAACTTATAAGGAGGGTTAACATGGTGTAATCCTCCCACAGTGAAAATTCTCTCACCACAGCGCATATAATCATACCCTACTTTTTACATGGGTTTTCAGTATCAAATTCAGGTCTTCATGCTTGTTCAATGAAAATTTTACTAAGCAAATCATCTCCAGGTGTTCAAAATCCTCTTTTGTTCATTACAAGTCATTGCACCATCTCTCCTGTTAGAATGTAGCCAAACGCCACCTTTTAAAGTTAAATTTTGATCTCTATTTGATAGCTGTTTATAAAAAACCATGCCTTTTTTTTCCTCTAGCTTTTCTTTTAACATTAGGATGCAGGTAGCTACTGTCCTGAATAAGAATGGCCCCATAGGTTATTTGCATAGTTTGAGCTCAGTTGGTGGAACTGTTTGAGAATGTTTAAGAGGTGTGCCCTTCATGGAGAACCTGTAGGCTCTGAGGTTTCAAAAGACCTACACCATTCCCCATGTACTCTCTGCTGTGCTTTAAGATATGAGCTCTCAATTATTCCTGCTGCTATGCTTTCACTCCAAAATGATAGAGTCTATCCATCTGGAACTCTTAAGCCCCTTTAACTACCTTTCCAGCCCAGATTTTCATTACTTTTAAATTACTAAAAGGTGTGTATTTGCACCAACTTTCTTTTCCCTTCTATGGTTGGTGAATATTGAGTTGTCGTTTGCTTTCTGATATGACAATGTTTCTACAAGAAATTTTCCACGTGATTTAGTGGACACGTGCCTGCAAATCTTTTAGCTGTTTCATTTGTTTGTAGAGTCTTCCACAGTTTGAGTTTCACAAATCATAGTATATTACCTTTGTACTCCTACCATGATCTTCACTAATGTTGACATTTATTGCCTTTTCAAGTTTATCTATTCCGGGGTCTACATAGTATTTTTCCCACTGAGTTTTACTTGGTTGAAACATGATGTACTTAAGAATAAATGTCAGGTACTAAATTCTAGAGTAGTGTTGAATGTACTATTACTTTCATCATGAGACATTAGTGGTGTGAACCTTATATGCAGACAGAAAATAATAGTGTTGAACATTTCCCTTTTATGTTTTAAATTGCTAATATGTGTGTGTCCTTTAGAGGAAGAGACCTGGTCAGTCATTCTGATCTACTTAGACCATGAAACCCAATATGCACAGGTACAACAGAACCACCATACACGGGCTACCCAGACATGCTTCAGCATTGCCAGGGCATAAGTTTTTTCATGTGTCCTTTTTGAGAATAGTAAACTGCCTCTGTTAGTCTACTTTCAGAAAAGGAATATTTCAATAAAGAATTTAAGTGAGAGAGAAAAGAAAGAAGGATGGAGGAGAAGAAAGAGGAAGGGAGAAAGAAGAGAAAGATAAGAGAAGAAAAAATAGATGAAAAGAAGTTGGGGAAGGTAGAAGAAGAGTAATTCTTTTCATAAATATATACCCCTGTAAAGGCATATTTAAAAAAGTATTTAAAGAAAACATGTTTATGAAATAGTAATGTATCACTCAAGACATTCCTTCACCTCTTGTCAGTTTAATCAAAGATTAAACAGGTGACAGCCCTAGAAACCAATTTACTTGGTTCAGTATTATTCTAAAACAATGTATATGTCTATTAGTCAGAATCACCATCTGATTCCTATAGACCTATCATATACATAGCATCCAAAATCTATTTATCTATCATTTAGCTTCTAACAGTTATCTATCTATCTTCTAGTCTGTAATCTGTATGTCTATCATCTATTGACTCTATTATCTATCAATCATTTATCAATATATCAACTACCATGAATACTATCCATTATTTATCTATCATCTCTTTGTCACCCATGTATTATTCATGCCTTCATACACCTCTCCATCTATCTATCTATACAACATTTTGTAGGAAACAGTTTCCATGATAATGAAAGCAGGGAATTCCTTGAACTTCCTTCAAATTCATGCCCTATTTTTCATTAATTGTTGTTACATATCTATCTTTACATACAAAAATTGTTGTAATGAGGAGCATGAGCCCCTTGTCCGTCTGCCTGGCTAACTTATGCCTGAAATAATCATATAGAGGTTTGTATTAATTAAATAGTTGCCTAGACATTAGTTCTAATCTCTTATTGGCTAACTCTCACATATTTGTTTAATCCATCCTTAATGTGTATCGCTACTTGACTGTGGCTTACTGGAATGAGTCTAATCAGCATCCATCTTGGAGAGGAGAGCCACGGCCTCTGCCACACTGCCTTATTCCTCCCAGAATTCTGTTCTGTCTACTCCACCCACCTAAGGACCGGCCTATCAAAAAGCCAAGACAACTTCTTTATTTAACCAATAAAAGTAACACACAAAGAGAAGACGCACCTACACCAAGAAATAAAATAAATACAACTATAATTCTATAATACAAGTCCTGTACCTAAGGATCAGGGATTGTTGCTGAAGAGGCAACAAATTTCAAGAGTCAGAAAAATGAAGAGTTTGCTGTAAGACTGTCTGTCCTAGGAATGACAAAAACGACACTAATGAGTTCTCACTGAAATTGCTGCCTAAACATGAACTGAACAAGGAAAACAAATGGGATAGGAGGAAAATCCATCAAGCCCCAACCCTAACAGAAAGAACTATAGTCAACTGAGTAATTCTGAGAACAGGAGGACTAAGTCTTCCCCACTAAAGTTCATACTGATTATTTATCAATTCCAATGGTCAGCAGTGACAATATTTTCAGAATACTTTCTTTCACATATATTGCTTTTACATATACCAATACAAGTAAAACACTAAATGTAAAAAAAATTCTACATATCTACCAAATTATATTAGAAAATGATAACTCAAGCATTTAACTAATAGATGTAGTTTCCTATAGAAGAGAAAAATGAAACCTTTCTTTTGGCATCAAAGGATTTATTTGAAGGAAAAACCTCATGATATAATTCTTGATTATTTATTCAAGAAAATGACAGCCATATTTTGACAAGATAAACATATAAGAATTTTCAGTAATAAAATTTTTATGATTTTTATGTAAACATTAAAGTATTTCTAAGTGCTACATGTGACCAATAGACCGTAAAACTGGGAGAGTTTCTTCATTTACATGTGGTAACAATCTTATTTAACACTACATTGATAAACAGTGAGAGCTGGCCATGCTCTGTTCCTTAATTATTAGCAGAGTCAGTCAGAAATCCATGACCCAACATGAATGCATCTGAATTAATTACACATGTTATTTATTTATGCTCACAGCCCTCAGTGAAGTTCATGAGGAGGAAGAGTGGTAATTTGTTCTTAAACCTCAAAGTCTATGAAGCAAGAATCGTATAAACATGACAGAAAGCACACCCACATACTAAAACCTTACAAATAATGGAGGCTTAACAGATATCTGAAAATACAAATTATCATGTTCAAATAAATCTATTTTCATATGAACATAACATCAACATAATTTGATGAAACAAAATGAAGCAGTGTAAAAATCATAGAGACATTGCAAAAGTATAAGTCTCTTACTAAAAGCTTTCACAAGTTGAACAAAGATTTTCTCTTGCAGCATGAATAATAAAAATAATAAAAATTCAGAGACAGATATTGAGGTTCAATCTGAAGCTCATAAAAGCAAAGCAGCCAACCATTAGAGAGACATTTTACCTTTACCAAATCTTCAGACACAAAGTATAGGATTCTGTCTCCATGAATCCTCAGACTCCATATTCCACTGAGTTCCTGTCTCTTCCCCTTTATATTCTTCTCTTGACCCAACCATATTGCTCCTGTCTCCACCTCCCTAGTGCTGGGATTAAAAATGGGTGACTCCCAAACACTGGAATTAAAGGTGTGAATCACCACCACCTAGATCTGTTTCTGGATTGATCTTGTGTAGCCCAGGGTAGCCTTGAACTCACAAAGATCCATCTCCCATCTTTCTGAGGCCTGGGATTAAAGGTGTATGCCACCACTTCTTGACCTGTATGACTGACCAGTATGGCTGCTTTGCCCTCTGATGTTCAGATAAGCTTTATTTATTAAAACACAAATAATATAAAACTCTATTCTCTATGAAACATAGCAGGAATAAACACTCTATTTATCTGTTGTGCATCTTGAAGCCTGCTGAGAGTGTTGCAAGTACACACATGGATATGTAGACATGTGTGAGAGATAAACGGGTTAGCCTCTCTACCATCTGCCCAGCTAATAGTACCAGGACTCTTTTGATGGACCGTGTTAATGGTTGCCTGTGTGATAGAGAAACCAAAGTGTCAAATCGTCTTTCAGTTGTCTTTGGGCACAGAGAGTGGTTTGGCTTTGGAGGAGCAAAAATACCATGTAAGATTTCAGCAAATAGGCGACAGTTTTACTTTCATCAAGGCATTGTTCATTTGTCCTCACCGTTGTTACTTCTAGGGACATACTACTTTCTCCTGAGGCATCGAGGAAACTAGCTGCTATTATTTATCTAATAATATTAATCCAGAGTGGCCCTGTAAAATAGAAATTGGAGAATCCTTCACTCTATTTTGCTTCCTACTCTCTCAAAAGGAAGGCTATTTGATGGTCCTCAGTCTGTAATCAGAAGGGGAGCAGCAGTGTTGACTCTGCAGTGAAATTCGGCATTCTGTGAAACTCCATCTTCATGACTATTATTATTTGAATAAGAATTCCCATAGTAGTCCCCTGCCTCACTGCTATGACAAAATACAGTACAGAAGCAATGGAAGGAAAGGTTTAATTCAGCTTGCAGTTTGAAGTGGCAGGCATGGTAGCAGAAGCTGGAAGTTGTTGCGCACAATGTACCCGCTGTCAGGAAGCAGAGGATGCTGAGTGCTATTGCTCTTCTCACTGTTGATTCAGCCCTGGACCATATTCAGGTGGCTCTTCCCACATCAATTAACCTAATCTACATAAGCCTGCATAAGAATGTCCAGAGGCTCCCATTCCCGGTGAATGTAGATGTTATCAGCTTGAAAATCATTGAAAATCATTTTCACATTTCCTTAACTATACTCTTAGAAATTTTAGAGGCTTCATCTGATTGGTCCACACTTGAGAATTTCTGTTTATAATTCTAAATCAATCTGTATTTCCTATGGGTCTCTATAATTCATCTTTGGAGAGTGACCTGAGGTATGCACTTTATGGCCCCAAACCCAAGATAACCCAAGAGTCACCTCGAGAACCAGGTGACGTGGCCACTATGTGATGTCGAACATGTAGAGTATGTGGAGTGAACCCAACACTGCCAGGGTGGATTAGGGAACAGAATGAAATAGGTGTCAATTGCACGGATTCTAAGGACATTTGTTCTCACTTGGTGGCAGCTCAGTCACAATCTTGATCTCTCTTTACAGAGAATCCCTTCCTTGCTTTGTTTTTTCAAGTAGTTTGAAACCTATATACATATTTATGAGCAGTGTATATGGGTTTTAGTCTATCTTTGCCTTTTCTAATTAACTATGGTAATACTGTGCATAACCTCATATCCCTTAGATTTTTTGTCATACGAATCTTGGCGGTAAGAATGAGCCATGTCTGTTCTCATATTCATTTTGGAAGGGACTTGTCAGTGTCCCTTCTAAAAATTGTTTCACTGAATATGCAAAATATTTGGAAGTTTTACTCCTAAGGACATTTGTTCTTCTTTTTGGCTTGTTTGTGACATTGTAAATGTTTTTACACATAAACAAAGCACATATGGACGGATTTGTTTAGGGCATCTCTCTAGGACTGAAACTTGAGTTGTATATCCTCCCTATTCAACTCCAATAGATCAAGCAGCAAATGCTAATTAAAGCCTCCCTTGGCAGCAGATGGAAACTCTCATCACTTCACTCTTACTATTTGATATTTTCTGGCTTTTAAATTCTACACATTTCAGGGTACCTATTTGTCCCTTATAGTTTTGATTGCAATGATTACCATACTCTTGGTGCATGTCTTATGGTTGCAGAATTGGAGATACAAACTATGGGGAAGATACAGATTTATTGTCAGCAGGAAGGAGATGGGGACAAGACAAGCAGTTTGCTATCCCTCTGCCTGTGGCTTCACAGTGTGTACTACAAGGAGTCACTAGTCTGAGAACAGTCTATGGGTCATAAAAGCAAGAGAGAAATTACCCACTTTGAATCTCATTAGTACTGGTGCTCATAAAAGAGAGTGAGTTCTTCTAGATTTTATATAGCTCTTTTTATACTTCTGCATTTAGCTCAGAATAGACATTAAAGCTGTTTAAGGCTAATGCCTGTAAGCTTGATGTGGTAATTGATGAACATATACTTTGATAAGTGTGTACGCATTTCCTTTGGATTCATACCTATAGGTAAATGTCTTGCCTGCAAAGTTTGTTTACGATTAGAACAGAAATAGAGGCCTCTTGGATTCTCCCAATGACTCCTGATGTCCATGACTTTTCAAGCACTTTGTCAGTTACTTGTTAATCTTACTGGGCTTTTGATCTAGATATAAGGCATTAAACCCACTGCTATTTCTGCATCTGCTAATATATTTATGGTATTTTCATTGTATCAAACCACATTAGAATTAAACTGACTATATTCAATTAACCATACTTTTTAAAACAAAATTAATATTCTTGTAAAGTGTCATTTTTAATACAAATTGGATCTTGTAATTAGAATCAGTTTTCACTGCATATATAAATTAAATAAGTGTATATTTTGTATTTTTACCAAGTCTTTGCCAGGTTTATAGAGCATAATAATGCTTCACTTTATAGATTACTTAAAATGTTTCCATTGTTCTTATCAGGAAAATACCCATAAAATATTTATTTTATTTCTCTTTATTTGGTAGTCTATTGTATTTCTTTTGGCTTGCAATTTTCTAAGTAGAGAATTTAAAAATAAGGTTCTATTTATTTAATTCTCAGGCATTCTTTTTTCTGTTTCAGTTTTGGTAAACTGCAAATCTCCACATTTTATGTATGCTTGCAATTTTACTTATGTAACTGTACTAGTAATGTTCTCCTAACACTCTGAAACACCTACAGTCTCTTGTTAAGTTTTTTATTACTATCACTAGTGTTATTTATCTTCATACTTTCCCTGGTTCCTTTTTTGCCATGAAGTTTCATTAATCATAATAGCCCAAATCAAATATTAAATAATATACAAGAAAATAATTACTGTCTTTGAATCATTCTACATTTATTAGTATCCCTTATTCTGCAAACAAAAACATTCCTTTATACTTACTTTCTTAAATAACAAGATATTTCCTGTTTATATGATATTTTAAATATCTTTTTCCTTATTAAAACTTTCAATCAGGCATTTCTCTAAGGAGCCGATGATCTTTTAAAATGGAAAAATATTTGCTATCTAATATCTGGTTGTTCTCACCACTAATTGGTCATGAACATTTCTCAGGACATTTAGTAGACAGAGCAAGGGAATATGCTTAAAATTCATGTATTCATAATCACACCTTGAATTCAATCTAACTCTGTTCCATTCTGCCCCTTATTTTATCATTTCTTATTCATTTTTCCTTTCTCCCATTGTAAAAGCTTCAATTACAAAAAAAAATCAATAATTTTATTTCTTGGGTCTAGCTTACAGTACATAGAAAGATATTTCATACTTTGTGGGGTAATTTCATGCTTGTAAAATCTATGCACTGCTACATAAATTTCAAGGCTTTTCTCCTTCGTTCCCACCACCCACAGCCTGTTTTTCTGTTTTATTCAGAACATTATCACATATTCTTAGAGCTTATTTACCAAATCACCTCTAAAGAAAAACTCAAAGCTCTTATATGATTTCACCATGTATTTCTGCGAATGGAATCATCTTTCTAACATAAATATACTTACATACTTTCCTTGTTTAATTATACTTGACGAGTGTCTTCTTAAGATAGGCACATCCAGGCAGTCACAGCACATGCCTTTGATGCCAGCACTACAGAGGCAGAGGTGGATCTCTGAGTTCAAGGCCAACCTAGTCTACAGAGCAAACTCAGGAACAGCCAGAATTACACACAGAATTCCAATCTCAAAAATAGGAGGGAAAAAGAAAAGAGGAAAAAAGGATAGTTAATCAAATGCTGAGTGAGCAGATATCCTTGTATTGTTTCTCTCCGTGGAAACTTTGTGTTCAATATGTTGAACCACACAGGTTGCTATAATTTTCTAACCGTAGCATAACAATATACCACAAACTTAGTTGCTTAAAATTGTAAACTATTTTGCCAGGTAATGGTGAAACAGACCTTTGTTCCCAGCATTCAGGAGGCAGAGGCAGGCGAATCTCTAAGAAATCAAAGCCAACCTGTTCTGCAAAGTTCCAGAACAATTCAGTGCTGTTACACAGATTAACCTTGTCTTGAAAAAACAAACAAAAAAACCTGTATTATTTAAGGTTGTCAAGGTCAAAATTTAAACCCTAATCTTAGGTAACTGAATCTTTCTTTCTAGAGCATTAGGGGAAGCCTGTATGAATCTGAACTAGGTCATCTGTACACACACACACACACACACACACACACACACACATATACACACAATGGATGTGAACTTTGGTGTTCTTGTGGGTCTCCTAACATTGGGAGGTGAGGCTCTGACCCTTTTTCCTGTTCTTGGACAATTTTCGTTCTACTGGGTTGCCTTGTCTAGCCTTGATATGAAGGCTTGTGCCTTGTTTTATTATGACATGTTATGCCATGTTCAACTGAAGCCCCTGGGAAACTTGTTCTTTTTCTTAAGGGAAATGGCAGAGGAGTATATCTAGTGAAGAGGAGAAAGGGTGGGGAGGGGCTGGGGGGAATGGAGGGAGGGACCCTAACCTTAGCCTTAACCCCCAAAATAAAACAAGATGGAATAATACCTAATTATACTGACTCAGAAAATAGAGAGAGAGGAGCCAAGATGCTAGCATGCATCTGTAATCTTAGTCTCAAAGTTATTATGAAGGCAATGGCAAACCAAGGCAGTCTGTGCTTCTTAGAGACCTTTTTTAAAAGGTAAAACGGGGTGAATGGATGATCACGTGCTTACAAGAATTGGCTGCTTTTGCAAAATTCTGTGGTTCAATTCCCAGCAGCAATGTGGTGGCTAACAGCCATCTGTAACTCCAGTTCTTTGGATCCTGTGTTCTTGTTTACCTGGCACACACATGGTGCATAGACATACCAGCAGGTAGTTTGAAAGAAAATGACTCCCAAAGACCCTCCTTGTTGGAGGAAGTAAGTCACTGTAGGCGTGTGCGTTGAGATCTCCTATGCTTAACTATACCCAGTGTTAAAGTTCACTTCCTGTGCCTGAGGATCAAGATTCGAAACTCTCACTATGTCTGCCTGCACACTTCCATGCTTGTCTCCATAACAGTAATGGACTAAACTTCTGAACTGTGTGTCCTAGATAAATGTTTTCCTTTATAAAAGTTGCTACGATGGCCATTGAGCCTCTTCATATCAATAAACACTTTAACACACACTCATACACACTAAATTAATTCTTTAATGGAGGTGGGGGTTCCTTGGACTTCCCACAGGACAGGGAACCCTGATTGCTTTTCGGGCTGAGGGGGGGGGGAGACTTAATTGGGGAAGGGGGGGGAATGGGAGGCGGTGGCAGGGAAGAGACAGAAATCTTTAATAAATAAATAAATTTTAAAAAAAGAAATAAAATAAAGAAGGAAAGGGAAAGGGGAAAAAGAAGAAGAGAGATCCAATAAATCAGAGAAGAGGGCAGTGAACTTATTATGATACCAGCATAAACTTGAAACCAAGATCAGGCTACAGAGAGAAACAATGTTCCATCTGAAACACACGACTTGATTCTTTTCTCAAGAGAAAAATCAAGCATCATAGAGAAGTAATATAATATGTGGAACTGGAAGGAGATACAGATGGTTAAGACAGGAACATATTCCTCAAAGAAAGGGATAGGGCACTACAAAAGGTTTCAGAAGGGAGCAACCTTCTCTCTGCTTTGCAAATTCTTCTGCGTCTGCAGTTTTGCAAAATAGTCAATTCAGAATAATTCTTAAGCCAAAAAGAATCTCATTTTATTGTGTCAAATACTTTATTTTACCCAATTAGATGTTTATTAGTGATACATGACTTTTTAAAATAGTAATTACAATTTTAAAGATATTCATTATTTTTTCTTACTACTGGCTTTTTGCTTTCTCCCAGCCATATAATTGTATTTTTTTACTTATAGAAACATTCAAACTTCTTTAAATCTAATTTTTATACTGTTTTCCCACATATCTGAAGCTGTAGCTAGGTTTTCTAAAATAATGTTAAATCTGAATATGACTGGTTTTTCAAATTAAGTCTCTAGTTCCACCCATAGAAGTCCGTTGCTGGCTTCTGAGTGAAGAATGAGCAGCTCATTCATCATGTAAAATGACCGTCCTTCACATTTTATTGCATTTAGTGTGTAAACATGGGTAAGCACCTCAGGCTTTAAGGCTTTCTTAAGTGTGTAAGGAAGACTCTACAAGTCTACTATTTTATTTATTTGTTTACTTTGGCTTTTCGGATTTTTGAGGCAGGGTTTCTTTTTGTAGCCTTGGCTCTCCTGGCTTTTTTACATCAGGCTGTCCTTGAACTCAGAGATCCTTCTGCCTCTGCCTCCCATGTGCTAGAATCAAAGGCACCGACCACCACAGCTATATCAATACTCTGCTATTAGGTCAATGCCACCCTAGTGTTGAGTTAGTTTTATTTTCCATGGATAAATCTTTCTTCTTTTTGACATATTACTTTTTAGGGACTGTTAAATTTTTTGTAAAATATTTTTAAGTAGCAATATTACATACTGTTTAAAACGTTTTTGATGAAAGGTTTTTGCTATTATTGATGGATTGGGATATCAAGGCTTTACTTGCTAGCTGGCAAGTTGAATTCCTTTATGAACTTGTCTCTGGCACTCTTAGAGCATTATTAAAATCATACAAATTTGAAGAACTTGAAAAATTCTTGTACAAAATACTCGGGATTCTTAAGTTTTATGGAGGTTTTCAATTAAGGCTTTCATTTTTCTTAAGTAGACAATTTTTATAGTCAGACTCACCAAAACTTCCCAGAGAGTTATTTCTTCATCTGAATATTCGAAGTTATTTTCAAGGAATCCTTTGAGTGAATCTGTTATTTTACAAGCTTCTTTGTTTGAGTAATTGTCTCCTGTTCATCACGCTGGGTCTGTGGATTTATGTCTAGAACTAGTTTTTTTTTTCTTATAAACCCAGCAGTTCATCTCTCAAAAAACACACAGTTCATCACTACGACTTGCTTTGAAAGTCTGTTGATTTTCTTTTCATCATTTTTGAAAGTCTGTTGATTTTCTTTTCATCATTTTTGTCTGATTGCAGTTATCTGTCTTTCCTTTTTATAATAATTTTTATCTAAAATATTTTAAGTAGAATATATTTTGATATTATTTTTGTGCTTTTAACTTTATATTCTTATATTAGTCTTTTCATTTATATTCTTAGAAGTACCTAGCCAAGGACAGGGATTGCTTCTAAAGATGCTTTTTTTTCTTTTTAACTTTCTCATATAATTATAATATAATTATATCATTTCTCCTCTTTCTATCCTTCCTCCCATATCTTCCCACCGTTTTTAACTAGTGTTCCTATATATACATATAAATGAATAAGTATACAAATAAAACCTGTCATGTGCCTTCAATATTGGCCACATTTGTGCTTTTAGGGCCAATCATTTGGTTTGGAATAACCAATCAAGAGGTTTATCCCAGGAGAAGACTAAGTCACCCTCTCTTAGCAGTTCTTAACTGGAACTGGAACGTTTCCCCCATCTACACTGTAATATCAGTGATTATTGGAATTATTCAAGTCTTTTCCAGGACAACCCTATTGTTGAGATTTAATGCATGTAGCATCCTTGTCATTGCTTGAAGGCAGCTGCTTGCTTGTACCCTCTTGTATTTTGCTGTGTAGTCTATCACTACTTTTTTTAAAAAAAATATTAAAAATCTTAATCTTATGTTTCTTTTTAAAAAGGTTGGTGGTATTTCTGAAAATTTCAAATATATGTGACTTTAAAAACTGTTATTATTAGTCACTGATTGTACTGTTAAGGCACCTGTTTTTTCTCTCTTTACTGTATTCAACAAAGTTTTCACAGTAAAACCTGGCCATAAATGTTTTACTGTTCTACTGTAATGTTGAAGTCTTCTTTAAGAGAAAAGATGCATTCACTATTGTTGGACTAGAAATTTCCACAAACATGATTTGTTTTACAGACTTTTATGTAGTCGTACATTTTATTTATTTGTTGAAATATTGCTTTGAGATAAAAGTCATATTTTATTTTGTTTAATTTATAATTGCAGCCTAAGAGGTACCTTCTTCATGAGATGACTTCTGTGTCAATTATCTGGAACCTTTTTAAATTTACATGCAGGTTAAGCAAATTCCTATCAGATACAGTTAACTACAATGATATGTTAGTGCCCTGAATACCCACGCATGTGCTGTAGTTTTTCTTCATGTGTTTGATTTCATTTGTTCACAGCTACATTTGATTGTGCAAAACTTCCAGGGGAAGACATCAGCAAACTTTCCTAACATTAATAGAGTCATGATGTTTAGTCTTTATCTTTGGGCTCAACTTTTGGTTTAATCATCTTTAAATAATAGTACTTGTCATCTAAATCTAATATGGATTCACAAGCTTCTACATTTTTCTGTTACTCTGTACCATCATTTTTTAATAGTCCTCAATTAAATTATATAATATTTTATCTTATTTTTGATTGATCTAAAACTTATTTTCCCAAAATTTTTCATTTGTGATTAAGCTTAATCAGTACTGTCACCCTGCTCTCCTCAGTTGTGAATGGGGGTTTAAAACATGTTTCTACTAGATTCCACTCTGTCCTTTACAAAACGTTCTCCTGGCAGTAGGAAAATGAATATTAAAGCCACACTAAATGATTGCTACTTAGAGTGAGCTTTCAAATGAAGCTGCAGTGCTCTTGTTTCTGTAGAAGAGAAATGTCTGCCACGATTGGTGCAGTGGCAGGGTCATGCACACAGTCCCCATCAAAATCCCAACATAATTCTTCACAGACCTCAAAAGAACAACACTCAACTTGCTTTCAAAAAACAAAAAACCCAGGATAGCTAAAATAATCCTATATGATAAGAAAATTCCAGAGGTATCACCATCCCTGACATTAAGTTCTATTACAGAGCTAGAATAATGAAAACAGCTTGGTATTGGCATAAAATAAGACAGGTGATCCAATGAAATCAAATTAAAAACCCTGATATTAACTCTCACACACACACATCAACACTTGATTTTTGGCAATAGAAAAGCTTAAATAATACAATGGAAAAAAGGAGAAAAATCTTCAGCAAATGTTACTGGCATAACTGGATGTCAACATGTAGACGAATGCAAATAGATAAATATCTATCCTTATCCACAAAACTCAAGTCTAAATGAATCAAACACCTAAAAATAAATCCAGTCATACTTAACCTCATGGAAGAGAAGGTGGGAAGAGGCTTGAATTCACTGGCACAGGAGACACTTCTTAAATGTAACACTAATATCTCAGACACTGAAAGCAACAATAAATAAATGGGGCCTCCTGAAACTAAAAAGCTTCTGTAAGGCAAAGGATATAGTCAATAAGACAAAATGGTACCCCCTACTGATTGGGAAAAGATCTTCACCAACCCCACATTGGACAGAAGACTGATCTCCAATATACATAAAAAACTGAAAAAAATATACATCAAAATACCAGATAATCCAATTTAAAAATGAGGTACAAAGCTAAACAGGGGATTCTCAACAGAAGATGAAATGGCTAAAAGACACTTAAGGAATTCTTCAAAATTCTCAGCCATCAGCGAAATGCAAATTAAAAACAACTCTGAGATACAATCTTACACCTATCAGAATTGCTAAGATCAGAAACACTGATGAGACAATATGATGCAGAGGATGTGGAGTAAAGGAAACACTCCTTCGTTTCTGGTGGGAATGAAAATTTGTACAGCCACTTTGGAAATCAGTTTGTTGGTTTCTCAAACAACTGGGAATAAATCTAACTCAAAATCCAGCATTACCACTCTTAGGCTTATACCCAAAGGATATACACTCGTACCAAAAAGATATTAGCTCAACTGAGTTCATAGGAGATTTATTCATAATAGCCAGTCCCTGGAAGCAATGTAGATATACATCAACTGAAGAAAGAATAAAGAAAATGTGGTACATTTACACGATGGAGTACTACTCAGCAGTAAAAAAACAGTGACATCTTGAAATTTGCAGGCAAATGGATGGAATTAGAAAAAATTATGTCGAGTGAGGCAATCCAGATCCAGAAAGACAAACATAGTATGTACTCGCTCATAAGTAGATATTATACCTAAATCAAAGGATAACAAGCATTTAAAAGAATAGCTAGACCCAAAAGAAGCTATGTAGCAAGGAGAACCCTAAGAGAGACATACATTGAAACAATTGGAAATGGGGACTAGAGAAGATATCCTGAGAAAATTTGGAGTGTAGAGGGAAGAGGGAGGGCCGAAGGGAGGAGAGAGAGAGGAGAAGGGGAGAGAGGAGAAGATGAGGGAATGGGATTCCCAAGATGGGGGAAGGACAGAGTAGGAAAGCAAGGAAAGAGATATCTTGATTGAGGGAGTCATTATGGGGCAATAGAGAAACCTAGCACTACAAAATTTCCCAGGAATTCACAAAGATGAGTCCAGCTAAGACCCAACGCTATTGTGGAGAGGATGCCTGAACTAGCCTTCCCCTGAAATCTGATTGATGGTTCTGCTAGTTGTTATCATAGAACCTTCATCCATGAACTGATGAAAGCAGATGTAGAGATCCACAGTGAAGCACTGGGCTGAACTCGCTGAGTCCAGTTGAAGAGAGGGAAGAGTGATGATTTGAGAAAAAGGGTAAACATCATGATGGGGATACTCACAGAAACAGCTGACTCTGGACTGACAGCTTTGAAACCTGCACAGGACCAAACTAGGCCCTCCAAATATGGGTGACAATTGTGTGTCTGCGGCTATCTGCGGGGTCACTGACTTATTCGTACTACTTGAACTGACATTTTGGTGCCCATTCTCTTTAGAGGGATACCTTCCTCCGACCAGGTTTAGAGCCTTGGTCCTGCTTCAAAGTGAAGTGCTAGAGTTTGTTGACTCCCCATGGGAAGCTTTACTCTTTCTTAAGAGTGGATTGGGAGTAGGGTGGGAGGAAAGTAGGGGTTGGTGGAGGAGTAGAAGGAGCGGCTACTGTAATTGGTATGTAAAATGAGAAAAGATTGTTTTAAACAAAATAAATAAATACATAAAGAAATAAAGAAACAGGCAAAAGGGAAATTTTTGTCTAGGCACTTAGTCTTTTATTCAAAACAAGTTTCTAAGAGAATTATCAACTTTCCCTCCTCTGCTACTCCCCACACAATGTGTTATGCAGAGCTTGTGCACCTTACCATCCCCACATCAGAGACATCCATGCACACACAGTGTCTTCCAACATCCCACAAACTGAGTTCTCTTTCTGTGTAGGAGAGACTGTTTGTACCTGGCTAATGTCCAGGTATGCAAAGTTATGATATACACAGAAGACAATTCTCAAGGGTAACTATTTCCACACAGTGACCCTGGAGGTGATAATCATTTTTACATAAATATGAAAATCTAGAGCCACATATAATAGTGAGAGTCAGAAAGTATGGAAGCTTTATAATTTTGGTGAATCAATGGAAAACCGGTAACTTGTTTTCATGGACTATGAGGGAAACTTTGTTACAAAAAACACCCGTATGAACTGAAATTTGCCAATACACATGAGCATGGCTAAACTCAATTCAGGTAGAAAGGACAGTAGATACAGTTCTGGGGAGATGATAGAGATAATTCCAAGTGAGGTATACAACATCATCATCACTACCACCATAACTATCTTTTATTGTCTCCCAGAATGACTGCCATGTATCAAATGAGCCTTGGGGTCTCCCATTCTGAAAGCAGGAAGTTTAGGCCACATTTTCTCAAGAGTTTGTTAAGTACTATTACCTTTTCACCAACATTCAGTTAATCATGATAGGTCACAGGTAAATTAAAATCTATAAAAACATAAATTTCTACTATATTATAATGCAAAAGACAATAGATAGGCATCTTTGAGAAGAGAAACACCCCCTCCCCAAAGATTAAGCAATGTACATTTCATAACCTATTGTAAGAAACAAGTTTAACACAGAGGAAATGTTCATTTGATAACACTCATGAAGAACTACCTCAAAGGGGGGAAAATGCTTTATACCATCAGTATTTATATTATATTAAAATTTGAGAAGTATAAATAAATGCACAACTAGAGAATTTTTAAATTGCTTTTTACTGACAAGCAATATTTTAAAAAGTATGCAACAACATTAAAGAAGTCATTTTAACTATAAAACAAAATTGGTGATCCATAACATAATCCAAAGATCAAATAGAGACAATCTGAACAATACTATCATTCCTAGAAAATTAATTTTTTAATTGGTTGGTACATATTATATTCCAAGCATGATGGTAATTCAATCCTATCACTTTTGTAATAGCACTTGGGAGGTAGAGGCAGGTCTCTGTGATTTCAAAGCCATCCGGATCTGCATAGAAAGTTCCAAAACATCCAGGGCT
Source organism: Microtus pennsylvanicus (assembly GCF_037038515.1). Classification (NCBI taxonomy): domain Eukaryota; kingdom Metazoa; phylum Chordata; class Mammalia; order Rodentia; family Cricetidae; genus Microtus; species Microtus pennsylvanicus. The sequence continues at coordinate 73,674,869 of NC_134590.1, read as the reverse complement.
ACATAGAAAGACATTTTCTCAAAACAAACAAACAAACAGAAGGAAGCAAACAAAGACAAAATGACAAAAACAACCAAAATCAAAACCAAGAGTGAAAAGTGCATCAGAGGTGCTGTATTTTCTCACTGGTGCCCTTACTCCTCTCAGGTCACGACCATACACTCTCTTAAAAAGCTTCGTCATCATAAAAGGAGCTGTTTTCTGAGAAAGTGTATATTCTCCACCCACTCTTCTCCGTTAGACAACAAGGAGAACGGTGCTTTCTGCATCAGAAGACAGCAAATTATTTGAGGCCCAGAGCAGATTTGACTTGATATCCTGCGTATTTAACTTGATAGCCTATGTGCTTTTCAGAAGTTAGTACTTGTTCACACACAGCAGATTAATAAGAAATAATGGTTAGTTAGGTAAAATAAAAAGAAATATATAGAAATGTTAGTAGAAAAGGTAACTATCCATCTAGAAAAACAACTCATATATCTTCAGAAAACGGATGAAAAAAGAAATTTCATAACAAAATATGAAACAAACAACAATAACAACCAAACCCACATAACTGAAGGTGATTTTTTTTGGTAGAAGAAATTTTATCTTAAGTGGAAATCTTAAGAGGTGCAAATGAAACATCATGTTTTCTTATTTCCTCCGTGTGAGAAAATGCCCACTTAGTATTATTCAGAGGCTTGAGAACTATTTCAGTCATCTTCCCAGACAACACAGGATATTCGCCTAACATCATCATGGTCAATAGAAGTCATTTCTTCACTACTGAAGTTATTGCTCCCAGCAGGAGATTCTGGAGCTATGATTGACTTTTCTGTTTTTTCAGGGGATTGTTATAATGTCCCAATGGCTCGAAGATATTCAAATCTAATTTGTACTGTTTGATGTACTAGAAAATATGGAAACCGAATTACCTAGCATACAGTCAGCTCATGGAATCTTTGTCACAGTCTGTCTAATTAATAGAAATATACATCTTCATGACTTACACCCATTTCCACATGGAACGCTGATTGGTGGCCACTGTCCTCATAGAAACTCTAAATAGTACAGGGAACTGCCATTCATTCAAAATTTTTAGATTTGTATCAAAACATCTTAGGTTTTCTTTTCTTTTTTAAACTTTTTACCCATTTTACTACATACCAACAATAGTTACTCCTTCATTCCCTCCTCTCGCTTGCTCCCTCACCTCCTCCCCCATCCCACCCCTCATCCACTCCTCAGAAAGGGTAAGACCACCCAGAAGTAATCAACAAAGCTCACTAGACCTGCATCAAGACTGAGCACTATAGGGAATAGGTCCCAAAAAACCAGCTCATGCACCACGTGTAGATCCTGGTCCTACTGCCAGGGTCCCCTCAAACAGACCAAGCTACACTACTGTTGCCCACATGCAGAGGCCCTAGTTTGCTCTCATGCAGGCTCACCAGATTTCGGTCTAGACTCTGTGAACTCCCATGAGCTCAGGTTAGCTGTCTCTGTGGATTTCCCGTCATGACCTTGGCCCCTCTTTGCTCATATAATCCCGTGTTCCTCTCTTCAGCTGTACTCCAAGAGCTCAGCCTGGTGCTTGGCTGTGGATCTGTGCATAAGTTACTGGATGAAAGTTCTAGGATGATAGTTAGGATAGTCACCAATCTGATTATAGGGAAAGGCTAGTTCAGGCACCCTCTCCACTATTTCTAGGAGTCTTAGCTGGGTTTATCCTTGTGGATTCCAGGGAATTTCCCTAGCACCATATTTCTCCTTAACTACGTAATGGTTCCCTCAATCAAGATATTACTTTCATTGCTCTCCCACTCCATCTCTCCCCCAAATTGACCATCCCATTCCCTCATGTTCTCATCCTCCAACCCCTTCCCTCTACCGTTCCCCCATCTACTGAGGAGATCTCATCTATTTTCCCTTCCCAGGCCAATCCATGCATCACTCTTAGAGTCTCCTTTTTAACCTATCATCTCTGGAGCTGTAGTTTGTAGTCTGGTTATCCCTTACTTTGCATCTAGTATCTACTTACAAATGAGTACACACCATGTTTGTCTTTCTGGGTCTATGTTATCTCATTCAGGATGATGTTTTTCTAGTTCCATCCATTTGCCTACAAATTTTAAGATGTCTTTTTTTTTCAGCTAAATAATGCTCCAATGTGTAAATTTACCACATTTTCTTTTGTTTTTTTTTCTTTTTTTTCTTTTCTTTTGTTTTATTGAGAAAAGGAGAAAAAAAAACCAAGTTTCCACCTCCTCCCAGCCTCCCATTTCCCTCCTCCCACCCTTCTCCCCCTCCTCCCACTCCTTTCCCCCTCCCTCTCCAGTCCAAAGAGCAGTCAGGGTTTTCTGCCCTGTGGTAAGTCCTAGGTCCTCCCCACTCCGTCCATATCTAGGAAGGTGAACATCCAAACTGGCTAGGCTCCCACAAAGCCAGCACATTATGTAGGATCAAAACCCCGTGCCATTGTCCTTTGCATCTCATCAGCCCTCATTGTTCGCCATGTTCAGAGAGTCCAGTTTTATCCCATGCTTTTTCAGTCACAGTCCAGCTGGCCTTGGTGAGCTCCCAGTAGATCAGCTCCACTGTCTCAGTGGGTGGGTGCACCCCTCGTGGTCCCGACTTCTTTGCTCATGTTCTCCTTCCTTCTGCTCCTCATTGGGACCTTGGGAGCTCAGTCCAGTGCTCCAGTGTGGGTCTCTGTCTCTATCTCCATCCATTACCAGATGAAGGTTCTATGATGATATGCAAGATATTCGTCAGTATTGCTATAGGATAGGGTCATTTCAGGTTCCCTAAACTAACTGGGGATCTCGGCTTGGGCACCTGGGAGCCCCTCTAGGTTCAAGTCTCTTGCCAACCCTAAAGTGGCTCCCTTAACTAAGAACTGTGGTTCCGTGCTCCCCTGTCCAACCTTCCTTTATCCCAATCCTCCTGTTTCCCCAAGGCCCCACCTCCTTCCCTTTTACCACATTTTCTTTATCTATTTTTTGGTTTAAAGGTATCTAGGTTGTTTCCAGGTTGTAGCTATTAAGAGTAATACTGCTATGATCATAGTTGTCCTTGTGGTATAATTGAACATTCTTTGAGTATTTGCCCAAGAGTGATAATGCTGGGTCTTAAAGTAGATTGATACCTAATTTTCTGAGAAATCACCATATTGATCTCTAAAGTGTCTGTACAAGTTTGCACTTCCACCAGCATGGGAAAAATGTTTCCTTAATATACTATTTCTTTTTAGATGGATCTACGATCAAATACATGACCTAATTGGGTATGTTTTCTCTTTTTAAAGGTGAAAAGATATATTATTGAAAGTTAAACTATCACTTTAAGAATTGTTTTACTTGGTAACAAGTGTAGTTATCTGGCAATCTTACAAGATACAATATAAGGAAATAAGAAATAAAATTAAAAGAGCATCTTTGTTAGTTGTTTGGTTGGTTGATTTTTGAAGGAAGATCTCCTGTATACCTTAGATCGGCAGCAAATTCATGATGCCCCTGCTTCTGTTTCCAATATGCTAGGATTTCAGGTATGTGTCCCCATGGTTGGCCAGGGGTGTTCATTTTGATTTCAGTCTTACTTTGTTAGCATCTACACTTTTGACACAAAGGCTTCTCCTAGCAGACATCCCCTTAGATGATCTATGAACCTGTTACAATTCTCATCAAGGGATAATAGCTTCTCTGAGTAAAAGTGATAAACTGGTATGAGTTGACAACTTTATCCTTTTAGCATTGCCAATAATAGGTTCATTTATCACCAGAAAACCGCGCAGCATCTCAGTTGTATTCTGTGTTCCCATGATTGTATTTCCATGGAAGAATTCATTCTAGTTTGGGTACAGCAGTCAAAACTATGTTTTCTTAAATCAGAGAGGGAAGCCAATTTTGTCATGTTTGTGTCTGGGTTCTTAAAAACTAGTACTGCCTTCTGTCCTATGTTTAGTCGTTCAGATTAGTTATAATGTTCACAGGAAACAACAACAATGGGATGCAAAGTTAGATCATTGAGTTTTCAAAGGAGACTGTAAAACAGTGTCATACTAAAACCAATAAAACACGTAAGTTTTATTCAGTATTATCCCTTAAAGTGTCTGGACATGTTATTTCATATATAGATTTCAGAATAATGTCAATATCCACTCAAAGTGCTGTGGTTATTATACGCTCTCACTCCTAATCCTCAAACCTGCTTTATTCAAATCACCTTAATGTGTTTGTTAAATGCCATCAGTGAACAGTCTGCATTCCTCAAGATTCTAGATCTATGGCATGTATGTGTATTGAACACTTATATGTCCTGACTATTAACTACTGTGTTGATGACAAAACCAATACCCTTATAGGAATTCATTGAAAGACATTATAGCCCATGAACTTTCATTGCATTCTTTTCTATATTCATTATTTTACTCAAAAACCAAAGAAGAAACATTCCTATGGGGATCTAGTTTGGTTTGTTTGGTAAATGCTTTTGATTACTTTATAGGTTACCATAATAAATTTCAACTTGACATTATATCTTCACTCAACAAAGAGTAACACAGAAGAAACATGCACACATATACCTAATTGTTACTAAGATGACATTTCAAGTGTTATTTACTCTGTTCCAATTTGTCTCTTTCATGAAGAATCTCAGGACTAATTTTCTTTTGAATCCTTCTGCTCTTATCCTGAGGAAGTGTTTTCTTATAACTGAGGACACATTTTATTTGTTTCTTTCATCTATAATAATTGCATAAGACATTGTGTTTTTTACCTAATTATCCTTTACTATGACTTTTGTACTATTTCATAACCTCGTAAAAAGTATAGTTGACTGAATAATGTTTTAAAAAATTAGACACGCATATCAAAGTATATAGCACAATCTCTGTAAGTTGACCACATTCCAGAGAATGGCTCCATACCCATGAGTATCCAGACAGATCAAATTAGATTCAGTGGAACATATAATGAAAATCACAAAGTTGGGAGGGGGTGGTATGTTTGGGTTAAGTGGGGGCAAAACTGGGAGGAATTCAGAAGTAAATATGCTCAAAATACATTGTGCAAAGTTTTCAAAAAATAATTGAGAAAAATTATGTGAATTTAAATTTAGAAATTTTGCAATACAGTAAATACAGTTTGGAAACCTAAAACTCTGCTCTGTGAAACTTTCTGAAGAATGAAATTGAAATAATGTTTCTTAACAAAAAAACAACAAAGAACTAAGACTATCTACATTTTAGATAACCGAACTTTAAAAAAAAACAACCCTTTAAACAGAAGATATAAAGTACTGAATATGTATTTGGATATATACAAAGAAATGAATAATTTCAAAGCTGGTATATATGAATATTCAAATGTTCTTGCATACTGGTTTTAATTTACTTACAAGATAATATTTAGTAAAAACAGTAGCATGTTTTGAATCTTTTATAACATGTTTGTTAACATTTATAGAAACACAATATTTGCAAGGAAGTAGCTGGAAGAATGTTATCATAAAACTCTTTTATGTAATGTTGCATATATTTTTGGAGATAGATACTGAGAAATTAAGACTTTATAAGCCATAAGATAGCACTTTTAAAAAGCCAGAAAAAAGAGCAGAAACTCATGAGGCATAGGGGAGAAAAAATTAAATCATAAAAGCTGCCTTAAATTAAAACAGGAAGAAAAAAGAACAGAATAAATAAAGACAAATGAAAGGCTAGAAATGGTGGATTTGAATATAAACCTACTAATAATTTCCATTAGAAGCTAATTCCACAAAACCTGGTAAAAACGGTAAGAACAGGAAGAGAAAAAAGGCTATATTCTGAATACAGAGAAAAGAGGCAGGTATCTTCAAAGGTAATGCAGAGAATAAATGAGGAGGTAAAGGGACGAGGCGCTGAAAAGAAATAAGCCCAAACAAACCCAACCCACCTCCATTCCTGAGGCTCGCCCGGTGGAGAAGGGAAAATAAAAATTGTTTAATGCCCCCAGAACCATCACACAGCACCCACAGCTTCAAATCCAGTCACTGGTTTTGGTAAGAGGGATCTTTTATAATTCTGAAACTCTAGTGATCTAGTGGGCATCCAAAGTTGTCCTTACCTGTGGGTTACATTGACAGGTACCCCATTAACATTTTAGACATCCATCTGTCTCCACTGCAGCTTATACTTTACCTCCTTACTTTTCAGATTGGCTTCTCATGGCCCTTTTGCAAGGATCTGATTTTTTTTTTAAATTTGTATTCTTCTCTCATACATTGCATTACAACCACAATTTCTGTTCTTTTCACTCCTCCCAGTTCCTCCCTCCACTTCCCCTCTCCCCCAGATTAATTTTGCCTCAGTTTAAAAAAATAAAAATAAAAAAACCAGGCCTCCCAGGGATATCCACCAAACGTGACCTAACAAGATAACAAGATTCAGTAAGAATGGACACAAACCCTCACATCTTGACTGGACAAAGCAACCCAGTAGGAAGAAAAGGGTCCTACCCACAGGCAGAGTCAGACATGCCCCCTGATGTTGTTGGGAGTCTCATGAAGAACAGAAAGCTCCAAGCTACACAACCATTACGTGCATGCAGAGGACCTAGCTCAGACCCGTGCAGACTCTGATTGCCACTGTGAGTCCCTATGAGCCTTGCTTTGTAGATTCTATGAGCCATATTTTGTGAGGTCCTCATACTGTCTGACACCTATAATTCTTCCTCCTTGTCTTCTGTGGGACTCCTGTGGCCTTGCCTAGAGTTTGGCTGTGGATCTCTATATCTGCTCCCATCAGTTACTGGATGGTGCCTCTCTGATGAATATTGGGATAGGCACCAATCTGAGGACAGTAGCAATCATTTCACTGACTTGCTGTTGTTAGTCATGTTTGATTCTGTCCTGGGCCTCTGGTCTATCCTGCCTCTGGTTCCTGGCCATCTAGGTAGTGTCAGGCATGAGCTCCATCTAAAGGTGTAAGCTTCAAGTTGGACCAGTGATGGATTGGACACTCCCACAAGACCTGGAGCCATCTTATCCTGCCATGTCTTGCAGGCATGACAAATTATAGGTTGAAAGTTTTGTAACTGGGTTGTTGCTAGAACGTTGCATGGTTATGAAAGATGGCCAGTTCAAACTCTGTATCCCTCATTACTAGAAGACATTGTTAGAGTGACTCTCAGAGATTCCAGGTAGTTTGTATTCCACTAGGCTTCTATGTCACCCCCAAATGCAACCCAATTCCAGTTATCTCTTCCAGTACACTCTTCTTCCATTCTACCTGAAACAATCCAATTTCCATCCCCACCTGCCTTTAGTCCACCCATACAATCTATCTTATTTTTCCTTCCCAGGGAGGTCTATTCATTCCCCCTTGGTCACTTCTTACTTAGCTTCTCTGGGTCTGTGTATTTTAGCATGTTATCCTTTACTTTGCAGCTAATATGTACTTAGAAGTGAGAACATAGCATATTTGTCTTTCTTGGTCTGGGTCTCCTCACTCAGGATTAGCTTTCCTAGTTCCATCCATATTCTTGCAAATTTCATGATGTCATTATTTTCAACAGTTGATTAATACTCATTTGTGTAAATATACCACATTTTCTTTGTCCATCCTTCAGCTGAGGGACATCTAGGTTGTTTCCAGTTTTTGGCTATTATGAATAAAGTTGCTCTGAACAAGATTTAGCAAGTGGTCCTGTGGTAGGAAGGAACATCCTTAGGGTATATGCAGAGGAGTCTTGAGATAGATAGATTCCCAATTTTCTGAAGAACCACCATATTATGCCATAGTAGCTGTACTTGTTTGCACTTCCACTAGCAAAAGACAGACAATGGTTCATGCCTTTAACCCAGCACCCCAGAAGCAGAGATAGGCAGATCTCCGCAAGTTTGAGGCCAGTTTAGTCTACAGAGAGAGTTTCAGGTCAGGAAACAGTACATAGTGATTATATATATATATATATATATATATATATATATATATATATATATATATATATATATATTTGCCACAGGGCAGGGAACCCTGATTGCTCTTTGGGCTGACAAGGGAGGGGGAATTGATTGGGGGATGGGGAGGGAAATGGGAAGTGGTGGTGGGGAAGAGACATAAATCTTTAATAAATTAATTAATAAAAAATTAATACTTAAAAATGGATTTGATATTGATTTATATAGTTTGGCCTCAATGACATTCTAGACCATTAGCAGAACATTCAGTGGCTCCCTCACTAAACCATGTTTTCTACCTACAAAATCAAAATCATGAGCATGCTTCTGGAGTATGAAGTATGGAGTAGTTCTAAAGTACTAGAAGTGGGTGTTATTATTTCAGCATTACACAGATTATGAAATTTAAGAATTTGTTTACAATACAGTTCAGAATCTTTTTTGGAGCTGCCATCTGCCTTCAATATTTTCACAATTCTGTAAGGCTATTTTCTGTAAGTGCAAATATTATACTACTCTGAATACTTCATCAGCATATATATTGATGATATGTCTTCAAATTAAAGATTTAACATTTCATTTTGTTTGATACCTCTTTTTCCCCTTGTCTACAGAGGAAAATTTTATAAAATGTTTACAACTCAATGACTAAATCAGCAGCATAAAATATTTCATTTTAATAATTGAGTTGCTGGAATAAGTTGTGCAACTAAGTTTAACAAATTTAGATGTTCATTGGTGGCTCTTCTGTTTGCCTCAACATTAAAAGTGCTAATATTATCATAATCAAGACATGGAGATAGGAAAGTGCTTAGCTGAATGCCCACTTAATCTGTGCAGTAAATTCATTACGGTCCTGTTTCTATTGTAAATTATTGTAAATACAGTCAGGACTCAAGCAAAAAGAGATTACACAAAATTCAAAATATATGTTACACTATGTGGTCCAGAATGAGGAGCCAAAATGTTAGTGTTTCTCAATGATGCACATTACCAGATGATAATTATGTTTCAATTATTAATAGTATGATAATCTTTAGGATGTCACTATGTAAAAGTAGAGCTTCTGCATATATCTTTGTAGAATGTGTAGGTCCTAGAAGAAATATATCTGCCATTCATTGAGCTCATTGCAATTAAACTTTAAGAAAATCTGATAAAACTTGATATTTCAATTTCTAATTATGTTGATGGTCCTTGTCATACATTTAAAGAATCCTTACCTATTGTGTATTTTATCTTTAAAATAGATCTATGTTTGAAAGTACTAACCTTTCAACTTTATGATTTTTTGTGAGAAAATCAAAGCAGAAATATATTTTTGTTCAATAGCCCAATACAACAAGCAAGGTGTTTCTGCCTTCCTCTATGCATGTATTAGGGGTCAAACAATTCGGACTTTTAAGACATCTGATATTTTCAGTCATTTTGAAATCAACAAATTTTATGACATCACATAAATTTATATTTACTGGAGTTTTTGAGATGCACCTAACAAAATAAAATCACATCGAGGATGTATTCATGCAGAATATGACTTGATATTCAAAACTCCTTCGCAAGACATATATTGTTCTTATTATTGACAGGTTCATATGTGACTACAGTGGATTGTAATCATATTTTCACCATTATCATTTTGTAGCCTCCTTCATGCACATGGACCCTCTTCTTTCCAACTAGTCCTCACACTTACTCTTGTTATTTGTTTGTGCAGGTCTTGTCTTCATAACCATTGGTGCCATCCTTCAGCTCTACAATACTTTCAATCCCTCTTCTACTATGTTTTCTGGGCCTTGAAGTAGAGGCATAGATATCCTTTTGAGGACTGAGTACTCAACAGACACCCACACCGCAATTAGTTCCCACTTCAAGAAGCTTTTAGAGAGAAGCGTTAGACTGTGCATATAAGCATACTCAGATTATATCTTGAATTTAGCAAAATATCGACAGCAGATTACCCTCTAGCCTGTAACCTCCCGAACGCTTTGACTAGGGTTAACAGTACCATAAGATATTACTTTCAATGGAGTAGCCCTCAATTTCATTAAGGATGAAATTGGTTTCCCACAAAACAGTCATGCCACTGTTGGTCCCTGAGTAACTTTTTGTGGCATATAAGTATTGTAGTATGAATGGTCCACAACTGGGTAAGGCCAATAACAAGTTTTCCTCCTCTAGCTTCCTTCCAGCTACCAAGAAGAAACTACTAAATAGATTTTCATTTAATTTTCTATATAACATGTCCAAACAGTATAGTGTTTTCAACAATAACATCTTAACATATAGTTTGTTATAGGTCTGTATAAGTTATTCATACCATTTCATTTAACTTTGATAGGTCATATATATCAAGAAATATATTTCTCTTAGATTTTCCTATTTTGTAGAATATAGATTTCTAATGTATATCTGTATGGTTTTCTGAATTGCACTGGTATTTGTCAGGATGTCTCTTTTAATCTCTAATCATATTAATTTGGCTGTTATCTCTCTTTATCTTGGTTAATCTGGCTAATGATTTCTCATTTTTTTTAGTTTTCAAGGAACAATTGATTCCATTGATTAATTTTGTTATTATCTTCAATTCCATTTATTGATTTATACCCTGATAATACTTCTTCCCATTACTACTATTGTGTTTGGTTTGTTCTTGTTTTCCAAGGCCTTAAGTACCACTGCCTGAGAAGACCAGCCTCCAGACAGCACAGTGCTCAAAGGGAATGCCATAGGATCAACTCAAACTAAGACTTTTCGATATAAGGGTGTTAGGGGAAAAGAGACACACACTATGAATGACTTCCTTCTTTTGGTCTTCATTGTTCTTTTGCATTCTCTAACTCTGTCTTTACTCTTGATGTTTCCCTTCTAACTCTCTCATTCTTGATATTTTCCTTCTCTTCCATTTTAACACCTTCTTGTGATTTTCTTCTTTCCCTTACAGCTTATATTATACCCTAACAGAACCTTTTAGGCAAGAGAGAAGTCACAATGGGGTTACATTCCATATCTCAAATGAATGATTATAGGGAAAATATTAAAAATAGAGTCATCCCAAAAACTTACATGCAATATATCTAAATAATTTATATTTTGACAGGCTGTAAATTGCAGTTATAAAGAATTAATCACTTTATTATCTGTCTTGAGAGGTAATCTTATAAGGAATTTTAAAGGAATCATAAAGCTAAACTAATGAAAAATTCAAGAAAATGAGAAAGTTGTATATTTATAACCTATATTTCTGAGTGTATCAGCTGCTTTGACCTTTTGCCCTGCCTTCTACAAGGCAGAAGAAAGACAATTTAAACTAACCAACAACTATATAAACATTTTAACTAACCAATCAGAAGTCTGGGTTTATATTTCCCTTGGACCCAGAGGTACCCAGAGAGTGTTATGTCTTGGGACATGGAGATACCCAGAATATCATAAATCTTCTAGTTCAGGCTCAAGTCAACATTCCCGAGATACTATAAATGTCTAAGCTTCAATTAGAGTCAGCACTCCCAAGATACAATTGCATAATGTCACTTTAAATCTCAAAATGTATTCTCTGTCTGATGTGTAATCCTTGACCACAAAAAGAAACTTGTAGCCCTTTCTCAGTGCTACAGAGTCCAATCATTTTCTGTAGCCCTGGCTAGTTAGAATTTCATTCCCTGCAGCAGTTTTGAATAAAACTTGCTTCTGTTTCTAGACTTTGCTGTTCTCTATAAAAAACAAGCAGTCAACTGAACTCTGAATCTTGAGAGTGCATAGCATATTAGCAAATTGAGGTCAGGAACAGAAGTAAGAAATTAATCACTCATTAGATACCAACAATCAGTCTTTAGGTGGGAAACATCCTTGTATTTATTTTTATTCATTAAAACTCCATATAACCTACATTATTATCAATTTAATAGTAAAGTTTAGGGAAGAATCATCTTCTTGACAATCCACAGACAAAAATGTCCAGTAGATCAGTATGTATACATGAAATAAACACACTATATTATTGGCAGTGGGAGTCTCTCTATATCCACTCACATCATGCCAGATATCAGAAAGAGACTGCAGTAGCAAATATGTAAATAGACAGCAGGAACAAAAGGGTCCATAGTCTCAGACACTTGTTTTAAAAAGATTGATCCATCAAAGAGTTACCTCCTAATGGGCTGACACCAAGAAATTCAATTGCTACCTGCTGTTCCTCTGATGTGGCTACTAGCACTTATATTAGATCTTTAATATATTTATTTGAGATCTCTGATTTTGTACTGTTGATACTTCCCTCTAGCAGTACTTTCATTGTATTGCATACAAAATATACCAGATCAGCATGGAAAAAATTGTACTATATAACATAATGTAATATGTACACATAATGTTAAAATTTTAACACATATAGTTTAATACCAGTAAGTCAATATTTCTTTTGTTTTCTCTTTCTATATACTAAAATATTTTATACTGTCTTCTCTGTAATTTGTCAAGTTATAATTTTATACAATTTAAAACTTTAGATTAGTGTAATTCTTACCCAATTTGGAATCTTACAAATGAGCAATTTGAATATACATCATATTAAGTATAATAATCATTAGCTACTCTTTTTATTGTTATGATTTGTTCTCACCAGTAAAGCTATAACTATACCTAAATTAATGGCTATAAAATTTAAATTTAGTATTGTTAATATTTTATATATACCCTAAACAATTCATACTTATTCTTATGATCGTTTTTAATTTCAGATATACATTACCATTTTTTCATAGAATTATTCTCCTTATAGGAGCTTTAGAATGGATCATTGTTTAAGAGTATGTAGTGCCCTTTCAGAGAAATGAGTTTGATTTCCAGCGCCCACTTTGGGCCCCTGACAACCTCCATTAACTCCATCTCTAAAGGATCTGATACCCTCTTATCGTCTACATGGGAATGTTCATATAGCCATAAAAAGCCATACAGAGCTATATATTCAAAAATAAAATATCATTTTTAAAGTCTGACCTTTAAAACTACTTCCATATAATTGCTTTTTAAAGGACTGCATGCTCCAAAACAGGGGTGTGTCATCTTACCCTCAACTTTTAAATTATTGAAATATTAATGGTTTCAATATAATTACTGAAATATACTGAAAAATATCTAGATAGATTTTATTTTCTGTTCTTTCTTACTTTCTTTCAATCTTTCTTTCTTTTTGTTTCTTTCAGTACTTAGGATTCATTCACACATCTAGAATTTAAACCAAGAGAATATATACCCTCTTATGTCTGATTAATGAAAAATTATATTTGTTTAATATGAATTTATATTACACTTATAGAAGTTGCAATTTTAGTCACAAACACTGATGTAATGCCCTTAACATCCTTAACAGTTACATACACAGGACTTACATAAACAAGTGCACATAATTAATGGCATACAGTGATAGAGCCATGCATTCATGATTATATATTCCCACATGTTTTCTTACATATATACCACAAATATTTACATAAAACAATGAAAGCTAAATGAAAGGTTTAGTAAAAATTGCTTAAAAGATTCCATGATTTTTACATTTATAATCATGTAAATATTTACATTTCTTTTGTCCCCTTCTTTTAATTGCTGGAAAAATATTAGTCTTCTCTCTTTAACATAAAAAGAAACATTTCCATATATCAACTACATAAAAAATTTTGATATTTTTGGTTGAAATGTTTTAAAATTTGCATGCTGAAATTAAACTTTAAATTCATGATTACGTTTAATGCTGTTTTCTTTATTTTGTTATTTTACAGTTGTGGCATGCTCTCCTTCAAGCCTAGCAACTATTACCATCTTAACCAGGAAACAGCAGTGGCTGCTCACAACAGACCCTTGAGATTGTGTTTGTTAGCTTTCATTCTAAAGGAAAGAGTTAAAGTCATCAGATCTTCCCTTGAGATCTCAGCCCCTCTTGTTGTATCCACTGCCAACCGTACACAGTTCTGCCTAGTTGCACATGGGCGCCTACTCTCAGAAAGTGCTACAATAAGTGTGATTGTGGAAAATTGTGCCAAGAGTGAACTCCATTAACTTTATGCAACTATGGGGAAATTGAAATCCATGCTGTGGTGATATTTCTCAGTTTCATGTCTGCACTGAATTTATCCAAACTCCTATAAACAATATTTGACCCATACTCTGTAAGTAGGCCCCTTAAACTCTGATTTTCCAAACATTACCTTGATGTGATTGTATTTTGCTTTGTCTCGGAGCCCCTATGAGTGTGAGTAGACAATCTTTTTCATCTCCTCAATGAAAGTTCAGGCAACCACAATTTAGTTATTTATGAATTATGTGTTTTTCTTTCTCTTAAAAATTCAGAGCAAGTTGTCCTTTCTCTAATATGTACATCTATCCACATAAAACATACACGTATGGCTGTATGAGTTGTCACATATCGAATACATATAAACTAGAAACATAGTCCACCAAAGCTTGCAAAATCATAGATCCTGGAAGAGAACAGCCATAATTTACTAACCCAGAATAATTCTGAACTGGACTCTAATTATATCTTACACCTGAAGGCAAGTTTAGTTTTGATCACTCACTTATCAAAAAAAAAATTGTCTTTGCTACAGATGGGGACTATTACAGAAAACCACTATTGGTAAAAATGCAAAGAAGAAGAGAATGTGTGATGCGGTCTCAACTCAGAAATCAGCAACACAATTCCTGCAATTAAGGCGCAGGGTTTATAGCAGAAGAGGGGATGGAAAGGGTACTAAAGCCAAAAAAAAAAAAAACAGGAAGTTTCATGTGAGATTGTCACTCCTAGAAATGTCAGAGAGGATACACCCATGGATATATTATTTGATGAAAAGCATATGAAGTTTGTAAAAAATATAACCTAGGAATGGAATTTCTAATATATAAAGTATGCTATGAAAAATTATTTTAAGTGCTATCAATTTACCAAAGTAGTTGTATCAAATGAGAGCCTCCATACATATATGAGGGCTGCAATTAATCTATTTTCTTGCTGATATGTCTACTGTTGATTTGACCGTATTCATCTAGTGTGGTTTAGGTTTAGAGTAGAATAGTACACCTCGAAATCTTGACATTTATAAATATTACATACAACCTTTTCATTTTTGAAATTTTTTGCTTGTGGATTAAGTGTTGATTTGTAGCTGTCTCAATTGAATCGAATCTAAAACCTGGATATCAATCTACACACCTATGAACACCAGATTTTTGACAAAGAAGCAAGAAATATAAAATGGAAAAAAGAAAGCATATTCAGCAAATGTTGCTGGGATAATTGGATATCAACATGTAGAATACAATACTCAGATGCCAGCATTAAAGAAAATCAATAACAGCCAGGACAACATACCTCCACTATAGCCCAACTATCTTTCTACAGTAGGCCTTGAATATTCCAACATAGATGCAACACAAGATAAAGATCTTAAAGCCAAATAAATGAAGGGGATAGAGTTCTTAGAGAAAGTAAATATTTAGGAAGTGGTCTCCTGTACCAATGAGTTCAAGGACACTTCCCACATTCTCTTTAATGAGGCTCAGTTTGATTGGCTTTATGTTGAGGTCTTTGATCCATTTGAACTTGAGTTTGGTGCATAGTGATAGACAAGGATCTTTTTTCATTTTTCTACATGTTGATATACAGTTATGCCAGCACTATTCGTTGAATATGCTTTCTCTTTTCCATTTCATATTTTTTGCCTCTTTGTCAAAAACCAGGTGTTGGTAGGTATGTGGATTAATATCTGTGTCTTTGATTCAGTTCCATTGGTCCTCCTGTCTTTTTTTTTAAGGCCAATACCAGGCTGTTTTCAGTACTGTAGCTCTGTAGTAGAGTTTGAAGTCAGGGATTGACAAATATCATATGTACTCACTCATAAGTTCCTTTTAGACATAAAGCAAAGTAAACCAACCTACAATTCACAATCTCAGAGTGCCTTGACAACAAAGAGGATGCTAAGAGAGACATACATGGATCTAATCTTCATGGGAAGAAAATTGGGAGCATAGAGATCATGGAAGAAGGTAGAAGGAAGGGGAGAGGAAGGGAGGAGAGGAAAGAAAAATGTATGGCTCAATAAAATCAATAAAAACATTTAAAAAGAGAAAATAAATAAATCCTTAAAGGAAATTCAGGAAAGTGCAAACAATTGGATGAAATTCATAAATCTCTTTTAAAAAGACAAAAAAATAAACAGCAAAGAAATTTATAAAACTACTCAAGCTGGGCAATGGTGGTTCATAGCTTTAATCACAGCAGTTGGGACACAGAGACAGGCAGATTTCTGTGAGTTCAAGGCCATCCTGGTCTACAGAATAAGTTCCAGGACAAGCTCCAAAGTTACAGAGAAATCATGTCTCGAAAACAAACAAACAAAACTTCGAAGCCTGAAATTGGAGACAGACTCAATAAATAAAATACAAACTGAGGAAGTTTTTGAGACCAAAAAGTTAGGATTTTAAACAAGAACTACAGAAGTCAATTTCATGAAAAGAATACAAGAGATGGAAGAGAAAATTTCAGACATTGATGATACAATAGAAGAAATAGATTCATTGGTCAAAGAAAGGTTTAAATCTAAAAAATTCCTGATTCAATTATCCAAAATATCTGGTACACTATGAAAAGATCAAACCTAAGAAAAATAGAAGGAGAAGAAGGAGAAGAATCCCAACTCAAAGGCCCAGAAAATATTTTCAACAATATCATAGAAGGAATTTTTCTTAATGTAAAGAAGGAGATGTCTAGAAAGGTAGAGGTAGCATACAGAACACCAAATTGGACCAAAAAAGAAATTTCCCTCACCACATAATAAAACACTAAACATACAGAACAATCAACTATTAAGAACTTCAAGGGAAAGACCAAGAAACATATAAAGGCAGGTGTATTAGAATTACAAGTGACTTCTCAGTAGAAACTCTAAATGCCAGAAGGACCTTGAAAGATGTGCTCAAGACTCTTAGAGACCAGAGATGTGAGTCCAGACTATACCCAACAAAACATTCAATCTCCACAGGCAGGAAAATAAGACATTTCATGTTAATTCCAAAATTGAATTCAGTACCTATGAATTCAGTACTACAGAAAGTGCTAGAAGAAAAACTCCAACCTAAGGAAGCTAACTCTATACATGGAAGCAGAGAAAATATATAGTCTCTCACCAGAAAAACCAACAGAAGGGAAGCACATGTGCGTGTGTGCACACACATGCATATTAATGCCACCATCACCACCAACAAAAATTAACAGAAATGGACAACCATTGTTTTATGAAATCTCAGCATCAATGGTCTCAATCTCCCAATTAAAAGATAGACAAACAGAATATATGTGAAAACAGAATCCACTTTTATGCTGTATCCAAGAAATATGCCTCAACATATTACTTCAGAGTAAAGGGATTTGAAAAGATATTACAAGCAAATGAGCATAAGAAGCAAGGTGATGCTGCCATTTTGATATCTAAAAAAAAATAGACTTCAAACCAAAGCTAATCAAGAGAGATAGGGAAGAACACTAAATATTCATCAAAGGAAAAATTCATCATGATAACATTTTAATTCTGAACATCTATACCCCAAAGACAAGGGTAACCACTTTTATAACATCCAATGAGATAGAAGCAATTAAAATATTATAATTATAAAGCACCCATGTCCAGATGGCTTCAGAGTTTCAGCGCATAATTGTACCAGATCTACAAGAAGAACTGAAACCAACATTACTCAAATTATTCTGTAAAATAAAAAAGACATACTTTTGAATTCTTGTGACAGGTTGCCAGTATTACCATGATTACCAAACTATGTAAAGACCCAACACAAGTAGAATAAATTATCTTTATTATGAGACAGAACAATCATGTCTGTCATTTCTCCTGGGTATTCTCTCTTTGTTCCTAAGGTTATTCACAATTGCACCAGAAAAAAAAACAAGCAAGAACAAAAGGCAGCTGTGGCTTATTTATAAGATGCTTAGAACCATGACTATACCGTGAAAAGTTTCATTCATGATAGAAATGAACTCATCATTCATAAAGCATTATTTATGGTTTCCATGCAATTAGATTAATATAAGAGAAATCCTTTGGCTTAAGCATTGCATAGGAATGCAAAATTATCAATATATAACACGATTGTGAACATAAAAATATGAAAGAATATGCATGCATGTTAGACTCAATAAGTTAATTTAGCCATAAGATGGGATTGAAGGTTAATAGACAATAAGTTTCATTTCAACACACTATGTACAATGAACTAAAGAGAATATATATGAAATGATAATGCAATACAAAAAGAATCATTGTGGATGACATAACAGAATAAATCTAATCAAATATATGAAAGCTGCCAAAAATGAAAACAACAAAATTGTACTTATTATTACAGGACTTCATGTCACAACTTACTCTCCAACAAGCCAGATTCACAAACTCATCCTTGATAAAGCAAATTAAAAATGAAATTACTTTGACAAGTAGTAAAATCAAATTTATTCAGTGTGGCCACAGAGAGAGAAAATGCCATACATTCCTCTCCTCCAAGTCCATCATCTGGGTCCCGATATGAGGTTTCATTTTAAGTAGAGACCTATAGTTATGGATGACAGGTTTGTAGACTGAAAAACAGTCTGAAGCTATTGAAAATATGCCAAGCTTTTGGAGCTAGTGGTACATCCCAACAGGTAAAGGCATTTGCTGAGGATCAGATTTCAAACTCCAGGACCAACACGGTAGCAGTGAAATGATTTCTGGTTTTCCTCTAACCTACACACACACACACACACACACACACACACACACACGCACACACACACATACACACACATACACACACACATACACACACACACATACACACACACACATACACACACACACGCACACACACATACACACACACACGCACACACACATACACACACATACACACACACACACATACACACACACATACACACACACACATACACACACACATACACACACATACACACACACACATACACACACACACTCACACACACACACACACATACACACACACACTCACACACACACACACACACATTGCACTACTATATTTTTATTTACTTAAGTTTACATATGCATCAGTTTTACCCAACAAGTTCTTAACAAAATTTTGATGAGGATAGACTGTAGAAATTGGCTAGTTATCTTACGAGCAAGTACCCGAAATTGAGTAGTAGCATTCTTATCCTTGGCCAGAAATAAGAAATATCTTTGGTTCTCCATCTAGGAAGCCCAGAGGGAGTGTTGTTGTTTTTTTATAACAATCCCCTCCTAAATAAGTACCTCTACATAGTGACTGTATATGAGAGTGTTATTAAAACTCCAGGCTTATACTAGCTTCCTTTGGTATACTATTTAGATTAGATATTTAGACTGCCATGGTAAAATTGGTTATCTCTATTATCCATTTTTAAGCACATTTGGGTTTAGGGTTTCCACTTTTCGGGGTGGAATATAATATAATTTGTTTGGTGTTTGGTTTTTCTTTTAAATTTGATTTCGTTTGTGGGGGGTGGTTCCCAAGGGCAGAGGGTAATGTGAAGGGATGGGGAGATGGGTGAGATTGGAATGCATGATGTGAAACCCACAAAAAATCAAACAATGTTGAAAGAAAAAGAATCACCAATAAAAGTTAGGGGAGTAGAGAATTTCTACTTAGAGATATCAGTACTAATTATTAAGATATGGTAAATAGAAAAAATTTCTTTGGCTTAAATTTATATAAGCAACAAAAAATAGGACATATGGAACATGAATATACTGAAGTGACAGATACCCTAAGGTAGTAAGTGGAGATCACCTCCTGTGTCACTACGGTTCTTACCCACCCTACTCTAAGAATGGAGTACAAACCAGGGGTGCTTTACTGATAATTTTAAATTAAAAAAATTAAATGGGATAAAAACAACTGAAAACATATTGTTACACAGAGATGGAATGAAACTAGATTAAATTTTCCATAACAGTGAAATGCTGGATAAGAGCCATTAAAGCTGGAGAAGCATTGCAATTCTGCAAGTGCCCACCAAGAGCAGTCTTTTGTGGTACAACTTTCTCTTGGGAGTCAAAGTACTTTGAGGCCAGAAGGAGTTGTGGGATGGATGTTTTCTGTAACTGAAGAGCAGAAATATGAAGGCTGAGTCAGGCATGAGATTTCCCTTCTACCTGCAGTTTCTGGACAAATCGCAGAGACTGGCATGGAAAGGCTTCCAGTACATGGCAGAAGGCTATGACCTAGGAAACCTCTGGTGAGTTTGGCCCCATGAGTCATAAAGGAAGTTTTCTAAGACAACCAAAAGACAAATCTGAAGTCCTCATTTTAGGCTTCTCCACCTGAAGAGAGAAGACCTGAAACCAGAATTCCATCTCTGAAGTCTTCTTTATTTTCTTTAGACCTTCTCTCTGTAAGACAGAATGTATAGCATGCCAACTGGACCCACTAGGCTCTGAACTGCTGAGTATCAGTATAATAATAGGTGAAAAACTGAGACCAATTATGTAAAAGCTATAAAACTTGGTTGGGGAAGGGAAGAACACAAGACTTTCAAAACTGACTATAAATTTATAGCAGGTTGTACTGCTCTGTCTTACAACATGAAAGGAAACTTGCAAGAAAGTTTCTGTCTACTTCTGGTTGCTAGGGAAACCTTGGCAGGCTATATAATGTTTTACTGCTTCCTCCAGATTGAGAATTTAATTCAGCTGAACAGTTTGTGCTCCTTCTGCTATTGCTGCTGCTGTATTAGCAGCTATCAACTTCCCCTCTGCAGCTCCCTGTCCTTGAGACTTGAGCATGGCAGCTATCAGAAGTGTTGGAGGCTAGGGTACTGGGATGATCTGGTAAAGAATGTTTGAGGGACAATAGCTTTGTGATCCCATGGGTGATATAGGAGTTCCATATGTGTGCTATGATTGTCATTAATGAATAAAGAAACTGCATTGGCCTGTTGATAGGGCAGAACTCAAGTAAGCATGGAAAACTAAATGGAATACTGGGAGAAAGAGGGGTCCAAAGTCAGGGAGACACCATGGAGCCACCACCTGAGTCAGACATGCCAAAATTTGCTGGCAAGCCACTGCCAGGTGATAATACACAGATTAATAGAAATGGGTTAAATTAATATGAGTTAGCCAATAAGAAACTAGAGCTAATGGGCCAAGGAGTGATTTAATTAATACAGTTTCTGTGGTATTATTTCAGGTCTAAGCTCTCTGGGCAGCTGGGAACCAGCAATTAGCCCCCTTTGCAACACATGGGAATGGGGTTTAAAGGAAATGGAGATGGAGTCAGATTTCCTGCTAGGAATGTGACTTGGGGAGATTGGAACTCAGAAGCAGTAGGAGAGGTGTCACCCTGCCTTCAGAAGACTTGTGGTCCTTAAAGCAATGACTCTAAGGTTAGCAAGGGGGGCTGCTGGGGTTGTGGGATGAGATAAAACCAACTGAGTGAGAGAGTTGAGGAGGTGATGGACTGTAATCCACAGGAGATGTGGGTACTGAGGAGAGAAAGCTGCACTAGGTGTCCTGTTGCAATGCTGGGAACAAGACTGGGAAACTAGTGGGGATGAGAAAGCAGGGAGTGAGGACTGTCTCTTCCCTATTTCTCTATTCTGCTTAGCTGTTATGTTCCCTCTGAATAGCTGCTAGTACTGGGGTCTGAAATAATGGGATGAGTTTGGGGAAGGAAGATTAGGGGAAAAATCTTTCTGTCCCCTTGAGGATGGAGTCAGATAGGCAAGCAAGACCACAGTATTTTTCCTACTTCAGAGCTGGGGATGAAACTCCTGTTAATTTTTAAATGAACAAGTTTGCCTTTTCCATTAGTTCTTGGATCTTTGTCTGAGTTGAATATTTATTATATTTGATGTTAAAGGTATTGAGATTTTTGTTCCAACTATTCTTTAATTTATAGAGGAATTTAATGTCTCTATATTATAATTTCCATGAACTCACATAAAGTTTCAGGTACAATGCAATGACTGCTGCAATATTTTTCCTCTTAGCTGCCACTAAGATGTGGATGTCATTATGACCATTATACATATAGAATAAAATTTATGACATATGACTACTAATTCATATTTACAACTTCACTTCCACATAGAATAATTAAGAGATATAAAAGCAGACAATAGTCATTGTTCATTTTTTTTGCTGTAGATTATTTGACTGCTATAATTTTATCTTTAAACTAAGTAACCCCTTTAAGTTCTTAGAGTGAAAATCTGCTCATTGACCACCACATTTTTGTGCCTCTAACTTTTCATTTTTGAAGCGAACATTTTGTCACTATGTAGACATTCATTCTGTATGTCTCTCTTTGTTTACACCACTTTAATCAGCTGCTTTGATGCTTTCTACTTCCTATTCATGTCAGTGTGAAATCTCCATATTTTTCATTGCCAGCCTTGTGTGTGGCACTGACTTCTATTTTACTCTGATCAGCACAAACATTTCTGGCAGCCTTTTTGAGTCTGTGTTTTATTTAGTTTCTTATAGCCATATTGTCTATGATATTTTCTCTAATTTGAAATAAGTTTTACTACTGTACTACCTCTCTCTCTCTCTCTCTCTCTCTCTCTCTCTCTCTCTCTCTCTCTCTCTCTCTCTCTCTCTCTCTCCTGTCTGTCCTTCCCTGACTTCTCTGTCTGGATCACAAATTCCATGGGTAGTTGATACCCATGTTTGCATAAGAATAAAAGTATTTCAGTATGCTTTTCTTTCTATTGTTATATTCTTTTCTTTTCAGATGCAGTTTCCAACATATAACAAAGTGTATAGATGAATAATTCACAGATTCTGGCTTTCAGTTCCAGGATTCCAGTACTTTTCATGGTTTGTATTTCTCTGCTGGTGACTTTCATCCTTCACTGATCCACCTCTTTTGTCTTATATCATTGCATATAAAGTTAATATGTTTTAAAATAATTCCTTTCCAGTTTCAATATTTTTGCCATTGCCACAACTCTTTATATTGATCTTTTTCTGATTACTTAATGTAATTGCCTCAAGCTTTAGGAACAGTATATTGAAGACTCTGTGATTTTTGTCACATGTCTTTTAAAGGTGCTTCTTCTGTTTTATATTTGGCTCACTGAAGAACAGTTTTAAAGACATTGGCTTGCCAGGTCCCGCACTTGATATGGAATGCTCAGTTGAACATCTCATGTTCATCATGTCTCATTTTGTACAGGGCATTTAAGATGCCTCACCATTTTGCAGCTGTTGTTATTTGCTCAGCACTTCTCATCTATTAGACAGTGTAGAATATGCCTCTGGGGATAAAGCTACCCTGATCTTTTGCTTGTCTTTCATTTCTGTGGGGTCATCTAATTTGATATCTGAGAAGCTTTGTTTCTTGTCATTTTTTCAGCTCCATCGTTACTGAAGGTAGCTTAGCTAGTCTGGGAGCAAGTGAGGTCATTACATCCAAATCAGCTACTTGTCCTAGGATTCTTGGTCAGTCTTTCTTATGTTATACTCTAAAATCAGGTGTAATGGGATTTGTCATATTCTCCTAGTTTTGAAAAGATTCAATTAATATTATTTTTTATTTTATCTAAATATTTAATGGGTATAATAACACAGCAGCATATTCAAAATTTGTTCTTTGGGTGATTTTTAAATACAAATTCAATGTCTTTAACACTTATAAGACTATTAAGCATTTTTTAAAAATTCAGGCTATTTTTAAATGGATTCCTATAATAGACTGTATGTTTGACTTTAAACTTTCACTAATCCAAATATCTTCTGCTTCAATGTGTTTTCCATCATGAAGCAAATATTCCATCCTCAGAGAAGCTATCATTTATGCTGTGTAGGAACAAAGAAACACAGGCAGGCAAGGACTAAGAGTTTAACACCCATATATTCTTTCTAAAATAATACTCCAAAGATCAAACAGTTTGAGAAATGAATTAACCTTCCAAGTCACTGCTCTCACAAATAGAAAATAAGGAAAAAATACAGAGAATAAAATCAAATTTGAGACATTAGAGTTTGTGTAAGCTGAAAGAACAGATAACAAAAGATCATGACAGACTCAAGAGCATACCTGTCTTCCCTTCTAATGAGTACTGTGTAGGGATCAAAGATGTAATCTCAGGTTGTATTTAAATGTTGATTCATATATAAAACCACTTTTATGTTGACTTATTGATATAAATAGACAGGCCAACCCTCTTCCCATAGTAAGTAACACAACCAAACTAATCCAAGTTCAAATTAAGGATGTTTATCTCACCAGCATGTGGACTGAACTGGCTTTCTGCATAACCACTTATAAATTAAAGCAATGTTTTTCCAATTATCTATTTATAGGTGCTGAGTATCTTTGGCTAGCATTATTCTATATTTACACTCATTTTTTATTCAAGAGCAGAGACTGTGAGTGTTCAGAGTCAATGTACACCTGAACTTTATTTTTGCTAGTTTTGATAAAATTTATTGTTATTTTGAAATAATATTTTGCTATTTCTTTAGAATTTCATGTCATTTATTTTGATATTTCTCTCCAAATATATTTGTTCTTATTTTGAATTATGTATATGTATATATATATATATATATATATGTGTGTGTGTGTGTGTGTGTGTGTGTGTGTGTATGTGTATATATATATATATATATATATATATATATATATATATATATATATATATATATATATTGCGTTTTTCTTTTCTTTGGGATTTACCACTATGAGACCATCAATTGTCTGGGGCTTTTTTTGTTTTGTTTTGTTTTTTGTTTTTGTAGCCAACTTCCTTGGTTGGGGTTTTCCTTCTAGTATTTTGTGTAGGACTGAGTTTGTGGCTAGGTATTGGTTAAATCTGGTTTTGTCATGAAATATCTTGTTTTGTCCTTCTATGGTGATTGAAAGTTTTGCTGGGCATAGTACTCTGGAATGGCATCCATGGTCTCTTAATGTCTGCATAATGCTTGACCATGACCTTCTGGCTTTCATTGTCTGATAGGTCTGCCTTTATATGTTGCTTGGCCTTTTTCCTTTGCAGCTCTTAATATTTTTCTTTATTCTATATGTTTGATGTTTTGATCATTATGTGGTGAGGGGACTTATATTTGGTCCTGTATGTTTGGAGTTCTGTAAGCTTCTTGCATCATCATAGGCATATCTTTCTTTAAGTTGGGAAAGTTTTCTTCTGTGATTTTGTTAGATATATTTTCTGTGCTTTTGAGTTGAACTTCTCCTTCTTCTATACCTATTATTCTTAGGTTTGGCCCTTTCATGGTGTCCCATATTTCCTGGATATTTTAGTTTAAGCTTTTGTTAGATTTAATGTTTTCTTTGACAGATGGGTCCAGTTCCTCTATTGTATCTCCAGAGCTTGAGATTCTCTCTTCCTTCTCTTGTATTCTGCTGTTTATGCTTGTGTTTGTGGTTCCTGATCATTTTCTCTTGATTTCTGTTTCTATAATTCCCTCAGCTTGTGTTGTCTACATAATCCGTCTTTATGTCACTTATTTTTCACTCTATTACCTTTTAATATTTATTTTATTATCTTTATTCCTTTACTATATGACTACCTTGCACTTTTTTATTACTTTCACTGTCTTTTAAAGATTTTGTTTTATTTTTTAAAACTATTTCTTTATATAACTACCCATACCCATTTTTCTTTTTTTTATTAATCCCACATACATTTTTAAAGCATATTATGACTTGTGTAAAGGTTTACTTTTGTCTGAATCTGTCTTTATTGCATATGTTACACTTTTTATCATTGTTTTAATATATTAAGCAGGCATTACTAAGACCAGAGCAGCCACTTTGACTGTTAGTTCCAACCTTCTTGGCTTTCCACTGTGGCAGATGTATGTTTACTGCCAGCTCTGGGAACCATGTTTACAATCTCAGCTCTGGGAAGCAGTTGGCCCAAGCTGCTACCAAGTAACTTGTAGTACACTTCCCACAAGCCCCATGTAAGTGCTCCATACCAATACTTTCTGAAAGAGCCAAAGTCATTTGTGCCACCAGCATAAACCAGGAAACAGTCTCTAAAGGAGTAACACAGGTTTTGCTGCTAACCCTGAGTCAGGAAGCCTTCTCTTAAAGCTATCCATGTCTCTGCTCACTGCTGGCAAGGAGAGTCTATCTCAAAATATGTGGCTACCAAGAAGCTCCAATTGACTCCCATTTTCATGGGTCTAGAAACCCTTTTTGTTTTCAATCTTTTTTATGTGTTTTGTGAATATTCTTGCTCCATGTTCAGCACCATTTGTAAATGGAGACTGTGTTTCTGTTCCTGGCTGCCCAGACCCAAGTAATCATACAGAAACTATATTAATTACAACCACTGTTTGTCATATTAGCTCAGGATTCTTATTAACTAACTCTTACATCTTAAATTAACCCAATTCTATTGTTTTATATTTTGCCATGAGGTTCATGGTTTGTTAACTCTTGCTTCTTGAGTGACTACATGGAGTCTCCCTGACTCCTTCTTTCATCCTCTATCTCTGATTGGATTTTTTGCCTTGCTATATTATGCCGCACCACAGGTAAAAATAAGTTCTTTATTAACCAATGGTAATAAAACACATTCACAAAATATAGAGGGGAATATCAGAGGTATAACAGAGTAAACCAGTTCACACAGAATGGATCAGAAAGCCACGAAATGAAAATAAATCTGGCACTCAGCTCTCTTCATCATTTTGCTTGTCCCAGCTTACCATCTCCCAGGATGTTGTCATTCACATGCAGAATGGGTCTCATACCCTCCACTAACGCTTTCTAGATATGTTCTCACCCACATACCTGTAGGTTTTCACACAAAAAAGTAAACTCCCATTTTATTCTAAACCTTGCCAAGTTAACAATAAATTAATTGCAGATGTTAGATAAGAGTGTAATCTAACACTTAGATAAGATGTTAGATAAGAGATGTTAAATAAGGAGTGGACTGTGTATCAGAGAGCAGTTAAAAGGTACAGGGAGGAACTGTAGAAAGCGTAACCAAGGGTCATTCCCACTAGCTCTGGAGTGCTCAATTTTTGGATTAAGATGATACTTAGTGAAGGGGGGAATAATACCAAATCTCTTTTGGAGACATTGAATTTCTAGAAATAGGCAAGGCCTCCTTTAAACTATTGCACATAGACAAAGTGGTTTAAGCTTTTATTATTAGTTGCAACATATACAGGTTTTTAATGTTTCATTGCAGGGAAATACTTCAGGCCCTTTCTCTTTTGTACAGTTAATCCCATTGTGTCCCTCCAACTTCTACCAGTAAAATGTCTGTAACTGCAGCTTATTTTCTAAACTTCAACTTCTGGTAGCAAATGACCTCGTTTGTTGTGTTCCAGTTTTGCTTCTCCATGTGATATATATCATCTTTATCTTGCAAATACACTGAGTGGTATAGACTAGCCCCGTAACTTGAAGCTGTAATTCTTTGTTAAATAACCTTGTGCAGCATTAACTTAAATGTACTATAAATTTAAAGAGCTTCTTTCATGTTGTGTTTATCACTGGATTACTGTAAACAGTTTCCATACAGACCTTGAGCTCTACTACTGATTTATACCTACAGTTATTTCTGCTTAGCACCTTCTCAGCAAGTTGCATCCTAACCTATCCTTAGGAACTAGAAATGCAACTCAACTTTAAAACCTTTGCTCACTTTTACATGTACACAAACATAAGAAATCACTTCCAGTAGAGTGGGGAGAAAGTTCAGTGGTTAAGAGCATTTGCCAAGAACCCAGATTGAGTACTCAGAACCCAAATAAGCCTCTTTCAAAAGCTTCCTTTTTCCAATACACTTCCCTCCTAAATTTAATGTGTGTTTGTGTGTGTTCGGTTGAGTTGTATCATGGTTTCTTGCATGATCATGTATATTTACTGGAACATGGACAACCTATCAGTAGCTACAGCCTGAGAAAACTAATATACTTTGTCCCAAACAGTCATTAACAGCCAATCATGTGTCAAAAAGGGTGGAACTTTCTGCCTCACTTCCCTATCCTTGATGAAATGTAGGTAACCAGTGCTAAGGAGAGTTCAGGAATGCAATGGCTATGGGAAAAGAAACACCTTTGCTCACCATACCTCCTTAAACCATACCAGCTCTTACATTCCCTCTGTTCCTTCTTCCACAATGTTACCTTAGTCTTGGTCTGAGTGACGTAGAGAACTTATTTAGAGCTAAGCGTTCAGCACTCACTTACTATTCTATAATTGCAAGTATTCAAGAACATTTACTCACTACAAAGCAGATTTCTATGGAAAGAAAGTAATGTCTATCCTGTGTAACTGAACAGGATGGAATCAAACTAACCTGAAGGGATGGTTTTTGTTCCACCTTATTCTTTTGACTGAGTATTAACTGAATAATATTGAATCTGTTTTTAATTGAAAGTTGTGACCTCACTATTATAATATAGTTCATTTTGCCATTTTCATGATTTATTTTGTCTTTGTAAATCCTTCCAAAGCATCATTGCCATCTTCATACTCAGCACTTGCCATTCATCCATGCACAGATGACCTTGTCTGCTATCTCATTAAGCAAACTGAAGTTGATAAGTGGACACCATGTGAAACCATCTCATGTGAAATAAGATGACTCAGTCTTTACCATTAGCATTATTTAGTGTTAGTGTCAGTTTCTGCCAATATAATTAATGACAGTATTATTCCCTGACAGTCTTTATTTTTGTGAAAACCCATGAGTGAAATCCTGCCTCAGAAACAACCAGGGAACTGGAGGCATGATAACTGCTGGGAACTTACTTTGGCTCTTTCTTTTTCAGCACAGTAAGACAATGAGACATACTTGCTCTTAATATTCCACAATATTATTCTTGACTCTAGAAACTGATTGGAAGAGTTGCATTTATCTAAAACCCCTGGTACCTATAAATAAAGTGATACTAAGGGGCAAATCATTCAGATACCTAGCCATACCATTCTATTATGCCAACTTGACAGAGGTGGAGATCCAAGAATACCTGTGATCACTGACAGAAACTCTGGCAATGCTGAACCTCTTCCCTATCAACTTCAAGCTGGCCTATAGAACATAGAAAGCTGAAATCACTGTCATGATTGTATTGCCTTAAGGTATGTGGCTAAGAACACTGACTGCTGCCAAGACAAATTCACCTGTTCTAGCCAACTTCTACATACAGGACCAGTCTTCCAGCCTCTGTGGGAAGATCATCATTGAATGCAAACAGAACATCTTGGTCAGCCTAGGCATGTTCCCTTACATCTGTTCTCCCTTGCTTATGTAATTTTTTCTTCCTGACTACACTGAGCTTGGCCACCTTCCTCTCCTTTCCACCATTTCTTTTTTGAAAGCACTGTCCCAGGCCTGCATAAACCAAGGAGAGTTCAATTTATGATGGACTGTATGTCATATTGCAATCATCAGTACAGATCAGAATTATCTTCTTCCTACTTTCAACAACACATAGCCCCACCTACCTAAAAAGCCCTCCAACAAACACTTTCTGAGAAAGAATGTAGTCTATTAGTGCTATACCAATAAAGTAGACTTTACAGGACATCCCTCCTAGGCAGATGAATATGCATTTTGTAGATTTCCACACCAAAATTATATCCCTGGGTTATATTAAAAATATATGAACAACCACTAAAATTAGAAACCCATTGAAGGACATTAAAATTGTAGCATTTCTCATGCATTGGAAGTGATCTAAAGAGTTATAACTAGTGAAATGAAAAAGTAAACTGAAAATGTAAACTTAAATGTAAATAAAAACAAATTAGCAAATAGTGAATCACAAACAGCAAGTAAAAAATCAGACTAAAATTTGATTCTGAAATTTCAAGATTAATAGTTTTCATTTCTCTGAGAAAGTATAAAGGTGTTCACAGAACAACAAAGTAAAGTGTTGTCCTAGAATAATATGTAACAGGAGGAATAAGAAAGCCTTGAAGTAAACTCTATAATATATGGTACAACCAACTTTAATGGATTTTATTTTACAAAATAAAGGAAAAACTAATTTCATTAAATCTATGTACTTCAACACATAAATTTTGCCCAATCAGTGAATGATATTGCATAGAATTATTCCTCCTTAAGGGTAAATACACTAACAGCATACTATATAATCAAGCATCTTGATTATAATGAAGATCAGTATACACGAAAGGAGGTAATCACCTATACAATTTTGTATGAAAGAGGAATTGCCAAGCATAGTAGAAATTATTTTTTACGCATAATTTGAAGGCGTAAGTCACAAACAATGCCACACCAATGTGGGATTATGATTAATAGGGTGATATTTATTTAAGGGGGGAAAAACTTACAGATCACTGTCCCAGGCAACAGCCCTCTACGCGACCAGGAGTCTAGACGCCGGCGGAGCAGGAAGTGAAGAGGAAGAGGAGAGGGAAGTGGCCGCTTTTTTAAAGGGAGAGAGACCACGCCCCAAGGGGCTGGTATCTCAGCGGCGATAGGCTGGAGTAGTGGGAGGACCTCCCGCAACACCTCCCCCTTCTGTTTAAATAAGAGAGTTCTAAACCTACTATGAAATTATATACAATAAGTACAAATATCCTATTCTAACTAGCTTAGGTCTTGTATAATAAATAACTTGGCCAAGTCATGAGAGAAAGTAACTACATTTATATAGTCTTCAACCCCATCAAAGATCTGAGAAGGGAAATAATGTTACCTGGGTAATTAGGAAGTTCAGTAAAACAACTTCCAAAACATGCAACAAATCACAGAGACAACTAGCTACCTAGGCAATCACCCAAAGTCACATTAGCAGTGTTGAAGCAACCAACTTTGGCTAAGGCCTAACATAACTGACACACCATTTTCAAAGGCAAGCAACTTTTCAAAACTATCTTACCCTGTCTTGGCAGGATAAGACAGTCCTGTTTTATCCATTGATGCATGCTCTGTATCTTTGTCGGTGGTTGAGGTACGGGCATTTCTTTGCCCCAAGGCCAGTTCTGCCAAAAAGAAATGCTCCAGGTGGAGTGTCTTTGATGCTCAACATTCTCTCGGGAATAGAGTGGTGTTGCCAGGAGCAATTGTGTCTCACTACCACAAAACTCTGAGTTAGATTAAAGGCCATTTTCTACAGCTCTTTGAAGAAGTTGAAGATTATCTATCTATACTGAGTATAATCTCTATATATCTAAAGAACCTGATTAGTCTAATTATAAATGACAAACTTAGATGACTATTAGTCTATATAATTCTCAATATCTATCTAACTTAAAGACTAAGACAATAAACGACTGTGAAACAAATGAGGACAATGACCTCCAAATATAAACAATGTACAAATAAATATACATTGCAGTAGGTAAATATATATCAATACACAAACATTATATAAGTATCTTAATCAGAGGTAGAAATGTACACTGCAATATGGTAAATATATACAATATATATATATCAATACAATATATGTCAATACATAAAAAATGTTTTAAACAGAGGTAGAAACATGAATGCATACAATAGTCAATACAATTTAACTTTGTATCAATATACAAGAATCTATACCAATATATTTGTCTAACAACAGTAACTCACAATTACAAATCTATTATCCCATCATCCCTCTTTTTTTTTTTTTTTTTCAAAATGATCCCTGAGCTTATAAAATTCCTCCCCCAACCCTCAATCGTATACTAATTATAATCAACCCCTAAATGATGTCCCTAAACCCAAGGGCAAACTTTACTGGGAGAGGGGACGTCGTCCTCTAAAATTACTTCCAGCTGTCATAGGGGCGACGTTCTTTCTGGGGGATCCTGTGAAAGTAAAATGATGGTTAAATTTCAAGATCAATGTCTTTTAAAATTGCCAATAGTCTCTGAGTATTTTGTGCAGGTCTGGCCAAAATGTTGTATAAGATGTGCACCATTTCAGCTAACCAAGTTGGAACTGTCTTGTGCAGCTGGTACCCAAAGCAGGTCTTGTAGTAGCGCTGTCAGTATCATGACGTCATATCAACCAGGTGGAGTTGTTGTTATGGGGCCCCATCTTCTTCCTGGAAACTTCAAATGTCACTTCAGGAAAAACTCATTGTTCATTATGAAAAACTTAAGCATTAATCATATAGACATATATATACATATTCACTGAAAGGCATGATATGTTCAATGAAAAGTATGATAGATATGAAGAAAAGCAAAGATGTTTTCTAAACTCATATTTCTTTCTGTCCCATATCATGGCTCTTGACATGAGACAGAAACTCCAGAAACTCTGGGTTTTTCTCTTACTAACAGGCTTGGAATTGGAGAGGGACTGAGCCAGAGTCCAACTTCAAAACCAGCTTTATAAATTTAGAAATATGGTTTAATATTACTTACACAACTCTTTCAGTTTTCTTGATATTTCCTATTGGGCAGGTATTTTTCCATCTGTCAGTATCCAAATGAATTTTTCAAAGATGAGTGTTTTCCTGTGGAGATAAGAACAGAACCCTGCCCCCATTCTATATGTTTTTCTTACCACCTGTATGAATATCATCATTGTGGATGAGTTGTCATTTCTCCTTTCCAAGAGGTTTCTCCTCTTCAAATCGAAACTTTATTAATTTTGATGGTATCCACAATTTTTCTTCTCCTGTGGAAACAAGAGCAAAACCCCTTCCCCAACGTAGCACATCTCCTGGCTTCCATTGAGAGGTCAGCACATCTTTGAAATAAATCGGTTGATTTAGTTCAGCAGACTTTTCCATTATCCAATGTCTCTCTGCTGCTGTCGTTCCTTTCTCATTAGCGTTAAGAAAATTCAAGGTTAATAAAGCATTATGTAATCTATTTCTGGGGGTATTTTCAGTCCCTTTCTGTTTGTTCAGCATATCCTTTATAGTACGATTTGATCTTTCTATAACTGCCTGACCTGTAGGATTGTTTGGTATACCTGTAATGTGTTTTATATTATAATAATCAAAAAAGCATTTCATTTTCTTAGATACATATGCTGGACCATTATCTGTCTTTATTTGTGCAGGTATACCCATGATGGCCATAACTTCCAATAAATGTGTGATTACTGAATCAGCCTTTTCTGAGCTCAGGGCAGTAGCCCATTGAAAACCTGAATACGTGTCTATGGTATGGTGTACATATTTTAATTTACCAAATTCCATAAAGTGGAACACATCCATCTGCCAGATTTCATTTCTCTTAGTACCCTTTGGGTTACTCCCTGCAGGCAACGGTGTTTGATTATAGAAAGAACAAGTAGGACATCTCTTTATAATGTCCTTAGCTTGTTGCCAAGTAATGGAAAATTCTTTCTTTAGGCCTTTACTATTGACATGATGCTTCTTATGAAATTCTGAGGCCTGCAACACACTTCCAATCAATAATTGATCAATCTCAGCATTGCCTTGGGCTAGAGGACCAGGCAGACCTGTATGGGACCGGATGTGTGTTATGTACATCGGACAAAGCCTGTTCCTGATTATGTCTTGTACCTGGATAAACAATGAAGTCAACTCTGTGTCATCTGGTATAAATTCAGCTGTCTCAATATGCAAGATAACTCTTTCTGCATATTGTGAATCTGTAACTATATTAAGAGGTTCTTTAAAATCCCTTAGCACCATAAGGATGGCATATAATTCTGCCTTCTGGACAGAATTATAAGGGCTTTGTTCCACCTTACTCAATTCATCTGACTTGTAACCTGCTTTCCCTGATTTATTTGCATCAGTATAGAAAGTACGGGCTCCAGTTATTGGAGCATCACGTACAATTCTAGGAAGAATCCAAGAAGTTCTTTTTATGAGGTTAAGTCTACCACTTTTGGGATAGTTGCTATTAATTTCTCCCAAAAAATTAGCACAAGCTCTTTGCCACGGTTCATTGTCTTCCCATAACTTTTTTATTTCTTCTGTAGTAAAAGGCACTATAATTTCTGCTGGGTCTATACCTGCTAGTTGACGAAGTCTCAGCTTACCTTTTATAATTAATTCAGAGACTTTTTCCACATAAGTTTTTAATTTTTTACTTGGTTTATTAGGTATAAATATCCACTCTAAAATAATATCTTCCCTCTGCATTAGAATCCCTGTAGGAGAAATTCTGGAAGGCAATATGACTAGGATGCAGCTAAGATTTGGGTTCACCCTATCCACATGTGCCTCCTGTAATTTTTCCTCAATCATTGTCAGTTCCTTTTCTGCTTCAGCTGTCAGTTCTCTTGGACTATTCAAATCTTTATCACCATCTAAGGTTTTGTTTAAATGAACTACTAGATCAGGTGTTATCCCAACAGCTGGTCGTAGACTGGAAATGTCTCCTAACAATCTTTGGAAGTCATTAAGAGTCTTTAAGCGGTCTCTCCTAATTTGTGCCTTTTGCGTTTTAATTTTCTCTAACCCTATTCTGTAACCTAGGTAATTAATAGAATTTCCTCTTTGAATCTTTTCAGGGGCAATTTGTAATCCCCACCTAGGCAAGACTTTCTTTACTTCTTCAAACATCCTTTCTAAAGTATCTTTATTTGAATCAGATAACAAGATGTCATCCATGTAATGATAAATGATGGACTTGGGGAATTGTTTACGAATTATTTCCAATGGCTTACTTACAAAATATTGGCACAGTGTAGGACTATTGAGCATACCCTGTGGGAGGACAGTCCACTGATATCTCTTATTAGGCTGAGAATTATTATAAGTAGGCACTGTGAAGGCAAATTTTTCTCTATCCTTTTCTTGTAACGGTATAGTGAAAAAACAATCTTTCAAATCAATAACTATAAGAGGCCATCCTTTTGGTAACAGAGAAGGCAAAGGAATTCCAGACTGTAGTGGGCCCATAGGTTGAATTACTTTGTTGACAGCTCTTAGATCTGTCACCATTCTCCATTTACCAGATTTCTTTTTTACAACAAACACAGGAGAATTCCAAGGGCTGGTTGATTCTTCAATATGGTGAGCATCTAGTTGCTCTTGCACCAGCTGTTCCAATGCCTGTAGTTTATCTTCAGCTAGAGGCCACTGTTTGATCCATATTGGCTTCTCAGTTAGCCATTTTAAAGGTAGGGCTGTTGGTACCTCTAAAGGTTTGGTATTTGCTGTATGTTCTTGTACAGCCTGAATGGCTGGTGACCTTTTTCCATAATACCTCATCATATCCTTCCCAGAATTATGAATTCCTGGAAATACAGGAATGTTAATCTGGGTATTCCATTGCTGTAGCAGGTCACGGCCCCATAAATTTATGGCAATATTGGCTATATATGGCCTTAGTCTTCCTATTTGCCCTTCGGGCCCTATGCATTCAACCCATCTTGTGCTTTGTTTTACACGAGATAGGGTTCCAATTCCTAGGAACTGAACATCTACCTCTTGAAGAGGCCAATTTGGATGCCAAGATTCTGGGGTAATGATACTTACATCCGCACCTGTGTCTAATAAGCCTTCAATAAAAGTGCCATTTATACAGACTCTTAGCTTTGGTCTTTGATCATTAATAGAAGTCTGCCAAAATATACGTTTACTCTGTCCTACTGGGTTTTTTGACTCATCCTCCACACGTAATTCATCATTTAGACCAGTATTACTTTTTACAGCAGAAATTGGAGCTTTTAATTTTCTTGGTGAGGCACGTTCTCCACTGTGACTGGGAATGACTGGGCCACTGTTGGCTTGGGGGCCTGCGAGAGGCCCCCCATGGAGTTTCCCGATGATATCGGATTGCCCCGTCTATCTGTTGTTGACCTACATTCGTTGGACCAATGCCTGCCTTTACCACATCTCCTACATACACCTGAAGGCCGAGGTCTCCTATTTTTGTCATTCCCAGAAGAGATATTATTCCTAGAAATTCTTTGCCTGCAATCCCTTTGTAAATGTCCTAATTTACCACAATTAAAACACCTGGCAGTTTGATGTCTCCTCATTGCTTTGGAAATCACTTCTCCTACCCAAGATTCATCATTATAGCTAAACGTCTCAACATTCATCGTATGCTGAATCCATTCATCCATAGGTGCTGATCTAGACTTTAAAGGCCCAATTATCTTTTTGCATTCTATGTTTGCATTCTCAAAAGCTAGAGATTCAAGAAGTATTCGTCTAGATTCTGGGTCTGTTACCCCTATGTCCAGAGCCTTAATCAATCTTTGCAAAAAGTCAATAAAGGGTTCTCTCTGTCCCTGCCTAATTCTGGTATATGATTCAACCCTTTTTGCTGGATCTTGTATCCTATTCAAAGCATTTAAAGCTGCTTGGTGACATAGACACAGTACTTCATCATCATAAAGAGCTTGGACCTGTGGATCAGCATATTCTCCTGCACCAAGAATTTGATCTTGGGAAACCTCAATACCTTTTGCTCTTCCTTGCTGTTCCATATGTTTGGATTCTTCTCTGAAATAAATTCCAAACATCAAGGAAGGTCCCTTATCTAAAACTGCAGACACTAACTGATGGAAATCATGGGGGATAGCTCTAGCATTAGAAGCCCAAGTCTTTATCATTTCCTTTACATATGCATTGTGCAAGCCAAAATTAACAACAGCTTGCTTAATTTCTTTCAGATCATTCATTGCTATTGGTGTCCATCTAGCTTCTCTGACTCCCTTTGAGCCTTTAGAAGTTGACGCTTTGTCAGAATTAAGTACAGGGTATGTCGCTAGAACCCTGGGTAAGCCAGTTCTAATAGCTGGTGGAGGCATTGTATCCTGTCCTTGTGCCTCCTTACTCTGTTCACCAGCTGCAATAATTTCTCCAATCTTTTCAAACCTTTTTATCATTGTCTCTCTTAAATCCTGAATCTCCTGACCTGTATATATTTCCAGCGATTTCACTGAGGTATCAATTTTTTGGTCCCCATTCTGCACCTGTGATTCCAAAGCTTTAATTTTTTCCTTCAAAGATAACATGTCCTCTTTAAACTTTTCTTGTATATCATGTAGATTCCCATCTTGGAGGTACATTCTGTCTGTTACCTTATCAAAACTTTGTGATAAACTCTGAAGGTCAAATTCAATAGCCTGAACCCTTTCAGGTAACTTTCTAATACCCTTGGATATGGAATCAATTTTGTCTGTCATAGTATCCACTTGTTCAGATAACCTCTGATTTTCAATAATTTTAATCCTGTCAATTAGTTGTTCATTATTAGTTCGTAAAGATTCTATCATTCTTAGGAGTGCCATATTCTTCCTTAATGATAGAATATGGAAAAGAAAACTGAAGCCTAGTAACAAGCAAATTAAGGTAATCCCATAATCATATAGACCTTGTATGATGTAATTCATTGTATTAGTAAATACAAAATTACTAATCCATTGTATTAGAGAAAACAAAGCAGTAAAATTTGCGTTAGAAACGAAAATTGCCATATTACCTATTGTCCAGCAGGTGGCGCTGTTGCAGAATCGTGATGAAAACATGGTCCTGTTTCAGTGCCTTAGTAGATGTTAAAAACTGGAAAACGCAAGTTTCTCAACAAAGTAAATGTAATTAAATCAATTCCAGAGATGGAACCAGAAACCCAGAATCCAGGGGCAGAGAAGAGCAATCTGGAAGCCGCTTATGCCTCCACGTGACAGAGTCACCCTGAGGGGTTGCAGCTTTCAGCAACCGCGTGCTCTGGTTCGCGCCACTTAAGAGTTGTGCTTGCGAGGGAGATTTAAAAACGACTCAGAAAAGAGCAAACCATGCGGGCAGAGACTACGCGGGCCTGTGGAGTTTAAATCCACGTGAAGAGGCCAAGGCCGCTGCTGCAAGTCACAGGCAGTGGCTGAGGAAGGGACGGCTCCCGCCAAGCCGAACTAGCGCCTGCCCGCCAAGCTTAACTCGCGGCCGCCAAGCTGAACTTCCGGCCGCCAAGCCGAACTCGCGGCTGCGAGCCGGGAGAGGTTCTAAAACCAAACGTTGGGTGCCAAATTGAAGGCGTAAGTCACAAACAATGCCACACCAATGTGGGATTATGATTAATAGGGTGATATTTATTTAAGGGGGGAAAAACTTACAGATCACTGTCCCAGGCAACAGCCCTCTACGCGACCAGGAGTCTAGACGCCGGCGGAGCAGGAAGTGAAGAGGAAGAGGAGAGGGAAGTGGCCGCTTTTTTAAAGGGAGAGAGACCACGCCCCAAGGGGCTGGTATCTCAGCGGCGATAGGCTGGAGTAGTGGGAGGACCTCCCGCAACAATAATTGCCAATTCTATAAGGTGAAAGTCGATTGGACTGAAACGAAAAAGTAACGTCCAAAGAGCACAGGCTGTGAACACTCTGCCATATAAGCAGCATGTGAACTAGTATGGCTGCTTCTATTTCATATGGTCCCATATGCCAAGAAAAGCTGGAAAATAACTTTAAGGGGTCCCAGAATACTATCACAGAGACTTGAAAAACATGAATATTCTGTGTTGTTTTAATTAGCCTTACCTTATTCAGTACAGAGCTATCATGACGAAAGATGCTGACAATGAAGAGGATGCTAATGATGGTATTGATGGTGGTGATACGGGTAAATAGCAAATCGGGAATACAAACGTATGGGCAAATCTACAAATAATGTTTGGGAGGTTCCTTGGAGGATAAGTTGAATAGATATCTGATGGTCAATTGATGTGGGAGTGTCATATATCAATCAAGAAACTGCTCTTGCCTGGACTGTTGCATAAACTGGACACAGAGAACCCGCAGAGAGAGGACTACTAAACTTGCCTAAAGGTGAGATGATCTTTCGGGGTTCCTGATTCATGAAAGAGTCTGCAAGACATTCTTCAGGACAAGCAGATAGTGACTGCCTTTGAAATTTCCTGCTTTGTGGAAATGTCTGCTGCAAACTATGGGCCTGAAGGCTGAAGATGGATGCCTCAACGGTACAGAGGAACTTTGGGTGACTGTCCAGGCAGCGAGATGTCTCTGTCATTTCTAGAGTTTTAAAAGTTGCTTTTTTCTTGTTTGTTTATGTAGTATTGTATCTTTCTGGAGTCTTTGATGAAGTTAAGAATAGTTAGTTATATAGTTTTCCTTAGTTATGATAAAGATTATTGTAACTTTTACTTGATAACTGTTTCGTTATATGTAATTTTGCTATGTTAAAGTTAAAGCCTTTCTTTTTTGTTTAAACAGAAAAAGGGGAAGTGATGTGGGAGTGTCATATATCAATCTGTTGATTTCATTCGTTAAGCAATAAAGAAACTGCTAGGCCCATTGGATAGGCCCACCCTTAGGTGGGTGGAGTAAACAGAACAGAATGCCGGGAGGAAGAGGAAGTGAGGTCAGACTCCACAGCTCTCCTCTCCGGAGCAGACGCAAGAGAGACGCCATGCTACCTGCTCCAGGGAAGACGCACGCTATGAAGCTCCGACCCAGGATGGACTTAGGCTAGAATCTTCCCAGTAAGCGCACCTAGGGGCGCTACACAGATGATTAGAAATGGGCTAAATTAATATGTGAGAATTAGCCTAGAAGAGGCTAGATAGGAATGGGCGAAAGCAGTGTTTAAATGAATACAGTGTCTGTGTAATTATTTCGGGGCAAAAGCTAGCCGGGCAGGCAGCTGGGGTTTTGGGGATATAGCCCTGCCGCCGCTCCATATTACTACAAATGGCGCCCCACGTGATGGACTAAACCCACTTAAAAAACCTGAGAAGGCTTAAAAATAAGGAAGAGAGAGTTTAACACAGATTTTTGCTGTTTGTTGGTGGCGTGCTGTAGAGAGATTTCCTGATTCGGCAACAGCAGCAGAAAAAAAAGCTGTATTATTTAAAGTGTGGCTTCCTGGGGCTTTGCCGCCAGTGCAAACTCTGGCTTTATGTTTGTGTTCCCGCTTGGGATCGGAAGGAGAGAGCTCTGAGACCCTGACGATGACTCAGAGCTCCCCGCCTGCTCCTGGGCAGAAGGCAGAATCAGGCTTAGGCAGGCGGAAGAGCATGGCGGATTCCTGCCGCCATACAGGGACATGTTTTCAGACTGCGCAGTGCTCTGCATGTCAGATTTGGATGTAACTTGGATGAAAAGAATTTCTGTGCTGCACGCTCAATCTCAGAATTAAAGTGCTGAGTGCCGCTCCTACCTGGTGGCCCCAGAGCTAGCACAAAATGGTACGTCCTCCATTTTGAAATTTTCCTGACTCAGCAGCAGGAACAAACCTGTGTTGTTTAAAAATGCCGGCTTTCTGGGCCATCCTGCCAGGGCAAACTCTGACTGTTTGAGGCAGGAGGGCCGGCTACCGAGAGAGGACTTGAGTGTCCTCTGTTGTAGCTTGCTGGCTGGCAGGGACCTTGAAATGCTATAAACACGGCTACAGCCAGTACCTCAGCCGTGAGGCTGGAAAGCTAAGGATCCAGCCGGCAAAGCCACGCCTTTAGTCCTACTGATATTGCTCAGTAATTTAAAGGCTCTTGTGGTCAGAAAAAGAGAGATATACAGTAAAGAGAGATTCAAAGACAATGAAAATTTCTA
Source organism: Microtus pennsylvanicus (assembly GCF_037038515.1). Classification (NCBI taxonomy): domain Eukaryota; kingdom Metazoa; phylum Chordata; class Mammalia; order Rodentia; family Cricetidae; genus Microtus; species Microtus pennsylvanicus. Next base: position 73,634,470 of record NC_134590.1, on the reverse strand, counting down.
AATGTGTTAAAAATATATGCAAGCTGAAAGTTGAAGTTCTTAAAGCAAAAAACAAAAAAAAAGGAAGCGAGTTGTTGTGTGTCGTAGTACACACCTTTAATCCCAACACTTGGGAGGCAGAGGGAGATAGACCTCTGTGACTTCAAGGTGTGGTAGCACACGCCTTTAATCCCAGTGCCTAAAAGGCAGAGACAAACAGATCTCTGTGAGTTCAAGGTGTAGTAGCAAACACCTTTAATCCCAAAGCCTGGGAGGCAGAGACAGGCGGATCTCTGAGAGTTCAAAGACAGCCTGGTCTAAAGATATATGCTCAAAAAGCAAAAAGTTAACCTAGGAATGTCACAGCTTAGATTCTTAAGCGCCTAGTGATTTAAAGGCGCAAATCAAAAGTGCTCCTGGATAGTAAAAAATTGCAGATTCACAATAGGACAGATTCAGACCACTAAATGAGTCACACTGTTGGATGAATGTACGTTGGCTTGGGAGAGAGAAGAAAAAGAATATAGAGAATAAAGTTAATGGTTTAAAAAAAAAGGTAAAGTCTTTAAAGAGACAGAATAAAGTAAAGTGATAGAGTAAAACTAAGCCATGTAAAAAATGGAAAATTCACAGAGAGTCTGGATTATGTACATTGTGTTTTCTTTAAAATTTTTGACTGTGAAGGAGCTAAGTACAGAGAGACATTTCATTATATGGGCTGCCAGTGGAACCAGAACGGATATCATGAGGGTATGATTTCAGAATTTGGATCTAAGGATATGATACTTTGGAAAAGAGATTCTTTTGTTTTCACAGAGGATGAGACTCTATGGATTTCTTCAATTCCGATTTGGTATGATGGACCACATCCTCCTGAAGGGTTGCTATGAACATCTTCAGAAAATTGCTTCACTCAACTGCCAACTGAGATGACCCTGGCACACAGGTTATATCATGAAAGACCTAATTAACGACGCCCCCATTCAGCAGGAAGCAGTTTGAAGAGAAAAAACTGCGCCCATGTTCCCAAATATTGTTTATAAATGTTCTTTTACATTTAAAGGGGGATATGATATAGATATGAATAATTTGCAGTAGTATAGGTTTTGCTTTATTTATAGAGATTTAAGGTCAATTTTGTTATATGTATAAGTGTTTCTGATTTTGATTAAGGTATTGTGATTGTGTAGTTCATTTAAATATGTACTGTATAATTAAGAAATATAGGTTGTTAATGGATAATCATCAATAATAGTAAAGCTTGTAGTCATGTTAGTTAGATTTTCTAGATATATAGAGATATATTTTAGATAGACATTCTTCATGTCTTTCAAAGATTACAGAATAGGACATTTAATGTTTTAATAACTGAGGACTTTTCATGACAATGAGACACTCTGCTCCTGGCAGCACCAATCTACTTCAAGAGGAAGATGGGCATCGAAGAGGATCCTTATGGAGTTTGATAGCCATTTGGGCAAGAAACTGCTCTTGCCTGGACTGTTGCATAAACTGGACACAGAGAACCCGCAGAGAGAGGACTACTGAACTTGCCTAAGGTGAGATGATCTTTCGGGGTTCCTGATTCATGAAAGAGTCTGCAAGACATTCTTCAGGACAAGCAGATAGTGACTGCCTTTGAAATTTCCTGCTTTGTGGAAATGTCTGCTGCAAACTATGGGCCTGAAGGCTGAAGATGGATGCCCCAACGGTACAGAGGAACTTTGGGTGACTGTCCAGGCAGCGAGATGTCTCTGTCATTTCTAGAGTTTTAAAAGTTGCTTTTTTCTTGTTTGTTTATGTAGTATTGTATCTTTCTGGAGTCTTTGATGAAGTTAAGAATAGTTAGTTATATAGTTTTTCTTAGTTATGATAAAGATTATTGTAACTTTTACTTGATAACTGTTTCGTTATATGTAATTTTGCTATGTTAAAGTTAAAGCCTTTCTTTTTTGTTTAAACAGAAAAAGGGGAAGTGATGTGGGAGTGTCATATATCAATCTGTTGATTTCATTCGTTAAGCAATAAAGAAACTGCTAGGCCCATTGGATAGGCCCACCCTTAGGTGGGTGGAGTAAACAGAACAGAATGCCGGGAGGAAGAGGAAGTGAGGTCAGACTCCACAGCTCTCCTCTCCGGAGCAGACGCAAGAGAGACGCCATGCTACCTGCTCCAGGGAAGACGCACGCTATGAAGCTCCGACCCAGGATGGACTTAGGCTAGAATCTTCCCAGTAAGCGCACCTAGGGGCGCTACACAGATGATTAGAAATGGGCTAAATTAATATGTGAGAATTAGCCTAGAAGAGGCTAGATAGAAATGGGCCAAAGCAGTGTTTAAATGAATACAGTTTTGTGTAATTATTTCGGGGCATAAGCTAGCCGGGCCGGCGGCTGGGGTATTGGGGACGCAACCCCGCCGCCGCCCCTATTACTACAGTCAATAGAAGATTTAATCAATCAATAAAATAAATGTACTTCCTAAAAAGCAGAGCTATTCTCTTTCATTATCATAGTACAATAATAAATTATATAATATAAATCCATTGGTTTATTTGTAGATTCACTAAAATTTCAGTACCTGAGGGCTTGGGGTGTATGTCAGTGGGGTAGTGCTCAGCTAACATACACAAAACTCTGGGCTTCCTCCCAGAAATAAAACAAGTAAACAAGCAATCATCAACAATTGTTCTATATTTTATTTCAAATATTGTTCTATTTTTATTTCTCCTTTCCCCTTTATTCTCCTGCTCTTTTGCTTCCCTTTCTTCCTTCCTTTCTTCATCCCTTCTTCTTTTCCTTCCTTCCATATTTCATTCCTGTCTTTAAAGTAATTTTAGTGCTTGTGTGTATGTTTGTATGCATGTGTATTTGTACATGTGTGAGTGAGAGAATGCATTTATGTGTATGTGTATCTATGCATGTGTATATGTGTATAAGAGTGTGTGTATGTTCCTTGCTCATGCTCTCTCTCCTTCTGCTCCTTATTTGGACCTTGAGATTTATGTCCGGTGCTCCAATGTGGGTCTCTGTCTCCTTTCATTGCCTGATGAAGGCTAATATTCAGAAGGATGCCTATATGTTTTTCTTTGGGTTCTCCTTATTTAGCTTCTCTAGGATCACTAATTATAGGCTCAATGTCCTTTGTTTATGGACCTCAAGGGGTGCACCCACACACTGAGACAATGGGGATGTTCTATTGGGAACTCACCAAGGCCTGCTGGCCTCGGTCTGAAAAAGCCTGAGATAAAACCGGACTCTCTGAACATAGCAGACAATGAGGACTACTGAGAACTCAAAAACAATGGCAATGGGTTTCTGATCCTACTGCACGTACTGGCTTTGTGGGAGCCTAGGCAGTTTGGATGCTCAACTTTCTAGACCTGGATGGAGGTGGGGGTTCCTTGAACTTCCCACAGGTCAGGGAACCCTGATTGCTCTTCGGGCTGGGGGGGGGGACTTAATTGGGGGAGGGGGAGGGAAATGGGAGGCGGTGGCGGGGAAAAGACAGAAATCTTTAATAAATAAATAAATTTAAAAAAAGAGTGTGTATATGTGTGTACATACGTATGATCCATAAGAGTGCAGGTGCAAATTTGCATGTAGTGTTTATGGAGGTCAGAGGATAACTTTTTGAGCCAATTCTCTCCTTTCACCATGAATTCCAGACATTGAATTCTGGCTATTAGACTTGCACAGAAAGTACCTTTATCTACCAAGCTATATTGGCTGCTATATTTCTGTATTTTGCAGACAAAATTTCACACTGTAGCCTAGGACATCCTAGAACTCACTACATGTAGCCCAGGCTGACCTCAAGCTTACAGCAATCCCTCTATCTGAGTCTTCTAATGCTGGAATTATGCATATTAGTCATCAAATATTTTTTGGAAAGATATATGCTATATTCAGTTGTATCTTACTATGCTATTTTCACCTGAAATGGATCTTCAAATGCACTTTATCTTTAATAACCATAGCCTTTTATGTTGTCACATATTTTTCTTGAACAGGCTCCTCAATCTATATCTGTCAAGCATCATTTGATGCTGTGGGATACACTGCAGAAGTGGTAGTGTGGTAGTGTGATCTCTTCTTTTCTTCATATCACAGGGCACAGAACAGCACTACTGATGAACATCAACCATGATTCTGGACTATAAAATTTCTCAGACCATACATAAATATTCATTATTATCAGACTTCCTCCAGAGCTTTACCATCAACTGATGCTCTGTATTGGAAAACACTGTTGCAGCTCTAACTCAGTATCTCTCCTATAAATACTAGTTAGAACCTTACTGCTGGAAAAACCCCACCCTGATCTTCCACTTAACACTATACTTTCTTGTGTGTATGTGGACCCACAGATTGTTCTTATCTGTATGCATGTATGTATGCGGGCATGCATATGCTTATGTATTATACATGCATTCACATATGTGTATGTGTGTATGTTTGCATATGTGTATATTTTCATGAATGCACGTTCAAGTATAGTGTGGTATGTATGTGTGTATTTATGGAACAGATGGGAATGCTTACCTGTCATGACATAATTGTAGAAATCAAAGTCTATCTTATAGGAGTTGTTTTTCTTCTTTCCAACATGTGTGTCCCAGGAATTCAATCAGGTCATCAAATCTGGAAACAGATGACATTACCCTCTGTGCTATCTCTCCAGACACCTGGAGTTTTTATTGAATTTAATGCTAATAATAAAGTAAAATGTCAGAATTCTCTTTTAATCAAGTTGTGCTCTCTCTCTCTCTCTCTCTCTCTCTCTCTTTGTGTGTGTATGTGTGTTTGCATGCACATATGGTGTATATGTTAGCATCCTTTTTATGTTTGTCACACAGGCATGTTGCAGATCTATTTTCCACTTTCACTGCTCTGGCACAAGCACGAGCTATTTTTCTGAGCAGAATTCAGTGAAAAGCTATAACACACATTCCTTGAAGTCATTTGTTTTCCTTATTGCTTTTATAAATCCTATGTTATTTTCCTAATATGTCAATAGAAGGTCCACTGAACTACTCTTTCTTCCTTTATAATGAAAACTGGAGCTTAACTTCTTTCTTTTTTTTTGAAAGGGTCTCAATCAGCAATGTAAGACCAAAGGCAGACTAAAGACAAGGATGTCAAATTGCTTTGAAAGAAATATTACGCCAGCTTGACTGAAATGTCTCTTCTCCTCCTTTATCCTCCTTTTCTCTTGCCTTCTCTTTTCTCTTTCCCTCTTCTGCCTCTCTATTTCTCATCTCCTCACATAGCCATATGTAATTCTATTTAATTATCAATTTATATAAAGTATAACTTGATTTGTTTTACCTCTGATTTTAACTTAACAATATAACATTGGCCACCAAGTATGCTAGAGGTACCAGTTCAGTGAGTTTAGAGGTGACAGGTCCCATGTATCTAACACAACAAAATTTCCTCATTACTTTCCAGAGCATGTGAGAAAGGCTACACACCTTTAAATATACTAGATGCCACACATTTAAATATACTGGATTGGACCAGAACCTCCTAATAGGAAGTTCTGAAGATGAACTACATATTACATAGTTGAAGGTACATTAAGCTACAGTTTATAAGAAGAAAATCTAAGCAGATATAGGGCAGAGTTTTGCAAATTGGTAATATGATGTTACTGCTAGCTTTAGACTCTCTTGGCAAATCTACAAGGACTAGGAACAAAATGACTTAGGGATTTAAGAGGGAAATATCTATACAAGTAAAGTGTCCCCATTCAGAGAGATGCTATGAGAGAGGACTGCTTCCCAACATGTCTTCTAACTAGATACCAATCTTTAATAAGAGTATTTTCAATCTGCTCAGGATTATGGTAATTGAAAACTACCTATAAAAATATTTCTTTGGGAACAGGCATCACATTCATCAAAACAGAGGTAATTCTGGTGGATTGTGATATAAACAGAAATCCCTTTTGAATGTATGTGGAATATCAAAGAGCTTATCTCCCCTTGTCTAAGAAAAAAAACTAACAATTGCATTGTGAGGGATGGAAAGTAGCCAAATGGAAGCGTGTAAATGGAAAGGACAAGTCCTGAGTTGTGTTAGTTAGCGGTTTTATTGCTTTTAAGAAGCGCCATGACCACAACAACATTTTTCTTCTTTTTTATAATTAAAATTTTAAATTTATTTTTACATACCAACCACAATTTCTCCCCTCTCCTTTCGTCCTGCTTCCTCTCCCCATCTCCATTCTATCCCCCATCCACTTCTCTTCCATTCAGAAAGGGGCAGCATACGCATGGGGGTCAATAAAGCTTATCATAGTTGAGGCAGGACCAAGCTCCTCCCCCTGTGTCAAGACTGGGCAAGGCATCCCAGCATGTTGGGAATAGGTTCCAAAAAGTAAGCTCATGTGCTTTGAACAGGTCCTGATCCCACTGCTAAGGGCCCTACAAACAGACAAAGCTTCACAACTGTCATCCACATGCAGAGGGCCTAGGTTGGTCCCACCATGGCAACTCTTATAAAGAAAATACTTAATTTTGGTGGCTCCCTTATAGTGTTCAGTCCATTATCATCATAATAGGGAACATAGTGGCATACAGGCAGATGTGATGCTGGCTATATATTAATATGTATGCCACAGGAAGTCAAATGACACTGGGCAGTATCCTGAGTATAGGAAATCTCACAGCCCACCAGCACAATGTCACATTTCCCCCAAGAAGGTCATACCCACTCCTACAAAGCCACATTTCCTAATAGTGCCACTCCCTATGAGATTATGAAGACCAGTTACATTCAAACTCACTCATGGGTGATGGCCAAAAGAAAAAGTTAACCTCACACAGCTTCAAGAGATTTTCTTGCTAACCTCAGTGAGACTAGAAGCTCAGTGGGTCAATGTTTTTGCCAATACCCTCAGATCTCAAAGATGCCATCAGCAAATGGAGCTGAGTTTCCAGGTACTTAATCTTAGTATTCTAAAGTCTGTTTATTTGTAAATTGAATGATCAGTCAAACTAATGGAGATGAACTTCAAGAGAACACTTACTGTATAGAGGGGAATGAATTGGGGGTCTCAATCCCAGTGTCATCATCACTTTAAGAACATGACAATGACATGGATTAGAATCACACTGAAATAATCCCCTACTAATAATTAATAAACAAAGTAGCAGTCACTTCTCCTATTCTTAAGGTCAACTTCTAAGTGAACGAATGTGTACTTGATGAATGGGTTTACCCTTTCACAGTAGACAAATATGTTCATCCAAACCCTCTTCATAGGGCTAATATTAAAAGAAAACCTCTTCAGACATTTTATTTATATATAATGGACAGAATAACCTTGCAATGTTTATAAATTTACACACACACACACACACACACAGAGGACATAATTAGCATCTTCAGATTTACTAACTTGAAAGGGGTCACTTCTGTACACATTTGTGTGGGAAAGCTTCATTATATTCCCTAGCCTATTAGTTTTGAAATGTTCAAATATTTAAATTTATATATTAAATGAAATTTTATTGAAATTATTACTGTGATCATATGTACTTAACATAATTTAAATGACCAAAGCAAACCTTCAGACATTAAAATTTATTGGAGATAAAAGTATCTAATACTAGCTGAGGCCTTAATTAAAAGGCAGAGAAAAGGAGGATATAAAGGATACACACACACACGTGTATATGCACGTGTATATATAATGTGTACATGCGTGTGTGTGTGCATAGATATGTATGTATTTACATGCCAAATCTTCCTCATTTTAGTGGGAAAAGATGTTTTCCAATCTTGTTTTCACTTGTCCTGTCTCCCGGTGTTAAGTTCCTGATTACATATACCATTTTCTCCTCTGTGATGGATAGCTGTGTTTAGTGGTAAGATATGCTGTTTTGTGTACATATAACACACTATAATTTAGTTAGTTTTGGAGACAGACACTAGCAAAGACTGTCTTTTATCACATTTACTCTACATAACTCTTCTGAGAGAGTCCCATTACTCTAGGTTTAACCATGAAGAGCTTCCCATTTGAATAAGGTCTGGGTTTCATCATCAGTGAAAACCACTTATGAAAATCACTTAACTGAGGATATCATATTTTTTTCAGTCTTCTAGATCTGTCACAGCAAGTGAAGCTACTTAGTTATAGATGGCCACCTTTTCCTGGACCACACATGGTCTTTTGTCACTGGCCTCTATATATGACTGCCAACATATTAGGAAAACTATCTCCAGGAGTTGTGTGCATAAGATTCTCTGCAATATGGCTCCCAGGCTCTAAGAGAATGCTCTGCATGCCACAACTAAAGAAATGGGACCATATCCAATAGAAGGAAGCTATAGCAAAAATTGCCCACATATATCTCAGTATCAGTAAGTGAAACCAACTTCCTACTTGGTGTGTGTTTTTCTGAATCTTTTTTTTTTTTTTTTTTTGAGTGTTGGCTATTTTATGTTAGCTTCAACAATGGCAACTTGCTTATAGTGTTATTTGGTTGTTCTCGTTTGTTTTGCTTTTAATTAACTATAAGACATTAAAAGGAAAAGAAACTGCTTAACATGTACCTTGTTATTTAATTTGAGAAAAAGTGTAAGAAGGTTGCATATTTAATTCATTCACAGTTATTCCAACACAACACGGTCTAATTTCTGTTTTGTCACATGAAGATTCTTCACATCTTCTTTCTAATTCCTTCTTTCATCCCAGTATTTATTACTCTAGGCCAAGATTCTTTTTGCCCACTCCAAAGCCTCCTCCTTTTTCTGCTCAGCAGCTCTGAAGAGCTCATCCATACTGCCTCCACAGTTTTATTTAAAAAAAAAAAGATCTCTGCACCTCATTTCCTTTGAGTATGTTTACTGTGATTTTATATGCTGTGATATTTGCGATGATTTTGTTGGTGGACCAATCTACATTTTGTGGAGGTTTTTCTTTCCTAATTAACTATACACATGCTACTCTCTGTTTGATTTTACTAATAAGAATGAAATTGGAATGTGTATTTTTGTGTAAATAAACTGTACTTTAACTGTTCAGGGCTGATGTTCATAGTACTCTTAGCAATTCAAGTAGAACTATAGTAAAAATGTTCTCTTCATGCCTTAAGAATTAGTACAATTCTCAGTCTCTCTCCTCGTCTCCACAGATAAGTGCAGCCATCACCCCTCAACAAGAAAACCTCTCTGTGTAGCAGAAAAATACTACTACAGAAAACCACAGCCAATCATAGTGCAGAGATGTGGAGCCCAGTCCAGAAGAAAACTTTTATAATACAATTCCTATACCAACGGTTCAAAGGACACTGCAGGAGAGGAGGCAGGATAATTATAAGAGCCAGAGGATCAGGGAGTTCTCTATGAGTGTCTGTCTCTTAGCAACATCAGAAGAGACACCCATAAAGTCACACCAACAGGACTGCTTAAACATACGCTGAACAAGGACAACAACAATTGACGTGATACATGGGATGGGGAAAACTAAAGAGGACTCAAACCGACATAGGGAATTATAGTTGGCTAAGAAATGCTGGGCAATTTCTCAGAAAATTAGGAAACAACCTTCCTCAAGACCCAGCAGTACCACTTTTGGGTATATATCCAAAGGATGCTCAATCGTTCCACAAGGATATGTGCTAAACTATGCTCATAGAAGCTTTGTTTGTCACCGCCAGAACCTGGAAACAACCTAAATGCCCCTCATCTGAAGAATGGATAAGGAAAATGTGGTACATTAAACACAATAACGTACTATTACACAGTAGAAAAACAATAATGACATCTTGAAATTTGCAGGCAAATAGACATAGCTAGAAAACATCATATTGAGTGAGGTAACCCAGACCCAGAAAGACAATTGTCATATTTACTCACTCATAAGTGGTTTTTAAATGTAAAGCAAAGAAAATCAGCATACAATTCACAATCCCAGAGAACCTAGACAACAATGAGGACCCTAAGAGAGACATACATAGATCTAATCTACATGGGAAGTAGAAAAAGATAAGATCTCCTGAGTAAATTGGGAGCTTAGGGACCTTGGGGGAAGGTTGAAGGGGAGGAGAGAGAAAGGGAGGGAGCAGAGAAAAATGTAGAGCTCAATAAAAAGGCATGATACAAAGAACAACAAAAAAAAAGAAATGCTAAGAAAGGGAGAAATAGTCACACATCAATCGGTAACTTAATATACCAATTATCAGCTGTGAATAAATGTATACATATAGGCTAAAAACACCAATAAAATTTTTAAAAAAGAGCAAGGGGATACTGGAGTGAGTTTAGAAGAAGGAAAGGAATGGGAGAAATAATATAATCTTAAAAAATAATATAAAAAGAATTAATACAACTGGGTATAGCAATAGTTCCTAATGATTTTGAAAAATAGACACTTAAGCACTGAATTCAAAGATATGGGTGTTAGGTGTGCTGGGTGAGGCAGTGACAAGATTTTATGAGTTTGTAAATCTTTAAGAAAGGGGGAAGGAAATGGCATTCCCTTTTCAATTAATTGACTTTAAGAAAGGGGGAAGGAAATGGCATTCCCTTTTCAATTAATTGACTTTCTGTCATTGTAGCACAATACCTGAGCTATCAGCTTACAAAGAAAAAAAAATGTTTACTGGCTAATAGCTCTGGAATTACTAGTCCATGGTCAAGTTGGACTGTCATTCTGGTTCTGTAATGAGGCAATATACCATGATGGAATTACATGGAGAAGGTATTGCTAACCTCATTGTTGGCAATGGAGGCCGTGTATCCTCTTTTAGCAACACCCCAATGAATTGACTTTTCCCCACAGTACCTTATCTTTTGAGTATTAGCCACTTTCAAATTATACCACAGTCTGTAGCCAAACCTTTAACACATGGACCTTCAAAAGATAGTTATCTAATCTACAGCACGGCTTAAATCAGAACTATCCAAGAATGTGTATGTGTCTCCAAATCAGCTTACCAAATAGAATGACAGTTTATAATCTTGTATTGGTACCAGCAACATAGAAGGGAATTAAAGCATATTTACTAGTAAAATATTAACTACAAAAATTAACTTATTAAGAATCTGCAAAACAAAAACAAAACAAAATCAGAAAGAACAGGAAATGGTCCATGAGCTCAGCAGCTTTCTGCTTCTATTTAAGTATTCCCAGGGTGCACTGATTCACAAACCAGGCAGGTCTCTTTATTTCCTAGGGTTTGTTATTGTTATGAGTGACATTAACTACTAAGATGCTCACTTTATAATCGTGACGCTTTACATTAGCCCTAACAGTGAAAAGCTTACCTAGTGCTTTACCAAATGCATTATCTCATTTAAATTCATTTGCTACAAATGACTTCCCGTGGGCCAGTAAGTGTCACCACAACTTAGCAAAATTTTTATACTGACAGCTCCGCTTACAAGTTTTTCTAATGGAGAGGACAAAGTGCTCCTTTTGCATTTAAACATGTAAGCAGGAAAATGATGGAAAGAAAATTCACTCAGCAAGGTAAACGGGTTATTGTTCTAGTTAAATGCATCATCAGTTTCTTTGTGTACAAAATATGTTCCTTCCTTATCCATAAAACAGAAAAGCTTGAAAATGGAAAATTGGGTTGTTATTTCGCATTTGAGAGACATTGTCTAGAGATCATTCCACTCAGCTCACACCTTTAGGACGTGATGCCAGCTGGAACTGAGTGGACAAGTGGCCAGCAGTAAAAAGCCTCAGCACATCCCAATACTAGCAGAGAGCCCTACCATCCTAATTATATTGGGAGTGAAGTGGTCCTCCAGAACAGGGCAAACCACAGCCATAAAATTCACCCCAGAGAAGGCCTTGGTCAGTCCAAGGGAAATCCCCAGGATTCAGACAGGCAAAGTTCAAATTAAATTTTTTAAATGAGTGATGGCTATCATGAATGATCTTTGCAGACTTGTGCTCACCTCCTGTCCTTACAACCATGAACTCCACAGTACCAATGCTGACTCTCCAAATTGTCTTATATAAGTATCAGCATGAAGAAAAAAACCTTAAACTCACCGGATTAATTAATTAATTTTTGTAATGTAAATGTATTGTGTTATGAGAGTTCCTTTCATCAAAGAAAAAAAACTGATGTGATTTCAAATATTACATTTTGGATATTTGATATTAATCATATACTGTAAACATACATCATAGGTATTAATTCACTCTTGTCTGGCTGTCAGATTATTAATGCTACAATCATAAAAATGTGCCATTAGAGAATGCATTATCAGCACTAAATCTGTGCAAAAATTACAGAGATTTTGCTTGATAAAATTAAATAAGTGAAAAGTGATGAGGAGTAATTATCTCGTTATTAAATATCAGTCAATCTCTTTAGTGAGAAATAAGGCTGCATTGTCAGTTCTGGAGTATCTTTGCGAAGATGGATGTACTTGTGAGTGTTGCTTTCCACTGCCAGGCTGACTGCTGCCTTCACTTCTCCATTATCCCTCCTGGGCACCACATCATTTGCTGTCTGAGAGGAAGCAGCACTCTCAGAGCCCTTTCAGATGTCTTTGAAATCAAGGGTAATACTCTCTGATTTATTTTCCTCTTTTCTCCTTAAATGGCATTCAAGTGCTGCAGGAATTAAGTAGTGTATGATTTCGCCTGGTGAATTTTAGAATATGTGGGATTAATCATATGAAGCATGGCTTCATTGTGCATAACTATTCTCCTGTAGCTCAAACTTTAAGCACCCAAGAATGAAAATGAATTACTAACGACAAAGCAATTACTCCAACTCTTGTAGTTCACAGTTAAGCTGGAACAAAAGTAATTCCATTGCAACAAAATAAATAAATCAGTTCTATGCATAGAAGGGTTCTAGGTGGAAACTTCCTTTATTGTTATATTTTATGGACATGAATTGAGTTTCCTCTTTAAAATTTAAAGCCAATGAGTAAAAGAAGAAAGTGTTGTTGGCTTAATCTTACTGTGTTGCAGTATCAGCAATGAAGTAGATCTTTTAATTAACCATTCAAGGGAGATATGCTCCTCAGAGAAGCACACGACTTTGCATAAGGCTTTGAGTCAAAGGTGTAACAGTCACTAATGGGCCTAATACCTAGAATACCAATTCAAACATTTTTTATAGTAATATAACATTAGAAAAGTCCAGTAATTCCATGTATATTCAAGGGCTTTCAGACTTTGTCTCGCATCCAGATAAGGTCAAAATTCTGAGTATTCCAGCAGAGACTACACTAGAGGAAATGCTACCCACTCCTCATATGTCTCCATTTATCCAGAGTTCTGTGGAAGAGAAGATACAGTGGTACTCAGTTTCCTTTAAAAATATTGGAAATCCATGGCAGATATTGCTATTTTTAGAAATAGAAAAAGAGCCCAAGTGGTTCAGACAGCAGTCAGAGTCTTAATGCTCTAGAAACCATGACTCAGAAACAGAAAGGCATTTGACTCTGCAAGTAGGAATTGTGTGAAGATCTTGTTTACCTGGAAGCTCAACAGCACTGAGGTGCTCAATGGTGCATTCATTCTGCAGTATAAACAATCTTTTCCTTAAGACCCCCCAGAGAACCCACAAATTAGGCCCAGACTTTAGAGTCTGTTAGTGCCTGAGAAGATAATAAAATATTGCTCATATAGTAAAAAAAAATGAAATCGTCTATATTTCCTGAAAGCCTGTTTCTTCCTACAAAGCAGAAGGAATGATGTAGTAGCCAGAATGACTAATTCCACTAAACTGAATGCTAGGAGAAAGAAGGGTGGAGTCAGATAGAAGCCATGGAGCCGCTGCTAGAGACAGACGTGATAAAACTTTGCTGTCTCATGGCGATACACAGATTAATGGAAGTGGGTTAAATTAAGATATAAGAGTTAGCCAGAAATATGCTTAAGTTACTGCTTAAGTATCGCAAACAGTATTGCAAATAATATAGTTTCTGTGAGGTTATTTTCGAGCTGAGCAACCAGGAACAAACAAGCGGCCTTCCTACAACACTGATTTTTGTTGTTTGTGTCACTGTAGATTTCCCAAGAGTGACAACTATATGTTATCAGAAAAGCTCACTCATCTATCATGTTGTCCTCATCCCACCTTTCTGGACAATGGAATACTGGCTCCCTCTGACCACACTCATTTAGGTACAATGACCTAAATTTGGCTTTGGAGCACAGATGTCATTGTTCTTCTTTTAATATGTCTTTCCTTCCAAACTCAACATTTCCCTGGACTATAGTATTAGAGGATGAACTGGGTGTCGTCATAAGACTCTCGTGTGATATGCAGGTACTTATTGCTTTTGACATCCAGGCATCCTGTGCTGATGCTTGGTGATGTACTGGAAATCCACATCATTTATCTGTCTACCCAGTGTCCTTCAAAACCTTCAAATCAAGAGTTAGTACCATACCCACTGTAAGCAATATATGGTCACAGATAATAGAGATAAAAATGGTTTATGAGACTCTGTCACACTATAATTGTGATAGTAGCATGCATGTAGATATTAAAACAACAGTATAATGTTTAGTAAGGCACAAATATACAGTAAGAGGGAATAATGAAGATTTGGAGCAATAGTTTATCTGAGGAGACAATCACAAGAACTGAAATCAAACGTCTTTGTATTGGGATGAGATGATAAGAGCTGTAAGTGCCAAGATATGAAAAAGAAATTAGTGTATCCAACATTGTACAGAAGGAAGACAGATAGGAAGGTTGAATCTATGGAATGAAATACATAAGGATGTAGATGTGGAGATATGGTTACAGAGGACAGGAAAACATGATCAAGTATGAATCCCCACCCATTCTTTAAGACAATCTCCCATAGCTCAAGCTGGTCTTTAACTTAGTATATAGCCAAGGAAGAAATTGACCAATCCTCCTTCCTTTGCTTCCCTAGTTCTGGGGAAACAGTCATGTGCTGTAACATTCAGTTGGTGTAGAACCAGAAATTGAATACAGAACTTCACATGCGACAATAGTTCTCTCCAAACTGAGCTATATCCTCAGCTCTGCTTTTCCTTTCTGGAAGATCAATATGACATTTATATAGAATGTAGACTATAGGAAACTGAGGCTAGTTTGAAAAACTGCATATTGGGATGACAGGGACTTCTCCAAAGAGTCTTGTCCCAATATCTCTGGGTCCTAAAGCCAGATAGTATAAAGGCTTTATGTCAAAACTGTCTGGCTCTCTATTGTCCCTGGTTAGATGATGTAGTCATATTTTGGGCACAGTAGCCAGAACATGTCTAATACGTCATGGCTGAGGTTCACCCACATCTATACTTCTCTGCTTGTGTGTTTACTTGCCATGTTGAAAAATAGCACACCTCAACCAATCACGCAAGAAACTTGAGTCCCAGTTCTCACATCCAAGGCACTGGTATGATGTCAACTTACAGGATATCATAAACAAAGACAGCTGTGTTTGGGGTATCAAGTCACAAGGCCAAAGTCTAATAAATGACTGATTGCATCCAAACCAAGAGCAGCACCACAAAAGGAACAGAATTACTGTCATATCTAAGGTATATGCTGTGGTGCAGCCATTGATTCAAGCTGAAGGCATGAGTACCCAAGAGACTGGAACACCTCTGAACAGCAATGAAACAGGATCAAATACTCCTTGCACTCCACGCTTCAGGAAGGCTGAAGAGGACAGGTATATCCACATAGTGGGTGCCATTAAAAACCCTGAGCATTCTTTCTGAAAAAAAAAAAAGAAAGAAAGATCTCTTAGAGCTCACAGACCTTAGAGAATCTGTCTTCACCAGGAAAATTTGAGGAATTAATTTCATCATGAATTCACAGAGCAAGAAAAGGCATTGTGATAACTGGTACTTACTTTGATTTATAGATGAAATAAACAATGAGAGAGAAAGGAAGATTGTTGCCAAAGAAGTTGTTTTAAATCTAAGACTTTAAGGCATACGGTCCTTTCATTAGACAACCTTAATAATACCAGAACTCTTATCCAGTCTTTCCCCACTACAAATGAGAAAGACAATCTGAGGGAATCATTCCAACCTGGAAACTGACAACATAGTTTCTTGCTCCCAGCCCTTCCCTCACATCATCTCAACTATTCCATCCCTTTTCTCTTTACCTCCATGTCTGCCCCAGTGGCTACAGAGGGTGACTTATCTCTAACTTATTTTTCTTCCTTGGTAAAACTGATTTTTGTTCTGCTTTGCCATTCAAAGGAGGATATAAAAAGACCCGCTCTGCATCCATAGTGGCCAGATTGCAGGAAAAGGTTAGAAGAAGAGGTTAAAGTATGTGTGTCGCTGAAGGAACGCATGCTTTACATTCCCTTTACACAGCAAACAGATGGCTGGATCTTTATACAAGTGCCAGGAAGAAACAGCTGGCAAATCAAAACATACTGCAAGTGGTTAGAAGTGCTTATGAGCATTTGGAAAAAAAACAATATTTTTGAAAGAGGAGGAAAAGTTCAAGCTTAATACTTAACATTCAGAGATGAGGCTGGATTGGGAAGCTGAGTTGCAAAAGACAGTACAGAGGGGCAGAATTCTGCTTGGATTTGCAGCCTCCTGCACAGACATCTGCTGGGGAAAGATGCAATGTTTAGGGTGCACTTAAAGTAAACTTAATGCAAAGAAAGTAAAAATGGGGGATAATGCTCAACAAAGACCAAGAGAGAAAGAGACACAGAGCATAAAGAGAAAAGAACAGAGGAGAAAGAGAGGGCCCACTCTTTGAATGAAAATTCTTTTGTGATTATATTTGAGTATTGTGGTGCATAAATCTAATTCATCTTTATCAATAAAAATCAGGAGTCAGATACCAGGGTAAAAACCTGAAGGATCAGAAAAGCATCAGTGCAGCCACTAGTGACTTCTTACCTCCTCTTTTCCTTTATTTAAAAGGGCAAAGATCTTGTCTCTGCCCCACCCTATCATTTTCTGTCTCTCCTCTGTACAGACCTCCATACCTCTTTTGCTAACTAGTCACTAGCTCTGCCCTCTGACTCCAAGCAAGCTTCATTTGTCAGAACCCAATGAAAATATCACGAAACAGTATTGTCTTAATTAGGGTTTATATTGCTGCAAAGAGATATCTTGACCACAGCAACTCTTATAAAGAAAACATTTAATTGAGGGGGCTCGCTTACACTTTCAGAGAATCAATCCATTATCAACACGGCAGGGAGTATGAGGATACATAGGCAGACATGATGCTGGATTAGGAGCTGAGAGCCCTACATCTTGCAGGCCACAGGAAGTTGACTGAATGGTATCCCAAGCACATAAAACCTCAAAGCCTGCCCCCACAGTGACACACTTCTCTAACAAGGCCATATCCACTTAAAAATAAAAACACCTCACAGTACCAATTCCTATGAGATTATGGGGTCAATTGCATTCATACTCCCACAGGCATTTAACAGAAAACGCTTCAGAGCCTCCAACCATTTCTTTTATCATAGGAGAAATACATGGCTGCCAAAGTGCAGATGATCAAAATCTTCAGTTTAGATTCAAACCTTCCAGGCCATACCACTTGGGTGGGTATCCCAGAACAGAGGTGATTGCACAAATGAAAGACAAAAGTTACCTTTTATTCCTTTTCACCACCAAAGTATCCCTAGAGAGAAGAGTGACAGTATTGCATACACTTGAAGGGCATTCAACAATTTACACATGACGTGTCAGTTGCCTGTATTCTATTCCATCACTTATATTATGAAAGTCTGTTGAAGCTGTAGATGAAGTTTGAGTATTCAATACCAAATTTCATATGTCCCAGGCTTATACTTCTTGTCACAGTGTGAAGGTAGTGGGGTATTTTTGTTCTTTGGCCTATAAAAGTCAAAAAGTAGAATGCCATCTGGAGAGATACATTTTTATGGTTCTCAAGGGAACACATTTTGTTACCAAGGTATTAATAAATTATTGTAAAATCTCTTGCTTTCTCTCTCACTATGTTCTCTTTTCTGTATGTGCTCTCATCATGATGGTGTCTACAATGAAGCTCTTTAAAAAGGCCAAAAAATTGATGTGACTGATCTTAGACTTTCTATTGCCAAAGCTAAATTACATATATAACTTTTCTTTGTAAGTACTCAACATTAGTTATTGCATTATAAATATGGAGAAATAAATCTATAAATATGATTATTTTACTAGAAATGTAAAAATAAGTGTCTTTCTTATAATCTTGCTGTCAGAATTAAGATTAAACTCAAAATTATATAAAATCTGTTCTCATATGGAATATGTTCAGTAAATTCATAGAATGTTTACTTCACTGATAGCTTCAGAACAATGAGAAACTGAAAGTAGGCATTTGCTATTCTACACTATACCACTGTGAAGGTTTACAGTATATGATCACTAACATTTAAATATGCCTTCTTTACTTCATTTTATATAAATAAATATTTATTTTCTTGACTCTATTTAAGATTTGGGAGTTATAGGGATCATGAATTCCAAAAAGAGAGGTCAAATATAAAATGTTTTTCAGATATTTTAGTATCACTATTTTAAACATTTTGAAGGGAGTATATAAGAAAGACTGTTTTTGTTTCAATATCTAACATAATTCATCTTCCTTCTAGATAAATTCCAAAAGTTCAGGGAAACTTAACAATTTAGGTTTTAGATGCTTGAAGATGCACATTAATAAAACAAGAATTCAGTCGACTTCACTCCTCTTTTAGCTTAAGAATTGTCTTGTTGATAGGTGGATAGCAATGAATCTTTTGCAAATTGGTTCTATAAGAAAGAGGTAGCCTTTCTGTAGTTTTCTATCTCTTCCTGTTTTTCCAGACTCATCTATTCATATCCAGAGTGCTTTCTGAAGGTTGAACTTTTTATTTTATTTTTTTTAAATCATGCCTCTATTCAAAACTCTGGTCGAGCTGGAGGTTGGATAAAGTTCTGATCTTTATCTCTTCCTCTGATCCCATGAAACTCATTTAGAGTTCTTTCCCGCTTATTAAGT
Source organism: Microtus pennsylvanicus (assembly GCF_037038515.1). Classification (NCBI taxonomy): domain Eukaryota; kingdom Metazoa; phylum Chordata; class Mammalia; order Rodentia; family Cricetidae; genus Microtus; species Microtus pennsylvanicus. The sequence continues at coordinate 73,615,536 of NC_134590.1, read as the reverse complement.
ATTCATTAAATATACTCTATTAAAATTAGAGATGAGATTTTACTCAAAAATATTAGTATCTGGGGAAGGAGAAATAAAGATATGGACTAGTCTGATTCTGTTAGTATTTTGAGACCTAAGTGGCGATCCTAGCTTGGATACTTTGGCCAACTCACTCTTCCAACAGAAGAGCCCCCTGAATATTCCAGAAAAACATATTTTTTCAGTTGGAAATCACTGCTGGAAACATCTGTGTTCCTTGTGAGGTAATAGCTAGTTATGAAAATGGATGTATTTGATTCTCAGCCATCTGAAGAACTCCTTTCTCTTCTACATTTAAAGGGGGAAACCAGAGTTATTATGGTTAGAATGCTCTCTTATTTCAAGTAGAAATTGGTCTCCCTGTATGTTCCATCTGTTGGCCCTGGTTTTGTGCAGTGGAGCAGCTCTGCTAAGTTATTTTCTGCTTCAGCACATAGTCATGAGCAGCAGATTCCCTCAGGGGTAGAACAGCTGTGGCCACTAATGACATAGCAGAAAGGGCTGCTCCCCTAAACCACTGTATTACAAGATGAGTGGGAATATCTGTACAGTTTCCAGTTCCACAATTCTTTAAGAAATTGTAATAACTTGTGATGAAGATCAATGGTAGAGTGCTTTTCTAGTACCCTATACCACAATAGAGGGAAGAATGGAACAAGAGAGATTGGTGAAAGGGCATATATGAGCTTAATCACTTATGGATTCAATTTATAAATATATTTAATTAAATTACAATTACATTACTATCTCTTCCTTTCCTCATCTAATCCTACCCATGCCTCCTCCCTCAGACTTTTCTGATGCCCTCCATACTCTCTCTAAAATTGGTGGCATTTTTACTTTGATTAATATTGTTATCAGTATTTATACATAATATTTCTTCCATTGATTTCATAACTCTATGGAAATGTTATCTAATAAAAACTATCTAGTCAGACTCAAGAACACAGAATTTAAAAGAACAATAATCATTATTTGCTGTAGGAACTCCTTCAGACAGCAGCCTTTAAGATACCAGCCCACTTGGGTCTGGCCTCTTATACTATAAATGCCAACATAAAACACGCACTTGCTCTCTCTTCTGGCTGCTGGATTTGGTTCCTGTTCCCTGTTCATGAAGAGAACTGTGATCTGTGCGTCTAACCCTAAATAAAGAACCCTTTTTTATACTCAGTTCTGAGTTAGTGTGTGATTATATTGTAGCTCCCATCATCATATGGTGCCCAACGTGAATCCAAACTGCATGTCTACCAGGTGGACAGGGCAAAAGGCCCAAAAGGTCCATGGCTCAGGTCTCCCACCGCCAGCTGCTTGGCTTGATTTCACCTACTAGGCATTTTGTTGTTGTTGTTGTTTTGCAAAAAAAAAAAAAAAAACCCTCCTTATGCATGCTTTTCCCCACCCCATACCCACAGCTTCCCTGCTGCTTGCCCTGCTGCATGGCCACTGTGCAGTGTTTGCAAGCTTCCAGTTTGTGTTCCCTACTAGTGAGTTCTGGGCTCCTTGATCCAAAAAAAAATTCTCTGCATGGACAAAATTGATTTAATTGTTCTTCACCAAAGAGCAAAGCATATTTGTCAGTATTTAACCAGGCACCAATGTGCAGCACCAAAGTGGCACGTCACTGTTTGTGCCTCCACCACACATATGCAACTGTAACACCTGCTGCCCAATAAAGATTATTACAACTATAACACTTGACTGAAATCTCATAACAAAAGTAACTATTTGGTTAATACATTAATCAATAAACTTTAAAGTTATATAATGGCAGATAATAATACCATCCGGGAATTTAATAACCTTTTGCTTATACAATGGATGGTATTCTGCAAGGTTTATATGGTTTTTCTGATACTTCCATTTATTGGATATTGAGACTTTAGTTTTCTTATTCATAATATATTCTTAAAAAATTGTTTGATGAGGTGCACCACGCCCATCTGTGCTTTATGTGCCACCATACAGTTCAGGAACCAGGCAAGGGGCTCGATATTGAAACACACACAGACACACAGACAGAGACATGGGTCATCCTTGAAACAAGAATGCCCCCTTTATTGTGTTCAGGGAAAGCTTGATAGCCACGCCCCAGTAAAAACCACCAGAAATCACTCCCCTGCCATCAGGAACTCCCAAGGTTCTTGTGCTCAGAGCAGAGGAAAACACATTGTTTACAAGAAATTCAGGATCTAGGTGGTTCAGAGCTCCAAAGAGTTTAACAATAGAGTCAATAATCAGACATTTTAGAAATGATACAGTCTTTACAGACTTATAATGAACAGCTAGCTGACAGGATTAATGCCATAAAAAATCAAAAGTTAGCTGAAAAAAATAATACCATTGAAAGGATAATGTTAATTTGACAGACAAAATTCAATCCATGCCAAATGTTCCTGAGAAAGTATCTGAAAGAGTTTATACTATTTATTTGACAATCAAAATCTGTTAAAAAGTTATGATAGGTTATCAGATAGAGTATCTCTCCAGGAAGGCAATATACACACTATCTAGATAATGTCTAAGGATGAGATGTTATCTTTAAAGGGAAAACTTTATACTTTGGAATCACATGTGCAGAGGTTAGGTGCCTCAGTGAAATCACTAGAAATATATACAGTCCAAATATTCAGGTTTTACAAAAGACAGTAGTAAAAAATATTTAAAATGATTGAGGAAATTATTGGAGCTGATGGTCAGAGAAAGAAGGTAAAAGAGAAGTTTCAATATCACCAATATGTGTCAGAGTCAGAGATGGCTAACCTAGGGCTTTAGCTTCCTACCCTGCAATCAACTATGAAAAGGCATCAAGTTCTAAATGCCCAAAAGGATTCAAAGAATGTAGATGGATACTTACAGGTATGAATGATCTAACAGAAATTAAGCAAGCAATAGTATCTTATGACTTGCATTTACCACTTGTTAGTGAGATGGTAAAGGAAGGAGCTTTCAGCAATAAGGCTACCCTACATGATTGGCTTCAATTAATTTCAACAGTCATGGAAGACAGGCCACAACTACTGTGGAAATGCTACTGGTGAAAAGAGGTAAACGTTTTAAAACAACAGGAAAAAGCAAAAGAACTTGATGCCTCCCAAGATCAAATTCTTGGCAAGTTCATTTATGCTGACCCACAGGAATAATCTCACTACAATGAACAAATCTTGTCCCTATGCCACAGAGTAGACTTAAATAACAGGATTCAAGAACCAGAAAAATGAATTGAATCATATATTATGGTTAAAAAGAGACAAAGAGAACCCTTTAGTGACTTTTGACAAAGAATAACTAAGGCTATACAAATAGGAATAATAGACCTATAATCTAGATGAGTACTTATTAAATCTCTGACTTTTGAAAATGCCAACTTAGAATGCAAAATGATACTTGGACCTTTAAAGGTAAGATCAGCACCAATGGATGAATGGATCCTGCATACAATAAATGTTGTGACATTTGACCATAATACTGTGGCTTGGGTAGAAGAAGCAATTTCCAAAGGTATGAGGAGACATCTAAATGTCAAATGTTTTCATTGTGGCACAATATAACATCTGAGAAGAAATTGTTGACAAGGAATTTCTAGAAATAATGTCTCCTCTGGGAATGGCAAATAGAAGGCATCAATCTTCTGGATTATGTAGAAGTTGTAGCAAAGGCTGACATTGGATCAATGAATGTAGATCAACAAAAGACAAACAAGGCAACTTGATACTATCAGGAAATTTCTTGGAGGGTCTCTTACATGCCCTCAAGTCAAATGTGGTCCAATCATTCCCACTCACTGTGGAGGACATATCTTGCCAGTAAAATTAAAAAATCCATTGCTGCAAAAAAAACTGTTCTGATTGATGGAAAAATGGAGAATGAATAAAAAATTCAAATACTAAAGAAAAAGCCTATATTTTGGATGACTTCTATTAATGATCAAAGACCAAAAACTAAGCATGCACATAAATAACATTGCAATTGAGAGATAAATAGACATAGGTGTGGACGTGACTATCATTACTCCAGAATCTTGGTATCTAAATTGGCCTCTTCAAGAGGCAGTTGTTCAATTCCTAAGAATTGAAACCCTATCTCAAGTGAAACAAAGCATGAGATCTCTTTAATGCAAAGACCCAGAATGACAGAATGGAAGACTGAGGCCATACCCAGCTAATATTACAAAGAAGTTATGGAGTTGTGGCCTACTGCAGTAATAAAATATCCAGATTAACATTCCTCAACTTCTAGAAACTCGTATTTCTAAGAAGGATATTATAAAGTACTATACCAAAAGGTCACAAGCCACTCAGACTGCACACAAAGCAACTAGCAAACCTTTAGAGGTACCATGGGTTAAACAACAGCTTTTAGCAGAAGAAACTGCAGGCCTTAGAACAGCTGTTATTGGAGCAACTAGATGCTCACCATATTGAAGAATCAACCAGCCCTTGCAATTCTCCTGTATATGTTGTTAAAAAGAAATCTGGAAAATTTAGAATGGTGACAGATCTAAAAGCTGTTAACAAAGTAATTCAACCTACAGGCCCTCTATAATCTGGATTTTCTCTGCTCTACTACCAAAGGATGGCCTCTTATAGTTATTCATTTAAAAGATTGTTTCTTTCCTATACCTTGATAAGAAAAAAACAAAGAAAATGTTGCCTTCACAGTGCCTACTTATAATAATTCTTAGCCTACTAGGAGACTACCTACACGGAATGCTCAGTAGCCCCACCCTGTGTCAATACTTTGTCATTCAGCCATTGGAAATAATATGTAAGCAATTTCTTAAATCTATAAGGTACTATTACATGGATGAAATTTTGCTATATAATTCAAACACAGGCACTTAAAAAGAATGTTTGAAGAAGTAAAAAAAAAGTTTTGTCTTAATAGAGATTACAAATTGATTATAAAAAAATACAAAGAGGAGATTCTATCAATCACGCAGGTTATAAAATATGTTTACAGAAAATTGGAACACAAAAGGCACAAATTAGGAGGGACCGATTGTGGACTCTTAATGACTTTCAAAGATTGTTAGGAGACATTTCCAGTCTACGATTGGCTGTTGGGATAACACCTGATCTAATAATTTATTTAAACAAAACCTTAGATGGTGACAAAGACTTAAATAGTCCCAGGGAATTAACAGCCGAAGCTGAGAAAGAATTGACTGTCATTGAAGAGAAATTACAGGAAGCACATGTGGATGGGTGAATCAGAGAAGTAATTGCATTCCATTCATATTGCCTTCCAGAATTTTCCCTACAGGAATTTTAATGCAAAGGGAAGATGTTATCTTAGAATGGATCTTTTTACCACATAGACAATGTAAAAACTTAAAAAGTTGTGTCGAAAAGATCTCTGAATTAATTAGAAAAGGAAAATTGAGACTTTGTCATTAACAGAAATAGAACCAGCAAAGATTATAGTGCCATTTGCTACTGATGAAATTAAAAAATTATGGTAAGAAAATGAACCCTGGCAATGAACTTGTGCTATTTTTTTTAGGAGAGATTAATAGCAATTATTCCAAAAAATGATAGAATTAACCTTTTAAAGAGAACTACTTGAATCCTTTGCTACACTGTACATGGCACACCAATAACTTGAGCTTATACATTCTATACTGATGCAAATAATCAGGAAAAGCTACAAACCAGAAGATTTAAGTAAGGTGGAACAAAGCTGTTGATGTAGGTGGGTCTCTATCTGGTGTTTCATTGGTTAATAAAGAAACTGCCTTGGCCCTTGATAGGACAGAAAATTGGGTAGGTGGAGTAAACAGAACAGAATGCTGGGAGGAAGTGAGGCAGTCTCCATGCCTCTCCTCTCTGGGTCAGACATGATGAAGCTCCAGCCCAAGATGGACATACACTAAAATCTTCCTGGTAAGAGACCACCTCGTGGTGCTACAAAGATTATTAGAAATGGGTTAACCAAGATGTGAGAATTAGCCATTAAGAGGCTGAAACTAATGGGCCAGGCAGTGTTTAAATGAATACAATTTGTGTGTTGTTATTTCGGGAGTAAAGCTAACCATGCAGGAGCCAGGTGGGATAAAAAGCAGGCCTGCCCACAGCTCCTTCTACAAGCTGTATATAATTCTGTCCAATGGTAAAATTATATGCTATTCTCATGGTCCTAAGGGATTTTAAAATCCTTTCAATATAATTACTGATTTGCAATATGCAGAAAGAGTTGTCTCTTTCTGAAACCACTGAATTTATACCAAATAATGCAGAATTGACTTCATTATTAGTTCAAGTTCAAGATAATATCAGGAATAGGATTTGCCCTGTATACATAACACACACTGATCCCATATTGGTCTTCAAGGTGCTCTAGCATAGGGTATTGCAGAAATTGATCAATTAATGATTGGAAGTATGCTGAAAGCCTCACAATTTCATAAGAAACATCATGTCAATAGCAAAGGTTTAAAGAAAGAGTTTTCTATTAAATGGCAACAAGCTAAGGAGATTATAAAAAGATGCCCTACTTGCTCTTTCTATAACCAGACACTACTACCTGCAGGGAGTAACACAAAAGGTACTCAAAGGAATGAAATCTGGCAAATGAATGTAGATTTTGGAAAATTAAAATATGCACACCACACCATTGGCACTTATTCAGGTTTTCAATGGGAAACTGTTTTGAGCTCAGAAAAGACTGATTTAATATTCACACATTTATTAGAAGTTAGGGCCATCATGGGTATGCCTAAAGAGGAAAAGATAACGATGCAGATAGGATCACCAAGCAAGGAGAATTATGACTTATGAGGACAGGTCATCTGAGGGTAAAAAAAAAATCATTGATTGATTGCCCAGTAGAATAATAGCCATGACTCATTTAAATATCAAAGCTGGATTTGGAGTTAAACAATGGCTCTATCCTTTTCTAAATCCAAGCATGTTGTTAAAAGAAAAATTCAGAGTTTCTGTCTTATGTCATGAGCCATCTGGTATGGGACAGAAAGAAGAAAGAATTTAGGAAAAACTTTACTTTTCTCCATGCCTATTTTTGTCTATATTGTACCTTTAATTGAATATATGTCTATATAAAAGATCTTTAAGTTTTTCACAATGAACAATGAATTTTCCTGCAGTAATCTTTGAAGTTTCTAGGAAGAAGATGGGGCCTCACAACAATGACTCCAATTGGTTGATATGGTGTCATTATGCTGATAATGTTACTATAAGACCAGTTTTGGCTACCAGCTGCTCAAGATGTTTCCAACTTGATTAGCTGAAATGGTGCACCTTCTTCCAACTTTTGGGACAAAACTTCAAGTAAGAACCTCAGAAAAACCCCATTGAACACTCAGAAACTATTTGCAATTATACCAGACAGTAATCTTGAAACTTAACCATCATTTTACTTTTACAGGATTCCATAGAAATAACATCGTCCCCATGAAAGTGGGAAGTAATTCTAGAGGATGATGTTCCTTTTTCCAACACAGTTAGGGTTAGGAACATTATTTAGGGATTGCTAGTTGGGTGGAATTTATGTAGACTCAGGGATCTCTTTGGAAAAAAAAGGAAAACTGAATTGGATAATGGGTAGGTTAGTGTGAGCCTTCTCATACAAATAATTATAGTAATAGAGTAAATACTTGTGAGCTATTATTTATAGGCAATTTACATTGGTATAGATTCCTGTATAGTAATACAAATTCAATTATATTTGTTATATTGAATATGTTCCTATTTCTGTTTACAATATTTGTATGCCTAGGCAAAGATATTTTGTCATATTTTATGCATATATGCTTCTACCTCTGCTTAAGACATTTTGTATATTTATATAATTTTAGGATATATTTATCATATTGCACTATATATTTCCACCTCTAATCAAGATACTTATACATTGTTTACATTTTGAGGTCATTGTTCTCATTTGTTGCACAGTTGTTTAAAGATTGTTTAATATTCTAATATGAAGTCTTAGTTTTTAAGCTATACATGTATTAATATTTATAGATCAATAGTCATCCATGTTTGTTATACTTATAGTTAGACTAATTAGGTTTTTAGATACATAGAGATTATATTCTGCATAGATAGGTAATCTTCAACCACTTCAATGAGCATTAGAATATGACATTTAAATAACTGAGGGTTCTGTTGACAAGAGATACGATTGCTCCCAGCAGCACCTATCTATTCCCAAGAGAATGTTAAGCACCAAAGAGATTCCACTTGGAGCTTGTTTTCTTCTTGACATCACTGGCCTTTGGGCAAGGAACTGTCCATGCCTTGATTACTGACAAAATGCATGGTGTCCAGGGAAGACATGCAGGATACAAGAAAAAAGACTGTCAAATCTTGCTAAGACAAGGTTAGACAGTTTTCAAAAATTTCCTGCCTCTGAAAAGGGTCTGTCAGTTACTCTAGGCCTTAGCAAAAGTTGGTTGCTCCAGTGTTGCAAATGAGACTTTGGGTGATCGCTCAGGTAGCCAGTTGTCTCTGTCATTTATTGCACATTTTGAAAATTGCTTGATTCTAATTCCTGTTTACTCATGTAATATTATTTCCCTTCTCAGGTCTTCAATGAGGTTGAAGACTAGATAGTCATAGTTACTTTCCTCTTATGACTTGACCAAGCTATTACTAATACAAGACTTAGACTCCTTAGGATAGGATAATTATTAAAACATTTAGAATGTTTCTTGCTTGATATTGTTTATGCTGGTTGTAATTATAATTTTTATACTTAATATTTGTTCTTATTGTATATAGTTTTATATTAGGCTTGGAACTCTCTTTTTTTAAATAAAAGGGGGAGGTGCTATAGGAATGCCTTCAGCCAGTAGCCTTTTAGATACCATCCCGCTTGGACATAGCATCTTATACTATAAATGCAGACATAATGTGTACATTTACTCTCTCTTCCTGATATTGAATTCAGTTCTTGTTCCCCTTTTTTGCAGAGGACTGTGATCTGTGAGTCTACCCATCAATAAAAAAAATACCTGTATTATACTCAATTCTAAGTTAGTGTGGAATTATTTTTGTAGTTTGCATCATAAATCATCAAAGAATTCAGGATGTTTAAAAATTATACAAACACCTCATTGAACTTGAAGAAGATGACAATAAACACCTGAGTATATTTAAAACATAGTGATATACAGTTGAATAAAGTGACAAGGAAAATTAGAATTTGGAATCAGAATTGGAAAAAGAGAGATTTTAAAAGATTTATGAGAAGATGAAATATTATGTATTATCTACTGCCTCCTGTATGTCAGGTACTAGTTTTTGTAGGTATTAAGGATACACCAGTGATCATGTAAGCAATGTAAAAGTGATATTAAGTGGAGTATTGATTTCTGCTCTATTTTTACAAAGCAAACAATTTGAACAAACAGGTCTCTCAGTTATAGTCAAGGATCACTCTGGAAGTATATGTGAAATGATTTGCCAACCTGTGTCCTTATTCATCTGCTTTGGATATTGAAAACATTCATCCCATCCAGCTGGTCACTTCATATTTCCTATACTTATTTTTCCTTTACCTGCTGTGCAGATTTAACATTTTATTTGGCCACCTTAAAACACACATGCCAGAACCAGAATTAAAGATCAAACAGAATTGAATGACTGGGAGAAATAAGACAAGTATACCTCGGGAAGCAGATGAATAAGGACACAGGTTGCTATTGGCTACTGCCAGGGAATGTGTGCCAATACTGCACTTGATGGTAATTAACCTTCCAATACCATGAAAACTAGTCTTCAGGAGGAAGCTTTCAGGTAAGATGCAGCTTAGCTACTCTGGATCCTGTGTCTTCAGCAATAGGGACTTACTTTTAACCTCTGGGAGGCAAGGAAGGGCAGCAGCAATAGGCTATAAAGCTTCACTAGTGCCCTAACCAACACCTTGCTGTTAGAGGTTTGTTAGTTAATCCGTGGCTCTGTCACTGCCTCTAAGGGAAGTTCCCTGCAGGAGAAACTGCATTTGGAAGGTGGTAGAATCTAGCCTCAAATAACCAATTGTTTGCGTTTGTTTTCTGGTCGTGGAGGCCCCAAATTCTTTAGCATGAGTGCTTCCTGAAACACTCTAAGATTCTACTTAATCAGTTTCTAATTAGTGAATTTTATATAGTTTTAAGCATCAAGTTTACTTACTTTGCTTTTGTTTGCTAAACACATTTCTTTTCTTTACCCTCTTCACTCCCTCCTTCTCTGTCTCCTTCTCCCTCCTGCTCTGCCTTCCTCCTCCCACCCACATCCTTTTGTTTTTGTGTCCTTAAGGCCAAGTATATTGAAAGAAAACAGCACACCCATACCGTACACCCATACTCTAATGTTTTGCAATAAGAGTTCCTTTTTTTCCAACCAGTTTCTATTTTCCCATTGTCACTAATCCTTTGTTTGGGTCTGTCTCACAAATAGGATTCCAAAGCAATCAGCTTTCCCATCAACAGCTCTTCACTCTTTGGACTCCTTGTTTCCTTTGATCTCTTCTGGCTAAGTCACTTTTCTTTCTTACTATCTTTGCTAACGTTGCCTAGTAGGCGTCAAAACACACAAACTGAGTCTTTCCAACTACTTCAAGCTTTGTGTCTCTCAGGTTCATGGTTTCCTTGCTGTATTGGCACATTTACCATCATCACGGCTCCCAGCTATGAAACCATTTAACCAGCATTCGCTTCTTATGATAATACCAAGAACTTTATTTTTATGCTAAGACAGAAATCCCCTGCAAAGGATTAATTTCTGATTTAGTTGAGGTGTTAAATAAGCCCCAATTTCAGAAACATACACAGGAATTGAAAGTAGAAGCAGCATATTTATTAGAGTCTTACTGGTGCAAGAAATTACTTCAGGTATCGTGATTGAACTTGGTCTGTATCTGCTAGCTTGCAGCTCTAGAAGTAAAGTGTCCAAAGCAGATCTCAGTGAACTCAAGTCCAAGTATTGGTAATAGTATTTTCTGAAAGGGCCAGAGAAGAATCTCCATTGTTGAAAGTTGATATTCTATTTAGGTATGCCTGATGATGCTTCCAGGTGCTGCCTCCATTCTACCTTCAAGGTCAGTAATGTTAACCAATTTTTTTTTTCTCACAGTGGATTATTTCTCCTTGTCCATTTCTTCTGTAGCCCACTCAACCACAGTGTTTCTGTACTGCTCTGCTAACCACAGAAGCCTATCAGTTTAAGGACACAGCACTGGAATCAGCAGTTGCCATTCTTCCATCTATGAAGAACAATCCAAGAAATCTGAAGGGAGCAGGTTCCCTTTTGAGGCAGTATGAGCCACCCATGTCTCACTGACATCCAGCTTTATACTGTTTTCATCATGCCTTTGCATTGCCTATCCCACTGGGAATAGCAAGTGAAGTTTTAGTAATACTACATGATTATGTCATACCCAAGTAAATGATCAAGAAACATCCTAGTCTAGGTTCACCTAAAGCATATGCCCATTTGGAGGGCATGTAACATTCTAGAACTACTGCTTAAGATACAAAATGTATTTCTAATAGTCTTCATACTTCAGTGATGGATTTTCTGATGGTTGCCTATTTTTCCATTTGGTGATTTGGGATGACACCTTATTTTTGTTTCATTATTTTTTAAATTTCATTTATCATTATAGTGGAAGTGGATGTCCATGGCATGCCATGCATGTGGAGGTGAGAGGACAACTTTATTGGGTTGTGTCTCTCCATATTTTCTGGGTTCCTGGGACTGAATCATAAGTCATCAGGCTGGTGTGACAAACATCTTTATCCTCTGAGTCATTTGGTTAGCTCCTACCTCCTATGTTTTTTTAACATGCATTTTTTTTCAGTTTTCCAATTATTGGCCCAAAAGGAAGAAAAATACTGAGACTGAAAGCATTCTGACAGTCCTTCTGGGAATAAAGTGGGTCGTTTTTGTAAATATTCATCCTCTCGAACTCAACTACATAATGTTATTTACAAATTCCTCTTTAAACTTCAAAAGTTAGTTCTCCCTAAATATATTATCAGGACAACAAATAATTTTAATGAGCAGCCAGCTAGACTCTGCCACGTTAGGGAATTACTGATGTGTAGATGCTGAAGGACACATAGGCAGAATATTGATGCCATCAAATCAAGACTTCTGAATATATTGCTCTTTTTGTGGTGCCCTGCAATGTGATAGAGGAAAGTAAATATGGGGGTTTTATTTTTAACAATATACATGTATTGAACATAATCATGAGTTAATTTCAAATAATTTGATTCCTGTAATTATGTAAAGTCAATAACTCACACTGAGAGATTTTTTTTCTTAGTGTTGAGTTCTATCTCCATGTAAGATATATGTCCATGCCCCTTTTCCATCTTAAGCTAATCTCCCCAAGTTTCTCAAGTTGACCTTGATTAGCTATGCTCTGTAGCTTGAACGTCCGTCTCCTTCATTCATTCAGGTAGATAGGATTGTATGTTTGTACATCTATGCCACATTTTAAGGTATTTTTAATTTAAGAAAAATTTTAGAGGGCTGATGATATTGCTTGGTTGGTAGATTACTTGGTAGATGTGCAAAGTTCTTGAGTTCTATCCATAGTAATATATAAACTAAGAGTGGTAGGGTATTCCTATAATCAAACACTCAGGTGGCGCTGAAGGACTCTGAGTTCAAAAACATTCTAAGGAGAGTTCTGAGCCAATCAGGGATATATGATACCCTGTCAAAAAACAAAAAAGAAAGCAAAACTCAGTGTAATTTACATCTGCAAATTACATCAAATATGGGGAAGAAACGTCATTTAGAAATTATTTGGCAGTATTTTTACTGAATGTGATTTTGCTGCCAAAGCTGACATATAAAAACTACAAGAATCCAAGTATTTCTATGCTAAATCACTTAAAACCAGAATTTTTTTTAAAGACTCTCCCCACTAGAAAGTTATTAATAAGCTCTTAACTTCTAATACTTACTAAAACAAAAACAGTTTTGTTTTCACTGCAATGGACTAACACTGGGAAAGCATGTTTCACAGGCTGGCTTTTAGCAAAAGGGTATGTAGTCGGTGAATGAGGTTAAGAAGCCAGCTTCGGAATCACTGTAATTGACAGAGTGAAATAATAAGAGGAGTGACATCTGGCCACGTTGGTGATGTTAATCTAAAAGCCAAATGTTAAGGTGCATCTCCCTGGGCAAGCCCGGCAGAACAGAGCCAGTCACATGGTCCTCTACCGTAGCTGCACAGTTCTATGTGTTTTCTTCTCTGACATGACAGCCACTAATTTTAATCAAAAGCACAAAGCCATTTTAGAACAGAACCTTCAATTTTTCTGCACCATGAGTGTTAAAATCAATATTTTAAATTATAATGAAATATATTCAATCATGCTTCAGTAGAATAGAATAAAAGTGTTAATAAGAGGAAATAAATTCTATACAAATATAGTATTGTAAAATATATTAAGGTCTTATTTATTTCTTGGTTGCACAAAATTTGCTCCAATTTCTGTAGGCCACATGTAACATAAATTAATGATTCCAAATGAAAAATTTTTTATATATATACCATATTTGAATAGACAAAAAGTCAAAACATAAGCAAAAGTTGCATTCGAAAAGATGTTTATCATATTTTCGTATTAAATACTATTGTGTGTGCACATGTCCATTCTCATTGGCTGTTTTAAAGGTGCCTATGATTACCATGCACCTGTCCTCTGTGTACTGTCTGTGTTCAGGACTGACTGTCCCCTGTGTATTGTCTGGGTTCAGGACTATCTTCCTTTGAATAGAGATTGTTCAGGACTTCCCTGTTCTAAGTTGTATATGGCCATCCAGGGAGCAGGACCTTACTCTGTGGTAGCCCTCCACCATGAACACATTCCATATATTAATCCATTATTTTATATTTTAAACATAGAAAAGGAAATCCTACATGCTCCCATATATCACATCTTTCCTCATAGCTTCTGTCTTTGCACCTAGAACTAGCATGCCTCTCTTTGTTGGACTCCAGCAGATTATGACCTCCTACAGGTAGGGAAGTTCCCTGTAAACTTTCTAATCTCCCCACCCCCCCGCAACTGCCTATGGTTCTTGTTGAATATTCCACAATTATTAAGTAGGAAGAAAAAATGAAACTAGAAAATAAACAAAAAGAAGACCCATAAAATTTTCGCTTAGAATTTAATGTTGTAAACTTGCACCTGAATTGTACCACTGACCTATCCACTCCTCAGTCCAAGCTGATGAGGAAGTATACTCCAGGTGGTTGCATAGTGGTTGTGTGATTAAAGGATTAGCAAATGTCAGGTGCAAAAAACAGATCAAGCCAATGATCTGGCTTTAGGCTGTTTTATAAGTGAATAGATTTATGAATCAGCAATGCCTCCTTATCTCTGACATTTGATCACGTAATCTTCTTGAAAGCTTAGATTGGTGTTTAATTTCTTGATTTTTAAAAACGCTTTGATCAACCACAGAATGTAAATAGGACACTTCTGCATGACAAAACCAGATTCTAATTGTATAATCTAGTTTTAAGCAAATTAAGATAAAAACTGACCCTCCTAAATATTTCTTTCAAGTAAACTCATAACTCTTATATGACCTTAGTGAAAAGTCCAGGCCATCCAATTCCCTTCTGCTCAGTACTGGACAGAAAAATGGCCTGAACACTTCTTTAAGTGATTTTCTTTATCTCTGAGAGACTCCTTCTCACAGGCTAAAAGTGTCTAGAAACTAAATCTCCTAGCCATAGGTAGCCAGAGATTTGGCTTTTCCAACCATTAACCTCCAAGACTTTGTCTACAGGGCTATGCCCACTGTTTCACAGATTGAGATATCTCAGACATATGGCAGACTTTTAGACTCAGTGGTAAATGCTTTCCACTTCTTGTCCCCTGCGTTCCAGCTGTGGAAATGTTCAGACTTGTTCTGGTTTTGGCATGAGCACTCTTATGTTTACAGCAAGTAGAGAGTCCTCAAGGTGCTGTGTGTTCTCAGACCTGGATGCTTATGATGCAGAAGATCGTGAGTCTGGATAGACCACTCTACATTCAAAAACTGTCCTCAATGTACATTTTTTACAATATGAAATTATACCAAACTCTTTATAAATGTAATTGCATAATTCATTGTTATGCACAAACACACAATGGATTCTCACTTCTTCATTAAGAAAGATATGATATTAGTTCACGAGGTGAAGGTGAATGGAATCAGTCTAGGATCTGCACTTATCTAACAACTGAACTGAGGTGGAAGAGGTATCAGACAGAAAACAGGACAGCAACAGCTACAAGACTTTCCTATGAACTAGTTATAGAAGCAACGGATTTAAAAATAAAGACTAGAAAATGAAGCCTGGAGTTGGATGGATTCACCAATGGCAAAACCAGGGAACCAGAGGAAACCTTTGTGATAAAGTGAGCAGTGCGAGTATACAGAATTCTGAACAGTTTGCACACAGCAAGGCTGTGTTGATTATGCAGCAATCGGGTGGAATTTGTAATTGAAATCTGGTTTAAGAGACTGACCTCAGGAAAGAGATCAGCCATAATGGATTACTAATTTGTGATCATAATTGTAGAATTGCTGGTTGGTTGTTTTTAAAATCTTATACCACTCAATGCCTCTTGTTAGAGGTGTTACACAGAGCCCTGTCAACACGTCTGAGCCCAGGAAATACCCACAGCGGTTAGCTTAAATATTCCTAGGCTAGGTAGCCTGACTCCCTTCTCTAATGTGTGGGTGAGTCTGCTAAAAAACCCTGCCCCGCTGACTTCTAATTAGCTCTTTCTTCTGCTTTTTCATTCAAGGAAGCCCCCTTCTACCTTATTTATCAAGAAGCCCGTACCTTAGACTATTTCCCAGATGTGTGAGTGAGTGTGTCTGTGTGTGTATACACATGTACCCGCACACTCAAATAAGACTGCATATATGGTTCCTGTGTGGAGATGAGAGATTAAAGTTTCTTGGGTATTATTTTGTGACAGGTTCTCCTATTGGCCTGGGACTCCTTAGACAAGGTGGATCACTAGTGAATCCCCAAAATCTAAATGTCTTGGCTTTCTCAGCATTAGATTGCAAACACAATCCACTATGCTTAGCTGTTTATGGAGGTTCTGAGAATTTAACTTATGCCTGACTTTACTGACTGAGCTGTCTCCCCAGACTTCTCTGTGTTATTTTGTTTTGTTTTTGGTTTTGTTTTTTGGGTTTTTTTTTTGTTTTTTGTTTGTTTTTTTGTTTTTTGAGACAGGGTTTTGCTGTGTAGCCCTGGTTTTCCTGGAACTAGCTCTTTTATGCCATGCTGGCCTTGAACTCACAGAGATCCACCTACCTCTGCCTCCCAACTGCTGGGATTAAAGGCACGTGCTACCATCGCCTGGTTCCATTCTTAACTTCTGAAATTTTGTAGAATGTCTATGCATATCTCAAAATTTGAGATTAATAAAAAAGGTTTCTTTTTTATTTTTTGAAGCAACTTTATCATTTGAATTACTCCTATATCATTCCATTTCCCATGGCATAACATATATAAATCATTCAGAGGGTGCCTGGAGCCCCTGGAGTGGTTGCCATGGAGAACATCATTTTAATCTAACTTAACATGGACTCAGATATTCTTGTAGTGATACATATCTCAGTTTTGTCAACCTATGGAATGGAATTTTCACTTTGTCTTAGTGATTTAGAAGTTATAATAACTGGAACCTGGCAGTAGTGGTGCACACCTTTAATCCCAGAACTTGGGGGGCAGAGGCAGGCGAATCGCTGCACTTTTGAGGCCAGCCTAGTCTGCAGAGTGAGTTCCAGGACAGGCACCAGAGCTACAAGTTGATGATCAAATGGCTACATTGCTTTGCAGTTTAGAAGAATACACTTAGGAGTAAACCTAATCACCTCAAAATACAAGAAAGAGTGAAGAAGGGGCTAATGTCCCACAGTTGCCTTCAAGGGCATGTCACCACTGACCTAAACTCCTTCCAAATTGCCTTGTCTCTCAAAGTTTCCAGAGTGAAGAAGGGGCTAATGTCCCACAGTTGCCTTCAAGGGCATATCACCACTGACCTAAACTCCTCCCAAATTGCCTTGTCTCTCAAAGTTTCCCCAATCCTCAATAGTGCCACCCTAGGCACCACGATTTGTCACAAGAAACTTGGGAGACATTCGACATCCATATCACATCAAGAATAGTCCAGCCATCTTGGGAAAATATTTTAGGAGCAGAAGATTTGCGTCAAGCTATCACTGCAATAATTCTCTCCACAGACTCCAGAAATCCCCATTCTCACGCCTCTCAAAGGAGAGGTGCTTGCTTTACCAAGGACTGAAAAGATTCATTCACCTCTGCCTTGCCCTGGGTCTTTGGACAACTCCAATTAAAAATAACCGTCTGATACACTCTTCACCATCAGTGACTCCCAGTTCCCTTCAAGTTTGAAATATAAAAAGGGTCATGTTAGATAGAAATTGAAGGGAGACAGAGCCTATACATCCCATTGTGAGTAAAACCTTCAAATCTGGCAGTAGGAGTGAGGGAAAGAGGAAGGCAAGCTTGCTGTTCTGTTAAGGTGAGCACAGTCTATCCAAGAAAGCTGAAAATCAAGAACTGAGATTAAATGTTTTAAAATAGATAAGTGTTTTGATTAAAATAAGATTTTATTTGTGCAAAATTTGTAACCATAATTTTTTCTACTTAATAATTTTTAAAATACACTTATTTGCATTTTCTGTCTCTCAGAAAATTCACATCAAGTTATTAAAAAATAAAGCCACCCACTCAGAACTTTATACCCTTCCTGCAATGCATAAAAGGGTTGTGTTTGTCTGTTCTGAATTTGCATACATCTCATATTGGTAAATTTATTACTTGTAATATTAATATGTATATCTTTGAAATTTTGACTCAGAAATACTTCTTATATTTAGCTTAAATTGTACTGTATGCTTTATATATTAGTCTTTTTTCCAGTTTTTGTTAATACAAACATCTTCATGAAATTCAAGTGCGGCACTATGCAGAAGAAACCACTTATTAATTTTGGCAACATGAAGTTCTTTTATTTTCATCAGTTTTATTAGACTGCATTATCTTCTCAAAAGCACAAAGGGCTTCGCCTTTGAGAGTAATATAAGGAAAATATCCATTCATTACTACAACATATAGAAAAGCACAAAGGAATGTGTGTGTGTTTGTGTGTGTTTGTGTGTAATACATAGAATCATAAACAGCATAAATATTCAAAACTGGAATACAGAAAATGAGATACTAATTGTATGAGAGAAGAGTAGACAGGCAAAGGCAGGAGCCTCCAGTAGATAACTTGCATCAAATTATTATTATTATCAGGAATATATGAAAAAAATCAGATATTGAAAGTCTCAGTGTGACATGGTTTGCTAAACAGAATCAATTTAAGATAACATCACCTAAACCATTTGTTTGACAGGCACCCGTCTTTTCTATGTGGTTTACATAAGCCAACTTACTCATATTCTGCAAGGTAGGTACTGTTAATCCTATTTAAAGACCAGTGATAAAAGTTTTAATCATTTCTCCAAGGTGACACAGTAGGTAAGTGACAAAGCTTGATCTTCAGATGGAGCATTCTCTTAAACATCAAAAATTTATTTGCTCTGAGTTAATGAGACAGACTCCTGAGTCAGGCACTACTCCTGTAGGTTCAATGACCAGGTGACAAGCTGTCCAAGGAAGTCAGTCTACAGATAGTGATTTGAAAGAACTAAAGACAAACTCTTCAAGATTAGTCCAAGACAAATTTGTGATTAAAGTAAGAGTATAATTTGGAGACACAAGCATTCCAAGGGTCAACTGGACATACTAAAAGTTAAATTAAAATAAAAGTACTGAGACTTTTCCACAATAAATCAGGGTAACTGACATGAGACATCTTCTTATAACGCGGTTGTTATGTAGCCAACCCCCAACAAGTAAATTAAAGCTTTAAATGCAAAGATTTAGAGCTAAGTGAAGACTGTCTTTTGGATTGGTAAGAATTTTTCTTCTCTGCCAC
The DNA here is from genome assembly GCF_037038515.1 of Microtus pennsylvanicus. Classification (NCBI taxonomy): domain Eukaryota; kingdom Metazoa; phylum Chordata; class Mammalia; order Rodentia; family Cricetidae; genus Microtus; species Microtus pennsylvanicus. Next base: position 73,596,521 of record NC_134590.1, on the reverse strand, counting down.
TTCTTAATTTTTCATGGTTTTATCCAATAAGAAAAAGCCCTTCTATATTGAATTAATATAGGTCTATTGTTCCACCAACGAGCTCAATATCTTTCTGAAGCAGATATTCTGTATTCTGTTGATTTTAAACACTGTCATAGCTGCATCTTGTATCCACTTATTTTCTTGTATGACAACTGTCATTTTAACATGTATCCATCATCATTCACAGTATGTCTGAGTTTGAAGCCCTTCTAGACTGGAACTGTGCATTGTCAAGCACAGGTAACACAATTGTAAGCAACTCTGTCTTCCCTCTCCTTAACCACAGTCAGAAGAGAGTCGGGTAATCTTAAAGTCACTGCACATTTGCCATAAGAGAGAAAAATATGTTCATGTTGCCGTAAATCTTGAGATGATTCATTACAAATAAATAATGGAGAAATCAGAAAGACTAGACAATACATCTAATGCCATAAAACCAAACTTTTTTTTTCTTTTTCCCTTTGTAAGACAATCAAAAAATTCATTCTTGGTTACATGTCCTTGCCAGTATGAGTTTATGCTATTCAAAGAATTAATATTGCCATAAATTTTAAAAATTGCAGTCTGGAGTAGAATGGACTTAAATAGAATCCTATCTACTTCTGAAGAAGGCAGAATTTGCATACAACCTTGAATTAAAATGAATAAATTGCACTCATGAGTCTTCTTTCATTCCGATGTCAATGATGCTTGTATTACTCCCTACATGCAGGTGGTAAATATTACAGGCAGAAATACTGTAGGGCAACAATGGACTCCATATACACCACATACAATATGTCATTAAGTATGTGACATGCAAATGTTCCCTCAATTGTACAGATCGCCATTTTTTCTCATAATAGAACCTTTTATTTCTTTTTCTTGAAAACAGTTTTTTCCCTCACATAATGTATCTTGCTTAGGTTTTCCCTCCCTCTACTCCTCTGAATTCCTCCTCACCTCACCTCCTATGTAGATCTACCTTTTTCCTGCCTCTCATTAGAAGATATATAAACAGGATTCTAAAAAAAATAATAATAAAATAAAATATAGTAAAGTAAAACATAAACTTATACGTTGGAATAGCAAAAAACAAACAGAAAGAAAAAAGAGCCCAAGAAAAGGCACATGTAGCAGGTATAGATGCAGAGACCCACTGGTTCACACGAGCAAGGATCGCACAAAAACACTAAGCTGGATATATCCCCAAAGGACCTGAAAGACAAAAAGAGATAAAAATATATAAACAAAGTAAAACACTTTTTAGCGTCCTGACATGACATTATAAGACAAGGAAACTGCAAACAGCCCATTGAGTTCATTTTCTGTGGGATATATACTTTTAAGGATAGTTATGCATTCGACTCTTAAGAGTATCCCCAATGATACTACCTTAGGGGAAAACTAAGGCTATCAACTGATTAAGGATGGGGATATATACCCACATTTTTCAGTTCTAGGACCCCATCTGGTACAGACTCAGGACCTATACATGTGACCTCAGTATCTGTGAGTTCTTAAGTGTGTCAGTCCTGTTGATTTATAGGCCTTGTTTACATGGTGGCCTAGGTGCCCTTTGGATCTTACACTCTTTCTGCCACTTCTTTTGTAGGTTTTCTGAGCCCCGAGGGGAGAATCTGATAGAGACCTCCTGTTTAGGGCTGAGGGTTTAAGAACTCTCACTCTCTGTATGTTTGACTAGGGGTCTCTGTATTTGTTCCTATCTGCTGTAGAAGGAAGGTTCTTGTATGATGGCTGAACAAGGCACTGACCTATGAGTATATAAAAAAGGTCATTAGAAGTCATTGTAATGTTCTGAACATTACCAAAGGAGAAATGCAAGCACCAACCCAGACTAAAACTCTTTGATCCACAATGTGGTTCTGCAAGATATACTATGGTAATGGTGGCACAAAGCTTGTGGGTATAACCACTCAATACCTGATTTGACTTAAGGCCCACTCTATAGTGATATTTTACGTTTTAATAAATAAAACTTGTCTGAAGATCAGCATGCAGAGCTAAACCATAGAGGGTATGTAGTGGTGGCACACATCCTTAATCCCAGGACTCAAAACCAACCTGGGCTACACACTGAATTTATCTAAAAAGGGAAATAGAATTCACACAAAGGTGTTCCTAGCACTTAGGAGTCACAGACCTTTAATCTCAGCAGTAGGGAGGTGGAGACAGGAATGATATGACTGAGTGGAGAGAGATATACAAGGCAGGAAGAGAAAGAGCTCATTTTAGTCTGCGGTCCTGTTGAGGTCAGGTTCACCCCTTTGTCTGAGCCTTGGTGGAGGTAAGAACTCTCTAGTAGCTTGGCTGCATTCTCTTCTGATCTTGAACACCAATATTTGTCTATGGGGTTTTTGTTATTTGTGCTACACCACTCCATGAGATGGGACTCATACTCAACGCTTCTTGGGTGACCAAGAACCTAAACTAGATAATCCAAGAACCTAGATCAAAACCAAATACTAGTGTTCTGAACAAAGTCGTAATAGAAAAAGCTTCAATTTAATAAACTCCAGTTTATTGATGCCTTTCCTCATTACCTTTCATACAATATTTTAATTTAAAAGCTTGATAATTTTATATTGAGAAATTTAAATATTGTATGTTGATAAGACTACCTTTCATAAAATACCATTTGAGGTCTTTTACAGTTTATTCCTGAATTCTGCTCTTTCTCAGCCATGACCACAACCATCCCTTGACTGCTAATTTCCAGCCATGCCTCTAACTAAGTAATGTGATTTTTCTAAATTTGCCCTTCTGTTTTTAAAAAAGAAAGTTTCAACATGTTTCTACTTTCTTTACATATCATTCAGATTTTCATATCAGTTTGTTTATTTCAGAAAATACCATGTGAAGGGACATTGATGAATGATGCCATGAATATATATATATATATATATATATATATATATATATATATATATTTGATATCTTTTCAAATTAATTCCATGTTTTTCCATATTATTTCTTGGATTTCTTTCATTTTTTTCATAGTTAGGTGACAAATAGATTTATTCTGAAAATTTTGGTCATAATAGTGTGATATACTTTCTTCTTTTGTTTCCATTTGTGCATAAACTTTTTACAAAAAAATACAAGTTTTTTATATTAATGTTATATCTGTAACAGAAATATTTATTCTTGACTCTTTTGAAAATTATAATGTGATATACTGTCATATTTTATTTCCTTTGGGCACAGCTTGTATATAAAAGTACAAGTTTTGCATGCTAATGTGATATCTAGAGACTATATTAAGTCTTCTCCATCCTAGGAGCTCTGATTAAGTCCTTGTTTTCTACACAAATAATTGTATTATTTGGACAAAAGTTCTCATCTCTGTCAATTCTGTGTTTTCAGCTACATTGAATTCTCATTGGAGGTGATGGTGAGGTAGAAAAGAGAGGAGAGAGAGTGTGTGCTAACTCTCTAATTCAGCAGTTTCAAAAATGGATATTCTTCCCCAGGTCTCCATTTGATATTTCTTTTTTGGCCTTTGACCTTCAGAGAGGTTCTCCATAGTGCTTTCTCTCAGCAGGAAGCCGCATGCTTAGTGAAGAGCAAGCTTGAAGCATTTACTCCATCTCATGCAGACCTGTGGCAGCTCACTCATTTATTTAACATGTTTTTACTCTAACCTCAGAGGTTTTTATCTATTACTGACAGTAAGGAGATGCTTACAAGTCCCCTATCATTGGCAGCCTGTTGACAAAGTGCTGAAGTCACAGGAAACACCGCCCATGGAAGGCAGTCTGAGCTTTGCTTTAATCCTCAGCTATTGCTGGAAGCACGGCCTGGCTTAGGCTTGCTTTCTCATCTGTGTGTATGGTTTGACATAAAAGATCCTTTAGTTTCTATCTTAAGGGGAATTTTCAACATTAACACAATGAATTGCTAATATCCTTAACTCAGCACAGTAAGTCTTAGCAATGTGTCCTTTCCTCTCCCATATTTAATCCATATTAGATATTCTATTGTTATATTCAAATGATTCTATCCAAAGCCAATCTTTTTATTATTATTCATTTTCCTTTTGATTTAATATCACGTTTTAAACTACATCCTTACCTAATGACCATAAGGTATCCTAATCTAACTAAAGTCAACCTTCAAAGAGCTCAGGTTTCTTTCAGTAAAAAAATGCTATTGAGGAGCAAAGATTTAGAAGCTTTGTTCCTGTGACTTTGTGTTTTAATGGGTTCTGACTAAATAAGGAAAACCAGCCTCGGTTGAGTCAGTCAGCCCCAATGGGGTCTTCCTCTTCATTGGGCTGTTCCTTGAGTCCATGGATTTTGCTATAAATGTGAAGGACTTGCTCCTCATGCTCCTGAAATTCTCGCACAGGTGAAAGGAGACAGGCAAACTGTGCATTCTGGCAGCAGCGTCTTATCCTGCTGCCTACAGCATATATCCTGGAGCGAGACCTAGCAAAGCTCACCTAAACAAATGCAAGGACATGTTGGTGTGCCGATGGGGTGAGTAAAGGCAGGACTGCTCCCTGTCTCACACAGCACAACCTGTTCCAGTCAATCATCTTCCAGTTGATTCCTTACTTCTCACTTCAAGATCGAAAAATTGCAATAACCCAATCATTTGCTCAAGTCTAATAATCACTGATCAATATAATTTGGAAAGATAAAGAAGGCACATGAATGCTAACTGAGGTAGAAATTCCTTTTAGTTGAGTCCGAGAGCATATGCTTTATTCAAAAGCCGTTCAGGACTGAGTAAGGCAGCAGATGCCTGCAAGGTTAGTCAGGGGACTTAGTTAAGAAGATCACAGATTTAAGCCAGCCTGGGAAAACTAATGAGACCTTGTTGTAAAAATGAATAAAAAATAAAAATCAAAACAACTTGGCTTAATTCTCATACTGCCTGGGTGATTGTTATTTAATGGACATAAACGTTTTATCTGTTTCTATATTTCATTTTGCTTCCATTTTTTCTATTGCTTTTACTGTTACTTATGTGATTTTTGTTTGTTTATTGTGGTTGTCCAATCTATGAAATAAAGGCCTCAGTGGCCTTGCTCCTGTTCAAACTCTATAAAATTGTAAGTGCAAAGGAACATGGTTAATCCTACTCTCTATGCCTACATGCTTCCAGCAGTAAATAGACACGTCTATTGTAGTTCTCTTGTTCCAAGTTAATTGTTAGTTTTTCATCAGTTAAAATGCCCTGCATACAATTCTGCACAAGTTTGCTGGCATATTCTCCAGGATTAATCATGTCTGCATAGTATTACATTAGTAAATGTGGAAAATTTTATTCAAATATTTTCATGGATAAATAGGCAGCAACTTTTCCTATTTAAAAAAATGCAATCAGTATGGCTATAGGATAGGGCCATTTCAGTCTCCCTCTCCTCAGCTGCACAAGGACATCTCCATGGACACCTGGGGACACCTCTAGAGTCAAGTCCCTTGCCAACCCTAAAATGGATCCTTTAATTAAGATATATACTTCCCTGCTCCCATATCCACTCTTCCTCCATCCCAACCATCCCATTCCCCAAGCTCTCCCCATCCCCCCTTCTTACTTTTTTCTCCCCATTTCCCCTTACCCCCACCCCACCCCCACCCCCAAGTTTCCAATTTTTGCCTGGCAATCTTGTCTCCTTCCAATATACAGGAGGATAACTGTAGTAATAAGAGCAGCGGGTCTACGTTCCCAGCACCCCGGCCGCCTGCTTGGCTAGCTTATGCCCCGAAATAATTACACAGACACTGTATTCATTTAAACACTGCTTGGCCCTTTAGCTTTAGCCCTTACTGGCTAATTCTGATATACCGATCAACCCATCTCTAATAATCTGTGAGCACCGGTCTTACCGGGAAGATTCTAGGTCTGAGCTTCATCGCATGTGTCTGCCTGGGAGTGGAGCATGGCGTCTCTCTGAGGCGTCTGCTCCTGAGAGGAGAGCTGTGGAGTCTGAGCTCACTTCCTCTTCCTCCCAGCGTTCTGTTCTGTTTACTCCTCCCACCTATCTTCTAACCAATGAGAACCAAGCAGTTTCTATTTATTTAACCAATGACCTTCCTCCATCAGATAACTATATGTTATTCTTTGGGTTCACCTTCTTATTTAGCTTCTCTAGGATCACAGAGAACCTTCATCTGGCAATAGATGAAGCTAGAGACAGAAACCCACATTGGAGCACTGGACTGAGCTCTCAAGGTCCATATGAGAAGTAGAAGGAGGGAGAACATGAGCAAGGAAGTCAGGACTGAGAGGGGTGCACCCACCCACTGAGACAGTGGAGCTGATCTAATGGGAGCTCACCAAAGCAAGCTGGACTAGAACTGATGGAGCATGTGATCAAACTGGACCCTCTGAACGTGTCGGACAAGGAGGGCTGACTGAGAAGCCAAGGACAATGGCACTGGGTTTTGATCCTAATACATGAACTGGCTTTGTGGGAGCCTAGTCTGTTTGGATGCTCACCTTCCTAGACCTGGATAGAGTGGGGAGGACCTTGGACTTCCCAAAGAGCAGGGAACCCTGACTGCTCTTTGGACTGGAGAGTGAGGGGGAGGGTGATGGGAAGAGGGGAGGGAAATGGGAGGAGGGAAGGAGGTGGAAATTTTTAAGTACAAATAAATAAATAAAAAAACAAGCTGAAAAGGAAAAAAATACAATCAATAATTCATTCTTGGCTACCCAAATTTGTTAATTTTTCTTTTACCTGCATTTTGTATTAAAATCAGGAATAGTTTCCCTATAGACATCATTGAAGAATCCATGCTTTTATTATCCCCTTGGACCCACACAGCATTATCATTTTATGTTTACATTTCCTGACCTCAGCTATTTAGAGTGTGCCTTCTCAGCTTTAGTGTAACTAACACCTTGGTTAGGAAAATTTTCTCTCAAATGGCCTGACACACACTGTAGGGTTTTATGGTAATCCTTGGTTTTCCTCCATGCTAAGCAGCTAGCATTTTCTCCTTTATCACATCACAGACATCACTGATACCCAATGAGGAAAGCAACTTGCTGACCCATTAGAGTATGCTAATGGCTCTTAGGCCCAACACTGTTTGGTTACAAAGGGTTATCTAGTTGATTCCATCATCACTTAAGAACATATATATTTATTCTACTGGCTTGACATGGCAACTTCTTCTGCATATCTTACAAATGTCCTCAGTTTGTTTCTGAATATTTTATCCTTCCAAGTTTTTATTGGCACATAGTAATTGTGTATATTTGTATTTGGTGTAGGTGAGTCTTCTATCTATCTGTTGTTTCATTGGTTAATTAATGAAGAAAACTGCTTGGCCTGATAGGTCAGAACATAGGTAGATAGAGTAGACAGAACAGAATGCTGGGAAGAAGGGAAGTGAGGCAGATGCAATGGAGCCAGTTGCCATGATTCTCCAACCCACGACAGACATAGGCTAGAATCTTTCTGGTTAGCCACCATCTCGTGGTGCTACACACATTATTAGAAATGGGTTAAGCAAGATGTGAGAGTTAGCCAGTAAGAGGCTAGAGCTAATGGGCCAAGCAGTGTTCAAATGAATACAATTTGTGTGTTGTTATTTTGGGTGTAAAGCTAGCCATGCGGGAGCCAGGTGGGACAAAAAGCAGGCCTGCCCGCAGCTCCTTCTACATGTATTAAGTGATAATTTGATAGAATTGACATATCCTGTGATGATGAAATCAGAATAATATGAAGTTCTTTTCTGGAAAGCTTTATCGTTTATTTCCTCTCATCTCTTTTAAGAAGAGTCTCTATATAAATATTATTATAATAAGTTGTATAGTCATTCAACTGTGCTATGAAACACCAGAAGTAATTCTTCCTCCCAAGATGTATTTTGGTAACCCGTCTTTATACCCTTGTCCCCATACTGATCACCATTCTACTGTCTACTACCACAAAATCAGTGTTTCTATCTTTTCAGAAAAGTACCATGGAGATCATATCAAGTCTTCTGGCGGTCTCCTCATATATTAATTAAGTCAAAAAATATGTTTTAGAAACATGTTATTTGATCCTGACAATAGAAAAAAATTAAAGTGAACTTAACTTACTGGGTTTTAACATATAGCTATTTAAAAAAAAGAAAAAAGAAAACTGTGTTCATGAGTATTCATAAGCTGCTCAAAGTCACAAACTTTTCAGTGAGACGTGAAAGCTCTCAGTTTCCAGAGGTTCCCTCCACCCCGGCCATGGCAAAGACTGTATGTAGTTTACATGGAATGAGCAGATCTCTAAGAATGCTGGAGTCTTTAATATAATCCTTTCTCTGCAAATACTCCTCCTTTCTGAAACTGTTACCTATCTTGAGTATGGTTGATTGACTATTTTGGATATGTTAACTATTGGTTTCTACTAGACATTCACGGATTAGCAAAGGCTTACTTTTGTCTACACAATTCTCTAAGCTTTACTCAGTAGCTAAAGACTAATTATGAAAAGAAATAGACAATTACAACTTTGTTATAATCTCTATGACTTTCTATAACTCACTCGCACTCTCTTTTAATCCTTAAGTCAATAAAGAATCGACGTTTTTCTAGTTCCATTGTGTGACTTGTTTGATACTAAATGCTTTCATAGATTTAATTTGAAAAACAAATGATCAAATAAGTTTGCACTTTTAGGGAGTTTATCTTTCCTATCATTTAGTCAGGTTAATAACTATTCTTGAAATCAAAGCATTGCTTTTCCTTATGGTATTGGCTTTAACTCCACAGTCAGATCTGCTATTTGGAAGAGGCAACAAAATCAATCATTGTGCAAGTTTTGACCTTTATTACTTTGGCCATTAGCAATAAATAAAATAAATGTCCCAGAAACCACTCCACTAACGCTTTTATTATTTGATGAATGAGATTTCAAAGGTCTTAGCATTTTCAGTTTATGACAATTTTCAGGTTAGGAGATTGTCTTATTTTGCTTCAAATCCTCAGTATCCAATGCTTCCTTCAAACCCTCAGTACCCAGCGACACATTCTTCAAACTCTCAATATCCACCCATAGATCCTTCAAATCTTCACTGTCCACTCATACATCCTTCAAATCCTCAGTATCCACTCATACTTCCTTCAAATTCTCAGTATCCACTCATCCATCCTTCAAACCCTGAGTAACCACCTACACTTCCATCAAACCCTAAGTACCCACCCACACTTCCTTCAAACCCTCAGTACCCAGCCATGCTTCCTTCAAACCCTCAGTACCCAGCCATGCTTTTTTTAAATCCTTAAGAGATTTGCCCCTTGTTTGTTTGTAATATTTTTCTGAATTTCCATACAATGTTTGGAAGAGCTTTGCTTGATTCCAGAATATGTATTCCTAAGTAGTCACAGTAGTTATAGAACTCCCTCCATCCCCCACATATTAAATATATATTTAATGTATGTTACAACAATATTACTTGAGATTATTTTAATCTCTGTGGTGGAACTTTTACAATAATGATGGATATTTAGTTTAATATCAATGTATGTAGGATTTAATTCAAGAAATCCACTTAAGTAAATAATGTTCTCAATAAATGCTGGTCCTATATGTCCAAAACCCAGCATTTAAACACCAGATGCAGCAGAAAATAGAAGTAAAGGGATCAAGGAGATAGAGAAGGGGAAGAGAAAAAAGGAAAAGACATGAAAATGAGAACTCAAACTTAATTCACAATTTCAATATACATATGTTTTGATCTGAGCTAATGTTGAGATTTATTAAGTGTAAAATGAATACAGAACAATATTAAAATTATTTTCAAAATGTATTATTCCTTTGAAAGTTTAACATAACATATTTTGGGAATATTCACCCTCCTTCCCCCAGTTCTCCCCAGATCTATACTCCTTCTCTTACTACCCAACTTTGTATTCCATTTTACTTTAAATCCTTCAAGACCACCTATTTTTGTACGTGTAGCCTTCCACCAGAGCATGATTGAGTTGCCAGGGGTTACACTCTAAGAAAAAAAAAAACTCCTTCTCCTAGAAATTACCAATGCTGGTGGCTCCATGTTAAGTGGAGGGATTGTGTGCCTCACGCCTCTCCCTGCTGGGATTTCGTCAGGCATGGATATGCACCCGTTTTGTCTCTACTGACAAGAGCTCACATGTACAGGTGCCCTGTTGGGTCCAAAACACACTGTTTCTTTATAGTCATTTATTACCTAAGTTCTTACACTCTTTCAGCCCCGTCTGTAATGATCCCTGAACCTTGGGAGAGCACATAGTATATATGTTCCTTTTAGAGTTGCTCATTCTGCAGTTTCTTAATCTATGTGCTTCAGTCAATTAAAACAGTAGCTCAATTTTTTTAATCACCATCTATTTTAAATAGAAGTTTCTCAGATGAGGGTAGAGGGATACATTTTACTTTGTATATAGTGATAAAGTCATTAGGAATTGGTTTAACACCATGTCCATTTAGTCCCATAATAGTGTTGGGTTTCTCCCTAGGGCCTCTGTTCTGTATAGTCAGAGGTTCTCAGCCTGATAATGGTGCCAGATATGGGTTTCATCTTGTATACTGAAGCTCAAATTCAATCAAAAAATAATCGATGACTCCCAAAATGTTGATGACACTATTGAGCCAGGAACTGGTCTGGCAAGGCCAAGCATTTTTGTAGTTTGAAGGGTTCATAGCTGGATATAACTGGTGGTTACTTTTCTCCACTGATAGCATATATAACACCTTCCAGCATTATGAAAGCTGTTGAGTAGGGATGAAGCTTCTGGGTCCACCCCAGCTTAATTTCCCTATGCTCTATGACTCAAGTATTTGTCTTTGGCAGTAGTGTCTTACTGTAAACTTCCAGAGGTTAACCCAGACCAATGACAATATTCTGCAATGTTTGGGAGTCTATGTGTTTCTACTGGCCAACAATTCAAAAGAAGTAATCATCATTATCACTAGGATTTTTATTGGTTTTCTCTGTTTTAATCCTTCATACCAGGGTGTTCTGTCTGCCCTCCCTTAATGACCCAGCTACACCACTCTTTAATACATTCCCAATGGACTCCATATTATACACAGGAACATCTGCTCATCCATGTTCACTGCTGTTCTATTCACAATAGCCAGGAAATGTTAACAACAGAGATGATGAATCTGTGAAGGATGATATTGAAACTGTAGCATATTTACACAGTAGAATATTAGTAAGCTAATAAGAGAAATGAAGTCATGAAAATCACAGCTAAACAGACAAAGCTGAAAATAAGCATTCTCAATGAGGCAAACTAGACTCTGAAAGACAAACATCCCATGATTTTTCTCATCTGTGAATACTATTTGAACCTTAAGATATGCTTGTTATTGCAGCTTTCAGGGGGATAGGGTCCTAGAAAACTCAATACTTTGAGTTCCTTCCCAGAAACTGAAGTGGAATAACAAAAGCAACTCTGCTGATTTCCTCTGACCTCCACACAGGTACTATGGCATGTGTGTGTGTCACCCCAACACACATTGTGCACATATACATATACACACAAACACACACATGCATGCATAACTTTTTATTTAAAAATATTGAGGAAATTTTGATTGTTGAAAGTGGGGAGGGATCAGATATTTAAAAAATTTTGGTAAAATTCATGTATTTAAAAACCCACATTGGTAATTTTAAGTTTAGGCCTGCTTTCACAGACCAGTTTCTGCCCTAAATCCTTTGTAAAATATTCCCATTATGTAAGGATAGTTAAGGAATGAAAATAATCTTCTGTACAGAAAATCAAACAGTCCTCAGGGACTTAACCTTCGTCCTGCCATTTGTAAAAGGTCTCCTACTCTCTGCACATTGTCCAGTTGTGTGTCTGTGTTAATTACTATCCACTACTAAAAGAAGCATCTTTGATGTGATACAATAGGGCTAATACAATATGAACTCACAGAGGCCATTCTTTACAAACATAGAAGAAACAATGAACAGTTTTTAAGGAAATACTTAAAGAACAAAGATTGCTAAAGCAATCATGAAGAAAAAGAATACTGTAGTAGGTATCCCTACTCCTGATTTCAAATGCTATTATATTACTAAAGCAATAAACTCAGCACAGCGTTAGCACAGAGATAGACATGTAGATTAATGAAATATAATTGAAGATCCATATAAGTCCAAGGAATTATGGCTACCTGATATTTCAGAGAAATACATATTTGAGAAAAAATTAACATCTTAAAAAGTTGTTCTTGTATAGCTGAATTAGAAGGATGAACTACATTCTTGTCTCTACCTACACAAATTTCAATTCTAAATGGAAAAGTACATCATTGTAAGACCTCATTTCCTGAAATTGCTAAAGGGAGACTTAGGGAGTATGCTTCAACTTATAGGCACAAATAAGGACTTTCTGAATAAGGTTCCAGTAGCACAGGAAATAAAACCAACAACTAACAAATAGGCTCCCATGAAGCTAAAACACTGTGTACAGCCCAAGAAACTGTGAAGCAAGTGGCTAGGTAACCCACAGAATGGGAGAACACTATTGCCATCCATTCAATTGACAAAGGATCCGTGTCTAGAACATACAAAGAACAAAAAGCCCTACATTAAGAAAATAAGCAGTCCAGCTAAAAATAGTCTGTAGAACTGTATGTACAATTCCTGAAACAAGAACTGAAAATGGCTAGGAAATACGTTTAAATCTTTGACTATTAAGGAAATGAAGAATGTGCTGTTGGCACCTTGTTTGCTATGTGGTGGCATGAGCAATGGAAAGATGTCCTCTCCCTTTCCCTTGTCATGCGCAGATCCTGCCCCTTCCCAGCTGCCACACTTGGGAGAGCAGATGGGCTTTTTAGTGCCAACACCACTAAAGGGCACCAGTGAGCCAGCCAAGAACTAGAGCTTGAGAGATCTGGTCCCACCCTTTATCTGCCATATGGTGATGTGGGCAAAGGAAGGAAGCCTCCTTATGTCCTGAGGCAGGTGGAAGAGTTGTCCCTGAAGTCACAAGAGAGAGATCTGCACCTCATATGAGCAGTATAGTAGGGCTGCCACTGGTGGTAGGTGTGGGCAAGCCAGCCCAGAAGATGTTAGAACAGGAGAACAGGTGCCACCCATTGTTTCTTACTGCGTGAGATGAGCTAGTTGGGGTGGTCCTGGAGAGCACATCTTGTTTTTGAGGATGAGGAAGAACTGGTGGGCTGACGAACTCAGCAAGTACTCAGGTCCAGATCCAGGAGTATGAGTTGGCCCGCCACAACATCCACCTCGTCTATGATCTTCTGGAGCAGGTGAAGGCGCCAGTCCTGTAAACCCAAAGTTGCAGGATCTCGATGACACAGGACCACAACAGGATATCTCAGAGGAGTCTCAGAGGGCCCAGTATCAATAGTGTAGCAGAAACCGGAGGCCTCAGACCAGACTAATGACTCTTTGCAATGAACATTTGTAAGTAAAGCTATATGGACTAAAGGGTGTACTGTGTAATTCACTCTGTCACACTGCAACTTCCATGATGAGAGTTTTCTTTTTTTTCTCGTCTTTTAAATTTTATGTTATCTTTCAGTGGAGGGTGCAAGGGTAGAGGGCAGGTGAGAAGGGATAGGGAGATGAGTGGGAACAAGATGGATGATGCGAAATCCACAAAGAGTCAATAACAAATTAAATTAGAAAAAAAAAAGGATCATTTTCTTGAAATGTTTCCTTGATGAGTATGAAGACACCTTTATCTCTTATTTTTGCTTTTAGGTCTATTTTATCAGATACTAGAATAGCTACACCTGCAATCTTCTTAGTTCTATTTACTTGGGATGACTTTATCTAGCCTTTCACTCTAACATGGTATCTATCATTGGTTGTGAGTTATGTTTCTCAGAGGCAACAAAACGCCGTACATTGCAACTTAATGTGTTTGTTTGTGTCTTTATTAGGAAACTTAAGGCTATTAATATTCAGAATTACTATACAGAAATGTGTGTTAGTTCCTGTCAAGTTATTGATTTTTGGTGTTTTCTTAGGTCTCTTTTGACTAGTCATCATGGTATTGCTTGTTTATCTTCTGTGGTTTCTTATGTTGTTTACCCTGTTCACACCAAGGAACTCCTTCCAGGATCCTCTGTAGTGCTGGGGTAGTAGTTAGCAATCTTAAAAGTATTTTTATTACAGAAAGACTCAGTTTCCTTGATTTTAATAGAAACTTGTTGGGCATAAAAATATGGGTTGATAATTGTCATCTCTCAGAACTTAGGATCTATATTTTTAGCTTTTCTGCATTGAAATGTGTGGATTTTTTCTTTGTGTTCTTATTTTTTTTTTTAATTTAAAGTCTTCTTTTTTCTTTCAGTAGAGGTGTATGCAATATTCAGGAGATGAATAGGTTGTTAATGTGTCATTTTTGCTCTATGACTTGTATTTAGGGTCCACAGCCAAGTAAGATTGTTGGTGACAAACCTTTCCTAGCATCCTAGTACTATGATAGCCAATTAGAAGGTACAGAACTTCCATGTAAGTCCTCATATTATTGATCCATTCTTGCACAAAGGTATGCAGGGTCTTCAGCAATGGGGTCTTACCTAGTTCTTTCATGTAGCTAATAGCAGTGACAAATGCTGTCTTTACTGTTCTTTCAAATGGTTTTTTTAAACAAATGTATGAAACAATTAAGAAATAATACGATGTAAAAAAACATTTTTTTATCATAAGGTGGGCAGGATCTCTGAAGGCTCTCCCATGTTGACTCCAAGCAAGTAGAAGTTGGTTTTGATGACTAAATGCTAAAACATTAACTAGGTCTAATTCTGAATGAGAGGATACAATCACTTCGTTCAATTGTTTTGTCAAAATAGCAATATTGAATACAATGGAATGGATAGGAATCGTTCTTGGCGAACTGCTGCTGTATGGACACTGCACTTCTCCCCATTTCTGATATTGTTCAGAGGTATGACTATTGTTATTCTTTATTTTGGTTTATCACTGTTGCCTTAGAGCAGCTTCTCACTTTGAGAGCTTCTGAGACAATAATGTAGCTTGTCTCTTTCACTGGTCACATATAGCTTCTAAAAGAGTCCTGGTTTGGATAAATATCATCCTCCAGTGTACTTTACACTGCATACTTTGGGCATCAGATATTGGTTTCCTAACCTAACTCAAGGAGTGTGCAACTACTACCACACTAACGAGGCACACCAGGTCTACAGCGTGGGGTAACCATTGCGAGATTGCCTCCCCAACCCATGGATAACCTACCCTCATTCATCTCAACATTCATCGGAAAGGCCATGCCATTACTCAGCTCACCTTGGTTTTGTCTGTCTCTGTTCAGATGCCAATTGTGCTATATGAGTTTTCCTGATAATTCAGAGGAGAAAAAGTCCACTTACCTCAGAAAGTGTACAGTCCAGTTAAAGAATTGTATCAGTGCACTAGGAAATTTACTGGGGTCATTTATGTAAGTATGACTGAATGATTACTTATAGGAGCACAGATGATTCCAAGACCCTACCCTCACATAGATGACTTGGGAGTTTTTAATTTCCTGCATCTTGTAAGTTTCATTTACCTACAGAATACTAGCTTTACTCCAGGAGGGAAAGTGTCAATTGTCTTCCCACCCCTATTTCTCTCTTTCTTCCCCTACCCCTAACATAATATCAGGAGTCAACTGAGCTTGTAAACGATGTAGCCTAATTACATTAGAAATATCTAGGTTGTTTTATTTCAATAAAAGCAAAGTGACATTCACTTTTATTTTTACAAAATTCCAGTTTGAGGAACATCTTAGAACGCTATATGTTAGATAATTTATTTGCTTCCTTTATAAAATGAGGCCCAGTGAGCTCAAGCACTGCATCTCAATTCAACAGGAACAGGACAACCTAAAGCCCTCCAACCTGGAGACTTCCTGCCCATCTTAAAAGCTATTTCTATTATATTCACATGTATTTGGCTTTCTATAGAGGTAAGAAATCAGAAAGTTTCCATGATTAACAATAGCTCAGCAATCTGCAAATCTAAAAATAAACAAACACTTATCCTTCCTTTATAATTGTGGAAAACACTAATCGGGGATCAGTCTACAAGGAAATGCTACTGAAACATTGCAAAAGTAAATTATCCGTTCACGGCTATGTCTAAAATTATACTTAAGTTAGAAGGCTTCATGCACTCAGCTTGACTCATTAATGAGTTAATTTTTATTTGGTAACATGTGGATGTACTGCTACCAAAATGATAAGTACTAAGCTGGTAGCTCACCTTTGTCCCCTCGACATTCACAAAATCTGGTGTTGGAGTTAATTGGAGGCAAGATCATTCTGCCATGCAGTTTTTTGTGAAACAATAAAAGGCCAAGGCATGGATTCACGAAAAGAATCTGAAAGTGCTGCAGGTCATGAGAAAATGATATTTACCCAGAACTGCAGATGGTTTTAAATGAGAGGTTCTCGGTTTATCATCGGAATCATGATGACAAGAAGACAACTGAAGTTATTTTCGTGTTAAAGCACTTGCACACATCAGTAAGCGGAGAACTTGAACTTCAGAGCATATTGATTTTAAAATGTACAATGCTCCATACATCAGTGAATTAGACAATGAGCCCAGTCTTTGTTCACGGCAAACATGCTCACTTGGAAGACTGTTATGTGAACAGAGGGCAAGAATCACTTTCAAGTTAAATGGAAATAAAGGTTGCATCTTCCTAAACTTTGATCAAAGAGTCTCTGATGTGGCCGATGCTTTTAAAAGTGAAATCATCTGAGATTGCATTTGAAGCAGGATTTGCCTCAGCACATCAGCTGCTGAAGGCTTCTGATTCTGCTATTTACAGGGCTTGCTGCATCTGCATACAACTGATTTCTACAGTGGCAAGGAGAAAGCCTTCCTGTGAGAATGTGAC
The DNA here is from genome assembly GCF_037038515.1 of Microtus pennsylvanicus. Taxonomy (NCBI): domain Eukaryota; kingdom Metazoa; phylum Chordata; class Mammalia; order Rodentia; family Cricetidae; genus Microtus; species Microtus pennsylvanicus. The sequence goes on along the minus strand of NC_134590.1, from coordinate 73,579,673 downwards.
CACAGACCTCCCTCCCAGATGACAGCATTTGTTTTGAATGTTAATCTGTTAATTATCACATCTACTGTCTCAGGCTAGTGAGAGTTCTTAAAGGTACCATTTACACTTAACCTTGCCTGTCAAACCAGTCCAAGCTGCATCTAGTGTGGTAAATTTTCTTATATGACCAAAAAGGGCATATACACAAGCAAATATTCAACTTCTTTTTTGCAGTATATTTTAAGTTTTCTTGCTGTGTTCGTGGAGACTATAAGCACCAATTTTAAAAGGAACAGACAGTTTTCACTATGTGGAGAAATAGTATTTCACTCTATAATGCTTGAGGTTGACTTCTTTCATATATACCTATTTGAGCAGAATAATTCACCTCAAATCAATATGAAACACTGTGTCAATGTGATTAAAATAATGGGAAGAAATATAGTAGGGATAAGTTACTATTTTCTGTTGATTTCAACTGTTTACTGTCGATATCAGCTCCTAGGACTAAAGTGAAAATAGACAAGCAATTTTGTGTAAAGCCATAGCTAAAGCTTATCTCCACAATTACTGATGATTTAGAGCCATCTTCCCTAGAGCTGTCTGTAAGGAGTACAGTGCTCCAAGGCATCTTTGTTTGTCCTAAAAATCTCAGAAGCAAAAGGCCATCAGGAATCAAAGAAAGAAAGAAAGTGACGTTTTTAAGCTTCACTTGCTTGAGAGGGAAGCTGTAATACACTTAGAAGAGATACATTCCTTCCTATTGAGGTGACATTCTGTCATTTCAGAGTCAAGATCTGGCTACCTTTGCTTGACAAAAGCATTTTAAAAAGTTATCTGTGTAGCTGCACCACTGGTTCAAGATGGAATATGTGACTTACATAATGCAAAATCTGTAGGAACACAAGAACAAAACAGAGGTCCTTCTACTGGACAAGCTATAACAGATGCAGGAAAGACATCTTAAGGTAGCATAATGCCATTAGAAGTGAGGAAGAATTGTTAAAAACTTCAAAAATCTCTGCAATTGAACCACAGGAAGCATGAACATCAGCAGATATTCTTTTTCTAGGATTTTTAGTTCTAATACCGTGGGTAGTATTGTAAAGCATCTGCCTTTCATCTGACATCTCCTTAGCAGGATTTTAGCTTGCAGCTAATCTCCAGCAATAGTTCTTTAGATCATCGTGGGAGTGGACGTGTACAAAGGTGGGGGGGGTTGCAAGTATTAAACACATCATTAAACTGGTTATTACTATTAAAGGTGTCTAAAAGTACAGTTCAGTCCATTCCATGGGATGAACAAGAATGATATAGGTTGTAAAGAGGAGCCACTCAAGAATGCCAAGTCAGAGAAAGAGTACAGGTCCACTGACTGACAGCTAAAGATTGGAATCATGGACCTGAAGGGTCCCGAGAGAAAGGAAAAGTTACAGATCTGATGTGGGAATGGCAAAGTAGCAGCCACTGAAGAGATAAAGTATGGATCTTATGTGACCCCTGAACCACCTGGACCATGATCAGACAAGGTTCTGGGAATTAAAGAACACACAGAAACATGCGTTGCTCTTGAATCAAGAATGCCCCGTTTATCGTGTTCCAGGGCAGCTTATATAGGGCTCTCCTTGACTAATGGACACACCCTAACTCTCGGAATTTTTCAGCTGCAAGCCCTCAAGAAACCACTTCCTTTTTATCAGTAACTCATGAGAGTCTTGTGCCCAGAGCATCTGCAAGCTCAGGAACAAAAGCTGTTTACTCCAGCAGGCAAGGGGTCATAGAAAATTCAGGGTCTGAGGATCCACAGTTCCCCAACAATCTTAAAGATCCAGACACCAAGTAAGAACAGTTGCAGATCCTGAGGCCAGCCATTAGAGTGAAAGTGAGTTAAATATTGACATGGAACTGAGAAACACCAGCCAGAAAGAAAAGAACAGACCAACTATTAGAACAGACACACGGCTTGCATCAAGAGACATGGGAGTCTCCAGATGTGGGCATTCACCTTGAGGTCTCTGGGTCCTATATTTTATAGGCAAGGGAAAGGGTCCACTCCCTCCTGATATCCTTTCCTCCCTGATTGGTCCTGCCTGGGATATCCTGATTTAGTCAGACTATCTTTCCTTTGCCTGTCTTAGAAGTTTGGACAAGTTGCTCAAACTATCCTTGGGGGAGGGATGTTTGTGGAAGGGACTCTGGAAACACAATGCAGTATTTCAAAAGCCCCAAATTGGCCCAAATTCTACTGACCCCCTACTTCATCACAGAACTCATCTGCATTTTTTTCTCTAGTTCTTAAAGCTACTTTGTAAAAATGATCTTCCACACAGTCCTTCCCTCTTTCTCTCCCCTGCTAACTCACTTTGAATGCTAGAGAGCAAATGCTATCTTCCATAATTTCGGATCTATTAAATTAACTGACTGCCTTTCCTACCATTGTAGGCAGAGGCAGTTTGTTTCTTTCCTGGAAGCCCAGACCTGAAATAATCACGCAAAACTATATTAATTAAAACACTGCTTGGCCAATCACTTAGGCATATTGCTAGCTAGAACTTAGATCTCAAATTAACCCATTTCTATTATTTTGTATTTTACCATGAGGCTCATAATTTACGGCAAGGTTCCGGCTGGCTGTTCATGTCTTTCTCCTCCACCACCTGGCATCTGTCTCTAGCTCTCTGTAACAAAGCATAATATGTGGTGAATATCCTTCATTGGAATATGATGCAAAAAATGCTACAATGAAGTCTGGCACCTCAACACACCCAATTTTCTGTCATGTCTCATGAGTGAGATGCAAATAAGTAGAAACCTCGGTATTATGGTAACATCCTGAGGTCTTGGTGCCTAAACAGAGAAAGATACACCTGCTGAGCACAACATCCACCTGAATGATGTAAAAGACATCATGTCATTTAGTTTCATGTAATTCCAGATGCTAAAACTTAGTGCTATCTCTGTTATTTTATTACCTTTCATTTTTTAGACTGGATTTTATTTTTCATGTATATGTGCTTTATATATATGCACTGCTGTGTATACCTGATGCCCTCAGAGACCAGAAAATGGCATCAACTCCACTTGAGATAGAGATATAGATGATTGTTAGCCACCATACAGGTGTTAGAAACTTAACCAGGATCCTCTGCAGGAGCGGCAAACACTCTTCACCAGTCAATGACCTCCAGCCCAGTTATTGTTGATTTTACTGATCAGAGACAACACAGATGTCTTTGTACATCTGTAAAACTCTACTTTTGTGCTGTTGGCAGTAGGTTGTGGCCCCCAATATAAAGCTTTCAAATAACCACCAGGCTAAACTCCCTAGAGAAAGAAACTACACGGAGTAGATTGTGGCTAGTCATTAATACAACATCCACAAAAGAAAGTAAGCACCCTTTACACACACGCGCGTGCGCGCGCACACACACACACACACACACACACACACACACACACGGTGGAAGCTCTTGCTAAAGGATTGGCAGTTAGCGTGTAGAAGTGGTGAAGTTTTAGTCTAGGGGGTAGCAACAAAGCTCAGTTTTCTTTTTAGGAACTTTGAGTGACATTTGGGACATTCCCTCCCCCAGTAGGTTTGACAGCTCTTTCTTGATTGGTTGCATTTTATTTCCTTTTAATCTGACTTGCATACCCACATTCAGTCACACAGGATCCAACTGGTGTCCCACAAATGCCGTTCTCCTAGGAGTTTGTAGAAGCCCAACATAACTTGAAATAAGAGGAAGAGGAGGACAACAACCTTCCAGAGTCACTGGGGACTGCATCAATGATGCCAAGCAGGGGAACTCTTTCCTGCAGAAGGGAATTTGTCCCTGCAGCCTTCTGAGACCTGCTGTACCAGGGACTCATGACTGGAGCCTTCAAGATCTGCTAAAGAGATAGCTCTGCTGCTTCTGTCACTCTCATCACAGCCTGCCTTTTGATCTCATTCAAGGCATCATTCTTGGTTAGCACCCCTAAGTCCTCTGAGAGCTGCCAGGCTATAGAGCTTGCTGACAATCCTTCAACAGGCACTCCATAGCATGCCAAGATAATATAACAACCTCAAGCTAGGCAACCCAAAGTCTTCCGAGGAATACATTCTGTTTTCTGTACCCTTTCATGTACATTCTTTTATGTCCCGATGGATGGAGAAGGCATTGATGAAGGGATCAATGCACTGAATGGTTTTTCCCTTGGATTCCGGATTAGGCACAGACCACACCCAAGCATCAATTTCTAATACAAAAATATCCTTTATTAACCAAGGCAAAAAGACATGGTGGCTGAATCTGAATCAGGCAGAAACAGCAGCAAATAACTTTGTAGATGTTATTTTAAGAGGAAAAAGAGGGAGGCCTCTGTTAGGATGAGCCAGGATGGGTTGGTAAATTCGGATTTGGCATGTTAATCAGGATAGCCAAATAGGGATTTTTGATTGCTGGACCATGATGTTTTGATAGTTGAACCTTGGTTATCAGCTTCAAGATTGAGACAGCCATAAGAAATTGGCCAAATAGGGGAACTGATCTCTGTAATTAGCTTTAAGAATGTGGAAGTGCATAAAAGGAGGTGGGGTGGGAACCTAATGGATTATCAAGGGAGAGGGTAAGAGTAAGAGCAAGACCAGTAAGTGCCATATTTGCCATGCTTAGGCCTGTTAAAACTTTTCATTCCCACCTTTTTGTTTTATTATTGGGTCATTGAGTGGTGGGTAAATGAGCATCATACTTCTGGCTATGTCCTGCTGATAGCAGCAATGATCAAAGAAAAGGGAGGCATTAATCTAACAGGGTTGAAAGTGGGTCCAGCTAGCAAAAAGGTAGACAGAAGGTTAGAAGGGAAGCACAAAATTTAGTAAGCACTGAGTCGAGGAGCTTAAAGCCAGATCGGTGATTGCCTCACACTAGTCATCTGATGTGCAGAAGGGCATTTGAAAAGCCAGGAATCCTTTCACAGACCATCAAGGAAATCTCTCCATGCCCTGATGAGGTGTTCCTGAGCCAGATGAAGAAACAATGATGTCACCTGCAGTGGTGAAAGGTTGGTAATGACTGAAGACAGATGATTAATAGTTTTGTTTATTGATCAGATTTCTTTGGTTGAAAAAAGAGTAAAGCCAGTGCAGGAAGAGAGGTGCAAAAAGTAATAGAAAAACAATAATGAAAGGTGGTCCATAAAAGGCCAGACCCAGTTTATTAAGGGGAATTTGTACCAGCTTCTGGAGCCACAATTTAAAAGGGAATTCCCTTTTAGCTGGTTCCCAGAAAAGCAGGTTAGTTTAAAAGTATTTTTCCCTTCTATTCTTGACTCATTGAGATAATAACAAAGTTCCTCCCTGAGGAACAGCAAGTTTCCCCTTTTTTCTGCTGTTAAGAGTTCTAGGGTTCTGCGGTTTGGGAGGAACACCTGGGCCATAGAAGTAAAGTATTATTGGAGGAAGGCCAGAGACTGGGCTATGGTGTCTATAGAGAAGTATAATTTGGCCTTAAAATCTGGAGTTGTGAGAACAGAATACCCTAAAGTACTGTAAAAAATACTGGTTCCAGTTAAGTCAGTGACCAGATTTATTTACACCACAATAGGCAGAAAGGCAGCCCTGGAGAGACAAGTTCTTAGAGGATCAAGTAGAATTCAGACTGGCCAATTAGGGAATGACTGTCACTAAAAAAGCAGGATCTAGTTGCATTGAGGAAAATATAATTTGAAAGACTTTCATTATACTAGAGTACTCTTCCCTGGGATTCCATGGTGGCCTTTGAAATTGAGACATTTAGGGAACATAGATGATTGGGAGGTTGTTGATAAATGGTGAAAGTGATGGTTGGTAACAAATTAGGGGTGATGGTGTGGTAAGTTTGAGAGAATCTGTCTCCAGATCTCCAAGGGGAGTTTGAATACCTGGAACAAGCAGTCTGTAGTTGGGAGTGAGGCACTGGCAACTGGGGAGTCACTGGCAAGAGGAACTTCTGATAGGGGAGGGCATTGAAGAGAGGCACAGAAAAAGAGATAGTAAAGGAGGGTTCAGTTAAGTTGAGAAGAGAAAGGGATTGTTGGATAACCTCAACCCGAGTGAGGGTTCTGCCATGACAGTGTGTGTATAGATGAAGAGATTTGGGGGGAGATTTGGGTTTAGTTGTGTCTTGTAATTGGGACTGTAGGATTTATTCAGAGCACTTGGTGTTCGAGGACACCTGATCAGGCAAAGTACTTAGGAAATCCAGTTGGTAGAGAAAATTGTGGCCACAGGTCTCCAAGATTTAAAGGAACTGGCCCATTTTCCATTATATAGTAAGCACATCTTAGACTCCAGTGTCCCATTTATCCTCACAGTGGTCTGTGATGTATATTTGGAGGGTATGGATATTGGTGGTTTGAAGGAGTCCAGGTCATGTTATTGGCTTTCTGGTGACACCTATGCATTGAACAGTTCTAGTAGACTGATGGACTTTGCACCTACAGTGGGACAGCTAATGAAGTTTATGTGCACATTGGTATGCAATCATCCACCAGGAAGTGGACAAGCTATCAATAACTGCTTCCCACAAAGAAAAATGCACTTGTCCTTACCTAGTGAACAACTACTGGGAATACCTCCTCAGCAAGGAATGGGTCCTCTGGGCCCTTCATGGAGCTAAACTGGAATTTTTAACAGGCTTGATCTTGTGCAGATATTATTCTGGTAAAGACTGATGCTGTGAATCCATGGGTTCAACAGCTATGCATTTTATAGCCATGTCCTCTGTGGTAAATAGGTTATTCAAGAAAAAATGCATAAAGTTATGAGGTAGGTGTACAGAGAGAGTGCCAGATGCAGTCGAAAAGAGGATCATTATGGTCAAGATATATTTGGTAAATTTAAATAAATTTCAAGGTATAAAAATTACTTATTTCATAACTGATTTCTTACTTTTTAAACATATTGTTAGTATATGTATTTGTACACAGGTGTGGGTTAGCATGCCATTGTGCATGAAAGGAAGTCTAAGTCTGAAGACATCTTTGTGGACGTGGTTCTCGTCTTCCACCCTTACCTGGGTTCCAGAAACTAAATGCAGACTCTCAGGCTTGCATGGCCAGAGCTTTTGTCCACTGTGACATCTAGCTGTCCTCTAGTCTAAAATTTATAAATTGCTTAAATTATCAATAAATTTGCATAAATACAAATATATTTTTTGTATGTATGTAATGTATGTAAAGCACACATACATTAACACATACACAAATTAAAAGTATTGAAATCATACATAAGCTTTCTTCAGATTATTTTTTTGCCATCTTCAGTCCAAAAGTATGCTAGTATTTTTACAAGTCTTTGTGTTTTTCTACTACCCATGCAGATTAGATCTATGTATGTCTCTCTTAAATCTCCTGAGTAAATTGGGAGAATAGGGACCTTGGGAGAGGGTTGAAGGGGAGGGGTGAGGCAGGAAGGGGAGCAGATAAAAATGTAGAGCTCAATAAAAATAAATTAAAAAAGAAACTAAAAAAAAAAAGTCTTTATGTGGACATACCAGCCTGGTCATATTCCAGTCTGGCTCATTGAGCAACTTAACAGAGAGAACAAGATGTGGGTGCAAGAGCCTGGGATTTACCTTCCTTTCAATTGGTGGAAGGAACCATAGGATCTGGGCATCAGGGATCACTTGTGCTGTCTCTAGGCATCCTCCTCTGTTAAAAAGTATGAGTTTTAAACAAGGGTTTACCCTAGGTTGCATAAACTGGCTCTTTGGAGCCAATTCTCTACAATGGGATATATTGTTCAGCCTTGAGGCAGGGAGGAGGAGTTTGGTACTGCCTCCACATGTAATGCCAGGCTTTCTTGATTCCTTTGAGAGACCTTATCCTCTGATGGGGGGCGGTGAGGAGAGGGAACTATGGTTGGTATGTAAAATGAATAAATCCTTTAAAATGAAAATGTCTGAATTTGAATTTTAAAAGGAATTACTTTTACTTAAGGATTTTACACATTGCCAGCCTCTTATTAAGCAGGAACATTGAATTTTCCTGCTTTTAAATTTTGAAAAGAAAATGCCCAGTATTTTAAAATGTGTTATTAATTTCATAACTGGCATATTGTGACAAAAATGTCACCTCATATTTCTGGTTGACAATCCTCGGTATTTTGCATGTTTATCTTTCTTATGTGTTAGCCATTTTTAAATATATATGACTATACATAACCTCCATATATTGAGACAGTTTTTCACAAAAAAATGGAATATTTTCAGTTCATTGCCTTTAAGGAAACTTTGCTAAGTAGGTGAATGAGTGAAGAAGTACTCATGAGCTGGTGTGAGAAATAGTCATTTTCAATTAACTTAAAATGATACTCCATTTTTATAATTCACCAAACTCATAGATATTTTAAGAAGAAGCTTATGATGAAATTTCAAATTAGTATTCACATAGAAGAATTGGATTATTTAATTCAAAGCATATAAAACATTTTTTTAGAGTTTGTAGACATGAAAGAATTGTACCCTGTGTTGATCAGGGCCCTGATTTTCTCCGAGCCTCAGAAACTTGAGATGTAAAACAAGGTAATGATGTTTCTACTTTTCCTGTCACACAAGTATGCATAATGTAGATCTAGCTGATATTTCAATTATAGATTATAATGAAATATGCATGCTTCTGTCTAGACACTGGGAAAATTATGTTATATTTTCCAACTGCAAAATTGTTATAAAATATGCCTTTGTGGAGTTTTGTAAAAAGAACAAGAAACCTCATGTTCTAGGTTAACTTCCAAAACTAAAATATTTTATACTCAGACAGCATGGCTTGGGCTGACTTTAATTGATTCCCTAGCTGAATATAAAGTATAGCAACATGTATGTTAAGGGGTAGTATTGTTTTCTCTATAATTTGTAATTAGTACTTACAGTTTAACATTCTTTCCTTGCCTCTTTATAGATAACTGTCCAAAATGTATCTCAGCTATGAGGAATTTTATAAGGATGTAAGGGGAAATGATGATTGATCTTTATTTTTGATATTTTAGGAGTGATTTTGAAAAGAATTGTCTCTGAATGATGCTAGCAAAATGGATGGAGAGAGCCTGTGAGTACTTATTTACATTAAGGCTGATGGGAGAATGTTCATCCTGTTATGTGCTTGTTCATAACCCCTGTTATTGTTCACACACTGAACTTTTATTTCTAGTATAAAATTTAATAGAAGTCGCTTTAAAAAGTCATTCCCGCTCTCTAACTTTTTCTATAATTCCTATCCCAATCCTTTCTGTGAGCCAGAGATATGGAGTGCTCGTATTCAGATGGCTGTTTTTGGAGCTCAGGAGATGGTACTCGAATACTAAATTTTATCTCAGCTCTATGGTAACAATACATATAAAAATAGCATATAGAACTAGTTCCAAATTTAGAAGAAGCTTATAATTGTGCTTCCATTTTCTCTTGGTATTATTCAAATTGCTATATTAAGTAGACAAAGAAATAAATTTTTTGGCTGAGAATTTACATTTCAGCAAACTTAAAGAATTGAATGTAGAGAATGATTGGGACTGCTGTAATCTGGCCTAGAGTATCAGGTCAGTCTTGGATCAAGTTTCAGAAAGCTTGTGGCCACTAGCATCAGCTTTGGTGGTACCATACTTTAGAGTTCAGTTAAGTCTCAGACCAAGCCATCCCCATGAGTCTCCACAGCACAATGTATTTCTTCATCATCCAGAGTCTGGATGCCTGGAATCTCTTATCATCAAAGGTCATTCAGGTGAATGATATGCCTAAATATGTCTGGTGTCAATCAAAAATAAATGCTACTTACTGCTATATCCCCTTGCGGACAAGTCCCTTTTCGTTTTCCTTTTGAAACTACATTCAGAATCACTCTTTTCTGGTTCTTATATTATAAAAATACATAATTAGATCACACAAAAGGAGTTAGACAGCAAACACACAACCAGACAAGCAAAACCCAGAGCTCACTGAGAATGTATCTCAGTGGCTGTGAACAAGATGCAAAATGGACAAGGACCATTCTAACCAGACACAAGGAAAGCCTATGAATGGTCACTAATAAATGATAAACAGAGAGTTCACCTATACTCTTCTAAGAATTTTTACTTGTTAAGTTTAAAAGTGATAGATTCCACTTCTTCCAACAAAAGACTCAACTTTCTCAATCTTTCCAATGTTAATAACTGGGGAGAAATCATTCTAAGTGTTTCTTACACACAGCAGGCATCTGAAATGCCTGTCGATTGTTGCTTAGATTTGATTTATAGGAGATCTGCTAGAAGTAAACAGATTTTCAATAAAACAATAATTGCTTGCCAGGAAAAAGATGAATGAAGGAGGGGTCTGTGGGTCCCCTTGCAGCCCAAAGGAAACTGCTATGAGGTCCATTTTAAGATGGTCCTAGAGTAGAGTAGTTACCGTAGACTCCTGACAGTACAGGTTAAAAAAATAAATTTCAAAAAGATAATTGATTTTAGATTGATTCAAGAAGCACTTTGAGGCAGCCAGACGGTAATCAAAAGAGTCAGCATAGTTTCTAAAGTTTTTTAATGTGTTTATATTTTAATCCTGTAGACTCTCCTGCCCAAGGCACTACCAGTTCAATTAAAGATGCCAGACCTGTCCCAGAGTGCTTTGCTTAGGCAACCTCTGGCTACCACTTAAAGCTGTTTAGCCTAAAGCAAATGGGTTAACTTCTTTGTGCTTGCATGCACTGCAAAATGGATGTTACACATAAGGTGGATGTCACAAGATATGTATCATTTTTTATAATGCCCATTATTTAAAGGAAATACTTGCTGTGGTGGTACATGGAAATAAAGGATTGTCATTTCAGGTTCTCAGCATTGGAGACAATTTTATATGGGTTTGGAAGAAAAAACAAAACAAGAAAGTTCTTCTTCTGCCTGTGAGAAGGGAAAGGAGGCAAAAGAAAGAAAGTCATGTTTTCTGAATTAGAAGGTAAAAGTCTGCATAGTGAGAAATATCTGTGAGTGTCCAATGCCTGAGAGTGTCTTTAGAGACAGTATACATGTCTGGAGGGCCCAGGTTTTGACCAGTTCCTGAAACAGGGAGCCAGAAAGAAGGAAGACAAAGGGTACCACTTTCTAAGTCAACTCAGAAAGCAGACAGGCTTAGCCATGAGAGACTGTATGCACCTTTATTAACAGAGAGCCTTAATCCACACCTCACCAAGGAGACTTAACTACTCCCATCTTCATGAGTAGTCTTCAGACTTTATGTTTCTTTTAACCTTTTGGCAATCCAGCTTGCTAATATCTGAAAAGCTATATAATACATAACACCAAATATATATTAAGAATTCAAAAATATCAGTACCATTTTCTTGAGTTAAAATCATTAAATATACCCATAATTTTTTATTTTTTCATAAAATAGAATAGATAAAAATCATATTGTTCACATTATATTAGTATTCTATTTTAAATAGCCTAAATGCTTTTAATAATTCAATAAAATGTCTATAAATGGTTAGATTATATAATTATTCATAATGTGTTTTCCTATTTGTGCAAATCATTGCTTATGTAACTATTATGTTTTGGAGTTTAATACAATACAGTTTCTTCTTAGCTTATAGTTAGTTTTTAAGAAATATTTTATAAATTTAACAAGAGAACAAAATTCTCAATAACCTACTATACTTTCTTTTCAAATGAATTCATCTTTAATCTATTTTAAATAATAGACTTCATGTTGACAGAAATTTTGTTAATTTAATTTTTAATTCTTTAAAAATTTCATACATGTAGAATATGTATTTTATCATATTCACCTTTATTTCCTTCCTCCAGTTCCTTCCAGGATGCCCTGCCACATACACCCCTCCCTATGTCATGTCTTCCTTTCTTTTCTGTTCATATGCACACAAGTGTGGGTTCATCCACTATGGCATTAGTGACCAATCCACAGAGAAAAGTAGCTTTTCTCCTACTCCCAGCAATTCTAGGAGGCATCCTTAACATCTTCATCCATATTTGTTTATGAATGCAACAAGAAATTGACAACCCTCTCTAAGATGTATCTCATATCACCTACTCTACCAGATTCTCAGCTAGGCTCTTTCGCATCTACACATAGCTAGCTTTTTCATATTCCTTCAGCCCTCAGTTTGACTGTAGCCTTCCTACAAATGCTCTTCTTGACCTCCCTCAAGCATGCAATACCTGTGTAAGTATGTGTGCATGTGTGTGTGTGTGTGTGTGTGTATACACATACATACATATATATGCGTATAAATGTCTGGCTTTTACATGCTACAAAGACAAAGATTTTTTTTACATTTTGCTTATCTAACACAGCCTGTTGAATACTTTGTGATGTGCTTTCAGGAAAAAAGAAATTATTATCCCACTTCTTACATTCCTTCCAAATGCTCCCTCTACATTATAGAGTGATGTTTTAAGGAATAAATTATGTCAACATCCTTAGTATTGTCTCTATCAGTGCAATAGAGTCTTCATTTCTTCAAAGTTCTATAATTAATGCTAAATAATTACTCACCCATGAGCTCCTCTGACCTCTCTACCTGGTATAGCAGCTTTCGCATCTACCAAAGCCTGTAAGTTGCCTATTGAACCCACCCTTTGTAATAATTATCCAGAGTGTAAGTCCAGAATGTCTGTTCTATTTGTGTATTATTGTTCTTGCACACGAGGGAGAAACTCCCCAAGAAAGGGGTGCTTTATTAGACCTGATCACAACTGTTTCTAGGAAAAGATTGATACCAAATAAAAAGAAGTTTTATACAGACACATCTTGAGGACTGAAAATGAGTCAATAATGGTTTGAATAGAAAAATAAGTATTATTTTCTCTCCAAAAGATAGATTTTATTTTTCATCATAAACATTTATTTTAAGGACCATGTGACCACCACTTTTTATTTTGTATGGAAGAATCATTAAGCTAGCTAGCATCACGGCTTTGCTAGCACAAAGAAGATACTCTTAATATTATTTAAGGACCAAATTTGTGCATTTCACCGTTAAGAATGGCTGTATTTCATGGTGAAAAGCACTATTACTAGTCATTTTATTTTTAACTTCTACAACTGCTTCCCAAGAGGTGAACTTTATAAATTTGCCTTTTACCATTTAATCCCCATACTATCTCTCAGATAAGTAAGACTTCTTTCTTTCTTTAGGTGTCAAATCTAGAAGCTCAACAAACTCGAATTTGAAACTATAAAAGCATGACCCAATTGGTAAATTGTGTAGTATTTTTTTTCTATCAGTCCCTAGAGTTAAAATGGGAAATTTAAAAAAAAAAAAATAGCTTGTTGAAAGCCGAACTGTAAGCCAGACACACATCCTACACACAAAGAAAGAAAAGTCCAATTATAAAGCTTTTATTTCCTGTTAATTTCCACCTTTGATATTTTGCATGCCTGTCTGATCATTGTTGTCTTGCACAGGTGAACCTAAGAAGACGGTTGCTTCCTGGGCATATTGTCTCTACTCCACAAATAAGAATGGCTGACAAGCCGCTGTGCACCCACACACTGAGACAATGGGGATGTTCTATCGGGAACCCACTAAGGCCAGCTGGCCTGGCTCTGAAAAAGCATGGGATAAAACCGGACTTGTTGAACATAGCGGACAATGAGGACTACTGAGAACTCAAGAACAATGGCAGTGAGTTTTTGATCCTACTGCACGTACTGGCTTTGGGGGAGCCTAGGCAGTTTGGATGCTCACCTTACTAGACCTGGATGGAGGTAGGTGGTCCTTGGATTTCCCACAGGTCAGGGAACCCTGATTGCTCTTCCAGCTGATGAGGGAGGGGGACTTGATCTGGGGAGGGGGAGGGAAATGGGAGGCGGTGGCGGGGAAGAGGCAGAAATCTTTAATAAATAAATAAATTAAAAAAAAATAATAAAAAAAGAATGTCTGACAAGGATTTCTACCCTGGATTTACACAGGCATGAACAGGTAGAAAATCATCTTCCATTTCCACGAATAAAGGCACCCAGGAGAGCATGACAAATTGCCCTCGCATTTATCAATTTGATGTGTGGGAAGTGTAATCTTGCTGAGGAAGAGATTAAAAGTCAAGTGGCAACTGCCTCCTGCCATTATAAGATTATGACCCCTTTTGTAGGAAGAACACATTAACCTAACGTCTTTGATGGTCAGTGGGCAGAAGCTGCATGAAAAGCTTCAACTTCCTTGAAAAAGTAGATGAAATGTAGGTCAAATACAATGTGTTCGATTATAGAAAAATCACTAGAAAGGTCATTGTCAACTATATATTAACTCAAACTGAATCTGATTCTCTCACAGATTACAAAAAGATGTCATGTTCTGATAATTTAATGTAACTCAATATCTCTAAGAATTTCAAAAGGGCAGCAGTTCTTTTGTGAAAATCAAATAGTATCCCTACCCACTTAGAGCAATATAATCTGTATGGAGGGAACACCTGAATTCTTAGTGACCACCTTTTTTCCTTATAAAAAGTATTTCTAGTATTTGAAAGTTGTTAATCAACTTGTTCAAACCTCCCTCGTAAGGAGAAATGCATTGTGTGAGTATCTAAAATTATGTTTTAAACTTAAGAAATGCTTTCTTGTGTGATTACTTCCAGGTAAGCAAAATAATATTTGTATTGGTAACCACAAGAAACCACATGTATGGTTCAGTCATTTTTCTGGGGTGTCAGATTTTTTAGCTGTTAAACTCAGACTAAAGACTTTTTTCTTTATAATGTTAAGCTAATATACAAGTTCCATTCTACAAAGGTCTATATGTATTTCAAAGATTAATATCATATGCATGACAACTTACAAAATAAATTTTTTACCTACTGTGGTAGTAGTTGAATTGGTTCTAAAATATTACATAAATGGTCCTAATGTAATCTTTGTTTCCTTCTACAATCACACAAGCCAGACCTCCATTATCGGTTCACCTGTCAATATCCCTATTGTCAAAGTTCTTATAATTGTTCTATATGCTCTGAGAACTCATGACCTGTTCTAGTCCAAAGATCCAGAATCTTCCTATGGTCCTCCCCCAAAATCACAGGGTTCACAGTGGTCATACACCATACTTTTGGTAACAGTTTCTACTCTTGTTTGCTTATCTGTTGCTAAGTGATAAGTGCCATGATCAAACAGAACTTGGGAAAGAAAGAGTTTATTTTAGGTTGCAAGTTATAGTCCATCATTAAGACACGTCAAAGCAGGAAATAAATTAGAGAACTTAGAGAAACGCCACTTACTGATTTTCTTCTTTATACAATCCTGGACTACCTTTTGAGGTAGCAACCATGCACAGCCGGCTGAACTCTACTACATCAATAGAAAATGCCCTACATATTTGCCCGCAAACCAATAGGATAAAGGTAAATCTTCAATTGAGGTTCCCTCTTCCTAGGTGACTCTAGTTAATGTAAGGTTGGCAATGATAATCTGTACAGTCATTAACATTACCATGAAAAAGTGAAATCACAAAGGAAAAGGACAGTGGGATGAAGTCTTTGGCTGTGTAATACTCAGTATTGTAGGGGAAAGAAGCGTTCTAGACTGAGATAGGTTTGTGTTCAGTATCCTGTAAACATGCTAACATGGTCCACTTCGGAAATGGTATATAATTCAAAGGGATGATAGGGCAGCATGAGTAAATGGATGGAGAAATGCAGATGCACTGAGAAATACATTTATTTGTTATAGCATACAAACACACATTCTACATTACTAGCTTTATGGTTTTCAAGGAAAGGCTTTGTATTCATTGCTATAGACATTCCAGGAAGTCAACTAGAACAATGGAAAAGAAAATATCCATAGTGGTTTTAGTCAGATGCATGCTTTAGTACATTGTTCTGTGAGAGAAAGAAAGTGCATGAATGTGTTGGAGGTACAGAGAATTTGGGCATGGTTGGGGTATGATCAAAATATATAAAAATAATAAAATTTATTTTAAAAGTGAAATTGATTTTTGTAGCTCTATAAGAGGCATTTGGGAAATGTTCTTTAAGGATGTACACCATTTCTCTGATTAGTGAAAGACAATGCCCATCCAGACCGTGTCCTTCCTTTCTGGAAGCTGAAAAGCAAAGACTATATCTTTTGAAGTCAACTTTACTGCAGGGTCAGCTGAAAGAAAGAGACAAAGAAATTTTCAGGAAAGGAATACACTGCAGAAAGGTGTGAGTCTTTAAATGAAAAATAAAGACTTGAGGTTACAAGTTTGAGTTAGACAAAGGAAGTGATAAATGAATGAGAACCAAAGTCTTAATTTAGTTGTTGACATTCTGTGTTAATGCTGAATATCAGATACATATGTGAATGTAAAAAATCTTCCTAGTAATTCCATAATAAAAGCTTTTCTCTCTCATGTATATATATACATAAATATATACATACATACATGTATGAGTGTGTGTGTGTGTGTGTGTGTGTGTGTATTTCCAGTGCATAAAATAAGAAGAAATTGTGTTCTTCACATTCAGGGTGGCACCTTGAAACATCCTCAAATTTTAAAAGTAGTTAAGTGTGTATATGTGGCAATTTCTCTGAAAATTAGGAAACAATTTCCCCAAGACCTAATAATACCACTTTTGGGTATATATCTAAAGGATGCTCAATCATGCCACAAGAACATGTGCTAAACTATGTTCATAGCAGCTTTGTTTGTCATAGCCAGAACTTGGAAACAACCTAAATGACCCTCAATAGAAAATTAATAAGAAAAATGTAGTACATTTACACAATGGAATACTACACAGCACAAAAAAAATAACGACAGCTTGAATTTTGCAGGAAAATGGATGGAACTAGAAAACATTATTTTGAGTGAGGTAATCCATACACAGAAAGACAATTATCACATGTACTCACTCATAGGTTGTTTTTAAACATAAAGCAAAGAAAGCCAGCCTACAAACCACAATTCCAGAGAACTTAGACAACAATACGAACACTAAGAGAGACTTACATTGATATAATCTACATGGGAAGTAGAAAGTACAAAAAGCCAAGATCTCCTAAGTAAACTGGGAGCATGGGGACCTTGGGGGAGGATTGAAGAGGGGAGGGGAGAGGCAGAGAAGGGAGCAGAGAAAAATGTAGAGCTCAATAAATATCAATAAAAATATAAAAAAGAAAAAATTCTGCATCACAATGTTCATCAGCAGTGAGTAGAGTAAATATTCCTTTTTCTTGTTGAAGACATGTCAATACACAACTAAGTGTTTATTGTGATCACTCAAACTTATGTCTCCTTCAGGATGTTACTTATCATTAGTTCATACAAACTAGTGCTTCCTAGGCAAGATTACAGTGAATTTATATCTGTGACTTGATTAATATCATTTTTTCATGTTGCTCACAGCTAGACAAACAGTGAAAAATCATTTATGCCCACGATTTATATCTCTACCCTAACTTCCTTGCCAATTAACTTTACATTTCAGACCTGATTTTCTGCCATTACTTACAATACAGTAAGACTCCCCATCAATATATATAGAACAAGGGAGAATTTCAGTACTACATGTTGAAAACCCTTGGGATAAACTCAGGTAAGTAAGCACCTACTCAATTTGTCTTTTCTTCTCCCAGAGTGGTTAAGCAGACTTTCCAAACTTATATTATTAAGACCCTTTGAAAATGAGAGTGTACTGAGGTTGTACTCTTCCAGGGATATTGACTTAAAGGGTTTTACAAATATCAAATGTTCTCCATGACTGTGTATTTTTCTAAATCATCTAAAACTTCTTTCTCCCCATAGACAAATGTCTACATCTCTAGTAAGCATTCATGATGTGCCACAGCCTTCCTCCTGTTTTATTTTGCTTATTCCTACTGGCAACAGTAGGAGTTAGTGTTCAGACCTTGCAGCTTTCACACAATCCATCACATCCTTTTCTCTCCTGTCCTACTTTTCCTCCAACACAGACCAAGTGCGCACACAGCCTTCCATTCCTGGTACATCTAGTCTTTGCCGCTATAAGAAAAAATCTGTTTTTACCTCATAAAACTTCTAAGTTTTCACCCTAAATAGAAGGACATTAATTGTCTCTAGCTGCTTTTTCAGAGGCACACATTTCCAGAAATACATATTAAAGAACATAGAACAAGATCTCAGAGCCTTCCCAGTGATTTCCCCTAGTTTCCACGCTTGCTCCTGCTGCCAACCTGATGTGTCTGTCCACTTGTAAGATGCCTTCCTATCAAAGCAGCCTCATGTCTTCTCCTAACATTTCCAGTAATTTATTCTCCAAAACTACAGAGAAACCCTATCTCGAAAAGAAAAAGAAAGAGGAGGAGGAGAAGAAAGAAAGGAAGAAAGGAAGGAAGGAAGGAAGGAAGGAAGGAAGGAAGGAAGGAAGGAAGGAAGGAAGGAAGGAAGGAAAGAAGGAAGAAAGGAAGGAAGGAAGGAAGGAAGGAAGGAAGGAAGGAAGGAAGGAAGGAAGGAAGGAAGGAAGGAAGGAAGGAAGATCACCTTATGAAACTTTTGCTGTAATCCATTGTAAAACAGATGGGCAGATAGCAAGATTAAACCTCTGGCGACAAAGGACATTTTATACCAAAAACAGGCCTATACAAGTAATTTGAGGATTTCCTGTTACTAGGCCCTTAATAAATATTATCATGCAACAACACCTCAATACCTTGTTAGAGTATTTTCTGCTCTGTTGTCAAAATAAGTAGAAACTCATATGGGTCTGTCCTACCAAAGACCATATGTTCATATCTGGATGAAGGGTCCTAGTTGGGCTTCTTCTCTCTGAGACTTTTTGTTTTGTTTTGTTTTTCGAGAGAGGGTTTCTCTGTGGCTTTGGAGCCTGTCCTGGAACTAGCTCTGTAGACCAGGCTGGTCTCGAACTCACAGAGATCCACCTGCCTCTGCCTCCTGAGTGCTGGGATTAAAGGCATGTAGCCCGGCTCTCTAAGATTTTTAATTAATATTTTGACCAAGTTGATACCAATGTGGGGAAATACTGAAGCTATTTGGGTTTATGACCTGCTTGATATTTTCAACTATGACAAGAATTTTGAACTTTTCCCTACACACACACAAACACACACACACACAAATACTTTAATAGAGGTTACTTTCCTTGCTTGTGGACAAATAGTACTACAGCTTGTTTATAGCATGTCTTCACAGGCACTGCTGTGTGTATACTTTTTTGGGTAAGAGATTGAGAACTTTGGCTGTAATAAAGGCTGTCTTTCTGTGAAGACAGTTCCATTGGTTGTTTTTCCTATAAATTGAAGCATATATTAAAGCTAGTAATTCACAGAATAAATTTGGTAGCTAACAAGTCGTATGCTTAACACATATGTACATTTGGGGCTTTGGAATGTGGGTTAGTGATAGAACATATGCTTTGCATTTATAAGGCCTGAGTATAGTTCTCACCACAGGACAAAAATAAATGAACTAAAATTAGCTTCATTTGTTGAGAAAAGGATAGCATACCTTTGGTGCATCACCACCTGGGCTAGAATTGGATTCTCAACTTGCTCAAACATTACGTTTTCTTTCTTGATGAAAGTTTATAAACCAAGGTATTTATACGTGATTTAAAAACTATATCCATGAGGCATAAATATCATATGTAAATAAAATTAACACAATCACGGTGTTCAAACATTATGGTTAAAAGACAATCTTCACATATGCAGCCTAAATAAATTAGCAAGTTTCTTAAACCAATAAGCATCTGTTTCCTTGGTCATAACTATTCAAAATAATAGCAGATGCACTAGTAAATGATAATATGAACTAAATTGGATACATGGGGACTATAATTAGATATAATGAGAGTACTGAGCAGATTCTTGTCACATAATAAAAAAGTTTTGTTATTAAAATGTTTCTATGTGCAGTGTACATGGTAGAGAAAAGACACTGTGATTAGTTTCTAATAGTTTTATGAATTAGCATTTTCACTGATGTACAAATAAGTTTTTGAAACATTAATTCTTTAGGTTCCAATCATGCAACAGCTTTTAAAGTACATTAGAATACTGAAATAAATTATTCCATTTTATACAGTATTCACAGTGATCTCACCAAGATGCTTTCAGCTACATAAATTTACAATAGAGTTAGTGTTAATCTTGGCTCTATTTTCACTGATAGGTAGCTGTGGAAGTTATGGCAACCAAAAGTACACAAAATGACAAATAAGATTATTAAAAGTACTGTAAAATTCTAATAAGAATGTATTTTGATATTATGCCTTATACTAAAACCAGCATTAACTTTAAATCCTATCATTTCAAAATATCCTCGTTATGCTATATGGTTGAATATCCTAAATGTACATGTTTTATCTTAAATTCATTGAATGCAATCAATGCTGCTTTTATTAAATTTTGCCTTCAACCATCATATTTCTATAATTATTAAAATGTTTCTATCGATTTCAAAATTGCATTTTTAAAAAACGTATATATATACATATATATATGTATATAATCTAAAATTTCATTTATTTTTGAACATTTTACACTTTTTTTTAATATATCTTTTGGGTTTATTTTGCCCCTTTCTATTGAAAAACACCTTTTTTATATAAAATATTCTAATCATGCTTTTCCCCTCCCCAACTCCTCTGAAGTCCCCATTTTATTGTATTGACAGAGGTTTCTGTGCTACCCAATCCTGCAGCCATTTAATTCCAAAGAAATGCATAGAGTTCTACATTAATTATAAACTGGTTGATCTCTTAGCTCAGGCTTCTTATTAACTCTTACATCTTATGTAATTATCCCATAATTTTTGTCTGTGTTAACCACATGGCTTGGTACCATTTATCAGTGAAACATTCTCATCTTGCTTCCTCTATGGCTGTGTGACAACTGCAAACTCTTTCCTCTTCCAAGAATTCTCCTGTTCTTATTGCCCAACTCTGCTTCCTGCCTGTCTACTGGCCAATTAGCATTTTATTAAATAATACAAGTGACAGGATAAAAGATCATTGTCCCACAGCATTTCCCACCCCTTTTATTCAAAACAAGAACTCTGAATCTAATATCCTTTGTTTAGCTTTTTTTCCAGACCATTATCCATAACAACTTGTAACCAACACTGTAAACAAAGAAAAACATTTATAATCCATTTCTTGGGAATGCAGGCATAGGTTTCCAGGCTACCTCCTGCTGATTAGGGCCACTTATAATCTTACAGGGGCCTAAAGAAAATTTTAAATTATTGACAAGTCTTGAATAGAATATTCTGTGAGGCTTGATCATCTCAGCCAGCAGTCTTGAAACTGTTCTTGGTTGATCAACTCAGAGGAAATTCCAACAGGGCTCCTCTGAAATGTTGGATAATCTGGACAATATGCTCCTATTAGAGATTCTTCAGGGGGTCTTCCTTGATCAAATTTGAGTTTTCTTAGCCCAGAATGTATTAACAACCTCTCATTTTTTGTGGAAACAAAAGCAAAACCTCTTCTCTAAAGTAACATACCTTTTGACTTAAATTTTGAAGTCAGGCATTTTCAAAATATATATGTTGGATTAATCCAGCAGCATTTACAATCAAATATCTTTTAGCAGTTTTTGCTTTTTCCTTAGCCATCAAACAATTTAAAGACAACACAATAACATAGATTATCCATACTCTCTGTGTGGCTTTATTTTAAACTCTATTTCTTTTGTTTTTATTTTTAACTTTTGGCTTTTTGAGACAGGGTTTCTCTGTATATCTTTGGCTGTCCTGTAGACCAGGCTGTCCTTGAACTCATAGACATCTGCCTGCGTCTGCCTCTTCCTCCACGTGCTGGGGTTAAAGGCACATGCCACTACACCTTGAACTCACAGAGATCTGCCTGCCTCTGTCTCCCAAGTGTTTGGATTAAAGATGTGTGCCAGCACACCCAACTACTCTCTGTCTTTCTCTTTTATTTTAAGGACTTTATCCTTTTTATTTTATCTCCTAAGCTTACATATATTTTTTAACACATTGTAAACCATTTAGAGGTTTTTATTTTTTTTTTGTCTTTGAATCTCTCTTTACTGCATATCTCTCTTTTTCTGACTACATTAGTCTTTAATTTGCTAAGTGATAGGGCTAGGATAAAAGCAGTGGCTTTGATGGCTGGATTCACTCCATTCCTTAGCTTTCTGAGAGTCTAGCATCATGGCAGAGGTACCAGCCAGAGCCATGTTTATTGCTACAACTCTATGGCATTTCAAGGTCCCTGCCACCACCAAGAAGCATGCTGTTGGCTACTCATAAACACCATTTTGGTGGTGGGGCCTCTTAAAAGAGCTGCAAGGTTTTTGCTTCTAAAGCTAAGTCGGGAAGCCTCTCTTAAATGAGGTATACTTGCCTCTAGCAAACAGAGCCCACCTGAGAAAATGCTACCAAGAAGCCATGCTTAACTCTGTTCTTTTTTGTCTAGAATTATTTCCCAAACCCTCTCAGGTTTAAGTATATTTAGCTGTCCACTTTGGCACCATTTGTTAACAGAGGTTTCTGTCCTACCCAATCTCACAGCCATTCAGTCCCAAAGAAATACATAGAGGTCTACAGTAGTTATAAACTGGTTGGACAATTACCTCAGGCTTCTTATTAGCTCTTTCTTACATCTTAAATGTAAGTAACCCATAATTCTTGTATATGTTATCCATGTGGTTTGGTACCTTTTATTAGAGAGGCATTCTCATCTTACTTCCTCTGTGTCTGGGTGACAACTGCAAACTGACTCTTTCCCCTTCCCAGAATTCTCCTGTCCTCATTGCTCTGCTTCTACTTCCTGCCTGTCTACAGGTCAATCAGCATTTTATTAAAATTATACAAATGACAGGATAAAAGACCATTGTCCCACAGCATTATTGTTCTGTTTAGATTATGTTTTCTGCAATGCCTTTCATTATCTATCATCTGTTCTCAACCATTTAGACTCAACCAACAAAATATTGAAAATATTTTTATCTTAATTTTTTATAAAATTTTTATTTATTTTATATACCAACCACCCTTCCTCCTCCTTCCTCTTTTTCTGTTCCCTCCCTTCACCTCCTGTCTACCTCAACCCATTGCCTCTTCTGTTCAAAAGGGGGCAGGACTCCCAAGGGAGTCAACAAAGCATGTCATATAACACTGAGACAGGACCAAGGTCCTCCCTGTGTATAAGGCTGGGTGAGGCATCCCAACATGAGTAATAAGTTACAAAAAGTTCCTGATTCCACTTCTGGGGGCTGTACAAACAGCCTCAGTTACACAACTACCACTCACATGCAGAGGGCTTAGGTTGGCCCATCCAGGCTCCCTAACTGTCAGTCCAGAATCCCTGAGTTCCCAAGAGGGCTAGGCCTGCTGTCTGTGGGTTTCCCTGTCATGATCTTAACCATTCTTATCCATACTATTTCTCCTCCATATCTTCAACTGTACTCCCAGACCTTGACCCAGTGCTTGGTTATGGATATCTGCATCTGCTTCCATCAGTCACTAGATGAAGGTTCTATGATGACAATTAGGATAGTCTCCAATTTGATTATAGGAGAAGGCAAGTTAAAGTGTCCTTGCCACTAGTGCTAGGAGTCTTAGCTAGAATCATCCTTGTTGATTTCTGGGAGTGTCCCTGGCACCAAAATTCTCCCTAACTTCAAAATGCCCCGCTCTATCAAGATATCTCTTTCATTACCCTTCTCCTCTATCCCATCCCCAACTCAACCAACCTGATCCTTCAGGTTCCCATCCCATCCCCCTATCCCTCCTTTCTCCTTCCCCTTTGCCCGCCCACCATGTTTACTAGGACTTCTCATCTATTTCCCCTTCCTAGGGAAATCCATGAGTCTCTCTTAGGATCCTTCTTGTTACTTAGCTTCTCTAGGGCTCTGGATTGTAGCCTGATTATCAAATGTTATTTTAAAAAGATGAATATGTGCTGAACATACTTGTACAGAATTAGAGAGGATGGTGGATTTCAGGAGAACATAGCCCACTGAATTAACTAAGCAAGGCTTACAGAGACTAAGCAGCAAAATGGGGCCTTCAAGGGTCTGAACCAGGTTCTCTGGTGTGTATAGGTTATGGCTGTAAGCGTGGTGCTTATGTGAAACTCCTTCTAACAGTGGGAGTGGGTGTGTCTCTGGCTCTTTTGCAGGCTCTTGGAGGTCTGTTCCTTTGATTAAGTTGTCTTGTCAAGCCTCAATATGAGGGCTTGCCATAACTTGTTGTATCTTATTTTGCCATGTTTGGTTATTATCTCTTGGAGGTCTTCTCTTTTCTGAAGGGAAACAGAGAGGGAGTGAACCGGGGGAGAGGGGAGGCATGGAAAGCTGGGAAGAGTGGAGGGAGGGGAAATGGTGGTAAAATAATTGTATGAGAAAAGAATCTATTTTTAATTTTAAAAATAAAAACTATTTAATAGCTTTTATGCATATCCTACATTATATTAGATTAAATAATCTGAGCTGATTCAAAGCATATGGGAGAATATGCATTGTTATCTGTAAATCCAAGATCATTTCATATGACTTGAGCATATCTGAATCTTGCTTCCCTCATGAGATTCTGAAAACATTATTCCACAAACACCAAGTGAAGACTAGATTATTAAAAACAACTATAAAATATGATTTGTCATTTTCAGACCAATATGTTTCTATATCTAATACACATAGTCATACTTTCTTTCCACAAACCTAATATCTACTCACATTTCCAATTTTACATGTTAGACACTGAACTTTTATCTGTTCTCAATATTATTTCTTAAGTAAGTGGTATCTTCTGCTTTAGTTCACTTTCTATTGCTGTGACAAATACCATAACCAAAAGAAAATTAATTAGAAAAGACTTTGTTTAAGCTCAGCTTTCATCCACTGTGAAGAGAAGTCAGGGCAGAAACTCAAAGTAGGAACCTAGAACCAGGAACTGAATCAGAATGCCTGGAGAAATACTACTTAAGGATTTACTCAGCCTTCTATCTTATATTCCCTTGGGCAGGATGTCCAAAGCACTATACTCAATGAATTTTGCCTTCCTACCGTCAATCATTATTCAAGAAAATGCACCACATATTCACCTATAGGCAATCTGATAGAGGCATTTTCTCAATTGATGTTTCCTTTTCTTAGCTTGTGTCAACTTGACAAAAGAACAAAGGTAGACACCTACTTCTAGAGATGGTATTGTCTGTAACGAAAGTCTTGAAATCTGATCATTATACTTGACCACAATTTACAACCAGCAGAGCTTTGAATTTGTTAATGTTTGCGTAGAAACTCATGCTGTTAAATCCTTTCCTCTCTAGAATCCTAGATTTTTAATGAGCCTCTTAAATATCCTTCCAACCTGCCTGGTTTTGGGAGAAATGTTTTATATTTACCACTATCACATTATTGACAGATGCTGTTCAGCAAGTTCTTATGAAAACACATAAACATAACTAACCTGTAAGTCTGATAAATGTCTAAGGATAATGCTTGCCCAATGGCAATTATGCAATAAACTATGTCCTAGCTGTTTCACATAGGAAGTAAAATGAGACTTCAGTGCACAAGGAATGCACAAACATCTATTGAACTACACTTCACAAGTTATAAAAATAACTTCCCAAGGGCTGAGGTACTAAGTAAAAGATTGCAGTCATTTAATGTAGCACAAATATAAGAAAGGGTATGGTAAATGGAGCAGGTGGAGCACTTTCACATTGATCACTAAACCTCTCCTTCAGCACTGAACCCATGACTTTGCAGGAGACACATAAACAAACGTCTACTCATCCCACATAGGTACTGACAACATACCAAAGAAATAATTCCTCCCAAATATAGTCTAGTGAACTAGCAAGATTTTTGGACTTACCAACAAGAGTGCCAACGCTACTTCCAGAGGCATGGGTGACTCAGACACCCATATCCCCCCAAATCCTTGGCTAGTATACACAATAGCTCTTGAAAGATGCTTCCTTTTGTTCTCTTGCTACCTTGGAGGCATCTGGGCTGGTGGTCTCCCCAACAACAGTTACTACTTATTGAACCATATAGAGGAATCTTGAGAATCTTAAAATTTCAGGAGCTTACTAAAATTTGCAAGTTTCATCAACCCCCTGTATCTTGTATGTATTTTTTTCTTCCCCACCCAGTCTCTTCCACTCTTTCCAGGAGAGAATGTTCCAATTTGGGGAGAAAAGCTATACAATAAGCTTAAATTGCAGGGCATAAAGAAGGACACTGTTCTTTATAGAGAGACAGAGAAGAATATTTCTGGACAACTGGGCATCAGTAGGCAGAATGAAACTAACCTTTACTTTACATCATATATAGAAACTAATTAAAAATTATTTAAAGGCTTAATTATAAGATCGGAGAACGTAGGAGTAGAAAAATACATAGATTCCGAAATGCCTCAAGGCACTTAACATATGTGTACAAATGATCATATATGTTATATAAGAGCACAAATTGTCAACTTGACAGAATCTAGAATCACCTGGAAGGTGTACCTCCCATTATTCCTGTGGTGTTTATTTGATTGCTTTAATTGACATAAGAAAACATCCTCACGTTATATAGTTCTATATCCTGACTGCAATCATGCTATCAGTGGAGGAAAAGACAAGCAGCAGGGTGAAGTCAAAGTTATCTGGTTCCTGATTGTGCATGTGATGTGGACAGTAGCTTCAAGCTCCTGATAACCTGACTTCTCAGCAATGATAGACTGTACCCATGAACTATCAGACAAAATAAATTCTTTCTCCCTCAAGCTGTTTTATCACATTATTTTATCACATCAACTGGAAAAGTTACGAGTCTAAGCAAGAATTCTTACACATAAGTTCTATTATAGACCATATTTCATAACATTTTTATAACAGGAAAATTTACATATTATGCAATATAGAACATATTTGTGTATGATATATGATGTATATGTCAGCTCCAAAACACAAGTAATCAAGTAAAAAAATAAAGATATTGCTAGGCCTCAAATTAGATAGTTTTTATGCAAAGTAATGAGTCACTATCAAATTAAAGAAAGTATTCAAAACAAATATCTGATAAGGACATTTTGTCCAAATTATACAAAGAATTCTGACAATCCAATTACAAAATTAAAATGGAATGAGTCCAATTATCCCAATTAAAAATGGGCAAGAAACCTTTTCTTTATGAAAGAAATAACAAAAGTTCAACAGTATATGAGAAAGAGCTAAACATCAGAAAACATCAGGGAAATGTCAACTCAAGCCAAGGTGAGATATCACCTCACACCTATCATGAGAACAACTACTCAAAAATTAAAGTACAACAATTGGCTAAACTTAGTAAAAAGAAAATAGCCCTCATTTATTGCTGGCAGCAAGGTAAGTTACCAGGGGCACTGACAATATCAGGACAAAATATTTTATTTCTAGGGACATAAGGCAAAATTAATTAGTTCACTGAAGATATGCCTGCATGCCTGGGTTTACTGCAGCAATATTCAAGTGTTAAGTCATGAAATCAACTTTATGTCCAAAAACGATGACTCAAACAATGTGGAATGCACACAATTGTCCATAAAAGGAATGAAATCAAGTGACTTGTGTCAGTGTAGATAAACTTGGAGACTCTTGTGCTAAGTGAAATAAATAAGGAAAAGAAAGGAAAACACACATGCACACGCACACACACAACATTACATTGTCTCACCTCCATGTCTCTCTTAGATAGATAGCTACGTATAAAGAAGCACAGTAGGACAGACATTAGCAGAGGCTAGACCTTACGGGTCAGGTATTGAGGAGATGTTACATGGGGAAATCAAAAAATGCAGTTTGACACAAGAAATTTATAAGCCATTTTACACATGAGATGTCAATAGAAAACAATAACATGCTACTCTTGAAAATATTGGTCAATTTTGGATTCTTTCATTAGAGAGAGAGCTACATGAATCAATAAATTTTAATTATTTGGTAGAACATGGCATATGTGTGTAGCAGATTTTTTTTTTGATTTTTCGAAACAGGGTTTATCCGTAGCTTTTGGTTCCTGTCCTGGAATTAGCTTTTGTAGACCAGGCTGGCCTCGAACTCACATTGTAGCAGATATTTTTTAAAAATATTTTAAAATCCTTATTTTATCTATTATAAAACTTTTTTATTTTAAAATATTTTATTTAAGTCTTTCTTATATAGCCCAACTGTTCTCAAACAGACAGTTCTCAACCTCATGTCTCAGTTTCCTGAATTCTAGGATTAGAGTCATGAATCACCACACCTAGCTGTAATATTATTTTGTGAGTAAAAACACTTAAAGGTTAAGAAAATCTCAGATTTAAAAATATAATGTTTACTGCTATAAGAGCAGTTTATATAATTGTTATTTTTCCAATAGAGCTAATAGTTCTTGTCAGTCTACCAAGGACTTCTTTCTGTTTTAAAGGCTGCCCTTAAGGCTGACGAGACAGCTTAGAAGGTTACAGCACTTGCCACCAAGCCAAACAACCTACGTTGAATCCCCGGGACCTGTATGGTGGAAAAAGAAAACAAACTCCCCCAAAGCATCTCCTGACCTCTATACATGCATCATGGTGCTGTGCTTAACACACACACACACACACACACACACACACACACACACACACACAGAGAGAGAGAGAGAGAGAGAGAGAGAGAGAGAGAGAGAGAGAGAGAAAGAGAGAGAGAGAGAGAGAGAGAGAGAGAGAGAGAGAAACGTTTAAAGAAAGGCTTTCCATATGAAAAAAATGTATAAAATTCCTATGATTAAAGTAAATAAACAAGGTTGAAAATCAATAATAAAAAAACTGATTTACAATTATAATATGTATAGATTTCAAATTTTGAACACAATGTTTTACATACTAAATCAAATGAGGAAAAGACTAGAAAATCTTTGAAAACCCTCAAGTCTATTTCTTATATTTTCTACTTCATAAATCTGTATACCTCCTATTCTTATTTCTATGGGCTGGACTGTTTTTATGAATAAATTTGTCTATGATTTATAAATTCTTGATCTCCCTCTCAAAAAGGCATAATTAGGTTTCTCATCAATTACAGCTTGCACGTGAGACATTATGAGGTTTTAGTTGTCTTTGTTCATCTGCTTACACACACAGAAGGGAGCTTGTATGCCATGTTGTTCTACACCATAAAATTTTAAATGATAGTCTTCATCCATCATATTAAGAGTCCAATTAAGAGCACACAGCATGCTGTGGTTCTACCTGATTTACCTTGCCTGGTGAACAAGTAGACATTTTTTTTTCCCAGTTAGATCCCTAGTATTAAAATTATCCAGGAAACAGATTTAAACTGGATGCCTTGACTGTTAATGCCAGCCGTAATGTTTTTAAGCAGGGAGCTATGCATAGTTTCCATTGTTATCAGAAGCACATCTCACACAGGAAGAAAACTCAAATGACTTCTCAGCTCATGTGAAACCAATTTACTTCCAAGTGGTAATTATCAAAGAGGTGACATTTTTCCAAAGTGTCTAGACCTTTCATGGGGGTTTTGATGGTACCACTAAGTCAATTGATTAAAATACTCTCATTTGTCTACCTGACTTTCTTTCAGTGTAAAATGTTTCACATTATTAGGCAATAAAGTAGTGTGCACAAAGCTAAAGCTTAATCTATGTAATGAGCAACATTCATCACCGTCTTACAGCACTAATCAGGCTTCAGACAATGCAGCCATTTAAAAGTTTGCTAATGAGTGTTTCAATTGGAAGTGAGCGATTTTATTCTTAGGTGTAATAGCACTATTCATGAGCATCCACCGAAAACATTAAACTCTCGAAAGGCCAATACTACAGTTCCCATAATTACCTCTGAAAACTTTTTCAACAATGCTAAGGGATGGAATATATTTGCATAATACACAATTCCAGTGTCCAGTGGCTTTGAGAATAATACATCACCTGTCAGCTTCACCTCAAGTTGGTGCAATGTTCTCTAGATTCTGAGTGAAGCTGAGTCTGCTGTGCTCTGCACTGAACAAACAGTTGGTGGGATTTCAAGTCAGCTGTCTTTGACTAAAGTAGACAGGCCAAGAGAAACTGATGAGAGATGGGGAGTGAGTGAATGGTTAAGCTTTTCTTTATCCACTATTTACTTATTCTTTCAAATTTATTATAATTTTTTACCCTCCCTGTGGTAAAATAGATGACACATAAATATCTACACTCTAACAGCAGGGACATGCGGCTTCATTACCTTACACAGAATAGGCAATTTTACAAGCGGTACATTACTGATCCTTTTAACTATTGTCATTGCATATTCATCATATAGGATGATGGGCTTCTTTTTCACCTTGTCATACCCACGTTGATTACGCTCTTCAGCCTTCCCCCTTCCTCTTCCCAAATATGCAACTTCTGAGCTTTACTTAGTTTGCTTGATGTGATGATCTCAAATTCAATCCATTTTTCTGCAAATGACATAGTTTCATTATCCATTGTTAATTTAAACCCCACTATAAATAGCCACATTTTATCCATGTAAACATACCCGGACTATTGTGAATAGTGCAACAATAAGCATGAATATGTTGGTATCTCTGCTATGTGTTTAAATTTGATTATATACCCAGGCATAATATAGCTGGATAATATGACAGTTCTATTTTTTATTAATTGAACTTATTCATTTATTTTACATCCTAATCACAGTTTCCCCCCCCTCCCCTATTACTCCCCTACCTTTCCCCCATTGTCACCTGCCCCCATCCACTCCTCCTTTGCTTCTCTTCAGAAAAGAGCAGGCCTTCCATGGGTGTCAACAAAGCATGGCAGATCAAGTTGTGGTAGGACTAAGCTCCCCCCTTGCACTATGGCTACAGAAGGCAACCTGGTATGAAGCATAGGTTCCTGGAAGCGAGCAAAAGCCTTAGAGATAGGTTCTGCTTCTACCACTAGGAGTCCCACAAGTAGATCAAGCTACACAACTGTCACACATATATATAGGGGGCTTAGATCAGTTCCACGCAGGCTCCCAGCTGTTGGTTCAGAGTCTATAAGCTCCTATGAGCCCAGGTTAGACAGTCCTATTTTTTTAAATATACATCCCTGTTAAATATGAGATAATTCTTTAAATCCTTCTACTAAGTCAGGACTTTGTCAGACTATTTCTAAACAAATGTGACTGACTCTTTGCTTACTAAGTTTATGCATCTTCACTGGCATTTATTTAAATTAGTAAATTGAGGTGGAAGGATCACCCTGAATCACCCAGGTAGGCCCATACCTACAAGAAACCATAACCAAGCCAGAAAGAGACTGGACAGTGCTATGCTTCTGGTTGTGAGCCTGGAGGAAGCAGTTGAGAAAGTTTATAAAAATAAGACAGAACAAGAAAAGGAAGGGATCCTTAGAGAACTGCAGAAGGAACACAGTGCTTAGAGCACCTTGACCTTAGCCCAGTGTACACCCCTTGGATATCTCTAAACTATGAGGTAATAAATTTGTATTTTGATAAGCACTATACTAAGAACAATACTTATATGGCATCCACTGTCATTATTTGCATATTAGCCATCTCAGTGTCTCTCCTTGCATTTTAAAAATCTTTTATTTTTAGCTAAGGTAAACAGACATTTACAGTTATACAAAATTGATACAAATCATTATCATAATAAACACATAGCCAGCACACACATGTTAAACCAAGCCCTTCCTCATCCACCTGCACAGCTCTAGTAGCACTGCCTGGAACCTGGTAGTTTATTATTATTATTATTTTCACTTCTTCACATAAGAAAGAACAAGCAGCATTTGTCTTTTTGTATTGGATTTAATTCACTTAGAAAAATGCTTTTCCTTTCCTTTCTGACTGCAACCTCAGATTATTTGACATACTGATCTTTTCTTTTTTTTAAATTTTTTAGATTTTTTTATTAAAGCATCAAAAACCAAAAACATTGCTGTTAATAGCAGCTGTGACATTAAAACAATTAATGATAAACTCATTTCATGGAATTTCTTTTGTGACCTTGATTAAAATATATTTCATAAATTTTAAATATACAAAATAATTTGAGTATGATTTTCCTACTCAAAAGCTGATACAAGAATAATATTTACTAACATATTAATTAATGTCTGAGTACTAAATACAAAAAATGAAGATAGCTAAAGAAAGTGTTTTATCCACAGACTGATATTTGGCTGAGCTCTGTAACAAAATGGTGAGACAACCCGAGATTGTAGTGTCCTGGAAGGGTTAGAAGCATTGATGCCCACAACTAAGTGTTAACCCAGTAGCAGAGAGGACTCAAGAACACACCTGTATTTGATCTGTTTATTTCAGGTATGTGCTGGAATGAAAGACTGTGTCCTTGTGTTTTTTTTTAATTTTTAAATTGATTTTATTGAGCTCTACATTTTTTTTCTGCTCCCTTCACTGTCTCTCCTCTCCCTCCTTCAACTCTCCCCTAAGGTCCCCATGCTCCCAATTTACTTAGGAGATCTTCTCTTTTTCTAGTTCCCATGTAGATTAGATCTATATAAGTCTCTCTTAGTGTCCTCATTGTTGTCTAAGTTCTCTTTGATTGTGGTTTGCAGGCTGGTTTTCTTTGCTTTATGTTTAGAAACCACCTATAAGTGAGTATATGTGATAATTGTCTTTCTGTCTCTGGTTAGTTTGCAGGACTGTATTACAAAATGACAGCCTACAGAATGGGAAGAGATCTCCACTAACCTCGTGTTTGTTGGAGCCTAGGCAGGTTGGATGCTCAACTTACTAGACCTGGATGGAGGTGGGGGTTCCCTGGACTTCCCACAGGACAGGGAACCCTGATTGCTTTTCGGGCTGGGGGGGACTTAATTGGGGGAGGGGGAGGGAAATGGGAGGCGGTGGCGGGGAAGAGACAGAAATCTTTAATAAATAAATAAATTAAAAAAAAGAAAAAAAGAACTCTCCAAATTCAAAAAAAAAAAACAAACAGAGATCTGATCTCCAAAATATACAAAGAACTCAAGAAATTCACCATCAAAAGAACAAATAATACAATAAAATAATGGAGTACAGACCTAAACAGAGAACTCTCAACAGAAGAATCTAAAATGGCTGAAAGACACTTAAGGAAATGTTCAACATCTTTAGTCATCAGAGAAATGCAAATCAAAACAACTCTGAGATTCCATCTTAAACCTGTAAGAATGGTCAAGATCAAAAACACTGATGACAGCTTATGCTGGAAAGGTTGTGGGAAAAGGGGAACACTTCTGCATTGCTGGTGGGAATGTAAGCTGGTACAGCCCCTTTGGACATCAGTGTGGCGATTTCTCAAAAAATAAGGAAATAACCTTCCTCAAGACCCAGTGATACTACTTTTGGGTATTATATCCAAAGAATGCTCAATCATGCCACAAGGACATGAGTTCAACTATGTTCATAGCAGCTTTGTTTGTCAAAGCCAGAACCTAGAAACAACCTAGACCAAAGAATGATTAAGGAAAATGTGGTACATTTACACAATGGAGTACCATACAGCAGAAAAAATAATGACATCTTGAATTTTGCAGGAAAATGGATGGAGCTAGAAAACATACTAATCTTTTCATGGAAAGTTGTGTTTCAAGGGTCTAATGCATTAGGAGAAAAAGAAATCCCTTTGTACTGAAGAGGTCAGGTAATATTTTCATAAACATTGCTGTAATCCTTGCTGATCCTTTCTGTCAATTTTAATCCAGAAAAGTCTAAAATAACACATACCATTTGCTACAAAATAGGCTGGTATACTTCACAGTCTCCTCACATTGCACCAGGAGCAAACCCTTGGCTAAAGAGGCAGCCAGAGGCGCCCTAGTGTTAAAGAAACTAGGAGAACAGGACTTTATCTGATAGACCCTTATCAACTTACTCTTAGAAACAAACAAACAAACAAACAAACAAAATGACAATTCCTTCAGTCCCTTCTATGAGTTTTCCTTAAACTAAATCAAATCCCTGGGAGAAACACCAAAGTCTACCAACATTCCAGGACAAGAACTGTCTTTCAATTTGGTCCTACCTGGTATTCCAAATGCAGTCATTCACAAGGCATCATGTGTTCATGAGTCCAAGGTCCTTGTTACAGGATAAAATATTCTTACCAGGGTCACAGAATTCTGCTCACAATTTTTTGCTATTTTCTAAAAAAAAAAAATGATCTGAATCCTTCCATCTTCACTTTTCCCTATATGTCCGTATTGAACGAGGATTTTAAACCTCTGAATTGTACTGGACTATTGGCAATTAATCAATGGACTGACATCCTGTTCATGATAAATGTGTATGTTTCATCTACTGTTTAATCTATCCTTTTTCATTTCATCCTAATAGATCTTTAGAAGCCAGGCAAAGCCTTTTCCTTCACTCTCCACAAGGTGCTAAACATTGTCCCCACCAAGCAAAAAATTCATACTAATAGAGGATTTTGATTCAATCATTTTAATAAATATGAGTCCATTTGATACACGGTTCATTTAATTTCAGAGGGCAGTTGCATTTTTTAGTACTCACAAGTTTCTTCAATCCGTGAAGAAACAGAGAAACCAGGCACTGGGATTACGAAAGAAAAAAAAATCCAGAACGCTGGAGCTCCTTCAAGCAGCACACACTGCTGTGCACCGCTCCTTCATGCTGCTGACACTGCAGACTAAACAGCCTGCCACTCAGTTCTCACTGTTCAGGCAGTGTAAAACGGTGAAGCATTTGAAAGCGCCTCTGATTTATGGCGGCCCAGCTAGAGCCCATCAAAGCTTGGGGTGAGTTCAGAAATAGATGGCTTTTCCTTAGAAATCAATGGCTCCCCTTCCACAGCCAGGAGTAATTGATTAGACATCACTGGTGTCACTACTCCAGTTCTAATTAGATCATTACCTTACCTAATATAGGTATCTGGCATTAAGTCTGCTAGAACGTGTGGTCCAGTCCTAACTGTCCGTCACCATATTTCTAGTGCCGTAGATACTGTTTCTTCTTTGAACAGCAAAACTATTTTTATACTAATGATATCAAACTCATAGAAGTCTTAAAGTTTTCCTGGGGTATATTTTTTTGAGGGGGAGGGATAAAAGTATTGAGTTCGTGCTGAATTAGTCACTAATGCTGTCTACCTCATATTCCTTGACTCGAATTCACCAGAACTTCCTTAAGCTTCTGGGAGTGACATGAAAAACTATAGCCAAGACGTTAGGATCAATCATCTGAAGGCAGGAATCCTTCCCTCTAGTCCAATGACAAACTATCTACAAAATGGTACCTTATATATTTTCAAGGATAATTGAGTGATTTCATAAGTGTAATCCTTCTGATTGACATGGAAAAAACCATCTATTCCAAATAAGAAAAAGAAATCTCCACTTTTTTAATCCTCTTTGATTTGTGGATTGCCTGAAAGATAATAGAAAACAAAAAGAAAAAATGTAGGTGATTTAAAACAAAGTGCAATTAACCAAGACTAGCAAAAAAAAATCAAGAAAAAGGGAAAATGAAGTCTGTGAAGCTGTGATCATTCTTTTTGCATCTAGAATTACATGAACAAGGACCCATTTCTAAACCCAAGCCATTTGTAGTTACTGATATAGTAGTGGATGTGCTTTACAAATTCACTGACTGAGAACAAGGGTGATGAAAATATGCCTGCTATGAATTTAGACATAGCTTATATGTTTCTAGTTCAGAAAGCTTTGATAAGCATTGTACATTAGAAAAATGAACTCGGGGAAAATAGAAGTACCCAGGTGTGAAATCCATTATTCAGTCTTCAGCCTGCAGTCAACATATTAGATATTAGTCATCTCTTCCAACATCAAATTCTCCAATAGAAATACCTAACCCTCTCCCCTCCAACAAAGAAGACCCATTGTTTAGTCAGCATCTGCCTAGGAGTACCAGCTACAGAGCATGATGTCATGTCTGTATGGATTTCTGCTTTCAGCATCCCTATCCTGCTTAATAAGCACTCAAAGTCTAAGCAATCTCATGAATAATCAGTGTTTTGGTTTTTCTCTAACTACTTCTGCCCATTAGAATATTTCTTTTAAAAAATGTGATGGACCCTTTGTTTCCAAAATCCAAGAACAGAAACTCAAGATCTTTCTGTGACATTTGACCACTTCTCATAGTTAGCATGACTAAATAAAGATGGCAATCAGGGAAGCTGATAAGAGCCTGCAGCTAGATCCCTTGTTTTAACATTATCTTAGCCCGCTGAACCTAAATATATTGTGGAGCCCACCTGTTGTCATATCAGACATAATTTAGAGTTAGGAGCAGGGCCTCAATTTTTACCTGCCCAGGACTTCAGGTTTCCCAAATAAGTCACAGTAGGTGTAGCCAATTTCATCCGACTCGGGTTTCAGAAATGAGGGCAGTGTTTATTACCCTATCATCAGAAACAGAGCTACTAAGAGTCTTGAGGTACTCCAGCCCATTACTCAGCATGAAATTTCCCTGCATGGAAAGCACTGCTCCTGTTTGGTGGATTTTGAGCAAGTTATAAATGGATAGTAATAAGATGATGTAAGATGTAAGATAATATAGCTTAATTTTGCTACCATATCCATTCGCTGAGTCGGGCAAACATGCTGACTTAAATGGTCACACATAGATGAGAAGCCATTCACTTCTTCCAAAGCTAGAGTATCAGTGACCAACACTATCCTCTTAACGCTCTTCCAGTCCAGGCAGCACACACAACTACCTTAGTCTGGTGAGCCAATCTACCTTCTTACATACTCCTGTGACGTGAGGGATTAATCTTCCTCCAAGTCTTATCTCAACATTGTTTGCTTGTATACAAGCAAGGAGTGGCCTGCTTTTGTATTAAGATAATAAAAATGGAGACTGAAAAGTCTTGATAATATTTCTGGCAGTCTGGAAATCCTTGGAATTTTTCTTAATCTATACATTTCCAAGTATATTTTGCCACCCTCCACTCTCTATAAAATGCAGAGGAGTCTTTAGGTGAGTTCTTGCTCATCAACTTTGACTCAGAGTTCAGATTTTACAAAGTGAAAACAAATTGCACACTGCAAGTGGTAAACAGTATCATTTTATCCTAATTAAACTGAACCTAAAAAACTCAAAAAAAAAACCTAGAACTACAGGGACTTAAGGCATATCATGAGGAAACCATCAGACAAGTACATATGTCACTCTGCATTTCTGGGTGTCAGTAATAAGATGAATATGTCATTCGAAGTAGTTTCCAAGCAAGCAAAACTAAAGATCATTGGCTTTTTTAAACACTTGAAAAAGTGAAAACAATTTTCATTGTAAAAATCATCCTGTAACATGAATCTTTTTATATACGTTATTTAAATGAAACAGCTACTAGTCAATTACCAATCTATAACATCCAACACATGAACTTTCAACTTTCAAACAGCATAGAAAGCATTGCCCTCTCAGCAGAAACAGTACTTCAAATTTTGATCACTTCTCAGTAAGTAAGCAGTCTTGGAGGCACAGTAAATGAGGGATGTTTTCTGTATACTTTATTTGGGAGCTAAGTTGCTGAGTTTAAGAAACCAAGCATAGTTCAGAAAGAATATTTTCAATTTATGATTGAGTCATAGGGACATAACCTCCTGCAAGTCAATCAACATTTGCTTTCAAGTGCCCAGAATATGTGGAATTTTCTTTTGACAACTCAAAACCATCAGTAGTCCTAAACACAAATGATAAAGGGGCTAAGAAATAAATCACAGAAATATCACTGCTGTGGGACAATGGTCTGCACCCTGTCAATTATATTTTAAATAAATGCTGATTTGCCAGTAGCAAGGCAGGACGTATAGTCAGGACAACCACACAGGAAGCAGAGGTGGGGAAATGAGAACAGGAGAATTCCAGGAAGAGGGAAGCTCAGTGTGCAGTCGTGACCCAGCCACAGAAGAAGCAAGATGTAACTGCCTTGCCGAAAAAGGTACCAAGACATGTGGCTAACTCAGACAAGAATTACGGTCTAACATAAGTTATAAGAATTAGTTAATAAGAAGCCTGAGTTACTGAGACCATCAGTTTGTAACTAATGTAGACCTCTGTTTGATTTCTTTGGGACTTAATGACCGGAAACCGGGCAGGACAGAAACCTCAG
This sequence comes from Microtus pennsylvanicus, assembly GCF_037038515.1. Taxonomy (NCBI): domain Eukaryota; kingdom Metazoa; phylum Chordata; class Mammalia; order Rodentia; family Cricetidae; genus Microtus; species Microtus pennsylvanicus. The sequence goes on along the minus strand of NC_134590.1, from coordinate 73,541,671 downwards.
TCAACAAACATGTCACCATTTACAATGGCCACAAATAACATAAAATATATTGGGATAATGCTAACCAAAGAAGTAAAAACCCTGTACAATAAGAACTTTAAGTCTTTGAAGAAAGAGATTAAAGAAAAAATCTGAAAATAGAAAGAACTCCCATTCTTTTGGATAGGTAGGATCAACATAAGAAGAATAGCAATCCTACCTAAAGCAATCTACAAATTCAGTACAATCCCCATCAAAATCCCAACATAATTCTTCACAGACCTCAAAAGAATAATATTCAATTTTATACGGAAAGATAAAAAACCAGGATAGCCAAAACAATCCTGTACAATAAAGGAATTTCCAGAGGCATCACCATCCTTGACATCAAGTGCTATTACAGAGCTACAGTAGTGAAAATAGTTTATTATTGGCAGAAAAACAGAGAAGTTGACCAGCGAAATTGAACAGAAGACACTGGTATTAATCCACACACCTATGAACACCTTATTTTTGACAGAGAAGCTAAAATTATACAATGGAAAAAAATCATCTTCAACAAATGATGCTCGCATAACTGGATGTCAACATGTAGAAGAATGCAAATAGATCCATATCTATCCCCAACCACAAAACTCAAGTCCAAATGGATCAAGGACCTCAACATAAATCCAACCACACTGAACCTCATAGAAGAGAAGGTGGGAAATAGCCTTGAATGCGTTGGCACAGGAGACCACTTCCTAAATATAACATCAGTAGCACAGACACTGAGCGCAGCAATAAACAAATGGGACCTCCTGAAACTGATAAGCTTCTGTAAAGCAAAAGACATGGACGACAAGACAAAACAACAGCCTACAGAATGGGAAAAGATCTTCACCAACCCCACATTGGACAGAGGACTGATCTCCAAAAAACATAAAGAACTCAAGAAACAAGAAATTAAAATACCAAATAATCCAATTAAGAAGTGGGGTTCAGATCTAAAAAGAGAATTCTTAACAAAAGAATCTCAAATGGCTAACATCCATAATCATGAGGGAAATACAAATCAAAATGACTCTGAGCTGCTATCTTACACCAGTCAGAATGGCTAAGATCAAAAACACCAATGATAATGTATGCTAGAAAGGATGCAGAGTAATGTGTACACTCTTCCATCGCTGGTGGAAGAACAAACTTCTATAGCCACTTTTGAAATCTGTATGGTGGTTTCTCAGAAAACTGGGAATCAACCTACCTCCAAACCCAGCAATACCACTCTTGGACATATACCCAAAAGATGCTCAATCATAATACAAGGACATTTGCTCAGATATGTTCATAGCAGCATTATTTGTAATAGCCAGAACCTGAAAATAATCTAGATGTTCCTCAACTGAAGAATGGATACAGAAATATATGGTACATTACACAATGGAGTACTACTCAGTGATCAAAAACAATGACATCTTGAAATATACATGCAAATGGATGGAACTTAAAAAAAAAGCTATTCTGAATGAGGTAACCCAGACCCAGAAAGACAAACATAGTATATACTCACTCATAAGTGGATATTACACACAAAGCGAAGGCTAATCAGCCTATAGTCCACAACCCCAGAGAGGCTAGGTATCAAGGAGAATCCTAAAAGAAACATATAGGGATGCCCCTAGGGAGAGGAAATAGAGAAGATCTCCTAAAAAAATTGGGAGTGTGGGGGTGGGGAAAAGGGAGAGTGGATTGGGAAGAGGAGGGGGAAAGGGGAGGGGTGAAGAGAACATGATGAAACAGAATGGTCCACATGGGGAAGGACAGAGACAGAGAGCAAGGAAAAAGATACCTTGATTGAGAAAGCCATAATGGGCTAGCAAAAAAATCCTGGGGAAATCTCAGGAATGCACAAAGATGACCTCAGCTGGAACCCTAAACAATAATGGAGAGGGTGCCTTGTTCCCTATAATTAATTACAGGGGAGTTAATGACTACCTTAATTGTCCTCAGAACTCTCACCCAGCAACTGATGGAAGCAGATGGAGATATCCACAGTGAAGCACTGGGCTGAGCTCCCAAAGATTAGTCGAAGGGAGGGAGGAGTGGTAATATGAGCTAAGAGGTCCAGACCATGTTGGGAATACACACTGAAACAACTTATCTGAGTTAAGGGGAGCTCACTGACTCTAGACTGACAGAAGGGGAACCAGTATAGGACCAAACTAGACCCTCTGAATGTAGGTGATGGTTGGGCAGTCTGTGGGGCCACTGGCATCCGGACCTGGATTTATTCCACTGCTTGAACTGGCTTTTTAGAGCCCATTCTCTTTGGAGGGATATCTTGCTCAGCCTAGAAATAGTGGGGAGGGCCTTGGTCCTGCCTCAAACTCATGTGCCAGACCTTGTTGACTCTCCATGAAAAGTCTTACCCTCTCTGAGGAGATGGGTGGTAGGATGGAGGGAAAGTTGGGGGGAATGAGAGGAAGAGAGGGAGTGGAAACTGGGATGATGTGTAAAAGGATAAAAGATTAAAATTTTATTATAACAATAAAGGAAATAGCATAAAAGTAATACAGCTATGACAAATACCATCCTTTAGTTTTTGATTATCTATGACATTGAGCAAATTAATGCCATAATATTAAATGATATATGAATTGCCATTTAATATTATATCATAAACTTATTCAAGCTATTATATGAGCCCCCTGTTACCTAATAGTTATATAACATTTTAATGTAAGTATTCCGTAATATTATGTTTGTGTTTTCATTTCACCTGACCTTTCAGTACAGTTCATTTCCTCATTTCAATTCTACAATATGTCAAATAGCACCTGCCTGTGATATGGATTCTGCAATTTTGGATGATAACCTTTGAGAAAGTTTTTCAAGAGAAAGAAATTTTTAGATAAAGCAAAATACATTTATTACAATATATTATAATTTATGAAAATTATTTTTGTTAGACATATACAGAGATAATCTACCTATCAGAAATGCATTTTTGGTGTAGTATTTCACATTTGCGTAACAGTAACTATAATTATATTGCTTAATACTTCTCACTTAAACCTCCGCAGCCCACATGCTCCACAGACAATGGTTTTATAACCTTTCCAGGAAGAAATATCAAGCAGGAAGGATGAGACACATTGGTGGTTTGGGTCACTTTGGATTGAGGATGAATGTGAAAGTCTCAGTTCAGAAAATTTTGGTGAGGCAAGAGATTTATTTCTACAGACATTGTTCTCACCAACAGTAGCATTCTTCTTTCCTGGTGACAAATATAAGTAAAACATACAAGTATCACACTTTCTTATTTTTTCCTTTGGTTTTTGACATTACAATATGATTACACCATTTCTTTCTTCCTTTTCCTCTGTCCAAACCATTCCATATATCCTTTTTTGCTCTATTTTAAATCCATGGCCTCTTTTGTTTCACTAGTTCCTACTATATGCATAGCTATATACATGTATATAGATATATATTCCTAAATATAACCTGATTTGTCCATATAAAGTTACTTGTATATATGTTTTCAGTGCTGACCGTTTGGAATTGGATAACCAATGTGTGTGTTATTTCTCCTGCTCTCAGCATTTCTTCATTGCCTGTAGTTCTTTATGTAAGTTTGGGGCCTCCTGGTCTTTCCCGTGTCCCCTTTGGTGTGTCTATTGGTGCCATTCCTATGCAGTTCATGCTTAGATAATAATGTTAATTCTTATTTTTGACATGTATTATTATACTACAGCAAGCGAGGTAAGCTAAGGTCTTTATCACTCTCTATCTCTGTCCCCCTCCACACACACATATGAATAGCTTGGGTTTGGAGTCTAAATCCCTGCTATTTTCTCAATATGTGATTTGCTTTCTCCAAAATAAGGATAATAATACATTTTTCACTTAATCATTGTGAGGATTAAAATTCAGAATGATGATAATGATGGCACTAATATTAGCGCACATATGTTTGGTGGTAGACAATGCACTCAGGTCATTCTATAATTTCCAATTCACCATACAACGCTGTCACTTTGAGCTATTATTATCCCTACTTTCCAAATGATAAAGTCAAGGTTTCAAAAGATAAAGTGAGACATCCTATAAAGAGATATCCTTTGCTAGTGCGGCCAACTAATTCAGCTGCTATGCCCTCTTCCAGGAGCCCGGTGAGTCTTATTCTTTGCCCATTGATATTGTATTTGGAATATCACACTTAAAGGATAATTTCAGTAATATTAAATAAATCCAGTCTTAAATGTGAATGCTTTGAAATTGATTTATTTCATGTTTAACTTTAGTGCTTCAATTTTTTTAATGTACAAAAATCAGTTTTCATTTTATGATACATTTTTATGTTTATTTACAAATTCCTATATATTATAGACTACAGTTTTTGCCTTTTCTCAAGTAAAATACAGTAACACAATGCATTCTGTGAAGTGAAATAGACCAGATTAGGAGATAAAATCAAGCACGTTTTCTCTCCTATGAAGAACCTATTCTTAAATGTTAGGGTGGCGGGAGAGGACCATGAGAGGGGAGGACGATCTCTTGAGGTGGGAGAAAGGATAATGGAAGGAAAAGGGAGGACTAGTTGGAGGCATAAAAGTGACCAGGAAGGAGGCATGGGGCATGGAATATGAGTAAGAAAAAAGCACAAGGATATAAACGTGTGAAATTACCATAAGAGATCCACCATTTTGAATGTTACCTAAAAAATAATCAAATATATAAAAATACAGTGATCAAGCCTTTTCACTTTTGTTGATAATATTTTTTGTTCAATATAAACCCAGAAAGTGAGATATGTCTGCTAATTATGTTTTTTTCCTATTGATCTGTATATCTCAACTCTCTTGTTCAATTGTATCACTATGATTAAAATTATTTTCATTAAAATACTTTAAAATCTGCTTAGCTCTATAATATTCAGCGGTCCATGAAATTCAAATAAATTATATATGTTATATATAATTTATATGCCCATATATAATATATTAATATATATACACCTATATGTACCCAAAATAAATTTGTTCTTTCATTTTTTCTCCTGGGGGATTCAGAGATTCACCTGATTTTTGAAACAAAACTTTCAAGATTTTTTGTTTATACACACTAAGTATGACTAATATTTAACATTGTTGTTTAATATTGGCATCAATTTAGCTTGGGGTTTTGTTCACAAAAATCCAAAAGAGCTTTGGTTCTCCTACAAATAATTTGCATTCCTCAAGAACACATAAAACATTTTTATATGTCTTTTATTAGCACTCTTTCTCTTATATCTTCTAGTTAACTATGACCACTGAAGCTAAACATTTGTATTTCAGCCATCATATTTTTAATGTTCAGACATTCTTTTCTCACCATAGACTGCTTGCTTCTCTTTATTCTCAGTTATATCGAATGGAAGAAATAAGGCAAAGCCAGAACATTTCTTGTTGATGCCTGAATTCTAAAACCAAATTGAGCAGTAAGAAGATCAGGGTCAATGTCTGTCTCAAATGCCTGTCTAGATGATGAATAAAGCATAGAATCTTCATACTTTGACCTCTTCCTCAAACCATCAGAGAACTGTGAGGTGATCATAGCTAAGTCAAGGCCCCAGGGTCACATAGGAACAGTGTTCAGCTGAGCTTGCCAAGGATACAGAGTTTCAAAGAAAGTGCACTCAATATCTTTGGAAATGACCTCACACTGTTTTAATTTTTATTTTGTATTGTTATTTCCTGCCTCCTTAGGTAGATAATCAACTGTGGTTGATTGATTGAGGAGTTAATAGCAGAGAATGAAAATGAAGGACTCTCTTTCCTATATTCTCAACCCTGAATCAGCCCTAAGCACTAGCAATGGCCTACTCTCCTTTGTGTGTTGCAGATATTTACAGAAAATCACTCATAGATGGTATTCTTTGTTCTTTTTTGCAGTGATGTACTTGTCCCTTACTTCCCATGGTGACTTTGAGGGTAAGGCAGATGAAAACAAATGCCCCATGTCAGATTGACTTAGACCTCTGTATCTTTTGTGGCATCCCTCCCTGGGTATTCCGTTCTTCATTTTCCAATTTCTCCCCCTCATTTGCTTTTCAGTCTCTTTTTCAGCCTTTGCCTCTCGTTTAAATTCTCTCCCACTCCTTTCCAAGCATAGACTTCCTTACAATTCAATGACACAGTTACCAAGATCTTGTTCCCATATTTGGAGAGAAATGCATATTAATATTTAAGATAATTAATGTACTTGATCTATTACCATATTTTAAAATATTTTATTGCTCAGTATTTTAAACAAGTGTCAAATGGAAAGACAAAAGTGAAATTTTCCTGACAAACAATGAGGAGAAGACAACAGTAAGAGGTGAGTTTACATGAGTACATTGCTGTCACTGTGCTTATGAGCAAAGGTTGCCAGAAGTACAACTACCAAGGAGCAATTTGGGTTGATTAATCTCGACAGTGAGACAGTGCATTCAACTCAGCGAACTCTGGTGGATATTAGAGATAGTGCAGTTATAGTTATTGGATTTGACTCTGCTGATTTTTGAGGTAGTCAGGAAGCAGAGCTATGCCTGGGTTGTATCTGTCCAGAAACAGGACGTTTGCTATGATAAGGAATTATAACAAATATTACCTAAGAAGAATGAAGAACATGTCTGAAGCCAAAAGAAAAATAGAGAAGCCTCTCTTCAATGTGTTCAATAGGAAATGGTGGCTGCATCACTGTTTGGTCAATATTTTTGCTGTTTGGCATTTTAGGCATTATTTTTGTCAACAACAGATATATAATCATACAATGGTACTGTTTGATGATATTTCATGATAGTTTTATGAGCAGAAGCACACATATCAGACAGAGCATCATGGTGTACGTCTTCACTTTGTTCACAGGACCAGGATCAAACCCCTTTGAAAATTCAGCCAGAAAGAAAAAAAATAAAGAAAGAAATTGAAGATACATTTTCCTTTGATTAAAAGTATGTTAGTGTGATTTTTTTTTCATTTGGCTTTGGTGTTTTTTGTTTTGTTTTGTTTTGTTTGTTGCGATAACACAACATCATAAACCACATAATTTAAGAACAACATTCTATTTTATTCAGTAGATGTGGACACTAGAAAGTTCATGTGCTGGGCTTCCTGTGCTGTTCTCCTACACTCTGCACCATAATATGGCTGAAAAGTAGAAGAGAAAGTGGGTGAATACAGAAAAGCAAAAACCTAAGAGGCAAGCTTGCTTCAAGATTCCTCTGCTCTGCAGTGGCTGTGTGTGATAGTTAATACTGACTGGCAACTTGCTTGTCTATGCAATTAATTTCGAGTCAGACCTCTGGGCAGGTCTGTGAGGGCATTTTCAGGAAGGATTAGCTGAAGGCAGGATATCTTCTCCCAGAATAAATAGCACTTTCCTGCAACACCACAGATATAAAAGTTCCTACAAGCAACAATACTGCTTGCTTTCCTGCCTTCACAGCTCACTGGTGAATGCGTCCATCCCATAGTTGTTGATGCCACTGTTACCACTGTTTCCTGACATCATAACTCAGCTTCTTCAGGTTCCAGTGTGAACTGAAGGCCAAAACCACTTTGTAACTGTTGAGACAACAAACCTGCTAATGAACCATTTGTAGGTTCTCAACTTCACTAGCATGAGGATGGCCTTCACTGAACATCTTAAAGGTTTCAGCATCTCTCAATACTTATATTAAGAACTAAATTTCAACATGAGCTCAGGGTCAAACAATTATTTCAACCATAACAAATGTCCTTTAAACAATGGTAGTATATAGCTGAGGGATTTAAGTTTGTCATATTTTAATGCCTAAAAAGATTAAATTTGAACTGGAGAGATGGATTGGCAGGTAAAAGTATCTAATATGCAAGACTGACAACTGGAGTTTATTTTCCAGAAGCCACAGTGGAGGGAGAGAACCAGTCTGCAAAAGCTGTTCTCTGACCGTCACATTTTCTAGGACACATACATACTCACACTTACACACACACACACACACACACACACACACACACACACACACACACACAGACACACACCTTAATGAAATAAATAAAATTAAAATTAAGGTAAGTTTGTATATTAGTGCAAAATGAGAGAATAATGAAGTATACCAATGATGGACACAGAATAGAAAACAACAGAATCTTGGTGAACCAAAATGCAGACAGGATGAAAGTTCACTGAAATGCCTGAATTCTAGGAATCTGTGCAATGATTTTCTCTGAAAATCCATTTAGGGGATGATGTTGAAAACTGACTTGGGCATCTCCTTCCCATAGTAGCAGACTCACTACACATGACACATCTGTGCTCTGTCTGTCTGTTATTTAAACTTTCACAGGGATGCTCCTGTTTAAGTTTCTGACAGCTGACAGAGCATGTCAAGTCACAAAAATCTACATGGAAAGGACAAAATTCAGATATATTATTTCTGGCTGCAAAGCCACACTCTGCTATGTGCATTCATAACCATGCTGAAAATGATTCAGAGAGTAAATAAAATTATTAATAGTTAACTGGAATTTCTAAGTCACATAGGAAATGCATATATAATTTTAAAACTTCATTTTGACTATATCACTAAAACCTACAACATTTTGTTGCTTTTGAAATAACTTGAGACAATGTCAGAAATATATTAATTACTTCAAATCATCTGAATAATTTATCAACTTCTCTATATATTGATTACCAATGACACAGTGACATTAGAACTTCAAAATCAATGTTTTAATGGTATAAGTTGATGTCTAAAATATTAACAAAAGTGCACTTACAGCTCTTTTCCCTCAACCTACTTTTGTTCTGTTAGAGAAGAAATGCTTTTAAAATAAAAGTTGACCCAGATAAAAAATCCTGCTAACCTAACTTGCAATTATACATGTAAAATATAGACCCCAAATTAGGCAAACTCCCCAAGTTTCAGAATTGGGAATACCCAGAGAGTCAGCTTCCTTTATTATCACTTTGAACAATGTTCCACATAAAACAAAGCTACTAATCAGTAGTTAACTAAAACCACACGCTATTCTTTATTAACATGAGATTGCAGATGTAGTGGGAAAAACTTGGCCTCTACAGCAGAGTAGCCTGGATTTGACTTTACAATGTGACTGGTTTTAAATTTGTTTCACAGCTCTCCAGTTTTAGAATAATAAACTGATCTCAATAGGTCTGGTTTTCTGCATTTGTACATTGATTTTAATATTTTGCTTTCTATAGCATTGTGGAGAAACTTAGCTGTCATTGAGTTCATAAGTCATGTGACCCAAGCCAAAAGTCACAAAAGCAGGGCAGATGTTTCCATCTTTGTGTTCATCCATCACTAACTATAGTGCTACTCTCCTTGTTGCTCACCAACTTAATGACCACCGGCAGGATTAGAACAAGCCCCACCATCATCACCTTCATATTATCTTCTTCTAGTCTAGGTATGATGTTCAACACTTTGTAAGTATAATCATAAGTCTGTTATGATGACATATGTGTTTAATACTGGCACTTGGGAAGCTGAGGAAAAGTATGGCAAGTTTAAGGTCAACAGAGGCTATGTAATGAGACCCTGTCAAAAGAAAAAAAGAGAGAAAAAGGAGGAATAAAAACCACATGATCATACCTGTAAACTTGTGGTTGTAGGAAGTCAAAAAGCTAAAATATCACCCAAAGTTCTGTAACCACTTCATCATGTTAGCTTTTTAACATTGAACTTCCCCAGGATTTTGGTTTGAAACTTTTCTGCAAAATTTCTCTCATTGAGTTACCTGTCATTAGTTTTATGATTTGATACACCATCTGCACACAAGTTGCATATGTACATATATGTTTCCTAGATCATACAACTGCCCTCAATTACAGATCATGTTTGATTACTTATCCTTGAGTTATCATGTATATTAGTAGTAACTCTGGGCATTTCCCGCAGATCTCTGCTTTTAAGTTTTGCTTATTTTTGTTAAAGGGACTTAAATATTCTTTTTTGATTGTGTGCCTATGTGTGTGTGCATGCATATGTGTTTGTGTGAGCACATGCCCACATGCACATGATGTGTGTGTGTGAGTACATATACCACAATGCTCATGTGAGAAGTCAAAGAACAACTTTGTTGAGTCAATTCTCTCATTCTATTACTTCTGTGGACTCTAAATATCAAGCTTTGGTCACCGAGTTTATTTGTCAGTGCCAACTGAGACATGTTGATGGTGCCCAAGAGACAAGGAAAGCAATTTTCTTTCAAAACAATTTTTCTTTTCACAGTGCTGAAAATCAGACCCAATACCTTGTGCGTGCTATGCAAGCCATCAGGCTACATTCCAGGTTTTACATACATGGTTTGATTAACCAAATATGTAGGAAGCATTTTGACTTTCCAGACATGCTATCTAACCAAGCAGCAGAGAAACAAAATATTCACAGGATGTGCTTCTCCTTGGCTTGCGCTCTGGGTCCTTCTCTCCTCAAGATGGCTTTGGAGTATCATCCTTTCATTTTCTCCCCTGCTCCTTCTCAGGCAGCAGCTTGTGACATGCTAATTTGTTAAAAAGAAGGTTGATTTGTGGCACATTCTGACCTCAACTGTCTGCCACTGTAAACATTGTAAATACCCTTGCTTTTGTAAGTGCAGCTCTGTGATGGCTTTCAGTGCCATCTGCCTCCCTCTAGCATCCCTGGCCATCACCAGATCCGCCCTTATGCTCTGCCCTCTATGCTGACTCTCAATCTGCAGGTATACTGCCACCTGCAGGCTGTAGACATGCTGCTTGTTGAATCTCTTCTGAACATCTTCATGATCCCTTTTCATCGCCCTTTGCTCTCTGCCAGACATGAGTATCCTTTTCTCAGGGACTTCTATAACCAGTACATTAAAATCAACAAGTTGCAAGGCCAGAATTTCCTACCCTACTTCCTAGCCATAATTTCAGATACTACCTTCTAATATTCTATGATATCCATTTATGTTCCTCTAGTCTTCTCTTACCTTACTAGTCTACAAAGACCCTCAAGTGAGAATTTTCTTTCAATTTTGTTCACTAACATTTCTAAAATAACATAAATATTGTTAAACATATTTGAAATAATGGGTGTATTTTTGACTGAGTGCTAGTTGAAGGCAAGCTAAAGCAAGGGAAAGAAGCAAGCATCAGGGGAAGGCTTGATTTACAACAACCCGGTCTCAGGATAGTAACTGTGAGAATTAACCCATTTCTGAGAAAAGAATTTCCTCTCAAAAGACCCATCTCACCATTGTTCTAAGAATTACTTTTCCAGCATATGACCTTTCAGGAAATGAGTTCAAACAGAGCAATCAGTGTTAGTTTCTCGGGCTTTCAGAAGAGGCTTGGCAGGTGGCATGTGCTGATTGGTGCTTAGGTCCTCTTTTTATGTCATCTTTGTCATTTTTGCTTACCCCATCCCTCTCTTTTACACACACACACACACACACACACACACACACACACACACACACCACTGCCAACGCTAAGTGACTGTGTCCTCATCCTGCAAGTCCTCTCCTGCTCTAGAAATAGGTATCGATGTGTCTCCACATCCTCACCCTCCTTAAGTATTTCATTATGCTCCAACGCTTAGCTGTTTTTCTACGTCCTGCACCGACAAAGTGATGTGCAAAGTGTTAACCCGAAGGCACCTGGTGACTTAGCCAATACTGTGGGGGCCTAATCAGAATGATGTGTCACATTGGGATGCACAGGTTTGGAAATATTAACTGTGAGTCTAGGTGAGAATGTGAAAATTATCAAGGGCTTAGCACTTTCTTGGTACCAACCCAGCACTTATGCAACAACACACAGTAAATTTCCCCTGAGCTGTGCATGCTTTTTGTTTTCTGTTAAATAAAAGCCAAGAAACTGTTTAAGAAACAACCTTTACTCTGTGTAGATTCATGAAAATTACATCCCTTGAGTTTATGTACAAAGGCTTTTAGAAGCCATAGACAGTGTTTTCTGTTACTACAGGTTTCCAATTCCTCAAATGGATGTGTCTTACAAGGGCATTCAATAAAAGCTGAGGTCAGAACACAGCTATACCAGGGAAAGCTGTTACTGAACACATGTGATTTAATTTGATCCAAGAGTGGTGTTGGTTTCTAATGCTGAAAGAGCTCGGCCAGGTCTCCACAAAACAAAGGAAATGATTATTTGAACACTATATGGTTCTCATGGATTTCTTATTGATTCTTAGAATAGCAATAAAAATAAACTGTTAATAAAGAATGCCATGATTTGTCTTAGCTAATCTTTCTTAAAACCATAATTGTATATGATCAGTGCTGGGGTTTGGCTTAAAATATTGCCCAAATGACTTGTATTGAAGGTTTGGCTCCTAGTCTGTGTCACCACTGGGATGAGATGGAACCTTTAATAAGTGTGACTTACTTTTATAGGAAGTGAGGTCACTGGGGCATGCCCTTGAGAGGGATATTGGGATTCCAGCCCACTTATGTCCTTCCTGACTGTCAAGAAGAGCTTCCTGCTATTATACACTATGTTGCTACAACACAAACAACAACAAGTCAGAATAAACAAGACCTCTGGAACAGTGAGTCCACAAAGATTCTCCCTCCTTACACACTCATCCTCTCACGTATTTTGCCATAGTGACAGGCAGATGTCTAACACAACCTTTCCATCCCAAACATGAAAATAACAATAGTATTTTTTGGGAGCCAAAGTTTAATTCTTATATAAAAGATGGTAGTATGCATACCCATAGTACCTAAACAGGAAGGAATTTCTTCAGCACAAGGTAACTAACTTTGTTGGTTCCTTCATAGTTGATCCGCTGGAGCCTTCTGTATCTATTGACCAAAATACTAGGTTGAAATGGAAAGTCAAAATTTTTTCAATGATGAAGAAAGGGGGAGGAATATTATTTTCTTTTGATTCTCTCAATTGGATGAGGAACTATATTGATTAAAAATCCAGTGCTTTGCTGGACAAAGATGGTGCTCACATTTAATCCCAGCACTCTGGAAAGCAGAGGCAGGCGAATCTCTGGGAGTTCCGACACAGCCAGGCTACACAGAGAATCCCTGTCTTGAAAAACAAATAAAAAAATCTAATGTTTTAAACATTGTGGTGGAATGGTAGAAGGAGTCTTTACCTTCCCTGGAAGTCTCATTGTTGAAGACTCTTCTACTATGATAGTGACAGGTGGGACCTTTGGGAGGCAATTAAATCATGAAGACCTGATGAGATGCATTCTGAGGGGGCTTTCTTTCTTCTCATCAATTGAGCACAGAAGCAAGGTACAGGCTAGAAACCAGGAAGGGAGCTGAGTAGTCTTCAACTTTCAGATCCACAGCTGCAAAAGTGTATAAGCCTCTGATCAGATATCTTGTTACATCAGTCTGCGTGGATCAAGACAAGTTCTACTCCAATTCCAGCACCCATAAGCTGAGTCTTTCAAAGCAGATTGACAGTTTTTCTTAATATCTTTTTCTTAAAGAGTGGCTATTATAACATCCTCAGTCACCTACAGTGAGAATCAAATAATATATGGAAATAATTTATTACACATGCAGTCTTCACAGATGAGCAATTGAACCAAGAGTCTCTGACACAAACAGGGCATCAGACTCAGGCTTGAGACTTCATAGAAGGTATCTGTATATGACTTCTGCTTATTTGCTGGTCCTGAGTAAAACTACTCCCCTGTAACGTATAATTCTATGTTTTGTCTCTGCATCACTTCTGATGCTAATTATACAGGTTAGGCAATTATCCAGTTACTGCTCATGGGTCTCAAAAAACAGCTTTAAAGTTAGCTACATTGTTAGCTAACTGTCACCCGGGAGATGATTATGCAACACTAGGCAACACAATTAAAGTATTCTTGAAGAGGTGGGATAAAAGCTTTCTGCTCTGACCTTTCAAAACCCAATTGTAGCAGACGTGATTTTCCATTATAGTTGATTAAATGAAATAGATACATCCCTGATGAAACCAGGGCAGGTATTTATGATTGTAGACATTAATGAAAAAGAAGGACCTTACAACTACAAGTGAGAGAACAGGAGATGATGATTTAAAATTGCTTTGTGGCAGGGCATCATTGAGATGGGATCATGCACACTACATCAGATTACAGAGACCCCCCCAAAAAAAAAGACCAAAATCATTGAAAGGGGATCAAACTGAGTCTGATGCAACTTGCATTTGCTAGATGAAGCAACATACACACAGATGGTGTGCTGCGCTGCACTCCTCCTGAAACACTGCCTGCTTCTAGGTCAGCATGAAGCAATCAGATGCTTCTTCTACCATTCTCCAAAGCCACCTCATTTGACCCATGCTTGAGGTTTCTGCCCCTGGACTTTACATAGGCAACTGCTTTGCTGGGTTTTGTAGCTTGCTCTCCTCATGACAATCAAGATGACTTCAGAGCTTCACAGCTTTAGTAACTAGAGTGACCCTGTTCCCCGAGGCATTTTCTTCTTATTAATGTTCTTAACCACTAGAAGTTGGGATTACACAGAGCAGAGGACCCACATAGCCAATTCGGCTTGTGCTTATCTAGTCCCTCTGCCGCTTAGTGACATAAGGCAGTGTGTTTCTGTTCCTGTGCCAGGAGATCCTCCCACTCACATGTGTTAGCTGCACTTGGCTGTACTTTGCTGATGTACTTCTTTCTCTAGTATTCTTTAGTTTTTCTTCCTGATTTCTGTTTCCCAGAAGAAATATCTCAGTGCTACTTGATGACTCCAACAGGCTAGCTGTTCTTGCCTTATTGATTCTCTGAATTGAATTTTGTGTGCCGACTCCCATCTTCTCCCTCAGGTCCTCCCCAGTTTAGACTTGTGCTGACCAAGGATTCTGTCCCACCTGGTCCTGCAGCCGTTAAGTCCCAAAGAATCACACAGAGGTCTACATTAATTATAAGCCAATTGGCTCATTAGTTCAGGCATCTTATTAACTAATTCTTATAACTTACATTATCCCGTAATTTTTTGTCTGTGTTAGCCATGTGGCTTGGTACCTTTTTCAGCGAGGCAGTCACATCTTGCTTGCTCTGTGTCTGGCTTCCTCCCTGGCTGGGTGACAACTGCAGACTGAAACTTCCCTCTTCTCAGAATTCTCATTGCCCCACCTCTACTTCCTGCCTGATTTTCCCACTTATACTTCCTGCCTGACTAGTGGCTAATCAGCATATATTAAACAAGTACAAGAAACAAATCTTTACAGGGTAAAACCATTGTCCCACAGCAGACTTGAAATGAGAAGAAAGAACTAAACTTCACCTACAGAACCATTGTTTTCTTCTTTGGCAGAGCAATTTGATTGTTGAGATGAGAACAGAATAACCCTGAAACTGGAAAATTCTGTATTCTGCCCAAATTCTGTTCTGGAATATCTGTATACCATAAGGTAAGTCCTTTCTACAAAGCCCTTCCTTAAGCTACAATTAATGCATATCTAATGCTGTCTCCTCTAGCTCTGAGGGTTTTGGATATTGTCAATGTAGGTCTAGAGCTGACAGGAAGAACCGAGCTCTTTGTCAGTGATTAGTACTGTGTATCTTACCAGCTCACTTCTCTGGTAGAAAATGGAGAACAGACCAAAAGAGAGACACTCTGTCCTTCAGTATAATAGAAAATCTGGTAACCCAGAAACCGCTACAGTAACATTTAATTCTCACTTCACTAGTCCAAAATGATAGGATGTATTCATGAGTTTAAAAAGAGAAGTAAAAACACCCTCCTGACTGATTTTGGCTGCCATCAAGCATAAGAAAAATCCAAACACAGGAAATAGAAGAAAAAGAACAGAGATTAGCTGACCAAAGAGCAGCAAAAATTCAAAGACTGCAGGCTGCATAAAAACCAAAACATTGAGTGGCATGCCCCATCAGCAGTGTCAGGAGCCACCAAACATTGGGAAGTAGAAATATGAAAAAGGTCAATGCACTCTATGAATCTATCTAGTTCCTATATGGCTTTGTGTGGTGTGAGACCAGTTTTTGAGAATGGGGCCACGATGTGTGTGTGATTCATGCTCTAGATCCCATACCTATCCCTGCTGTTGGAACCCAACAAGGAGTCTGTTTCTATATTCAGCATCCAACTCATCTCTAAAATGGAGATGATAAGCAAATGCATATCAAGGTCCTGAGCATATTAAGAATTTCAATGAATGTGCAGGCCAAAGAATAATAGTGAACCTGTCCTCAATATTATAAATATGATCCCTTCCTAGAACTCTAATTGCCTGACAAGGCTCTCAGTCCACACCCTCCCCACGTGTGGGTCCATCCTCTCAAACCCAATTTTTTTCTTTCAACCATTATGCTCCTTGCTCCTTGTTCTCCCTTCCCTTATTTTTTTCTCTTCCTACTCTATCTTTGTGTTTGTTTTTCTTTTTATCTTGTGTAGTGTCTGACTTTTATTTTCTTTCCCATAGTGTGGAACTTGCAAGAATTTGGTAAGTCTAATACAGGTTGGATAACCCCTGAGTTAACTCACATATGAAAATGTCCATGTAATTTATAAAGACATTAACAATTTTCTCATTTATCCATCTATTCCTTATGGTTAAAAGTATCATTTCGCATTATTTTCCCATTTACCTTCTGTTGTGACTTGGCTTTCATCTCTCTCCATGACGTTAGGTCATGTTCTCTTCAAAGTAAGCTAGGAACTCCCCCAAGTCCTCTGACTCTTCAACTTGCCTCTGGTAAGAATGTGACATGTTAAAAGATATGCCTCTGCCTTTACACCCAGAAGTTGGGAGGCAAAGGCAGGTGGATCACCATGAGTTTGAGGCTAGCCTGTTCTACAAGGCCTAGTTCTAGTACAGTATCCAAAGCTACAGAGAAATACTGACTCAGAACAACCACCACCACAACAAAGATGTGCCTCAATGGCACCATTGTCCATTTCTGGGCATACAGAGGGAGGTACCTCTGTTTCCATGGAATAAACAACAACAAAGCAAACAAAAAGAAGAGAACACTTCAAAGTAAAAATACTTCAATGGCAGAAGCTTCAAATGTAAGCGTGCTCAGTCCTCACTTTAGACTCCAAGCTCTTAACAAAACACACATGGTACAATCAACAGTAAGAGTGTACTCGGCAGATGAAGCATAATATCTCGACTGGTTACCAGTCAGAAGAATGTATCCATTGTTGTAGGCTTGCCAGTGACCTGCAGGCTTCAGTTCGGAAGTTATGTAACAAAATGGATGAATTTTCATTCAGAAAAACTGACTTGAAATTATTCTCTTTATTGTAGTTAAATATTGGAACATGATAGCTAGTAAGGATAGAGCTTATGCAAAAACAACCTCGTTCTGTTGTTCTTTGCCCCTATAACAGTTAGAATTAGGTCTCTGCTATACAATAATGAACAAAGGTTTACCTTCCCCCGGTGTCTTCCACTGTGTGTAAATAAGAACTGTAAATGCTACCTCACTATGGTAGGGGTAGAGGAAATGATGAAGAATGAAAATGTTTGTCACTGTCCACCCTGGAACCTAGGGTAGTCCCAGTAAATTGGCATTTCCCACCTGCTTCTTCCCAGAACTTGTGCCATATCCCACTACCATGTACAGGTTATTTATCCACCTGATTTGAATGCCTAGTGACCCCTAGTGTTTGACCTGATTACACATAGAATGACTTTGTCTTAAGCATTCTGTGACAAGGGAAGATTACAGTGCTTACCATTGGTGACAATTAAAACCCACTAAAGGAAAAAAAAAGTTGTTTGGCAGGGGAGGATTCTAAAACCTTGCATTAGCAGACCACAGAAAACAGCAGCATCTGCTCTCGCCTCTATGCTCATAAAACAAACATTTTCTACTATGAAAATCATTCTCTGGAAAGGCCCTCCTGATATCCCGTGTTTGTATAGCGTTCCTGCCACACACTGAGGATATTACAATTTTCCTCTCCCGTTCTCACTCCGTCTTTATCTTTACCCATCTTTTTCTGTTTTTGTTAATAACACGGTATCATTTTAAGGCAATAAAGGGACCATCACTGCATCCCATATTGTTGTTTATATCAACCAAGTGCTCAATTTGGTAAATAAACATATGTCTTAGCATTTTAAGTCTGTGCTGGGCTTAAATGTGATGTTGTTCTTTCTTGAAACACAGAATGAGAATCATCTACTAGTTTGGGGCTAAGCCCATCCATCCCTTATGATTCTGTTTATCTGAAAAGAGAGTATTATACCTTAGAAGTTCCCCCAGAAAACTGGATTTCAGAAATAAAAGTGCTCTGATTCCAGATTGTAGATTTGCATACTGTTCACAAGGTAATATGGAGCTATTTAAATAATAGCACAATCGTGTGTTAAATGCAATTAATACCAATAAAAATGAACCAATCATTTAAACTGCTAGCAAAGCAGGTTTACGCTACAATGTTTTTTGTGATTTTTTATTACTGTTGTTAAATTAATATAATGTTTATAAACTCCATAGACTTCCTTATGAAAGAAAATAGCTCAATATCCCACTTTGACATCTGTGTTAGTATATGCTCTTTGACACTGAGCATAACTAAGTATCCCAATTAGTAACTATAATGGCCAGTGTATAGCTACATAAAATGTAACTGATCAATTTTGGTTTGGCTTTGGTATTTTTAAATGTTTGACATTCCATATTTTATTCCATGTATTTATGGGTAGCATGATGCATGTATGGAGGTCAGAGAACAACTTGGAGTTGCTTCTTTTCTTCTACTATGTGGATTTCAGGAACCAAAATCAGGTCATTATACAGAAAAGCAAGTATCTTTCTTTTTACTACCTATGAACCATCTCATTGGCCTGCTGTGGGACAATGGTCTTGTACTCTCTGTAAAGATTTGTCACTTGTACTGGATTAATAAAGTGCTTATTGGCCATTAGCCAGGCAGGAAGTATGGGTGGGGTGACCAGAACAGAAGAATTCTGGGAAGAGGAAATGCTCAGTCTGCAGTCATCACCCAGATGTTGAGGATGCAAGATGAGAATGTCTTACTGATAAAAGGTTCCAAGCCACGTGGCTAACAGAGACAAGAATTATGGGTTAATATATGATATAAGAGTTAGCTAGTAAGAAATTCTGAGCTAATAAGCCAACCATTTTATAATTAATGTAGGCCTCTGTGTGTTTCTTTGGGACTGAATGGCTGTGGGACCAGGTGGCACAGAAACCTCTGTTAACAATGGCCCTGATTTCTTAAATCTTCCCCCTCCCAAAATTACTGATGAAACACCCAATAATAAACTCTCCGAGTCCTATAGAACATTCTGAACCAGTAACTATGAGAGCAATTAAGAAAGGCAATCCTACTTGTGAGAGGTAACATCTTAAATTAATTTAAGAAAATTAAAGGTGTTATCATTTGCTGACCTTCCTTGTCTCCTGGGTACTCTGTTCCTTTAGGAGACAAGCTCCACCCTGAAAGCTAAACTTAGGCCTTCTTTCCATCTTCTCTCCCTCCCTCTCTCTCTCCCTTTCTATCTCTCTTCTGAAGAGGTAACTATTACCTCCCTCTTCCCCCTCCTCCATCTCTGTAACTATTATCTCCCCCTTCCCCCTCCCCCATCTCTGCCTCTCTCTCTTCTCTCCCCTTTTTCCTTCCCCCATTTTCCCTTCCCATTCCCCTCCTTAACCCACTAAATAAACTCTATACCCAAACTCTACATGGTGTATATCTGTCTGTTTCTCACCCACTGTGGTCTCTCACCCACCAAAGGGAATCCATCAAGACTTCAGGTGGTCCCCTCTTCCCCTAATGGGACCACCATCCCTCGTGTGATTGGTCCTCCACCATATATAAATAACAAAAGGGATTTAATTATGTTGCTTTCCGTGATACAGAATGGAGTTGTAGGATAGTTCCTTGGCAATAGTTCTGATGTCCTATAAGAAGAGGAAAGGGAAGTCTTGGAGGAGAAAGAATACTGGGAGAGAGTGACAAAGTGAAGGATGAATAATCAGAAAATAGTGGCATATTTATAAAGATGTTACAATGAGACCCATTTGTTTTTATACTAGCTTACAATTAACTTAAAATTTAGTTCCTACATTCTTAAAACAATTCTTGTAGTAAGAGGAGATGACTGGTGCCTCTGTTACTCTCCCCTTCCATGTCATTGAGTACCAGGGATAAATAAAATAATTTAATTTCTGCTTGCTTATCTCAATAAACATAACTAACTGCTTCCTGTAGTATCCATAATGGTTTAGAGAATGACTTCCTAACCTGGGTGACCATCTTTCACTCATCTTTTCCCATTTCTGAGCTAAAGATAAGTTTATGGCATTACAACTTGAGGGCAGTATCAGTCTCCATTTGACGATTTTCCTTTAAAATTTTATTTTACTACTTTACAGAGCAGGTAACTGAGTCCACATCCCTCAGCATATTGACAAGTGTTCTACCATAGGGCTACATTCAGACTCTGGGCTGGTCTTTTAAAATTTCCTTAATACTTAACTTCTTGCAATAAAGACATTGGAAAGACATATGGAAATACATTAAAATTCTTAGATAATACAAAGATTATTTTTAAGAATAAAAATAGAATGAAAATTTGTTGTTCCTACTTGATTGGTAACTCTAATATTTCCTGGTTTGCTACAAGAATGTTTATACATATACATGCATCAAGTTGTTCCTTATTTGCCTGGTTTTATTCTGGTGTTTTCTATTGCTTAAAACTAGTAGAGAATAACAAAACGTGCATAATATATTACTGAGCCTAAAGAGACTTCAAAGTATTCATAAAATATTATGGTTTTGGCATATTTGTGATAATGCTTAGTTTAGGCTTTGAATAACCTGATTTTGTTGGTTCGCATTGCTGTGGATTTCAAGGTTGTAACTAGCATAATGAAGTGCACACACCATACAAGCAGCTAAAGGAATTGAATTTTAGCTAAGTTTTTTTTTTCTATAACAACTCAGATATATATTATATAAGAAGAGAGAAAATTTCCAGTCAGGTTTCTTTGTGTGAGAACCTGGTTTCACTGTTCATGTATGTTCTTGCCAGTTCAAACATTCACAGTATTAAAAACTTTCATTGTCTACAAAAAAGAGCAATTGATATCATCAGCTAATGACCAATTACCCATATCAAAGACTAGAATACAGCTCGTTTCTGAAAATCTCCTAAGAAGTGCAAAACCCTTTTGGAGAGATCAGTGTTAAGTGTGCACCATCCAAGGGGCTGCTGTTCTGCAGGGCATTCATTAGCACTAACAAGGTCTGAGGCACTGAATGCTCTCTTTTGTCAATGTAGTACACCATTAGACTTTTCTACGAATTGATTGTAATCACCTTTATCTTGAAGTTCAAGTAGGTAATTTGGCCATAAGTGCTTCCATCTGAAACCTTGCATTTTCAGACAGTGCTAATCCTGCCATAGAGACATCTGTGTTCTAGGACCTGAGACCATAAACCACATCTGGTCCATGTATAAGACTCATGAAATGGATTAATGTCTTCTGTTTCCCTAGCACTTCTTAGGGTGAGAGAGGGAGCAGAATTAAATAGAAGTCAACAGACAAGATTTATCAGACAGACAAAAATAAACTTGGAATCCCTCCCAGACTATGACAAATTTTGAAGAATTTCAACCTCTACTTCTGACATTTACTGTCGTGAGTGGCCTGTGTAGTCTTCTATTTCATTTACTTATAAGTAATGTTAAATATAGTTCTCTAATAGCAAAGAATTAAGATCTGTCATAACCCGAACAACCTTGGGGGAGGATCCTGAGCTTAGATGAGAAACGGCTTAGTTTACTTTCAACTCTGTGAGACTCTGCACCCACTTAAACCTTTTCTGGATTTCTAATAACTTGTGATAATGCACTGTGAACTGATATTTTCATAAGGGAATAATTATATATTTCCACATAAAGCAGTGACAAATTGTGAAACTTTAAACATACTCAATACCTACATTTAACATTGTTTTGCATATGGAAAGTTAACAATTTGAGGGCTGATAGTTTTGGCAGACGCTTTGATTAGTAGGTTGAAGGCATTCTTTTATCAACCAAAGAAGTGTAAAATACCAAAATACTCCTTGGCTACATAACAATTAGCAGAGGCCATTAGTAAAAGGCACAGTTCAAGCGGGAATGAGTGAGCACTATGCTGTCCAATGGACATAGGGCTACAGGCAATCTGATGGAACCCTGTGTGGTGGACATGAAGATGAAAACATTATTCAAACAATGCAGACTGGCAAATGATTTACTGTTCTGTGAAAATGTCAATGGAAGACAGAAGATTCACAAGAACGTCTTGGAAGTCAAACCCTCAGCTTATCAATCATATGTGGCAAAGTAAAGAAGGGACAACACTTTGGAATCCCTATTATGGGATTGCTTATCATCTTTCCTGTTCTTTTCAGTTGAGTGAATATATTTGTTTCTTTTGTTGAGAAATGAATTATTATAAGCTTAGAAGATAGAAAGAATGTACTTATTCTCTCCAGGTTTCTATGGGTTATGTGTTTATGTAGGAGTTGATTATCTATTCTTCCCAGGGCTCTCCAGGATAGAGACAGATGCCCACTCCTGGTAGAATTTATCTCATTCAAGTTCCCTTTTGGAATGTATTTAGATGGTTATATAATTGATTCCCTCAGACAGGATCTTAGTCCCCATTTTCTTTCTTGTTGATGATTGCTCCCAGAAGTCCACATATAAGCTCAAGATTCTCGCCTCAGCTCATACTCCCTGTTAGTTCCTCTCAGTCTTCCTCTATGTTTTTTCAAACACTTACTGGAATCTGTCAGAGTCTTCCTTTTTGTCAAATTAATCACCCTTCATGGTATTCCATCTTATTCAGTTTCTACCTATGCCAAAATGAAAGGACTTGAAAGAATATGGACACCAAGGATAAAAATTAAAAATGTTTCTTGGAATTCTGTCCAATAGAGTACGAGGGTCACAAACAAAAGCACAAGTCATCCAGATCTTTGTAGACTAGCATGCAAAAGGCATTGAAATAGAAAACTGGGGCTTCTATGACTTCAATTTGCTAGTATCAAGGTGCAAGCTGGCCAGGTGCACTAATATAAAGAATAATGGGAAAAACACTGAGAGATGTGGTTGTAGATGCCAAAGGTCCTAAGAAATGAAAGTTGGTTCATAAGAAAAAACATGGGTGTTATGGTAAAGGGAAGATATACGTGTATCATAGCAGTAACATTTGCTTAAGAATAAATAAAGCTGAGTTTAGATGGCATGGACATAATTTGCAAAAATCAATTTCCAAGTGTTAACATAAAGCAGAAATAGAGAACCAAATGGTAGTCCAATTCCTTGTGGTATATGTACTGTAAGTGTGTGAATTCAGTGACATATTTGATGCTTAAAATAGCCTTGTCTTATTGTATCTTATTTCGTCCTGATTGTCTGTCATCTCTTGGAGGCTTGCTCTTTTCTGAAGGGAAAGGGAGGGAGAGTGGGCCTGGGGGAGGGGGCGGGGGATGCTGGGATGAGTGGAGAGAGGGGAAACTGTGATCATGATGGGTTGTATGAGAGAAGACCTTATTTTAATAAAAATAAAAAATCATAATCTCTCTGCTGTCCAACTCTAAAAAGTGTTCCATATTGATCATGACAAATGTCATTTTCAAATGTCCAGATGCAGGACATGAAGAAACTAAAAAGTTCTTACAGCTTTGTGCTCCTCATGGCAACAGCAAAGCAGAACTCTGTCTACAGAAGACAAAAGATGAATGGAAAGCCTGGGAATACCTGAAGCAAGAAAGTGTTTGGGGTGTGGTTTGTTTTTGCTCACTCCAACCCAAGGCCTTGTGTATGAGAAGAACATGATAAATACTTCACTGCACTCAATCTCTGATGTGTAAGGCCCCGCAAGTCCAGTAACAGCCTCTGAAGCTTCACACAAGCTCACTGGGCTTTGAAGCATCCTCCTCTTCAGTGTGGTACCCTCTCTAAGACAAGGACTTAGAATCATGCTGTCGAATGGTAACTAGTGATTGGTAAGTAGCAGTCTTTATCTACAAGACTCCCAGCAGATGACTGACACCAGAGACATCACTGAACTCTCCACAGACACAGCTCTTTTACAGGTATTATATATTATAAATTGGATGAAGAAAGAACAGAATAATGAATAATAATGATATAGAAGTAGAACAGTAATACACTTGCTAACATCACCCTTTTTCTTGGGGCCATTATTAAGAAAAATAAAGTAATGTTACTTCAATGAAAGAAGTATAACACCATGACCATCGATATGATAACCAAGACAGTTGCTAATGACTAACAGGAAGCATGTACAGCGTGGATAAATATCTTCAGGTCACAGTTGACCTCAGGTTATTAAAACCATGGAAAGCAATTTACAGATAGGGGAGACTGCTTTATTCTTCAGGAGTCCTGAAGGCAGAGAGAAACATATTTCCTGTGGCCGCCAGCACTAAATGGGGGGATACTCAAAAACGTTTCTGAAGTCATTACCCTTGTAACCCTAGAATTCCAGACTACGGACTCCCAGGATTCTGAAGTAAGGTTTCAGGTTCTTTTAAGCCATCTAGTCTGCAGTTCATTGCACAGCAGCTCCAGTACACTATTCTATACAGTGCAAGGCAGTTGGCTTGTCTCCATACTCTTCTTCCCTGTCCATCCACACATCACTCTTCCGTGTACATGATCATAGGACACATCACGTCACCTCAAATAAGTGAATAAAATGAGTCTCTCAGATGCATTTTGATGAAGATGTAAGGAACCAACAATGAATCTAGACAAGCAGAACCCACACAGATAATTGTACTTCACACACCCACATCCAGACCAAAGACCCCTTGTAGTCGGAGGCTGCTTGTTTGCTCCTGGACACCCAAACCTGAAATAATTACACAGAAACAGTATCAATTAAATCACTGCTTGCTTTTTTTTCTTAACTTGAAGTAATTTCTCCAATATTTGAGTGAAGGATAGTCAGACATGGTGGTGCATACCTTTAATCTGAGCATTCAGAATACAGAGGCCAGCAAATCTCTGTGGGTTCAAGGCCCACCTGGTCCACACAGGGAGTTCTAGTATAGCCATAAATACATAGCAATATCCTTACTCAAAACAAAACCAAGTTGTACTAAATTTTTCTTTAAAGAAATTCTTGAGGTTGCACTGATGAGTGCTTACTCATCAGTGATGTGGGATTCCACTCTGTATGCTGTGAATATGTTTTATTATATAACAAAAAAGAATTCTAGATAGAAAAGGACAGAGGAAAGCACAGATTCTTAGTATCAGCTTTGTCTTGGGTGAGCTCTGTTTGCTAGAGGCCAACAAAGGTGCAGCTCCTTTAAAAGAGACTTCCTCATTCAACATTAATGACAAAAACCTCAGAGCTCTTTTAAGAGGCTACAGCCACCAAACATTTAAATGGTGTTTATGAACGAGCCAGTATCAGGCTTCTTAGTGTTAGCATGGATCTAGAAACTCCACAGAATTGTGACAATAAACATGGCTCCTGCCAATACATAAGTATTTTAACTTCACCTAGAATTCACAAGAGCTCAAAGAGATGAGATGAGGATGAAGAAACAAGGGAGAGGATAGAACATCACAAAGTCAAGATGTCTTTAGAGGAAAATGCAAACTCAAGCATCACTCACAACACCAAAAAAATAAAATCAGATACTGGTGTGCTGTGATGAGAATAGACCAAGAGCAAAGACGGCATTCTACAGCATGGCTCTATCTGTGGAGACAGCAAAATGTCATTGAAGACCAAAGATTTTGCTTTCCTCAGTTCTCCTTATTCATTTTTCAAAATGTGAACAAAAATACAAAGAGGGAAGGTTTGACTTGGGAGGGATACAGAGGGCTTTGTTTAGGGAATTTTAATATGATAATTTTTGTATTCATAGAAAGCATTTGGAAGATAATAGAAAAAAATCTAAGTAAACCTTTGAGATTTATTAGAATGTTTTCTACCAAGTAAGTACATAATAAACAAATAAGCTTATTAGTAATTATTTAGAGTTAGCCATTTTGTACATTAGAAATATCCTCCTGATAATTAAAAATGATCCATAAATCTTTAGGTTTTCAAATTTTTTTAATTGTAGAACTTGTTTTTCACTTTTACCAGCTACCTAAGCTGAATTCCAAAGAACATAAGCCTAATTTAATTGTGCTCATTGAATTCCAGTAACTAGATTTCACTGACTTTTCTGCTCCTATTTTTCAAAGGTTACTATACAGGACAGAGAGAGTCCCTTGACACTGATTAACCCAGCAATTAATTAGGGCCACTTTGTGAATCTTTGTGTTGAGATTTGCGATATAGATTTAACTTTCCCATTAAAGCTTTCCCAATCTTGTTAAGCACCTGAAGGTCGTCCCCTTCTGCCTACAAATTCCAGCGATGATGTGAGGTCAGGTGTCCTGTGTATGTTACAAAGTCCCCATTAAGACAACAAAACACAGCCAGTTATGGACCCTACCTCTCAAGTTCTGATTCTTTCAGAATCTCAAAGCTTTGAATCTTTGGAATGACCAAAGAGTTCTGAATTGTAGTATTATTTTTTTTATTTTAATAAGCACAAAAAGCATTAGGTATCGTGATGGCATTTTCAAACAAAGTGTAGTTTAGCTGATTTCCTCTGGTTTTGCTTCATTGTTCCTCCCCAACTTCATTTTTGCCCTTTTCTATCACACCTAATCTCCCTAGAAAAAGGATTCTATTTAAAAATAATGATAATAAATAAATAAATTCGATGGAATTAAGATGATCAATGACGATAGGTAAGAGGGTATAAAACTGGATTTATATGACATTCTCTGAATATTTTAGAGGGCATTTTAGAGATGTTGGATTCAAAGTCTCTGTTACAGCATGCAGTCCCTAACACATTTCTCACTGGATGAGTATTCCACAAGGGCCTGACAGACACACTGTGCTATAGGAAAAATTCAAATACCCCAGCAGAGTCTTCTCTCTCTTCAGGCTCAGTTCATCCTACCTTCTTTCTCACTAACCCTGCATATGGTTGACATATTCTCAAGAAAGTCTAGTAATATACAAACATTAGACAGGCAAATGGTGTATGCTAATGGCCTGCAAAGGATCATGTGTATTGTGGCCCAATACTTTTGTGAGTATTCCTTCAATGGACAAAAGCATTTTTAGGGGAGTTTTCCTTACTTCAAACTGAATTCTTTTCTGTCCTAACCACATGTCCTGATCCTGTTATTTGCCGTGGAACACAAAGAACAGGATACTCAGACTAGTGCCTGAAAGGCAGATCTATGTTCATTACAACCCTTGTTCTGCTCTCTTTAGGAAGGTTCTGTTTTCTACATATGTTTGTGTGTCTTGACTACCATCCAGGGATGAGGTCATATTTTTCTATACTTGTCTCCCATTGGAGTGTGCATTAGACACTTCCATTGAATGTGCTCTGAAAAAAAATTATCTAAAAGCAAACACCACCTAAAGGTACAATGAACGTGTACCCTTCCATATTACTGAAACCAGATATGACACATTCATCTATAGAGATAACCTGATCTAAAGACTTACTCTAAATTTACCAAATAAACAAATCTCAAGAGGAAAAATGTGTGTTTAATTTTTAGCATTAGCTTATGATCTTATAGGGAGTGAACATTTCTATTCAGGTACAACAATATGTTTTAAAACATGTTCTTTACATGACAAGGTAGTCCTCTGGGAGGCATCTACTTAATCATGATCCTGAGTATCATAAATGTGAGAGCTGTTTTCTATTTGGGTTAGAAGCCAGAACTATATGAGGATGTGCATAGGAACCATGCTGAGCACAAACCTCCAGGTTTCATACTTCAAGATTTAGTTTGCAATAAGAAGTTTATGGGATTATGACACCCAGGATCACTTCAAGGCCATCACATTGATTTCTTTCTTCATATCACCCCCACACCTGAATAAACTAATTTCTGCCAAGACAGTAATTTAACAGAAGGCACAATTATGCAGTTCTGAGAGTATATTAATTTGAGCCAATCCAAAATACAATGGTTTCTTTTGAAATGGTTACCTCTGAAGGAACACACATTTTAGAACTCTTAGGGATCTCTCATCAAATTTCATTTTAAAATAGTTTCTACATACTATTAAAATAGTATATTATCATAAATAAATCCATTATAGTACTGAAATTTCCTGTGTTTCTTTTTTCTTGAGTTCTTCAAACAATACTTTTCCCTGCTATATGTTATCAATTAGAACTTAATTTACATCAGATACACTGTACAAGTAGGATTATATAGATTTTTCAGGTAACAGTATAACTTTCTAAAACTAAGAAAACTGCATTTCTTATAAAATTCATTTGGTCATCATGCAATGTATACTTGAAGGTTGGACTGTCTCCAGAGCGCAGAAGTTAATCTTGTAGAGAAAGATGACATCAAAAAGCTAGAAGCAATTGTTAGATAGATTTTCTCCAGTGGATCTGGGATAAGAAAAATATAAAGTATTAGTTTCTATACCCAGAAGACCAAGTAGAAACAACTAACCAGGGAAATGAATAAGCTGATATGATGGAGGAAGGTCATTGGTTAATTAATAAAGAAACTGCTTGGCCCTGATAGGTTAGAACATAGGTGGGTGGAGTAAACAGAACAGAATGCTGGGAAGAAGAGGAAGTGAGACAGACGCCATGCAGCTCATTGCCAGGGCAGACGCGATGAAGCTCCGACCCAGGATGGACGTAGGCTAGAATCTTCCCGGTAAGCGCACCTCGGTGCTACACACATTAATAGAAATGGGCCAAGCAGTGTTTAAAAGTATACAATTTGTGTGTTGTTATTTTGGGGCATAAGCTAGCCAGGCAGCTGGGAGCCAGGCGGCAGGAACGCTGCCCGCAGCTCCTACTACACTGATATGTTTGATATCCACATTTCTAATGTCAACAAAGACAGAGGCTGTCGTGAGAGTTGAACAGAGTCAAACGTATCCAGGAGGGAGTAGGCTAGTGTGAAGTCAAAGATGTGAGGCATAGGTGCTCCCCTTGTTCAGGAAAGTTGGTGCAAATGAGTACAGGCTTCAGGTGGGAGTTAGTGAAAGGGTAGAGAACACATGGGAGAGAAAGTTCAAAGGGCAAAAGAATCTCATGGGGATCACAGAGAAAGCCAGTAGGGACTTGAGCCTATAACAGCATAGGTAGGAGTCCCTTCTTTCTGACTGGAGAAGACCCAGAAAGAAGGACAAGGAGTAAGTGGGTGAAACATAAGACAAGCAGTAATTAGTGAAGGGAAGGTGAAATGTCCGGAAAATGGATGCCTTCAGCAAGAACTGCTGCTGAACAGCAGCTCATCTGCAAGAGCACAGGCCATCTTAGTCCCCACTGAGCTTCGTGGTCCTGGGTAAGATACAAGAGCTTTGGAGGGCAAAGGTCATTGCCCAACTATCCTTTGGAGGGATGTGAACAAAACTAAAATAGATTAAGACTGATTTTGAATATCCTCTGGTCACTAAGGTTGCAACCAGCAGTGCATTCGGGACACAGGGAGATAACCTCAGCAAATGCCTTCTAGTTACCCCATAATATGGGGGGAGAGGACCCTGAGACAAATGATCATATATTTTAAAGACCTTGACTGCTTCAAACTGTTAGCAACGAACTATGCCTTTTTTCATTGTGTTAAATGTATATTTTCACTAAATAAACTCAAAATATTGAACTGCAATGTTTCAGGAATACTTTAGCACATTCTATATAACATAACAAACACTATTAATTCCTTGAGGTTTTTGACATCAAAATGCAAGAATATAGATTACACAGGAAGAAAATTCTCCTGTCCACCTAGTGTGTCTGATAGCAATTTTGGATGAAAAAGGAAAACACAGATAATAAGGTAGCTGCAGCAATCCCTGGTAGACAATTAAGGACTAAAACCAACCGCAAGTTTAAGCAAGTCCAGGATGAAAAATGACCCTATTACTTTTACATCCACGCTGTGCACCTGATGAACCAATTTTAATTAAAAACAGACACGGTCATATTTTCAAAGACTGTAGTAGAATCTAAGTAACTGCAAAGTTAACATAGACAGCAGAAATGAATTGAGAAAACGAACCATCTGCTGTCCTGGAGGATCTTGTCTGTTTTCTGCTCCATTGAGCTTTTTGGAATGAAAGGAAAACATAAGGAGGTAGTGTATATGTAGACACACATTGTATCAGTCTGGTAACTGTCTTCTAAGTCAAATGATTCACAAGAAGAAAAATAACTCCAAGCCATTTAAATGTTCTTGGCCATACCTTTAGTTCTTTTTAATGTAAGCAGAAAACTATAAGGTTTTCCTCTATCTGTTGTGAGGCAAAGGTCTTTCTTTATCCTGGACTGTATCTCTTCTGTACACTCTATAACACTATCTGTCCAGATGCCTTGCCACTAGGTGGGACCCCACTCACTCTCCTATCTGTCCTACTGTCTTCCCCACTGCCTCTTCAATATTCTTGAAGTATCTTGTCTGTTGTTTGCATAATTTCTTGTGCTCTCCCCTAAGCCATGTACACTTTGGAAAGTACCCAAGCTCCAGAACCCCACAGTGATATGCAGGTGCAGGTGTCCCTTCATGGCCCATGGAAGGAATGATAGACATGGGCCAAGCTGATCCCTTGCTAACATCCAGGCCACCAAATCCAAAGTAACTAGTCAAATCTTTCCCTTAACTTATTGACTCTGTTCACTTGGAAGAGCTAGTAGAACCCTTATCTCCTTGCTTTCTAGATTTCATATAGCAAGTGTTTTCTGGCATTCTGTCTGCCTCTTTTCTCTGAACTGTTCCCCAGGGCTCTGTCCTGAGCTCCCTTCAGCACTGAAGTCACCTAAATGTTCAACATGATGTCACTGCTTCAGTGAATATGCACCTGTGTATTTTGCAGGGCCCACTTCTTCAGGCCACAAAGATAATGAGAAAAGGCAAAAAGGGCCCATTATTTTCATAATCAAAAGGACTTATGCACATCATGAAACTGAATATGTAATGTGTGTGCACTTTGTGTATATAAAATATTTCAAACACCTGTCAGTGTTTCATGATTATATAAGTGCATTTATACAAAAACTTTGACTTTTATGTCTTAAAATAGCTCATTACAACATATACAAATTACAAAGTATCTCCTTATAAATGTAAATCACAGCAAATAAATTTTTTAAGTATGAAAATGTTTTAAAAGTTAAAAGAGCAGTCACTACCTGAAACTTTTAATTTGGTTGGGAATACTGGAGGGGAAAGCCTAGGAAAATGGAAAAGACAGACATAGCAGCGCATCCTCTTGCGGTGTGTACAGCTTCATGTCGTGTATCCAGTGGCATCACCTTCCTTTTATTTGGACGAGAGTGTTACAGAACCGTGTGGAAGCAGCTTCGCCTTCAGAAGACAAAGAAAAATTTCAATTTAACATAATTTCCTTCAGAAACGCCAGAGATCCAGCACTTCCCTAACACAGGAATTCCCTCTTAAGGAGAGTCAGACTTTCTCTTTCCTTCCTCATCTACGTCTTCCTTTATAATGAAGTCCCATTTTGCTCACAAAGAGGCAGATGTCTCTCTATCCCAGGAACAACCCTGCCCAGGCCCAGAGAAAGAGCCCCATAAATGTATCCTGCTCCCCTCAACCCAAGAAAGTAAACTTAAGTGTCATGCCTGTGAGCTATGCACACATCCAGCTCCTAGCACAAGTTAGGGAACATACATCTTCCTTGTAGTAAAATTATATGACCTCACAAGGATAAACACAGTTACTCTATGCCTGGCCTTCCACATTTTGTCCATGAATGCAGCCTTGATGACAGTATTGAAGTTTCTTCACAGGCTTCCTCCCTCTCTGGTGAAACATTTGAAAATGATGAAATGGTAAGTGCATAATCCCTCAGGCTAGGGAGGGCCAACACAGGGAAAACCTTCTAGGATGGGTCAGAACTAATATTGGATATGCGTGTGGAGAAGACCAGGCATACAAGTATGAGGTGAGACATCTAGCTGAGAGAATAATTGGGGACGATGGCAAGTAATGAAGAGATACTACTTTCTGAAGCCTTCGCTTCCAAATGATGCCAGTTTAATTCATGATTAAGTATATGAGGCCCAGTTTGTACTTTCCCTAGTGAAAGAACAATGGATGCTTTTTGAAATGGTTAGCGTATGTCTCTGTGAGTGCATACACATACACACACACACACACACACACATATACATATGGACTACAAAATGAATGAATCGACAGACAGAACCAAATATCAAATACAACTATATAGTTCATACTATATACTGAGTATGAGCATCTGGGTTTTTGAATGTCTGTGTGTTTGTGTTTCTGTGTGTGTGTGTGTGTGTGTGTGTGTGTGTATGAGTGAGTGTGTGTGTATGTGTGTATCCATGTATGTATTTGAGTTGATGCATTTGCACATTTGTTTGTGTTTCTATGTGTGTATACTTCCCTTTTATATAAATAGTCTGTGTGAATTTGTTGCTGCATGTTTGTGGTGTGTGTGCATATTTCTTTGTGTATGCACATTGGTATACACTTGCCTATGGAGTATATGAATTTCTACAGAAATGTTTCTTCTACCACCTACAATCTAATGGGCAACAAATAGTGGCAAGGACAATGTAATTAAATGAGGCCAAGGATTACCTGGGAGTAAGAAGCAGTGGAGAATGGGAGAACCTCTTATGGAATGGAGAAATTGTGGTAAGTAGTGCAAAGGATCTATGCACATGAATGAGAATTGCAATCACAAGTAAGAGAGGGGTTCCTGGTCTGGGAACTGGATCAGTTCTCATGGTATTGTGGAGCAACAAGACATGAGGAAGACCTAGACATGGTGCCACCCCTCCTGCGTGCAACAGATGCATATCCTTATATCACGAGAGCATCAGGAGACTCTAGAAAATTGGGAGCACAGACTAGTTGTTCCTCTAAACACAAATACCAGTCTTCACTTCTAGACATATTGAAATTGTGCTGTCATAATAATTCTTAGGGAGAAAGAATTAAGAGTAACCAAGAGCAAACAAATTATTCAAGACTGAAAATAAGATAGTCGGATTGATGGAAGGTAACTAAAAGGAGTCCTTTCAGTTCTTGAAAACGTACGACCAGGGTGTATCTGGCCCACAGTTACTCCCATGCATAAATGCAGTTAGGCAATGACACCTTGAAATACTGACTACCACCCTGACCGGCCCAGGAGGAACAACATAAATAAAGAGAAAATCCCAAGCAGAGGGTGAGCAAATATTAGATGGACACACCCCCGCCTACACAGCAATTCAATGGTTGTAGGTGAATGACATGATTTTAATTTTAACTTGAAGACTGGGTTTGAGGCTCTAATTCTGGTCCAGGTGTTTCTCACTGATGCTGGAGCCCTGCCTTATTCCTTCCCCAGCCCAGCATTCTTAGAAGACGGGACTTTTCTCTCTCCCACTTACCTCCTTGCTCTGTGCATCTTGGATGTAGTGAAGAAAATGGGTAAACAGTCACAGGCATTGACTGTGAGCCTCCCCTTCCTGAGGTCTTGATTCTAGAAGAGCAGAGGGCAGAAGCCACTCTCTTTAGGGCCTGAGTTTTGTTCCTAGAGTTGGCCCTTCCCTCCATCATGGACTACCTGTTCTTAAGTAAATTACTCAGTCTCAGGACATATCTCCATACAGTGTATCTACAGAGGGATACTGGTAATTCAATCTGTTGCTATTTATGTTTGGATTCTAATTGCAGAGCTTGTAAAGCCATTTGTTTCTATAGTGACTAATGTTTGCATAATCCTAGCATGCTGCTCTGTCTACACCAATGACATACAGACAAAGAAGACATGTATATGATAGGAGAATGGAATATGAATCTTTTAATTCTTAGCAGACATGAAAACAATGTGTTCAGCAGGCTAGAGAAATGCAGCAGGAGGTAAGACTGCTTGCTGCTCCTCCACTGGGGCAGACTTTGGATCCCAGCACCCACTCAAAACCACCTGTAACTATAACTCCAAGGGATTCAATACCCTTTAGCTTCCATATCTACACAGAGATATATAAATAAGATGAAATAACTAATTTTCAAATGCCACAATGACTAAAAGCATCAGAAAGATAGAAGGTAAAGAGCAGAATGAAGGTAGTGGTGTCTTCAGAGTTCATAATATTAACTCAAAATACATGGATGATATTTGTACATATGAAAGATGATATGAAATATATAAATTATGTTTTCTGAAGAAATAATATGTGTGGGGTGGAGATAATTTTATTCATATTTTAGGCCTCTTCTAAATTATTATTTAATCATATAAACAAAGTATCTTTAATATTTAGCATTTGAAATAAGGTACCTCAAGGAAAGACAATTTACAATGACTTAAAGATCACAATTGATAAAGCCAAAGAATAAATGAGACACCAGGTTTCGGGATCTTGATAGACATTACCCAGAAACTGACAGGGCTGATGGCCTGGGGTTTAACAGTCAGGTTGTCTTTTGTGGGAGGACAGAGGTGACTTAGTTCCTCTTTGAAAGAAGAGAAAAATTAAAAAAACAAAAAAACAGTTTGGTAAGGGAATGAACATAGGAGCTGAGTAAACAGTGGGACTGGTTACTCGTTTTCTGAAACCTCACTGGTACAAGGCAGTTGGCTTTATGGTACAAGGCAATTGGCTTTATCAATATGCCAATTATGTAGACTCAAAAGGATGTTAGGATTATGTAAGTATTATTTACTATAGATCCAAATAGTTTAGCAAGCTGTGCAATTAGACCCATGTGTAAAAAGCAACAGACATTACCCCATCCCTCCATAGGTGCACTGTATGGAGACAAGTCCCTGGGGCCGAGTAATTTACTTAAGAAGAGTAGGTGGTCCATTTTGGAGGAAAGGGCATACTCTATGAAGAATGCCAATATTTTACTACAATTGATTGTATTAATAATATGTTTCTTCTGCCTGTGTGTGTGTTTCCTCTGGTTTCTTGCAATTTCCAATGTTTAGCAGAGAGCTCAGAGATCTTGTTCTGGAATTTGTCTCATTAGAATCAGGAGGCCAAAGGTTTGAGAGGCCGCTCAATTCCGCAAGATCTTTAGACCCTTCGTACCTTTCATATTAGCACCAGAACATTCTCATGGATCCACTCTGACAGCCTGAGATCTAATAAAAATTAGTGGCTCTGTGCGAACCTCAGTAGCACAGGTAATGTAGGAGATGCCAATCACTTATCATTAACATTTTTAAAGAGATCCCTGAGTTATAGCTGAAAAATGGAAATATTTACACATACTGAAATATCTATAGCAGAAAAACAGAAATGTTTACACATGCTGAAATACCTTAAATGTGAGAAACTTATGAATTTTTCCTAAAACTTCCCTGTGTACTCAAAGCTAAAACACTAAGCACAATAATAAAAACAATTCTTTGAGTGCGGGCACCTAGGGAGTTTAAAAATTGGATGAGGCAATGACCATCGTTATGAGGTGATAAATACGCTCTTGGAAAAAGAAAACTCAACAAAGAAAACTTGCATCAGCAATAGCTAGATGTTAAAAACACATAGGACTTTCAAAGACCCCTTAAATCTTCAGAACCACACTGTCCTAATGTATATATTTAAATAAATTTGCATAGTCATAAGCCTTAAAGAGATTCTTCACAACAATATGCTTTATTTATTCCCCAATTCTGGCTGAACATGTCTCTGTAGGAAGCCCAGGCTCGGAGGGAAATGGAATACTGCTTATTCAGAGGCTGTTTGAATCACCTACTGTAGAGTGTTATTATGCAAGATAGATTGTGCCAGACACAGTATTGCACCATGAAGTTAATCCACAGAAGTGGCTTTCAAAAGAGAGGGAAATAATTCTTAGTTACCCAGAGTGCCTGCGCTACTGCTTTTGAGCCACTTTTCCTCTCCTGCAAGCAATGCTTTCTTTGGAGTACTTGCAATGGCAGTGAACTCAGGCCAGAGGTACAAGCAAGCCACAGGTGGGCTTTAAAACTGCGGGAGCCATCAGAGAGACAGAGGCATCCAAAACAAACTGATACAGACTGAAGAACACCTGTTTATTTATCAATCTAAACAAAAAGAAAAAGAAAGGGGAAATGTAAGGGTATCGAAATAAATTTAAATCCAAACCTGAGAAGTTTCACTTATACTATAATATGGACTCAGGATATCCAGTAAGTGTTTATACACCTTATAGACATTACAAGCAATTTAATTTCAAACACACACACTTACTCATTGAATGCATCTTATTATATTTCTCTATCTCTCTATGGCAACCTGCCTGGTCTGGTGCCTATACTTGTGTGTGTGTGTGTGTGTGTGTGTGTGTGTAGCTATAATAGTAGCTATATAGGCGCTATTATATAATAATCTAGTGACACTATTTTCTTACATTCAATTACAACACTCAGCACAAAACTAAAATAATAAAAGTCAAAAAATACAGTGCGGCTTAAGGGTCATCTTATTCCTCTGTGAAGGATTCAGGAGTTGTGCTGCCACAAGGGACCAATCCTGAGGCCATGACATGGTTGAGGCCATCACATGGTCTTCTGTCATTTACGTTGTCTGATTTCCCCATGGCAACGTTACAATTTAGCTTCTTCTCTCTGAACTTTACTTCTCTCTGGAATTGGTGTCATTAAAGGTCAAATATGTTTCTGGATTTCTGACCTTGACCTGTAATTCCTCTATTGTCTTCATTGATATACTGAACATCTGAGACAAGCAATTAAAAAGACAAAAAAAAAGGATTTATGTTAGATCAAGTATTAGAGGTTTAATTTAGTGGTCATTGAACTTACATTGGCCCTGCAAATTTCATGACAGTGGAAGGCTCTTCTCTTCATGATCTCAGGTGGCAGACAAGGACAAAAGCGGGACACCAACATCTCATTCAAGAAAATACTCCCAATGGTCTAACTTGCTGCCACTAGCCCTCACATCCTAGGGGTAGCATCACGTCCCAATAGTACCATAGGCCAGAGACTAAGCTTGTTAGCATAGGTGCATGAAGGGAACAATTATTCATACTATATCAGCAGTTAATATGGAAAATATTAAGGAACACTGTGAGAGAAATCAAAAATTGTTAGGTAATATAAAATAAACTATTCAGGAAACACACACACAAGCAATAGTTTAGGCAAGACTTCATTATACCAAAAATAATTGTGATGCAGTTACATTTGATAGCATGCTCATAGATAAGGCAAAAAGTGCTAATTATAAATTACTATATCTTAGCTAAATCCCCACTCTTCTAGTCCTAAGGCCTTCTCTGAATGGTTTTAACATTTAATGCTGTCACTGAAGATTTCTTAGCAAATGACAAGAGACTGGAAGCCAAAAATAAACTTGAAAAAGATGCACCTCTACTTCTGACGGGGTTAAATCCTAACAAGCACATCAAATATCAAACATCACTGACTCAACATGGACTGAATCTGTCTAAACTGTGTAGCATACAGCCTGAACCAAACAGACTCTGTCTCCCTGAGATTCTGTAGCACAGCACTGCCTAGCATCACAAGAGGGGATGATGAACTCATAGAACAAGGTCTAAACTCAAGGTCATACCTTAGTTTCTGTGAACTCTTAGCAGCCTTCACACCATTATAATGTCAAAAACATAACCATCTTGTTAAAAGACATCTTTGTATATTCAGTTTGCATGACATTCATTAAATTTAAAGAAAATATTATCATTACACACTGTATTTACAGACATTAAAATCTGGGGAAAACTCCTCCTTTGAGGTAAATGTTTCTCCAGCTATGTGATGAACCCCATGGGACAAAGCCTCTTGGCAACTTCCTGACAGCACAGGCTTTCATTAAATAAGATGCAATCTGTCTACATGTGACGAGAAAGGTAGAATGGAGAAAAGAAGGAATAATTGATGGAGGAAGGTCATTGGTTAAAATAAAAGAAGCTGCTTGGCTCTCATTGGTTAGGAGATAGGTGGGAGGAGTAAACAGAACAGAGTGCCGGGAGGAAGAGGAAGTGAGGTCAGACTCGACAGCTCTCCTCTCGGGAGCAGACACCTCAGACGCCATGTCCCAGCTCCCAGGCAGACGCAAGCAATGAAGCTCCGATCCAGGATGGACATAGGCTAGAATCTTCCCGGTAAGTGCACCTAGGGGCGCTACACAGATGATTAGAAATGGGCTAAATTAATATGTGAGAATTAGCCTAGAAGAGGCTAGATAGAAATGGGCCAAAGCAGTGTTTAAATGAATACAGTGTCTGTGTAATTATTTCGAGGCATAAGCTAGCCGGGCAGGCGGCTGGGGTTTTGGGGACGCAGCCCCGCCGCCCCTTATTACTACAAATAATGAAGATCCTCATGATGATAGAACTGACTCTGTTGAGGCCATACCTCCCTCAATGTAGTAAAGGAGGCTCTCCATCCTCCCCTCCCGCTTACTCTTGATAAAGATGCTTTTCTTGGCTCCTTTAACTCCCAGATCAAGCCCACAGATTCCAACTAGGTTGAGTTCAATATTGCAATGATCAAAGACACTGGAACAGATTTATGCTGGGAGACAGGGGAAAGGAAATGGAGAAAGAGCTATGGTACAGGGGTCATCACAGAGACAGGTGTGTGTGTGTATGTTTGTGTATGTGTATCTGTCTGTCTGTCCATATGTCTGTCTGTCCGTGTGTCTGTCTGTGTGCTGACCCATCCTGTGAGAGGCAGTGGGAAATTAAGAAAGGATCTGTGGCCACACCTGACTCTGGGAACCAAACTTAAGATTTGAAATCAATGAAGCACAAGTACTGTGGTGTTTCTAGTTAATGAAGTGCCTCCACAAACAGGAAATTTGATGTCAATTTTTTCCTTTCCCTAGGCAGAATCCCATAAACATTTTCCATATTATCTTTTCTAAGCATTTTTATTTTACTAAGAAAATACAGTGACACCCTGACTAGTATACATTTTGGTGTCAAAGAAGACATGTTAAGATAATTGCATTCTAGTTGTTAATGTCTAGACATAAATACATGTATATTGGAATGATTCTAAAATATATTAGGAAGCAAAATGTTCGAAAAGAAACAATTTATCTTACTGTTTCTCATTGAACTTGTACAATGATATGCCACATCAATAGTTTCAGCATTTGCCAAATGTGTTTAGAAATTGAATTTTTTTCATATTGCTTCAGTATGGAATAAGTCAGAAATATTGAACTGCAGGTGTGTTCTTGAGCTCTGACATAATAGAGGCACTGGCCATAGCCAATTCTTCAGGAAGCTCCAACTTTACTCAGTGATGGCATGGCCTTCAGGTTTGTGGGATGGTGCTCATTAGTTCTGCCAAAGCAGATGACCATAACTTTGTTAGAACTCATGGAAAACCTGCAACCTCATCACAGATGTTTCTGACCAAGACCTCATCTACAGATGTTTGGGAACATCATCCTTATATAGTTATGGAGGAGATAGTTAAGAAGAAGCATGCATCTGAGGGAGAAGGATGTGACAACCTGAGCAGATTTCCATGTTGAGTAAGACACTAGAATGTCCTTCTCTGTCTGACTTTGTAGTTGTAAAAGATAAAACAGTCCTGTTTATGATCTTTCCCAATGTAAGGAACAGGTGGATCTGTTTTCACAGAGAATATGATCCTGAAAGGGAGCACAGCTTTTCTGGAAAGAAATTCTTGACAGCTCACTGGGCAGTATTTGACAAGGACTGCTACTGGAAAAACAAAGCAATAGTGGTCCTGCTGTGATGTGGGTGTGGTGTTTCTTCAGAAGGTCCATTGCTGAAGCATAGTATCTGATATCTTATGAGGTGGATCATTTTAAACATCCGGATCTAGGGAGAGGAAACTGGGTCTCAGAAACACTCTTGACACTCTTAACTAATGATGGTTTTTCAGAATAGCTTAGGTCTCTTAGGAGTAGAGTAATCCCAACCTCTCCTAGATCACTTTTTCTGTCATATTTTGCACATTTTCCTGATAGCTGTCATGAATTAACATACCTAGTAGTTCCTTCCAGCAGCCAAAATGATGAAGAGGCCCAAACTTGATTTCCAACTTCCCAAAATATGATTTAAATAAACACTTTAACCTTCTAAAGTACCTAGGTTGGGTACATATTAATACACCCACAAAAAATAGAGTAATGCAGATTCCCAAAGAAAATTTATTCTGTGAGAAGGTAGATGGATAAGTGATCAGAATAAATGTCATGGTTCCTAGCTTCACATCCCACAAAGCTAGTGTCCTTCCAGGTGATCCACAGATAAATGAAAAGATTAAGGGGCAGGATTCTGGTAGGTAGCCTGCCCATTGCACTACACACTCTCTATCATTCTCTCTCATTTTCATTATCATTCTCTCTCCCTCCCCCTTCTCTCTCTCTCACACACACACATACAAACATAGACACAAAACACTCATGCACACAGTCTTCAAACACTGCCATAAAACTGCATTAATTACATCTCATAGACTCTCAAAAATCAGAAGTCTGTGCATGCAGTGAGGATACTACACCCAATTTTATGTATTTACATCAGATCATATCTGACTAATGTAATTTCAAGTTGTTTATAGCTGTAAAACTTGTGCTACTATTTACATTGTGTTAAATATTTAATTCACAAAAGTGATTAGTTTCCCAAAATAGTGCATTAAAACATAAAAGTAATTCTGAAATTAATAAGTAGTTTTGTATAATTTCAATAACACTTAATAGCAAACAAAGAATCAGCAGGTGTATTAGGGTTCTCTCGAGGAACTGATCTGGAATTTATTAGAATGGAAGAACGGCTTACAGTCTGTAGACCAGCTAGTCCAACAATGTCTATCTACCAAAGGAAATTTCAGTAATCTGGTAGCTGTTCGGTTCACAGTGCTGGATGGATGTCTCATCTGGTCTTCATTATATGCCAGAACCTTGAGTAGGCAGACTCAGATGCCAGTGAAGGAATAGACTTGCCAGACAAAGTGAATGTAAACAGGCAAAGAAGGCATGCTACCTTCTTCCACATCCTTTAGACATAAAGCTACCAGTGGGATGACTCAGATGGATCTTCCCTCCCCTGAAGATCCAGCCTGAAAGCGGGCCTTCCCATTTTGAATGATTTAATTAGGAAAAAAATCCCTCATAGGTCTACTCGACCACTTCAGTTTTAGTTAACCAGATGTAGTCAAGTTAGGACTAAAGAATTGCCATCATAAGTTCACCCTTTGTTAACTTGACACAATCTTATTTTCATATGTATTGTTTAAATTCCAAATAAAAACAATAATCAGTTCATACTATGCCTAACATAATATAACTATCCCATACATAATTGGGAAAGTATTATATCATTAACAAAGTCATAAATACACCTAACATTACATAACTTTGCCACGTACAATTGTAAATGCCCTAATTATGTTTAACCCCTTCATAGTTATGCCCAATATGATATAACTATCTCACATACAACTAACTGGAACTACTTTATGAAATTAGAATAGGTGGCAATGTCCCTTGAAGAACATTCTTTTAGTGTCTCAAATTTAAATATGACAGCCACTCATGTTCTCTAATTGATGATAAAGAAAGAGAAAATAGAAAATATCTGTATAAAACAGATATACAAATATCTGTATAAACACCTTTTGACAAAATATGACAGAAACACTCAGGTCAGTTATAATCCTCATTTCTGCTCTGCAAGTGTTCCTGTGGCCTGCACTTGTATCTATAACTGCCTTCCTCTACTGCCCATTCTGTATTTCCACCATCCTCAGAAAGCACCTCAGCAAGTCTTGACTATTCCTGGAGGAGCGACTTAGACTTTCAATCCAGGAAGGTCTAAGCACTTTATCATCCCACCTGGGTTAGGCTGTTGTAGTTTCCCACTGACTGTAATCCCAGGACATGTGGGCACCAAGGGACTCCCTAAAGGATCTCCTGCACTCTAGACAGAATCTTTCTTACCTCCGTTGCGGAAAAACAATCTCATTTTTCTATGGTAATATGACTCAACCACTCCTCCTAACACTGTTATTCACTTGTTGAAGGCATCAGCAGCCCAAAATGTCAAGGGAGAAGCCTGAGATTCCAATTCAATGGAATGATTGCTGTTTCCTGGGAGGAATGCTCACTCCTCTAGGCCACTACAAGGTAAGGTCATCGGAACAAGAAGCAACTTCCCTAGTAAGTTGTTAGGGGTGATATTCATTGGAAATAGCTCCTTCATTCCTGGACCTATGAATACTCACTACAGGACAAACCATATCTTCCACAGGATGCTGATTCAAAGCATATATCTCCTTCTGAAGAACCCTGCTCCAGCACTCCATGCTTCTGCGATTTAATCAGTGCTGCCACTGTGTCTTCAACAGATCATTCCTTCTTTTTATCAGGCCAGATGCTTTAGCATGGTGGTGAACATGGTGAGACCAGTGGATTCCATGATAATGACCATTGGTCCACTGTCAAACTTCTCTGGTTGTCAACTGAATTCCTTAATCAGAAGCAATACTATGTGAAATACTATGGCAGTGAGTGGATAAGGCATTCTGTAATTCATGGATTGTGGCTTTAGCAGAAGTATTACATACAAGAAAGGCAAATCCATAACCAGAATAAATATCTACTCTAGTAAAAACCAAGCGTTGTCCTTTGCATGAAGAAAGTGGTGCAATGCAGTCAGTCAACCTGCCACCATGTCACTGGTGGGTCACCACAGAAAATGCTACCATATCTGGGCTTGGTGTTGATCTCTGCTACTAGAAAATCTGGCACTCAGCAGCAGCTGTAGACTGGTCAGCCTCTGTGAGTGGAGGGGCATATTGTCTAGCCCACGCATGACCTCTTTGTCTGCCATCATGGCTGCTTTGGTACTGGGCCTACTGGACAATGATGGAAATGACTAGGGAGAAAGCTGACTGTCCACATATAAACCATCCTATTTACCCGATTGTTCGATCTTTCCTCTTCTGAAGCTATCTTTAAATGAGAATTTGCATGGGACACAAGTATCTTCACATTCTTTGCCCACTTGGAGAGACCAATACACATATTTCTTACCCATTTTTCTTCCTTACCAATTTCATGTATTAAATAAAAACAGAACACAGAAAGTTATAAGGACTGGAAACTTAATTCTTTAAGATAGTGTTTGCCTCTGTATCCAAGACAGGCCTCAGGCTTGGAATCCCCCTGCATGAATCTCACAATTTTGGATTTTTCAGCCTACTAGTCCTAACTTGGCAAGTGAATATTTTTCTGAGAAAAACATATCAGAGAAATGAGAGAGAAACCCACTAAGTACCATGCCAGATTTTACCACCCAAGCAACCATGATAATTTCTGGTATCTCTGGCAGTTTGTTG
Source organism: Microtus pennsylvanicus (assembly GCF_037038515.1). NCBI lineage: Eukaryota > Metazoa > Chordata > Mammalia > Rodentia > Cricetidae > Microtus > Microtus pennsylvanicus. Next base: position 73,498,326 of record NC_134590.1, on the reverse strand, counting down.
CACTCAAGTTAAGTCTTTACTGGAGAGCCTCCTCTTGCCTGTGTCCGTGGTCTCTGTAAGTAGCCCAAATGATCAGCCACTGAATCTTTGGTTCATTTTACAAACTTTAGGAATAAATTGAAAAAACACAGAATGTCAAAGAATTATCATTGAGAACTTGCCTGTATTCTTAGACAGGCATCAGAGCCTTCCCTTATGAGGAGAGTATAATGAACATCTTCTTTCTTTCTACATTAAATGGGGAGGCTGAGCATTAGGTTTCACAGTATGTTTTAATTATGCTAAATATTGTCACACTACCACTCTTTTATTCCTTCATATATAACTAAAAATCACTACTTTTGGTAGCAGTAAAACCACTTAGGGTATTTCATGAATAATTAAAATTTGAAAAACTGTAGCTTGTGGACTAGAAGCAGTACTCAGGGGGATTCTGCCTAGCATGTGTGCAAGTTGAGAGCAAACAAGAGGAATCTCTTATGTTCACTACTATAAAGATGTGCTGGTCCTCTATATTGTAAAAAAGAATTGGCACATGCACATTATAAATAGCTCAGCATGTATGCGTGGGCAACGATTTGTTCTGAGTTAAAGTCCCTAAACACAGATGTCCCAGGAGATGTCTCAAGGTTGCTGCCAGCAGAAATCAACTACACCCAACATTTGAAGGTTTGCTTGGGCCCATCAAACACAGAGAATGAGAGGAGAGTGTAAGGCACTACGAAAGAAGCACACACAGTGGCTCAGAAATGTGGCTTACCATCTCTGACCAGAGGTACAAGAATGATTGATTGCCTTTGCATCCCCACCCCTCCCAAACTTTGCAGGCAAGAGGTGAAGCCTAAGACAGCCTTTTAAAAGATATTAATCTGCTGCTTTCCTACAAAACTGGCTAGGCTCTCTGAGTGAAGAACTTAGAAGATTCAATTCCATTTCTACTAAATGGCCTTCAAGGCAAAGCTTTGGTATTTTAGTTACAGTGTTTTTAAAGCTATAAGAAACATCTCCACCCAGATCTATTGCTCTATGGTACACTTCAATATCCAATTAATGCCTAAAGATGAGGCACTGATGGATGAAAGAGAAAGGTGTGTTGTAGGAGGTCGCTTGTTAGTTCCTGGCTGCTCAGCCCTGAAATAATCACACAGAAACCATATTATTTACAATATTGTTTGGTCAATAGCTTCAGTGTATTTATGGCCAACTAACATCTTAATTTAATCCATCTCCATTAATCTGTGTATTGCCATGAGGCTGTGGCTTACTGGGTAAAGTTCAACATTTGTGTTTAGGGGGTGCTACATGGCTTCTCTCTCTGCCTTCTTTCTCCCAGAATTCAGTTTAGTTTTCCCTAGCTAGCTAAATTCTGCCCTGCTATAGGTCCAAAGCAGTCCTTTATTAACCAATGGCATTCACAGCATACAGAGGTGAATGCCACATCAAAGGCTGAAAGAGGAGAGGAAAATTCTACTTCCTCAATTCACCCCAAGTCCCTGATGATGAGAGTGTGTTCTAGGCCTAACTGCTGTGCATGTGAATATGTCCCTGAATGGCACATGTAGGTGAATTGTTCTCCTGGAACTGTTGCATTCAGAGTAGGAGCTGAAGACAGCCAGGTATGTGACTCAGATGCTCTGTGGCAGCCAATAATATGAACAACTACAATCTGCAACTTAGCACTGTGGATCAACAAACACTGATCCCATGCTGCAAGAATCTCTGTAAGCTTAGAATTTAGATAGAGTGGCTTTTTAGAAATAAATAACTCTTGAGTCATAAAAATCCACGTGTTTCTTGAAAGAGAAAAATGGATACTTCAAAAATTAAGTATTTGGAGGCTCATAAGCTAATCAAAAATTTTCCAGTTTCCTTTTGCAAACTTTTTTCCCATTCTTTTTCTTTTTTATTGTTTTTTTAACTATATATTTTTTTCACTCCCCTCCCTTTCTTTCCACTCCCCTTCTACCCTCTCCCATGGTCCCCATGCTCCCAATTTACTCAAAATATCTTGTCTTTTTCTACTTACATGTAGATTATATCCACGTATGTTTTCCTTGGTATCCTCATTGTTGTCGAGGTCCTCTGAGATTGTGAATTGTAGGCTGGTTTTCTTTGCTTTATGTTTAAAAGCCATTGATGAGTGAGTACATATGATATTTGTTCTTCTGGGTCTGAGTTACCTCACTCAATATGATGTTTTCTAGATGAATTCATTTGGCCACAAATTTCAGGATGTTAATTTTTTTCTGCTATGTAGTACTCCATTGTGTAAATGTACCACATTTTCCTTATCCATTTTCTGTTTGAGGGGCATTTAGGTTGTTTCTAGGTTCTGGCTATGACAAACAATACTGCTATGAACATAGCTGAGCACATGTCCTTGTGGCACGATTGAGTGTCCTTTGAGTATATACCCAAAAGAAGTATTCCTAGGTCTTGAGGTAGGTTGTTTCCTAATTTTCTGAGAAATCACCACACTGGTATACAAAGGGTATACTCCCACCAGTGGTTTAATAGGAGCTGCAGGCTGCTTGCCGCCACCCAGCACCCGCACCAGCTAGCTTTACCAGAAATAATTACATGGAAACTGTATTCTTTTAAACACTGCCTGGCCTGTTAGTTCCAGCCTCTTAGTGGCTAACTCTCACATCTTGATTAACCCATTTCTAATAATCTGTGTAGTACCATGATGTGGTGGCTTACCGGAAAGGATCTTAACCTGTGTCCATCTTGGAGAAGAAAGTCATGGCGACTGCCTGACTCTGCTTTTTTTTTTCTCCCAGAATTCTGTTCTGTCTATTCCACCCACCTAAGGGCTGGCTTATCAAAGGCCAAGCAGTTTCTTTATTAATTAACCAATGAAAGCAACAGATAAGACAGATGACCCTCCTCCATCACACCAGCAATACAGAAGTGTTCCTTTTACTTCACATCCTCTCCAGCATAAGTTGTCATCAGTGTTTTTTATCTTGGTCAAAGCTGACCAAGATGTTCTTTTTAAATTTTTTTTCTATACCTATTTATTTATGGGGGAGGGGCTGTATGAGTATACATGTGCCATACTGCAGATGTGGAAGTAAAATAATTGGAAGGAATCAGTTTTTCTTATTTCTATCTTGTGGTCTCTAGGGATTGAATTCAGCTCCTCAGACTTGGCAGCAAGTGCTTTAATCCACTCAGCCATCAGCACAGATACAGTCTTGTAAAGACACAAAGAGCATTCATATGCTAGATCCAGTTTTTCTCAGCTCCCAAGTCACTTTCTCACTTCTTTTTAACACCACCTCCTAACTCTTGATGCAGTTATGTTCACATTAAACATGATCTATCCTTGGAGCCTTGGAGACTGGCAAGAGGTATAAGCCAGAATTTCTTCACTGGATAGCTGCTCCTTAAATATTGTTATAGCCCATTACCCCTCCACTTTCACACACACATACACACACGCACACACACACACACACACACCACTTGATTTTTACCTATAATATTACATACAAGCTTCCGAATTTAACTGGTACATTATACACGCTTAATGATTACTAAGAGTATATTTTATTAACAGTTTTTCCTTAAAATCCAATTCCTCAAATGAATAAACTGGTATTTAGCATTTCTTCTTCTCAAGCTCATCTATATAAATTACCAAATATTAATTTTATCAAATTTAGATGTTCAGATGTAACTGCAGTCAAAGCTTTCCTTTGTTGGATAATTTCTTTGTAAGAAAGAAGAAATTTTTTTCCAATGTTTTGAAAATTGGGCTCTATGCTTGAATAGAAAGTTGACAATTAAATCTGAAATACCTTCCTTTATGCCCTTTCTTAAAGGAAAACTTCATAAAGATCATGTTTATTTTCAGCTCTACTGACCCTTGTAAAGAAAACAAAAGTACCATTGTCTTCTCGGGCATGAAGTATTCTGAAATGTACTAAAACTTTCACTCACTTTCTTAGTTCAGTTTATTTCCCTAGTACAGTGGCTCTGCTAACAAAGATGGTAAGTCCATGTGGTACCCATGTTCCTTCTCTGCAGAGGAGCTCCCTGACAAGAGAAGGCAAACATCTAGTGCCTGCTATTTCCTTGGATGGACTTGCTCCATTCTGCTGCCTGTTGCTGTTATAAACACCATGACCAATAACAACATGGGATGAAACATGTTTATATTCTTTACATGTCCTAATATTAGTCCATCACAGGAATAAATAAGGACAGAAAAAGAATCAGAGACCTGGAAGCAGAAACTGAAATAGAAACCCCCAAAAGAACACTATGCCCTGTCTTGCTTTCTCTAGTTGACTCAGCTGCTTTTCTAAAATGGTCCAGGTCCATCTACTTGGAAATAGCACTGCCCACTGCATGCTGGACCTTTCTACATCAGTTAGCAGTTAAGAAAATGCCCCGACAAACATGCCCATAAGCCAGTCTGATGGAACCAATTCTTCAGTGAGGTTTCCTATTCTCAGATGACTCTAGTTTGTGTCAATTTGACAAAACTAGCTAGCACAGGAACTGACCTCCAGGTCATGTTTATGTCTGCAGAGGAAGTGACAAATCAATAAGAAATAATACTTTCAGCAGAAGATATCAACAATTACTGTACTCCACAGATTTAAATCAATTAGTACAACATTTTACAAATCAAGTTTTCACCTAAACATCACAGTCACAAATTTCTCCAAACCTCCTTCTGTGAAATGTGTAAAGAGTTTTAGAACTAATACTATAGCAGGTGATCAGAAAGCAATTCTGTGGGGGGGGGGGTGTATGGTAAGGAAAGTAGACCATTTTTCTAATTCTACAGAAATACGCCTGGCCTTGGTGAGAGGTAAGCATTTCTTCACAGGAGCTCAAATCTAATCCTAAGCAAGACTGTGGGTTGAAATGCCATCAGGACCCTGTTTTTGATGGTATGGACAGGTGCACCCATATGAATCTTGCTGTGCACAAGCAATTTCAGGATAAACTGAAAGAGAGAACTGCATTGAAAACGGTGACCTCACTAGGCCTTGGAAAGTGTTTTAGAGTTCTCTAAACTCAATAAGGCGTTATAAGAAAACACTCAAAGAGAAACTACCCCCAAGAGTGAAACAAACAGGTACATTTCTGCTTTTAAGGAGCGGGCACTGGGGTTTTGAATAGAAGTGATACCGCTTCATAATTGTTTTGAAGGAAAGAACAAATCCACTCTCAGGTCATTTCCTCCAGAGCCAGAGTTGTTGGAGCATGAGGTATTGAAGTGTGTACATCAACACTAACCATAGGCTACCTTAAATAATGCTCTTTGGAAGAGTGCACTGTTATATGTCAGGCCAGCTCCATGGGGCGGGCAAGAAGAAATGGCTCAGCCTCTAAAGGTTTGTCACATGTGGTTCTCCAGAGGGGAACATGTGCTGGACAAAGCAGAGGGTGGCTCAGACCTGAGGGATGGAATCACTCCACATACTCCTTCTCCACAGACTTACGTAAGCTATTACCATGATAAAGATTTGGAAACATGCCCGCTTAAAATGAAAGAAATGGACACTTACTTGTTAGTTAGTTTGTTTGCTTGGGTAGAGCTCAAAGTAGAAAACTGAGAGTACCTGAGCAGGTACTCCATCCTAAGTTATACCCATCAACTGGGGACAAAATGTTCAAACACATGGGCCTGTAGGGAAGCATTTCTCATGCACAGTACATTTGCTATCCAAGCAAAACATGCTCAGTACCTCCTGGTAATTTTTAAAACGTCTTTCGTGGATAAATGGAAACTATCTTTGATCACTTCCCAGAAGGATTACTCTTGAACATCAGTCACTTTTTCAGCACACCATTTTAACAGAGTTGCAGTCAGACATATACAATATATATGAATAAATATATATTCCGGAGCACAATGCCTATCTTAAATGCTCAGTTATAGGAAATATAGGTACACTCCTCTCCTGAAAATCAAACAATTAATCGTTATCATATCATATTAAATTTATTTTGAAATTCAGTTCATGTTTTAATCAAGAGCACAGTTTCATTAAGAAGCAAGTATCTCTCTCTCTGTGTCTCTCTCTCTCGTGTGTGTGTGTGTGTGTGTGTGTGTGTGTTATAGAGAGAGAAAGACAGAGACAGAGAGAGATTATAGATTTGGGTACATGGGGAGATATGATGGTATGAATCTTTAGTTATCTATTGGAAAATATACTTTAATTGTTCTTAAATAAATGTCATAAATCATCTTGCCCTAGCATGAGGAATTATTTTAATCAGCTACAAAATTAAGCAAAGTTCTACATTTTAGCTATTCATTTCTTACTCTCGTTTTAGATAATTCATCCATGATTCTCTGTGTAGCAAGGTTTTATTGAACTATCTTTGGACCTCCAGCACACATATAATGACATGGAGATTTATTATTACAAAAGCTCAGTCTTAGCTTAGGTTTGTCCCACTAACTCTTACAACTTAATTTAACCTGATCCTATTAATCTAAGTTTTGTCATGTAGCTCTTTAACTTTCTTTAATCCTGTATGTCTGACTCCCACTGTGTCTTGTTGTTATCTCTGCCTTTCTTCTTCCCAAAGCCCTTTCTGTCCTGGAAGTCCTGCCTAACCTCTTCCTGCCTAGCTATTGGCCATTTGACTCTTTATTAAAATAATCAGAAGGCACATAGTCAAATACACATCTTCACAGCATAAACATACATTCCACAGCACCTCTGATGTTAATGAATTTCTTTACATTTCTGCCATTTGTGTGCCCTAGAAAATTGCCTCTGAAAGATGTTACTCAATTACAATGAAGGAAATAGTTATTGGGAATTCAGCAATCAGAAAAATGGTTGGGTAACAAAATTTCCAACAGATCAAAATGCTGAGACACGAGCAAGGAGTAGATCTTCCAACCAGTTGGTTCAGGGTTCATTACAGGAAATAAGGCAGAGAAGAGTAAGGGACAGAGGAATGGTCAAGCTGCTGATGTCTTTGTACATGAAATCCTTATTCTGTGATTAAATGAGAAAAAAATACATGAAGAGAAAGCAGAGGTTTTCAATGAATTTTTTTAAAATCTTTAAAATGATTTTCATTGTCACTGCAAATACTTTTATACTTTTTATCTTCTTTTGCATGAGTCATATTGTATAAAGCATAGTCACCTAGCATTAAAAATATATTGTTATAGACATATGCTAGAATATGAGAGCTATTTATTTGTGGGATAAAAGGAGTATCTATCCAAACTCTTTGCTTACATTATTTTTATTTTTAATTATGTATGCATCTTTCTGTGGGGCTGCACATGAGTACAGGTACCGGTAGAGGCTAGGAGAGGGTAGTAGGTCCACTGAACCTGGCCTTACAACTGTGACCTCCCTGAAAGATTCTGGGAAACAAAGTGCAGTAAGTACTCTTAATCACTAAGTCATCTCTCCAGCGTCTACATTTATTACAATTATATATAATTACAAATCACATTTATATACAAGCTTAATTTAATTATTGTTGCATATAGATGAATAGTAAATGTAAACCACATTTGAATTTTATATATTAATATTATTTTTAAAAGTCAATTAGCTAATTTTATAACTATAATTCCCCAATTCTCATGTGTATCAAACTTTAATTTGATGTCACCTGCCTTTTAGCAAAATGATTCCCTTTAGTCTATAATCTACTATTACTTACCCTTTCATATCTATATATCTGCTTACTGTAATATTTCTTTTGCATTTGTTTCTAATTGTTTCTTCAAATGCTATTGCATAGCTGTTCTATTAATTAATAAATGAAGCTATACCTTACTCTGTGATACCCAATGTGCTTCATAACTCTACAGCATTTTGTACTCGTAAACACACTGTGAAATAACCTCCTATTTTTAATTAAATGTATAATCAAAATCTATAAGTTTGAGGCCAAAATGACTGAAGAAAGTTTCCAGGTCACAAATGTAATAAACATAGTAGTCAGGCTTGTTTCCAAGGATCCCCCCTGGGCCCATCTCTAGACTCTTTTTCTGGTTATGAACTCTCTGATGAACTGAGGTTTGAGGAGCTCTCTTGCTTCTCTTCTTTGGGATTCAGTCATTCTCTTTGGCTCTCAGTGCTCCAACGCTTAGTAATGCTGCAGTATACATCCCCTGACTCTGCCTAGACAAGGCACACATTTCCCCAGCTGCTAAGAGAATTTATAGCTGACAGCTCTCAGCTAAGTCCTCATTAGCTTCTCACTGCCTTCAGCTAAAGGAATTACCCAGAGCTATGTCCATCAGCAGTGATCGATCATGTGACCACATTGGGATGGCTGAAAGATCACCTCAGCTCTAGGGTGACATGTGTGATTTACTGAGGAATTTTCATAGGTTGCATTGACATTTAGACCTTCATCTGTCTTGTCTTACATCACTCTTTCAGGGACATAGACTCCAGATTTCTCTCCATATAATTCCCTACATGGTAATTCCACAAGAGTTGGTATTTGGGAGCCAATTCTATAGGAAGAATTTGCTAGATTAAGATGGTGGTTAGATAGTGGTGTTGTAAATGTGGGACCCAAGAGATTTAGGAGGACATGGCTTCATGTCTTGCCATCATTAAAGATCCCAAGGTCCCAAAAGTATCCATTATCAGCACCAATCATACCAAACAATTTGACCAGCTTTCTAACTTGTCCAAGTTCTTTCCTAGATATATTTCAAGATATATATTGAGTCCTTAACTATTTTTAATTTTATTTTTCAGTTTTAGTGGCTGCAGTTTTCTGTATATACTCTTAACATGACATGTAGTCTACAAAGAACCTTTAAAATATTTTGTGAATTTCATGTGTGTACATGGTATGTATATCATTATAGTCCCTCTTTCTATGTCCAATTCCTTCACTGTACCAACTCCTCCCAGTTTCACATTTTATTTCATATTGTCGCATACATATACACAAATGTATATATGACATACTGAGTCCATTTAGTGCTGCTCACATATACATGTGTCAAGGACTGGCCACTTAGTATTGAATATCTATCTTTGAGCATGTTCCTGTAGAAAATTATTCTCCCTGTCTCACTGACACCTGTAGCTCTTCATCTAGGAATGAAACCATGTAGAAATTCCTTTGTCCAAATTGGCCCTTAACTGGTGTTATTATGTCAGTCTTGTTCAGGCAACTGTGTTGTTGAGATGTAATTTGGGATATTTTCCTTTTCACATCTGGTGGTCAAGTATCCTTGACCTCTGTCTCTTACAGTATTATCACTCTTCTATGATTTTCCCTGAGCCTTTGATATAGGAGCTGCATTTCAGGTGTATCAGTTATGATTAGTCATATCAGAGTCACTTTTTATCTGAATTTTGATAAGTTGTAGGTTTGTAACAGTCTCCAGCTGTTGCAGAAGGAAGCTACTTTGATAAGAAGTGAGAGATACAATTATCTATGTCATAAGGGTAGTCTTTAGAATACAGTTTAAAATTTAGATTCTGGAAATTTTACAGAGAAAAATCAAAGCTGACTTCATACATGTCATAGTTCACAAATATGTGTTCCCTTGATTACATAATAACATCACAAGTCATTACGTCATGTAACTACATGTCCTAACAGTCAATGGTTTGAAAGAAGCATCATGATTTAAATAGCAGCGCCCCTACCAACTGATGACTTGCTTTCAAAGCAAGTATATAGTTTTCTTTGGCTGATAGCCTTTGACATATGCGATACAATATATGAATTATATGGTTAAATTATTTTAAGTAGATTCCATGATTCAAGGCAAGCAGAACACACTTGTCTGTGAACTCAACATTATATATATTATGCTTCAGGGAATTGTTACCCTTTCATCTCATCATGGAACAATCTAGAATCACCAGAATAGAGACTCTCAAAGGTGGTTGTTTAGATCAGGTTTGTCTGTGAAGATATCTGGTGGGAATTGTTTTGATTATATTAATTGAAAAGAAACAACCCATCCACTATTGGTGGCACCATTTGCTCAGAAGGGGGTAAGAATGAAGAAAATCAGAATAAGGATAAATATGAATGTATTATCTCATTCCTCTCTGCTTCCAGACTCACAATGCACTGTGATAGGCTATCTTCTTTTTCCTTCCTCCTCCCTTTCCTTCCATTATAGACATCCTTTCTGGAACTCTAAGCTCCAATAAATCTTTTGTCCTAGTTTCTTTTGTCAGAATATTTTATCACAGCAATTAGAACAAAACATTTATAGGATGAAAACTCATGTTTATAGCATATAACAACTACTGTTTGGAGAAATAGCACTAAAATTTATAGTGTGAAGTATTTGGTATAACTAAACCTTTGAGCAAGACTTCCAAAGAATCATGTCAAGGCAAAGGTTCACTCTTGGACCCCCTTTCATGGGTCCTGGTCAACTAACTGTTGTATATCATATCACGGTGACTGAGCTACGATCTTCAATTTTGCACCAAACTTTAGCCCAGTGGTTCTCAATCTTTCCAATGAGGTGAAACTTTAACATACTTCTGTAGTAATAAGGAGCGGAGAGCGGGGCTGCGTCCCCAACACCCCAGCCGCCTGCTCGGCTAGCTTTTGCCCCGAAATAACAACACACAAACTGTATTCATTTAAACACTGCTTGGCTCATTTCTATCTAGCCTCTTCTAGGCTAACTCTCGCACCTGGACTAGCCCATTTCTTATCATCTGTATAGCACTGGTCTTACCGGGAAGATTCTAGCCTAAGTCCATCCTGGGTCGGAGCTTCATAGCGTGCATCTTCCCTGGAGCGAGGCATGGTGTCTCTCTCTGAGGCGTCTGCTCCCAAGAGCAGAGCTGTGGAGTCTGAGCTCACTTCCTCTTCCTCCCAGCGTTTTGTTCTGTCTACTCCACCCACCTATCTTCTAACCAATGAAATGGGCCAAGGCAGTTCCTTTATTAGCCAATGACCTTCCTCCATCATACTTCCTCATGTTTTTGTGATCCAAATCATAAAATTTTTGTTGTTACTTCATAACTGTAAACTTGTTACTGTTAGGAACCATAATATAAATATCTGATATACAACCCCCATGAAAAGGCTATTTGACACCCCCCAAAGGGGTCACCTCCCATAGATTGAGAACCCCTGCTTTAAAGGTTAGCCCATATTCTGGTTTCATACAATTACCCTTGTGTAAGCTATCTTTTTTTGATTTGCTCTTTTAGTTTAAGGAGGTCAGAAAATTTCAGCAGGTTCTCCTTAACACTTCCTATTTTAATGGTTTTTATTCTTTAGGTCAACAAACTGAGAACTATGCCAATTATTAAGGAAATATATTCCAATTATATTTTGGAAGAATGTGAACATATAAAACCAGTTCTCTGAGAATTTTGAATCACTTTGAATCCAAGGCAAATTTTTAAGGTCTCCTGTGTTTTGCAACTCAAGGTATCGAAGGAGACTGGCATCTGTGCTAATTTTATATGCTACCTCGGCATCATGGGTGTGCTAGTGTGGGTACCCTCATAAATGGATGCAAGCATCATTTGGCATTAGGTTCTAGTTACTAAATCACCTACACTGGTGTTTAAAGATCCTCATCCATCCCCTACCCTTAAGCAATGGACTTTGTACATGAGAATTGAAAACTGGATTAATTATCGTCTCTCTCTCCTCTCTCTTCTTTCCTCCCTTTTTTAACCATGGTTATACTTATCTCTTCATGATCTTCCATTTTTGTTTCTAGTTGACATAAAGAAAAGCCAATTCTTCCTACACATGTATTATCTCTTGACCCTCACCACACCCCTTGTTATTGCTCTTCTCTATTATTTTCACTCTACCTCTATAATTAAGATCAACTACTTAGCCTCAGTCATTCATTCTGGAAACCCACAATATAGCATTGTCCTACTGCCTGTCTGTGCCTGAAGGTGACTGTCACCGAAGACCTGTATAGCCTGAAGAGATGTGTGACTTTAGTGAAAGGTCTAACCCAGTGACATATCTGGTCTACACAACAATTCCAACATTGCTTTTAGCTTTCTGACTCCTTGCTGAAATTTATGCCAAGGAAGCTAAAGAATACTTCATTTCCTGTAGGTCTTTTACATTCCATTAGCATTTTGGAATCAGCTCCAGAAGAACCAGCCAAGACATTTACTTCTAAGTCATGGTTGAGTGTTCCTCGCATTCTGTCTTGATATCTAGTCCCATCTCTTTCCTCCCAGTTCCTGATGATATGTGCTTACAGGTGACAACAGTGGACTTCTGATATAATCTATTCCTTCCCAGTCCTAGGAGCATGTTTTCCTTCCACAGTTAAGAGACTCAACCTTACTGTTTGGGCTGTAAACAACTGAGTGTCATAAAGTAGACCATAAATGGGACTATTTCCGCTTTGGAGGTCTTTTCCTTGTTGTATCTCTGTGGGGTCTCCAAATAGGAGGAGGCCTCTACCCTGTCACCGTGGCTGCCTCTCATTCGTGCCTTCCATGCATATCTTCTTTCCACCTCCTGGAGTGTCAGTCTTTTATAACCAAAGCTTGTTTGTGTGTAGGAGTCATTCTGAGTCTGGGAAGTCCTCTTTTGAAACATTCTCATCCCTTCAATTCAATCCTGCACCTAATGTTTAGTCAGGTTTTCTCTAATGCTGCAGAGGATAAAGGCCTCCTTCCAGATGAGTATAGAGCACTGCTGGCTTTCCAGGCACACTTGAAATGTTTTAGCCAACCTGAGGCATGTTCCCACCTGAAGCATTTGACAGGAGACTTGAAATAAGTCATTGCCTCCTTCACCACTATCCACACGCGTGCTGTTACCAAATGCTTCAGCTCATGGAGAATCAAACCCTTCACCTGCACTTCATTCTTTCTCAACTCCCGCAATGAAAGGAAGACACGGTAGCCTGGAGACTCCTCCAGGTTAGAGACCGTCACACACTCCATTTGTCTTTGGAGGTGAAAGCTTTTCACCATCAGACCAACTTTGATATAGCCACAAACTCTCACTTATTGACAGAGTGGATTCTCTTGTCTCACTGAGTTCTTGCCTTCCCCCACTCCAAGAATTTAGTAGATAAGGACCAAGAGATAAAGAAAACAGGAAATCTTTTTATCTTAAGATTTTCAACTAAATAGAGAAGCAGTAGGTCACTATATGGGTTGGTAACTTGAATTGGACAATGTGGGATTTGAACGTGTGGGAGCATAGAATGTTAACCATGACTTTGTTGTTATGTAGTAGAAGTATGCCAAAAAACAGTTTTACCTCCAAGTTTAATAAAATTTCCCATTGCTAAGGAGACATTTTGACACTTTTGCATTTAGGAACATTCTTTTCCTCCATCCTTCTCACTGCTGTCGTACCCAGATCCCTCCCCCCAAAAAACCCACTAGAATCTATGGATCTGCTACAGTCATCGTAAGCTGTCAAATACAGCCTGTTATAGGCTCTTTTCTGTCATGTATTCCATTCCTGCCTGTCACTTTAATGACAGATCCCCCCTCCTACCATTTATCATTATGATTCCTAAAAGTCCTGACAATGCAAGTTCTGGCTTTACTCACTTGTTACCATGATTTTCCTAAAGGAGAATATGAGATCATTTCTGTTGTGGGGGCCATTTAGTGAGGACTGCTTTAGAAAATAGAGGGAAAAGTGGGAAGGAAGACATACCAAGAAAGCTGTGTGACCAAATATCCAACTGTTTGGGCAAATAGTATTCAGTCCCACTGGGCTTTCTGAACAGTTGTTTGAATTGTAGTGGTTGGGATGGGTAATCGTAGCCTCTGGCCTGTAATGTCCCTTTACACTTAAAGGTAAGGACACTGTCTGTGATGGCATGCTGGTCTTGTGAAGAGTATCTTTCTAGGCTTTGTTCTGCTTAAGCAATTTCTCATTTTCCTCTACAAGGGAACTCTATACTATGGAACTGCATCTGTAGGCATGTTTTCTCAATATCAGAAATCATTTGCTGGCTCCTGCCTTAGCTGAGACTTATCTGCCCTCTATCTTCAGCATACCTCATGTTAAATGTTATTCTGCACTAGTTCACTGTCCAACAGGGATGTGGGGCTTGCTCTCCCATGTACTGCAGCATGTGAAGGACAGGGCCAGTTCTCCAGCTCCCCTGATCCCAGGGCCATCTCTCTTGCAGGTAGCCAGGGACAGGGAGGGCATTTTTCCTTCATCCATACTACCACATGGCAGGGGGTGATAATAGGAGAAAGATGTTGGGTTGACCAGTCCAGCTGGCATCCAGAACTAGGGATGAGTTAGCCTACCTCAATATCTGCCTCATCTATGAACAATTAGAGCAGGAGACGGGTGTGTACCTATAGATCTAACACTCCAGGATCTCTACAACACAAAACAAAAGCAGGAAATCTGGGGACATACTGGCAAGAGCCCATTATCTATGGTATGACAGAGGATAAATTCATTGAAGCAGACTCATGACTCATGCTAAGAACACTTGCAAATGAAGATGAAGGGACTAAATGGTGAAGCCACACACAGCTTCTAGAAAGAAATTCTTCTCTCTGCCCCTGCCCTTTCTTCTTTTTTTTTATTTTGCTTTTGTGATTTGTTTGTCTGGTTTGTTTTTTGATTTTTCTTTTAAATTTTTTTTGGGGGGGTTGAGGGAAGGAGGTTGCAAGGGTGGAGGGTAGATGCACAGAGATGTGGAGAAGGATAGAATTGGGATACATGATGTGAAAACCACAAATAATCAATAAAAGTTAATTTTTGAAAAGTTATCCTGTATGACAATTAAGGTAATTGTAGTAGGAGGCAGTTTGTTCATTTCCCAGGCACCCAGACTCCCAAAATAACCATACAGAAACTGTATTAATTTAATCACTGCTTAGCCTATTATCTTTAAGTTCTTATTGGATAACTTTTTTTTTCGAGACAGGGTTTCTCCGTGGCTTTTGGTTCCTGTCTTAGAACTAGCTCTTCTAGATCAGGCTGGCCTCGAACTCACAGAGATCCTCCTGCCTCTGCCTCCTGAGTGCTGGGATTAAAGGCGTGCACCTATTGGATAACTTTTACATCTCAATTTAACCCATTTCCATTATTTTATATTCTACCACAAGGTTTGTGGCCTACTGGCAAAGTTTCAACATGTCTGTCTCTGGCAGCAGCTCCATGGCTTCTCTCTTGCTCTGTCTCCTTTCTTTCAACATTCACTTTAGCTTTTCCCATCTAGCTCTCCTGTACTCTATCACAGGACTAAGGCAGTCTCTTTATAAACCAATGGTATTCACAGCATACAAAAGGGAATCCCATATCACCTCCCCTTTTCTGTTTAAATAAAAAGGAAAGTTTTAAATTTAACAGTAAAATTACCAAAACTAAACAGTTATCAAGTAAGAATTATAGTTACAATATTTATACCAATTTTACTTTTTATTATAACTAAGGAAAACTATAATTATAAGAATCTATTCTTCAACTCCATCAAAGACACCTGAAGGAAATAATATTACCTAAGTAGACAGGAAGTGCATTGTAAGCAACTTTCAAAACTCTAGAATTGACAGAAACATCTTGCTTCCTAGACAGTCACCTAAAGTTCTTCTGTATGATTGTGGCATCTATCTTCAGCCTACATGCCCATAGTATCCAACACACTTTCCATGACGCAGATAAATGTAAAGACAGGTCTGCCTATATTGGTAGCTTGTCAGTCACTTCCTTCCATGACCCTCAGAATGTCTGGCAGACTCTTTCATGAAGCAGGAACCCTGAAGGACTGTCTTACCTTCTTTAGGAAACTTTAGCAGTCATATTTCTGTGGGTCCTGCATGCCCAGTTCATACAGCATAACATCATGCAGTCCAGGAAAGAGCAGTGTCTTGCCCAAATGGCTAATTAACTCCATAAGGAGTCTCTTCAATGCTTGTCATCTTCTTGAAGTGCATCGGTATTGCTAGGAGCAGATATGTCTCATTGTCAGGAAAAGTCCTAAGTTTTTAACCATTTTAAATGCCATATTCTATAGACTTTGAAAAGTTTGAAGAATGCCTATTCATCTGAAATACATCTCTGTACACCTACAAAATCTAACTAAGATGATTACAAGCTTGACTATTATAGATTATTAACTATAATGTATATTTTTAATTATACATTAGATTTTTAAATGAGCTGCACAAACAATACCTTAATCAAGGGCAGAAATAGACATATAACAAAATTGACCTTAAGTTTGTATCAATAAACCAAGATCCATACCAATGCAAATCTCTCTAGCATAGCCCTCTTTTAATGTAAACAAACATTTATAAACAATGTTAGGAAAATATGGGCATAGTTCTCTCCAAACTGCTTCCTGCTTTTTGTTGGGTGAAGTAATTTTTGGGGGGTATTCATGGTGACTTTTAAGGGAGTCTTGGACCATCAAATCACATTAGTCTGGGCTTAATCCACAGGTTCTCATCCTCTGTGGAAACAAAAGAAGAACCTCTTTTCCAAAGCAACAAATCCTTAGACTCAAATTTTGAAGTTAAGAAACTTTAAAACATATGCAGTAGTTTAGCTTAACAGTCCCCAGAATCAAATATCTCTCTGCAATCAAAATATTCAAAGAAAACACAGTAATATACATAATTTTCCATCTTTACATGGCTTATTTTTCTTTACTCCTTTTAATCTATGACTGTCTGTACTCTGTGTCTTTAAAGACTTTGTTTTAATTTTTAAAATGATTTACTTATTTTCCAATTCTCTATACTCTTTTTCTTCTCTCTTCTAAGTCTTCATATATTTTTCCAGCACAGTGACCCATTTAGAGGTCTTTTTATCTGAATCTGTCTTTATTGTGTGTACGTCATCCTTTTCTGACCAGAGTGCTTCTTAAAATGTTAAGCACTTCTTATGAACTTAAGCAACAGCATTGCTAGGGGAAATATGACTGTGCCTGATTGTTCCACCCTCTCCAACATGGTGGAAGTCTGTTCACTGCCTCTGAGACTGCAGGATGGGATCCATCCTCACCATCTTAACTCTAATAACCAGTTGGCCCTTGCTGCCACTGAGTAATTTGCAGCATGCTGCCTAGAAACCCCATTTGTATGCTCAGCCTCTGGAATGAGCCAGAGTTCATGCTGGCAGCACAGCTCAGGAAGCTGCTGTTTCAGAACAGCTTTTTTTCTGCTACCACTGAATCAGGAAAACCTCTATTAAAGGAGCTGCAGCACACCACCAGCAAACAGCAAGAAGCTGTGTAACATTCTGTATTTATGTGTCTAGAGTGCCTTTTCAAGATTTCTCAGGTTTTTAAGTGGATTTAGATGGCCACATTGGTTCACCAATTTGTTGGGTGCCTGTTTGTTGTAAGAGGCCTTGTGTTTGTTTCCCAGCAGACAAGACTCCAGAAATAACCACACAGAAACTATATTAATTAAATCACTGCTTAACCTATTTGCT
Organism: Microtus pennsylvanicus; assembly: GCF_037038515.1. Taxonomy (NCBI): domain Eukaryota; kingdom Metazoa; phylum Chordata; class Mammalia; order Rodentia; family Cricetidae; genus Microtus; species Microtus pennsylvanicus. The sequence continues at coordinate 73,480,953 of NC_134590.1, read as the reverse complement.
CTAACTTCTTATTGGCTAGCTTTTACATTTTAATTTAACCCATTTCCTATTTTATATTTTACCATGAGGCTCGTGGCCTACAAGAAAGGTTTCAGCATGTCTGTCTCTGGTGGTGGTTCCATAGCCTTTCTCTCACTCTGTCTCCTTTCTTCCAGCATTCAGTTTATTTTTTCCTGCCTACCTCTACTCTACCTTATTATAGGCCTAAGACAATTTCTTTATTAACAAATGATATTCTCAGCATACAGAGGGGAATCCCACAGCACGTAGTCATCAGTCTGATTACAGGGAAGGCCATTTTAGGCATCCTTTCCACTGTTACTTAGAGTCTTAGCTGGGGTCATCCTAGAGTACATTGTTATGTACTATGTTTCTTGATAGCCCTTTAATGGCTTCCTCAATCGAGGCATCTCTTTCTTATCTCTCCCTCGCTGTCCTTCCCTCTTCTTGAGCAATCAATTCCCTCATGTTCTTCTCTTCCCTCCCCTTTTTCCCTTCTCCTACCCTTCCACCCGTCTTTCTCCTTCTCTCATAATTTTCTCATGAGGCATTCTCTGTTTCCCCTTCCCAGGGGATCCATGTCTCTCTTAAGGTTCTTCTCGTTACCTAGCTTCTCTGGTATCACTGACTAAAGGCTGGTTACCCTTTGCTTTACATCTACTATCCACTTATGAGTGAATACAAACCATGTTTGTCTATTTGGGTCTGAGTTACCTCACTCTGTTTTTTTTTTCTAGTTCCATTCATTTGCATACAAACTTCAAGATATCTTTGAATTTTTACCACTGAGTAGTATACCATTGTGTAAATGTAGCACATTTTCCTTATCCATTCTTCAGTTGAGGAGTTTCTAGGTTGTTTTAAGGTTCTAACTATTACAAATAATGCTGCTATAAACACAGTTGAGCCAATATCCTTGGGGGATGAGTGTTCAGCCTTTGAGTATATGCCTTGTCATTCTAGAACCTTCAACCAGCAACTGATGGAAGCAGATACAGACATCTCCAGTGCTACCTGAGACCAGCCAAGAGAGAAGAACAATAATATGAGCAAAGAAGACAAAATGGTAACACCCACAGAAACAGCTGATCTGAGCGAGTGAGAGTTCACTGACTCTGGACTGATAGCCGGTGAACCTGCATAGGATCAAATCAGACCCACTAAATGTGGGGGACAATTGTGAGGTTTGTACAGTCTGTAGAGTCACTGGCAGCAGGACCAGGATTTATCCTTCGTGCTCAAACTGGCATGAGCTGTGTGTACTTGGTCACTCTGTGCATTAGAAAATGAGGAGGACATGAAATTGAGCAAGAAAAGGTAATGAATTGTAGAAGGCAGGGTGGATATGATACCAGACTTTATGGGTCTCTCTGAAGTGTGACTTGTGCTAAGTGCTCTTTTGGAGATCACATTGTAAATAAGGCACGGGGTCAGACTTTTAGCTCAGAAAGGCCTTGCCAACATTGGACTAGAGACACAACTGGAAATCAGTGACTGCAGGCCTGTGTTAGCTTCCCAGGGCTGAATAACAGCAATGGACTTCAAAGTGGTGGCCTCAAACACAGAGCTTTATTTTCTCATGATGTAGTAGACTAGTGTTTAAACTCAAGGCACAATTCTGTTCCCACTGAAGGTTCTAGGAATTAACCCCTCTCTGAAACTTTGCTTCCCATAACCCTAGCCTGTTCTTTGCCTGGAATGGCAGTCCTCCGTCTCTACACCTGCCTTTATATAGGATATTTCTTTCACATGGGCATCTTCCAGTCATTACATGAGCTTATGACTAGGACGTTAGCCATCAGGTTAAAGCCAAGCCTGGCTATGTCTGCAATCCATTTCCATTCTGAGCTTGTAATGCATATGTGATTAGAGAGCAAATTATGTAACCAAATACAGACTTGTATGGATATGAAGCTGCAAAGAATGGTACAAGAACAACTCAAGATTACAGTCAGCATGGGCAGTGGTGACGCACGCCATTAATCCCCCCACTCGGCAGAGGCAAGCAGATCTCTGTGAGTTCGAGACTAGCTTGATCGAAAGAGTAAGTTCCTGGAGAGCAGACTGTTACACAGAGAAACCTTGTCTAGAAAAAAAATATTATAGTCAACAAAACACTAATCTAATAAGACTCCTGCTGTGGGTTACCTACATTGTAAATGGGTCTGTTTAATGCTGTTTAGTAAACAATAGTTTAAGTAAAGCAAGAAAATAAGACTGTATTCTTGGAAAAGGGCATATGACAGGGTTTGTTTGTTTCTTTCTTTCTTTATTTTTGTCTAAATTGGTATGACTAAGAACTTCCTTGTCTTTATTCTACCCTAATTTCATGATCCCTTCCCCAGTAGTCTTCTCTTTGGGTGAAAGGCACTGACTTCATAAACTAACTGCATATATCTAACTGATGTTGGAGAAAGAGCCCAGGTCACAAGTGTGTTTGGATAACCTTTATTCACATCTAATATTGTTAGAAGTGGAACATCACAGCTTCCCGTTCAAGCCTCAGCCTACATATCTAAATATTGCTTTTACTGAAAGAAACTTCTAAGGTAGAGCTCTGCATCGGCTCCAACTAATCTGCTTTGCTGAGCTAAATTGCTGAAGATTTAGCATAGAGCTTTGCTGTAATATCCGAACGGTAAAAAATCAGGTGCAGAGCAAATGAGATTAATGTCTCAGCCAGCACCACATATTTCCTTTGCTTAATGTGGAATGCAGTATTTCCTCTCCTGGTGAGGTTTCAGAGAATTATCATACTTTAGAGTGAAACTAATTGCCAGAGAGAATGGAAGTTCATTTCCACAGATGAGATGGCTCCTCAGGCCTGGAAAGGAAGAGAGTCTTTCTTCAATCTTGATTTGCATTCCTGGGGGTGATGAGAAATACTTGAGGACGTCTGCACTTCCGGCTGCCCAGCTGCACAGGCAAACCCTTTGTCTTCTGAGGCTGATGTGCTTAGGATATCTGTTCTGCTCAGCTGTCTTGCACCAGAGAACAAAGAAATGTGATTTTTGCTTTGATTTAGTGGTGATAATTTTGGTAATGATGATGATGCTAGCTAATAATTACACAATGGTACAAGATGTTATGTGAGGCACATCATACCAAGACTTTGTTCAGCAAGCCTACGTACATACAGATTATATAGCATTAACAGCCTCCCGTAAAAGAGGAAATAATCTCAGTTAAGCAATTACTCAGGACATGTACAAAAAAAAAACCCCACTAAACAAAACATTATCTTCCCTTTATTGTCTGCCTCTTGGTATAAGCAAAATACTTTACTTGTGCTAGATAACATTATTTTAGCATAAGAGAGGAGTCAAAGGGCAGAACCAGAATATCACAGTTGGACATAAATTCTTTTTTTTTTTTCTGGTTTTTCGAGACAGGGTTTCTCTGTGGCTTTGGAGCCTGTCCTGGAACTAGCTCTGTAGACCAGGCTGGCCTCGAACTCACAGAGATCCGCCTGCCTCTGCCTCCCGAGTGCTGGGATTAAAGGCGTGCGTCACCATCGCCCGGCATGGACATGAATTCTTAAAACCATGTACTCAATACATTGCCTTGTATTTTAATGCTCAGGAATTAAAAGGCTTGGAAGGTGAAGTGACTCCCTCAGGGTCACACAGCCATGTGAAAAAAACATCCAAACTTAGATTTCAACCCTAGACACTACAGATGATGGTGATCTAATTTTCAATGATGCTATCTTTAAGAACATTTTAAGAAATTTCTTAACTTTCCTATTTGAAAAAAATTACTAAGTAAACCTAACAGTAATGCAAATAAACAACTCAATATCAGGAGATTGAAAGCTGAGTCTCTTTTACAGATGTTGTGATTGAAACCCCCATCCAGAAAACATGTGCTAACTGAGCATCTCTGGCAGCAGTTACCTGGATCTCTACCAGCTCAGACTTCAACATTTCCAAGCACCCATGTAACTACTCATTGCCACTGGGTGATGCCCATCGGGGATGTATTCCCTTTCTTGAACCACAGGGGAAAATTCACTGCAGAAAAGACACATGCAAACACAACTTTCCATGCAATCACGTGCTTTACAAAACCAGAAATATTTCTACTTAAGCTAAAACACCAAGTGACAAAGTCCTAAAAAGTTATAATATCCCTGTGCTCAGTGCAGAAATATCCAAATTTACCTAATTTAATTCTGGTGCCATGGAAATATTGGTAAGATTTGAATGTTTTCTTTAGCAAAGCACACTTAGAAATTTGACTGCCATGGTAGCATTGCTAAAATGGTGGGGCCGTTGAGAACCTTCAGAACAAGCTAAAGCCATGAGAACTCTATAGCTTCATGGGGTTCTATCATTAAAAAAAGGTTCCCTTCTTGCTTCTCTTTGTTCTTATATTTCTCTGCCAGGAATAGCATTTCTTCCTTCTGAAGAATGCAATCCTCATCATGCTCTCTTGGAAAAAGGGACTCAGATTTCTCCCAACAACAAATCTGGTGGCATCTCTGTCTTGGACTTGCTAGACTCCAGAATTATTATCAAGAGCATGTCTTTCTTTATTAATGACATAATCTTTGGTATTCTTTTACAGTATCAAAAAAGATAATCATGAATATTTTTTAAAGTCATTCAGGCAATAGTGTTTGAAAAAATTCTATTTCAAATGAAGGCTAGAATCAATAAGTGAAATGATACATGCTTATTTTCCTAGACTTGTAACCAAAGATTTTAAAATCTTTGATAAATACTTGTTGGTCAGGACCAGGCATAAACTTCAGAATGTCAACTTTCTCTTTCCTTAGATGAAAGTCAGAACCTGACTCTTGGTATTTCCTACATGTTTCTTTTCCTGCTTAGATCACAAATTCTTGCCCATGGCATTTGTAAGCAGATCACTCTGAAGCAGAGGAGACTTACTTCAAGAGATCACATGTAATGGCTCTTTTTGAGGCACTATGAGGCACCCGTAGTAACTCACATGTGCCTGCTTCCAAAAATTTGTACACATTGTGCTATGGTGAGATTATGGTTTCTTCCATGCTAATGTCCCTGCAAGTTTCCCATGAGCCTGGAGAAGCTGAGGGGATATTCAAATTTATAAACAAGAAGTATTCAGGGAAAATAGAACCAGGCTTTAATACATGTTGTTCAGTCAGTTCCATGTTTATTTGAGTTGTTATTAGCTCCCCAGTGTAACAATGGCTCAAGGACGTGTGTTTATCATCGCCACTCGTCTCAGAGATGTGTACTCAGATTCATGGACACCACTAAAATCTCCTGGGTATTCAAACAGAATTGCAGTTTGAAATGCCAAAGATGCAACGTAATCCTCCACAAAGTTTCCTTTCCAAACCCTCTTATGCTCAGCCCTTGTCTAAATGCAAATACCCTTATTGCTCAGATGATCAAAACCATACTAAAGGATTTGTGCAGAAAAGCAATGGACACCTGAGCCTTTCCCCATCCCAACACTACTTCCTGACACCAAGTACTGGAAATAGTTACCAACTGCAGTTAGATTTTTGTGTCTGGTGTCATATCTTGTTTATTCATTATGGAACAGTTGACAGAGCACTGTGATGTCAAGGAATCCAAGGCCTTAAACCCGTGGAAACAACAGGGTCTTCCCATTGGTATTAATACTGTATGCAGAAAGTATCAAACACAGCTTTCTGCCCCAAGATAACCACAACCTGAGGTAGTTCCCCTAATGATAGCCCTACTGAGGCAAGTTAACCTAGCTCCTCATTCAGCTGCATATAATAAAGCATTTCTTTATTCAGTTGTATATGATAAACCCACCTCTTGTTCAGCTGTATATAATAAACCAACCCCCTCATTCAGCTATATGTAATAAACCCACCTCCTCATTCAGCTGTGTAGAATAAACCTCCTTTTTCATTCAGTTTTATCTAATAAGTTCACATCCTCATTAAGCTATATGTAATAATCCTCCTTCTCATTCAGTTTTATATAATAACCCTCCCGCATTCAGCAGTCACAAATGCACCTTTTTCCAGGCATCTCTATTAGAGCACATGGCCCACCCAATCCTGGCTTTCCTGTATATATGTCTGCTGTTCATTTATCCCAATGCCACAGTTAGGTCAGTCTCTAACACATAAAGGTCAAGACAGTCCATGCCATAGGATATTTATTAGTTATAATATAAAATATTTGACTGACTTGGAAGGCTGTGCTCTTCATTCACAACAAGCAATGATTTCTATTTGGTTCTTCTATTTCAGACCCCAAGTAGCATGTCTTCCATTCCAACCACTACAGAAACAATTAGAAGAAACTACAACTAGTCTACATATTGACATCCAACTTGTAGGGAAAGCAAAAAAGATAAAAATATCACCGAGGGGCAAAGCAAAATTGTATGTTTATCTTATAGAAGACTGATTATAGAAAAGAGACAAAAAGAGAAAACAAGGTGTGTTCTTGGACTGACAAGGCTAAAACAAGATTATATCCTTCAAAGCCAGCAACACAGGGCAAGAGCAAAATAAATTCCATATTAATACATTTTTATTGCTATAATACACATATGTGTGTATATACATGTGTTTCTTCAATCTGTTTGGTGTTGCTGAAACAAAATGCATGAGACTGGGGTATTAATCAGTAAACACTTTAGTTTGGATTATAGGTATGGTAGATTATAATTCCAAACGGCATGCAATCATATTTTGAGCCAAGGGCTTCTCCTCAAAGTATCTATAAGGAGGAGCTGAAAAGGGACTCAGATAAATTCAGGAGACACATAGCAAATGGACTAGCCTTGTTTTATAGCAACTGCTCCTAAGAGGAATAATTCATTCTCCAAGACCGGCATTAATCCATGAATGAGGTTGGAGATCTCTGGCTGCAGAATGTCTCACTTGGGCTCTCCTTTTAAAGCTCTCCACACATCGCTATCACCTGATGATACCTAACTCGACAGTAGAAGAATTACTGGGCAGACAGGCACAGCCAAGTGTGGTAGCATATGTAACCCTTAGTTCTCTTTAGAAATAGGAGCCTTACTCCCATTTTAAGACAATTTGAGAATTTTTTTAGCATTTGGTCAAGTTAAAGTCATCTATTTGTGCTTTGAAGGAAGAGCTAAAACTAAAGTCCATTTGGGGAAAAACACTCTGTTTCTTGAGAAGATGGAGGAAAATTCTGAAAGGTCAAAGCCAATTTTAGAGATAATGTTGTATGTAGGAACCTTGAGGGATGCTGTAATTCCCCGTACATAAAATAATCTATTTGCTGAATTTTACAATAGCATAAACCTGAATAAGCCTATAGTTGTAATGACATTAGTCATGCATAATTGACATATACTCTTTCCCAGTCCCCAGTAGAAAAGCACACTTATTAATGCTTATCTTGGATATATCCTCTTTCAAGCTATTTTACCCTACATATTCCATTCCACATGAACCCTTGGTACTTAATAATTCTAACATCTTATGTAGCACATTCTAAGCTTTCATCCTCAGAGGAGCTTGTGGGCTTAAAAGCAAAGGCAAGTACAACAGAGTTATTCAAATTAAATTTGTTCATTGTGAGCAAGAGCCTGAGTGGATATTTATCCTTTGAAGGAGACTCCAAGGATCCTCTAACCAAGATCATTCAAATCTTAAAGTTACAAATTGAAAAGATATTTTAATTTATTAAACTAGAAATACTCTGCATTCTGATATTCTGCATGACTGTTTCTAAATGTATGATTTTTCCAAATTTTCTATTCTCCTTTATTAAGGGACCAGAATATATCAGTATGAAAACTTAACTTGAATAGTGGAACACATTTTATTCCTTTTGACAAAGGCAGGGCTCATCTGGATTCTCTCTGATTTTATCACTAAAAGATTGCTGATTGTTTGCTTGAAGGCTGGAGAATGTTTACAGTGCTTGGAGAAGCTGAAGACTTAAAATATAACATTCACTCGTATTATAGAATTTCTCAGTTAAGGATTGCCATGACGGGTCAGTAGCTAAACAGAAATCCGTGACACAGTTTTGTATCTATTTAGCCATTTAGAAAAGTACTATTCATTGGTACCAGGACCCAAAGCAATGACCAGATCTCGCTAAGCATTCCAAATTTATGTCAGGCCATAACCTGTTTATTCCTTCAGGTTAATATGGTTTGATCGAGCAAATTCCCTGAGAGGTCTCCAGTGGGAACAATGGCCCAGGTCATCGAGCATCCAGAACATCTTTAAAGGAAACTGGCTGAGATGATGCAGCCTCACAGACTGCTACAGTCAAGATTTAACAATAATTCTAAATTTCCTCAGGATTTCCATAAGATTAACAATGCCTCCAACCAGCAGGAAGTAGCATAGAAAATATGTCCAAATTCCCAAAATATTGTTTATAAATATTTGTTTTCATTTGATGGGAGACACCAGCAGCTGTCATAGAAGCAAGATGTGAGGTAACAAGCCACAAACCTCATAGTAAATTTATAAAAATAAAAAGAAGTCGTTTTAAGTTGTAAGTGCTAGATAATAATAAGCCTGAGCTAATAGGCCAAACAGTTTGTAATTAATATAACTTCTGTGTGATAACTCAGGACCAGAAGTCTGGCAAATGAAAGCATAGTCTCCAGTTACAGGCCATAGTTAAGGGTCTCCTAATAAAGTGTGAAGACTAATCTTCGTTTTTGACTTGACAGAATTAGAATTACCTAAAAAACAAGCTTCTTGGCTTATCTGTACATGCATTTCCTGGGAGGTTTGACTAAGGTTTGAAGACTCCCCTAAATGATAGGTGGAATGTTCTCTAGGCTGTGTTCTCAGAAACAGTTTAGAAAACAGCAAAGCATGAGCATTCAACTGTCTCCACAAACTCTGTAAAGTGACCAGTTGTTCCAGTTTCTGTAATCAGGCTGGTCCTGTCCTAGTAGACTGTACCCTTAAATGTGATCCAAAATAAACTCTGCCTTCTTATATTGTTTTGAAAGGGCATTTTGGTCACAGAAACAAGAAAGGTCACTAGTATGAAAAATTATTACTAAAGAGTGACGGTTTGGCTGTAATAAACCTGATTGTGTAGTCCTTGGGCCTTTGAGGATGGTTTGTAGGATGTGCTGAATTTACACAAGGAAGGTCATAAAATCAGAACTTAACGGGCTATGAGCTAAAAAGAACTCCTGCCCTCAGGACGTTGCTTTTGGAAGGTGTTCCGCCACAGCTTGGAGAAAAACAGCTAACTATAACAGAGAGAAAAAAGCCAAGGGGGATCTGAGCATCACACAACATGATGTACTAAGTAGAACTGACCTAAATGTGAATGTAGAAATAGCAACAAGAAAAGGAAGTTGGATTGTTATCATTTTATCCAAGTAGAAGTTTATCAGAGGAACAAATAAGGAGATGTTCTTTCAAGCCCAGACTATCGGAAAGGGTTTTGTACAAAGTGTCATACGAACAGCACCCTGGAAATCAAGATGTGCTTTGAGAAACAAGAATGATTGAATAGGGAGTTTTAGCAAAATAGGTAATCATGAGCACGTCACAGAGATGAAAAACTATGTGTCATATAGAAGGAACACTGAATAACTCAATATGATGACAGCCAAGGCTTTCACTATTGTGCCTTAGAAAAGGGACACCACAAGAGGATTTGCACCGGGCAGATATGCTCATGAATGCTGAATTAAAGATCTCCATTATTAGCTCATAGGCCACACAAGACTCTGGGATAGAGTGCTGGTCCAGGGTGTAAGCTGCTCAAACTCCTCAGTGAAGAACATACTAGGAAGTCTGTGCACAGAGCTTCAGTCACTGGCTGTTATGATGATTGACAGGGATAACAGAAGTCCCTAGACCCTCACTGTAGATTCATCATGGTCCTGGAGCCTGCTGTTATAACAAAATACCTTTGGAAAAAGGATAAGTTTATTTAGTTCACACCTCTGCAACTTCAAGAACATGGAATTTCAATCCTTTCTGAGAGCAACCTCACCCTTACAATCATAATCCAAAGGACCTTTTCTGCACTGGGGACCAAGTATTCAATAAACAAACATTTGAAGAAGATAAACAGTTCTACCCAGAGGAAGGATTCTTTTCAGGACAAGTTTTAAGTCAAGATGTCTTACAGGTCAGCCAAGCTGCCTTTGAGTCTGTGTTGCATCATGCCGTCCTCATCTACCTCCGTTGATCCTTTCTGCCTATAATTGGATACTAGTAGAAATTTCTTAAGTCCTCTGTTTGCTAAATGTAACTTCACAGCATGCCCAGCCAGCTACACAGATTCAGTGTAGGAGGCACACAACCACAATAGTTACAAAGAAGTGTTAAAGTATGAAAAGTAACAGGAGAAGAGGAGTTTAAGTGTGGAAGAGGTGTTAAGACTGTGTAAATCCGTCAGTAGGTGATGAGAAGCCATGCACAGGTGACAGGCAAAGGCTGAATCAACGACAGAATAACGACAACACTCACTCACCAATCACTGTGGCTTTTAAAACACACATGTGGTTTGGAAAAAATAGGAAGAAATCAGAAAGAACTTGGGGGATAGAAATGGTGCAAGCATAAGGGGAAGATGGGCACAGGGAGAAAAGGAGAGGTCATGGAGAAGACAGCTCACCTTTCAGCAGGAGCAGAACTGCTCAGCTGTGAGGTGGTGTCAGTAGAGCCCTGAGGCTGAAATGTGGAAACAGGAATAAGGGAGAGACAACAATAAGGTTAATTTCCCCAAAGAAGCATCTGCTTATGAATCCCTGTGAGAGAAAGGAACAGTTCTCTAAAGATTGTTTTTATTCAATTATTCTTAATTATGTTTTATTTGAAATAGAATTGCATCACTTTCCCAAGCCCTTTCTACCCTATAGCCCTTCCTATCTTCTTCCTTCAAAATCTTCCTGTATGTGCACTCTCAAGCTGATAGTCTCTTTTTCCACTGATTAGTACATAATAAACATGTATGCATGTTTGTATATGCAACCTGCTGAGTCCATTCTTTGACGTTGGTGTATATATGACTTTAAGGCTGAACACTCTGCATTAGACTATCTTAGCCTAGAAGAAGAAGGAGAATGAATTGCCTAAATTCTTTGTCTAATGGTAGGACTCTGTAAGAGCCCCTACCCTAGTAAGATGCCCATTAATCTGGTCTTGTTTATGTAGCTATCTCTAGGAAACACACGCAGACTTCCTGGTATTCTGGCTCTTAAAATCTTTCTTCCAATATGATTCCTGAGCCATAGATTCAGGAGTTATGCTGTGGATGCATCTTTCAGGGCTGGTATCCCCACAACTCATTTATCTCTGCCTTGTGTCCAGCTGTGGTTTTCTGTGCTAGTCATTTTCCATAAAGAGAGACTTGTTAGGTGGGGGGGGGGTCATAGCTATACTTCTCTGTGAATATGACGATAAGATCTAGAAATTAGTAGAATTATACTTGTCCAGAAATATGTAAGTCAAAGACTTTTTGTAATGTACATGATCTCACTAACCCCAAGAATTTATACTTAGAAACTACAAGAAAGAAGAAAAGCAGAAGGAGAGAAAAAAATCCATATCAAAGACACAGATAAAGAAAAAAGGACAAGATCAATGTCCAAGAGGATAAGAGGACAAGGCATATTTTAGAGAAGCCAGAGGGCACTGGATTCAAATCCTTCAATGAAGCCAGAGATTATGGTGGATAGTCAGTGAGCTGAGGAGACAGTGGCTATGGGACACAGAGTCTTTGCTGAACAGGGTCACAATAACACAGGGTGGGTACCACTCACTGAAGAGAACTTAAAAATATTTGGGCAATCACATGCATGTAGAAAGTTCCAGAGCAGATGCCTTTCATAAAAGGAGTTAAGAAAATTTTGTTCAAACATTCCTTCTATATGAGACTCATGAAAAGTAGTCAAAAGAAGAAAGCCTCACAGACTCTTCCTACCTCCTGCCCTCAATTCAAAGAGGCAGAGTCTCATAAAGAATAGTCACAGCCATTTATACATGGAGCAAAAGGCAAGGCCAGCAACTCCTGGAGACTCTGCTTGCTGGAGGCAGTGCTGGGTACATACATAGGTGGGAAAAGATTATTCCGGAGGATCATATTGAGTCTGTCAAAAGGGAACTTTAAAGAAGTTGCTCAGGGTAAAATAATTGAGGGGGAATGGCAGAGAATTCTGGGAAATGCTGTAATAGCTGTAACTGATCTTTTGAAGACAATTTTCCAAGAAAGACTTATAACGTCTAGAATTCCCTTAAAAGCACCTTGTCTGATTTGACTCTAAGAAATATCAGACCCTTTGAAACCAGGTTTTATGTTGGCAACATAATCCCTATAGATCCATATGCAAGGAGACAGGTATATTGAAGAGGAAGCACAGAGAACAGGAAGGAAAGCACCCGCGTGACCATGGATGGAAAGAAACACAGAGAGAGATCTGACCTGTCAGAGGCAGAGTTCCTTTTCCTTAGACCAGAAACAATGCAGCTGTCATGTACTGTGGGGGAGATGTCCCTTTGCATTCCCACATGCTTTGAGTAAGTGAGTAAGCATGCTGGGAGACAATAACACTTCCTCCTCATTATGGAGGCAAGAGGAACTGGGCTGACAGAAACTAAAAAAAAGGGGGACAAGGACATAAATTAAGGAGACCACGGGGCTTGGTGTGACCTAGAAAAGGATGTGACTAGAAAAAGAGGGCCGAGTGCTGACCTTAGTGCTGGAATGATTCGGAAATGCACCTGGAATGAAGCTGACAACTTCAAGGTTCTTTGTGTCCTTTCCTCTCTCAGGTTATTACCCTGAGGTTCTGAAAAAGGACGTCTGTTCTCATCTCTAAAATTAAATCAGAGTTTCTAAAGCTGGCTCTAAACAACAAAGCTATTCATTCATTCACTCATTTAGACGCACGCTCATGCTATTAACAGAATAGTATTGAAGGTCCATTAAGGAAAACCTCTTCCCTCCTATCCAAAAAAATAAAAAATAAAAACAATGCATTCTACCTCTGGGTATGAAAACACATATGATTGTCATTCATTTCTTTTAAGAGCGTATCTGCTGACCACCAAAAGGACCATGCCTCAGGAAGTCTAGTTCACCTTAAGCTTGATGAAGACATGAGAGGAATAATTCACTCTTTAATGAGATAATGTACATTTCCTTGCCAGAATGCTAGCCCCTTTGCCCAGTGGCTTGCAGAACCTCAGTCATGAAGCTTTTAAAGACTGCTTATATTTTTGAATTACTCAGAAATGTTTAACTTTTCCTTTCTTCAACCTATCTCTTTTCTAAGAATGATTTTCCTAATACTTTGGGCTTCGGTTCTTTTCAAAACCTCCTCTCCCTATCATGTGGCTACTTTTCTACCATATGGCTGACTTCCATGTTACCTTAACTCATGTCTTTTTCTGTGTTTCTACTCCGGCTTCATTCTCCAGGCAGCTTCCAAGATTTATCTCTAGACTGACCTGAAGTTTTTCTTTTAAACTCAAGCAAACTTTTATCAGGCTTACATTGAGCCTGTTCTGAAAACGTTTTATTAATTAAACTAAAAAGCCCAAGAGGAGACTTGACTTCCTTTCTATCATATGATGACCATTAAGAGACTCACCAAAATTTCCAAAAACATTATGTAGCCCTGCCTGGCCTGGACCTCGGTGTCCTCCTGCTTTAGCCTCTATAGGCCGGGGCTACAGCTATGACAACCTCACTCAGCTTAAGCAAAAAGAATTTTTAAAACTCCATTAGTTAAGAAGTTTACTATTCAGTTGAAATTAAGATACAGAGAATTAAAAAGATACAGACAGAATGATAGAAAATTATAGATATATAGATGTTAGATATAGGAAGATAGATAGGTGATAGACAGATTATAGATAGATAGATGATAGAGAGATAATAGAAGATGATAGATAGATAGATAGATAGATAGATAGATAGATAGATAGATAGATGATAGATAGATAGATGATAGAAGATATATATAGGTAGATTGTAATTTACATATTAGAGGCACTTATAAACTTCTTTATAAACAGATAAATTATAATTTGGATGTCAAAAATTATTAAAAAGAATCTGCTATTCAGTAATTTCACCAGAAAAACTGTTTTTCTATATGGTAATAAGTTCAAATTTTATTATATTTGAAATATAATAGATTTTACACTTTTCCTTTTATTTTAATAGTAGATTTATTTTGGATTGCTTACAGGCTTCAGGAACTTCCTTGATATTTTCCGAAATGGCTATACTAATTTGCATTCCAAACATCAACAGGGCCAACAATTTTCTTCACCTCCTGAACAACATTTATCATCTGTCCCTTTTAGTCCTTTTTTATAATAGCCATTCTAACAGGCAAGCGAGGATAGCTCATTATGGATTTAATTTGCATTTCCCTAATGATTAGCAAGACTTAGTCCTTTTCATAGACCTTTTGTCCGTTTTTCTCTCTTGCCTGCTGCAAAAACTCTGTTTTTATGCCTTCAGAAATTGAGCTATTTGTTTTATTGCCAAGTTCTTCACATATTTTAATGTTAACCCTTCACCAAATGCATAGTTATCAAATATTTTCTTGTACTCTACATGTCTCCTCTCTCTATGAGAGATTTCCCTTGTTATACAGAAGCTTTTAATTTATTAAAAAATAAAATTTTTATATGATCCTGCCTGTGTATATTCAAATTAGTTGCAGGCAGTATATGAAGGAGATATCTACACAACTATGTTCATTGAAGCAGTGTTCACAATAAGATTCCTTATATTGGTTAAAAATAAGGATTCAAACTAGGTGTGTTCTCAGGAGATGAATGTGTGAGCAAAATTCACGAACAAAATAAAACATCCCATGCACTCTGGGATATTCCTCTACCTTATAAAAGAAAGAAAGTCTGAAGTTTGCAGCCACAAAGGTGAAAAGGAGCGTTGTGCTTAGCAAAATAAGCCAGACACAGAACAGTAAATATTTATTTTTCACTGATATTATTTTTATTTGCAAATGTGTACTTATACTCATGTTTATCCACTTGTATGCAGAATATAAAGATTAAAATCCATGAAGGTAAAGTAGAATGGTGACTGCCAGAGTCTGGTGTGGGAAGAGAGAAGGGAGTCAGAGGGTTCTGGTGAAGGGGTGCAAAGACAAAAGGGTGAGAAGCTGTTCCTACCATAGCCTAAAGCAACTCTCATTATAACAATAGCAGATTCAAAGCAACTCGGAGAGCACATTTCCCAATCCAACCACAGAAAATGCAGAAAATTAAAGGGCATTCTAATTATCTTGTAGCAATAATTCTACATTTTACATATACATCAAGATATCACATTGTACCTATAAATGTGTCCAACAATAATGTGTTACTAAAAATAACAAGTAAAATTTAATGTTTTATAAAAATTTCCATATTTGAGAAACATAACTAGTATGCATCTGTATACTATGCCTTCAGTGTCCTTATATGGAAATACAGGTTACATTTGTACATTTAAGTGTTTAGCTACATCCTCTGAAGAATCTTCTATGTGTCTATAACAGAAAACTATTGTTAAGAGAATAAACCAAGAACAGGATTTCACATTATGCCATGTATCACATGTTGCTCCCAACAACTTCCATGGCCCTTGCCAGAACATCTAATAAGACTCATTTCTCCATCTTCTTATACATAAGTCAGATAATGAGTGTAGAGCACATGTATCGCAAGAATCGGCCTTTGTTTTTCCTCAGGAAGGGGTTTTACTCAGCAAATTTTGCAAAAGAACTTGCAGGAAAATCCTACACAAGGGTAGAAAAGTCTTTTCCTACAGGACATAAGTTATCAACAAATCCTCAATACCAAGAATGAGATTTCTATAGGTGAGATGTTTGTCAGGGAGACTTCAGAGACTCCCAAACCAAATAAGTTCTTGCTATACCTCTTAGTTGCCAATAGAACTAGATGGTAAAGCCTTATAGAAGAAGACACTGCAGACCAGTTGCTTGATATATAGAAATAAGAGCTGGAAACTTCTTCCCTGTTGGCTCCTTTTCATAGTGCTCGAATGTGTTGTTTAGGCTGCTGAGAGAGAAAAGGCAGCAATAATCTTACCAAACTGTGAAACTGTGAATTATTAAACCAGCCTACAAGGGAAGATTGCCCATTTTTGCAATAATGACACTACTATTAGAGTACCCACTCTCTGATTGAATTTAAGGTTCACTCCACTGAAAGAGGTAACCATAGCTATTTCTGTAATTCTGGTCAAAACTCAATAGTGAGAGGGGTTATAGGCCCTAGCAGAGAAGCGATTACTGTTGTTTAAATAAATCTATGCAATATCAAGCTGTCTTCTAATATTTATGTTTACATCCATAGATTGGTGTTATTTACCTTCTTAATCAGAGAAGCCTCTTTTTCAAGTAAAAGTAGCTAAGGTAAGACTCATAACTACTTAAAGTGCTGAGAAGTAGCAGATAAGTACTTCGTAACTAAGATATTTATACTATCCACTCTAAGGTTCAAGCATAGTTGCATAAGGAAGGGAAAGGGGAATATAAGGGCCAGAAGATATGGAGGATTGTAAAACACCATCTTACAGGCAATACAAATCCACTGAAATCATGAACTCACAGCAACTTCAGGTGACTAATCCTGCACCAAAATGGGCCTATCAACAGGTATGCATGATCTTTATTGATGCAGGATCTTTAGTGATCCACACTCCTCACTTTAAAACTATTAGCTACCCACAATGTTTAGAAGACCATTCATGAGACAAATCAAATCTCTTTAACGATACGATAGTAGTTGTTTCTGCATTGGTTCCTATGACATCTCCAGTCACAGGTTTCCATCTTAGCTTTTAGTGATAAGTGTAAGCTTCTTCCTATGGAGTGGGCTTCATATATTACAGGAAAATGATTGGTTTCATCCCAAGTAGTCAGCCACTATTGCAGTAGTGAGCATCTTATCCCTGGAATGCTTGCAATGTAGCACACAGTGTCCATGCTGATCAGGACATGGGAGTGATGCTTTTCTTGTACTTGCTCCATAGTATCTTCCAGAGCTACAAAAATCAGCACAGAAGAGTCAATTCAACATGAAAGCATGCTACTCCAGCAGATATGCCCAACATTCTCAACTACAAAGTTCATGTTTGATAGCTGTGTGATAATTGTTATAGGGAGCGGGATCCCTTGTTCCGGCCACCCGGCTAGCTTACACCCGAAACAATCACACAGAAACTGTATTCATTTAAACACTGCCTGGATCATTAGCTTTAGTCTCTTATTGGCTAACTTTCACATCTTGATTTAACCCATTTCTATAAATCTGTGTTCACCACGAGGTCATGGCTTACCGGGAAAGATTTAGCATGTGTCTCCATGGCTGCTCTCTCTGTCCTTTCTTCCTCCCAGAATTCAGTTCTGTCTTCTCTGCCTACCTACATGCTGCCCTATCAGGCCAATCAGTTTCTTTATTAATTAACCAATGAAAGCAACAGATAATGTCAAATAAATAAATAAATAAATAAGAAACATGTCTGATGGGCTGTGGCTCAGTTAGTAAAGGTGTTTCCTAAGCAGGCCTGACAATGTTAAGTTTGACACCTGGAGTTCAGGATAGCCGTAGCAAAACAATGACTCTCAAAGTTTCCTTTGACATGTTCACTCATGCCTTGGTATGCATATTCACTTGTGCTAACACACACAGAGAAACATGCATGCATAGTAAGAATAACAAATAAAAAGTCACAACACAATCTCACAGTGCTTATACAGGTTTATAGTTTTGTGTTGGATGTTATTTAGTTATTCTGAAATGCTTGAATCCTGTGGGCCTCAGATTGGAGACATCTGACAAAGGAGATATACACCCTGTAATTACACCCAAGGGTGTTCCACTCTCAGCTAGCTCAAAGTTTTATGTATGTCTCATCACCCATCTCAAGGAGCATGGAACCACTGTATCAAAGAGGCACATAAATGGGGAAAAGTAGCCATAAAGAAATTGACCAAAGAGATGTTCTACTCTCAGATGGAGTTTAGCCTCAGTTGTATTCGTCATTACTCACTGAGGGGTCATTCAACTGTTGCTCCCCAACTGGTTCTCTGGTTCTAGCTGTATCCAATTAGGTGTCAATTGTGTTGTGTGACTTCCTAGGGAGACACAAATTTCTACTCACTCTAAGTAAGACACTAACAACATAAGGCAGAAACAACCCCATATCAAGGATAGCTTAACAAATCAGTTTACTGGGGTTACTTACTGAAGCAAAGATGATTCAAAGGAAGCTATGTAATGGATAAGCCCACTGCAGCATGGGTGAAAACTCATGAACCCAGTTCCCTGGATTTCCCATCACAGTATTGGCAGTTTCATGAAGAAAGTCTTGGCCTTCTAGCAATCATCACTGCCTATATTACCTTAGAAATATGCCTTACACATATTATAAGGTTTCAAGCCACCAGAGCTGGTAAGTTGTTTGAAGTGGTCAGTGGCAGGAATCCCTTTGTTTCCTTCTAATGTGTTAATTCAGAGGAAATAGCTACACAGTGCCAACAAAATTAAGCATTTTACCTAATAGCAGTGATTAGGAAGATAGAATTTATGAAACACTTGTTGAAGTTTCTGTATCACAGTTTTGCTTTTGGGTTATTTGTTGGTTCTACTAGTTTGGGTCTTTTCTTCTTGTGTGTTTGGAGTACAAATATTTGTAGCATTCTCTTTGCTTATTGTGTATCAGTTCATCTCATCTTTTTATATACCTCATCTTTATCTGATTTTGTCCTTCTCAGTGACTTCTTTTCCTCTCTTAATGTCTTTAGACAGGGAAGTCACTATTTTGATACTCTATTTATATGTTGTTTCTGTATTAGCTCTTTTGTTCTCAGTCTATTGAATGACAACTCGTTGTCAATGAACTCTAATATCCATTGCTTCTACTGTCCAGAGCTCCATTCTTAGCCATATTCTTTCCATCTACTCTGGAGTCCTACTGGGTGACATTGTCTTCTCAATTGTGATGAAAATGTGAACAATTAACAACTTCCATCTGAGATCACATTCCAGAGTTCCTGACCACTATCTTAAGTGAAAGCAAAGTGTTTACATTAAAAGAATGTATGATTCTTTTATATATATGCATTTTAGAGTTTTATTAAATTTCATTTAAAAGCATATAAAAGTGATGCATTTTGAAAACTGCATTCATGTAGCCACCAATGTGATTAGGGCCTAGAAAAAGCTTATATACCTACTCTCTTCCTATAGGAAAACATTATTTTGCTTTTTATAACCATAATTGAAAAACATTATGCAGACTGAGAATGTTGTATTTTATATTTAAGAATAGATATATATGTGCATTTGTATATATGTACATATGTATATAGGTCATAGTTTTGAAAGCCAGCAACGGGGGGGGGGGAGTTACATGAGAGAGTTTTGAGGGAGGAAAAATTTTTAAAATGTTGAATTGCATTGTAAATATTTTAGAAGCCAGTATCAGTGTCATAACAATACTTTTTAAAATATGTATTATTATAAATAAGATCATGGATTATTCTGCCTAATGAATTTCTTTTTTTTTTTTGACTTTTGCAACTTTTACTGCTTGAGAATATTTCTCTCACACATAATAAATGAGGTTTTTCCACTCTCCACTATTTTCTATAAACACATGCTTAAAGTGATAATTTTTCAAAGTTGTTTGATGAAATGCCTGGGTCTTGACTCTTCCCATTTGCATTTTACCATCTTTGATTATGAAATAAAATGGACTAAAAGCTACTGAAAAGCTAATATAGTAAATATTATTTCCTTCTTCTCAAATAATCATCTCCAGTGTTTACTTAATTATCAGCATTAAATTGTCCTTTATTTTTCTATTTACAATTTTATTTTACTGTATTAAGTGATGCTCTACTCCTTCATTTTGGGCTTTGATAATTTATGGGTTTTAAAAAATATTCTTCTTAACCCATATTTTAAGAAGCAAAAACTTATTGATACTGTGGCAAAACTCAATTTGGACTTTTTAAGCATTTCATACTATTTTCTATTTCAATAATTTCTGCTTTAGAAGATTAATCATCTGTCAACTTTACTAGGTCTGGAATCTACTAAAAGGCAAGCAACTTATCATTCTCTAAGACAACAGCAAATTCCATGAGAGATATTCATAACCAGATTGTTTAAAATGGAAAGACCATCTCTAAATGCAGCCAGCACCTTTCAGTGACAACCAAGGATAAGAGGAGATGAGAAAGGAAGTTTAATGTTTGGCCTACTGGTCCTTACTCTCAAGGTCAAGTTTATTCATTCTGTTTCTGCTGCTGCCTCTCTTTGATATCAGAACTTAGCTTCTTTGGGCTTCCACTAGGGACTAACACCTCAGCAAGTATCCTCCAGGTTTTTGTTTTTTGTTTTTTTTTGGTTTTCGGTTTTTGGAGACAGGGTTACTCTGAAGCTTTGGAGCCTGTCCTGTAACTAGCTGTTGTAGATCAGGCTGGCCTCGACCACAGAGATCAGCCTACCTCTGACTAGTGAGTTCTGGGATTAAAGGCATGTGCCACCACTGCCTGACATCCTCCATTAATGTCAACTAGTTTCACAGACTCTTCACTGTGAGACAGTCATTGTTCAACTACCCAGATGAAACCATTGAAGCTAATCTAATAAACTCCCTTTTTATTTACAATATTTGTTTTGACTCTTTTACTCCATAGAACCTGAGTAATAAAGATTGGGGTACTGGGAACGAAGCTATTGCTGTGACAAAACTTATCGTGTTGCTTTAAGCCTTAGGAATTCTTTGGAAAGAGGATTTGTAGAACTTTGGAAGAGAAACGGGCATTTGGTGCTCTAGGGATATTCTAATGGGATATTCAGGTGGGACATTAGAAGTTATAAATCCTGGGGGGAAAAACTCTGACAAGAGAGACCCAGTTTGTGAAGTTTTAGTAGGAACATGGACTCTATCAAGTGCTAGGCTAGAAGCTAATCGTATGATATTTGGGTCAAAAAACAATTAAGTTTCATTCTATCCATGTCCTCAAGCACCTGACTGAGGTTCAGTTTATTCTTTTGGAAAACAAAATTTCAAGGCAAGATGACATTCAGTCTTCCTCTGAAGAAGTAACTGTGTTTAAAAGAAAATTGTAGAGAAGTTTCCTGTGTTGAACTGGCACAATGGGAAAGTATTTTCTCAGAGCCAGAAGACATTTGATTCAACTGCAGTCCAAAGGAGCCAGGCTGTATCTTGAGTTTGTAACACAATTTGACAGAGTCATCAGTATCATACATATGGAAGATTTAGGAGGTCATTGAGAACAATGAAGAGGAAGTTCTCGGCAGCATACCTGTTCTCAGAGGCTCCAGCCATGCCCCAAGCATGTTGGTGGGCATGCCAGATTATTACTCTTTCATATCAGAACAGGGAAGGTCAAAAATCAAAGCACAAAGAAATTTAGAATTTTGAAAAGATGAAAACGGTAATGAAGAGCTCGAGTCCAAACACTCATCTATTCCAAGTGTCATACCTTGTCAGAAAGCCACAGTCTGTGCATATGAACAGTGGAGTACTCATCATTCACAAGCTCTGTGTTCACAGTGTGTGATGCATGAGACTCATTCTAGCTGGGCTTCAGCCAGGGGCATAACCAAGTGGCATTCAGAGGTTACCTTCCCTTGGTGTTTGGCAGCTCCACGCACAGGCAGAGTCGGCTGAAGGCCTGAATACCTATACACTGCACCCATGGTTGGTCTGGTGAAAGGTTCTCTTGAAATTAAGGCATCTGCAATTGTTTTCATTTCCTTTTGCAACCTTAAAATAGTATTGAATGGTCTTTCACTATTTTCTCTATAACCCAATGAAATGTGATGAGCACAAGGCCACTGCAGATTTCTGAAACTGAATGTTTAAAATCCATAATTAAGTTGGCAATTAAAATACATGAAGCATTTTTGTTTAAGCTGATTCAAAATATTAAAAAGAACCCTTGCTCACATTATAGTCATCGGTATTTTTTTATTAAAATAGGGAACCTCTTAAATCATAGCTTAATTTGCAATTATAAATTCATTTATTTTTTAATGTTGTTAAACATACTAGTTTCTCCTAAAGACATGCTCACAATTAACTCTAAAATGGTTCTGAAATGCTTCTTAATAAGGCCAAGTCCAAGGTACCTTGACTGCTGTATTTCTTTAAGCGACAGTAGTGCAGTCAGCTCTGCACAGGCAATCACACAGCTTTGAAAAGTCACGAAATACCATAAATTTAATGAACTTTTCATTTAATTTGCATAACTTAAAAAGTTTAGAATGTGCCTGGAGCAGAATTTGCTAGAACTCTCTCGATTTACATATTGCTCATTGAAGGAATTGGAATGTTGTCAAAGTAACTTTTGAGTCAGTTTGTGAGAGAAAAAGCCCTGGAAGAAGGCACTCAAGACAAATATTTATGTCCAGCTTTGATATACATGAAGAATCAGGTATCATAAGCCACACAATTTTCCATTAGAAACTGGATATATCCATAAAAGAGTACCTCTAAGTCTTTGACTGCATATATTCACTGGAAAAAAAAATGTGCCTTTAACTCTTGCATTATGGAGACTGTTGTTTTCTAGTAGATTGGGATTGGGTGTTGGAAATATTATACATTTTAGTTTACCTGCTTAGTGCCACTGGAGCAAAGAGTGAAGGGATTATGGATATAGCAACTACAAGATCCTCTACTGATCCCTGTTAATTTTCTAACTGTCTACCTGAACCAAGCAGAGCAATTTCAAGAAAAGAAACTGAATTGGCTGGAAGGGCCACATGGGAAAATGTGGCCTTGTAGAAGCCAAGCCAGAATATACATCAGACAGAGAGAGTGAACAGCTATATCAAATGATGCCTCCAAGGGTTGATTAATCTTGGGGAAGAGAAATAATCATTGGCCTATGAAGTTAAAAGCTGCTGCAAAGACAAAGGTATTCTGAGATAAATGGAAGACATGTTAATAGAAGCAGTGTGACTTGAGGCACCACAGATGACTCTGCTTGAAAAGTGCTTTATAATTATATACCATAAATAGTAAGACCTGAAAGCATCATTTAGTGCAAGGAAGGTCAACAGCTCTTAATTTAGTAGACTTTGGCTATGTAATCTGCAGGTCTTATATTCCAATTTGTATTTGACCTCAAATAATTTATGCACTAATATAGAATACTACGTACTCTTTGCATAAAGTAGAGAATATGAAAACATTAAGGTGGTATAGGTAAAGTTCCATAGGAGTGTTTCAAGAGTGAAAACAGAGATTGCCCAGGAATATGTCCCAAAAAGTGAACCTTTAAAATGATCGTTAAATGGTTGACAAACTCATACTATGTGGAGAAATAAAAAAATGCATTTTCAAACCCACAACACCTTACAGAAACATGTAGAGGTCTTAAAAATGTGAAGTGTATTCGCTTGGTTTTCCTAAGTGATCATAAGAGTAATTGGAAAGGTAAAGAAAAACATCACACTGGGCAGGAGGATTGTGCTATATATTATGGATGGTTTTGTGCATATGAGAATTTAGAATTGAGAATAGTCAGTTAAGGAAAACTTGAGTAAGTGCTATTATCTAGATAATGGCCCCAAAGAGGCTCATAGGCTAAAGATTGGTTCGATGTGCACAATGGTGTAGGACATCTAACATTTAAGAGATGTTGCCTAGTAAAATGAACTAAGGTTTTTGGCCACTCGTCCTAGGAGACCCTGAAAGCTCAGTCACCACCTTTTCCTCTCTTCCACATCCTGGCCATGAGGTGAAAGGTTATACCACATCATCACCATGGTATTTATATGGTAATTTTTAATATGATGGAAGCTTTCATGCTTCCGTGGGCCATGACTCAATGACTTGCTCACTAGAATGAACACTCACAGTTCCCAACTATGATCAACCTCGAACAGTGGCTTTCATCCCAGTGTTATAGGTATGAAATGAAGCTTAAAGACAGATTCTCATGCAGTAGACAAGACAGAAATAAATTATATTCAGAATTACAGAAAAGTAGGAAATTTAAAGAAAAATGCAAGACATTCCAGAAAGGAGGGGATTTCAAGAGAAGAAAGTGCCACTATACTTCCTTTTCTCGGGTTTTTTACTGAGCTATGGCAGGAATAAGACAACAGTGGTAATTGGTGGGAGAACTGCAGGCTTTCTAGGACATTATTGGCTAAGCCATGAAGAACCCCCACACGTATAGTGTATACCTCTGATCCAACCAGGGAAATGACGTGTTGTCCGCGTGCTACCGCACAACTAGAGGTGGCTCAAGGACACTCCCTTCGCTCTCTGACTCTATTCTTGCTAATTATTGACTTGAGTGTCTGTTAACTGTCAGTTAATTTTCAACCATTACTACCTTCCAATCTCTCCGATACAATTTTTGCAATCTCACGCTATGTCTTCACTGCAGTTTTCACCATGGGCCAGGTTGCTTCATGATTTACAGTGAGCTGGCTCCTGCCACAGAATGCTTCCACCACAGCATAGCCAACCTGTGTTCACAACCATGTGTTCAAACCTCTAGAACAGTGAGCCAAAATGAATCTTCACTCTTTCTGAGCTATCTGACACAGAAGTTTGCTACAGTGATGGAAAACTCACTACCAGAAGCCTTTCCTGCTGCTCTCAACTGTCTTGCAATTGCTTGACAAATAGCCGAAGTCCTGATAATCATGATAATGGAAAAATTGCCAAATTATTGAAAAAAAATCTTTTATTTCTAATATGGATTTAAGTGATGATGGCTTTTCTGAAACACTGTAAGAAGATCAATTAGAAAAAGATAATTAGGTAACAGGAACAAAAGAGTTTGATATCAGCAAAATGAATTAGCACTAAACACAGTGGGTAGCAGGAAGCCAAGATGAGTTCAAGGGGGGTTCTTTCCACAACAAAGTCCAGTAAGAACCCCGAATCTGGACATTCCTTTAGGAACTCAAAATATATGAAGAGATCACAGGAGATGCTGGGAGAAATGCCAGGACATGGGCTTTTGGGCAAGAAAAATGAGAAACAGAATATCTGACCTACATAAGGCATTTAGAAGATATGTGTACATTCATAGATGCTTGTGCATATTTGCATGCATGCACACACACAGATGGTGGTTGAAACAGGAAGAAATGGACTTAGACAGCAACCTTACAATCTCCTCTTTTATTCTCTTGATGAAGAAAAGTCCTCTCACCAAAAGGCCCTCTTTACTTTAGAGCAGTGTAATAGGCACAAAATCTCTCTTTGGATAGGATGGCCTGTGTCTGGGGTGAAGACACAAGGAGCTCTTCCCCATCTGGACACCAGCAGCTTGATGTTCTTAGCCTCTCAGTAGCCTCAAAGTTTGAGAGTCATCTCTGGTTCCTGATTGCCTTCATTCTTCTTGACTACCCCTAGGGTCTTATCCTCAAAGCATTCTTTACCCAAACATTCTTATCTTCCAATTTCCTGCTTATATAATCATTTTGATCGCACTCTAATTTAGTAAATTTATTGTAACTTTCTTAAGATGAATTACTTTGTACCTTTCTCGCACCCTTCAGCACATGATTATCTTAGTTGGCACTTCTATCCTGACAGGACAAAGAGCTCCTAAGAACTGCAGAATGCTGTCATCATCCAGGGAACTAGGACAAAGTTCCTCATACAGCGAAAGGATGAAATGACATGAAAACTAAATACCGGAATAACATGAATACTTATTACCTCTGTGCTGTGTTTCATGTTCATAACAAGGACTCACATTAATCTATCAAATACCAAGCTGTTACTAACAATAGATTACAGATGAAGAAACTGAGGAATATTCTACAACTAAGAATAGTAGCTGCATTGTCTCAGTGTGTGGGTGTACCCCTCGCTGTCCTGAGTTCCTTGCTAGTGCTCCCTCTCCTTCTGCTCCTGATTTGGACCTTGAGATTCTGTCCATTGCTCCAATGTGGGTCTCTGTCTCCTTTCATTGCTTGATGAAGGTTAATATTCAGGAGGATGCCTATATGTTTGTTTTTGGATTCACCTTCTTATTTAGCTTCTCTAGGATCGCGAATTATAAGCTCAATGTCCTTTATTTATGGCTAGAAACCAAATATGAGTGAGTACATCCCATGTTCCTCTTTTTGGGTCTGGCTTACCTCACTCAGGATAGTGTTTTCTATTTCCATCCATTTGTACGCAAAATTCAAGAAGTCCTTGTTTTTTACTGCTGAGTAATACTCTAATATGTATATATTCCATACTTTCTTCATCCATTCTTCCATTGAAGGGCATCTAGGTTGTTTCCAGGTTCTGGCTATTACAAACAAGGGATGTTCTATCGGGAATTCACCAAGGCCAGCTGGCCTGGGTCTGAAAAAGCATGGGATAAAACCGGACTTGATGAACATAGCGGACAATGAAGACTACTGAGAACTCAAGAACAATGGCAATGGGTTTTTGGCCCCACTGAACATACTGGCTTTGGGGGAGCCTAGGCGGTTTGGATGCTCACCTTACTAAACCTGGATGGAGGTGGGCAGTCCTTGGACTTCCCACAGGTCAGGGAACCCTGATTGCTCTTTGAGCTGATGAGGGAGAGGGACTTAATCGGGGGAGGGGGAGGGAAATGGGAGGTGGTGGCGGGGAGGAGGCAGAAATCCTTAATAAATAAATAAATTTTAAAAAAGGAAAGAAATAAAGGCCTAAGAGCTAAAAACAGTTATCCACCAAAAAAAAAAAAAAAAGAAAAAGAAAAAAAAAGAATAGTAGCTGCAGTAGTGATAGGGTGGTGGTGAAGAGCCAGCAGTATGCAATGACCACCAAATTCATAAATCAGTTTTCATGTTCTGTACATCCTATTATGCAACATAAACAATTGGATACATTTTAACATTTAGGAAAGTGCTAGGACAAACCAAGAGCATTGGACTTTATCCAGCAGCGTAAACAGACAGATCCATTTACAGTTTTTCACCAATGAAGTGACATGATAAATATTATATCCCAAAGTCATTTGTTTGGTCAAAGCTGTATTCTCCATCCAATTCTGTAACTCCTCTTAGGGAGAACTCAGTGAGGTGTGACTCCCACTCATAACTTTAGGGTCTGTGTGATATTCCCTGGAGTTAACTGTGTTCTTGCTAAGGATGAGGTAAGCCTAGTAGAACTTGACCTGAGAGCCTGCATGATCCTAGTTCCCTACCATTGTCTTTTCAAATACAATTAGTTACAAATGACAGTGCAATGATTGAGTGTTTAGTATTCTTTGTGCCTGGAACGAGGTTCCTGCAGATTCAGAGGGAATGAGAAATCTCCACTATGAAGAAGGCAGACATCAGCATAACCTCTTTTCCCAAAGAGTCTGCTTCAATTCTCCTTGACTTTGGAGTTTCTCAAACCCACTGTCAGAAATATCAATGCATATTTTCATATTGAAATTCATTTAAAATCAATGGAATTGATATATTTTTATATTTTACTGATTACATATGACTTTGAATGACTTCAAGACACACTACTATGTCATGATCTAGGAAATATTATGTTGTGACTCTCTTGTACTTGTATCATATATCTGGATAACAATGCATTTTTCATTTTTAAAGGAAGATAAAAATTAACACACACATACACACACACACACACACACACACACACACACACGAGACACATTGGTCTTATCCAGATCTGTCACTACTAGAATAACAAAACGCCATTAAAAATATTTGTCAGCATTCACCTTTGAGACTGATTACTATTGGGCTAGAGATTGGCACTACAGAAAACAAGACAGCACATCCTTGGTGACAAAAACCAGACCAGAATGGAAGAATATGATGATTCCATTTGCAAACAAACTCGCACTTCAGAAACTCCAAAAAAGGAACACGTCTACCAAAAGGAAAACAAAAGACATCATAGAATGTGAACCTGGGGCTGGTCATTTGGGGGATTCTCCTGCTTGTGGAAAATCAGATAAAGAAAAATACTTCTAAGATAATAGTTAATCAACTCAGGTTACTTTGGGGAGTCAGGATTGCTGCTGCACTCTAGGAAGAGGAAGGATTTCTTTCAGATCTAAAGAACAATCCAGACAGATCCAGGAATTTTTGTTGGGGACAGCAAGAGATGGGCAACAGCAGCATTTATGACAAGTATCAACAACTGACTGAGGACCTCTTCCCCGCTTTTCATAAAAGAAGAAAAACTTGAGGCATTGTGTTATAAAACAGCAATCAAAGCTATACAGGCAACAGACAGACTTGGGCAGTGCAAACTGCATCTTTTGCTCGGTTAGTGCATTGATTTGCCCAGCTTGGTCTCATTGACGTAACTTAGACTTCCCTTGATTGCTCTGGTGGTCACTGAAACACAGCCTGATGTGCCTCAGCCCAATGTCCTCAAGTTCTAACTGGATCCAGCAAATGTGCTTTTCTGACCCATGTGTTCACAAGACCTGAGAACATTCTGCTTGAGAGCTTCTGGATTTAATTAATAGGCTAGGGGTTGAGGAGAGCTCCTTCAACATTTCTCCATATATATATATATATATATATATATATATATATATATATATATATATATGTATATATAATACATATATATATATATATGTATATATTCCCTCTGCTCTTCTCACTACCTCAGAATCAATGTCCAGAATGAAGAAGCACCAGCGAAATTCTTCCGGAAGTCAAGTCTGATGTGACCTGCTTTTGCCCTACAGTGAGTTACTGTCTACCACACTCATTTCTTCCTGGACCTGATCCAGCCTGGAATTCTCTGTTCATATAATTGATGACAGAGCCCAGGCCTCACTGGTTCTGTGTGTCCCTCATTTCAATACACAGCATAGCTTGCTAGCACATTATCGGCACTCAGTAATATATGTTGTGTGCTACAAGACTTCATCCTACTGCCCTGAATAAGGAAAAGAAGCTGTCTGGGAGAAATTCCTAATGCTCTGCATGGCCCTATGAGCCCTGACCACCACATCTCCTATTAGTGATCTGCTCTTGCAGGGTTTTGGCCCCTCTGCCTTTGCCCTTTTGAGAACTTACTTGCAGGAGAGCCCAAGTCTGTTGCTACAGCTCAAGTTGCCATGGTAATAGGAAGGTTTGGTTCTCAGGGTCTCTTGTGGAGGCAGCTTAGAGGGAAAACCTTGCCTGATGCTGACTCACAGCATCACACTCAATGAGTCTCACAACCTTCTGAACTTTAGCTTCTTGTTCAGAGGGGTAAAGCAAAGGCACAGAATAACAGAGAAGATTCAGCATTGCCTTGGCCTTCCCAAACAGACACAGAGCCATCTCCTCACTACTTGGGACATGGCTAACAAGGAAATAGGTTCTGTGGAGACTGAATTTGTTTCACTGAGCTTGTGAGTCAAGACTCCATTCCATCCACACATTTGTTATTTGAGGATGTATTAGTAAAATAGAGCCAAAATAACACTTAACCTGAGATCTACAGGACTAGTGTTAGGACAAAATACACTGCTAATAAAAGTTTGAAGCCATGTCTTACATGACATAAGTACTAATGAATATCAGTGGGGTTTTTTTTTTTGTTGTTGAAACTTGAAAATTTCTTGTATTCCAGAGACATATACAAACCTGAAAGCCCATACACAAATCCCTTGTCCCTGACCCTCTTCCAGTGTCTCCATCATCTTCCTATAGTGAGCTCACTTGTGAGGAGACAGGTTCCATTCTGATGAGACTTGGCAATTATCATCATTCCAGACTCTCAGCTCAGCAACAGTCTCTTTTACATCACAAAGGACTAGGTGCTCTGCTGCCATGGGTCTACCTTCTTGCTTATTCCTCCTTCAGCCTGCATTATTCCTCTTTAGTAAAGGATACAGTGACTAATTAAAATTCTGTTCAGTTATAGAACACCTGAGTGAACCTGCCTTTGGGCATTTCTCTGGACCATTGCTATATTTCAGGTCAGAACTATAGTTGCTCCAGAAAATTAACCTTCCAATACCACATGCGAACATCCTTCTCCCTACCTTGCTGCTTTCTCTGTGACATGATTCTCAACCTTGAATGCTGAAGAACATCAACTAAACATAGAACGGTAAAAGGCACATCCGTAAAGACTAGGTGAATGTACTAAGAATTAGCTTCACTCTCTCTAACTTAATTCTACCCAAGTAGGGTAGAACTGTGTCCTCTGTTTCAGGAGCATGCAGAGATAATCTTCCCAGGGCTGTCTGTGGGCTCCAAGATTGTTATGGAGTTGGTCTGTTTCCTTTTTAAGTTCTATACCTTGGCAGAGCACAAATCTTCAAGGATACTTCATGGTCTAAGATGCCTGTAGATGCTCCAGACATGAATACATTTCAGGTATGGAAGACATGATTACCATCTAAGTTCTGCCTATTTCCCCACAGTTGCAACCAGCAAGATTGTTGATTATGGTCACATATAGAAACAAGTGAATCTGGCCTTTTAGAGAGCAGAATAAAAGGTGGAGTTGTGGAAGAATGGATATCTAATACTGGAGGCCAGCCTGTCAAAGACTCATGATCTGTTGTTACAATTCCAATGTCTCTTACATATTTCTTTGCATTGGTTTTGGTCTCAAGACTGTGAGACCTGCCGGTAGGTGGTGGCGCACACCTTTAATCCCAGCACTTGGGAGGCAGAGGCAGGCGGATCTCTGTGAGTTCGAGACCAGCCTGGTCTACAAGAGCTAGTTCCAGGACAAGCTCCAAAACCACAGAGAAACACTGTCTAGAAAAAGCAAAAATAAATAAATAAATAAAATAAAATAAAGTAAAATAAAATAAAAGACTGTGAGACCCTTGAGGACAGATATCATCTATTTAGCTTTAGTGTCAGTATAATCTAGTTTAGTATCTTGGTATCTAGGAGACGTTACATTTGCTGAAGTAGTGATTAAAAGAATGAATAAATAATTTAATCAACAAACAAACAGATGTTTGAAATTAAGAGGTACAGCTTGTAAATCCACTTCAGTAGTCTCTTTCTATTTGAGTATTTTTCAATTATTAGATCTAATATGTATTACCATTTAAAGTTTAACAAATTGCTTAACAAGAGATCTGAGATTATTCTGACATTTCAAATTAGAAAGTTTTTTTTTTCCTGGCAAACATTAGAGGGCTATAAATTTTCATTAGTTGAGTTTGCCTATTCCCTAATGCAATAGGGCTTATTTTTCTTTCCAAAGGTTAATTGTGTTTTTCAAATGTCTACTCTTTCCTTAAATCACATTGGTATAATATTTAAACACAGTGACCTCATTTCGTTTTCATATTTTGTTAGCGTTTATTCCAATTTTATTATTAAAGTGATTTGAGCATAATATTCTGAAAAGCTAACTCAGTGGCTTTCGAACAATGTTGATTTAAATTTATATTGCAATTCTGAAGATTTTTCAAAGGTATCTATATTATGACTTCTCTAACATAAATAGGTATGTCTAAATGAAACACACAAATACAAATAGAATAGAAGGGAAACACATAGATTTCTCTGTGTCTTTTAGGTTTAGAAAATAGAAGTTTAGTGTGCTGAATTTTAAATATGTTTTGATTTGAAATTAATAGCTGATTTGGATCTCAGGGTTGTGTCGTTTATGCCTACTTAATTAGAGATGCACTTGGAAATGTAACACACTCCATGCATCATTAAGCACTTTAAATAATTAATAGTTGATTATTTTCCCTTTTAAGATGGCCTCATTTATAATTCTGTCTCAATGATAAGACTGACCTTTACGTTAAGATCAAGTTGTGCTTCTATTTAGAAAATAGAACTTTGCTTGGAGTGTATAACAAGTGACATCCGGGCTTGATGATCTGTAAAATGTGAAAGGCTTGGCCATTACATATCAGTATTAAGCGAAGAGATCAATAATCATGATAGTATGAGGCTTCAACTTCTGTTTCTTATGGCCTGATCCCTAGGACCTTTTGTTAACCCCTGACTGAATCAATAAGAGAGGCAGACTGTGTGATACATTCTTTCTATGATCAGGGACAGAGAAACAGTTGCAAGAAAGACAAGAAAAGGACCAACTTCTTACCACTGTTCAGCAGGCTGCTTGTTTGTTCCTGGCTGCCCTGCGAGCTTAGGCCCAAAATAACCACATAGAAACTGCATTATTTAAATAACTGCTTGGCCCATTAGCTCTAGCTTCTTATTGATTAATTTTTACATATTAATTTAACCCATTTCTATTAATCTGTGTATCACCATGAGGCTTCGGGTTACTGGGTAAAATTCCCAGTGTCTGTCTCTGGTGGCTCCATGGCTTCTCTCTGACTCTTCCCTTCTTCCTCCCAGCATTCAGCTTAGTTTTCCCTGCCTAGCTAGCTTAGTTCTGCCCTGCTATAGGTTCAAAGCAGTTTCTTTATTCAGTAATGGTAATCACAGCATACAGAGGGGGCTCCTCCATCACCTCCCCTTTTCTGTTTAAATTAAAAGAAGTTTTAACCTTAACATAGCAAAATTACATATAACAAAACAGGTATCAAACAAGAATTAGAGTTACAATATATCTACTTTATCTTTTATCATAACTAAGGAAAACTCTAACTATAACTATAAATTCTTTAACTCCAACAAAGACTCCAGAAGGATATACTATTACTTAGGTAAACTGGAAGTACATTGGTAGCAACTTCCAAAACTATAGAATTGACAGAGATATTTCA
This sequence comes from Microtus pennsylvanicus, assembly GCF_037038515.1. Classification (NCBI taxonomy): domain Eukaryota; kingdom Metazoa; phylum Chordata; class Mammalia; order Rodentia; family Cricetidae; genus Microtus; species Microtus pennsylvanicus. The sequence goes on along the minus strand of NC_134590.1, from coordinate 73,448,316 downwards.
TTGTCTGGACAGTCACCCAAAGTTTCTCTGTTTCATTGGGGCATACATCTTTAGTCTACTGGACCATATTATCCAGCAGACTTTTCCATGAAGGAAGAAATTCCAAATTCAGTTCCATCTATATTGGCAATTTCTTTTGTGTCCTGCAGAACTTCTGGCAGACTCTTTCATATAGAAGATACCCCAAAGGACCATCTCACCTTTAGGCAAATTTGGCAGTCATTTCTCTGCAGGTCCTACATGTCAAGTTTATCAAGCAGTTCAAGTGAGAGCAGTTTCTTGCCCAAATGGCTAACTAGCTCCATAAGGAGCCTCTTTGATGCCCATTTTCCTCTTGAAGTAGCTTGTGCTGCCAGGAGCAGGTGTGTCTCATTGCCATGAAAAGTCCTAAGTTATCAAAACATTTTAAATGCCATATTCTGAAGGTCTCTGAAAGATTATAAGAAGCCCTATCTAACTGAAATATTTCTCTACTCATCTAGAAAATTTAACATGAATATCATAGATACAAAATACAGAGTTTAACACAGCTTCTTGCTATTTGCTGAAGGCATGCTGCAGCTTCCATAAGAAAAGTTTTCCTGATTCATCAATGACCATTTTGAAATGCTGGCTTTCTGGGCCTTACTGCCAGTGTGACCTCTTAGATTTCTTAATTATACATTACATTTTTAAATGAGCTACACAAACACAACACCTTAATCAAGATTAGAAATACATACACATAAAACAAAATTGACCTTAAATTTGTATCAAAAAACCAAGATCTATACCAATGAAAATTATTTATATCTATATCATATCCCCCTTTAAATGTAAACAAACATTTATAGACAATATTTGGGAAAATGGGTGTAGTTGTCTCCATATTTCTCCCTGCTGATTTTTGAGCATAATAATTTTGGGGGCCATTCACGATGATTTTCAGGGGGTCTTGTTCCATCAAATCTCACTGGTCTGGAATCAACTCACAGGTTCTCATCCTCTGTGGAAACAAGAGAATAACCTCTTTTCCAAAGCACCATATCTTTAGACCCAAATTTGGAAGTTATGATACCTTTAAAATATACATGCTAGTTTAGCTTAGTGACCCATATAATGAAATTTCTCTCTATACTTAGCTCATTCACAGTCAAAAAATTTAAAGACAACACAATAATATACATAATTCAGACTCTCTGAGAATTTTCCATTTTATGTGGTTTATTTTTTATTCCTTTTAATCTATGACTATCTTTACTTTGTCTCTTTAAAAACTTTACCCTTTTTATTTTATGACTCTCTATACTCTTTTTCTTCTCTCTTCCAAGCCTACATATATTTATCCAGCACTAAGGCTTATCTGAATTTGTCTTTATTGCATATCTATAATTCTTTACTGTCTAGGGGCACTTTTTTAAAATGCTAAGTGCTTCTTAAAACTTAAGTTGTGCCATTACTATGATATATATGGTACTTCCTGCTTGCCCCGCAGCATGGTGAAGCTGCTAGTGCCTCTGAGAGCCAGTCCATGTTGCTATTAATCAAACTGCGACAGTCTGCTCACAAACCCCATCCAAATGCTCCTTCTCCCAAAAAGGCCAGAGGTCACACTGGCAGCAAGGTCCAGAAAGCCAGTATTTCAAAATGGTCATGGATAAATCAGGAAAAGCTCTCTTATGGAAGCTGTGGCATGCCTCCAGCAAACAGCAAGAAGCTGTGTTAAACTCTGTATATTTGTGTCTACAATTACTTTTCAAGCTTTCTCAGGTTTTATGTGGATTTTAGTCCACCATGTTGGCATGCCAATTTGCTGGAGGGAGGCTGCTTGTTTGTTCCTGGCTGCCTGGCTAGCTTAGAACCAAAATAATCACACAGAAACTGCATTATTTAAATCACTGCTTGGGGCCCATTAGCTCTAGATTTTATTGGCTAACTATTACATATTAATTTAACCCATTTCTATCAATTTGTGTATTGTCATGAGGCTGTGTCTTACCAGGTAAAATCTGGGGCATCTGTCTCTAGTGGCTTTATAGCTTCTCTGTGACTCTGCCCTTCTTCCTCCCAGCATTCATCTTAGTATTCCCTACCTAACTAAGTTCTGCCCTGCTATAGGTCCAAAGTAATTTCTTTATTCAGTAATGGTAATCACAGCATACAGAGGGGACTCCCATATCATACCACCATCCAGAAAGCACAGCACTGGCCATCTGACATTCCTTCATTACTTTAGTTTTGAGCAGAAGTTGGTGATCTTGGAGAGCAGACCCTCAGAGATAGGTGTACAAGTCATTATACTAAAATATTTCTTCACATTAATTTTCCAAGTCAATATTCACCCCAAAGAGACACTTCAGGAAAAGGCAGTTTGAGCCAGTGTGATTGATAGAGTCATCTCCTGGAGAAAAGACTGAGAAAAGAAGTCATCACTGAAAAGAAGGGCTAATGTCACCACCAACAGATTAAGATGCTATGACTCCCCTAAGACATATTCACTCTTCTCTACCACTGTTCTTTAAAGAAAGCATTCACTCAAGCAGATATAATCTCAGTCTGTATTCCCCCAAATTGAAAAGAGATTATCAATCAACCCTACTTTCCATAAGCATGGTAATCCAAAATTCTGACTTCTGATTTTTCCTATACTGTTTGCCCATTACCTTTCAAATAAATCCAAATATGTGCTTTAAGAACCATTATGTGCATTGTGGGCTATAGTGACCTTGGATCTGCTTAACTTAAAACTGTCCTGGAATTGATGTCTAGGGTGGTGATAAAGCATTCTTATAAGTAATTAGAAAACTGGCACATTGTATGACTGTTACCAGATAGTCATATCCATAATCTGTTGCCCAGTAATCAAAAAGAAATCATAAGGAAGAAAGTAGTCAAGGACCAAAGGTTGATTTATAATTTCTCCAAACTAAGTTGGAAAGGAATAGAGTTTACCAGAGACTAAACTCTGAGAGAAAACTATTCTTCCTTTCCAAGCTACTGTTGATCACAAATAGTTCCCTAGCTAGGAGATTTTGTGCTCACCCACCCTCTCCATGGTGAAATTTGGTTGGGATTGAAGTTGGGTTGTACAGGTACATGGCATCATAACTACTGTGAGCTCATATGCACAGCTGTCCTGCTGAGTCCCAAAGACTATGTGTCCTTGAAGTCATTAGCTGCCTTTGACTCTTAATGTTCTTTGTGCTTTTCTTCCCCAAAGATCTCTGGGGCTTGGGAGTATACAATGTGGTATAGATGTCCCATTTAGAGTAGCAACCAAACTTGAATTCTGAGCATCTAAATCCAGATTCTCATAATTGTATTTCAAGCACCTACTGACTGAGCCACCTTTCTATTTTTGTAGAATATTTAAACAATACCATTCACACAGCGGTGCTGATAGGGCCATTTGGGTACATCGTTGCAGTGAAAATTAAAAAAAAAAATTGTCCTGAAACCCCAAACTTGAAAGGGATGAGGACAATGGATGAACTTAGAAATGACTATTCATCCACAAGAGATCTCCCCCTGTGCATAATGGTTCTAAGGACTGATAGTAGGCACAGAGTTCTAAGCTACAGGCTTGCCTGCTAGGGAATTTGTTTTCTTTCACCTCTCTTAATAGACAGTCTCTTTTCTGGAGGGAGGAGGAAAGTTGATAAGGAAGTAGATGAAACTTATTAGGTTCAGAAAACCCCAGAAATATATAAGATTCACAAGCTCAAAAAGTCACAAGATCCAATAGGCCCATCCCTAGGGTTAAAAAGTTTCCACAAACAAATGCTGAGAGGAAAGAGATTCTTTGGAAGAGCTGCCTGAAAACTGAGCAGATAGAAGTAGGGATGCAGGGCTCTTGTGTCCTCATCCATTCTGGGTCAGGTCTCAAGGGGAAGTAGCTGTCTTTGAGTCACATACATTTCTGTATATGACCTCTCCCCTTTGCTCTGCTTCTGTAAGTGACCCCATTAATTTATTTGTTGCACAAAGTAGGCTTATATGGAATCATTTTTGATTCTGTTGTCATTTCTCTCTATGCAGAGACCAGACATTTGCTCATATTTTCACAGGAAAAGTCACACAACAGAGGTAATATAGTGATGAGGATAATCTGCCTCAGCCATGGGTAATGGGCAAGCAAGAAGTAAAGCACAAATTCTTCAAAATCTCTGTAAGGTAAAATGTGCCCAAGTGGAAATAAGCTTCTATTCTTAAAAAACAAAATGGATATTTTTCTCTTGGTTCCACCAATGACTTTAATCTTTAACTTCTGTTAGCCAACTTTCAATCCTAGATCAATGAACTTAAGCTAAAAGTGCCTTGACCTTTGAGATAAATGTGAAAGGATCAGTGGAACCCTGGGCAAAAAGGAAGATCCAAGAGGAATCTATTGGCGTGACTGAACAAATAAATTGGTGACACTGAGGTAAGAAATACCTTTGTTCTGGTTTCCTTTCTATCGCTCTGAACTAAAGTAATTTGTGGAGGAGAGTTGGTTTGACTTGCATGTCCTGGTCACAACTGGTTATTGAGAAAACCCAAGGCAGGAACTCTGAAAGGAAACTGGAAGGAGGAACTAAAGCAGAATCCATGGAAGAACACTGCTTATTGGCTTGAGCCTATGGTTTGCTCAGTTTGCCTTGTTATGTAAGCCAGGACTGCCTGCTCACCACAGTGAGCTGGGTCTTTCCGCATTAATAATTAATGAAATGTCCCATGGAATGGCTTTTGGGTTAGTCCGGGGAGGCATTTTCTCAGTTGAGGTTCCCTCTTCTTAAATGGCTATATCTTGCTTCAAATTAAAAAGCTATGCATACACACATACAGAAAGAGAGAGAGAGAGAAAGAGGGAGAGAGAGACACACACACACACAGAGAAACAACCTAGTCTTGGTTTCTACTTATTACCTAGAAAAGTATTTCAATATGATAGCTTTGAAAATTTGAGAATATATATATATATATATATATATATATATATATATATATATATATATAGAGAGAGAGAGAGAGAGAGAGAGAGAGAGAGAGAGAATTATCATTTAGCTAATGCTACACTATGAAGCAAAAAATGAACTTCCCTAAACTTAGCAGTGGAAAGCTACTTTTTTCAATACTTAAGTGGGTTGCTGAATAAAGCAAAGGTGTCCTTCCAATGTTCTCCCATATTCTGTCATTCAGGAGTCTGCCAACTGGCAGGTGGGTGGTGGGAACACTGTCTATGCTCGGTCTCCTGCTAGCTACTGCAGTGGGAATGTTCTCTGACTCACTGTACACAGCATCTGCTTTCACCTCTATTGGCTGAGGCAAGCAGCAGCCTGGTCAAGATTCCAAGAGAGGTCATTAGATGATGTATAAAAGGGCAAAGACCCAGGGAGGAGCACAAACGTGGGGCCAGTTTTGCCATCAACTCTCCAAGACATAAACAAATTGAAATGTAAATTTCAAAAGGATTTATTGTAAGAAATAAACCAGGAAAAGCACTTACTTGTTCTCTGAAGAAATAGAAAGAAAATATGGATCATTTGAGAGTACAAAATAGATGAATGATGAAGTTTTTAGTCAAGATACAAGTGATTAATATGCTGAACACTGACAAGAAAAAACTAGATATCGTCATGCTATAATTTAACATGCCTGTGGAAGCACATAGCTCAGTCAGCAGGCAAGCAAAGGAAAAAATGTTAATAGTAATAGAAAAAGAAGAAATACAAATAAATAAAACTGGAGGTGAAATAATTAAAAGAAGTACCAACTTCATGTCCCTATTATCCAAAGGGGCCCCTGAAAATAAATGACACAAATGGAAATAAATCCTGCCACATGATTCAACACAAGAAAATATTGAATTTTTACATTTATTATTATTTCATTTCTTTGCAGCCAAAGCTGATCTCAAACTCACTATGTAACCAACATTGGCCTCAAGCTTGTGGTTCTCCTGCCTCAGTCTATAAATGCTTGATTACATATGTGTGGCGGCACATCCAATAAAAAACTCATGAAGAAGAAATACTTAGTCATGCTAGGAGTTTATAATTCACTAAGTATCAGCAAAATACAATGAAAAGGAACAGAAAATTAAGACAGTAAAAAACTGTTTAGTGTTGAGAATTTCTAATTAAAAGATCGATTTTAATATGATAATATCATATGGAAATCACTAACTAGGAAAACTGGGCACAAACATTATATAAAAGGCTGCAAGTCTACAGTGAAGTCAAGGAAAACGATGCAAAAATTAAAATGGAATTGATACTTTCAATTTAACGGCATGGAGCAGAACCAAACACTAACAATCAACTATTTTCCATTCTCTTTCACAAGTTCTACTTAGAATTGGGCTGGAGAGATGGCTCAGAGGTTAAGAACACTGGCTGGTCTTCCAGAGGTCCTGAGTTTGATTCCCAGCACCCACATGGTGGCTCACAAAAAAAAAAAAGAATTGAAGAAATTCCTGTGCATGTTCATTTGAAATTATATGCAAGAATCCTGGCTATAATTTTTGTATATTTCACGTCACACCAAAATAATAATGTATTATAACCAAAATGTAAAAATTTAGAACAACTGAATATCAGCTGAAAATTAAAACTATGAATCCTCTCTAAAAATAATTGAGAGCCGGGGCATGGTGGCACACGCCTTTAATCCCAGCACTCGGGAGGCAGAGGCAGGTGGATCTCTGTGAGTTCAAGGCCAGCCTGGTCTACAAGAGCTAGTTCCAGGACAGGCTCCAAAACCACAGAGAAATCCTGTCTCGAAAAATCAAAAAATAAAAAAATAAAAAATAAAAAAATAAAAATAATTGAGTTGGAAAGTACATATTTTGAATAATTCTGAAAAGCATATTATGAACTTCTGTGTCTATTACTAAGGAATGTTCTAATAAGGTAGTAATATATATTTTTAACACTAACACAATGAAGAGAAATTATTTAAGTGCAATAAAATTATTATTAATGAAAGACCTTTTAACCAGCCTTAGACAATATCAAAATTATTTTTATTTTTATGGTCATTCAGTGTGGATTTAAGTGCCTATATATATACAGAATAAGTATAAAATGCACAGATATCAGACAGAATAAACAATTATTTTTGAAGATTTATGAACACTGAATGTATGGAAAATATTCTAGAAATAACAATCAGGAATAAGGGCTTATAAAATTTAAATAATAAAATAACTTCTCCATTACAGCAATATGTATTATTCATAAAGAAAAGAAAAATCTCAAATGGTTTTAAAATATGAAATACTTATATTTTGTAGAATATTTGCACAATCTTCTGCCGGTAAAATTATGCACTCAAGGAAAAAAAGCACACTGAAGAGGTAGCTATGCCCAACACTTGGAAAGAGTCAGCACATGTAGCAATCATTTTAAATCTCTTTCTGGCATGTTAACATTAATACAGTTGTGTTTATTCACCTTGGTATAGTTCTAGGGCAGTGCTTTTCAATCTTCCTAAGGCTGCAACCCTTTCATATAGTTCCTCATGTTGTGGTGACCTCCAACCATAAAATTATTTTGTTACTGTTTCATAACTGTAATTTTGCTACTGTTATCAATTGTGATCTAAATATCTGTGTTTTCTGATAGCCTTAAGTGAACCCTGTGAAACGGCCTTTCAATCCCAAAGAGGTCACAGATTGAGAGCCGTTGTTCTGCAAGTTATTGAGACAGCTATGCTTGATTACAGGAAGAAACAGGTTGGGAGAATAACTATGCTTTGCTTGTATGAAATGGATCAGAGGTAAGCACACCTTCAGTTGACACAGAACAAACAAAATTTAAAAATGCTAGAAAGAAGCAAATGGCAAGACTGATTAAAACATGTAAATCAATTTAAATTGAAAGCTTACGACAATCATATTAAGTCCAGCAGAGTTCACATGATAATTTGGGGCCGGGATATTAAAATGTGAATGACATAATGTTTCAAAGTATAGTGCCTCATCTCAGGAAAAAAAAATGTTCAAAGTTTGAAGAAACGCACACATCGATTGTGGAGCTATTAAAATTCCTGTGCTCAGTGTGTGGGGGAACTACAAAGCACTTCCTGCACAGCTTTCTTTTATACCTGCTGTATACAGCAAGAGAGGCAGTCTATGGGGCAGCTTGTGCAAGCGGAGAAAGCATTGGAATCAATTTTCTTCCCCACAACTGGGCAAGATTTATTGGAGAGAACTCACTCTGTAATTATAGCGACGTGAGCAATTTGGAGGAAAGTAACAAGGTTTCCATAAAGAGAAAGGTGGGGTATTAATCTACCCCCCGGATCTCTCTGAAAATGAGTAAATAAGCAAGTGGCACAAATCATTTCCCTCCCTTTGGCAAAATTTCAATAGGAAAGCTATGAAATGAATTATCATTAAGGTTTAGAACAACGTTTTATCATGAATAAGGAACTGGGAATTGAAATATGCCCCAGCAAGTAGATTAATCTTTCCTTGGTATTCTGTTTTATTCGTCTACTCAAAAATCAATGAATTCCAGCCTACCTGGAAAGTATTGCATGAATTATATAGCTGGGAGTCTATTGCCCTTGATGCACTCACTCTCACTTAACTCTTATCTTCCTACAAGGACCTGAAATTCTGGCCAGCTCCACCCAGTGGAAATATAACACACACTGCAAAAATGTATGAAGTTGGGTGGGTATGAAAACAGAGGTAGATCTGGGAGAGCTGAAGGTTCAAAAACTCATTGTACTGAATTCTCAAGGAACTAATAATATTACTTAATTAAGTGGAAGTCAGTAGTATAATACTAACCTAATATCTATGAGAACCTTGCTTCAATCTTCAGGAGCACAAAAATGAAAATAAAATAAAAAGAAGTGGTGAGACTCATTTTTAATACTATTTTATTTAACCTATTAAAATGTTACTGTTTCATTACATAAGAAATATTTTAAAATTTACTGATCTTTTTAGACTCTTTGTTTTTTTGTCTTACATTTGAAAAACACCTCAACAAGGGTAGCCACACTCAAGTGAGTGCAAATTATCAAGAGACTAGGCTGTGAAAGAGGCAGCTCCAGGAATTGAGGGGCTGTCTGGCTTCTGCTGCAAGGTTCTCTTCCTTGATCGCCAGAGCTAGCCCAACCACAAGAGGTTCATCCATTTCTAGATTTCAAGCTTCTGGCTTGCATGGAGAACCCTTTCTGTAATGTTGGATGGCTCATCAGTTCAAACACACATAGACATACAGGACTGTATTTCATGCTCATGTGTACAAACAGATACAGATTCAGACAGAGAGCAGTGCTGATGGCCTCTCCTGAAACATTCTTAGCTCACACCTGAGGTCCCAGCAATTTAGCCAACAATCAAATTCTTTGATAATCCTTCATTTTATTTTTAAAGGACAAGAATTCTATGTCTATAACTTTATATCTTTAACTTTATATCTATAACTCCTTGATTCTCTCCTCACTATCTCACTTTTCTTATAGAACAATACTGCTTTTTTAAACTTACTTTTTATATGGATCACATGTGGAAGCAACAAGACACCAAAATGTTAGTCCTACTAACAGTTTTATATGTAATGAAGGATGAGATATACCACAAAATACTTTACATTGTAGATCTCTAGGATCATGAAATGCCAAAATGACTGAGATTGATTTCAACAAAAAGAATGTTGGGTGTTTGGTGCATGAGCAAAAGTCTGACTCTCGGTCTCCAGCCTGAAGGAAGGAGAGAAAATGCAGCTAAGGAGAAAATCTGCCCTACTTATAAAATGATGTACTCATTTCCGAAGCCAGTAATGGAGGTTGAAATGGACAGCCTCCTTCTTAAGCACAATAGGACTGTGCACTGCCAAGTCAGCTGGGGTAATACAGAGAAACGAAAACATTATTAGTGTAGACTCTGAGAAGTTCAGTTTAATGGAACAAAGACTACCATTAAACGTGTGACCCCGCTGACAGCACAGGAGTCACAGAAATGTTCACAGGCGAATGAAACAGCTTGAAACCTGGAAGTGGATGTCCCTGCCTGGTGGAGCTATCCCTGGAGGGCAGGGGAGTGAAGATAATGGCAGAAGTCTGCCAGTTATCCCAAGAAGAAAAGGGCGCCAATCACAGGAGGTGGTCCAGAAAAGGCCAGGAGGTACTGGCTTCCTGGTGAGAAGCAGAAAATGTTAGCACTATGAGAATAAAGACTGTACCTAAGCCACCAGGGCAGAAATAGTTTGCAGTGAGCATGAAAGACCTGAAAGTGCAGGAAATGCTCCTCTCTTCTAAGTGATCCATCTGATAAGTTCGTATCATGAAGAAAAATCACATCCAAGAAAGCAGAATGAGATTCAAAATTATACTTAAACACACAATAAAAATTTGAATTGTTAAACACACAATAAAAGTCTGAATAACCAAGCAGCAAGCAGGTCTGGAAAGATGATCCAATGACTAAAGGGACTTTGCTGCCTAAACAACTGAAGTGAAAGGAAAGATCTGATACTTGCAAGTTTTTCTCAGTTCTCCATGTGTGTGAGTTCACAAGCAAACACACACACACACACACACACACACACACACACACGCACGCACAATGTTTAATTAAAAGAAACAAGAATAGTTAGAAGAAAAGAGCCAACAGGTGCTTGGAAGCAGAGCCATATCAGTTAATGAGAAGGATAGTTGAAGTATTTCAATATAACAATATAAATCCATTTTAGAACTAGTGAGAGGCTGCTGGCTGTGTCTATTCGCTTGTGAGAACTCAGGGTTTACTGGACATGAAGAATCAAACATGTTTGGAGAACAGATTGTAGTCAGAATGCTCCATTTCTAAACAAAGCAATCTTACTTTGTATTTAGGCTGATTGTCAACAGGATATACTCAAAATGGGTAATTTGATAATTTTATCATTGCACAAATGTCTTAAACTATCCTTTGTGTGCAGACTGCATGCAGTTGTTCTGCTTACATCCTATCATAACAAGCATGAAGACAGTGTTTGGCTCTGTGACAATGGCTATGATGCTAAGGAAAGGAAGAAATTGTCCAGCTTCGTTATACTTTCATGGAGCCCATTGCATATGCAGTCTGCCAGTGACCAAAACCCTTTGGAGGCGCCTGATGGTAAGTCACAAATGGAAGCAGCGAAAATACATCTCAGCTATGCTGTGTTTAAATTGTATCTTGTCACGGTCAAATAACTCCACCTTAGTTATTTCTTTTTCTAGTAGCAAAAAATATATCACTTAAATCTCCCAGATTTGAAGGCAAAATCAAGGGATAATACAGGGAAAGCGTGGAATATTCAGAGCAGCACTGTGTGGGGTGGAAATCTGAAAGCAGCTGCGCTGTGGGAAGGATCTGTAGCTGCACCCAGAAGGTGGCCATACGATAGGGCCGCTCAATAAGACATTAGGAAGCTTATGTGCAAAGATAGCTCAGTGCAGCCACCCTGGAAGCAACACACAAAAGCCAGTCTAAATACAGAATTCAGAACAAAACTCAAGTTTCTAGCATGCCTGCAGCAAATAAAAAAAAATGAATTGCATAGACATGATTATCTGCTAAGAAAACATATTCCTAGCTGCATCTCTAATACCATTACAGTGAGAGATGACTAAACAGATGGCATAAATTTAATTCAATTATCTTTTCAGCTAAAATGTAAGAAAATGTATTGAAAGGAATTAAATTGGCAATAAAAGAATCTAAAGAGAATATGCTCTCTTGTCTCATAACTTTTTTTATTTTTTTACACACTTGTACAGTGAAACATGATTGATTCAGAGCTCTCATTTCTTCCTCTAACACAAAGCATAACTCCTCTAATATGCCCCCTCTTAACTTCATTTCTTGCGCTTGTGTGTTTCTCTCTGTGTGTGTGTGTGTGTATGTTTTGTTTGATAACCCATTGAGTCCTATTAGTGTTACCTATATGCCCATGGGGCCAGCCTCTGGAGCATGAAAACCTACCATAAGGAACATACTTTAAAAAATGATTCTCCCTCCCCTAACACCTATCAACTACCTGCTAATAACTTGTCAGTAGTGGGTGGTGCACATCCTTTATCCCTGGGAGAATTTTGACTGACTTCTTTTAGAAGACGTTTTGCTTGGTTAAGCACAGCTACGATGAATTCATGAGTTTAATAGCCATTTTTTGTCTAAAGACAGTATTTTTAGTATTTTGTCCCATCTTCTATTCTTTCTTCCTCTTTTTATGTGATGTTTCCTGAGCTTTTATAGGAGATAGTTTGATAAAGATATCATGTTTATGGCTGAGCATCCAGTTTAGTTTCTTATTCCTGTCACTTTGACCAGTTATGAATCTTTGCATTTATGGCAGACTACTTAAAGGGAAGCTACTTACCAAGGTTAAGTGCATCCTGAGCCTATGTTATTAGCAGAATTTTTAGATGGCAATCTGATGATACGACCATGAAGCAAATAACAAAAGACAGTAGCTCCATGCCTTGCAGTGAAAGAATGCGAAACCTTCAATGATAGAGTATTATATAGTTTTGATAAATAACTAGGGATGTTAGCTATGTGGTCTTAGAGACATCTGGAGACACTATATCCAATAACTCAAAGATTTTGAGCAAAATGAGAATAGAGGTATAGAATACTTGCTGTAAAAATGGGTTAAGCAGGGAAGATTGCTACATTGCAGCAGAAATCAAGGGGTAGGAAGCAGGCATGACCCAATCAAAGGTCAGATGAAGAGTCATATGCAAACACACTATCTCACAAGACAAATAGGAATAAAACTGGAGGTCTTTGCCTCCATCTCCAGCTCTTCAAACAGATCCTTTCTTCTAAACTTTTTTTCCTAACAATTTATCCACTTGTTTCATCCCTAAATTCCAGAAGACATTGCCTGCGAAGCTGCCAGCTAAACTTGCCAGAGAAGAAAGTCGGCCAGTGAAGCAGGCAATGAAATTTCATGTCTTCACTCTCCCTTCATTCCTCCAAACTGAATCTCCAGCCTCATCTCTCGCTCTGCAGAAAGCTTTCTGTAGTGATAGGAGCGGCGGGGCTGCATCCCCAGCACCCCAGCCGCCTGGCTAGCTTATGCCCGAAATAATTACATGGAAACTGTATTCTTTTAAACACTGCTTGGCCCATTTCTATCTAGCCTCTTCTAGGCTAATTCTCACATATTAATTTAGCCCATTTCTAATCATCTGTGTTGCACCCCAAGGTGCGCCTACCGGGAAGATTCTAGCCTACGTCCATCCTGGGTAGGAGCTTCATCGCGTGTGTCTGCCCAGGAGCGGGGCATGGCGTCTCTCTGAGGCGTCAGCCCCTGAGAGGAGAGCTGTGGAGTCTGAGCTCACTTCCTCTTCCTCCTAGCATTCTGTTCTGTTTACTCCTCCCACCTATGTTCTAACCTATGAGGGCCAGCCAAGCAGTTTCTTTATTTTTTTAACCAAAACCTTCCTCCATCAGCTTTCTGTAGCTGGCTCTTCTCACTCTCTACCACCATTCCCAAGAGACTGAGCAGATGCTGGTAGAACACCCTGCTATCCTTTCTAATATAAAATTCTCTCAGCTCCACGCATCCCCTTCTAGTCCATCCTCATTCCTAAAAATCAGTTCTCAAAACTCAGAAACACATTGTTCTCAGAACCCCCAGTAGTCAACCTAACAAACAAAGCACCTCCACTATGCTCTCCTAAGAACAGAGAGGACAGCAGAGACCAAGGAACAACAATAAAAAAGCCATTCAACATAGACAGGAAGTCCGAGAATTGAAATATTCCCAAACTCCAATGTCTAGAGGTCAATGTAAAAGCACAATCAATAACAGCGAAGGCAGTATTTCCCTAGAGGCCAACAACCTTACAAACAATAAGTCCTGAGAAATGTAACACAGCTGAAACACCAGAAAAGGACATTAACAGCCTTCATAAATATGGCAGAGCTCCTTAAAGAGGAAAGGAATGAATCCACTAAGAAAGCTGTGAAAATACAAAGATCAAAAGGAAACTAATAAAACTTTCCGAAGCCTGAAAGTAGAAATAGAATAAAGAAAGCCTGAACTGAAGTGAAAAACTTAGGAACTCAAACAAAAACCTCAGAAACAAGCCTCACAAACAGAATTCAAGAGGTTGGAGGGAGACACTCAGACAATGAAGACATGATATAAGAAATGGATATCCTGGTCAAAGAAAATGTGTAAAAACCTCAAGTACAAAATATCCAGAAAATATGGGATGCTATATAAGGACCAAATCTAAGAATAATGAGGATAGAGGAAGGAGAAGAAACCCAGGTTAAAGAAATGGAAAATATTTTCAACAAAATTATCAAAGAAAAATCTCCTTAGCCTAAAGAAGGAAGTGCCGATCAAGGTGCAAGAAACATACAGAACACTGAATAGACTGGATCAGAAAAGAAATTCTCCATGACACATAATAATTAAAACACTATATGTAGAGAACAAAGAATATTAAAAGCTGTAAGAGGGGAAGAACAAGTAACTTTTAGAGGCAGACCTATTAGAAAATCACCTGGCTTCCTAATGGGTATTTTTAAAATCAGAAAGGCCTGGAAAGATGTTCTACAATTCTAGGTCACCTCTTACGCCAGCCTAGACTAACTACAATAGCTTTCAATCACAATAGATGGAAAAAAAGACATTGCAAAGTAAAACAAAATTTAAGCAGTATTTATTTACAAATTCAGCATTACAGAAGGCCCTAGAAGGAAAACTTCAACCTGAAGAGGTTAATCATACCCAAGAAAATACAAGAAAAAAACAATCCCTGACAAGAAAGTCAAAAGAGGAAAAACAAAACCATAAAACACTAGACCAAAATAACAGGAATCAAAATCAAACACTGCACATTGATATCTCACAACCACAGTGGTCTCAATTTCTTAATAAAAAGACACAGACTAACAGAATGGATGTGAAAATAGATCCATCATTCTGCTGTGCCCAGAATCACAATTTAAAATTAAGGATACACATCACTGCAAGGTAGAGGATAGAAAAAGATAATCCAATCAAACAGATCCAAGAATCTAGCCATTATAATACTTTGAGTATCTGTCAAAATAGATTCAAACCAAAACTAATCAGAAAAGACAGGGGAACAACAACACACAGTCATCAAAGGAAAACCACCAGGTAACACTACTACAGATTAAATCATATATTGACTCTCACACACTGTTAGTAGAAGCTTCTACAACCTATTCTGGTCAATAAGTAGGTCATCCAGGAAAAAAAAATTAAACAGAGAAACACTAGAGGTAACTACCATCATAGGCCAAAAGAACTTAATAGATATTTACAGAAAAATTTACTCAAACACAAAAGAAAATATCGTTTTCTCAGCTCTTCTTGGAACTCCAAAACTGACCACATACTCAGACACAAACCAAGTCTCAAGAGATACAAGAAAAAATGAAATAATACTTTGCATCCTATCAGATCACAACAGATTTAAGATGGATATCAATAACAGAAACAATAGAAAGCTTAAAATGTCATCGAAACTGAACAATTCACTTGAATGAAAAATGGGTCGAAATGGAAATTAAAAAGAAATTGCTTAACAAATGATAAAAAGGAAAGAAAAAAACATACCCAAACTTTTGAGACACAGTGAATGCAATTTTAAGAAACAAGTTTATAGCTCTAAGTGCTTTCATTAAACAAACAAACAAACAAACAAACACCTTGAAGAAATCGATTAGTAAATTAATAGCACACATGAAATATCAAGAACAAAAAGAAGAAATCACAGCTAAAGGGATCAGACATCAAGAAATAATCAAGCCCAAGGCAAAATCCATAAAATAGAAACAAAACACAGACGCTCACACACATAAATCAATGCAAAAGAGTTGTTTCTTTGAGAATGTCAATAAGATTGACAAAGCATTAACCAAATTAGATGAAAAGATTCAAATTAACAAAATTAGGAGAGAGAGGGGACACAACAACAAACACCAAGAAAATCATAAGCACATACTTTAAGAACCTGTATTCAACCAAATTGGAAAAATTTAAAACACATGGATAATTTTTCTGGATTCACATCACCACCTACCAAAGTTCAGTAAAGACCAGACAAGGAATTTAAACAGAACTATTACACCCAAAGAAGTAGAAAATCTACCAAACAAAAAATGTCCAGGTCCAGATAGTATTGGCAGAAAATTCCACCATATTTTAAAGAAGAGTTAATGCCCATACTCCTCAAATTATTCCACAAATTAGAAACAAGGAATTCTATTTATGAGATCACAAATACCATAATACCTAAACCACATAAAGAGGCCCCCAAAGAAAGAGAATTACAAGCCACTTTCCCTTATAAACATAGACGTAAAAATAACTCAATAAAACGCTTGCAAACACAATCTAAGAATATATCAAAAGATCATTCACTATGATCAAGTAACCTTCATCTCAGAGATACAGGGATGATTCAACATAAGCAAACCCATATATGTAATTTACCAGATCAATAGACTGAAAGACAAAAACTACATGATCTCATTCGTTGGAGAAAATACCTTTGAAAAGGTCCAATACAACTGAAGTGTCATATCTCAACAAATAAAGGCAGTTTACAGCAAGCCTATAGCAAACATCTAATTAAACAGAAGCTAAAAACAATTTCACTAAAATCAGGAATAAGACGAGGTTGTCAACTCTTCATAGCATCAATATAGCTCTTAAAATCTTAGAGCAAGATGAGGACCGAAGGAGCTCAAGAGGTTACAAATTGGAAAGGAAGGAGGCAAAGGATTTTTATTTGTAGATAATATAATTGTATACAAAGTGACCTCCCAAAAATTCCTGTAGGAAACTCTCACAGTTGGGAATACTTTTAGCAGTAGATGGATAAAGAATTAACAAATCAAGAAAACACCATTTACAAGAGCTTTAAGTAATATAAAAAAAAAAAAATCTTGGGGAAACTCTAACCAAGCAAGTAACTGTAAAATACTGAAGAAAAAAATTGAAGAAGATATCAGAAGATGAAAGATTTCTCATGCTCATGGACCAGTGGGATTAGTAAAGCAAAAGAGGTCATTCTACCAAAAATAATCTACAGATTCAATGTCATTCCCATAAACAGCAACAATTGATAGAGGGCTATTATCCAAAATACATAAAGAACTCAAAAACTTGGGTATCAAGAAAACAAATAACCCAATTAAAAATGGAATATAGATCTAAACAGATAACTCTCAAAAGTGGAAACTGAAATTGTTAAGAAGCACTTAAAGAAATTTTAACATCCTTAGTCATCAGGGAAATACAAATCAAAACTACTTTGAGATTTTATCTTACACTAGTTAGAATTACCAAGGTCAAAAAAGCAAATGACAGCTCATGCTGCTGAGAATATCAGAGCAAGGCAAACACCCATCTACTGTTGATCAGCATGTAAAGTTGTCCAGATACTATGGAAATCAGTGGTTCCTCAGAAAGATGAGACTCAATGTACCTCAAGATCCAGCTATGCCAGTCTTGCGCATATATCCAAAGGAGGTTTCATCCTACTATGAGAAACTTGCTCAATGATGTTCATTGCTGCTCTGTTAGTAGTAGCTAGAAATTGGAAACAAGTAAATATGTCCATCAGTGGAAGAATAGATAAAGAAAATGTGGTAGTTTTACACAATTGAATAGAAATCGGTCAATTAAAAAATATAATGATGAAATTCATGGATAAACTGATGGAACTATAAAAAAATCATTATGAGTAAGTAACACTGATCCAGAAAAACAAATTCCTATATAATCACCTATATCTGGATGGTACTGCTTAAGTTTTCAATGAGCAAGCTACAATCTGTAGAACCACAGAGGTACAGATTAAGTGAAGGTGGGGGAGGGGCAGATCTCCCTAGGAAGTGGAAATAGAATAGATATTTATAGGTGAACAGGTAGGGTGGGAGTCAAATATAAAAAAATTATTATATTATAGGGTAGGATCAAATGGGCAAGCAGAAGAATGAGGGATATGAAGGAAGGAATATGGGGAAAGACAGCTAAAACTGATGATTATTTGAGAGTTTGTATGAAAACATACTAGAAGTTTTTCATGTATATACATACATAGAATTGAACACATATGTTACATATATGTATGAATATATATGAACACCCATATATCATATCTATGCACACATATATATGGTTATCTAAATGAAATAGCCGAATAATGGTAGAGACAGGGTCCCAACTGGATATTGCTCATTTCCATAAAACTTCAGTACTGGGAATGGGTTACATCTAATCAAGTTGTTGCTCTCCCCTATATACTCCATGCTGTTGACAAGGCTGTAGTCTGCTCTTCACAAGCTAATGTATGCTACCAAAGAAGAAAGAAGAAAGGTAAACATCAAACCAGTTACAAACTCTTTTACCTACAGTGGCATCCTGTCTGTAAGATATGCTAGTGCAATTGTTGCATGAAGCTTATGGGTGGAACCTACCAATATCTGGTCTTAGGGTCCATCTCATGAGATAAAACCCATACTCTATACTTCTTTAGTGACAAAGAATCTGAGAGGAGATAACCTAGAAACCTCGGGAAAAGTCAAATCCCACTGTTCTAGAAAAATGTAGCAACAAAATGACTTCCAGTGACACTCTGCTACACTCAAAGATTGGTGTCTTGCTCAGTCATTACGACAGAAGCTTCTTAATGAAACAGGAACAAACACAGAGACCCACAATTAGCCAATATTCAGAGTCTGAAAGACCTCAGAACTCTCACCCCTGCAGGTATGTCTTTACCAAATTCCTGGCATTGGGGCTCAGGAGGATCCAGAGATGAGAGAGAGGAACAAGTGGAAGAGGCTGAGAGGATAGAAGACAACAAGGGAGCAAGGTTGTCTAAACACAGCAGGGCTGACACACATATGAACTCACAGAGACCAAGACAGCATATGCAGAGCCTGCATGGGCCCTGATCTGGTCCTAGAGCTGAAAGAAAAAGTAGACATATGACCCCACCCCTTACCTAAAAGGTATCTTCAACTGATATCCACATGCAACTGAAAAATTAGCTTTCTCCAAGAGAATCTCATTGGGAAAAGAAACTACTCTTCAAGATAGGTCACATGTCCAATGAGAGATGACCAACAAAAGCTGAACTCAGTGGCATCTTTGGAACTTACTTTCTCATAGTGTTGTGGTTTATAGTTTTGTTTTTACTTTCTTTAATGATTTTTTTACCTTATAGGTTTTGCATGTATATTATGGCTTCAGGTTTTACGTTGTATGGGATATTGAATGTGCAAACAAGCATGTCTCTGCATCTATATCTCTTTCTTCTGCCTTTTCTAAGGCTCTTTTATTTCTTATTTTTTGTATTTTATGCATTTTGCTTTGTTATTGTTTATTTCATTATTATTCATTAGATGCCTGTTATTTTTCCTAAATAGAAAAAGAAAGGGGATGAATTTGGATGGGAGGGAAGTGGGGAAGAACTGGAAAGAATAGAGGGAAAAGAAACTACAATCAAAATATATTATATGAAAAAATGTCTATTTTCAACAAAAGAAAAACTGAAGGGATATTAAAATAAATATGATATGGAAAAAGACTATATATAGTGGAAGCTGAAGATTTAGCAACAATGTATATAGAGGTAAGGTAGAAGAGAGTGTAATATATATATATATACTTTTATCCAAAAACAATAAACTTAAAACTGTTCAATTGTACACAAGGATATGTGCTCAACTATGTTTATAGCCAGAACCTGGAAACAGCATAAATGCCCCTTGACCAAAGAATGGATAAAGAACATGTAGTACATTTACATAATAGAAAACTACACAGTGGAAAAAAACAATGACATCTTGAAATTTGCAGGCAAATTGATAGAAACAGAAAACAACACATTGAGTGAAGCAATACAAAGAATTTTCTTGTATTTGTTAGAACATACATGGAGAAAATCAAACCAAAATTTGAGACTGAAATATATTTTATGTAGTAGTTAGAGATGAAAATGTCCAGACTGTAAACAAAATTATTTTACATACAGAAAATAGGATTATCCAAGAGACAAAACACAGATTAAGGGATTGTCTAACAAGCTATCATGAACCATCTTGCCAAAATTAGAATATGGAATAATAAGATGGCAAAAAGAAGGTATTGAACAGGAACACAAAATAGCCAAAATAAAAACAGGTAAAAGAATTGTAATTATAAATTAATAAACGTAAAATAGAAATCAAATTTAACTCATTTTGTAATTTCCTACAAATTCCCAATATTGTATTGGCACTAAGCTTGGAAAAGAATCAATGAAACAAAACAGAGATTTTTAATTGACCATACAAGTCCAATTGAATTTTAACAAAGGTGCAAACTCAATTCATTAAAGAAACTATAGATTTCTTCTCAACAAATTGTGTCCAAAAATTAGACTTGTTCATCTTCAAAAACATACTTCAGAGTTCATTCATTGTAACTTGAATTTGGACAAAGTCCCAGCTCTTATCATTCCCAGCAAGCTAAGAGTAGTTACTTTCGTAATACACTAAATAGAATCACAGCGAAAACCAAGAAAGAAGATTTAACTAGCCCGTTGAGAAGATGAACAAATAAAAGGGGTCCAATGATGAAATCTTGGGTTACTAATAAGAGCTTGGAGTTTGAATAGAGGAAGAACTGGGGTGAGAAAGGGAGAGGTTTCCATGTTTAAGGAGCTGTGGTCACAGATGATACCATCCATCATCATCTCTATAGTAACTCTTGTCAGTCCCATAAATTGCTAGAAAATTAACTTATGCTGTTTCCTGAGGAGATCAATCTGATTCTTTCAAAATTGTTTGCTCTAAGGCATAGATAATTTGATAATCCTTGGTGCCTACAGATTTGGGGCTATGACTCATCTTTGGCCTTCAGACTTGAAGAAAGTTAATGTGGGAGGGGTTGAAGCAAAAATACTGATTATCATGCCAATTCCAAGGACTTTGAGCCAAGGTAAAAGAGACAACCCCAAAATAAAGGCAAAAATGATAGGATCTTGTCCTGCTATTGATCAAATTATGGGTACAACTAAGTAGCTAGTACCTTTTAACTAGCTTCCAAAATTTAGGCATCATTATCAATATAGAAGAAATTTTCATCTAATTGAGAAAAGCAAAGATATAAAATTCATAGATTAAAACTTGGATATATCTTCTTGATATCGGGTTAGGCAACAGTCAAGAAAAGAAATCATCAGAAAACAGGATTGCATCAAAATGTAGAAAAATGCTCTCTTAAAGACATGGTTATAAGAGTTATACATTAAGGCAGAGGCATTAAGGATCCCAACACAGGAGCAGTGAGAACTCAATGAGCTTTCACCTTTAGATAGTTCTTACAAATAAAATTAGAAAAAAAGGAAAACCTTCAGAGCTGATTTATGCTATAGTTCAACCGTATTCAACAGATATGTATGAAACATTCCTTCCCAAGTAAGATAAGGAACCAACATTCTTCTTAGAAGTGTATGGAACTTATCTAAAATTGATTGTGTTATAGGTCACAAAGAAAGTATGAACAAGCAGAGAACAAATGTAGTAATTCTCTGCAACTTGCCAGACCACAGTAGAACAAAACAAGAACTCATCACGGGTAACTGATGAAAATACAAAAATATTTAGAGACAGTCAATATACTTTTGAATGAACTCTAGGCCATTGAAGCAATCTTGAAAAAAAATTAAAAATTCCAAAAAGAGAACACAGATTGCTCATACCTGTAGACTACAACAAAGGCAGCCTCAAGAGGAAAATTTAAAGCTATAGCACTCATAATTTTAATAAAAACCAAGGTATTAAACAAATAAATAAATGATAGACTCCAAGGTTCTTGTATAACAAAAAGAAGCCAAACCTGAATACAGAGAGTCAGAAGATTGGGTAATAAATGAATGAATCAGACACCAAAAGGACAGTGTATAAAATTCATTGAACAAATGGTTCTTTGAAGTGATTGACAAGATCATATATAAAATTCAAACAAATCCATAACAAAATACAAAACTAAAGAGTAAAAATTTTCCCACAAAGAAAATCTCAGAATGAGATGAATTCTACTAAAGTTTAAAGGGAAATTTTAATTCAGGATTTCTATACCTATTCCACAAAGTAAAAAGGAAGGAATGCTACAAAATTTATTATAAAAAGCTGCTATTATACTAATGCGAGCACCCAATAAAGGTACAATACCAATAAAAGAAAACTACACACAAATTTTCCTGTTGAACATTAATGGAAAATATCTCAGCAAAATAGTGAATTCAGGAACACATGAAGGAGATAACATACTAGGGAACCCATTTCTAGAGCTATAATCCTGGCCAAGAGCTGGCGGCTGGCAAACTCATAGGCCTATTGGAACCTCACTACTCTTGTTTTGCAGAATTGGCATTTAGTCAAACTGTCTCGTAATAATCATATTTGTACTCATAGGTTAAGGAAATGCTCAGCTTTATCAGAGATGCTTCTTCTTGCAGCAGGCTGCAGTTAATGCAAAGTCGTTCATAACTAGCCAAAGAGCTTATTATCTGTATGTTGTCCATTGGTGAATCTTGGTATTAATTATGCATTGTCCAATGAATCCATGGGTTGAAGGATGCCATAATGCATAGCTATATGAGTAAGAACTTAACAGGTAGTTTATTGCTATGCCACTCGGAAGAACAATAGGTTTTCCCATATATATATATACACATATATACATATACACATACATATACACATATATGTATATATATACATATATGCAGGTTGCCACAATTTTTTCCCAGTTGATGATAATAGGTATGGGTTTTATCTTGTGGAATGGGCTTTAAAGCCAAACTAAATATTGTCCCTGAAAACTCCTATACTTTATAACTGCATTTGACAAAACAGAAGAATATAAAACACACGTTCAAACATATATACACACCAAAACAGCAAACCATCAGAAACCTTCCTGTATACTAAGAAACATGCTTAGAGAGAAACCATGGAAACAATCCCACTTACCCTAGCATCAAAATAAAATATGTTTGGATAAGAGAAAAGTAAAAGACTTATGCAAAGAAAACTTTAAGACACTGAAGAAAGAAACTAAAGAAGACACCAGAAGATGGAAAGACATCTTGTACTCATGCCTGGTACTAGAAATGTATTCAGCTTACTGAGGTAAGTGAGTTCATGAATCTTAGAAAAGTATCTGCTACTGACACTTTGCTAGATAAACATATTTTCTTACTGTATTCTGAATTTTATCCTTATACACAAAGGCAAGTGAAACTATTACCCCCAGTCAAAGAAGTCTCTCTTTATAGAAAATGAAGACCATCACAGACAACCAAAACTCAACACAATGCAGAGATGCAGAGATCCTGGGTAACTCAGCCCCAATGGATAAAGCTACATCACAGTCCCTACATGACACAAGAGGGGCAGAAAGCCTTTAAGAACCAGAATACAAGGAAGTCTACTGTGAAATCTTCTTCCAAAAATGTGGGCATAAACCAGAAGTTAGAGCAATAACATCGGACATGTTAATATGGAAGGGAAAGAATTTCATGGGATTTTACCCATAGACAGAAAAGTAAGAGGAACTACTGACTACTAGGAAAAGGAGAATTATCCTCTACTAGGGTTGAGTCCCCTTACTGATTACTCAATACAAATTGGTCAGCCCTGAAACCCTATAAAACAAATGGCAGAACCAATTCAGAAGGTTGTGTTTACATATTCATGCATGCACATATGTATATATATGTATTCAACAATAATCTATTTGAGAGTGGGATTATGGGAAGACCTAGATGCAGGTTAGTGAAGAGGTAAAGCGATGCAATTGTATTTAATTAAAATGTATTTTAAAACAAAGGATAACCAAGCTATAATCCACAATTCCAGAGAAGCTAGGTAAAAAGGAATAAAAAGATTTTCTGAGTTTTATTGTATATAGATTTGAGTGTTTCCAGCTTATCAACTGTTCTCAAAAGTAAATGCTTCTTAGATGCAGAAGTAAAGTTATATCTTTACCAGATACAACAGAGCAGTTCCATGAATGGCATGAGGCTAAGCACTTATACAGGCCTTGCTAACTGCTTATGATAGAAAACAACATAACCCTGTGGATGTGCAATTATGTTCCTGCCAGAAAACTGTAACAGATAAATCTTAAACAATAGCACGGTGTTAAAGCAATTCCTAAACCTATCACACTACAGAGCAACTACCAAGCACTTTTATAGCTTTGCTCCTGTAAGGACAGTGTATCTGAAATAGGAAGTGCAGTAGGAGTCCCAAGATGACAGAGTATAAGTTAATGCAGATTCTCAATAAATTTGACTTCCTGCTCAAGACAGCATGAAAGTTAAAGGGGATGGAAGGAAAATAATCCATGTGTACAGTATAGGGA
The DNA here is from genome assembly GCF_037038515.1 of Microtus pennsylvanicus. Taxonomy (NCBI): domain Eukaryota; kingdom Metazoa; phylum Chordata; class Mammalia; order Rodentia; family Cricetidae; genus Microtus; species Microtus pennsylvanicus. The sequence goes on along the minus strand of NC_134590.1, from coordinate 73,423,948 downwards.
ATTGTGTTGGCACACATCTCTATTTATCCCATGTGCATAACATTTTTTCACATCTGTTATTCTTTGATCAGAGATAAAGTTCTGCAATACCAGCCTTTTCTTCTCCCTACCATTGTAAGGCCTATGAAGTCATTGATGGAGCTAATGTGTGGATTTGTGAAGACTCCAGTGTCAAGTAGACTTTATAAACAATGCTTAGAAAATTCCATACTTCATTCTTCACTGGCATATATTCTAATACATCTTCAGGGTACTCTATATTTATGGCTGGATTTAGTAACTATGCAAACACAAGTATAGTCATATGTGTCTTGGACAAGCTTAGCTTGCATCTTACTCGGGCTTTTGGTCTGAAGGCAGCAGTGGGTGGTAAACTTATCTTGGCAGGATAACCTGTAAGTGAAAAATGCACATGGAGTTCAGATCTTGGAGCAAAATAAATGTTGTTTTCTTAGGTACAGGGGCTTATTTTGCTGGTGAGAAAGTCTTAGTACAAGTTATAAAGAGATCAGACGTCTGAATTCCAAAATCAAAATAATTTGATTTCTCACTGTTCACTCTCAAGTTTCCATTAATAGTTTTGCATGCTTATAAATGCATGTGATTTTTCAGCGCATTTTTTTGTAACTGCAAGAACTATACATTTTATTTTCATGTCTCAGATGTCCCAATTGTGATGTACAATCTGACCTTGTAATTTCATGCATTAGTTTTATAGTTATCATCCCAAATCATAATTGTTGTCATCAGTGTGCTCCAGGGTAGTTCCCAGATGGCATATTAAAATCTTGACTCTGGTAAGCATGTCACACTAGCCAGCCACACATTTTAATATCAATAACTTGATACCCTGCCAATGATGCTGAACAAGGTCTTGTTTCCCTCCAGAAAAAAAGATGATTAACAACACCCAACAATGTGCAACATTGTCACAGTTCTCTTCAAATCTCCTGTCCAGGCTCTTGGTACCCTCCCTGGTGCCAGACTGTGGCAAGAGCGGTAAGGACAAAGAAGGAGTAATTTGGGAATATTTGTTACCTAACAGTGTTTCAAGACTTTCTTGCCAAAATTGTAAATGAAGAGCTAATGCCAATTACTAACAATATACAAAGCCTCTGGAGTGATTTTTCAATTCAGGAAATTGTAAAAAGACCAACATAACAAAAGTTAAACATCAACAGGAAAATAATAAATTTAAGTGTAAATACTTATGAAATAATAAACCAATAAAATAATGAAAGTTAGGTTGCCTGAAAGATTATTTTTAAGAATTCACTTAGATATATTCATAAATGTAAGACATCAATAAAATGAACAATAAAATGATAAGTACAGATATAATAATTAAACTCATAAAATTACATAAGAACCAATCTGCATAATCATTTCAAAAGGTGATGATATGTATAAATGTTGCAGGAAAAATAAATGATCTATTCTAAATATGTAGAAATAGGTAATTTAATAAGAAACTAAAATAGTTAAATTTAAGTTTTAGAAGACTATTTTAAATAAATATACAAAGATAAAGATGTTTTCAAAAATGTTGGAAGGAACTGATAAAAATTAGAAATGTAATGAAACCCAACTTATTTAGTCAGGTAAGAAGGAATGGATAACAATTTTTCTCTCTCTTTAAAAGTTTTATTTTTTTTAAAAAAACCAAACTATCTTTTTATTATTATACATGCCAGTCTACGTTCCCATTCCCTCTCCTCCTCCCATTCCCTCCACACACCCTCCTATACCACCCCCATCCACTCCTCAGAGAGGGTAAGGCACATTGCTTTGCAGAAGATCCAAGGCCCTCCCTATTATATCTAGGCTGGAGCAATGTATCCATCCAAAGGGAATAGGATCCTAAAAAACTAGAACATGCAGTAGGGATAAAACCTGGTGCCAATGCCAGTGGCCCCTCAGTCTGCCACAGCTATGCAACTGTCAATCACATTCAGAGGAACTAGTTTGGGCCTATGCTTGTTCCTTTCCAGTCTGGCTGGAGTTGGTGAGCTCCCATTAGCTCAAGTAGACTGATTCAGTGGTTGTATCTATCATGGTGTCTATCCTTTTGCCCACATTCTAATTCCTCCCAATCTTCAAATGGACTTTGGGAGCTCAGTCCAGTGTTCTGATACAGGTTTCTGCCTGTTTCCTGTTTCCATCAGTTACTGGATGAAGGTTTTATGGTGATATTAAGATATTCATCAATCTAACTACAAGGCAAGTCAAGTTCAGACCCCTCTCCTCTATTGCTTAGCGTTTTAGCTAGGGTCATCTTTGTGGATTCCAAGAAATTTCTCTAGAGCCAGGTTTCTTGTCAACCCTATAATGGCTCCCTCAATCAAGATATCTCTTTCTTTGCTCTCATCTCTGTCTTTCCTCCATCTCAATTGTCCCATTCCCTCAAGTTCTCCTCACCCCTCCCCTTCCACTGTCCCTTCTCCACAAACCCCTATACCCGCAATTTTGTCAGGAAATCTTGTCTATTTCAGCTTTCAAGGTGGATATATACATATACATGCATATATATATATATGTTTTTCTTTGGGTTCACCTTAGTACTTAGCTTCTCTAGAATCATGAACTATAGGCTCAATATCCTTTGTTTATAGCTAATATCCACTTATGGGTGAGTACATGCCATATTCTTCTTTTTGGGTCTGGGTTACCTCACTCAGGATAGTGAGTTTCATCCATTTGCATGCAAAATTCAAGATGTCATTGTTTTTTTGTTGTTTTGTTTTTTTTTTTTTTAGCCACTGAGTGGCACTCTAATGTGTAAATGTGCCACATTTTCTTTATCCTTCTTTGGTTGAGGGGCATCTAGCTTGATTCCAGGATCTGACTATTGCAAATAATGCTGCTATAAGCATAGTTGAACAAATTCTTTTGTAGTATGATTAAGTATCTTTTGGGAATATGCTCAAGAGTAGTATTGCTGGATCCTGAAGTAGGTTAATTCCCAATTTGCTGAGAAACTGCTATACTGGTTTCCAAAGTGGTTGTACAAGTTTGTATTTTCACCATCAATGGATGAGTGTTCCCCTTACTCCTCTCCAGCATAAACTATTATTGGTGTTTGTTTTAAATCTTAGCCATTCTGACAGGTGTAATATGGTATCTCAGAGTTATTTTGACTTGCATTTCCCTGATAGCACAGACACTGAGTATAACAATAAACAAATGGGACCTCCTGAAACTGAGAAGCTTCTGGAAACCAAAGGACACAGTCAACAAGGCAAAAAGACAGCCTACTGAATGGGAAAAGAGCTTCACTAACCCCACATCAAACATGTATATATATATATGTATGTGTGTGTGTGTGTGTATACACATATATATTCCAAAGTATATAAAGAACTCAAGAAATTAGACATCAAAACTATAAATAACCCAATTAAAAATGGGGTACAGAACTAAACAGAGAATTCTCAACAGAAGAATCTCAAATGGCCAAAAGATACTTACGGATAACATAATTTTACCTTAAATTAGAATATTTTGACAAAACTGAGTAATGTTTTTTATGTGAATAACATAATGTTTAGGGAAGCTGATAGCTACATCAATCTAACATTATTTAAAATAAGGTTATCTGAAATATTTCTAAATCAGATATATTTACATTTTACTACAAAAATACATCCACACTTATTTATCTTTGGCCTCTTATCCATTGATATACTCCTTTGTCACTTTGTTACACACACAACAAAAGTTTGTAACTATAAATATAGTTCCACTAACAGTCTTACAAGTAAAGAGCTTTTGCGATAATACTGTGTATCTATTAACACTCTGTAATAGTTCTAACCTGCAAAATGAAAGACAACTTTCTGAGCTAACTGAAAGATAGCCAACCTCCTGTAGAAAGCACACTCAATGAGAGCCTTAGTTATTTTGCTTTCCTTTTTCAAATATTGTTATTTTTTCACAAACTTTGTCAGTTTTCTCAACTAGTACTTCATCAGCTACATGCATTTCTCAAATACCTTTTATTTTCCACATTATTTTTGTCACTTATGAATATAACTCATCTTCACTTTTCAACCAATTTTAGATTTGGTAGAAAAAGAAAGAAAGAAAATTAATCAAAGTACAAAGTTTTCCATAAACTCCAGGAATTCTCTAACCTTTAATGTCTCCCATTAGTGTTATATGTTTGTAACAGCTGAACAAAGCCCTATATCTATATATTATTAATTACAAGGCACTGTTTTCTTTAGGCCTCAGATCTTTCTTCTTGTGGTATATAGGATGAATTTTACCAACATTTACATTTCCATAGTCATCATTAAACTATTTTACAAAATGTTTCATTATAAAAAATTTCTCATGTTCCCCTCCCCTGCCTCTCTGTGCCTTCTTACTAAATCCCTAGAAGTACTAGACCTTTACGTTGTCACATGATTCCAGAATGTGATATAGTTAGAATTTTACAACATATGGAATTTTCAAATTGCCTTCTTTTACCTATGAGAATGTACTTACATTTCCTCCAAGTATTTTCATGGTTCGATACTGTTGGACCTAATTACGATTCTCTGCAACATTATTCCTATGTCAAAATATAAATCATGAATGTGATGATATTGGGGATGAAGCCTTCTGAAAGTTATTGGGTTTTGATCAGGCCATGAGGTTTGGATAGTTGGTCTTATGAGAAGAAGGAAACAGAGCTTCTTCACTCATGACGTGCACACAATCAAGAGCAGTGTTCTTCAGACAAAGCCAGGATCTTGTATAAGCTAAACTGTTCAAAACAACACATATTTTTATTGCTGGATAATACCTCATCATGTAGCTATACTATAATCTGTTTATTTCTTTACCCACAAAAGGATATCATCCTTATAAACTGTGGAGATTCTGAGTAAATCTTCAGGCAAAAGAAGGGGTTGCAGAGACATGAACAGGTAGTAAAAGTGGACTTTGTGTTCTTAAAAAATGGCTACAAAATTTATCAAATCAGTTGTTCAATTTTGCTGTCCCACACGGCACAGTAGTAACCCAATTGTCCCACTAAGTGAGTTCCGTTGTTGGTGCATGGAATGTTGTGTTCACATAGCACAGAGGAGAGTGTGTTCTGCAGAGCAATGGTGAGCAAGTTGACCCAAAGACAACTCTGTGAAGGGCTGGCGTTCAACTCTGAGATCAGTCAGCACTAGAAGCTGTGACTCCCTGAAGCCTTCTTGAACCCAGGCATGAATCAGCCAGCCATTGGAGTAGTTCCAGTGGTAGCAGCAAACTTCAGAATAGCTTGCTGGCCAACTTTCCTGGAGGAGAGGCATAGTTGTCCTGAGCTTCTCTGTACACTCTTGAGTGAAGGGGAAAAAGTGGGAGGAAAATTAATTTCCTAAAAGCCTTGTTTGGATGTCAGTGTTCAGGGTTTAGTCTTATAAGAAGTGCTCATTAATAGCTGTTGATTTAATCAGCAATTATATAATGACAAATTATCCTCAGTATCTTCTCATGAGCTCATTTGTAAGCTGTATATCCTCTTATGAGATTTTTATTGTGCTCATAAATTTTTATTTAATGTTTCTTTTACTTGTCTTGGAGTTTTAAATATGTTTCTACATTTTTATACATAGTTATTTGCTTTGCTTTATTTTGCTAGATAGATAGAGGATAGATATACATATATAATAGACAGATGGCAGATTAATAGATGCTAGATAATATGTAGATTATCTTTTCATTGTCATAATATTTCCTATTATTTAATGTTCTTCTTTAATCTTAGGTATTCTGCAAGCCTATAATAGAAGAGGAAGATTTAATTTTGGTAAACTTATGGTTAGCATTTATTTTTCACTCACAAACCATGGTTTTTATATTAATAAAAACATGAAAAATTACCACAAGCTTAAGATATGATAGATTTTCTTTTTATTATCTTCTGAGAGATAATATTCAATATTTTACAAAACATCTTTGGTCCACTTTAAGTTCACTGTCTTGAAAGTTACTCTATATCCAAGTTCCCTTTATTGTGTCTAAGTTGTGGCTCTTAGAATCTTACTACCTACCTTTCTGCAGTGGTCCATGCACCTCAGGCATAGGATTATAATACAGATTTGCCATTTAGAGCTGAGCACTCCTCAGCCTCTTAGTCTCATCCCTTTGATCATTGTGCATCCTTTTATTAATGGTCATGTACTGCTAGAAGACACTTCTACCTGTATAAGGATAAAAACTTTGGGGATAATTTATGACTATGTCATTTAGCAGAATAATCATGTTAGATTATCCCTATGTCTTAAGAAAATATAGTTTTTGGCATGGTCGATGTTCCTAGGAATTAGTTTCATCCTGTGATAAATGCCTTAAATCCAATGAGAAAGTTGTTGGTTATATCCGTAACACTCATGCCACTGTTGCACGATGAGGCAAATGAACACATCTTGCTAGTCCATTTGTTATTGTGGCCTGCAGTGTTCCCATATGGGTAAAACTGTTGAATACTTTCCTCTTCCCAGTACTGTACATATAATTCCCACACTGTGAAACATAGCCAGGGAGAATGAAGCTTCTAAGTTAGTACCAGTTTTATTGCTATGTTCTGTAACTCAATCATGTGGTGTCTTCAACAACAGGCTCCCACTCTCAATTTCTGTAAAGTAACCAAGAGCAAAAGCAAGAGCATGTGATATATTTGTGGTCTATGTGATGCCATTGACCAACACCTTGAAAAGGAATATCCCTCACCTGACAGTGAGCTTTTGAATTCACTAGCCAATTGCCCCCTCTTACGGGATAATCCCATTTGAACTGCTTCTATAAGTGTATTTGTGCATAATGCTTCTTCAGTAGTAGGTCTCCAAATGGCTTCTTCAAATGTCTGTGCTATTAAGTATCCTTCACTATACTGTTCTTTCCATCCCAACCTATTTAAGTCATCCTGTTCCTTCATTCTCTCTTCATTTATCTCTATAAGCTCACTTAGTTTGAATTAACAGAAACATAGATCAATGATTTTAGCTTTAACTTCCTCCCTATTATACATTAACAGCTATAAGCGTCAAACACTATTTTCATTATAGCTCACAAAATATGATAAGTAATTTTAATTTTAATTTACATCAACATATTTAAATTTTTAGGCTAATATCACTTTTTTAGTAATCCATATGCTATTTACAGCTGGCTATTTTTTATTCAGTTCTAAGCATTGTTTTGTTTCTGTTCATTTGTTTTTGTTGGGGGAGGGCTTTTTTGTTTAAAACAGTGTCTTAATAATAGTATAGTTTGGCTTATAACTCACTATGTAGCTTAATCTGGTCTTGAACACACATCAAGTCTCTTACTACCGTATTTGTTACTGTTGCCTATTTATTTTCCACAGTCTCTAAAGGGACATGGAAAGACTGCCAGCTGGACAATAGGGCCTGAAATCACTAAGTACAGCAGAAAAAGGACACATATACCAATGTGGGAAAAGTAAATACTTAAAATCTTCATGGTTCACACTCATTTAAAACCAACCGTAAAACACAGCAGCCTTTTGATATTGTCATAAATAAGTCAATGACAGATCTGTTACCATAAATATTGAAATATAAAAGTTTCTTTGTATCAACAGTAGCAGATTAAAAACTGTGCACTAAGGAATGAAATTCCCACACAGGAAGCACACTCCCGGGAGATTCCTAAAACTCAATTCAGAAACAAGAAAAAAAAAGAAAAGAAAAGAAAAGCAAATGTGTCATTTAATGCCAAATTAATCTATAAATTTAAAATTCAATGATATGATATTTTAAACTAATCTGTTTTCTCAAGTGTTCAACAAAATTATTTTTTAATTATTTGAGAGAATAGAGATTCTTCAAGATTATTGTCAATAAAATGCCATAAAGGAATTTAAGATGCAATATAATGTATGACACAAATGTTAATAACAAACACACATTACTGTTGTGCCAATCAAAGTGTAAACTGCTTTGTAAAAGAACATAAACTCATAAATTAAACCTCAGAAAGAATAAAATTTGATATGTAATGAATGTGACACTAGTAAACCAGTAATAAAAGGAAAGCCAATTGCTTATTTAGATGATAGCTTTACAGGAAATAAAACGCTGAATTAGTATCTTAATTAATTACATGGTTTATGTAACATTAAAGATTTAAATGTAAAAGCTAAACCAAGAGCTGATAATATACTATAATAACTTTTTAATCTAAAAGTAGGAAATTCCCTCAAGAAACGGACACAAAGCTGTTGAGATATTTTTAAAGTTACCAAAAATCACTCTATTAAAATTTAAAATATTCATTCAACTGGTAAATATGGGTGAAAGACTTAAAAATTGAAATTAAAATTTGACATATTAATATTTCTATGACAAAATACATTTCTAAAGCACAATTCACAACCCTAATAAGTAAAATTCATCAAAGATAGAAAAATAGACAAATAATAAAGTAAACTCAAAAAGTTTACTAATTTACTTCAGGAAATATATTGAGGTACACTTGCAGTTATATAATTTTGAAGAAAAATTAGGTTAAACATATAGTCCTCTTGTTAATGATTAGAAAAGTATATTATATTTAAGAGACTTGGGACATTCTTATACTTAAAACAAGAATGCAAACTTGCATATCACTTTCAAGGGATAATTTGGTATTATCTATGAAAACCATGCATTCACATAACTAATATTCAAATCTCGTAGTAATAGATATTCCTATAGTGGAAGTCCTAAATCTATAATGCCACATTTATGGTGTTTTCTTATGGGTAGTTTTATTATCCATAGTAGAAGGCAATGTAAATGTTAAACTCTAATAAAATGAGCAAACAAGCCACTCAGTAGATGAAGTGTTTACTACATAAGCATAATAACTGAAGTTTGGTCTTCTGTAGTCAAATACATGTGGAGACATATGTTTAATACCAGCACTAGAAAAGAGGAGACAGGAAAATCCTTATGGGTAGGTGCCAATGCAAGAATTCCTCTAACAACATAAAAAGCAACATGGTAGCTCTAGAACCCAATGGTCACACAACAGGAAAACTTGATCATCTTAACCCAGAAGAAGCAGAAGAAAACAACTTTAGACATAACTCTATGAAAATGATGGAGACCTTTAAAGAGGAAATGAAAAAAAACCTTAAAGAAATGGAGAAGACAAACAAAAAATTGGAAGAAATTAATAAATCCCTAAAGGAAATCCAAGAAAACCAAGAAAAAACAACCAAAAGGTGAAGGAAAGAGTTTAAGACTTGAAGACTGAAATAAAGGTAATAAAGAAAACACAAACAGAAGGAATTCTGTATATGGTAAATCTGAGTAAATGAACAGGAACCACAGAGACAAGTATAACCAACTGAATACAAGAGATAGAAGAAAGAATCTCAGGCACTGAAGATACTATAGAGGAAAGAGACTCATTGGTCAAAGAAAACATTAAATCCAACAAATTCTTCACATAAAACATCCAGGAAATCTGGGTCACCATTAAAATACCAAACCTAAGAATAATAAGGATAGAAGAGGGAGAGAACTCCAGCTCAAATGCACAGAAAATATATTCAAAATTATAGAAGAAAACTTTCCAAACTTAAAAAAGAATATCCTTATGAAGGTACTAGAAGCTTACCGAACACCAAATAGACTGGATAAAAAAAAAAAAAAAAACCCTTGCCATATGATAATCAAAACACAAAACATACAGAACAAAGAAAGAATATTAAGAACTGCAAAGGAAAAAGGACAAGTAATATATAAAGGTAAACCTATCAGAATTACACCAGACTTCTCAGTGGAAACCAAGAAAGCCAGAAGGTCCTGAATAAATATGCTGCAGGTACTAAAAGACCATGGATGCAAGCCCAGACTACTATACCCAGCAAAGCTTTCATTTACTATCAATGGAGAAAATAAGATATCCCATAACAAAAACAGATCTAAACAATGTGTATCTATAAACCAAGCCTGACCGAAAGTATTAGAAGGAAAACCTCAACCCAAGGCAGTTAACTACACCCACAAAATCATAGGCATCTGATAACCCCCATCAGCATAACTCAAAGAAGGGAAATACACAAAAACCACTACTGAAAAATAACCAGAGTTAACAATCACTGGTAATTAATATCACTTAATATCAAGAGACTCAATTCACCCATAAAATGACACAGGCTAAGAGAATGGATACAAAAACAGGATCCAGCCTTCTGCTGTATAGAAGAAACACACCTCAACCTCAAAGACAGACACTACCTCACAGTAAACAGCTGGGAAAAGGTTTTCCAATCAAATGTACTGAAGAAACAAGTGGGTTTAGCTATGCTAATAACTAACAAAATTGATTTCAAACTAAAATCAATCAGAAGAGATGAAGAAGGACACTTTATACTCATAACAGGAACAATTCATCAAGATGATGTCTCAATTATGAACATCTATACCCCTAATACAAGAGCACCCACTTATGTAAAAGAAACATTACTAAAACCTTAAATTGCACATCAAACCCCACACACTAATAGGAGGAGAATTCAACACTCCTTTCTTGCCAATGGACAGGTCAACCAGACAGAAACATAACAGAGAAATAAGAGAACTAACAGATGTAATGATTCAAATGATAACAGATATCTATAGAGCATTCTATCCAAACACAAAAGAATATTCCTTCTTCTCAGCACCTCATCGAACCTTCTCTAAAATTGATCACATACACAGTAACAAAGCAAACCTCCACAAATACAAAATAATTGAAGTAACACCCTGTGTCTTATTGGATCACCAGGGATTAGAGTTAGAATTTAATAACAATACTACTCTTGGAAAGCCAACAAACGCATGGAAATTGAACAGCCAACTACTGAAACACCCCTGGGTCAAAGAAGAAAGAAAGAAGGAAATTCAAGTCTTCCTTGAATTCAATGAAAATGAAGGCACAACGTATCTAAACCTATGGAAAACCATGAAAGCAGTGCTAAGAGAAGAGTTTATAGCACTAAGTGCCCTCATAAAGAAAACAGAGAAAACTCATATTAGACACTTAACAGCACACCTGAAAACTCTAGAAAAAAAAAAGCAGACTCACCCAGGAGGAGAAAAAGACAGGAAATAAAGTGAGGGCTGAAATCAACAAAATAGAAACACAGAAAACAATAACAAAGAAACAATAAAAGAAAGAGCTGGTTCTTTGGGAAAATCAACAAGATTGACAAACCCTTATCCAAACTAACCAAAAGACAGAGAGAGAACATCCAAATTATCAATATCAGAAATGAAAAGGGGGAGATAACAACAAACTCTGAGAAAATTCAGAGAATCACTAGGTCATAACTACAAAATCCTGTACTCCACAAAAGTGAAAAATGTAAAAGAAATGGAAAACATTTTAGCATATACCAAAATTAAATCAAGATCAAGTGAACAATTTAGATAAGTCTATAAGTCACGAGGAAATAGCTCTCATCAACAATCTTCCAAACAAAAAAGGCCCAGTGCCATATGGTTTTAGTGCAGAATTCTACCAGAACTTCTAAGAAGAGTTAATACCTATACTCCTCAATGTGTTCCACATAAAAGATACAGAAGGGACATTGCCAAACTGTTTTTATGAGGCTACAGTTACCATGATACCAAACCAACACAAAGACTCAACCAAGAAAGAGAATCTCACTCATAAGCATGGATGCAAAAAATACTCAATAAAATACCTGCAAACTGAATTCAAGAACACATAAAAATATCATCCACCATGATTCATCCTAGAGATGCAGAAGTGGTTCTACATACAAAAATCTATCAATTTACTCCATCATATAAATACACTGAGAGAAAAAGACATGATCATTTCATTAGATGCTGAAAAATTCCAACACCCCTTCATGATAAAGCTCTTGGAAAGATAAGGGATACAAGGAACCTATCTAAATATAATAAAAGCAATATACAGCAAGCCAACAGCTAGCATCAAATTAAATGGAGAGAAACTCAAAGCTATTCCACTAAAATCAGGAAGAAGACAAGGCTGTCCACTCTCTCCATATCTCTTCAACATAGTTCTTGATGTTTTAGCACTAGCAATAAGACAATAAAAGGAGATCAAGGGGATTCATATTGGAAAGAAAGAAGTCAAACTTTGTTATTTGCATATTATATGATAGTGTATATAAGAGATCCCAAAATCTCTACCAGAGAACTCCCACAACTGATAAATACCTTCAGTGATGTGGCAGGTTACAAGATCAACTTAAAAAAAAAATCAGTAGCTCTCCTATACACAAATGATAAAGAGGTTGAGAGGGAAATCAGAGAAACATCACCTTTGAAAATAGCCACAAATAACATAAAATATCTTGAGGGAGCATTAACCAAAGAAATGAAAGAACTTTAAATCTTTCGAAGAACTTTTAAGTCTTTGAAGAAAGAAATTGAAGAAAAAATCAGAAAATGGATCTCCCATGTTCTTGGATAGGAAGGATTAACATGGTAAAAATGGTAATTCTACCAAAAGCAAACTATAGATTGTGACGACCGTCCGCCATTACAAGATGGCGCCGGCTTCCACTCAGGGCGATGCCCTAAGTTGTTTTTCACATCAGCGCTTCTGTGCTGTTTTGCATTCTTTTGCCTGCTAATCTGCCTAGCAACACCAGCCGTCCAATCCTGTATAGCCTTGTGTAGTAGGCCAGCTAGACACGCCTACACCCTGCATATAAGCACACCTCCTGCCATGGTTGGGGCCCCTCACCTTCAGCTCTCCCTCAACCAAGCAGCGCTTCAATAAACCGTGATTGAAGAAGGATCCTCGAGTCGTGGTGTTATTCCCTGCTGGTCAGGGCTCGCCGCAGCTGGTGCCGAACCCCGGGACCCTCTGTGGCGGCATCACGGTGAGGGGTCAAAGAGGATTCAGAACTTCACACGGGAAGCGGACGATATCGGTAAGTCCCCAGGTATGTTGATTGCAGGAATCAACCCTATTATCTTTGCTGTGCTGTTTCTTCTGATGGTGATTTTGTTATGATGTGTTGTTTTTGGCTTCGTTGCCATATGCCTGGGCGGGAGTGCCTTTGTTGCTGTGCTTAAAGCGAAGATAAGTCCGCTGTAGATAAAACGGCAGCGCATGCTTGTGAATAAATCTTGTGTAGATAATTAAGTGTCATGGGTAATAAGCACAGCTCACATTGTGAGGCTTTTGTACACTCAGCTCAAGCCATTTTACGCCAGAGAGACTTAAAGATCAGTGAGGGTACTCTTAAGAAAGTCCTACAGGACATTGATCGCACGGCTCCGTGGTTTTTGGTCTCAGGAGACTTAAACGTCCCCAGTTGGGACAAGCTAGGGAAAGACCTCATGAGAGCTAGAGAAGAAGGTACACTCAAAGCAGGAACTTTTCCATTTTGGAAGCTGATGCGGTCTTGTTTGAAGGATGATCAGAATGTGGAAGCACTCAAGGCAGGCCGAAGGGCATTAACGGCATATCAGGACAGTCTCTCAGGGACGGACAGCAAGGATGATGAGGAAAAAGGGGAACAAAGGAAAAAGAAAAAAGGAGGAAAACAAACACAAAAGGACATGTCCAAAGAAAAAAGAGATGTCGACACACCCAGGGTAGAACCGAGTGCACCGCTCTACCCACTATTAGATGAGTTTGCTCTAATATGATGTCTAATATGATAGATATATCATAATGTGTATCATATTATTATATTAATATATATTATTATATTGATATAGTATATATATCATGATGTGTATCATATTAATATAATATCATATATATCTAATGTGATATCTAATATGATATCTAATATGATATCTAATATGATGGCGGAAACCACCATCATATGAGGAATCGAGATCCGGATGTCATTTCATTCGGGGATCTACTTGGTCAAGACTGGCCTCTGCTTTCCCTGTATTCGAAGACCCTCAGACAAATAATAGATGGCATGAACCAATCTCCTATAAACAGCTTAAAGATTTGGTGCAAGCAGCCCAAACATATGGCCATTCAGCAAATTATACATTAACGTTGCTGAAGAGATTAACTGCTCAGGCCATGACTCCATCAGATTGGATGGAAATAGCTAAAGCATGTCTTTCTACGGGACACAGGACCCCTTCAAAATAACACCGTAGGAATAGTTTTAGGGAGATCTTCTAATACTATGAGAGGTTTGATAATCTTGCCGGGAGTGATAGATCCAGACTATCAAGGGGTAATCAAGGTCATGTGTCACTCTCCTTTTGGAATCATATCGATTGCCCCTGGAGATCGCATTGCACAATTGTTGATAGTCCCTTCCAAGCATGGGAACTTTTCAGCTAAGTCTAAACAACGAGGACTTCAAGGCTTTGGCTCAACGGGTGTTGACTTGGCCTGTTTGTCCTTGGACCTGGGCAATAGGCCAATGCTAACCTTGAAGATTGAAGGAAAAGAATTCTCAGGCCTTGTTGACACAGGTGCGGATAGGAGTGTTATGCGCCGGGAGGAATGGCCAAAGTATTGGCCTCTCCAGGAGACATCTCAATCTTTGCAGGGCCTGGGTTACCAAGAGACGCCTGAAATTAGTGCAAAAACACTACATTGGCAGACTCCAGAACAGAAGGGTACCTTTCAACCATTTGTAGTTCAGATTCCTATTAATCTATGGGACAGAGATATTCAACAACAGATACAATTAAAATTGACTAATGAATATTCACAAGTATTCCAATTTGCACCTGATACACCTCAAGTGGTGGAATGTTTAGTGGTTCTACAAGTTTTCAAGGATTTTTCGAACTGTGCTATAAATATTTTTTCTGATTCGCATTATGTAGTTAATGCCGTTGCTTATTTGGAAACAGCTGCGATTGTTCAAATGCATAGCTTGGCAGCTCCTATATTAAATCAGATTAGAAATGTTATTTTGCAACGTAATTATTCCTTCTATATTGGCCACATAAGAGCACATTCCTTGTTGCCTGGACCTATGGCTGCAATGAATGACTTAGTTGATAAGGCGATTCGCCTTACATTTCTATGTTTAAATGATTCTGTTTCTCAGGCATCAGAGTTTCATCGTCTTTATCATGTTCCTGCTAACACCCTGCGCTTAAAATTTTCAATTTCACGTGAACAAGCGCGTGCAATTGTTGCACAATGCACGGGGTGTGTTCAGTTTCTGCACCCCCCCCATGTGGGGGTCAATCCCGGAGGTCTTAAACCTCTTGCCCTCTGGCAAATGGATGTAACCCATATTCCTAAATTTGAAAAACTCAAGTATGTACATGTTTCCATTGATACTTATTCTGGGGTCATTTTTGCCTCACCACTGGCTGGAAAAAAGGTGATTCATGTAAAACCCATTGCCTGGACGCTTGGACAGCTTGGGAAAAACCACAACTTCTAAAAACTGAGAATGGCCCAATGTATACGTCCCGGGGATTCCAAGGCTTTTGCACTCGTTTGCAAGTTACCCATAAAACGGGATTGCCATATAACCCTCAGGGCCAAGGAATTATTGAGCGTGCTAATCGCACACTCAAGGAATTGCTTCAAAAACAAAAAGGGGGTATAGCAGAACATGCAACCCCTAAAGAAAGGATTGCTTATGCCTTATTTACTTTAAATTTTTTAATTAGAGATGCAGACAATAGGACGGCCGCTGACCGTCATTCTTTTGTGGCCTCTATTGAACAGCAACAAGTGATGTGGCGTGATGTGCTTGATAACTAATGGTATGGACCGGATCCAGTTATAATGAGATCCAGGGGAGCTATTTGTGTTTTCCCGCAGGAACGTCCGGATCCCATCTGGGTGTCAGAAAGACTCACAAGAAAGATAAAAGACGCGCCAAAGACTCACGGCGAGAATGATGAATGTTCTAATGACATACAGCATTCTGATGTTGGGATGGAGGATCCCAGAAGGCCTTAATAATGAGAATTCCTATTTTTGTGCCTGTGCCAGTAGTTGCTGATCCTAATAAGTTTCCTATCATAACTTTGCTAAGAGAGAAGCGTGATTTTGGTATTACTGCAGCAATAGTGACTGCAATTGTAGCTTCTGCAGCAGCTGCTGTTAAAGCTGGTATTGCTATGGCCAATCAAGTTCAAACTGTTCTAACTATTAACGAGGTGGTTCAACGAACGTCCTCTGCTTTAACGGTACAGGTAACAATTAACAAACATCTGGCCTCTGGCATTTTGCTTTTGAATAAGCGAGTAGATTTGCTAGAAAATAATCTGTATACTTTGTTTAATGTTATCAGTATGAGTTGCGTGGATAAGACTCCCGCAATATGTGTTACACCATATTTAGCTAAAGCTAATGAGTCAAAAGCATTAGGACAATTGCTTGCAGGAAATTGGTCTAGACAGCTTGAAAGTTTGCAGAGAAATCTTACCCTAAGCATCCTTGACCTTAATCAAACTCGAGCCGAGATGATTACCCTGGAAGGATACACTGATTGGTTGCTACAGACTATTTCCTACTTCAAAGAGTGGGTGGGAGTTGGCATGTTTGGTGTTCTGCTTGCTGCAGGCGTTGTTCTGGCGTTGTTTTTGCTGTGCCGGATCTCTCGAAGGCGACAGGTGGAAAAGATGGCAATTGCTAAGGCACTAGCAGCGCTGGATGCAGGCAGTTCCCCTCAAGCTTGGATAGCGGTACTTAAGGATGCATAGTGTGGTGCCCTTGCACCTGGGGGCGTTAACGCCATTGCACCCAGAGGGACCATGCTATTGCTCTGTCAGTCTTACACTGCCTTTGCACCTTCAGGGGTTTGCACCCATTGCACTGGAGAAGGAGTGTTGGCTGGCTAAGGCCTCCTTTGATCGGTCCACGCATCATGAGGCGGAGACCAGAACGGGAGTAAGTCCTTTTTGTTTCTTTTTTATAAAAACAAAAGGGGGGAACTGTGACGACCGTCCGCCATTACAAGATGGCGCCGGCTTCCACTCAGGGCGATGCCCTAAGTTGTTTTTCACATCAGCGCTTCTGTGCTGTTTTGCATTCTTTTGCCTGCTAATCTGCCTAGCAACACCAGCCGTCCAATCCTGTATAGCCTTGTGTAGTAGGCCAGCTAGACACGCCTACACCCTGCATATAAGCACACCTCCTGCCATGGTTGGGGCCCCTCACCTTCAGCTCTCCCTCAACCAAGCAGCGCTTCAATAAACCGTGATTGAAGAAGGATCCTCGAGTCGTGGTGTTATTCCCTGCTGGTCAGGGCTCGCCGCAATAGATTCAATGCAATCCCCATCAAAATCCCAACACAATTCTCCACAGACCTTGAAAGAAAAGTAATCAACTTCATATGGAAAAACAAAAACCCAGGTTAGCTAAAACAATTATGTACAATAAAGGAACTTCTGGAGGTTTCATCATCCTTAACATCAAGCTCTATTACAGAGCCACAGTAATGAGAAGAGCTTGGTATTGGCATTAAAACAGAGACATTGATCAATGGAATCAAATTGAAAACTTGAATATTAATTTGCGCACTTATGAACACCTGATTTTTGACAAAGAAACTAAAATTAAACAATGGAAAAAAGAAAGCGTCTTCAACAAAAGGTGCTGGCATAACTGGATGTCAACATGTAGAATAATAAAAATAGATTCATATCTATCACCATGCACAAAACTCAAGTCCAAATGAATTAAAGACCTCAACATAAATCTGACCACACTGAACCTGATAGAAGAGAAAGTGAGAAGTAGTCTTCAGTTCATAGGCACAGGAGACCACTTCCTAAATAAAACCCCAGTAGCACAGACACTGAGAGCAACAATAAATAAATGGAACCTCCTGAAACTGAGAAGCTTCTGTAAAGCAAAGGATACAGTTAATAAGACAAAAGGCAACCTACTGAATGGGAAAAGATCTTCACCAACCCTACATCAGACAAAGGACTGATCTCCAAAATATATAAAGAACTCAAGAAATTAGACATTAAAATTCTAAATAACTCAATTAAATATGAACTAAGCAGAGAATTATCAACAGAAGAATCACAAATGGCCAAAAGATACTTAAGGAGATTTTCAACATCATTAGCTATCTGGGAAATGCAAATCAAAACTCTAAGATATCATCTTACACCTGTCAGAATGGCTAAGATCAAAAACACTAATGATAGCTTACGCTGGAGAGGATGTGGAATAAGGGAACACTCATTTATTACTGGTGGGAATGCAAACTTATACAATCACTTTGGAAATCAGTATGGCATTTTCTCAGAAAAGTGGGAATCAACCTATCTCAGGATCCAGCAATATTACTCTTGGGCATATACCCAAAAGATGCTCAATCATACTACAAAGGTATTTATTGAGCTATGCTCATAACAGCATTATTTGTAATATCCAGAACCTGGAAACAACCTAGATGCTTCTCAACTGGAGAATGGATAAAGAAAATGTGGCATATTTATATATGAGAGTACTAGTCAGTGGTAAAAAAAAAAAAAAAACAGGGACATCTTGAATTTTTCATGCAAATGCATGGAATTAGAAAACACTATCCTGTGTGAGGTAATCTAGACCCAAAAAGATGAATATGGTATCAACTCACTCATTAGTGGATGCTAGCTATAAACAAAGGACATCGAGCCTATAGTTCATGATTCTAGAGAAACTAAGTAATAAGGTGAACCCAAATAAAAACATATATACACCCACCTGGAAATTTGAAACAGACAAGATTGCCTGACAAAATTGGGAGCTTCGGGGTGGGGGTAGAAGGAAGGGCAGAAGGGGAAGAGCAGGGGAGAAGGGGAAGGTTGAGGAGAACTTGAGGGAATGGGATAGTCGAGATAGAGGAAGTACAGAGATGAGAGCAATGAAAGAGATAGCTTGATTGAGGGAGCCATTATAGGGTTAGCAGAAACCTGGCTTTAGAAACATTCCCAGGAATCCACAAGGATGACTCGGCCTAAGACCCTAAGCAATAGAGGAGATGGGGGCTGATCTTGACTTGCCTTGTAGTCAAACTGATGATTATCAAAAATATAACCATAGAACATTCAACAACAGATGGAAACAGAGTCAGAGATACACATAGGAGCACTGGACTGAGCTCCCAAGGTTCAGTTGAAGAGTGGAAGGAATGAGAATATGAGCAAAGAGGTCAAGACCATGAAGGGTTCATCCACTGAAACAGTTTACCTGAGCTAATGGGAGCTCACCAATTCCAGCTGGACTGGGAAGGAACAAGCATAGGACCAAACAAGTCCCTCTGACTATGGTTGACAGTTGCATGGCTGGGGCAGACTGAGGGGCCACCAGGATTTATCTCTACTGCATGTGCTGGCTTTACTGCATGTGCTGGCTTTTGGGGAACCTATTCTCTTTGGATATATACCTTGCTCAGCCTAGATATAGTAGGGAGAACCTCGGACCTTCCACAAAGCAATGTGCCTTACCCTCTCAGGATTAATTGGGGGTGGTGTGGGAGGTTGTGTGGAGGGAATGCGAGGAGGGGAGGCAGTGGGAATTTTAATTGCTATTTTTTTAGATCTAATAAATTAAAAAATATGAAACAAATATCTTACAGGCTTATTGAAATTATAGAATATAGTTGAATGCTGTCTTCATTATTTTTGTTTTGTCGTGACCAAAATACCTCACAAAAAATAACTGCAGCCGGGCGATGGTGGCGCACGCCTTTAATCCCAGCACTCTGGAGGCAGAGGCAGGCGGATCTCTGTGAGTTCGAGACCAGCCTGGTCTACAGAGCGAGTTTCAGGATAGGCTCCAAAGCCACAGAGAAACCCTGTCTCGAAAAACCAAAAAAAAAAAAAAAAAAAAAAAAAAGAAAGAAAAAGAAAAAGAAAAAAAACTGCAAAGAGAAAGGGATTTTTTGGCTTATAGTTTGAGGGTGCAATATCCACCGACAATGGCCTAGCAGCATGTGTGGAAGGATGCTATCATAATGCATCAATAGTCAGAAAGTGCAAAATAAAAAGGACTTTGGGAAGACTTACTTCCTCCAGGAAGACCTCACCCACTAAAGCTGTCCCAAACAGCATCATCTCTGGGAACCAGGTGATCAAACACATGAGTCTATAGGGAACATTTAAAATCCAAATTATAATAAATATGACAAATAACATTTAGAAATTTTAAAAATATGCTAATGCGGAAGGAGGAAATCCCACAGAGGTTCAACCCTAGACAAAGAACTGCAAGCAACTACCAACTGCTGAGAGATAAAGAATTAGCTTTTCCTGGGGATTGGTCCCTAATTGGCTTCCAAATACAAAATGATCAGTACTGAGATTATATAAACATAAGCAACAAAAACAGACTTGGCAAGTTGTTATTTATATATGTTTGTATCTACATCTCTATGCCACAGTAATAACCAAGGAGAAAGATGCTCTTAATTTTAGAAGGAATTGGGGTATGGGAGGAGGGGTTCAGAGGAGGAAAGGCAAGGGGGAAGTGGTGTTTTATTTTAATTCAAAATATATGTAAAATAATAACAGAAATGCTTTTATTCAACAAATAATTGAACAATTATTATGCATCATGTATTTTTCTATATCTGGAGCTTCTCTAGAACAAGAGAAGTATCCCCATTCCAGCAGCACACACACTGCGGAGACAAGCTATGGAGTAACTAATGTAGATAGTAATAAACAGTAAATTACCCTGGGGAGTAACGAAGCAGGAGAGGCCTGGGTAGCAAACATTTACAGCATCATCTGGTGAAATGGTGAAGTGTGGAAGGTCCATGAACTGAGATGACAGTTTTTCCAGAAAAAGATGGGGCTGATTGTGCAAATGCAATTGACTTTGAACAGGAGGACCAGAGAAGTGGCATTAGGCTGTGTAACATAGTATTAAGATCCATTTCAAGAGCAGATTTACAGGCGCTGAGGGGCCTATGCTTCAGAGAAGGGAGCTATGAAGACGCAGAGTATATGGACAGGGCTGTAATAAATGTCTTTGGACCTTGAATAAGCTCCTCTGTGAGGCAAAAGAGCAAGGCAATAACTGCCGTGGAACCTGTGTTTCAGAACAAAATTTGTGGACGTAGAGGAAGCAAGAGCAATAGCAGTTACACAGCTACTCAGAAAGAGGTTTGTTATCCAAATTAAGAGCGTAGAAGTACAGGAGTAGGCTATGGAGAAAAGCCATGTTGGCCATAAGACAGAAATCACAGCCTGTTCATATGGACACAGTAGGGTTTACAGATTCTGGTCAGGAATATAACTTTCTTACCCATTCTTTGTCGTATAGACTGTGAGACAAAGCTATTAACTATGATGTACACAGTTTGGAGAGAGCATATAATTTTATCACCTATAATTTTGAACACACAGACAGGTTCCTCATTATGTTGAAATGAAGTGAAAAGTATTCAAAGCTTCATTTCCCTCCAATCATAGATTAGAACCAGAAACGTAGGAAACAGCTGGAATAATTTGTCTACAAACATGGTCAACTGGTCTTTCTTCACACAAGATTAGAGACCATACGGCTTGCTTTGTGCATGAATGTAGAGAGGTGTTTTGCAGTTATCACAGGAAAACAAAAAGCTTCACGAAAGCAAAGAAGAGCCATTTTAAAGCTCAAACCAAAAGGGTTCATTATGGAACAGGTGTAAATGCGTCACTGTTCCTTCTTTGCAATGTGTCTGTACTGTCAACCCAATGTGATAGATGAAGAGCAGCATTTAATACTAGGTAATAATGCATGGGCAGTGGGGGGGTAAGAGTATGTGCATGCAGTCCATCCATGTGTGTGAAGGCTATGCCTGTGCATGTGAACTCAGGTGTGTACCTTGTCGTGAAACACATACACTAACTGAGCTATTCAGAACATATGGCCATGAACACACTTTGCCTTAAAAAGATGAATCTCAGATTCTTGGAAGAATATCATACTTATTGTAAGTTAGGGATCAACTAAGATCACACATTTCTTAGAAAGTAGAAACGCCTTCTTTCCACCTCCAAACGCTATTTACAATATGAAATGTTTTATGTCTGTGAATATCCAGTGTGTGGGCCTATCTGCATAAGTGTTGCCATTTTCAGGGTTAAGAATCCCTTCTGAATTTTCTTCTGCATTCTATTTGTGATTAGGAAACACTGATGGAAGTTATCATATTATGGTTTATGAAAAGATTTTGCTTGCAGACAACATTAGTTGCTATTTACAGAAACCTGTGGCCTGGTATTATTACTTTGTTTCAATCTTGCATTTGTTCTTCACTGTCTTTCTCATAGTACCCAAATGTCCTTTGAGTTATCCTGAATCAAAATAGACTTATTCTGAATCGAGACTTATAAAACAAATAAAAACAAGAAAATCACATTTCTCAGACATTTTAACAGTCTGCTTATGTCATCAGAAAGTGATAACGGATAGCCAGCATCCCTTCTCTTTTGCAATGTGATGATGCTTTCTAGAGGACAGCCCTCACTCCCTATTTTACATGCTTTTATTTTCCATCCAAAGCTCTTTATATTGAATCTAACTATGAATTGCATATTTGCCTTCTTGAAAAATAAAATACAGTAATTGTTAGTATTATTTTTTATCATTATTTTATTTGTACAAATATTCATTCCCACTTTGCAATTATATATTTTCTTTGAATGCCAATCATTTTCCTCCCAAACTATTCAAAAAGTATGCCATATCAATTTTCTTTCTCTCTACTCTTTGCATCCTGGGGTCAAAGCAAATACATCTATATCACTGACCGATATTTAGTTCTCCGGGCTCTAGAGTGGCTCCTTTAAGAGCTGGGGTTTCATTTCGAACCTGAATGATTGTCATAGTGTGGAATGCAATACTTTTAGGCTCAAGACAGACATCTGTTACTGTAGCTATCTCTCAAAAAATCTTTATGGTTAGATACAATTTGAAACCTCCAGGGCAATAAATTTTGCTCTCAAAATCTAGAAGAATGTATTAAAAGAAAGGAATGCTAGTGAAGCCGTGGATCTTTCAGGAGAATCTTCAATTCCCATTTCACTAAAACAGCATAATCCCTAATAACAATATAAACATTTGTCTTTACTCCCACAGATAAGTGTAGATCTCATTCCTCATCAAAGAAACTTCTCTTTGTAACAGATGGAAATACCACTACAAAAAATTACAACTAACCAAAAGGTAAAGTTGGGGAACCCATTCCCAAGGAATCCATTTACAAAATACTGCTATGCATAAGACTTGGGGAATATTGTGGAATAGGGGTTGGAAAGATTGTAAGGCCAGAAGATCAGGAAGTTTGCTATGAGACTGTGTCACTTATAATATCAAAAGCTACACCCATAAAGTCCCACAAATATGAATGTCTAAACATGAGCTGGACAAAAAATGATAGCAATAACATCCAAAATGAATAAGGAAAAGCACACAAGGCCTCAGTTCTACACAAAGAACTACAGGCTACTGAAGACTGCTGAGAGCTGGAGGAAAAAGTGTCCCTGGGCACATCAGTTGGTTGTCTAATACCAAAGAGTCAGCCCCCAAACATACATATAATACAGGTAACATTATACAGACAACAGACTTACAGATTGAGCAGGCTGTATTTATGCATTTAGGAATATATATATGTTTATTATGCATTTATAACAATGAAAAAAAGAAGTCATGATTCAGAAAGAAAGAAAGAAAGAAAGAAAGAAAGAAAGAAAGAAAGAAAGAAAGAAAGAAAGAAAGAAAGAAAGGTATACAGGAGAGCTTGGAGAGAGAAAAAGGAAAGAGGAAAATGTAATTATATTAGAATTCAAAAATAATATTTAAAAGTAGTCAGCTGTGCTTCTTAGGTAGCATTCCTCTGATGCTGAATATATTCTGAGAGAGTAGGGGAGGTTCCTCATCCATGGTTCTACAAATGGCAGCCGTCTACCCCAGAAAAAAGCAAGTGCTCACAGTGTAGGCACCCTTGGCTCTCACGGGCCTCCACTTCTGAGGCAGCGAAGCCAAGGAAGAGAGTTGAGACAGGATTTAGTCAGCCATTGCTTTCTCTATTTCGAGCAGTGAACTCCCTAACTTGATCAAATCTAGAATTTTATACTACAGCCAGTCATGGAATATAATTTGGCTTCAAAAAAATCTCCCTCGGTGAGGATCCTGCTTCCATTAAACAGATCCCCTGGGTCATATTCTGCCCTCACGGGGCCCGCTGCTGTACCTTTGAATGTGGCTTTCCTTTAAGTGTCTGTTCCAGGTTCATTTGTTTTGAGATGACTTCCCGAGAGCAAGCAGAGATGTCTCCTCAATACAACAAAGCACCCTACACAATAGTTGAGATCAAGGCTACTTTACCACCACCAGAGCTTCGTGCGTATCAGACACGTCCTCCATGAACCCAATGACCACAGACTGTGACTTCTCATCCAGAGGTTGACACCTCATGGCGGGGTGACACAAAGACTTCTCACACACTCAGCACTGCCAGAGCATTCCTTGTACTGTGGCTCCTTGGGACTCAGTTGGACCAACTATATAAGAGTCAAAATCATCTGGATGATTAGGGAATCACAAATTCCCATTTTCTTAATCTCCAGGAAAACTTTTTTCCTTCATTTTCTTTTTTATCCACTTTACCCTTTCTTTAAGCCATGTGTGACTGGATGAGTATGTGCCTTGGTTCTCCTCTGTGAGTTAAATCCTCATATCATTTCGGTTGCATTGATAAACCATGGGTCAATTGCCACAGTTTTTCCTGGAATGTTCTCTGAGGTGGGAAGCAGGTGTCATTTGATTCCTGGAATGTGACCTACCAGACAAGCTTCCTAGATGTAATTCTGCAGTGGAAAACTGAGTATCATGACTTAGGACTGGCTGGAAAGAAGACAGTTGTCAGCAGGAGTGCAATGAGATAAGAAAAGGTGGCTGGAGCGAGCAATTGAGTATGATGACAAAGCCATGTGTCCTAGTACAAAATTGTCAACAATTTTTAAAAACAATAGAAATCTATTAAACTTTAAACATTATAAAACAAACCCCTCATGATAGGGATGATAGATTCTCCAGGTATTTACCCCCAGAGTCCTGAAAAGCCCCCACACCTATTTCAGATTCGAAGAGCCGGCAACACTCATGATTCCACCCTCAGTAACTCCTGGGATGGATGATAACAGATGGGACACTTGGCAGCAATGGGCACAGCTGTGGCAGGGCCAGCACAAAAGAGGAGAGAAATCATTACATTCCAAGTAAGCACTTCTAATTATCTGTTTCTTTTTAATATGAGAAATGGTACTGCATCCAGCCTTCTAAACACTGAACACAAAGCAGATTTATTTTCATTTATGACCTCAAGATGCTATCTATCCCATGCAAAGGCCCCCGATTTCCTAGTATTATCAGTGTATTTTTATCATTACAATGTGCCTAGTTTCTAGAACACATGGTCACAATGTACCTTATTAGAGCCGTTTCTTCTAAAGCTGTGACTTTGTGGATAGACCAGAAATAGAAGTTTGAAGGAAGCAGTTATTTTCCCCGATAATTTTCATTCTTCTCCTTTGATTTCACACCATTATTCCAACCATTGAAGCAAAATAGGGTAGTGGAAAAAATCAGAAAATTGTGGATTTTAAAGCAAGTTCTGCCAAAAGATACTTAAGGGTGTTTATTCAACCTTTCAGAGATACACTTTGAAGAATATCGAGCTAGATTCCTTAGATCTTTAATTTGGAGATTTTAGTGATTTAAGCCACCACTAGTGGGACCGATGGAAAGTTCTTGCTCACACATAGGAGTCAATATTCTTTTTGATAATGATAATTTCTGTCATTTCTGTTTCTGTTAAAAAAAATGTTTTAGGAAGTCAAAGTGTCTCTTTCTTCCTTGCACTTACTTGCCCCCTGGACTGAACCTATGATATTGTGCAGTCGACGGCAATAGGCCTGAGCCAGACTTCAGTGAGGGCAAGCGTAGGTCCAGACGAAGAAAGAACAGAAGTTGCAACAATTTTCCTTCCTTTTGATCTTTGGAAGCCTGCTTTTAAGCTTAGAGAAAGAAGCACACAGACAATCAAGTTTGGTGTCCTAATTGAAAGAAATCTTTGCAGGGTCAAATAAACCCTTCTATATGTGTTGGCTCTGCTGCTCGCTACAGAAGGTCCTCCAGTGTCACAGATCTCTCCAAGTCTATTTTCTCAGCTGTAACTTGGGACCATGGAAATAAATGAACAATGTGCATACAGACCTTCTGTTTATCTATTGAAATGATCATGTAATATCTATCTTAAGCTTATTTATATGATTATTTACATTTACAGACTGGTATATGTTAAAACATCTTTATACAGACAGGATGAAACAAAATTAGCCATAGTATATGCTCTTATAATTTTTCTTTTTTATATAGTTTGTAAGAATTTTAAGGACATATTTTCCATTTTCAGCCATCATGAAAAGTGGTCTGGTTTTAAAGGATGGTCATTAACTTTAGAAGAATTGATTCAATACCCAATTTGTATTAAATGTCATGACCATGATAATGCATGGATAGGAGAGGTGATTTCCAGAGGTTTGAGGAAAAACTAAAATGTTATAATTGTGGCAAACAAAATCACCTTAAATGCGATTGTAGATAAAACATTCCTAAAAACAATGTTTTTTTCTATGAATAATCCACTCGGAATGCCA
This sequence comes from Microtus pennsylvanicus, assembly GCF_037038515.1. Lineage (NCBI taxonomy): Eukaryota > Metazoa > Chordata > Mammalia > Rodentia > Cricetidae > Microtus > Microtus pennsylvanicus. The sequence goes on along the minus strand of NC_134590.1, from coordinate 73,397,357 downwards.
TTCCCTCCTGGATTATGTGGAAGGTGTGACAAAGGCAAGCACTGGACTAATGAATGTAGTGAATAAGAAATACTCCAGCATATGTCTCTAAGAAAATTAAACCGTTTTCTGTTTATTATAATATAAAGTATATTGCAGGTAAACCACATAATTTGACAGGTCAGGCAATTAAAGGATATTTTAAACAGAAAGGGATAAAAAAAAAGTCCTTCAGGAATAGACTACATAATGCTTTATTAACCTCAAACTCTAATGGATATGTTAAATAAACATAAAAGAATGATAAATAACCCCAGGAATAGGTTGCATAATGCTTTATTAACTTTGGATTTTCTAAACGCTAATGAGAAATGAATAACAGTTGCTAGCAGAAAAAGTATCAACAACTAGATTGTAAAAAAGAACTATGAATTAAATCAGTCAAGATACCTTAAAGATGTCCTGACCTCAGAAAAGAAATCAGGGCATGTATTACATTGGGGAAGAGGTTTTGCTTTTGCTTCTACAGGAGAAGAAAAACTATGGATACCATCAAAATTGATAAAGATTCTAGTTGAACAAGAAATACCTCTTAATTAGAAGACATGATAGTTCAACTACAGCGTGGCCATTTGATATAAACTGCACTATAAAACTAACAAAAACTTTTCATTTGATCAGATATAACTTACCAAAAGAGAATCTCCCCAAAACTATAGTTGGGAAATAGTTCTCTTTCTGTTTTCTTTTTTTTTTTCAGGAGAATAAAGGTATCCAGCTAAGGAATCTGCAGAACACTGGACAAATGAGACATCTGAAGAAAAAGGACAAAAAAAAAAACCAGATATCACAAGAAAACGAGTAATTGGCCTATAGATATATCACATTTACAACAGGATAAAATTTTATAAATCTTCCCAAATGCTTGCTTCTGCTATTCTCTACAGACTTCTAATACAAATATTGTTTTTAATTAAAAGAATAATTAAAAATAAGTGCTAGGTTTGGAGTTGGAGTGAGGTTCCAACTCCTTCTCTAAACTCATTATTAAAGTGAAATCCAAAATTTATGTTTGAAGTCAGAAGTGTCACCTGATATGAATAGAAGAAAAACAAAAGTTTAATGATTATTTTATTGCCATTGAACTCATAATCCTTTGGTGTTTATGTTGACTCTTTAACATCTTTTCTTAAGGTATAAATTGTATAAGATTTATATATACATATATGTGTGTGTAAATATATATATACATTTGTCATGATATTGATGGTCATATATAGTACAAACTAATTTTAGAAAAAGATTTCATCTATCTTCCCATACATGATTTTGGGTTTGAGTCTTTATCAATTTTCTGCAGTGAACCATGAGCATACCTAACAAAGACTTTTGAAGTTTCCAAAAGGAAGATGGGGCCCTATAAGATTGACTCATCCAGGACTGTGATAAGACTACTAAGCTGAAAAATCCCACCTAAAGATCAGCTTTTGGACTACAAACTGCTCAATAATTTCACTGTGGCTAGCTGAGATGATACAGCCTAACAAACTATTCAACTCTAACCAGGACTTGAAATAAGATATACAATTTCCCATTATTCAGAGACTGGACAACAAATGATACAGCTATCTCTCCTGGGGCATGACAATTAACCCAAATTTTTCTTTCCAGGATCCCATAAATATAATGATACCCCCATGCAGCAGGGAGTAAATTTAAGAACATGACATTCACATTCCCAAGAAGTAGAGTGGGTGGTTTTGGGCCATTCAATGGATTATGGATATTTTTCATTGTTTAGAAGATTGGTTATAAGTTGCTATTGGTAAAGGTCAAGAAAAATCTAAACAAAGGAAACTAGATTAAAGGATTTTATTTTGAAAAGAAAAATAGGGAAGTATAAATATGATAGGATAAAAGGGTAAATTATTGAATCTACTTTGAAAAGTATATATTCTGGGAGAATTATAGGTATGATAAGATAAAATAAGGTAGATAATTGAATCTACTTTTAAAAGCAACTACTAGTTTTAAGTGTTTTACATTAAATTGGACTTTTGTATATTATAAGCAAATTTTGAGATTAATTTTCTTAGAACATACTATATATATATTTCTAATGTTGTTCATGGTATTATACCTATACAATTCATTTAACAATGTAACAGAAATTTCTAGTCTTTGAAATTATTATTACTAACTGATTAGGATAATAAGAAAATGTAAATTAGTATTTAATTAGCTAGTAAAATTGAACTTGTAGTCATATTAGGTTTGCTTTCAAGGTCCACAAATATATTTTAGATAGACAATTCATCTTCAAACACTTCAAAGAACTACAGAATATGGCATTTACGGTGTTTTAATAAATAAAGCTTGCCTGAAAATCACTGCAAAGCAGTTCCACTAGTCAGCCATACAGATCAGGCAGTGGTTACACAACACCTTTAATCCCTTGCTCTCGTGGAAGCAAGGTGCCCATATTCAGCCTGAGGTAGAGGTAAGAGTCAGTGCTGGCTGCTTTTCTTTTCTTTCTTTTTTTCTTTTCTTTTTCTGTCTTTCTTTTTTGTTTGTTTGTTTGTTTGTTTTTGAGACAGGATTTCTTTGTAGCTTTTGGATTCTGTCCTGGAACTAGCTCTTATAGACCAGGTTGGCTTCGAATTCACAGAGATCCACCTGCCTCTGCCTCCCGAGTGCTGGGGTTAAAGGCATGTGCCACCACCGCCGAGCTTGCTTTGCTTTTCTGATCTTCAGGTTGAAGCCTAATATCTGTCTCTGGGATTTTATTATCCCTGCTAAACTGTGTGGTTATTTTTACCTATTGTTCTTTTAGTCTCTATTGCATTAATTTCTGTCTTGATGCTAATTATTTGTTTCTTGTCACCTACCTCTTTGACTTGTTCTTATTTTCTAATATTTTGATATAAGCAGTGTACTGAATTGTATTATGTCAACTTGACACAAGCTAAAAAGTAACCTGAGAGGTGAGAACCTCAATTAAAAAAATGTGCCCATAACATAAGGCTGTAGGCAAGCCTGTAAAGCATTTTCTTAATCAGTGATTGTTGGGGGTGGTACTAGTCCATTGTGGGTGGTGCCATCCCTGAGTTGGTGGTTCTGAGTTCTCTAAGAAAACACCCTAAGTAAGACAGGCAGTAAGTCACTTCCTTGAGATATTCTTACTTTTTAATATAAGTCCTCAGCACGGTGAACTTACCTTTTAACTCTTTGCTGTAGGGTAGAGGTTTGGGGAAGTTATTTAATCATTTCTCTTGTTTATCAGATTTTTTTTCAAAATTTCCTGTCTGGTTTCTTCAGTGACACGCTGTTCAATGGAGATCTTGTTGTTGGGCCCAGCATGGTGGCAAATGCCTTAATTTCAGCATGCAGTAGGCAGAGGCATGAGGGCTATTGTTAGTTCAAAGCCAGCTTAGTGTAGATAATAAGTTCCAGACTAACTAGTGCTGCAAAAAACAAAGACACTATTTGTTGAATGCAGTACCTGAGTTTCCGTAGTTTATCTTGGCATCTAATTTTATTCTGCTACGATATGATAAAATGTAAGTAACTACCTTTGTTTATATCCATTTGTTAAGATACATTATGTTGACAGTGAGTAACCTTTGCTAGTTTTGATTATATATTTTATATTTTATACATAATTTTCTACATTGTGTTCAGTATAAAAGACTTATTCCATTACTATAGTAGCATATTTCTCTAAATGGTAATGCTTATGGAAATATGCAAAAATACATAAGCCTTACAGAAAGTATATTTCACTCGTGAGCCAAAATATTATTCTTACTATGTAGCTAATAGTGCTTAAAGCATGGACTTCTAAGATTACCCTATATGCCTATTTTAATATATTTGAAATATGCAATGTAAAGTCTGCATTGTACTGATACCACCAGTATGATCACAACAAAATTTGGACTGTGCAGAAATTATAGTGCAAGGAGTTTGAAGTGTGAGCAATAGAACAGTGAAGGACTAGGGGCATCCATATACTCTAGGGCTCAGTCCAACAGCCGATCTGGTCTGTTCTTGACAATATGCTTTAGCTAAGTAATGTTGGCTGTGATAAGGGTCAGAAATAACTTGAGACAATATGCGAAGGATAAAAGATCAATGAACAAAGACAATGAGTCAATTTTTCATTGTCTCCAGAAAGAACCTGCAGTCTGGATGACAAGAGAGGAAGTGGGAAATAAACAAAAGTGATAAAGAATATGTCACTAGAATTTGTTACTTGGGCTGTCTTTAGATGCAGGAATAAATATTCTCTCCTGGGCAGACATATCAGAAAAATACTCATTCCAATGTTTACTCACCAGAGTCTACCTGATTTGAACCAGTAGTTTGAACTTTTATAGCAGGAGGGAAAAAAAGTTGTAGTAAATCCACAAAACCAGATGAAACAGACTTTATCCCTTGAGAAATACAAATAAAATGTGAGAGAACCCGAGTATTCTAGAAGTATTCTAGACAAAGATAGAATGGATGGTTGAGGCTGTCGATGTCTAGGATCCATGTACTGCTCTACAATGGGGGGCATAATAACAAAGCAATGTGAGAAATCCAAGGCCCTCCCCCCTACATGCAGGTCTTGGAAGGTGTGCATCAAAACAGACTAAGATCCCAACAAGCCAGTACATGCAGTAGAATCAAATCCCAGTGCCATTATCATTGGCTTCTCAGTCGGCCCCCATTGTCAGCCACATTCAGAGAGTCCAGTTTGATCACCTGCTCGTTCAGTCCCAGTCCAGCTGGCATTGGTGAGCTCCCGTTACATCAGTCACACCATCTCAGTGGGTGGACGAACCCCTCACGGCCCTGACTTCCTTGTTCATTTCTCCCTCCTTCTGCTCTACATCTGGACCTTGGGAGCTCAGTCCAGTGCTCCAATGTGGCTCTCTTCCCGCAGGGCAGGTACCCTGCCTTCTCTTAGGACTGGAGGGGGGAGAGTGAATGGGGAGAGTGGGAGGAAAATGGGAGGAGGGGACGAAGTGGAAATTTTGAATGGTATTATTTATAAAGCAATTTTTAAAAAGTAAAACAAAAAAACACAAAGCAATGTGAGCTCACAGGAAGTACTAGGCACATGGAGAGGCCTGTACAATGTACAGAGTAAGAAGGTTGAGAGCAGAAACGGGAGGGCGCGTTGTCATTCAAAAGTCACAGGCCTTCAGGAAGGCAGAAAACTGATTCCTGTACAGCAAACCATAGGTAAGTATGGAAAGAATTTCAAGACTTGGAAATGTCTTCCTTTGTAAAAAGATAAAAGAACAGTGGAGCCTGGAATAAACTATGCCACAGATTGAAGCAAGTTTGGCCAGCTTTTGTTCTTTGGGTTTGTTTTGTGTTTTGTGTTTTCTGAGCGTTGGGAACTTGATTTAATAAAATCTCCATCAGCAACTCAATACTGAATACCTCCAGGCTCTTCACCAGTCCAACTCTTCATTCCGACTTCATGCTAGAATTAGATAATTTCTGTAAGAAAAAAATAAAAAAGGTCCCTAAAGGAGGAAAAACAGAGAATTCTTTCCCTTTTTATTCTTTCCTAGGTCTTCCCTTCTAACTTGCTGGTTTCTGTTTTTAAATCATAACCTCCTAACTTAATGTAGTCCAAGGCACTCTATTTTGGTCATGATGTGTGGATGCCATAGAAACCCATCATTTTCTCTACCCACCTTCTCTTTCGCCTTTCTCATATGATGTCAGATTCATTCCTTGAGGATACCTTGCACACTTGCAGCCTCCAGGAAAGGTGCTATCAAAGCCAGGCAGTCCCATGTAAAGCACAATAGGGGTCCATCTCCTTAGCCTGGCATCCAGATAGACTACAATATTCACTAGAGGAAAAGTAGAACCAAGTCCATTAGAAGAGAAGAGAATGAGAGGTCTCAGGAGGGCCGCGAAAGAAACCAAGAGCCTAAATACATTTGAAAACTAAAGTGCAGTGTAAATCAATACTTTTGAGCTTACAGCTCAAGGTTATTCATTCAGCCGAGACCTCTTACACATTTCAAGTTTCTTTGCTTTAAGTTCAAAGAGTTCATGCATTTGAAATTTGGAAGAAGGAAAAAAGGTCAAATTTTACATTTTCACAGAAGGTGGCATACCTTTGGAGTAATCGTTATTTAGGATTGCCTGTTTTGTACCATTTATTCTGAACTTTATTTGTATTCTGCTTTGTCCCAGAATTGGTGGGAAAATTGGAATGTTTCACTGTGACCCAGAGCTCATAATGGTTATGCATATTTGTCTCTTTGGGATGCCCGAACCCCATCTTTCTTGTAATAAGTCAATTTTACATCATATGCTTTATTTGATTTATCATGACTTGCTCTTTCAAGTGAAGGGTGCCTTGAGAACATGGGCAGAATAAATATTCTTCTTTGGATAGGGACAAAGATTTCCCAGGCCAGAAATCATCCTCCCCAGGAGCCTTCCTGATAACTGGAAAGGCTCTTTTTGGGATAATCACATACTAGCATATTTCAGCCGCTAATACCTCAGCACAGATGAGGTTTTCAGAATAGCAATAACTAGAAAAAGAGCTGCTCCATAATGAGACCACGAGAGCTTTGTCTTAAAGACAGAGGGCCAGGGATTAACTGTGGTTTGGGCTGACTTTGAGAGAGGATGAGCTCTGCAGAAAATGAGCTCAGTAGCTTTCTATAAAGAAGGAGAGATTGATGGCTGGGTCTGTGCTCCTGGACTTAGGTTGGCAGTGAACCTGTGAATCAGCTGGACCTCAGTTTCTTTATCTGTAAAACAAGAGCGGACATTGCATCTGCCTTCCAGAATTTTTGAGTGATAACTTAGTTGCAGATAAGTAAAGCAGCGATTGGTAACTAATGCCTGAATATTGCCATCATTCTGCTTATTATCATCCAGATATCTATTCAAGACAGAAAGACCCTTTACAGCAAGGTTTTTAATGTGGGTACGAAACCTGGAAGGACTCAGTAATCAAAAATGAAAAAGACAGTGCTCCAAGACGAATAAGAATTTAAGCAGTGGGGAAGCTACCCTGTCAAATAACTAGATTTAACTTTTACTTAAAACGTTTCTAGACTGGTGGTTGGAGAACCTGAGGGGTCAGTTCTGTGTGACAAGAGTTTAATGAACAACAGAGGCCTTATTTTGCCAACCTACTAAATATCATCCTGTATCCTTGAATTGTTATAAGGATTTAACAATTTAATAAATAGTAAGTACTTTGAAACTTCTAAAACAATGAAGACCATTACAATAACATATTTATTAGTAGTTTAGCTTTTGAAAAAAAATCTGGTAATTCTTAAAAACTCTTTCCCATACAAATAAATATATCTTTTGGAATATTGCTATAAAATAATGTCATAATTCTTTAACACAAAGCAGGCAAATCCTCGGTTAAATGTCGTGTCGACGGCCATGGTGGTAATGAGCTTGCACTCATTGCAATGTTCATGGTCAGTCCCCAAACTTTAGACATTATAGCTTTCCCAACTTACTTACAGGGCGTTAATTCACTGTTTTGTTCCAAGCAAAGTATTTGCTGAGCTGAAATACTGTAGAGCGATGCAACAACCACGACAATGGAGATTCAACGCTGAACATGAACGATATCAATACAGTTGCCCTGTAGGTTCCCTTTTGTACTTGGGAAGAATAACAAACAACTACCCTGTCAGATGATAGAAGGTAAAGAGGGTGAAATAGTGCAAGCTCTTCATTATGCATTTCAGAATTCAACCACACACAGAGAAAAAAATACACAGGGAAAATTTAGTGTCTGTATTAAATATGCATCAAGCTTTTCTTTTCTTGTCACTGTCGCTTCAGCAACAACATGACAATTATTTGCAAAGTATAAACCTTTGAGACATGATTTAAGATGCACAGGAGATTACATATATTTTATATAAATACCATCATTATTATTTAAGGGACTTGTGCATCCACAGACTTGGGTATCACCAGCAAGATTGAACCCTGTTATTCTAGGTGATCTCAGTTCACCTAGTAGCTAACCTTTAGATGAGACGTCATTATCCAACAATTCTCATCATTTATCTGTAAAAACAGAGATTCAAGCCCTGATTGAGGTTTTAATGTGTCTTTTATAGAATTATTTGGAGATGATGATGGGAATTGCACTTTGTTAGTGAATTAAGTTTTTTTCTGGCATTCTAATGTATGTAGCTGTCAAGTGAGACTAGCCTGTAATTTATCAAAGACCCAGATAATGTTTCCAATATAATAGATTTACCTTCTCAATAAGAAAGGTCAGTGTCCTTGGATTCTAACAACATCTGAAAGTATCCATCTAATTAGACCTTTAAAAATCTAGAAGAATAATACATTTTATCTACCTGTCATCTGAGTTTCAGTTGTTGAACTTTTTCACAAATAAAGAAACAATTATATAGTAACTCAGAAAACAAAAATGCAAAATGCCGAAACCATTATTTGGAAGCAGCAGAAAAAAAAAAAAAGGAATTCAGCAGTTTTTTTAGTGTGTTCTCTGCGGTCTACACTGGCAAGGAAGTGTTCACCTACAGCTTTGACCCAAGAACCTGGCACAAGTGAGCTAACAACATTTGATGGATTAAAAAGTCAGGATTTACCTTAAGTTCTTGTTTGCTATATAGTGTGATAGATTCATGTACAAACAAGACTTTTTGTCTGCTTATTTGTTTGTTTTAGTGTATGTAACATATACATAATGGTATGTTATTTGCTTTTTTTGATAAATAAATCTTGCCTGAAGACCAGAGGCAAAGCTAAAGCCACTAGAGGTCAGGCAACAGTGACATACATTTTTAATCCCAGGATTTGGGATACAGACAGAGTCAGATGGATCTCTGTGAGTTCCCTGGGCTACACAAGATCAACGCAGAAACAAATCCAGGCTGTGGTGGCTCTGACTCTGTCTCTGTCTTGAAAACCCTGGGATTAAAGGTGTATGTCATCATTGCCTGACCTCTAGTGGCTTTAGCTCTGCCTCTGGTCTTCAGACAAGATTTATTTATCAAAATACAAATAATATACTGTTGTAAGGAGGCATTTGTTCATTTCCAGACTGCCCAGACTCCCGAAATAAACACACAAAAACTATATTAATTAAGTCACTGCTAGGCCAAGTACTTAAGCATATTACTAACTACCTCTTACATCTAGAATTAACCTATCTCCTTATTTTATATTTTACAACAAGGCTCATGGCCTATTGGCAAGGTTTCAGCGTGTCTGTCTCTGGCGGCAGCTCCATGAAGTCTCTCTTTTCTCCCAGCATTCAGTTTAGTTTTCCCTAGTTTTAAGTTCTGCCTTGCTATAGGTCCAAAGCAGTTTCTTTATTAATCAATGGTAACCACAGAATACAGACAGGAATCCCACATACATTTATATCTAATAAATTCATTAACATACAAATGATATAGAATTTAAAAATTATTAAATAAAATAGTCTATTTTTAAATGATTGTTGACAGTAGCTAAAGTGATTTTGCCCTCATTAATGTTAATATTCTTTTTATAGTTTCTTATATATTTGAATTTATTCATCTCTCATATATTACATCACAACTGCAGTTTCCCCTCTTTCCGCTCCTTCCAGTCCTTGCCTACCCAATCCTCCTCAGAAAAGGGAAAACCTCCAAGGAATATCAACAAAACTTGCCATATCAAGTTGCAATAAAGGTAGGTACTTCCCCTCATACTAAGGCTGAAGGAGGAAACCAAGTAAGAGGAAAAGGGTCACATAAGCAGGTAGCAGAGTCAGAGACAGCTCCTGCTCCCCCTGTTAGAAGTACTACAAGAAGACCAAGCTACAAAACTGTAATATATATGCAGAGGACCTAGGTTAGACTCATGCAAACTCCCTGATTGTCAGTTCAGTCTCTGTGAGGCTCTATGAGCCCAGATTAGTTGATTCTGTAGGGGGTGGGGGTTGTGGTATCCTGGCTCCCTGTGGCTCCTAGAATCTTTCCCTCTCCTCTTCTACAGAATCTCTGCATCTGTTTCTATCAGTTGCTGGATGAAGCCTCTCTGATGACAGTTATGCTAAGCTCCTGTCTACAAGTATGCATCATTTTTTTCTCTTTTATTTGCCAGTCATGTTTGGTTATATCCTAGGTTTCTGGGATATCCAGACTCTGGTTGCTGGCTCTCCAGATAGTGTCAGAGTTGGACTCCCTCTCATGGAATGGGTATCAGACTGAACCAGTCATTGTTTGGCCACTCCCATAATTTCTCTGCCATCTTTACCCCAGAACATCTTGTGAGCAGGAAAAATTGAAGTTGAGGATTTTGGACTTGGATGGTGTTCTAATCCCTCCACTGGAATTCTTGCCTGATTACATGAAATAGCTACTTCAGGCTCCTTATCACCATTTAATAGAATTCTTAGCTAGGTTCATCCTAATAGGGACTTTCTATTTACTCGGTTTCTACCTTGCCTCAAAATGCCCCAATTCTAATTCTCTTTCCCAGTACTCTTTACCTCAGTCTTCACCTGACCTGATCCTGCCTGTTCATGTCCCCACCTCCCCAATCCATCCACAAAATCTATTCTATTTTTCCTTCCCCCTCCCCCTTGAGCCTTCCTTGTTACTTAGCCTTTCTGACTCTGTGACTTATGGGCAATTTATAACTGTCTAAGAATTGATTTTATGAACAAGAAAGAGACTAAAAAAAAAGGTGAAGTTTGGAGAGATGGCTCAGCAATTAAGAGCACTGTCTGATATTCTAGAGGACACAAGTTTGATTCCCAGCATCCACATGGCAGCTCACAAGTGTCTGTAACTCTAATCTCAGGATATCCAATCCCCTCTTTTGGACTCTTCAGTACTACAAAAACATGGTACACATATATACATGAATGAAAAATATCCATACACATAAAAATAAGTAAAAGTAAAGTTTACTTATTAAAACCAAATGAGAACCTTAATGGAGTTCCTGGAAGGAATAACAAAGTTAGAAATTAAGCCAGACAAATTACTGTATATGGTGCAGAAGACATACAAGTGAAATAATTGTGATGCAAAATAAATTGCCCCTAAGTCATATAACAGAAATTTATGACTAGTCAAAAGTAAGACTACTTACAGACAGATTGAAAATGTACCTTCAAAAGTGGAGCAGCATTTGTTTAAAGTTTAAAGGAGATACTGAATGTCAAAAAAAAAGTGTTGATCTCAGGCTATTTGGGGTAAAGAAGGTCTTGAATAGCAAAGTATATGATACACTTAAGATACTCCTGATATGACTTGACTTGATTGCGTGGTTAGAGATGTTAACTGAAATTGTAATGGCATGAAGAAAGTCTTTTCTAACAGAATGTCTGATTAATTCTCAAAATGCCCCATGTTCCTACCTCCATCTTAAACATGAGAAATAGAGGCCATAATGTGTAGGCAGACATTTTTGTCCCTTCAGCCTCCTCCCCAATAACTATGAAGAGGCTTAATGTTAATAATAAAGCTCAGTTGATAGCGCAGCTTATTACTAACCAGCTCTACATCTTAACTCATTTATATTAATCTATATTCAGCCATGTGGCATTACCTCTCTTTTACCTCATGTCTCCTGCTTCCCTTCCATGTCTCACTGGCAACTTCTAATTCCGGCCTCTTTCTTCACAGTTTTCTCTCTGCCTAGAAAACCTTGAATATATATATCAGCTGATAAGCTTTTTATTAGCATGAGAACAACACATTTTCACAGTGTTCAGAAGGATTATTTCACAGCAGTAATGAAATTTCATTCAGAGCTATGACCATAATAAGTGTCTAATATATGATCTAAGTACCAGACTCATTTACCACCAAAATAGCAAATGACAACACTGAAATTCTAGGGAGCCCCAGTATAAAAGGGGTCATAGACAGAAGTTGAGGTTTGGCACACTGTGGCAGGGTAAGAGTCCACGAAGAGGAGGCTAGGGGGCCACAGTGAAGGTACAGTCTCAGTTGCATTGTAGATGCTGGGATATCAGAAATGCCAGAACTCTGAAGTGACCACCAACGGCAGCAGCAGATTTGGCTTAGAATTGACTCAAGCCTAAGAGACAAGCTCAGTGTCTTGCAGGTGGCAGAGTTGGAGAAGTGTAATATCTTGATTGAGTTCAAGTTGTCAGGTGTTGGGCTATAAGATTTGGAACTACACCGATGGACTTCAGTTTTACTTAAGTGCATTTATTTTTATGCTTTGGTTCTTCCCTTTTAGAGTATGAAACTATTTAACTTGTTTTGGATTTTACAGAAGCCCATGGTTAAGAGACTTCAGATATTTCTGAGAGGTTTTGAACTTTTAAAATATTTGAATTTTTAAAGGACTTGGAAGCTTTTAAAGCTACAATGTGTTTTATGTTGTGATTTTAACACAAGGTATTGGAAATAAATGAAAGAAAAGCTACATTTTAATAGTGAAGTACTTATGTGTCAAATTTACAAGGAGTTGATTGCGTTGGTCAGTTTTTATCAACTTGATACAAACCAGAGTCACTTGAGAAGACAGAACCGCTATGAAGAATTACTTCCCTCAAAATGGCCTGTAGGCATGTCTTTGGGGCATTTTCTTGACTAATGATTGATGTGGAAAGGCCTAGAGCCTTGTGGAATGTGTTACCCTTGGGCAAGTGGTCCTGGGTTTTATACAAAAAATAGTTCCTCAAGCTATGAAGAGCTGACTAAAAAGGAGTGTTCCTCTGTGGTTTGTGCTTCAGGTTCTGCCTATGGGTTCATATCTTAAGTTCTTGCCTTGGCTTTCCTCAACAATAGAGTGTAACAGGGGAAGTATTAACCAAATAACCCCTTCCCTCACCAAGTTATTTTTGACTGTGGTGTTTTTTTCACAGCCACAGAAACTAAATTACAGCAATAAACTACATCATCTTATGTAAGATATGCAAAACCTGTTCTAAGAGATACTTATGAAAAGTTTATGTTTCTTGTGTACTCTAATTCTGTAGCCCTTTATGATTGTATCTTTCTTCTTCAAACAAAACAGTGCTCCCTGCAAAATGATTGTTAGGGAACACTTTCCTTACCATTGGTTTTGTATCCATTAGAATATATTTCTGTGTTCCAATTGAGTGTTTAAAACCTCTGAAATGTCTCTGATCTGAGATTGGGCTTATATTGGTTTATTACTCTCCTCTTACAATATATAGACTAGTTGAAAAGATTGTCTAGTTGTGCTACAAAACCACTAACATCAAGAGTCCTCCAACTGCATCCAGATGTCATTTAACCTGTTCTTCTACCTTTTATGTGTGCAGTAAATAGAAAGGTAAATTCAAAGACTTGACGCTGTCAAGTTATATGCTTAGAAAGCTTCCCAAGAGGTATTAAATGCCTCATTTACATCACATCAAGAGGTACATAAAGTGCCATAAGGTCACTAACTGATGCTGAGATTAATCTCAGTTAAGCTACTGACAGAGCTCCCCACTGAAGCTACCTTACATTCCTCATGACTAGCAAGTAATAGATGAAGTGATAACCTTGCATAATATTTAATTTTTGAGAAAATTCAAATAATGATAATTGTACTATTTGATAATGATTTTCCCAAGCTGATTATTATACTAGGATTTTTTAAACGGCTATTATCAAATTTAATCAGTGTTTTGGGATTTGTATAAAGGATATTTGTTCAAGAAATATGTGTCTTGCTCCCTTGAAAGTGTATTTTAAAAGCAGCTTATTTTTGCTTAGTTTACATTTCCATGTATTTATCATATAGATTAATGGGGTTTGTTATATTTTATATACAAATATATCATTCATTGATCCTATCCATTCATATTTAGATCTTGTCACGCCCCCCCCATCTACACTTTCATCCCCACTCAGGACTCTTCTCAGTCTGTAGAAGTTTCTGTTAATTTCTTTCTGTCCTCCTTAGCTTTTCCATTCTCCATCTCTAAGCATTCTATTATAAATTTACCTTATTCATTTCATACATGAGGGAAAACTTGTTAGTTTTCTTTGTCTAACTTGTTACAATGAAGTTAATGTTCTTCCACTCCATCCATAGAGATAAAGGTTAATATTCACTTTCGCCTTTAGGTTATAAACTTTTCTCTATCTCTGCCAACTGGAATGGAGCCAGAGAATATAGGAGAATGTGAATAAAACAATGCTACACTATCTCAGAATTGGGTCTAATGGTTTTTTTTGTTTGTTTGTTTTATTATTTAGGGGGTACTCACAGATCATAGTTCTCTGCAGGAATGGGGAAGAAGAACAGAATCCAGCAGCAGCAGCAGGAGAGAGAGAGAGAGAGAGAGAGAGAGAGAGAGAGAGAGAGAGAGAGAGAGAGAGAGAGAAACAGAAACATGCACATTTTTGGTGCCCAAGGCCACACCCAAACTGGTCTAGCATCTCAAAGGCCATTGATTGAAGGAGGTTCCCCAGCACCTCCCCCTTTTGTCTAAATAAGAGAGTTCCAAACCCAGTACCAAATTATATGCAATAAAAACAGATATCAAGTATAAAAATTAGAATTACAGTCAACATGAACAATACTAAGCAAGAAACATAAAAAAGCTGAATATTTCAATAATTATTCTGTCATAAGGAGTCTAAGTCTTATATTAGCAATGGCTTGGCTAAGTCATGAAAGGAAAGTAACTATAACTATCTAGTCTTTAACTCCATTGAAGACCTGAGAAGGGAGATAATATTGCTTGAGTAGGCAGGAAGTGCAATCAAGCAGCTTGTAAAATGTATAATAAATAACAGAGACAACTGGATGCCTGGGAAAACACCAAAAGTCTCATTTGCAACAGTGGAACAAACAACTTTGGCTAAGGCCTAGAGTAACTGACAGACCATTTTCAGAGCAGGAAAATTTTCAGAACCATCTAACCCTGTCTTAGAAAGGACTGACAATCTTTTCAATTGTATCCTGCTTGTATTGGACACCGTGCATTTTGTCAGTGGTCAAGGAATGGGCAGTTCCTTGCCCAAAGGCCAGTTTTGTCAAGAAGAAAGCAAGTTCAAGTGGAGTGCCTTTGGTACTCAACATTCTTTCAGGAATAGATTGGTGATGCCAAGAGCAATCATGTTTCATGTCAACAGAACCCTAAGTTATTTAAATGCCATATTCGACAGTTCTTTCTTTAAAGTGGTTGAAAATTAACTGTCTTTGAAGAATGCAAACCCTATGCTTCTAAATAATTTGATTAGTCTAATTATAAGTATGACAAACATGGATGATGATGGGCCTATCATACTTAATACCTATATAGCTTAAAGACAAAGACTTCTTATTAGAATATTAAACAATCTTTAAGTAACTGTGTAGCAAATTAGGACAATGACCTCAAAATGTAAACAATGTATAAGTATCTTGATCAGAGGTAGAAATGTACAGTGGAATAAGAAAAATATATCTTAAAATTGTATCAGCATACAAAATATCTTAAATAGAGGTAGAAACATGCATGCACACAATATGACAAAATAACTTTGCATCGCTGTACAAATGTTGGAATCAGTAATAGGAGCATAGACAACATGACAAATATAATTTGAATTAGTATCAATATATAAGAATCTATACCAATGTAAATTGTCTACAAATAATAGCTTATAAGTAATCACTCTATTACTCACTATCATTATTTGTGTGAATAAGCTCACACTATTCTTCCTATTATCCCATTCACTTTTCTTTTCTTTTTCAAATAAGATTCCTGAGCCTACTTAATTTCTACCCCAACCCCCAACCCTATACCAGTTATAATCAGCCATCTTGAGCAGCTGATACCCAAAAACCTGTCTTATAATAATGCTAACTGCATCATGATTTCATATCAACCAGGTAGAGTTGTTGTAGGGTCTCCTGGAAGAGCCAGAACTGTTCATGCAGCTAGCACAAACCAGGAAGCCCTCCCCTAAAGAAGTCGTACTTTCTGTTTACTTACGTAACATTATATCCTTCTGGAGTCTTTGATGGAGTTAAAGAACAGATAGTTATGGTTTTCCTTAATTATGATAAAAATAGATAGATATAAAACTTTAGACTCACAAAGATAGGAGAGATGATAGAATATTTTCCTTAATTTTCCAAATGTAAATAAACTAAATATTGTAACTATAATTGTTGCTTGATAGTTATTTTGTTATATGTAATCTTTCTATGTTAAAGTAAAACTTCCCTTTTTATTTAGACAGAAAAAAAGGAGGTGATATAGGATTTCCCTCTGTATGGTGTGTGTGTGTGTGTGTGTGTGTGTGTGTGTGTGTGTGTGTGTTTGCCATTGATTAATGAGTAAAGCTGCTTTAGTCTACCAGCATGGCAGAGTGGAGCAGGGTGGGAATTTCAAGCAGAGTTAGAAGAGAAAACTTGGCGGAGTCAGAGAGATTTCATGTAGCAATGGAAGGAGACAGACTCCTAGGTACCTTACTGGTAAACCATGAAACTTATAATAAAATAAAATAGTAGAAATTGGTTAATTTAAGAAATAAGAGCTAGCTAGCAATATACTTAAGTGATTGGCCAAGCAGTGCTTTAATTAATACAGTTTCTGTGTGACTATTTTGGGTCTGGGCTACAGGGAAATGAAAGAGTAGTTTCTGCCTACAAGAAGAAGTTACAGAGACAACTGTAAGAGGCTCCTTCAGTGGAGTAAATAAGAATGAAGCCTGCACTAAAAGATACAGCAACCACATAAGAAAAGTAAAGACATCTCTCCTGGGAATCAATAGAAGATGAATAGGGAACACAGCCTTGTCTGCTCTGATGGCAGAAGTATCCTCTTTATTTTGGAGTGCTAAGGAAAGCCATCCACAGAAGAAGGTTTAAATTGGGCTCAATCAATATGTGAATGTTTAAGGTCCATAAATATTCACTCAATATGTGAAGATAGAAAATACCTCAACCTGAAACAAAAAATTAATATACACAAGCAACAATACAAAAGAGATATTTAAAGTAAGTAATGAATCTTTTATAGAAGTTCTAATCATGCTTTATTGAAAAAAACAAAAAACAGGGGCTGAAGAGATAGTTCAGTTGGGAAAGTGTGAAGAAGTTAGTTTGGTCCCTAAGACCCACATAAAAATCCAGGCACAGTATATTATTACTTCCTGTACTTCAGCGGCAGAAAAAGAAAAGCCCTGGGATTTGTTGGCCAACCAGTCTAACCAAATTAGAGTGCCACAATTTCAATGAAAGACCCTGTCTCAGAAAAAAAAGTAGCATGTCAAGGAATTGAAGATGCCAAGTGTCTAGCCTTAACATAACATGTGTACACAAAGTACACGTATACCCTTGCACACACAAATACTTGTTCTTGCAGACAACCCAGGTTAGATTCCTAGCACCTATCTAGCAGATCACTGCCATTTGTAACTCCACTTCTAGGGGATTCAATGCCCTCTTCTGGCCTTAGCACCAGTCATGCACATACATGTAGACAAAACAACCATACACATAATATGACAAATTTTAAAATGACTAATTAAATCAAAGGCTTAGCAAATATACAGGAAATAAATAAATGGTAAAAGCAACTTAAGACTTAAAAATACATTTAACAAGTAAAAGAAAAAGCTCAATAGACAGGAGATAGAATCTTAAAAGTCAAAAACAAAGTAGCAGAAATTTTCTATTTTAAACAGAAGGAAAGCATAATGTATAAAGTAACCTGAACAGGAAGAAGGCTTAGGAATTAGCAGGATTTATGTGATAACAGTAGGGAAAATGCTGCAAGAGCCTTCAGCTTTGTGCTGTCATAGCTCCAGAAAGACAAAAAGGAGGCTTTCAAAGTATTGAAAATAAATTTTCCCTGAACACTTCCAAATTTGTCAACAGTTAGAAACCCAAATATTCAAAAATCTTTGTAAATCTCTATGAAAAATGAATCAAAGAGATCAATATCAAGACAAGAAATAATCAATCTCCTTAAAAAAATAAGTTGTTGGTGAGGGACGCCTTTAATCTCAGCACTTGGGAACAGAGGAAGGCAGACCTCTGTGAGACTGAAGGTAGCCTGTTCCCTCAAGAGCTAGTTCCAGGACTGGATCCAAAGCTACAGAGAAACCCTGTCTTGAAAAGCAAAACAAAACAAAAAGACAAAATTCTTAAAGCCACTAAAAAATGAGCCTTTGTGTAAAGGTAAAATTGCTTCAGTGGTAATGGCATCTGGTTATCCATAGTGTTTTCCAAGTGCAGAAAACAAAGCAGAACATATTTATTATATCAGTTAGCAATAATGGTGAAATCAAGACATTCACAGTTGAATAATCAGGAAAACACTATTGCTCAAGGTGTCCTTAAAAATAAATGCTTAAAAAAGGTACTCAACACAAAGGAATTATTTTTTTTTAAAAAAAAAGATGGAAATTTGGGAAAGAAATAAGATTGCAGGAAGTAAAATTTTCAGTGATTAGCAAAGGCTTTCCTTTCTGAGTGTGCTTAACTGTCACTGCAAAAATTCAGTATCATTCACTATGGTTCTAGAGGTTTTTAGGGGAAATAATTATAGCAGTTATAAATGGGAAGAGATAAAAAGATAAGAAGGGATTAGAGATTTCTATATGGCAGTTGAACTGGTAAAATGATGCGAGTTAGTTTATAATCAACCATGTGTTAATAGCCCTTCCTAAAGCGTTTGCTAACAGTGCTACACAAAGATGTACACTTTCTAGTGAAGTAGAAAAGCAAGAATTTAAGTCAAAAGAAAAGCAATATCATTTATAAAAAAGGAGGACAAAGTCCCTGGGTTCTGTCATAAGCTTAGCAAAAAGAAGTGACAGAGACAGAGAGAAATGCTGTGATGGTTTAAATAAGAATGGTTCTCATAGGTTCTCATATTTGAATGCTTAGTCATCAGGGAGTAGCACTACATAAGAGGGATTAGGAGGTGTGGCCTTGATAAAGGATGCATGGTCTTGTAAGAAGCTTGTCACTACAGGTGGGCACTGAAGTTTCATAATCCATCCCAGGCCCACTGTCTCCTTATCCTGCTAACTGCAGACCACAGATAGAACTCTCGGTTACTTTTTCAGTTTCATGTCTGCCTGTATATAATCATGCTTCCTGCCATGATGATAATGGATTAAACCTCTGAAACTATGCAAGCTCCAATTAAATGTTTTCTTTTATAAGCGCTGCCACGTGGTCATGATTTCTTCTCGCAGCAATAGAATCCTGATTAAGGCAGAGGTCTAACAAACAAAACCAGAGCCAAAAGTGGGGAATAAAATGGGCACCATGAAACTTTAACATATTGTTAATTACATACTAGATCAAAGTTCTAAATATACCAATTAGAATGTAAAGATAATCAGAATAAATTATAAAAATTGTCTGAACTTTAATTTTTTTTCAGATTACTGTTCTTAATATAACAATTGAAATAGGTTAAAAATGAAAGAAAAGCAGATGACACGAGAAAAATATCAACCAGTATTGGCAGACATAAACTTGATACATCAGATAAAACAGATTTCAGAGAGAAAAATGTTTAACAAGGAGACTAAAAGACTGAATGAAAAAAAGGCAAACATAACATACAAAGAAACTATAAAAACATGAAATGTGTATTACCTAACAAAAAATAAACCCCAAAAAAGAAAGAAGGAGAGACATAAGGAAGGAAAGAAGGAAGGAAGGAAGGAAGGAAGGAAGGAAGGAAGGAAGGAAAAAGAGAAAAGAAAAATAACGAACTTTAATAAAAATTTACCTGAGTGAGAATAGGTAATTTAAAACTAACACCATCATGAAGAAGTTGAATGACGGATTGACTTTGACTCCTAAAATCTACAAGTAATTTGGGTTTTTTGTTTCTTCGTTTTATTTTCTGGGTGGGGGAGGCAATCATCTAACTCTTGTTGCATGCTGACACTAACAAGTCAGAGTAATTCTGGAGACATACAGGGCAGAGTTATGGGTGCTGCAGGCAACAGTGAGAGGTTTGAGTTCAAGGTCAAACTGGAGAAATCATACATTATTTATTATTATATTGCATATTGTAGATGCTAGGAGATCTTCAAGAAGGAACATGCTCCTTTTCCCTACCTTCTTAGTTTCTTAATTTTAAAGAAAAAAAGCCTGTAGATTTTCAAATAATAATAAGCAATACATTTGTAAGACAGAAATATTTCTGTCATCTAATACAAAATACAACAGAATTACCTCATCTTGGAATCACCAGGAAAGAATAGACAATCACTAAAACCAATCAAAAACAAATCACAGGAAAATTATTTGGTAGCAGTCTATTAGAAAGGGTCAGCTACAATGAAGATGGTCATATCTGCTGTAGGGCAGACAATCCGGATATGAGGCACTAAAAATGTGCCTTTCTATAAACCTTAGAAGTAGGTTTATAGAAAGTAGAATAGATTAAATCAACAGAAAGCAGCATTCAATGATGGGTGTGCATGGGAGCTAGAGGGACATACTGCCTCCACTGCTTTAATTTAGGATAAAGGACATGGGGAAGAAATATTAAAGGGTAATTTCCTTATGGTTTCCTTGATGACTGTAGGGAAATCCAAGCTGACACAAAGCATAATGTTTGTGATCAGTAAGGGGACATGCTCTAAAGGCTGAAATAGCCAGAAGTTTGAGGAATGTGAGCAACAATGGCTACCTGGTAACTGGCTATTTTGGAGTAACAAAAAACAGAGAAATGTTATCCAAAGAACAGATGTTTGCTTGAAACTTTAAGGAATTTTAGAAGATGTAAAAATCAGCTTCTATTGTATAAAACTGTTCATAAGGAAGCAGAATATGATAATGTATGCTACATACAGCAGCAGCAACAAATGCATAGAAAGGGAAACCAAATGTAATGGCAATTGTGAAGGTCCCTTTAGAAAAAAATGTGACTTGGGTATGCAGTTTAGAGTCAGCTCTGTGAAAGTCTCAATGAACAGAAGCAGCACCCCCATGTCTCCCTCATGGTACAGGCTGCAGAGGGATGATGTTCTGAGCATCTGATCCTGCAGGTCCAGGCTTTAAGAGTCCATACTGCGGATGCATTTCTACCAGCTCAAAAAGAAAACAGAGAACATGTCAGAACCACATGCCTTAAAGTTGCCATTTTGGTGTGACAATGCCACTTCTGGTCATACTTTCTTAGTCCAATAGCTGCCTACTGTCAATGGAGCAGAGATAAGAAAATATGTCATGGAATTTAAGCAATTATCTTTCACACTTAAGTCATCTTTGAATGGTTTTAATAAGTAACTGAAAAGTGATTTTTATTATAGAAAAAAATCCATATATAAGCACACAAAGATACAAATTATATAACCATTTGCTAAATATATAACACAAAATCGTCACTACCTACTTTTTCCTTATTGTTTAAGTGTTTATTTTATTAAATTTACCTATTTCCTTGATGAGGGGTTAAAACTATACTTTTATAGGTATAAGTATAGATATTTATAATGTTATGTGATTATGCTGATTTGTTAAATTAGCAGTTATATATTCTCCTCCAAAATCTCTGACTTCACTAGCCCTAGGTAGTTGTCTAGGTTTCCAATATCAGGCATGATTTCTTTCTTGTAGATCACATTGTAAGTCTAGCTAGAGAGTTCTTGGTACTACCAAGATGTGTGTACCACTATAACGTTTTGGGTTACTGTGCTGTGCTAGTTGTGCTATTTGTGATTAATAGGAGTCATAGCTGGGTTAGGGCTCTTGGCTGCTTCCCTTCTCCTGCAGCTCATTTTGAATCTTCCGTTTCCAGGAAAACTATTCCTTGGGGAGTAGGATTTCAAATAAGGTCCAGCTCAGGGGCCTTATTGTGACAGCAATTAATGAAAAGGAAAGCTTTTGAAAAGAGCAAGGAGGGGTATATGGAGGAGTTTAGAGGAGGACATGGAAGGGGAACATGATTTAATGGTTATTACTCATAAAGCTTAAATAATAAAACAAAAAACATTTTAAAAGATTTATCCCAGCCGGGTGGTGGTGGCGCACGCCTTTAATCCCAGCACTTTGGAGGCAGAGGCAGGCGGATCTCTGTGAGTTCGAGACCAGCCTGGTCTACAAGAGTTAGTTCCAGGACAGGCTCCAAAGCCACAGAGAAACCCTGTCTCGAAAAACCAAAAAAAAAAAAAAAAAAGATTTATTCCATTTTATGCATATGAATGCTTTACTTCTTTATACATTTGTGTACTATATGAGTGCTTGGCACCAACAAGAGGTCAAATAAAAGGGTATAAGTTCACCCATAACTGGAGTTATAGATTGTTGTGAGCCATTACATAGGTGCTAGGAGCTGTATCTGAATTCCCTGCAAGAGCAAAAAGTGCTCTTATCCACTAAGCTATTTCTCCAACCTCATATAATGTGCATTTTTTGTTTTAAATTTTTATACAATATACACTGTCTTTTGATCTAATCTAATTCTCATGTCTTCCCCTACCATTGTCTCCTTATTCCCTCTACTACTTTTATTTCTAAGTATCATGTTACTTGTTTTAATACTGAATCCAATTAATGCTGTCTGTTTGTGAATGGCTTTAAGACCATTTATTGGAGTATGAGTAGCATATTGGGGCATACATCTCTAAAGAGAACTGACTCTCCCACCCTAAAATGTCATCAGTTATTTGCAGCTATTCATGTAAGGGTGGTAGTTTCCCCTCCATGCTGGTAGGATTTTCTGAATTGATCTTGTGTAGGTCTTGTGCAGGCTGTCACAGCCAGTGTACAATTTCCTTGCTGGGTTTAGAAAACACTCCCTTGTTGCCTTTTACCTCGTCTGTTCTTCTGTCCCCTCTTCTAGGGGGTAAAAGGCAACAAGGAACTATGATATAGGTATTCATTTAGAACTATGACCCAGTTCTAATACCTTCTATATGGAACATCTATATCATATCATATGCTTTGTTATTATCCCATTGTTAACATCTTTCATCATTATTTGACAATTAACTGGGGAGAAGCAAATGTATCATGTTTTCAGTTCACCTTGAAATCTCTATTGGACCTCTGCAAAATGACTACACCATACCTTTTGTTTATGCTTTTCTCTGTGTGTTTGTTGGTGTTGTAATAGTATTATTTTCACAAGAACACTGAGGGAATTACTCTTAAATTGCAAGAAAATTATCAGCACTCCTACAGATAGATGGGTAATTATTATGAGTTGAACCATCAGAAATTGGGAAATATAAACAATAAGGAAACACATGGAAAATATCCAAGAACATTTGTAATGAAAGCATAGAAATTTAAACAACAATAAATTTTAATTTTATACCTATTAAATTAACATAAATCTAAATAATGTGGTAATACATAATCCAAAATGAGACACACAGCATCCCACTAATTTCTTCCCAGTAACATTGTAAATTAGTACAATGTTGGGAGCATAATGGGAATACATTTCAAAAGCTGAGAGAAATTTATTAATCTTGGAAACATTAACCTAATTCCTGAGTATTTATTACTAAGAAATAATTTAACAAAAGTCCCTCTGACGCTACATATTATGTTGCCAACATTGGTATCAATTGAAGCCTAGCTCTCCCAAAATAACTATTTTCCTTGGTCCTCTCAGCTGAAACTGCTCACAGGACAGCATAGCATAGATGTAAGCATCAGCTTGAATCACTTCCTTGAAGCCGCAGCTATCAGTACAGGAAACTGAGAGGAAAACCTCTATATAACTATCAGTAATCAATACTGTGTCTTGGGTGATTTAATTAAAATTCTCACCTTCAGTAAATATTTCACTTATGGAACAGTAGTACTAAAGAAAGTCAACTTGTGACTTACTTGGCCAAGCTGCTGGGTTTGAAAAATAAAGATTGGTTGGGGGAGAGAGAGACAGACAGAGAGAGAGAGTGTGTGTGTGTGTGTATAATTTGAAAGGATGAGATCATATTAGGTAGCTAATCGGGGTAATTAACAATAATTATTTTCTTACTCAAAGAGGAAACACACATTCATATATATATATATATATATATATATATATATATATATATATGTATATGTATATATATATATACATACACAAAAAGCACACTCACTCTCTCACACACAGATGCACAGCTTCTCCTATATGCACATGCAAAGGCATACAAACACACACTTATACTCACATATAGATATAAACACACACTGTTAGAGTTGACAAAAGGAAGGGAAAGCAACTTAACTGTTGCTACTTTATTTCTGTATTTTCCTCAGAGGATTCCATAAGGACGGGCTCTCTGCTCTCAGCACTTCTGTACTTTCTATATTGTGAATTGAGCTCACCCATGAGCAAACTAATGACTAGACACTCTGAAGCATCCTACACATTCTAGTTTTATACTGTTGCCTATTATCAAACTCCATCTTGGATCATCAACTGACTTAAATTTCAAATATTGTCAGCCATCCAATTTTATAAGACATTACAGTATCACCCCTGCCTTCTGTTAATTTTTACCTTCTGCATTTAGTGAAACTGGATTCCTTATCTAAAATGAGCTCTACTCTCAGCTCCTATACTTAATTCTTTCTTCTTAACATTTCATTAGCTCCAACACAGACAACTTAGCTGGATTAATCTTCCTGCGTTTCCTCCCTCTGACTCCCATCAGGCTGCTCACAGATTTTTAAATCCCTATAGAAAATGCCTCATCTACTCTTCACTCCTTTTCACTAAATGAGATCCATGTTTCTTTGTGCTGTCATTTTATCAAATGATAATAAGAAGGTGTGATTTGTCTACCCATGTAATTCACAAATGCAATGAGTCTCATCTGGCTAAGTTTTTCTGAAAATAACTGCTTCCAGAGTTATCTCACAATCTTCTAAATCAAATACTTCTGTTGTGGAATATTATTTTAAGTAGGCAAATGGCACACCAACATGTGATAGCTAAATCCACATGAATCCTGAGAAAGCTTGGAAAGGAATTCTAGAAGCGAAAGGTTAGCAGCGTTTTTTGTTTTTTTTTGTTTGTTTGTTTGTTTTTTGAATGGACTCTGTTTGCTGGTAGTGTACTGCAGCTCCTTTAAGAGAGTTCTTCCTCATTCAGCAGTAGCAGAAAAAACTGTCCAGTTTTGAAACAGTGTCTTCCTGGTTCATGCTGCCACCATGAACTCTGGCTCTTTCAGGAGGTTGAGTCTTTGAATGGGGTTTGTGGGCAGCATGCTGCATGTTACTTGCTGGCAGCATGGGCCAACTTGTTACCAGAGTTGAGGGGATGAGTGTGGCTGCCACCTGGAAGTCTCGGGGCAGTGAATGGACCTCCACCACGTTGGACTAGGAAGAACCAAAAGGCAAAACAGTCTAAGTTGTAGCCATGCCATTTTGCATTTTTCAAGAAGTTCTCCTGGTCAGAAGAGGATTACAGATATGCAACAAAGACAGATTCAGATTTTTTTTTTTTAAAAAAGAAGACCTCTAAATAGGTCACAGAGTTGGAATACATACATACATAAATATATGTAGACTTAGGAGAGATAAGAAAAAGAATATAGACAGTTATAAAAGGAAGTAAATGGTTTTAAAAAATAAAACAAAGTTTAAAGAGACAGAATACAGCCATAGATTAAAGGTATAAAGAAAAATAAGTCATGTAAAGATGGAAAAGACTCAGAAAGTCTGGATTATGTATATTATTGTGTTTTCTTTGAATTTTTTGACTGTAAAGGAGGTAAGTACAGAGAGACATTTCATTATATGGACTCCTAAGGTAAACCAACATATATATTTTAAAAGTATCTTGACTTCAAAATTTGTGTTTAAGGATTTGTTGCTTTGGAATAGAGATTTTTCTTTTGTTTCCACAGAGGATAAGAACCTGTGAATTATTTACAGACTAATTTGGTATGATGAACCAAGATCCCCCCTGAAAGATCTCCATTGAAAACACCCAAAAAATACTTTGCCCAACAAAAAGCAGAAAGCAGTTTGAACAGAACTACACCTAAATTCCCAAATATTGCTTATAAATGTTTGTTTACATTTAAAGGGGGATATGCTATAGAGAGTTGCATTGGTATGGATCTTTGTTTATACAAATTTAGCATCAGTTTTGTTATATGCATATTTCTGCTCTTGATTAAGGTATTGTGTTTGTGTTTTTTATTTAAAGATGTGATGTATAATTAATAAATACAGATTAACAGATAGTCTTCTATAATGATCAAACTTGTAGTCATGTCAGTTAGGTTTTCTAGATGTATAGAAAAATATTTCAAATGGATATTATTCAAGTCTTTCAATGACCTACAGAATATGGCATTTAAAATGTTCAAAGAACTTAAGACTTTTCATGACAATGAGACACATCCACTCCTGGCAGCACCAATCTACTTCAAAAGGATGATGGGCATTGAAAAGGCTCCTTGTGGAGTTGGCTAGCCATTTTTGCACTACACTGCTCTTGTCTGGACTGCTTGATTTTATGCTGCATGAACTGTACATGCAGGTCCCTCAGAAAAATGACTGCTGAACTTGCCTAAATATGGGATAGTACTTTGGGGTTCCTGCTTCATGAAATAGTCTACCAGACGTTCTGCAGCACACAAAAGAAAGCAACTGATGGGTTCTGCCATTACCAGGCAGAATGAATCTTCAAATTTCCTGCTTCATGGAAAAGTCTACCAGATACTATGGACATATAGGCAGAAGATAGATGCCCCAACAATATAGAAGAACTTTGGGTGACTGTCCAGGCAGCAAGATGTCTCTGTCAATTCTAGAGTTTTAGAAGTTATTTACAATGCACTTACTGTTTACCTAGGTAATATTGTATATTTCTGGAGACTTTGATGGAGTTGAATTGTGATGAAGGATAAAGTAGATATAAATATAGTAACCGTAATTCTTGTTTGGTACCTGTTTTGTTATATGTAATTTTACTATGTTAAAGTTAAAACCTTCTTTTTTATTTGAACAGAAAAGGTTGAATTGGTGTGGTAAGTCCACCTGTATATGTGTTGATTTTATTGGTTAATGAACAACGAAATTGCTTTGGACTGTGATAGGGAAGAATAGAGCTAAGCAGGAACACTAAACTGAATGCTGGGAGAAAATAGGTAAGAATCAGTGAGAAGCCATGTGGCTGCCAGAAAGAAAGAGGGGGGTTGCCAGCTGGAACCTTGACAGTAGGCTACAAACCTCATAATAAAATATAAAATACTAGAAATGGCTTAATTTAAGATATAAGAGCTCACTAGCAATATGCTTAAGTGATTTCCAAGCAATGACTTAAATAATATAGTTTCTGTGTGATTATTTTTAGTGAGGGTGGTCAGAAATGAATGAGCAACCTATATCAACAGGCAAAGCTGTGTTACATTTGTTTATGCTATAGAGTAATACTTTAACTATGTGAAGGTGTCTTTCATTTGTTCCTGCTGCCTTTGTTAAGGATGGAAAGATATGTTACAGTTGTATGTACTTCAAGTATTTAAATATGTAATGATGTGTTGCATTTATTTTACCTCTCCTGGCTAACACACCAAATTTATCTAATATAAATGCCCTATTGCTACACAGAAAAGGGATAGGTGGGGCTGTCAGGAAGAGAAAATAAATAGAAGAAGAAAAAGAGAGAAGATGAAAAGAATGATGAGAAAAGAGAGGGACACTGCTATGGAATAAATCTCTTATACATTGGAAAGATTTGTCACTTGAATTGGTTTAATAAAATGCTGATTGGCCATAGCCAGGCAGTAAGTATAGGCAGGGCTACTAAACTATGGATTATGGGAAGGAGAAGGATAGAGTCATGAAATGCTGACAAAGAGAAAGCAAGATGGGCATGCTGTACTAAGATAAGGCACTACCACATGGTAGAGCATAAATAAGAAATATGGGTTAACTTAAAATGTAAGAGCTAGCTAATAATAAGCCTGAGTTATTGCTCAAACATTTATAAGTAATATTAACCCACTGTGAGGTAATTTGGGAAGTGGCTGCTATGTATTTGGAAGGGAGTGGTTCTAAGACAAGAAACTTCCATCTACAGAACAAGCCTGGGGCCAGAAGCCAGTCAACCACCAGCCAGTCATGAAGACAGCAGGAAAGTAAGGTGTACAGAAAGAAAGAAAGAAAGAAAGAAAGAAAGAAAGAAAGAAAGAAAGAAAGAAAGAAAGAAAGAAAGAAAGGAAGGAAGGAAGGAAGGAAGGAAGGAAGGAAGGAAGGAAGAAAGAAAGGAAGGAAGGAAGGAAGGAAGGAAGGAAGGAAGGAAGGAAGGAAGAAAGAAAGAAAGAAAGAAAGAAAGAAAGAAAGAAAGAAAGAAAGAAAGAAAGAAAGAAAGAAAGAAGGGTAAAAAGATCTGAGGCAAATGTAGATGAAGAGAAACAGGTCTAGTTATAAAAGCTAACACGAAATGAGCCTAAACTAAGAAGATTTAAAACTAATAGTAAGTCTCCATGTCATGATTTGGGAGCTAGTTGGTGGTCCAAAAGAAAAGGGCTGATACACAAAACCAGCAAGATTTAGCTTGTAGCCCAATTAATAAAAACCCAGAGACAGAAATTGGGGTTCAACTTGAAGGTTAGAAAAACAAAACAGTCAGCCACTCTCTCTTATATCTACCTCAGTATGAAAGCAGTGATCCTGCCTCCAGAAATCTCAGAATGAGACTGTGTGAGAGCTGTCTCCTCCCGTTTTATATTCCTCTCTAGTACTTGGATTAAAGGCATGCACCCCTACCACCTGGTTTCTGTGGCAAACTAGTGTGACTACTAGGATTAGAATTAAAGTTATTTGTCTTTTACCTGGTCTGTAAAGCTGATCAATCTGGCTATTTTACTTTCTGAACTTCAGGTAAGATTTATTTATTAAAATAGAAATGAAATATCACTACACTAACTCATAATTGTTTTCAACTAATGATG
This sequence comes from Microtus pennsylvanicus, assembly GCF_037038515.1. NCBI lineage: Eukaryota > Metazoa > Chordata > Mammalia > Rodentia > Cricetidae > Microtus > Microtus pennsylvanicus. The sequence goes on along the minus strand of NC_134590.1, from coordinate 73,368,543 downwards.
GGAGATTGAAATTGAAAATCACATTTCGAAAATGTTACATGGAGACATGACTTATGCTACTAGCAAAGCATACTTACTAAACTTACTTATTCTTTGTTGAGGGTAATTTTGGATTATTAATTTTCTATTTTTATGATTAATTGTCTGGAGGTCTCCAATTATTATCATTTATAATTTCTCTACTTTTGAACATTCTTGTGTTTTCTAGGGAAATATTTTACATCCCACCTATTTCTAATATGTTTTACCCCTGCTTTCAGCTGCAATCTGAAGAAGACATGTAAAACAAAATAATAAAGTAGCTATTATAGTCCGTTCCCTTTGCTACAATTAAATACTGCAGACTGAGTTGTTTATAAAGAATAAAATATCATTCAGCACATGGTTCTGAGAACTGTGAAATTTATGATCTCTCTGGAGAAGTAGTTGGTAAGGACCTTCTGTAGTGTCCCTAGGAGATGCTGACCATCATATTCATGGAAAGAGTATTTTTAATATTTATTTATTTTACTTCCTGACCACAATTCCCCCTTCTCCTATCAGTCCCTATCCCATTTTCCCTCTACCATCCACAACTACTCCTTCTTACTTTCTATTTAGAAAAGGATAGGTCTATCATGGGTATCAACAAAACATGGAATATCAAGTTACAGATAGACTAAGCACTCTGCCTTGTATTAAGCTTGGGCAAGGCAGTTGCCCAAGGAATTGGGTCTTAAAGACAGCAAAAGAATCAGAGATAGTTCCTGCTTCCACTCTCAGATATTCCACAAGAAGTTCAAGCTACACAACTGTCAAAGACCCAAATGTAAATTCACTTGCCCATAGACTTTCAACAAAGAAGCTAAAATTATATAATGGGAAAAAAGGAAGTATTTTCAACAAATGGCCCTGTTTTATCAGGATGTCAGCATGTATAAGAATGCAAATACACCTATATCTATCACCCTGGGCTAAACTAAAGTTCAAGTGGATCAAAGACCTCAATATAAATCCAGATACACTGAATCTGATAAAAGAGAAAATTGGGATTAGCCTTAAATACATTAGCACAGGAGAAAACTTCCTGAATATAATACCAATAGCACAGATACTAAGATTGACAATTAATAAATGAGACCCCATGAAATTGAAAAGCTTCTATAAGGCAAGGATACCAACAATAAGATAAAATGGCAGCCCACAGAAAGAGAAAAGATCTTCATCATTCCCATATCTGACAGGGGACTGCTTTCCAAAATATATAAAGAACTCAAGAAGCTATGTATTAAAAAATCCAATTTTAAAATAGAGTACAGATCTAGACAAAGAATTCTAAATAAAAGAATTTCAAGTTGCCAAGAAACACTTACGGAGATGTTCAACATCCTTATACTTGAGGGAAATACAAACCAAAATGACTCTGAGATTCCACTTAACACCTGTCAGAATGGCTAAAATCAAAAACACAAATACTAGTGAGGATGCAGAGCAAGGGGGACACTCTTCCGTTGCTGGTAGAAGTGTAAACTTGTACATTCACTTTGGAAATCAATATGATGATTTCTCAGAAAATTTGGAATTTGGTATACCAGCTGTACCATTCTTGGGCATATACCCAAAGGATGTTCAATCATCAAGAACCACAAGAACATTTGCTTCACTGTGTTCACAGAAGTTTCATTCATAATAGTTAAAACCTGGAAACAACCTAGATGTTCTTCAGCTGAAAAATGGATAAATAAAATGTGGTATATTTACACAAAGAGTATTACTGTTAAAAACAATGATATCATGAAATTTGAAGGCAAATTAGAAAAATTTAGAAAATTAGAAAAAAAAAACATCCTGAGTGAGGTAACCCAGACCTGGAAAGAAAAACATGATTGGTGCCTAGCACAATAGTCATCAGAGAAGCTTCATCCAGAAACTGGTGGAAACAGATGCAGAGACCCACAGTCAAACATTAGGCTGAGCTCAGGGAATTCTGCTAATGAGAGGAAGGAAAGATTGCATGAGCCAGAGGCGTCAAGGACATCATACACAAAAATTTGCAACATAATTAACTAATCTGTGCTCATAGGACCTCATAGAGACTGAACCAACAACAAGGGAGCTTGCAAGGGATTGACGTAGACCCACTGCATATATGAAAAAGAGTATTCCAATTGAGGTCTCCCAATTTGTGTTAAGTCATATTCACACTGAATTAGAGGCCCTTCCTTGTTGTTATTACCTCTAGTTCCTATTTATCTCCCTTAATTACCTAATAATACCACAGCCAAAAGTTTTCTCCTTGTCGGTTCCTCATCATGGGGATTGAATTTTAACATCCATTCTGTTGAGGAGATTTAATCCTTAGACATAGCCATGGTTGAATTCTATCTTGTGCATATTTATTCTCAATATTAAAAATAGTCAGTGTTCTGAGCACAAGGAAAAAGAAGAGGCGATAACCTCAAATCTAAGGATCCTCAGAAGCTGACTTTGAGTAAGATGTCTGAGAAGCTATGTCATAATTCCAGATCCTTCTGGGAATGACCATTCAGATACATCTGATGTCTGGCTCTGGGTGCCTCTGCTGGATATGACATCTAATGTCTGGCTCTGGGTGCCTCTATTGGCTATGACATCTGATGTCTGGCTCTGGGTGCCTCTGCTGGCTATGACCCACAGTCATAAGGGCTTCAAATTTCTAAGATTCTCAGACTTCATCAAGACCTCATATTGACTTCCTTGTTCCAATTACATTCCATTGTAATGATATACACATAGAATGTTTAGATCATTGATGATAAATTAAATAAACAAACATTATATTTTATGGTCTAGTAGGTCTGGGAAGAATGGCTAAGAGAGAAGCTAGAAAATATCTTAATGAGAAAACATGCACAGCATAAATCATGATGGCATAAAATTGAAGTTGGAGAGGCCAATGTAAATAATTCCAAAATGTTATGAAATATACAGTTCCTATGAGATCTATAAATATAATTTGTCCTTATCATTGATTACTTCATGCATTCTTTGTAATGAACTTCAGGCCATGAGAAATAATTTGTAAGATCTTAGAGTAAAAATAGTTTGCTTTAATGCTATTCAATACTCATTCTATGGAGGGTACTCTGCCATGTATGTTTTATTACTTTTTTTACTTTTAGATATTATAGTATAATTACATCATTCCCCCTTCCCTCTCCTTCTTCCAAACAATCCCATACACTCCTCTTTCCTCTCTTTCAAATGCATGGCTTCTTTTTTAATTGCTGCTTTATATATATGTGTAAATGTATATTTTTCTTAAAAGTGTAAATATAGCCTGCTCAGTCTGTATGTTACAGACTATGTAGTCTCACCAATACGGCTGCCTATACATGAACTGAAGAAAAACAGCATCAATAGACATCCTAAAGTGAGCAGAAGGAAGCCCAACAGGTCTCGGTTCTACAGAAAGAACTACAGAAAGCTAAGAAATACTGAGAGCAGAAGCAATAGTCTTCACCAGGGAAGAACATGCACACTAGTTGTCTATTGGCAGGGACTGCATGGTGACCATTGCTGTTTCATGAAGTTCCAGCTTTTCAGCATTGCAAACTACACTTCTCCAGCACTTTTCCACTCTCATTTTAAATGATTCTCAATATTTATGCCATTTTCTTTGAGTAATTTTATGTGGACTTTGTTAAAAGAATAAAAATGTGTACAAAGGTAGCCTCTCTAAACAAAATAATTCTTCAGAAAATTATCCCTCAACCAAGGAACCAGGAATTCCATTGTTCCCTCCTAATTACACCAAGAACAGGAATGTTAGAAATTTACTAGATGCACCTGATCCCAAGGATGAAATGTCTACAATTCAGATCCGGAGTCTAAGGCCAACAAAGGTATGAGTTAAGTTAATAAATACAGAAAAATCTGAATGATAAGGTATAATGAAAAAAAGAGTAAGACATCAGGTCCTTCCATTTAAGAGTATTTTGAGGGGAACAGGCCCATGTAGTAAGACTAAGAAACTGTAATATAGTGTCTGCTCCTCAGAAGTCCTTTTACCAAGGCCAGGCTTTTGGATAAAGGTGTCCATTCCCATGGGAGCTTGAGGAAAGTTCCTGCTGTTAAAAGTGGCCATTCTTATCCCTAGCAAGAGGAACTTGTGGCCATACCATTAACATAGGACTGATGCCTATTATTAACGTCAGTGCTAGATTCCTCAACTCCTGATCTCAAGTCACACTCCAGCTCACATGCCCCTTGTCTCCTGTTTAATCTTAAGTGCAAACTGTACAGTATAAATTAAAGACGGATGGCAGCCATCACTACCCCAATTCTCCCTCACATCATGTCTGTCTCCTCCCTCTCTCTCTGTCCCTGCAGATTCCACACATCCTCTTTGGAACTCGAATCCCTCTCCTGAAGCAGGTCTCTGGCAACCTTTTGCCAAGTATTGCTGCTATGTACTTTTACAAAAACAATCGGCTGGCCAATAGGGGGTGTGGTTTCCACTTAAGAGAGATAAGGTCACAAGGGTCAGATAGGAAGCCCGCGTCTCACATGAATGGTGAGAATGGCGTGTAAAGGTCTTTTACTTCAGGTGCCCTGATTGCAGGTGCCAAGACTCTACTGTGAATCAACTGAGAACCTTGAGATTGGTGTATCCTCAGTACTGTCTCGCAACTCTCATAAAAGAAATGAAAGTGGAGATCAGCTGCTGTATTTTTTATTTCTTTCTTCTTTGACTTTGTAATATAATTACTTCATTTCCCCTCTCAAAACCCTCCTATATAACACTTCTTGCTCTCTTTTCAAATGCATGCCCTCTTTTTCATTAAGTTTTTTTTACAAATACATATTTACATATATAGTCTCACCAACAGAAGGGCCTAAACATGAGCTAAGCAGGGCTATTGTCAATACATATGCTGACAAGGATGGGGGAAATCTCATGATGCCTCAACCCTACACTAAGAACTACAGGCACACAAGGAATGCTGAGAGCAGGGAAATAGTCTTCCCTGGGGCAAAGCACATCAATCAGTTACTAACACCAAATGATCAACCCTGGAAACATATACATAATAGTAACATAATCCAGGCTGAACATATTACATTTATATATCCTTTTAATTGCTTTTTAACAAGAACTACATGAAAATCATGGGCTGTAGTTGGAGACTGCTCATTCATTTCCCAGCCACACAGACCTGAAATAGTCACACAGAAACTATACTATTTGCAATACTGTTTGGCCAATAGCTTAAGTGTATTTCTAGCTAGCACTTACATCTTAAATTAACCCATTTCTATTAATCTGTGTATCACCATGTACTTGTGGCCTACGGGTAGGATTCCATCTGGCATCTGGTGTCTGTCTCCTTTGGTGCTACATGGCATCTCCCTCTAACTCCACCTATTCTCTCTATATATCCTTTCCAACCAAGCTATATTCTGTTACATCATTGGCTAAAAGCAACTTCTTTATTAGCCAATGGCAATAAAACAATCTCACATCAACGGACCCTAAAGAATCTTCAGTATATCTAAATAAGTTAGTTAGAGTTCAGGAGTTTGAAGAGCATTGCTTTGAAGCCTATTTTAGCCTTATAATTTGTAATCCTGGAAGACTGCACTACTGCTGAAGACATTGCAGACATTGCAAGCAGTGAAGCTAAGAAGAGAAATTTTAGGAAGGAAACAAACGTGTCCTTATGTCCCTTTCAGCTATAGCCGGCAACACTGAGGGTTATTCTTCAGATTGCATCTCAAGCAGGAAGCTCAGTCATTACTCTAGCTGCTTGTTGTTTTTTGAAAGTCAATACCAAGTTTTGGAATACATTGATTCCTTATATGTTTTCTGAGTGTGGCTTTAAAAAAATCAGTCATGTGACTTGATTCTCTAAGTGCAAAGATGATGATCACACCAACCCCATGAGGCATAATTAACAAATATTTAAATCTACATGTTGCCAGGTCTTTGTTCACGTTCAGGAGTTACATGGTCCAGAGAAGCAAGGGAAAGACAGCATAGACATACAGGGACAACCCTGGGGAAAAGGGAATCTGGGCTGCTAACTCCCTATAATTAAAGTAGCTTGAAATTAGATAGTAAGGTGCTATGCTATAATAAACAAGGCTACATAGTTAGTTAAATACAAAAATATATCTGTACATCCATATATCAAGAGAATGACTAATTGTTGCAAAATTCCCCAAATTATTAAATCCAAGGGAAATACCATCATTTTATTATTTTTTCAAATGTTTACATAATTGTTTGTTTGTTTCAAAGTTAACCACTGGTAAAATTAAATAAAAGAAGGCATCAAGAAGGATTTTGAGAGGCCTTTTGGATGTCTCTAGCCCATCATTCTAAGCATAAAGAAAAATAAATAATTGGGCATGAAGATAAATCTATTTGGATACCTAACATATTCCTTTATCCATTTTTCTGTGGGTATTCAGATCAAGGTCCCAAGACTTAAGGTATGACCTACAAATATTTAAATTTGAGAAATTTCATGATAAGTCTTAAATCCCACCAAGATCGTGAAGAACTTTTGTCTATTATCTGCTTCATGATCTCTTGGTCCAGTCTCTCCTGGTCCTCTGTTCACAACATCTTGTAGTGATAAGAGCGGTGGGCTGCATCCCCAGCACCCTGGCCGCCTGCTAGCTTATGCCCGAAATAACAACACACAAACTGTATTTATTTAAACACTGTTTGGCCCATTTCTATATAGCCTCTTCTAGGCTAATTCTCACATATTAATTTAGCCCATTTCTAATCATCTGTGTTGCACCCCAAGGTGCACTTACCAGGAAGATTCTAGCCTATGTCCATCCTGGGAGAGCGGAGCATGGCGTCTCTGTCTGAGGCGTCTTACCTCACTTCCTCTTCCTCCCAGAATTCTGTTCTGTTTACTCCACCCACCTATGTTCTAAGCTATGAGCCCAAGCAGTTTGTTTATTACTTAACCAATGAAATCAACAGATTGATATATGACACTCCCACATCAATATCTTCTTTATTGTATATCAAACATGAATGGAAAACAAGAACCAAAGACTTAATGAATAATTGTAATAATAATCTATGCACTCACATACATGCCATAGGATCATGTGCACGTGAACCTGTGCCTGAGGAAAAAGAGGCAAGGAGGACAGGAGGGGGCATCATCCTTTTAAAAAGGTTTCACAAAATAAACAAAACTTTTTCTTAAAATTCAGAAATTCTGCATTTCTAAGTAGGAAAACACTAATCACTGTGTGCTTTTTATTCATACAACTCCATATTGAACTGAGATGAGCTAACATAATGTCTCCTAGCCTCGAACATCACTTCATGACTGCACACTGCTCTCTGTTGCTTTTGTACCCTTTAGTTGAATTATACACTAAGAATAAGATGGTTATATACTACCTAAGCATCTAGTGTCAATTCTCTCAAACTGCTTTTTTAAAATCATAATATATAAACTAGAAATTGCATGTAATAAATGCAAACATATATTTATACACACATGGACATTTATAAAGAGACAGTATATTGTATCACAAAATTGTAAACTGCCTTAAATTGTGAGTGTGGGTCTGTGCAATGAACAACTGGGTTTAAATAAAATCTTCACCAGCTGTTGCTGTTTATAAATTAGATACTTGAGAAAGATTTTTCCTACTGTGCTAAGCTTTGCCTTGTCTTGTTGTTTTGCTCCTCCTCCTTGCTGAAAATTTTGCCTATGCATTTATTATTTCTCTGAAGTGGAGCCGATTGAGATGGCAAAAATCTCTAGATACTATAACACAGCTTTGTTAAATAAAGGGGTACAGCTGCCTGGGCTTTGTTCCCACAAGGGACAGAAAATAACTATCTTAAGATGAAAGTACAGACAGTTGTTAATCAGTCTCTAATGTCCCATGCACAGAAACATTGATGAGAAGTCTCAACACAGACTCAGAGCCTGGATTTTACTTTGTCTGAGCAGTGGAATAGCAATTGCCTTGTGGAAGAGCTGTCATTCCCGCCTGGGATTAGTGAGTTCACCACTCCCTTCTTTAGCACACAAAGGTCTACTTTCATCTCATCATCTAGAATTCAAGTCCCAGGTACTGTTGCAGGTTTTCAGATTTTACTTTTTAAGGGTGCCCTTGTCTTAATTGTTTTTCTACTGTGACTTCTTAGAAATAGTTCAGGGAGAGATAATTATAACAAGGGTAAGGACCATGATCATAGAAGTATTGCTTGAGGGTGTCATCCAAAGAGTACTACACACACTCACCTCTGTGTTTTTATTCTCAAATAAGATGAAACTCATCTCCTGAGTGCAAAATCTACCTTCTTTTTTCACAGGTTGTAGGTTTCCATGTGAAATGATTGTAGTTTCCTACATAAAGTAATAATAGTTTAAGATTAGGATGTAACCAGAAGTTTTTGCACATCATGTGCTTTTACAGAGGGATCTATCCTGTGCTGTGAGACTCCATGTTTGTAAACACTGATTTGGGGATGAAATAATTTCTATACCTAAAAATGTGGGATACTTATGATCCAGGCAATAAGAGCTACTCCCAGTCCCTTTGTGGAACTTGCTGCTAAAACTTTTATGTTCTCTTACATATTCCAGAGTGGAAACCATGTATGTCTCTTCTAACAGGTCACATCTAGCATTGATACCTCAATGACACTAATCTATAGAAATCTAACCAAACATGTTTTAAATTAACAAAATAACTAATGAGATACTCACTTTAAGAGTTATCATTGGGAGCCGGGTGGTGGTGGCGCACGCCTTTAATCCCAGCACTCGGGAGGCAGAGGCAGGCAGATCTCTCTGAGTTCGAGACCAGCCTGGTCTACAAGAGCTAGTTCCAGGACAGGCTCCAAAACCACAGAGAAACCCTGTCTCGAAAAACCAAAAAAAAAAAAAGAGTTATCATTGGGGAGAAATTTAATACTGAATGACTTTGATCAAACAAAAACAGTAATTATGGTTGTCTTAGACTGGTTATTGCTTTGATGAAACACCATAATCAAAAGAAACTTTGGGAGAAAGGAATTTATTTGGCTTATGCTTCCAAATCCCTTTTCATCATCAAAGGAGGTTAGAATAGGAACTCATGTAGGGCAGGAACCTAGAGGCAAGAACTGATGCAGAGACCTTGAAGGGGTGCCACTTACTGGCTTGCTCCTCATGGCTTGCTCAGGCTGCTCTGTTGTAAAATCCAGGATCACCAGCTCAGGGGTAGTACTACCCAGAGCAGTCTGTGTCCTTTCCCAATCAGTAACTAATTTTAAAAATGCCCTACAGGCTTGCCCTATAGCCAAATCTTTTGGAAGCATTTTCATAACTGAGGTTCCCTATTCTCATATGATATTAGCTTATGTCAAGTTGACATAAATTATTCAGCACAGCAATGATAACAATACCAGAAATCATTCCAAACCTCCTCCACACCCTCTTTATAAATGACTTACTCATTTCTCGTCTTGCAACCTAGTTTATAACACCAAACATAAGAAAACCTATGTATAAGCCTCTATGAATTGAAGATTGCACTGAATAAAACAATGTATGCATACATATGTGCGTTGCTAGAGAGAGACAGGTATGTATGTCATAAATAAATAACTATCTCCAATTATGAATGCAAACTTATAAAAATACACAATTGTGAATTAGAATAAGACCTTTGAACGTTCATGTAACTAGTAAATTATGGATTCATTATTCTGAATCTTACTGAGTCTGTTAACCAAACTGTGAAGCCTATATTGAGATTGCTATTTAAACTATTGGTAGAATGGGCATGGAACTTCTGTAATCTTCAAGATATATAAAGCCAAATCATTAATCACTACAATTTTCCATAGACTTCATTTATTTATTTATGTTTTTTTGTCTATTTGTTTGTTTGTTTTTTCTGACCAAGGAAGAGCGAAGTCACAACTCAAGGCGAAATAATCTGTTTAGCCATCTCTACCCTAAATCATGGAGCAAAATAGACAGCGTTTCTCAAATCAGCCAGCACACAGAAATTGCTCTCACAATGATAAGATTCCATAGAAATCTGCTATTTTAGAACATAATTTCTTCATACTAAAATTCCAGCACATTGGTCAGCCACAGGGAAGTAGTTGTGTTGCAGTACTGTATATTCAGGTTTAGAAGATATGATTATCATCTATGGAAATCAACTGGAAAAAAAATACCTCTTCAGTATATGAAGAGTGGTTTTTTATTTACTCTTTCCTGTGTGGAATGAAACAAGGACATTTTCAGATTCTCAAGTAATACATTTCTCTCTTTCTTGTAGAGTAAAAGATGAACAATCTTGCCAATTCAGCTTCCGAAGAAATGAGTGAAGGAACTAGCAAGAATTTGACCCTTGCCCAGCTCAACACTAGCATTCAACTTCAAATTCAAAAGCAGGATTCTATCCACAACCAAGAGAAAAATGAAAACTTTATCTGTCCATTTAGGTGCCAGTGCTGAACTGAATACATTGTTTCCCTTTCAAGGCAGATTTGACAGTGGGTGAAGGTGAACTAGCATGCCCTCGGTCTGTAGAAACAAGCAATGTAGTACTTGGGATAGAAAACATATTGCTTTCACGTACTTACATGGAAAAAATAATCATTCCAGGATCTCAGAGTGTAAAGAAATATAAATAAGAAGGGGTATATCCACATCCACAGATCAATGGAGAATGTTGATTCTGGATATTGCAACCCAGCCAGACATACAAAGGGGTGAAGCTGTGTCACCCAGGTGAGCGGAGGAGGTAAATGAGCAGAGATTTCATTTACCTCCAGAGCCTTGCAATAATTCCAATACACCTTTCTGTTCTTATGAATCTGAGTTTTATTGGCACCCTGACAATGATTTCAGATGTTCTTTGTTGCATTTCTCAAGCCTTTGTCTGCAGCAAAGGAGAGGGCTGCTTATTTGTCCCAGCCACCCAACTAGCTTAGCCACGAAATAACCATACAGAAACTGTGTTCAATAAATCACTGCTTGGCCTATTAGCTCTAACATCTTATTGGCTAACTCTTACACCTTAATTTAGCCCACTTCTATTAATCTATGTATCGCCATGTGGCAGGGCTTGCCAGAGAGATTTGGCATGTCTGGTTCTGAAAGCTCCATGGTGTCTCTCTCTTTCTCTGCCTTTCTTCCTCCCAGCATTCAGTTCTGTCTTCCCCGCCTACCTAAGTTTTGCGCTATCAACTAGGCCAAGGCAGTTTCTTTATTCATGAACCAATGAAAGCAGCACACAAACAGAAGGAACTCCTACACCATTTGTCTATGATGTGATATGATCACATCTAATAACTTTCTTTCATTAAAAACATCATTGAATAACTTCTATATGATTTTAAAGGTATATAATGATGAGCAACCAATAAAAGTAGGATGCGTGCTATTTAAAATAGGTTTTAAGGGGTCTTCACTGGCAGTATTTAGGTAGGTATAAGGTGTTCTTATATCTAGACAACCCATCTAGGAAGGACTGACAGAGGCAAGACCTCCACAGTGAGGGCCTGTGTCACAGGTTTGCGACAAAGCAAAAGAGCGAGTATGGCTGCACAGCATTGAGCTCAGAAAAGACACAGTGGCAGAGTCAAACCAAAGACATCTAATTGGTGGTGGCATCCTTCCCACAATAGGGTGAAAGTGAAAGAACTCTGGAAGTTTGGAGAAAAAGAAGAAAGAGTGACATTTCCTGAAGCTCATCTCATTAGAAATTTAAATCCTTGCTACCCTTGGAATGGGCAAAAATCAAGACTAGCCAATTAAAGGATTTTTTTGTAATATCTTAGTTTACACATTATGCTATATTGCAGTAAGGTGATAAAGACATAGGATAATAAATTGCTAGATTCTGTATGTGAATTGAATCTAGTGAATGTAAAGATAATATTGAATATAGGTTATAAAATAAAGAGCAATAAAATGATCATTAAATCTTTGGACATTTAAATTAAGGATAGAGCTGTTGGCAACTGAGTTCTTGGAGTAGAACCACAAATATGGTAAAGAAGCACAGAATTCTTCCAGTATATCATAAGAAACATGTTCAGTTTTCTACCTCAATGGAAATGATGCCAAAAAAATAGATTTGTCTAAGATGGTCTCAGAAAGAAGGGCTGAGGTATTCCAATACTCAAGAACAATGGCAATGGGTTTTTATCCTACTGCACGTACTGGCTTTGGGGGTGCCTAGGCAGTTTGGATGCTCACCTTACTAGACCTGGATGGAGGTGGGTGGTCCTTGGACTTCCCACACGTCAGAGAACCCTGATTGCTCTTTGAGCTGATGAGGGAGGGGAACTTGATCGGGGAGGGGGAGGGAAATGGGAGGTGGTGGCGGAGAGGAGGCAGAAATCTTTAATAAATAAATAAAAAATTAAAAAAAAAACAAAAACAAAAAAAGAAAGTTTGGAGAGATAGTACAGTGAAGTATGCAGAAAATAAAACTTGAGAGTAAAAAAGAAGTACAGTAGAAAGAAAATCAGTAGACTGTGGTATCCAAGAAGCCATGAAAAATAACTTTGGACATGGGGAAGCCATCAGCTGTGTTGAATGATAAACTAGGTGCAAAAAAAAAATCAGGAGTTAGGCATGACCTCTGGAGTATTTGATGAACTGCAGGAGTATGATTGAATGTCACACAGAGACACTTAAGGAAGAAGTAGAAGGCAGGAAGTTAAAGATGACTATAACTCTTTGGAAGTTCTGGTAGTAAAGGACCACAGAGGAAAAGTGTGTAAAACTGGATGCTAAGAGTGTTGGTCTATTAGAAAGAGGGGAAATGCAACTGCAGAGCTTCTGAAGTGATGTTTTGTCCTGGTGAAAGATGACCTGCCCAGCGATGCTAAGTAAGGTTCTCATGACGTCTTATGATCATACTTCTGAGGAAAAGGACACTTGAGAATCATCCCTTATGGTACTGACCTCATCCTGAACTACAAAGGATCCATTGGCATGTACATCTATGGCCATTGGTGGGTGTTTCAAAGATTTAGCTTTATTATTATTGTCCTTGTTTCATTTATTCTTTGTTATATAAAAATGAGTTAGGTGAAGACAATGAACCAGTGTATAAGAATTGGAATGAAGTTGACAAATCTGTTAATGATTTCACTGGTCTGTAGAATCCAAGAACATTGATCTCAGGAAATTTGAGAGGCTAATCCTCATTACCAGAGGCTGGGGAGAGTCAAATGGAAAAGGGAAGGAAAGAGAGCTTTACCAGGGAACGCTGAGTTATAGTCAGTTGTTAGACAGCTGTAGGAAATTTTGCTACACTGTCTGTCCAACAGAAGAGTGGCTATAGAAAATACTAGAAATTTCAATAAAGCAACATGGACTTTTAATACCCCGATGACATAGCAATGGCCTGTTTGGATGCTCACCTTCCTAGACCTGGCTGGAGGGGGGGGGGGCCTTGGACTTCCCACAGGGCTCTTTGGAGGGAGAGGAGAGGGAGAGAGAAGGAAGTGGGGGTGGGGAAGGGGGGAGGGGGCAGGAAAAGGGAGATGGGGAGGAGGTGGAAATTTTTAATAAAAAAAATTCTGTGCTAAAAAAGTTTTAAGAGCTAAAACATGAATATTGCATAGTAAACTGAACACCATACATTGTTTACATATACCAGAATATCACATGAGAGTCCACAAACATGTTTTTGTGTCAATTAAAATCAGCAAATAAATGAAAACAAATATAGTCCTATAAATATATGAGGTTAAAATTTTGAATTTTTTTAAAAAAAAAACCTTTAGACATGTACAATGCAATGTAAAATTCATTTGCAGTAACCATTGCAATAAACTTAACAAATGAACAAAAATAAAGAAATTAATTTGGTAATGCTTACAAATTTTAAATTCAAAATTATTTCTTAGAACAACAATATATAAGCAAGCACAAATATATAATATCTCACCTATACCAAAATTTCCATGAAAGACTCAAGAAGATTAATTTATTTTCATTCTCGATTATTGCTACATGCATTTTTGGTTTAAACTTTTAAACTACAGACTAAATCATATCTTTACACGAATGTTAAATCATTCTAGTAAAATTATTTCTAAAAATATCTTTAAAGGCCGAGCGGTGGTGGCGCACGCCTTTAATCCCAGCACTCGGGAGGCAGAGGCAGACGAATCTCTGTGAGTTCGAGACCAGCCTGGTCTACAAGAGCTAGTTCCAGGACAGGCTCCAAAATCACAGAGAAACCCTGTCTCGAAAACAATATATATATATATATATATATATATATATATATATATATATATCTTTAAAGCAGCCTATTAATGAATTTATGTGCAGATTTATGCTTTCCAAATATAGGCAAAATCATAAAAATTAAATGCTTCCAGTTGATCCTTGGACTGAATTTGAACTGACATTTGCTTCCTTCCAGCAGTGAACTGATCACATTCATTGTGACAGACACTTCTTCCTAACGCACAGGGAATTTTTAAAGAAGAAATCAAAATCAAAGTGAAAAAAATCCCTGCTGTAGAAACCATTTTCAAAGGCACTGACATGGTATATCACACCAAACCCTCTCAGCAGGGTGCCACTCAGGCCCCATGGCAGGAGTGTCTGTGGCATATACTCAAGTAGCTGAAAATATAGGGTTAAATTAGCAAATTGGAGACTGCAAAGGATACTATGTAGAATATTAGGTAAGTCAAGGATGCTTCTCTTGTGTCTAAATCAATCCAATCATATTCTCCTCTAAGTGGAGAGGGCAGTAACTTCACTTGGCTTCCAACATACAAGGAGCAAATTACCATAACTTAGAGAAGATGCATTCAAAGAAGCCAGCCTGTTGTTTGAAGTCTTAAAATTGCATCCTCAAAATACTAAGCTCTTGACAACAATCAACTAGCGGCTCTCCTGTGATGTTTGGGACAACATATGAGGCTCAAAAGTTGAAATGCCTGAAGAAAGGTTATCTTAAAAGGAAAGAGAGATGCCTCTGTTTGAGAAATTGGAAGAGAATCCTGATTAAAAATTAAAGACCAGATTGCTGATGTTTGTAAAAAATTATCAATCCCTATGTAAGCTCAGCTACAGTTTTCTGTCATTGTAACAAAGAAACTTAGAAACTCAAATCAAAGAAAGGTTGATTTGGGCTAATAATTTGATGTGTGGTCATTCATTCTTGTCATTTGGGGTCTGCGGTAAGAAAAATATCAAGGCAGAGAGTAGATGGGGGAGCTAGGCTACTCACGTCATTGTAGCCACTGAGCAAAAGAAGAGACCAGAAGATTCTGACATCCAATGCCCCTTCAAGGACACTCAGGTGATCTTGCCTCCTTTCACTAGGCCCAATCATCTAGGGGTTCCTCCTCCTCCTCCCAGTAGCACTTTAGGATGGCGCTCAATCCATTATCACATAGACTAATAGAGAAACACAAAAGATACAAACTATCACAACTACTAATTAAGAAAGCCGATTTCTAATCACTGAAACATATCTGGCACCTCCAGGAAGGCAGAAGAACCAACATGTGTGCAGGAGGAGCTGTGCAATACAGATATGTGTCATAGAGCTGTGGAGTCTGGGCTCCCGCCTCACTGTTGGCTGAACTTCTGAGACCTTGTTGATCTTGTATTTGTGAAAGAAATATATTGGAAAAGCTGCACATCAGGAGGTTTCTGTGAAAGATGAGGAAAGAAAGATGAGCACAACATCCCTCATTACATACCCTACCTGTTTGTTCTTATCATATAATGGTGCAGAATCTGCCAAAGATTAACTCTGCTAGCCACGTCAAATACTTTTTTAGACTATCAGTTGCATCATTGTAAGTTTGAAAATTCAGGTTTCTGCATGTAAAGTTTTTCAGGAAAACAGATGAACCATCTTCACGGGGATTACAGTTTTTCAGAAACATTTGACTTTTTACTATTTATAAGCTGTGCTTAAAATACATGAATGTGTAAATGCATTTCTAAGAGTTCAGCTGTTCAAACACATTTAAAATTTAATGAGGGAGGCCTTCTAGTGCACTTAGATCGTAAGGTGAATCTATAACGAATGTAGAGTCAGCCTTATCAGTCAAACCAATAATATCAGAATAGAGTGCCTATTTGAATTCTGCATCTCATCTTGTTTAGTATGAAACAAAGAGGGTACCACACCAGTGCTCTACAGCAGTGTGTAGTCGGGACAATGTGACGCTTTCACTGTCTTACACCCTTCTTCTTCTTCTCTGTCTAACTTTGCGTTGTTATTATTTCCTCGAATATACATTCTAAATGATGGTATGCAGTCTGAATGCCAAGCAGCTCTGGGATAAGCCTCGTGGAGGTGGATTGTTCTTGTTCTTGACTCTCTGAATCTCTTGGTATCTAGATGTGTCTGTAGTTATACCATTTCAACAGAACTTGAGGTGATGTAATTTTTAGTTAGAGAATATGAAAGAACTGAAAATATAGCGTAAAGAAAAAGGGAAGAAAAAATGCTTTTGACAGGGTTTGCAACTGCATATAAACGACTTCTGAAGGCAATTGTGGGGCAAATTTGCACTCCCAAGATGTCCATCTTCAGTATTTCTTTCATTTCATTCTAATAATACTATAGGCAGGGATTAGAATCTTCCAGGCCCACTTACTAAAAATAACTACATAGATGTAACATTGAAGTGCTCATTTAGCCAAATGGGCACCAGCTTAAGGCTCAGCAATCAGCCCTTGACATCCCCATACTTACATATGACCTAGCAAAGCAGAGAAAGTTGAATTTCACATTGTAAAAGAACATGACCTTCATAGCATCAAACTTCAATTTTAAAAGAAAAAGGAATCCATTCTTCCATTGAAGGGCATCTAGGTTGTTTCCAGGTTCTGGCTATTACAAATAATACTGCTATGAGCATAGTTGAACAAATGCTCTTGTCATATGATAGGGCATCTCTTGGGTATATTCCCAAGAGTGGTATTGCTGGGTCTAGGGGTAGGTTGATCCCGAATTTCCTGAGAAACTGAAACACTGATTTCCGAAGTGGTTGCACAAGATTGCATTCCCACCAGCAATGGATGAGGGTACCCCTCCTCCACAGCCTCTCCAGCAAAGGCTATCATTGGAGTTTTTTATTTTAGCCATTCTGACAGGTGTAAGATGATATCTCAAAGTTGTTTTGATTTGCATTTCCCTGATCGCTAAGGAGGTTGAGCATGACCTTAAGTGTCTTTTGGCCATTTGAACTTCTTCTGTTGAGAATTCTCTGTTCAGATCAGTGCCCCATTTTTTCATTGGGTTAATTAGCATTTTAAAGTCTAGTTTCCCGAGTTCTCTATATATTTTGGAGATCAGACCTTTGTCTGTTGTGGGGTTGATGAAGATCTTCTCCCAGTCAGTAGGTTGCCTTTTTGTCTTGGTGACAGTGTCCTTTGCTTTACAGAAGCTTCTCAGTTTTAGTAGGTCCCATTTATTCAATGTTGCCCTTAATGTCTGTGCTGCTGGGGTTACACATAGGAAGCGATCTCCTGTGCCCGTCTGATGTAGGGTACTTCCCACTTTCTCTTCTATCAGGTTCAATGTGTTCTGACTGATAGTGAGGTCTTTAATCCATTTGGACTTGAGTTTTGTGCATGGTGATAGATATGGGTCTATTTTCATTCTTCTACAGGTTGATGTCCAGTTATGCCAGCACCATTTGTGTGGAATATCTACACATTAGAGTACTATGTTGCGGTAAAAAACAATGACTTCTCGAATTTTGCATGCAAATGGATGGAAATAGAAAACACTATCCTGAGTGAGGTAACCCAGACCCAAAAAGATGAATATGGGATGTACTCACTCATAATTGGTTTCTAGCCATAAATAAGGGACACAGAGCCTACAATTGGTGATCCTAAAGAAGCTAAGTAAGAAGGTGAACCAAAGGAAAAACATATAGTTATCCTCTTGGCTATGGGAAGTAGACAAAGTTGCCGGGGAGAAAATTGAGATCTTGGGGGTGGGGTGGGATGGGGGTAAGGGGAGATGGGGAGAGAAAAGGGAGAAGGGGAGGAAGGGGGCAACTTGGAGAAAAAGGAGGATTGGGATAAAGGAAGGTTGGATAGGGGAGCACGGAAGCACAATTCTTAGTTAAGGGAGCCACCGTAGGGTTGGCAAGAGATTTGAACCTAGAGTGGCTCCCAGGTGCCCAAGCCGAGGTCCCCAGTTAATTCCTTGGGCAGCTGGGGATAGGGAAGCTGAAATGACCCTATCCTATAGCAATACTGACGAATATCTTGCATATCACCATAGAACCTTCATCTGGTGATGGATGGAGACAGAGACAGAGATCCACACTGGAGCACTGGACTGAGCTCCCAAGGTCCCAATGAGGAGCAGAAGGAGGGAGAACAAGAGCAAAGAAGTCGGGACCACGAGGGGTGCACCCACCCACTGAGACAGTGGAGCTGATCCATTAGGAGCTCACCAAGGCCAGCTGGACTGTGACTGAAAAGGCATGGGATAAAACTGGACTCTCTGAACAGGGCGAACAATGAGAACTGATGAGACGCCAAGGACAATGGCAAGGGGTTTTGATCCTACGTAATGTGCTGGCTTTGTGGGATCCTAGCCAGTTTGGATGTTCACCTTCCTAGATATGGACGGAGGGGGGAGGACCTAGGACTTACCACAGGGCAGGGAACCCTGACTGCTCTTTGGACTGGAGAGGGAGGGGGAAAGGAGTGGGGGGAGGGGGAAAAGGGTGGGAGGAGGGGGAGAAGGGTGGGAGGAGGGGGAGGGAAATGGGAGGCTGGGAGGAGGTGGAAACTTGTTTTTTTTTTCTCATTTTCTCAAAAAAAAAAGATTTAAAAAAATAAAAGAAAAAGGAAGAATCAAGAATGGGTAAAGCATTTATTTCTTCAGCTTTACTTGGAAATAATTCCCTTCTATGGCAACAAGTTTCTGTCTACCTTGACTGGAAACCTGGCATGGATCAGGTCTGTTTGCTTCAAAACAGAAAAATTTCATTAACTCGAATTTATTGTGTGTACTTGTCTATACTATGATGGTAAGTCAGCTGCCAAAACTAAATGGACACATCCATTTTGTCATGTAGTGACATTTTTGTCACTATGTGTCTAGATTCCACTTAACAGAATTCCTAACACCAACACAAACTAGCTACAGTCTTCACATTGTGCACAAGAGCTCTAGACTTTTTCATCCTGTGTATCTATGGCTTTGTATCCCTTCAACAGCATCTCCTCACATACCAGTGGTTATTCTAGTTCTTCATCTCTGTGGATATGAATTTATATATACATAGGTATATATGCATATTCTCTGCATATGCTAGAAAAGTTTCTATTACTATAGCAAATACCTGAAATAATCAAGTTTTTAAAAGAAAATGTTTCTTTTGACACACAATTTTGGAGGTTTCAGACATGGTCTATTGGTCCTGCCTTTTTCGGATCTGTGGTGATGCAGCTGGTCATGGTACAGGAGTGGAGGGGTGGGTGGGTAAGATGCTCTCTCATACAGCAGGAAGTGAAATTAGGGGGAGCCCAGTGACTGTCCTCCATTGGGCACCACCCTCTAGGGTCCACCACCTCTTAGTAAAAATACAGCCTGGACAGCAAAGTATAATTCATAAACACTGGGGATATATGATATCCAAACTATAGCAACACTTAAATAGACATTACAGAATCCTTATCTTCTATTTCTGGCTTATTTTACTCAGAATAATCTTTTCTAGGTCAATCTGTACTGTAGCAAATAACAGGAACTCTTGATTTTCTAAGGTTGGATAATACCCAACTCTGTATACGTTTATGAACACGTGTTTCTGTGTGCATATGCATATCAATTTGTATATGCTCACCTTTCGATAACTATTGCTTCACCACGAGCTCTTTCTGATTCTTTGTGATCATCAAGATTGCTGCACATAACATGAGAGGGAAAACACCATGACCCCCCAAACCACAGCCTGGAAATCAACTCCCTGTTGGTGGAAAACAGTCTCAACTATACGTCACAAAGATGCAGGCAGCGATGTCTCCAGAGAGCTGCATGTATCTTTGTCCCCTGGTATGATTTCAAAGGGACAAGGTCTGTAGCTATGACTTTGAATCTTAGTAGGTGACACAGCCACTGAACTTGGTGGTGATATCACCAGTAGGCTTTCCATCTCAAGAAAGGGGTGGTTTCCATGTTGGTCCTCCTAGGATTTCCCTAACCCTTGCTCAGAATTGGCCTTCCATATATACTGATGTCTGCACAGCACTCTCCTGCACTGAGTTCACTATCAAGGGATTCAGTGGAAAGATTCTAGTGCCTTCCAGAGACCCAATTTATTTTGGTTTTTATTGTTACTGCTTCTTTCGTTCCATAAGTCAAAGGTAGAAATTTACAAACTAAGGTTATAAGGAAAATGAGACTCAAAGTTTGCCTTTGTTTTATTAAAACCTAGTCATAACTATCTAACTGTTTGAGCAATTCAACTGAAGCCTCAACACCATCCAGCACTGATAATCTAATCCTCACAGGCACACTCTCTGGTCTTCACTTTTGAATGAGCTTCTATCTCCAAGCCCTAGTGTGGAAGACAAAAGAAATAGAAGACCTGCTCCCTCACATGGCCCAGCAGCAACAATATTATAGACCTGAGTCTGTCCAGTGATTACACTTAGCTTCCAGGGAACCTACAGAATTTCTGCCTTTTATTCATTTGTTTATTTATTTGTCATTTTGGTTTTCCTAATGGTGGACCCAGACAATAAAACAGAGTTTTATCACTTTGTGAGCCACTGAGAATTGCAACTAGAAAGATGAGAGCTAAGCAACCTTCATTCTAATTCAAGCAAGAGAAACAAGGACACTCAATGCCTTACATGTCTGGGAGGCTAAACAAATGTCGTTATTAAAAACTGACAGTGATCCCTTTAAAAGTCAGCACCTGACACTGTTTTCTTGAGCCCTGACATTTTATGATTGTACAGAGTGCTGCTATGAGCTGTTTACTGAATTCTGATTGCTTCAAAATTATACTGGCATCATATCTGTAAAGCTCAAGACAGTAAAACCCCAAAGCCTTCATAACACTAGGAGAAATCTTCTAGAAAGAGCTCTACTTCAGAGAGCAATGAGCTTATGACACTTACCCCAGCACCTGGGCTGAGAAGACCTTTTGTATCCTTGATAGTGTGGCATCCATGAGTAGATTAGAATTACATTGTTAGAATTACTTTCTCACTATGAACCAATCATTGTTAGAATTATTCAGAAAATGTATGGCTATTAGAAATCTGATTCTATTATACTAATATAAATAGCTAGGCATTTTGAGTAATTTTTCCTTCCCCTTTCTGATGCCTCTCTTTTTATTCATAATTATAGTCAGAATCTCCAAATATTCGTAAAAACTGGATACGTGAGATTCATTTACAATTTGAAGTCGGATACTCTGTTAATTTTAGGATGTTTGAGTTTCCAGACTGAGGAGATTTCACTTTTAAATGGTGTAGCCATGTCGTAGAAAGCAGACATGGGCTGACTTTTAAGAGAACAGCTGCACAATCACCCCTCTCCTTCCAATTCCATTTCCTGTCCAACATAAAACTAGAATTACCCACACGCATATGACCATTGAAACTTCCATTCAAGAGAGAAAACAGCACAGTGACATTTTCAGCCTGAATCTGAGAGTTCAGTTAGTTTTATCCGATCTGTGAGGGCAACTGCATAGTTATGTCTCTGTCCAGGAAATATAAAATTATTCTAAATTGGTGGTGTCTAAGTCTTTATATCTGCAGACTCTGTGCCTTCTTCTGAGGTCACAGAGCACTTACTGTGGGACATCTCAGTAGACACCGCCATGCGGAGTGACTAGCTTCCACAGCTACACAGCTATGAAGGGTTCTCCAGTCTCCTTTCTGACTTCTACTGAACATACACACACACAAAAAAACTGGAGTGGAAATCAACTCCCACGTCTTACCAAAGGAAGACATAACCAGACAAGTCCTGGCATCCCCACCAACGAAGCAGCCTTACCCTCCTCTCCGCCCACAGTGCATTTTCACACAGGTTGGAAGCTTAGAATGAAATAACATTTTCAATTACAATCAAGCTTTGCTTCTCGTCATGCTTCAGTAACTATAGCTTGTACGATTACCATATGTGGTAGTTTGAAAGAAAATGACCTCCAAAGGGCAGGGCACTATTAGAAGGTGTGGTCTTGTTGTAGTAGATGTAGTCTTGTTGGAGGAAGTATGTCACTGTAGGGATGAGCTTTGGGGTCTGTTTTGCTCAAGATTTCCTCAGGATGACACTGAGACCTCTTTCTGATTCTGCAAGCCAAGATGCATGACACTCAGCTCCTTCTCCAGCACCAGGTTTGCCTGCACACCACCATGTCCCACCATGATGGTAACAGATTAAACCTCTGAAAATGTAAGCCAGCACCTCAATTAAATGTTTTTCTTTATAAGAGTTGCTGTGATCATGCTGTCTCTTCATGGCAATAGAAACCCCGAGACACCATAGCAAGATAGCTTTGCAATATACTCATACCAACACACACACAAAAAAAGTATATTCACAATCCTTGCATCGCAGAACTTTTTTCCCAGGTAAAGACAAAAATGCATAGCAATCAACATGATCATTAACTACTTTCTTAATTAGCTCAAAAACCCAACATAAAAGTTAGAGAACAGATAGTGACAGCAGAAACTTAAAGTATATTTCAATGTGTACTTCATAAAGAATGGGTAGAAGGACGGACTATGAGTCAGAACACTACTCTTTGTTGAATGCCTACTATGTAGAGATATGAGCGGCAGGGCTGTGTTTCCAGCACCCTGGCCATCTGGCTAGCTTATGCCCCGAAATAACAACACACAAACTGTATTCTTTTAACACTGCTTGGCCCATTTCTATCTAGCCTCTTCTAGGCTAACTCTCACACCTGGACTAGCCCATTTCTAATAATGTTTGTAGCATCCCATGGTGCACTTACCAGGAAGATTTTAGCCTACGTCCATCCCGGGTTGGAGCTTCATCGTGTGCCTCAGAGAGCAGAGCTCTCGCGTCCACCCTGGAGATGGGAGCATGGCGTCTCTCTCTGAGGCATCTGCCCTCGAGAGGAGAGCTGTGGAGTCTAAGTCTCACTTCCTCTTCCTTCCAACATTCTGTTCTGTTTACTCCTCCTACCTATGTTTTAACCTATGAGGTCCAGCCAAGCAGTTTCTTTATTACTTAACCAATGAAATCAACAGATTGATATATGACACTCCCACATCACTACCAAGTTGTAGACCATGCTTCAGAAATTAATTCATGACCATTCTCTCTCTTTGTGCCGGACAGCAACACACTGTGTTCAAGATGAGGAAGATGAAGAAGCTTGCTAAAGCAAACTTAACTAATAAGTGAACAGCATGCAGGTAAAACATGTTAGTCATAGAGGAGAAGTGTCTGGCTGGGGAGGAGCAGGAAGGATTGTGAAGGTTGACCCTCATGTGATTTAGGAGTTACCGGCTTTGAACACAAAATGTCTGTCTGTTGAGTCAAGCCATAATTGTAAGGTGAGCCTCACTAAGGGGATATGGAGTTAGAAATGCTTTTCACAGGGTGACCACTTTGCCTTTATTTGCACTTAACATAGGCTGGGTGTCTAGTATCACTCTAATTTGGTAGTTACCTGACTGTTCACCAAAGAAAACTGGATAATGAAACTTGAATTTGAGACTACATAGTTTCAATTCAAAACAAGAACTCAAAAGTTTGAGACGATTTCATGACATTATTAAAGATCACTGTCCTAGAAAAAACAGCCAGGCATCAATCAAATAAGCCTCATACAAAAGACTGAAAAAAGATAAAAAATTAATGTCAGTAGACCTTTAGCCAGTTTAACTCTGCACCATTTTTTAGACAAACAGCATTCATATGAATACTACTCTGTTTGTTCATAATCAATTCATAGTGTGAACAAGTACATGTGCGTATGTTTCCAAAGTCTGCACAGATCCAATCCCTGCTAACTGCCTTGAACATGGAATGTATCATCTGAGAATGCCTGCCCTCTGGCCTTACCAAACTAGAATAGATCTTTGTTTCTCAACTTAAAAATCTAAGCTCTGTCTCTAACTGTGCTAGGTGTGTGTATGTGTGGTGTTTTTGCTTGATTTATGCATATATGTGTTCCCATGCAGAGGTCAGAGGGTATCTGCTCTATCCCTTTCCACCTTATACCCTTCAGACAGGATTTCTCATCGAACTTAGGTTTTCTTGTACAGCAAGTATTCTTACCCATTGAGTCAAGTCCTCGATCCTAGGATTTAAGTGAAAAGCTAAATGTTAACCTCAAATGAGCCTTGTTCGAGCTCATGGTATCAGATAAATTGCCTAACCTACCTGGATTTCAAATTCTGAATCATTTAAAATAAGTGACTGTTCTCGTAGGGAGCAAAAGTTAATACTTTGTTGATGTTCTGAGCTACTATTCTCAACTGCTTTTCAAAAAATAGTGTATGTGAGGCTGTAAATGTGTGCATTGTGTTAGCAAGATGTATTCTATGCAATGGTGGTCAAATGATCTTCCATGATCTGTAGGGTGTTGTTTGAATAATAACTTGGAATGTAATTAGAAACTTAGAATTTCGATGTACCAAAACCTATTCTAACATTGACATTTTACTTTTACAAAAATGTTAATTAATGATGCTGTTCTTAAAGTAAAACTATTAAGTTGTCCCACATAACACCAAAAGGCAGGATTTTGAGTGAGTACATCCCATGTTACGCCTGCATTTTCGATAACACATGGGTAGGGAAATTTGCTCTGTCTGCTGTCTGTACTTTTAGAAAAATAGCTAAGAAAATGTGTGTCATCCATAAGTAATGCAGATGACAAGTGAGAACTCTGCAAAGGACCTTCTAATCAGTGTAAAAATAAATCAGGTCAGCTGAATGCAAAGGTGATGTTACACCAGCCCATGTGACCTCCGAAGTGTCTCTGGATGCCGTCCTCCCTTAATTCCTTTGCTTTCAGCCAAGCTTCCCAATCACAGTGAGGCCTCACACGTTTATTTATAAAATACTTCTAATTGCACCTACCCTCTACAATCACACGCAAGGTTGTAAGAAGTACTAGAATATTGCCTAGCACCATGTTTTGTGCCCACCGTATCGGCTCTCTTGCCTCTCAATAAAAATGCAAAAGTTGCTGACTTTATAAGCTATATTAGCTCACAGGGCCCAGTGAGTTTGTGTCTTCAATTTCTGTTTAGCCTCAGGTGTTTGGCTTATAGGCTGTTTACCTGAAATTTATCATCTGGATAGTGGCGAAATAAATGTCACTGCTTCTGAGAATTATGCTGAAACTGTGAGGAGCTGGCTAGCCATCACAGACTCGGTCTTGCTAAGGGCCCATTGTGATAAGACAGGCATGCACCGGCTTCAGCAGGACTTAAATTGTCGTTCCAGGCATCTCTGCCATTTGCCTTTATTTTTCTTGGGGAGGGGGGAGAACAAACAAACAGACAAACAAAAATATTCCTAACCCCTCAAATCTTTATATCTTTTACTGAGGGTGCTAAATGATCTCTTTTTTTCTGTGTAGATATGAAAAAAAGATATGGTCTCGCTTCTGGTGAGATTTTTCTCTGTGGGAGAGAAACTGAAATAACATTCGGAACGCAAATAGACTACAAATAGCTTGAGCCCTTTGAAATAACTCTTTCGATATTGATTCATTCCGAGGATGAAGCCAGCCCTCCACAGAACGAGACCCATGGATGCAGAATTCCTGGGAAACCTGAGATCTCTGGGAAATTCAAGCTTCCAGACGCACTTAGCAACATGTCCAGCAGCTAGGCACGCTTTAGCTACTTTCAGGTTCTTCTGGACACCGTGCCTCTCATTTTCAGGTGACAAGATTGGGAAGGAGGATGAAACAATTACTACCTTAGCTGTGATTAGTTGCTTTATGTATTTCACATAATTGACTAAACATGCTCATCTTTGAAGCTTACACACACACAGACACACACCAACATAGTGTCTTTGTTAAGTGGATTGGCTCCTGCTCACGAGAAGAAACAGAGTGTGAATTTTCAGAGAGCTGCCAATAGGAGTGCCGGGGGGGGGGGGCAGGATGTGGTCTGCTGTTCACTGACACCTGCTCAACACCGCTGCAACTTGTACCGCCGCTTCTAAGATAAAGCTAGAAACACAACAGACACCAATGTTAGGATGGGTAATACATAGTGATTAACACATAATGGAAACTGATGCAGAATTAGCCAAAATGCATGGCACTGACGAGGAAGTCCAAGTTGGAGCAAGTGATAAAAAGAACTAGTACAGAGTAATTCTGTTAGGGAAAATATTTCTCTGCTCCAAATGTGTTTGCAAGGATGACTGAAAGGTGCTCCCCAAAATTAACTGAGCATGTGATTTCCTCCAGTGTGAAAAGCACAGGGTCTGGGCGCTGGTATGACAGGATGGTGAGAAGCTTCAGTGTCTGTCAAATGAAAGAATAAGAGCATCGTGTCCGTGGTGGTCCAGTGCTTTCCCCATAACCAGACACCACAGTCTTATTTAAGGTGCCTCATAGTTCCTCTCAGTGTGCTTGTCAAAGAGTGGCAAAATTTTAAAAAAAGTTAAGCTGCTATCAAGCTAGATTGTGTGTCTAGAGTACTAATCCACCAGATCTTCTGTGCTTTGCCATTGCCCTAATATGATACATTCGTATGAAAAGTAGTATCCTTTCTGCATACCTTCTGGAGATCCAGGAGAACTGAACATGCACAGGGTTCACTAACACAGAAACAGGCTGGAACCTTCACACAGCAAAGTTGGGATTTTCCTGCCATTTTACATGATTGTAAAGAGGACTTAGCAAGTGTGTCCAGTTCACCAGTGCGGCATCTATGTCTAGGTTCAGGTTACTCAGAATTTAAATATAAATTCCTAACATGATCCACATTCAGGATCAATCATATGAAGGCACATATTTATGTATTTATGGAGAGAAAGGCCCTACACCAGGACTCTGCTTATCAAGGCAAGAACATAGGAAGGACATGTAGTAATAATTTTCCATCTTCATAAGAAATCTCTCTCTTTAGGAATTGCAGGACACCTGCCCAGCTCAACACGCATATGCCACAACAATGTGGCCTTCTGTTTTCTCATCTGTTCCTTAGGTTGTCTAAGAGAACCTTATTTAGAATTTTCTAACCTGGAATGTATTTAAAAAACATTATAAAGTAGAATAACTCTCACTTTTGGAAGCTCACAATACTTTATTCTCCAAGGCAAAGACACCTACCATAGTGTGGGCTCCAGTAATTAGCACTCTCAGTCTGTTGGACCATTTCTCTATGGCCTCTGAGGATCAGAATGGCCCTTCACCACTCACCACACACTCAGTCAGGTCCTGATACCACAGTGCTAAGGGCAGCCAACCTTTCCTGTGAGACAACAGTCTTTGTGTCACTAAAGATGTGAATGTCCAAGTCAGCTACCCAGGATACAGATCTGGGGTTTTCTCCCAACCCACCCGATTGTGTAATTATGCCATCTTTCAGGTCTAGGAAGTCTGGTGCCCATGATTTCCAAAGGAGATCTGTGGCACTTGTTTTGGGTGAGGAACCACGCTGACCCTCCAAAGAGAGTATCTAATTTCCCTTGCTTCCATTTCTTCAGTAAGAATCAACTGAAAAGTGGGAAGTGGTACCGGTGTGACTTCTACACCAGTAACATCTTCGCCATCTAACAACCAACTTGAACCACAAACCATGAACACTACAGTGACCTGACTTACAAAACAAGATTCTTAACGGTATCCAGACAGACACCATTATAATCTGACCAGTATTACAGCTGCTCCCAAAGGCTTGAGAACCTCAAACCTAAATCATCATCATCAACCTCTTCCCCTGGGCTGTCCCACAACAGACATCTGCTTCTTCCAATAAAGCCTCTTTCCAAGTTCCATCCTGCCTGCTTTGCCCCTTGATGCCAATATCTCGGTCCTGGAAACTTGACTGGGGCAATGCGGACATGAAGAAATGACAACGCTGGAAAAAACTGACAGTCCACATACAGAACATCTGGGATTAAGTGGACTATGCTCATTCTGAATGAAGACATATACCAGGAAACCATTGTATTTAGTATGTCCAGCACAAAGAAGGGAAGCTAGTCTCTAGAAAGGAGGTCTCTGAAGGGGAGCAGTATTGGACTGTAAACATCCAGGAAGAGGAAGATGCCTGCAATCCACAGTCTCTATAGAGACTGGTCAATCATTCATAAACACACATACTTGGACCAGAGGAAGGCTTTACCATCTGTCATGCCTCTGCCCTCCACCAAAGAATGCTTGCCATAGACATGGGTCTCAGGGATTGGGGACCTTGCTCATGTCAATAATTCACTCAGGGCTTCTTGTTCTCCAAGCCTTGAATCTTGGTAATTAGAAAAGATGAGACCTTGGATTAAGTCTGATTTGATCTTCATCATGTATATTACTCAGTATATACATGCATGTATATATGTTCCCTCATATATGTGTCTACATAACATGTACATGTTAAAGTGACAGACAATAGGGAAGCAAGGCTCACTGTGTCACAACTTAATCTTTTCAGTCCTCCCAGTTGCCCCTGGGAACTGTCTCCTTTACTGCTTTTGTTCTTTAACTTGAGTCATATCGTTTTATTGGACACTACCTAGATGTTTCACAAGCTATCTGAGCTCCAAGACACCTCAAAAGAAGCACATTTAAAACCTGAACAGAGCTCCCTTCCTACTACCACCTTCTGGATTCTGTGCGATGCTCTCTCCTTCCTGTTGGAGAAGTGGGCATGTATATATGGGTAATGATAAAGGAGGTAAGAACATCAGCCTGGCAAAGACTCATTGCTATCTTTATCTTAGGGAGCTTCCAGAGAACCAGCATCTCTGAGCCTCACAGAGAGGCTGTTACCTGGGCCCTTGCCTTGTCTGCAGATATAGTTCCTTTCATAAAGCCTGTTTACAGGAAAATGGAGGGGTGGCCTGAGTACATTTTGTGGTGAAATCAAGAAGCATAAAGAGTGGTTATTTGGTTTAATCCTTCATGATTAAACTGAAACTTTAATGTGGTAAACAGAATGTTAGCAAGCATTAAGTCCCTCGAGTCCTTAGGCTGAGGCTGGTTAGTGCCCTTGGTAATCTCCTAGGGATCTTCATGCACCAAAAAGTAATTTAAATTGCAACATAATTCAAGAGGTAGGAACAGAAAGTTGAAATAAGCCGTTTGGATCTTGTAACTGCACAAAACCATTGTATGTGAAAAGTATAGAGAAAAACAATTGGAATCATTTCAGGCTTTGAAAACTTATAATTACAGGTAAAGGGCTATTATGTTATTGGAACAGCCATTATAACTGAAAGGTACAATTTGGGATAATATATGTGGGGACATTAATATACCATCAGATTTTTACAGCACAAGCATCACAATGCATCCAATTTCAAATTAGAGGTTGCTTCCCTGTTTTTTTTTTTTATTTCTTGATTCTCTGCTTCTATTTTTAAGTAGAGCATTCATGTGAAATAATGACATCATTTCAAACAATCATAATAATTTTTGGCTAGGCACTATTCACTATCATTTAAAAGTCTTCAGGTCTTTAACATTATAGGAAAATAACAAAAGTCAAAATTACCCATCAGTACATTCTCCACATGACTGTCACCTCTAAGTTACTTAAGCTAATAGAATAGCACAGTGTCGTAGACCATCAGGGTTGAATAAAATCTAGAAATCATCTTTATTTACATTTTAGAATTTGCATTTAAATGAAAATGCATTTGATACTTTGGAGGCTGCTGAAACTGGATTAAGCTTCTCAACAACAGTGACAGTGAGAAAATATGAACAAAGTAAGAAAAACATGAGCCATATAAAGAACCAACAAAATCCTGTATGGACCACCACTTGGTCATTTGATGAAATCTGTAAGGGCTTGGACCTTTGCATGGTTTTAAGTTCTGCTACCATGAGAGTGCCTCAAAGATGATCCGAGAAGAAAAGAAAGAGAGAGAGGAGGGAATCCACCAGGAGCCAAATGTACCTTCGCCATACATGCCACATAGGTGCCATATGATTGAGGACTCGGCAGAAGATCTTGAACTCCATGTGCTTTTCTTATAGAGAGGTTTTTTTTTGGGGGGGGGGAGTTTCCTAGCCCTCCTCATCTACCCCAGAATCTACAGCAATGTCGATACTTGTTCTCTCTTGGAAGTAACTGAAAAATGAATAACAGCAACTTGGCACATGCTTGAATTTTTATTTTGAGCTGGGGTTAATTCTGGGTCAGTTTGCAAGTTGTTCATTCCTTGAGCAAGCTCACTTTCCAGATGAAGAAAATTCAGCCAGCTCAGTGCTTCACTGTTTGAAATCTCCAGTTCATACTAGTTAAATCATTCAGCCTGACTGTAGATATACCCACTCACAATCGCTGTGATCAAAATTCCAAACATGGCTATATAAGAGCTCCCATGATCCTGAAAATGCTGACCTGAATTGGACTCTTCTTTTACATTTGTTTTTTTGTTTGTTTGTTTTGTTGTTTTGAGTTTTTTGTGGAAGATGGAGTGCTGAAGGCTTAGGTGGCTTTCTCAAACGATGGTGCTTTATATGTTGTTTGAAATAAGAAAGAATTGTAGCTGCAGCAGTCATAATTCTGCAAGCAAGCCAGAGTGATGAGAAATTGACCAAAATTGACAAAGGGTTGAGATTGATACTAATAATGAATGTGGGGAATTGAAATATTTTTATCTTTTTAAAAATGTATGTTTATCATACGTTGATCTTTTCTGAATAAATTGAATATAAAAGTCACATTTTTATGTAAAACAATATATTTTCTGTCTCCAAAAATAATTTTACATGCAGATATAAAAAGGATTATGATAACAATAGTAAATTAAATTATGGCTAGCTATCTTGAACTACATCAGATATGTGGGTAGTGAGATACATTCTCTTGTGAGTCAAATAAACTTAGAAGTGGGCTTTGAGGGCATGCACTTAATGTATAATATATATTTGCATTAAATATTCTTGTGCAACACAGTACCATTTACAATGAATATATACAATGTTTGAATTTTCCTTCTGTCCTTTTGACAAAATACTCCTACAACTTGGTTGTATGTTACAGCCCGTCAATGAAGGAAGTTAGAACAGTAACATAGGAAGAGGCAGGAACCATGGAAGATTGCTGCTTACAGCTTTTTCCTCTAGGATTTCTCAGCTTTTTCTATTTTTCCTCTTTAAAAAAAACAATTTTTTTTGAGACAGGATTTCTCTGCATATCTCTGGCTGTCCTGGAAATCACATTGTAGACCAGGCTGGCCTCGAACTCACAAAGATCCACCTGCCTCTGCCTCACTGAGTGCTGGGATTAAAGGCATGCACCACCTCCACTCTGCTCAGCTTGTTTTTTCATAACACCCTGGACTATCTCCTGTCCCGTAGCACTGCCCATAGTAAGAGGCAGTCTTCCCCGTCTATCGTTAAAGAAGAAAACACCCCCACTAACTTGTTCACCCATAATCTAATGGAGGCAATCTCTCAAAAAAAGGTTTTCTCCTCCCAGATAAATCAAGCCTGTGCCAAGTTAACAAAACAAACAAAAACGCTGTACACACAATACATTTTTAGAAAAGTAAAAAGTGGGGAGATAACTCAGTAAAAATTTGCTGTATTTGCATGACAATATACCAAAATTGGTGGTGTAGGCTTAGACCCTCAGTACTGGAGAGCAGACAAAAACTGGCTCTTTGGGCCTTGACTGGAAACCACTAACTAATAATTGAGTCTAAAACAAGCAAAAGAGCCAGTCTCCAAAACCAAATCCTGAGGAACAACACCCAAAGTTGATGTGTAGCCTCCAGAAACATCAGCACACATGCATGCACTCATATGAATATATGAGAGTGCACCCACACAAACACACAAAATAAATAAAAGATAAAATAAAATTTAGAACTGGGAATGTAGTTTAGTGGTAAATGCTTGAATACTATACTCAAGGACATAAGGCTTGATCCCTAGCTCAGGAAGAAATATTAATACTAAAACAATAAATAGCAGTATGTGAAAAACAAAATTCAAAAGTACTAATAACACTTAAAATGACTTTGGCATTCTGTATGAAAACATATAGGAAATGCTGTCTATAAAGGACAGAAGACAAGTTAAAAGCAGTCATGAATGGGAATACTTACTGTTTCTTACAACTATTTGTGTTGGGAATATTCAATAATATCCTTTCTTAAAATAATCATGCACTCTGTGGAATGTATACATTGCAAAACTAAAGCACTTCAACTTGCCTGACATAGGATCTGTCTGGTTTTTTTACAGACTAAAGCCACAACATAGAAGAATAAAGTTTTCTGAATATTTGGCCTCTATTACCCAAGAAGAACTTTACTTGTTTGTTCCAGTCTTATTGGCTCTCCCATGGAGACTCAGCTCCCCATTTACATACCTTATCTTGCCAGGGTCTATGGGTCAGAAAAGAAGAAGCCAATCAATAGGATATTTGTCAAGGATGGAGTTGTCCAGTTTCCTCTTCTCTCTGTTCCTCACTACTCCTTTTTCTCTCTCCCAATCACATTTGCTAATGCCTGGGAACAAAGGACAGAATTTTGTAACCAGTATATATAATTAAAATACTGCAATGGAACTCACCACAGCATTTTAACACATTAGTTGATAACTGATAATAAAGGCAAAAAGTACAAAATGTTATATTGTTACAGAACTGTGAAACACATTCTCTTCCAAACATACACATGCAAGCTATGAGAAGTTCATTCACAAAACCTTCAAGAAAAGATAGCTTTCCAGTTACAGTCATGGAAGAATATTCTATGGAAGTGAAAACGACAGTTCACAAGGTCCCACAGCCTTGATTCGCATGTTCTCCAAGTACAGGCTTACATTCCCGCGTGGTTTTCCATTTTCAGATTGCATTTAATAGGCAATATGGCAGAGTTACAGAAATACTTTCAAAGCATGTGCACTCATAATGTACAAATAACTGTGTTGCAAATTAGCTGAATTATTCATGGAGGTTCAGTGCCAAACAGCATTATCTAGACCTGAATTCCTAACAGGTTGAGTTCATTTTTCAAAAACAAAATTTGACAGTTCTTTATGATGCCTGAGTGCACACACCACATCCAAGTTTATATAATGTTGAAGCTGTTGCAGGAAAAATGAAAGCCTCTGCCAGCCAGACTCCATGTTTCTGTAGTAAGGCCAAGCACAACTAGATGAAGACTTCGGACAGAAACATTCATTTGATTGACAAAAACGTTAAGGTGTAAACTGGAATATAAGACCCATTTGGGCCAGTTTTGTAGAAGTCAAGTGAAAAAAATAGTTTGATGTGTAGTAAAATAAAGGCCCAGCAAGGATAAATAATATAGTTAGGCAACTCACATCCTCGATGGCCAGAGGAACTGGAGAATGCCAGGGAGGAAGTAAGGTCAATGTCCTTGCCTGAACAGATTACCACATTCTGTTTTGTGTCTCCTTCAAACCTTTGTTAATAAAGATTAGTAGTCCGAGGTAGAAAATACCTTTGAAATTAAAACTAGGTTATTATTTAGCAAAGTCTCATAAATTATTTGTAACTTATGTTCCCTCTGCCCCCAAAAGAACAACTAGTGAGAGCTGCATTTGGTGGGGTCACTGCTGATCACAGTGGGCCCCACTTCTTAACCTGGATTATTTTTGTATGACATGTAAGCAAGGTTCATACTCACCCAGGCGACCTAATATCTCCTTTCTTACTCGCTCTAGGATTAAGAAGTCATAAGACACAGTATAGGTGTTCTAGATGAGTCTCTGGCTTTAACTAGAGTGTGGTTCTTATCTTTGATGATGGTTTTCAGTAATTTCTCCCTGTGCTGTCTGTACTTGCTAACCCTCTTCAGGAAGTGATGTCTAGTTTTCTCCCTAGGAACTTGGACAGACATTGTGGCTTGTTTGACACGACACCAGATATAAGTCTAGTCTTTAGTAGGCCTAGGAACATTTGCTTTTACTATCTCAAATGCCAGTGACCAGGTTCCAAAGAAACAAGTCAAGAATACTGGGCCAAAGTCATCTCTTAAAGCAGTGCTCCTGAGTAAAGTCTGAAGGTTCCTGCACCCCTAAGCCTGCAGCAGAAGCTGAAGTCTGGATGATTTTATAAGCTCAGCAATGTCAGCAAACTCTACAAAGGAACATGGGAAATAATACATTGCTGCTATTTTAATCCACTAAATTTAATATTTTCTGTGCAATGTGTAACTAAAATGCAAACATCCGCAAGCATAAAAATAGCACATAGGTGAAAAATATGATTATCAATACATATAATACTTGCTATATGATTTTCCATTTAAAATAACATACCATATGAAAAACAGAACCAGGGATTACCATAAATTTGTATTAAGTATTCTGAAGTTGTAGTCTTGTGAAAGTTAGGGTACTCTTCTAGTTTGTAAAGATTAAGGTAGGACTATTTTGAGGGTAGGGGCAGTGTGCAGTGAACAGAAATAAGTAACCAAACCAAACAAAGCAATCACAGGTCTTGTCATAATACAAAAAAATTAGTCAATGTAAATATGAATGTTTATATAAATCAATATAAACATTCAGTTACATCACACTAAAATATTACTAGCCCAGGTGCTAAGCCTGTGCTGTGTTTCTCTTAAAATATGAATGAAAGAAATTAAAACATGCCCACCCCTGCATGCACCAATATAGGCTTCATGAAAAGTAGAATCTTGTGTCCTTCTTGCATCTTGTTTCCTTTGGTCGGTTCTAAAGGAAAACTCTAGAGACAGGAAGGATTAGGTTTGCTCCACAAGGAAAATAAAGAATTTTGTAAAAGACAGTGTGCTTTCTTGTGTCCAGACTTTATTTCCCCAGTATGTAACACAGAGTGAATATTTTTTTCATCTGCCATATTCCTTTTGTAGTTCACTGATTATATAACAGACCCAGTTTTACAAAGACTGCTCCGAAAAGCTTCAAATGTCTATAGATGATATTGATATATGATTCATACTCTGCTTAATGTTCCCTTCAATAGTGATTTTAAATGAGAAAAACTGTAGGCCCAAAGTCCCAACAATCCTAAACATTCAGTGACCCAAATATGTATAACACAATTTCCTAATAATTGAGCAATTCAAAGATTAACTCAAGAAACAATAACCCAAGAGACTTTCTGAACTCTCTACTTCATACAACAAAGAAACACTGCTGATTCTTCATGAGACAGGAAACTCAGAAGACACACGTGTGGTCAAATGGAATTCTGGGGAAAGACAAAAAGGTTGAGACCAAGTCCTTGATTAAAATTTTGTTCTTCCTGAGGTGCAGAGAAGATGTGGGGGAGAGACTGGAAGTAGACAAGGGACGGGAAATTGTGACCAGAATGTGAAATTAATAAATAAACATTAAAAAACAAAAGTTAGAAAAATGTAATCAATAAAAATAAAAGGCTGGGCAGTGGTGACGCAGATCTTTAATCCCAGCACTCAGGAGGGAGAGGCAGGTGGATCTCTGTTAGTTCAAGGGCAACCTGGTCTGCAAAACTAGTTCCAGAACAGGCTGTAAAGCTACAGTAAAATCTTGTCTCCTAAAACAAAACAAAAAAAAAATGTAGCCAATGTTGTGCAAAAATACTTCACATAAAATTTAAAACACTGTAAAGAGAAACTGAGAAAGACACAGGTAGAGAAAAATACATCCCATACTCATGGATTAAAAGAGTCAATATTGTGAAATGGCTATTTTACCAAAATCAATTAAAAGATTTTATGCATTCTTAATAAAAGTCTCCCAGTCAGTGGGTTGCCTTTTTGTCTTAGTGACAGTGTCCTTTGCTTTACAGAAGATTCTCAGTTTTAGGCGGTCCCATTTATTCAATGATGCCCTTAACGTCTGTGCTGCTGGGGTTATACGTAGGAAGTGGTCTCCTGTGCCCATGTGTTGTAGAGTACTTCTCACTTTCTCTTCTATCAGGTTCAGTGTGTTCGGGCTGATATTGAGGTCTTTAATCCATTTGGACTTGAGTTTTGTGCATGGTGATAGATATGGATCTATTTTCATTCTTCTACAGATTGACATCCAGTTTTGCCAGCACAATTTGTTGAAGATGCTCTCTTTTTTCCATTTTATAGTTTTAGCTCCTTTATCGAAAATCAGGTGTTCATAGGTTTGTGGGTTAAAGTCAGGGTCTTCTATTCGATTCCATTGGTCGACTTCTCTGTTTTTATGCCAATACCAAGCTGTTTTCAATACTGTAGCTCTGTAATAGAGTTTGAAGTCAGGGATGGTAATGCCTCCAGATGATCCTTTATTGTATAAGATTGTTTTGGCTATCCTGGGTTTTTTGTTTTTCCATATAAAGTTGATTATTGTCTTCTCAAGGTATGGGAAGAATTTTGATGGGATTTTTATGGGGATTGCATTGAATCTATAGATTGCTTTTGGTAGAATTGCCATTTTTACTGTGTTGATCCTCCCAATCCAAGAGCAAGGGAGATCCTTCCATGTTCTGGTGTCCTCTTCAATTTCTTTCTTCAAAGACTTAAAGTTCTTGTCAAATAGATCTTTCTCTTCCTTGGTTAGAGTTACCCCAAGATATTTTATGCTATTTGTGACTATCGTGAAAGGTGATGCTTCTCGGATTTCCCTCTCTGTTTCCTTATCCTTAGTGTATAGGAAGGAAGGCAACTGATTTTTTGGAGTTGATTTTGTATATTGCCACATTAATAAAGGTGTTTATCATCTGTAGGAGTTCTTTGGTAGAGTTTTTGGGGTCGCTTATGTATACTATCATACCATCTTCAAATAACAAAAGTTTAACTCCTTCCTTTCCAATACGAATCCCCTTGATGCCCTTAAGTTGTCTTATTGCTACTGCTAAAACTTCAAGCACTATATTGAAGAGGTATGGAGAGAGTGGACAGCCTTGTCGTGTTCCTGATTTTAGTGGGATGGCTTTGAGTTTTTCTCCGTTTAATTTAATGTTAGCTGTCGGCTTGCTGTAAATAGCTTTTATTATACTCAGGTATGACCCTTGTTTCTCTAATCTCTCCAAGACCTTTATCATAAAGGGGTATTGAATTTTTTCGAATGCTTTTTCAGCATCTAATGAAATGATCACATGGTTTTTTTCTTTCAGTTTATTTTTATGATGGATTACATTGATAGATTTGCATATGTTGAACCAGCCTTGCATCTCTGGGATAAAGCCTACTTGATCATAACGGATAATTTTTTTAATGTGTTCTTGGATTCGGTTTGCCAGTATTTTATTGAGAATTTTTGCATCGATGTTCATGAGTGAGATTGGCCTGTAATTCTCTTTCTTGGTTAAGTCTTTGTGAGGTTTTGGTACCACTGACTGGGAGAAGATCTTTACCAACCCCGCAACTGACAAAGGTCTGATCTCCAAATTATATAAAGAACTCAAGAAACTAGACTGTCAAATGCTAATCAACCCAATTATAAACTGGGGCACTGAGCTGAACAGAAAATTCTCAACAAAAGAAGTTCAAATGGCCAAAAGACACTTAAGGTCATGCTCAACTTCCTTAGCGATCAGGGAAATGCAAATCAAGACAACTTTAAGATAGCATCTTACACCTGTCAGATTGGCTAAAATCAAAAACACCAATGATAGCCTTTGCTGGAGGGGTTGTGGAGTAAGGGGTACACTCATCCATTGCTGGTGGGAATGCAAACTTGTGCAACCACTTTGGAAAGCAGTGTGGTGGTTTCTCAGGAAACTTGGGATCAACCTACTCCAGGACCCAGCAATACCACTCTTGGGAATATACCCAAGAGAGGCCCTATCATACAGCAAAAGTATATGCTCGACTATATTCATAGCAGCATTGTTTGTAATAGCCAGAACCTGCAAACAACCTAGATGCCCTTCAATGGAAGAATGGATGAAGAAAGTATGGAATATATACATATTAGAGTACTACTGAGCAGTCAAAAACAATGACTTCTTGAATTTTGCATGCAAATGGACGGAAGTAGAAAACACTATCCTGAGTGAGGTACGCCAGACCCAAAAAGATGAACATAGGATGAACTCATTCATAATTGGTATAAATAAAGGACATTGAGCCTATAATTCGTGATCCTAGAGAAGCTAAATAAGAAGGTGAACCCAAAGAAAAACATATAGTCATCCTCCTGGATATTAACTTTCATCAGGCGATGAAAGCAGACAGAGACAGAGTCCCACATTGGAGCACCGGACAGAAATCCCTAGGTCCAAATCAGGAGCAGGAGAGAGAGCACAAGCAAGGAACTCAGGACCGCGAGGGGTGCACCCACACACTGAGACAATGGGGATGTTCTATGGGGAACTCACCAAGGCCAGCTGGCCTGGGTCTGAAAAAGCATGGGATAAAACCCGACTCTCTGAACATAGCAGACAATGAGAACTGCTGAGAAGTCAAGAACAGTGACACTGGGTTTTGATCCTACTGCACGTACTGGCTTTGTAGGAGCCTAGGCAGTTTGGATGCTCACCTTACTAGACCTGGAAGGAGGTGGGAGGTCCTTGGACATCCCACAGGGCAGGGAACCCTGACTGCTCTTTGGGCTGATGAGGGAGGGGGAGTTAATTGGGGGAGAGGAGGGAAATGGGAGGCGGTGGCGGGGAGGAGGCAGAAATATTTAATAAATAAATAAAAAGAAGTATACAGAAAAATAAATAAAGTCTCAGTGAAATTCTTCAGAGAAAATTTTAAAAATTAAAATTCACATAGAAGTACCGATAGTCAAAGAAATCTTGAGAAAAAAAATTATACCACTGTGTCAACATATATGGCTTTATATATAACTTTAAGTTATACTATATTAAAGCAACATGAATTGCACTGGCACAAAAAACAGACATGTAGATGAATTGAGTTGAAATCCCAAATACAAATCCACACGATTAAAAACACCTGACTTTTGATAAAGATGCCAAAAGCAAAACTCAGAGCACAGATACCCTCATCGACAAATGATTCTGGAAAAAAACTAGGTAACTACAGACAGAAACTAAAACCTTGTTTCTCATTCCACACAAAATTCAACTCTAAGTGTGTCAAAGGTATAAGACATGAATCTCTGGAACTGCCAGAGGAATAAGTAAAGAGTGCACTTTAAGATATAAGCAAAGGGTAAGTACTTTCTGAGTAAGCTTCTAATACTCAGAAAATAAAGCCTGTAATCAACAAATAGAATTTTATCAAATTAAAAGCTCTTGGACAGGAAAGGAAACTGTCAGCCAAATGAAGAGAAAGCATAAATAAAAGGAAAATCCTACCAGACTCACATCATTGGATTAGTAGCCAAATATACAAAGAACTCAATAAACTAAACATAAAGAAAATGAATAGTCTGATCAAAGCTTGGATCATGGAATTAAACACAGAGTTCCCCAGGTGAAGACATATAAAACCAATTTAAAACTGCTCTGAGATTCCGAATCAAGCCTGTCAGTTTGGCTATCAAGTAGTCAAATGACAATAAATGCTAATGTGATTGTGAGGAGAAAGGAACACTCCTCTACCATTAGAAAGAGTATTTTAAAAAACTAGGAGTAGGAAGGCCAAATGACCCAGCTTTTCCCTTTATGACCATAAAGCTAAGGGACTCTCTGTCCTCCTGCAAGGATACTGGCACAACCCTCTTCATTGCTGATCCACTTAAAATAACTATAACATTGAATCACCCTGGTTGTTCATCAACTAATAACTGGAAATGGAAGGATATTACATAACATGTAGTAAAATTTTATTTAGCTCTAAAGAAAAATAAAATTTGTAGGAAAATTGATGGAGTCAAAAATATTATACTAAGTGAGGTAACTTAGTAGAATTAAAAAGACTATTTTTGCATATTCACCCTCATATGTGCAATTTTAGAATTGTGTGTTTAATTTGAATGGCTTTAAAATCTTTTAATATAGAAATGGCTTTTAAGAAGTGGGGACACAGCTTTTTTCCAATATATTTAATTTAAATAACTTTTTAAAATTTATTTTACATACCAACCACTTTCCCCTCCCTCCTCTCCTTCTGTCTCTACAAATGGTGAGGTGAGCATTTGGGGAGGTGTCTGGAGGAAGTGAGGAAAATAAAGTCAATATACATTACATATTTATATAAACTTGTCGAATTAAAAAATATACTAAAAATTAAAATAAAAACTGTACACTTAAACATTCAAATATACATCCATAACATACATACTTCCCAGTGTTATAATGATTTGATTAGTGGCATTGGGAATTAATTAAATTCTAGGTGACATAGGCACTTTAGGAACACTTAGAATGCAGCCTACCGTGTACATAAGAAGTGAGCATAATACTACAGAAACACTGAATTTAGCTTGAAAATGGTCCAAAATTTTCACAGAGGGAGAGACTTTCGCTCTGTATTAAGAACAGCTTTGTAATTGGATACTGGGAAATGGAAAACAGATAAGCCATTGTAGAGTGAGAGAAGCTAAAAGGGTAAGTTCCCTGCACTTTGAAAGTAAGTCTACATGCCTCACATATAAAATATCATCAAGCCAATTAGGACCAGATTATAAGAGGCTGCATGGCTCTAAAGGATGAAAAGTCTCACAAAAGCGCTTGTGATTTTTGAGAAAAACATAGAAGACATCAGCTATCTGTTTCTGAGAGTCAAACAAAACAATCTAGCCAACAGCAACAGATGCTCATCCTCTTCCAAAGCACAGGAACATTCTCCAGGATGCTGTTAGCAAATAAAATTTTAACATATTTTTAAAGATAGATAATGTACAAAGAATTTTCCTAACCATAGGAAAAAGTTAGATATTCATAGCATAAGAAGCATTGAACAACCCAAAGATTTGTGTAAAGTAAGCAACATAACAGTGAATCAAAGAAAAATCAAACTGGAAATTATTAAATATTTCAGGACAACAAAAAAGAAAATAAATATATCTTACCAAAACCTATGCAACATAGAGAAGTAGGTAAGACTTATAGTTGCACACCATTGCCTTTAGAAAAAGAACAAGCTCAAATTATACACTATTAGGTAGCCCAGAAAGACAAGCTCTCAAGGCTACCTCCAGGCTTTGAAGGAAAGCTCCACAACATAGTGAGACTGAACTTATGGTTTTTCTATCTCAGGAGTACAGAATAAATTCACAGATGTGCTGTTTGGCTCATGTTTTTTTTTTTTTTTTTTATTTTATTGTCCTCTGATTTTCTTCTAGGTTCTTATTCTTTCCAGTTCTCCTTTGTTATAATTCTCTGTTCCAATTCTCCCCTGCTTCTTTGTTTGTCTAGCTTAACTACATCTTTTACAGGAGGCTTGAGTAAAAAGAAAAAAATTATAAGATTACCAAGCACATTCCTTGGGTAAACAATACAGATCGAGCCATTTACCATGAAAGCACAAGATTTCAAGGTTTCTGGTGTAAGACTGTCAGCAGAGGCCAGGGCACAGAGTCTGGTGAGACAAGCTGAGAGACATAGGTCTTTATCAGCCAAATTTGGCAAGCAAAGAATTAGCTTTTTATGTTGCTTTGTCTTAATAACCTTGGTTAGACATCTGCAACTCTGACCTTATTCATATCTGTAAAAATTTTCTATTTGCCGAAATATTTAGTCTAGTTTGAACTTGCTCTGAGGTAAAAATGAGCTCGTTGTATATAATTTGAGTAAAAGAAACAAAGCAGGCTTTTAAGTATCCTATAGTCCTCATAATAGATTAGTTATGAATCATATTCTAGTATATTTTATATATCAAAAACATACAGATTAATGAGAAGTCTTCTTCCTGACGACCCACAGATAGATGTACCCATGAGATTTGAGATGCAATCATGAGATTACATATTCACATCACATGAGATTGCACACTACAATGCATGTATTGAAGAGAGGCCATAGCTGCTTTTGCACATGTGAAATTACAGATAGAAACAACAGTTTTCAGAGTCGGTGACCCCACTGGCCTTTCCTGATGAGTTTCCCCTCCATCAGAGAATCATTGCTCTGGTGGGTTGATGTCTGAACACTAGTTGTTACCTGCTGCAACTACCATAGCCTCCAACAATACACAATATATAAATGTGTATATTTAAAAATACAGATACTCACATGGAAATTAAGTCACTTTGGCTGCCAGTGTTACCACAAGAGCCATAAAATAACAAAATCTCAAGTACCAGACACAAGAAATATTTTTGAGTTGTTGGTCAGGGTTGTCCAGTTGATCCCTTAAACATTATAGACCCATGATTTCCTCTCAGGATTGAGGGTGGTCCCTCTTCCTGAAAACAGTTCACTCGTAGGATATTGGATTCTGATGCTTTGAGCTGCTTCTGACCTGAAAGCCTCTTTCCTATAGTCTAGATTCCACAGTTCCAGAAAATACTATGAAAGTTACCAAGGAGGGGAAGCACTAAACAGTGCAACCCAGATACAACATCTATGAGCCATAATTACCATAATTGTACACAAATTACATAATTTGTGTGTGGTAAAACACTCACAAATGTAAAAGTGGCAAGCCTGTCCATGGTTAATTAATTTAATTAATTTAAGGTAATTAGAC
Organism: Microtus pennsylvanicus; assembly: GCF_037038515.1. NCBI lineage: Eukaryota > Metazoa > Chordata > Mammalia > Rodentia > Cricetidae > Microtus > Microtus pennsylvanicus. The sequence goes on along the minus strand of NC_134590.1, from coordinate 73,325,895 downwards.
TTAAAGTCCACTAAACAGGAGGGAAATCATGCTTTGTACTAGAAACCTATTCATCTTCCTGGGATTAGTAAGGTCATGAACTTTAGAAAAGAATGTATTATTGGCACTTTCTAAATCATCATATTTCCTCACTGTATTCTACATGTTATACTTATACCCACAGATAAATGTAGTTATCACCCCTCATCTAGAAGTCTCTCTTTACAGCAAATGGAGACCATCACAGAAAGCTACAACAGGACACAATGCAGATATCAATAGACGATGGGGGAGCTCAGCCCTAACAGATACATCTACATCACAGATCCTGCATCTATGGATCAGTAAACATCATGGAAGAGGGGGCAGAAAGATTTTAAGGGCCAGAATGCCAGGAACTAAGAAGCAAATCATCCCACATAGAAATGGCTGCATAAACAATACTAGAACAACAGCAGTGCTAATGGACATGTTAACAACAGGGAAGGGAGGCAGACAAAAAGACTACTACAGGCAACATTAATGCCTAATAGGAGAAGGAAATTAGCCTTTCTTAAAAAGGAACTTATTGGCTGTCCAATGCAGAGCAGTCATATCTCTCTCTCTCTCTCTCTCTCTCTCTCTCTCTCTCTCTCTCTCTCTCTCTCTCTCTCTCTCTTTCTCTCTCTCTTCTCTCTCTCTCTCTCTCTCTCGCGCGCGCGCGCACGCACACACACACACACACACACTCACACACCCAAAATACATTAATAAATACAAACCACCACAAATGAACTTAGGACATTGTATTTTTATGTATTTGTGTACATAAACATATTTTCTGTGTATGGGTAAAATAATAATCAGAGAAACTGGACTCAAATTATTCATACTTCAACCTCCCAGGGATTTGGGTAACATACCCAGTTAACAATTGTGATTACCTAGATAAAAATGGACAAATTCATTGAGAAACAAAAGTTTATTGGAATTTCAATTGTATTTTAGTAAATAAAGACTTCCTGAAGATCTGAGAGTAAAACAGTCCCACTGGTAGCCATATAGACCAGGTTATAGCAGCACACACCGTTAATCCCAGTAGCCGCAAGCACCTTTAGTTGCCATAGAAATCAGTGATGACTTAGAAATGCAGACTATAGGCATGACTGGGAAGGAAACTTATCTTTTCCATTTCCCAGAAAGGAAAGCCCTGCTTGTAGTGATGCCCCAAGCTAATTCAGTCAAGCATTTAATGAAAAGCAAATAACCAATTTATTTCAAACTTTTTAAAAAGTTAAAAGAATACTCCCTAATTGTAGACTAGAAATTCAGCATGAAACTGGTACCAAGGTGACATCACTTTATGAAGATTAGTGCAACAATTCTCAACAAAAAAACTAGTATTCACAGCATATTAAATCATGCAGCATATTAAAATGACTGTATGTCATAACCAATTAACATACATTCTTGTAATGTAAGAATGGCACAGCACAGAAAAATTGGTCAATGTAGTACAGCACAGGAACAGAATAAGGGGGAAGTAATCATTTCAGCTGAGACGGGAAAGCATTCGAGAAATCAATACTCCTTCATGATAAAAATGTTCAATGCCTAGCAACAGAAAAGAAATACTTTCTTGTAACAATAGCCTATCCTAGAAATTTCTGAGGCACATTCTCAATGGTGAATGTTTGCTACAGGACTTTATTTTAATAAATAAATTAAATGATATGCCCACTTTCACTACATATATTCATCATACTACAAAAGTTCTAGATAGAGCCATTAGAGAAGGGGAAATGCATACAAATTGAAAAGGAAGAAGTAAAATTAATTCTATTCACTGAAGATGTGATCAGACATGTAGAAAGTACCAAATAATCTACAAAATATTAATTGGAATTAATGAACCCCACAAAGTACCAAAATAAAAAATGAATACACAGAAAAGAGTTGGATTTTTATGTTAATAAAATTTATTTATCTATATTAACAGTTGGGATTTATATATGAAAAGAAAGACATGCAATCAGAGGAAGAAATTTTAAAATACTATTAAAATATAATTAAATACTTTTATTTTGCCTAATTACATTATTTAAAACTTCCCTTTCCTCACTCAAAATCCTCTCATATATCCTTCCTTGCTCTCTTTCAAATTCATGACCACTGCTTTCAGTAATGTTGTTACACACATATATTCATATATATATATATATATAATATATATATTTATACATATATATATACATATATAGAACCTGTTCAATCTGTATAATAATTATTTCTTCTGCTTTCAGCATTCCTAGTGCCTGTAGTTTTTAGGAGGTAAACAAGAGTTTCCTAATTGGACTTAAAACCCTTTCAAGGGAAGATCATGCCTGGTTCTGGAAAATTAGCCAATGATCACAATGTATCATTCTAAAAGAAATCATACGCCATATACCTCAGAAGTTTCATTTCAGAGTATGTACTTAAAAGAAAGAAAACCAAACAATTGAGATTGTGTTTGTACCTTCATGTCCATAGCATTATTCACGATGGACAAAATATGGAAGCAATGTGTGCCCAGTTCTCTGTAAGAAAAATGTGGTATGCATGCATGTGCACAGAGCACCACATTACCACACATAGGCTAAAGGAATAATGAACAGAAAGAAGACTTGAAGCATCATTCAGTAAGTAAGAGCACTTGCTCTGTAAGCATGAGGACCAGAGTTCCACTGACAACACCCCCTGAAGGAAATCCAAACATAGTCAACCCAATTACAGTAGACTGTGGCTCCATGCTGGGGGTAGCAGAAACAGAGAGCAGAGGACAAGACCCAGGGCTTGATCACCAGACAGTCTGCCTGCACAGATGAGCTCGAGATTCTTTGAGAGATACTGTCTCAAGAACAGAGTGTAAGAGAGCAGGACACCAATGTCCTCATCTAGCCTCACAGGTTTGCATGCGCACATACAAACTCAAGAGCATCATCATAACACAGATATACACCAACAAAGAGTGTAATGAAGACAAACACCTTTATCAAGGTTCGAGAAGCTGGCAAATGCAAATGAGGGCATGCTTAGTGGGGAGGGTTTGCTTGTTGATGCTAAGATGGAGTTTGATTGCTGCATCCCCTACAGATCAGCTTTAGACTACAAACTGCTCAGAACAATTTCACCGTGACAAGCTGATATGATCTAGCCTAACAAATTACTCTAGCCAGGGCTTGAGACACGCCCCGCACTTTCTCATTATGCAGAGACTAGACAACGAATGATACAGCTGCTACCTCTCCCATAACTTGACCATTAACCCAATTATTTCTTTCCAGGATGCCCTAAGAATGATGTAGTCCCCAGACAGCAGGAAGTAAATCTAAGCAAATGCCATCCACATTCCCAAGAGGTAGTGTGTGTGTGTGTGGGGGGGGTGGTTCTTTCACTGGGTTATGGATGTTTGTCATTGTTTAGGGAGATTGTTTACAAGTTGTTATTGGTAATGGTCAGAAAAAAGCTAAACAAAAGAAATTAGATTCAAGGTTCTTGATTTGAAAAAAAAGGGGGGATACATATATGATAGGATAAATTCGTAGATTTTCAAATCTACTCTGAAAAGAAAAAATGGAAGATATGATAAGATAAAAAAGATAGATTATTGAATCTTCTTTTAAAAAGCAACTACTATTTTTAAATATTTTACATTGGATCGGACATTTGTATATTCTATACACTTTTTATATTGATACAAATTTGAGATTAATTTTGTTAGACCATACAGTACATATGTTTCTACTCTTGTTCAAGGTATTTAACAATGTAAGGCAAATTTCCAGTCTTTGAAAGTTATTATTTCAACTGTTTAGGAAAATCAGGAAATGCAGCTTAGTAATTAGTCACCTATTGCAATAGAGTTTGTAGTCACATTAGGTATGTTTCATGGTCAAACAGATATATTTAAAATACTAAATAGACAGATTGTCTTCAAACATTTCAGAGATCTACAGAATACAGCATTTAAGATGTTTTAATAATATAGATTCTTCTTTTTCTCTTTACAACAATGAGACCTTTCTGCTTCTGGCAGCACCAATCTACTTTAGAGAAGATAATGGACATAAAAAATTTGGGTGACTGTCCAGGCAACCAGCTGTTTCTGTCATTTCTCACCTTTTTTGGAAGTCTCTTACTTGCATTTCCTGCTTGCTCAGATAATATTATTTTTTTCTTAGGCCTCTTGTAGAGGTGAAGAATATATAGTTTTAGTTATAGTTATAGTTTTCCTTGTTTACCAGATGCAGAAATCAAGTTATAATAGAAAGTAAATTAAGTACAAAATTTGGATAACCAAGATAGAATAGGTATTAGTATTTTCTCTGAATTTGTCAAGTGCAAATAGACTAGACATTGTTAATGTATTTATTGCCTGTTTATAATATATATATATATATATATTACTTATTGTGTATAGTTTTTCTCATATTACTTATAACCTCTTTAGACAAAACATGGGAAATGTAGTGATATTTCATTTGTATTTTAATAAATAAAGCTTGCCTGAAGACCATATGCAAAATGGCCACAATAGTCAGCTATACAGACCAGGCAGTGGTGACACACAACTTTTAAACCTAGCAGTCATACTAGCTAGCCACAGAGGCCAGGCAGTGGTAGTACATACTTTTAATCTCAGTACTAGAGAGGAATATAAGGCAGGATGAGACAATAACTCAGTCTCTTTTGGTCTGAAGATTTCATAGAGGTAAGAGTCCTCTAGTGGTTTGGTTGCTTCGCTTCTCTGATCTTCAGGTTGAACCCCAATATCTATCTCTGGGTTTTTATTAATTGTGATACAAAGAAAACTTAATACTAACGAACCATATAATGAAAGTGGATAAGGTGATAGGTCTATACATTATGTGTATTTTAACACAAAACAGTGTTATTTATAAATGATAGTAGAGAAGATTTAAAGCAAAGAATGCTATAATGCTTTCTGTATTTTAGGAAGATAAATCAGAAATATGGACACAAGATAGAAACAGGAAATAAAATAGAAACTCTTGAGTGAAGGCATGAAAGAAAATAACACTTCAGTGGGAGGTTGTAGTGCCCTCCATAATCCTAGTAGGAGACAAGTAGCGAGAACTTGTGAGCAATGTGAGAGGTGACCCAGAAGAGAGGTAGACAGCTATATGATGTCTTGACAATCAAATTGAAAGGAGCAACAATACTAATCAAACAGAAAAGGAAAGAGCAGGCAAGGATGTAGAATCAGTGTAGTAAATGGGCTGAAGGGAAACTTTCACAAGAAAGTCTCCAGTGGTTGCTGTTTAGAAACTCATGACTTCCTGGACTAAATGCCCATGCTTCTATAATATGACACCTGTTCTTTCTCTCTCTCTCTCTCTCTCTCTCTCTCTCTCTCTCTCTCTCTCTCTCTCTCTCCAACATATATGATAAATCACTACAGACAATATAAACAAACCAAAAAAATCTCCAATAATATATTGTCTTATTTAGGGTTTCTAATGCTGCTACAAAACACCATGACCTGGGCACAGGAGACCACTTCCTAAATATAACACCAGTAGCACAGAAACTGAGAACAATTAATAAATGGGACCTCCTGAAAATAAGAAGCATCTGAAAGGCAAAGGGCACAGTCAATAATACAAAACAGAAACCTACAGAAAGGGAAAAGAGCTTCACCAACACCACATCTGTCAGAGAGATGATTTGCAAAATATATAGAGAACTAAAGAACTGGACATCAAAATACCAAATAACTGAATTAAAAATGGGGTACAGATCTAAACAGAGAAGTCTCAGCAGAAGAAACTCAAATGGCCAAAAGACAACATGGTATGTACTTACAACCCTAGATAATCTAGGTAAAAAAGAGGGCTCTAAGAGCGATATACATGGAGGGCCCCAGTAAAGGGAAATAGTTAAGATTTCCTGAGTAAACTGGGGGGTGGGGTAAGAAGAGAGAGCATTGACAATGGTAACATAAGGGCTCGAGATGGCTGAGTTGGGGGAGGCATAGAGAGGGAGAGCATTCTTGATAGAGAGACCCATTATGGGGTTAGGGAGAAACTTGGTGCTAGGGAAATTCCCAGGAATCCACAAGGATGGCCCCAGCAAGGAATCCTAGCAATAATGGAGACAGTGCATGAACTGGCCTTCCCCTATAATCAGATTAGTGACTACACTAATTGTCATTATAGACCCTTCATCCAGTAACTGATGGAAGCAGATGCAGTGATCCACAGCCAAGCACTGGGATGAGCTCCTGAAGCTCAGTTGACAAGACAAAGGAGGGATCATATGAGCAAGGGGGGCAGGCATCAAGATCATGATTGGGAAAACCCCAGAGACAGCTAATCTGAGCTAGTGGAAGCTTACAGACCCTGGACTGACAGCTGGGAAACCTGCATGGGACCAAGCAAGGCCCTCTGAATGTGGGTGACACTTATGTGGCTTGATCTGTTAGGAGCCAGGTCTTATCATGATGCATGAACTGACTTCTTGGAGTTCATTCCCTATGGTGGGATACTGTGTTCAGCCTTGATACAGGGGAAGGAGCTTAGACCTGCTTCAACTTTGTTGACTCCCCAAGGAAAGCCTTACCCCTCAGAGGAGTGGATGAAGGGTGGGATGAGTGAGGGAGGGTAGGAGAAGAGGAAGAAGGGGGAACTAGAACTGGTAGGCAAAATGAAAAAAAATATAATTTAAAAAAACACCAATAAACTAGTTGCTAAGGAAAGGGTTTATTTACTTATACTTCCAGATCATAGTCCGTCATTGGAGGAAGTCAGATAAGACAAGAACTATGGAACCTGAAGGCAAGAACTGATCTAGAAGCCATGGAGGGGAGCTGGTTACTTTCTTGCTTCCTATGGTATTTTAGATCTTTCTTATAGAATCCAAAACTACCAATCCAGAGATGGCACCAACAACAATGGGCTGGGTACTTCCACACTGATCACTAACTGAGAAAATGCTTTACAGCTGGGTATCGTGGAGGCATTTCCTCAACTATGGCTCCTTGCTCTCTGACGACTCTAGCTTATATCAAGTTGACACACAAAACCAGTCAGTATAAAACTAAATGCATAACCACTTGGTCTTGAGCCTCCCAGGCTACAGAATTAGAAGATATGAGGCTAAGCCTATGGAAACATGTTATAGAATCCTGAGGTGATAAAGAGTCTCATGCTTAGAAATATCTTGGTTTAAAAAGCACATATAAGCAGGCAGACAGACAGACAGATCAGGAATTAAAATCATGAGCAGTTAATGATTAGACGGTTGGAGTAGTGATTCTACAGGAAATTAATGATTCACTTCATTAAAGTAGCTCTAAATCAAAAGGCCCATGCCATCTCAGGAACATAAATCCTTCACCAAGTTTTTTTTTATATATTCACTTGAGTGAATCCTCCATTCTTTTTTGAAATAATAACTATAATTTTGTAGGAATTGTTACCATTATTTATATTTTAAAATCTGACCTTTACTCTGTGACTCACGTAGACCTCAAAATTTTGGTACTCCTACTCTCTCAGGATTCCCGGTCTGTGGATTACAGGCATGAGCCACCATGCCCAGCTGGGATTATTATTATCTTTGGTGTTTCTGATCTGCAAGTCATGACTCTTTTACACAGGAAGCCTAGAGGGGCAAGCCTTGTAAGTCAATTAAAAAAACTATGTTTAATTAACCCCATGGATATATACTTGTGGGAACTAGTTCAGTGATTATATTGCATATACCCTTAGAAAATATTGATCTAGATGATTTTCCTGCATAATTCTAGAAGTTAATGGCTACAATGTTCTTTTGTTGAAAACACCCAACCCATTAGAAGGGTAGGGATTAGTAAAATATAAGGTTCATGTATGATGAGTTTTTGCTGCTTTAAGGCACAGTTGTTGGAGAATTTATTTTCTGTTCTAATAGAACCTTTAATTCCTGAATTTTAGATCTACACTGTGTTTATGTCTCTTTCTCAGTCAACAAACACCGTTGGTGGTGCTAAACTTGGAAAACATTTGTTATTGAACACCATGGTGAGGGAACGCTATCTCATCTGGTACAAAGCTTACTGTGGAACAGCTTCAGAATATCCTTACAACTCAGCCTGTGTTGAAAAGTAAGTGAATGAATAAGACACACCCATTATGCTAGGATATGCTCAAGTCTCTACGGATTAGAGAGGCAGTGGCCATGAAGCAGGAATTGTCTCTTGAGACTCAGATCAACAGGTGATGATATTAACCAGGAATTACCACTGCCTAGCATCTTACCAAGAAGAACCATGTACCAGGAGTGCTGACAGCAAAGGCTAAAGGACCATAGGATCTCACATGGAAGGAGGTCACCTAACCTAAAGTGGAATTTGCATATAAAGAGTTGTACAGGTGAAAGAAACTTCCCACTTCTGGACTCCCCTGCTGAGCTGATGGGTCTCTTTGTGTAAGGATTTTGATGCTTTGCAAGTCTCCCAAAGATGACAGCACGGTTCTTTACTCTCCTAAATAATGCAACTAATAAAATTACACTAAAAATATAATGCTCCCTCTCCCAGATCTTTTGCTTCATTAAGTCTTACATTGCTTTTCTTAGACAGGGTTCCCTTGTATCCCAGGATGGCCTTGAACTTTTACCCCTTTGTCTTTGCCTCCTAAGTGCCAGGAGCACAGGTGTGTACCACCACACATAGTTCTGTTCCAGAACTCAAAGAAAGAGAGAGAGAGAGAGAAAGAGAGAGAGAGAGAGAGAGAGAGAGAGAGAGAGAGAGAGAGAGAGAGAAGAACCTAAAACTACAAGCCATTTTTTGTTAAGTCTGCATTTTTAGTGATTTTATTAAACAGTTTATTTAAATATTTAAAGCCAATAATTCCAATTATTTTTTAAGCCTCAAATTTCCTATGTTCTGAAGGAAGAAAATGTACAAGTGTTTTATGATGAATGCCTTTCAACACAGTCTTGGTTTCCTTCTGAGTGATCACAGTATTTGTGGTTTGAGAATGATCGCTCTCATTTTGCTTAAGAATTTAAAGATGAAGAATGAACAGCTGAAGAGTTCTCTTGAAATAGGAGTGTGCTAGTGAAATTCATGGCTGTCCCCTCACTTGGAGAAAAGCACACACTTCAAAAATACATACAAGCGGTGCAACCCTATGGAAACAGAATGAGCAAATGACTCCTGGTCACAGGCATTCACAGCTCATAAAAGGCAGAGAAAACAATAATTGTAAAAACTTGCATCAATTAACTAAGATACCTATTTGAAAAAAAAAATCATTCTTTCCATTCTCAAGGAATGTCTAAGCCTACATAAAATACAATGTTTTGTCTCTTCAGGAAAAACGGAACCTTTCAAATGAATAAAAATCAACATGGAAACAAGCTGAGGCAGTATTTCTAACCAAAAGCTGTGAGCTGAACATTTAGTGGATCTCTAGTATTTATAAGAGAGAACCATTTACCAAAGACAGATGACAAGAATGTTTCTAGGCCTTGATTGTAACTTGACACCATAGGAAAAAAATGTATTCTTCCTGTAGGCTCCACGCTGACTACAAAGCCACAGTGGAAGGGGTGGCGAGTAAGGGATTCTGGTGGAGTTCTTCAGAAAAAAGTCATATTCAGGTTCTGAATATGAAGAGATAATCACCCACTGCTAGAATAACTAGTAGGAAGCAATTGGCATATACAAAATTTTATCTAACAATTAAGATTAAATATCATAGAAATATGGTGGCATTATAAAATTGGATAATAATGAGAATGTTCTATAATAAAAAAAGTTTATAAATGGTATTTAAAGTATTTCAGTCTCAGGATAAAATGAATTATATATATATATATATATATGTGTGTGTGTGTGTGTGTGTGTGTGTGTGTGTGTGTGTGTTTGTGTGTGTGTGTTCATCTAAACAAATGTATATGGAGTATACCATGCCAGTTGGCAAAAGCTTTTCAAGTTTCTCATCCAAGATTCTTTAAAATATATCTTGAAATTTGAATAAAAATTTGGATTTATATAAATTTATTACACTCAAAGCAAATTACATAAATTTCTCACTTCTTAACACTGTATAAAATGTTTGACTATAGAATCTTAAATATATCGCTGCCATTTGGCAGCAGACATTGTAAATTGCAGGCAGCGAGTTTCTGGAGATTTCTAGCTTCTAAGGCATTTGCTGTGATATTCAGTATGTGGTTCCCATCATAGCAAACTTCCATAATGTGACTCTTTTATAGACTATATGACTCTGTACCTTGCTGTACTCATTTATTCAACAAGGTTTCTCTCACAGATTGGACACTGAACACTAAAGAAGATTTTTTTTTAAAGAAAAGACTCATAGATGAGGAAGACACAAGTGTGGTGAAAAAAACTTCAATGTATATAATAAAGGGCTATTATTTTTAAGATAGTGTATATGCTATAAGAAAACAAAAAAAAGGAGAAAACAAATTATTCAAAGTAAAGGAACAAGAGCCAAGATAAAGTGGTAACAATGAGACCCGATGGCGGAAATTCAGTATGTCCTATCTATCAGGTGTACACATCCATCAGATATGGCAAAGCTACATCCTGGGAGAGCTAGCAGCTGGTAAGCCATGCCCGCTTGCTGCGGCCAGTGCTCCAGAGTGATCTGAGCAAGTGTAAAAGACCTAAGATGACATTAGAAGCAAGGCTAAGAAGACCAGAAATGTCGAGGAAAAGAAGTGTTTAAAGCAGAATGTCGACGCAATGACAATGTTTAGAAAGAGAGCCCCTTAACAGCTTGTTGAGAGTAGATTGAAGGATTACCTGCTTGGTGTAAAAACAAAATAAACCATGAAACTATTACAATGTGTGAGGTTAAATTTAGAGACACTGGAAGTGGAGATGGAGAAAGCAAGTGGATTTGACAAACATGCTGTGCACAATTTTCCATATTTAGAGACATAAAGATGCAAGGGGGTATACGAGTTACTGAAAACACAGTTTAATGAAGAATTGTGTATAAAATCTCCTCTGAAGAGAAATCGGGTCTGGAAGAAGCTGAGTGAAATATATACAAAGCATGATAAATTAATTTGCGCAGGAATGGACTTTATGGACAGAACCCACGTGGACATTAAGCCCAACAACTGACAAATGAGACTTCATGAAACTAGAAAGCTCTTGTATAGCAAAGGGCATTATCAATCGTGTGAAGAGACAGCCTGCCAAGTAGAAAAAAAACCTTACCAGTTATACATCTGACAGAGGGTTGGTGTCAAAAATATGTAAAGGACTCAAAAACTAAATACCAAGAACACAAATAACTCAATTAAAAATATGCACATAACATTAAACAGGGAGTTCTCAAAAGAAGAAATACAAAGACGGAGAGAGGTTTTTCTGATATTCCTCTTCAGTCATCTAGGAAATGAAGTTTAATTCCTTGACATTTCAGGATGACCAAGATAATAAAACAGAGATAACAACAAATGCTAATGAAGCCAGAAGGCTCAGATTGGTTGACAAACAATAGGGCAGTGTAGAGGAGGTAAAATGGAGTTATTCCTAATCGGAGAACAATGCCTCCCCAGACAATACAGGCTATCAAATAAAAATTCCAGCCACAGGTGTGGGTTATGTCTTTTTAAGTGTTGGTCAATGGGGTTCCATAGATTTCCACCCCCCAAAAATTAGAGACTGTTGTCATTGTCCTCCTTTTTTATCCAGGATTTGATGGTAAGATTCTTGCTAAAGACAATTGCTAAAGGCAGCATACACTTTTGTTGGAGGATATGGAGAAATATCCAAGCAGGCCCTAAACTAGTCTCTTCATCATCCTTACTAGATTGCACATGAACCAAATGCAGTCGTGACTGTATGTTCAAGATCAAGGGATTAAAAATCTCAACATGTAAGGGGGAAGGGCTTGTGAATTTCTACAACCACTTTGCAGATATGCCCCCCTAAGAGACTATTCTTCCTCCAGCAGATTGTTATACACTCATGCATACTAAGTAAACTCAGTGGATTTGAAAACAGAACCCATGAGTTTGAGAAGGAATAGTAGTGTGTGGCAAGGGATAGCAGAGAAATTTTAAAAGAAGGAAAGAAGAGTAGATTTGATCAAATGCAGTATGTCTACACTTTTTAAAATGGGATTTTTTAAAAGGTCTAAAATAGTAAGAATATTTTTCTAATGATCATTTGCCTTAGCTATACAAAAATACAATAGGAATGATGTCAATGTATTCCTGCATGAAAATGAGGTTCCTTTTCCTGATAAATTGTTATCTGGGGTTATTTTTTTAAAAAACATAAATCTTCAGCAGCATTGTTCTGAAAGAAAAGTAACCATAGTAACATAATTATCAAATTACACAGTTCCTTGCCCTTCTATTTTGATTCTGAAAAAGGTTATTTGATCAAATCATTTGTTTTTTAAATTTTTTACAACCTGGTATTCCATTAATTTTGGGCTTGTGGTCAAGGCAGATCCCCTTTCCCAAACCATATCTATTCCAAAGTGCAAATTTAAACATCCATCCACTCTCAACTCTTTCTTCCTACTTCCTCCCGCCATTATGCCTACCTGGTCCACTTTGGTAAGCACCATCCCGGCAACGAAGCACATAGGTGAAAATGCATCACTGTAAAATAAAGACTCGTGGTTCTGAGGCTTCCCTAAGACCCTGCAATCATGCTGATTCAGCAACAAGGTCATAAACCCATATTGGTTTCAGGAAAGTGCTTTCACAAAAGAATGATAAAGTAAACAATAAAGCAAGCAAAGACTGGCTTAAAGTTTTTAAATTGAGGTCCAGTCATAAGTCACAAAGTCCTGAATGGACCCTTGCAATTCATCTCTTCCATGGGCTGATGAGGGGCCAGAGTGACCAATAGAACTTCATTTATTCATGCAACTGGAATTTTAGGACTATAATAGGAGAGTCTAAGTATTTTGATGAAAATATAAATAAAACAATGGGGTTCGGTACATATTTCAGCATGCCTAAGCTTAAGACCTATTTAAGATTATAGTTGGATATAGGTCCCCAGCTGAATATGAAGAAGTGAGATAAAGGATGAAAATGCTCTAGTCCTTAGACAAGTCTATTACTTTGGTTACCTACACACACACACACACACACACACACACACACACACCCCACACACAGCTCTGGGTCATAGTCAAAAGCATCGTTTTGCCCTTTGTTTATTACAAATTTCGAAGCCATGGTTGCATTAGTACAATCACTCCCTTTCCTACAGTCACTCTGAGAAGAATACTCTATTCCTCTTTAGCTTCATTTCTGAACACTTGGCTGTGTGCAGAGCATCATTCAGAAACTATCACTCTAAACCCCAATTCCACACCTAGACGCCTTCATGTGTGTTCTCCTTTCTCTCTGTGTCCCACTAATGTTTCCTCAGTTAATCATTCCCCAACTCTTCTTTGGACACTACCTTTGCACTGTGGTGCTACAAGTGCTGTACAAGATCTTCCACAGAGGAGATAAGAGCTGAGACAGCCAAGCACAACTGTGCTCAAAGAAAGCCTAAGTAGTTATCCTTGGAACTTGATGGTTTTAAGTTACAGCACCCCCTAAAAAAGCATGTTAAACTCCACTCTATAAAATATGGTGTTTGTACCTGTGAATCAGAAGATAAACAAGAGATAGAAGATGATTATTATGGAGATGAAAAGCAGGAAGATGAAGGGAAGGAGATCAGGAAGAAGAGAGCAGGAGATGAAGAAGAAAAGGAGAAAGCAAAGCCCGTGATGCCCTCCAGACAACTGCTCAGTACTGGAAAATACAGGGAGATGATTGATAAAAAGATGGTAGTTTATGGACAAGTGGATAGAGATAGATGATAGAGGACAGATAGGTGGGAGATAGATGGACAGACAGCTAGATCTGATGTAAAAAAGACTTTAATAGAATGAAGAACAAATGCCCAGTGTTGTATAATATTTTCTTTGTGTTCTGACAAATAAAGCTTGCCTGGAGATCAGAGGCGGAGCTAGCCACTAGTTAGCCATAGAGGCCAGGCAGTCGTGGCACACACTTTTAATCCCAGCACTTGGCAGGAATTAGGAAGATAAGGAGTTCACAGTCAGTCTGGACTACACAAGAAAAGAAAAACAGCCTCAGATGATAGTAACTCACACCATTGACCCCACCTCTTGAGAGGCTCAAGTCTTTGATCCCATCAACCAGAGGTGGGGACAGGAATATAAAGTGGGTGGAGACAGAATCTCATGCCCATTCAATCTGAGGATCTGCCAGGCCCATTTAGTCTGAGGATTCATAAAGACAGGATGCTCTCATTCGGTCTGAGGATTACCAGAGGTAAGAATTCTCTGGTAGCCGGCTGCTCTACTTCTCTTTCTTGACCTTTCAGCTTTCACCTTCAATATCTGACTCCAGGTTTTTATTGTAAAGACTAAATAAGATAGTGCATCGGTTCACCCTCTAGAAGCTGCAGAAAGAAAGCACTGAATAAGAAGCAGGTTATAAAAGACTTTTAAAAAATAGTTTGCTATTTATATTCAGTTAAACCATATTTACACTTCAGAAAAACTTAAAGATTGTAAGATGAAGTCAGAAATATGACTCCCAAGTGCTTAGAAGCAACTGCTGGTTCAGAGCTACAACAGGCCAAATCCCATCCCAGATCACAGCTCTACTAGAAGAACCACATTAGAACACTGCATAAGAACAGCATCTTAGGGTTTCTCGCTGTCACGGTAAAACACCAGGACAAAAGCAATTTGAGAGAGAGGCAGGGTTTCTTTCACCTACATTTCAGTCCAGCAAGAACCCAGGGCAGGAACTGATGCACAGACCATGGAGGAATAAATGCCGCTTACTGTCTTCCTCCCCTGGCTTGTTCCACACCATTCCTTTGACAACCCAGGATCACTTGTTTGCCCAGTAGTGGTTCTGACCTCACTGCACTGGGCCCTCCCACATCACTCATTCATCAAGAAAATATCCTACAGATTTGTCTACCTGCCCATCTGAGGGAGACATTTTCTGGAGAGAGGTTCCTCTTCCCGGATAATGTATCAAGTCCACAAAAACAAACAAACCAAAAAGTGAAAAGTCAAAGGCTTTGAGAATGCTAATATATTGTTAAGAACAAGAAGTCTTTTATCTGATTTTTCTTTTCTTCTCTTTCCCATCTTACCACAATGAAAATTACTTTAAATATATTTCTTTCTAGAAAGACCCAGAATCTGTGGTGCTGGATAATCACAAACATCTCTGAGATGGAGGTTGGATAGGCTCTTACATCATCTCTACAAGCCTCTACCTTTGATCAGCCAGATTTTGGGTTGTGTAGGCCATAGGGGGAAAATAAAAGCAAAATATGTAACATCCCCTCAGAAAAGGTGGTGAGGAATAGATTCCACTGCTGCCCTCAGGCCTTATAAATGAATTACAAATCGGTAACAACAGAATACTAAAGAGAAGCCTCAAACGATAAGATCTGAGACTCCCCTGCAGACCTGCCTAGGAGACTAGAGTACAAAGGGAAAGGAATGTGCAAAGTTATTTGCACAGGAAACATAAAAAAAAAAACAAAAACAAGAAACTAGTGTAAAAATAATCACTGTTAGTAAAATATTTTTAACAAAATATTAAAAGTACCAGTTTATTGAAGGACTATTTACATGTAACTACCATTCCTTAATAATTTTAATAACACAAATTACTCAGTTCCACATGGGAGACTCTGAGGTATGGAAAGATTAAATGAGCACCTAAAGCCTCCTAGCCATTAATCCGCACAAAGATCAAACTCAGAACAGACACACAGTGGGTACTCATGATTTTCAACAATTTTACACTGTAGAATCTCCTACAAGTGTCTGCAACTATATGCATTGCAGTATGTGCAGAGTTCCGTGTGTGTGAGGTGTACAGTACCACTGTTTCAGCTGGTGTGTTAATGTGTGGAAGCACACTCAATTCCGGATAGTCAATGTGAAGAGGCAGACTGAAATTGTAGCGCAGTCATACAGGCTGCATGATGCTGTATGCGGCTGGACATAGCTGTAGCTGTGGTCCTACTCAGAACTATAAATGTATGTAACATCTCACATAATTTTTTTTTTTGGTTTTTCGAGACAGGGTTTCTCTGTGGTTTTGGAGCCCGTTCTGGAACTAGCTCTTGTAGACCAGGCTGGTCTCGAACTCACAGAGATCCGCCTGCCTCTGCCTCCCGAGTGCTGGGATTAAAGGCGTGTGCCACCATCGCCTGGCCACCTTCCATAATTCTTTGGCAACTTTTTCGTAACTTGCACAGTTCTCAAGCATGAACTCAATTGATGACAACGTAGCATTGCAGTGTCAAGAGGCTGGGCATGCATGAGGCCAACATGGCCTTATCACCTGAGGTAACTTAGATGTATCCTTTAAACTCTTGGCTCAGCTGTGGACAATCTGTAAACTAAAGGAATATTTGCCCCATTCTCAGCAGATCTTCTGATTAAGCTACTTTACATATCTGAAGTGCTTAGACTATTCTCTGACTCACTGTAATGGCTCCGCAATTGCCAGCTATTGTTATGACTGCTGTTCCTATTGATCAGCCTTCTTGAAAACAGATTTTAGTTTCATTCCTTCTGAATTTTCATTATTTTGTTGCTTGCATTTCATTTCTATTTTCCCTAAGAAGTTCCAACAGGATTTGTAAACTAAATTTACATGAAGCAATAAAGGATTCAGTGTTCTCTCAGAACAAGGATGTCTTTGTTGTCAGAACAAGACCTCCTCCCATTTGGCAGTCCCGAATGGGGCTACACAGCTGATGGTGCAATGGGGTTATTCTGCCAGGTAGTTTTGTTCATTCACTCGGTAAGAGAGCAGGCGATCTTTGAAGGAGAGAGATGCGCCTCAGCAGCAACCATAGTGGTCTTCATGGCCTATGATCAGAGTCTCTTCTCAGGGCTATGATATGTAGGGATAAGTCCCGCCCCTTAGGGGGTGTGTTCGCCTCGGGCTAATGTCTGCCTATAAATTTGGCGAGCATGCTCCGAGCTCTTTCTTCTACTTTCCTCGTCTCCGCGGGAACAGTGGTTCTGTAAGTCTATCTCTACATTAAAACTATATATATTTTTACAAACTGTCTGCATTCGTTTACGCCGCTACATTTTGGCGTCCAACGTCGGGCTATTTTGCCCCTGACTCAAGCGGGTAGCCCGCTAGCTAACACAGCACCCTCCTGGGTACTGTTTTTCAGTTCGTGACTCCGGCCCCAGTGCCGAGTCGGAGACATACTCGGCCACACAGGCCCATTCTGCCTGCCTTGGCTAAGTTTTACAGCGGAACCCCACTGCCTGAATTAGTGGAAGCTCAAGTACCTACGGTTTTGCAACAAAAGCTGCCACAGCGGCAGATTTGGTCTGACACAAAGTGACTTGGCAGGGCAGTGGTGGAGCACGCTTTTGATACCAGCACTTGGGAGGCAAGGGCAGGCGGATCTCTGTGAGTTTGAGGCCGGCCAGGCAGTGGTAGCACACGCCTTTAATCCCAGCACTTGGGAAGCAGAGGCAGACGGATCTCTGTGAGTTTGAGGCCTGCCAGGCAGTGGTAGCACACGCCTTTAATCCCAGCACTTGGGAAGCAGAGGCAGATAGATCTCTGTGAGTTTGAGGCCTGCCAGGCCGTGGTAGTGCACGCCTTTAATCCCAGCACTTGGGAGGCAGAGACAGGCGGATCTCTGTGAGTTCGAGGCCAGCCTGATCTACAAGAGCTAGTTCTAGGACAGGCTCCAAAAACACAGAGACCAACAACTGGCAGGAACCGATCATTGCAGGTAAAAAATTTTTTCTTTTATAAATAAAATGTCTGAACACATTACTGTTCAAGAATTTAACAGTTTTTTTAATTGTACCATGTGGGAGATTTTACAAGAGGTGTCTATCACGCCACCCCTATGGATCCTTCTGGGATTCGTAGTTTTCATTGGCACCAAATGGTTTGATAATAGAAATATGATAAAGTCTTTACGAGACGAATCCAGGATTCTTAAGGCAGAGATAGAACGCTTAAAAACAATTGAGAATGATAACAATCTTCTCAAGAATCAGTTTGAAGTTCTCCAGACTGATAACAATCTTCTCGAGAATCGGTTTGAAGTTCTCCAGGCTGATAACAATCTTCTCAAGAATCAGTTTGAGGCTCTCCAGGCTGATGTTAAGGAGAAATTCATTACTATGGAAGAGGGAACAGCTGATTTGGACAATAAGATTCAGTCCCTTTCTGTAGGAAATGAAACATTAACTGAGAGAATCAAAACTGCTGAATGTGACAATCGGATTTTGTCTAAAGCTTATGACAGATTGACGGAAAGATTGTCAATACAAGAAGGCATGGTTTATGCCATAAAAATTATGTCCAAAGATGATATGTTATCTCTAACGGACAAACTTCATACTTTAGAATCCTCAATGAAGGCTTTGGAACATAATTCTGGACAGGAGATTCAGACATTGCAGAAGGCAATAGTGAATAGAATTGAAAAGATTGAGGAATTTCTAAATTCTGATGAAGAAGAGCAAAGGGTAGAAGGGCAAATTTTAACTACATCTGTGGGTAAATCTCTCCGGGACAATTTCCACAAAGCTCTACCTACAGCTCTACCTGCCTTTCCAGTAATAACAACAGAGAAGGTGGTTGGTTCCAGAAACCCTAGGGTCATCAAGGAGGATACATGGGAGCCTGTCCGTATGAATGACCTCAAGGAAATTAAACAGGCTGTCATGACTTTTGGGATGCAAGCCTCTTTTGTTAAAGAGATGCTAAGATCTTGGGCCAGGACAAACAGAGCAACCCCCTTGTACTGGCTCCAGCTGAGCTCTGCAGTACTTGAGAGTGGACCACAATTGAAATGGCAATGCTTATTCAGGCAAGAGGCTAAACTCTTAGAACAGCAGGAAAAAGCAAAGGGAATTGACATTTCCCTAGATAAAATTCTAGGTGAAGGGCTCTTTTCTGACCCTCAGGAACAAGCTAATTTGGATGAAAACACACTCTCCATGTGTACTACAGCAGCCTTAAGGGCTTGGGACAGGGTACAAGACCCAGGACAGAGAATAGAATCATTTGTCAGAGTTAAACAGGGTCAGAGAGAACCCTTTAGTGACTTTTTACAAAGATTAACTAAGGCTGTACAAATAGGGATATCTGACCCAGAAGCAAGACGTATAATGATTGAGTCTTTGGCTTATGAAAATGCAAATGTGGAATGCAAAAGGATTTTGGGGCCTTTAAAGCTCAGATCAGCGCCTTTGGAAGAATGGGTCTTGCATACACTCAATGTTGATACATTTGATTATGGCACTGAAGCATGGGTAGAAGAAGCAATTTCCAATGGTAAAAGGAGACACCAGAATACCAAATGTTTTAATTGTGGCAAAATGGGTCATATGAAAAGGAATTGTAGACAACGGATTTTCAGAAATAATAATAATGCATCTTTCAGAAATAATAATAATAATGCATCTTCTAGAAATAACAGAAATAGGAGGACTCAGCCTTCAGGTTTATGTAGAAGATGTGGAAAAGGCAGACATTGGACGAATGAATGCAGGTCTACAAGAGATAGACAAGGCAACCTGATACAGTCGGGAAACGTGAGAGGGGGGGACTCACAGGCCCCCATGGCAAACATGGTTCAGTCATATCCAGTTTCTGCAGAGAACGTGCCTCATCAGGACAATTAGGAAGCCCCATGCCTACTGTTACAAGCAATAATGATCAGAAAGATAAGTTACGTGTGTTTTGGCAAACTTCTATAAATGATCAAAGACCTAAACTGAGAGTGTGTGTAAATGGCATTTTTTATTACTGGCCTGCTGGACACAGGTGCTGATGTAAGTATCATTACCCCAGAATCTTGGCATCCGTATTGGCCTCTTCAGAATGTAAATGTTCAGCTCCTGGGAATTGGAACCCTATCTCGAGTAAGGCAGAGCACGAGATGGGTTGAATGTATAGGGCCAGAGGGACAAATAGGAAAATTAAAGCCATATGTAGCCAATATCGCAATGAATTTATGGGGTCGTGACCTATTACAACAATGGAATACCGAAATTAACATTCCTGCTATTTCTAGAGCCTATAGTTCTGAGAATAATATTAAAAGATATTACAAACGGAGAAAACCGGCCATTCGGGCTGTACAAGAACAAGCAATTGATGTCCCTTCAGAGATACCAACAGCCTTGCCTCTAAAATGGTTGACTGAGAAACCAATATGGACAAAGCAATGGCCTTTAGCTGAGGAAAAGTTACAGGCTTTAGAACAGCTGGTACAAGAACAATTAGAGGCTGGACATATAGAAGAATCTACCAGCCCTTGGAATTCTCCTGTATTTGTGGTTAAGAAAAAATCAGGTAAATGGAGAATGGTGACAGATCTCAGGGCCATCAACAAGGTTATTCAACCTATGGGCCCTCTGCAATCTGGAATTCCTTTGCCCTCTTTATTACCAAAAGGATGGCCTCTCATAGTTATTGATTTAAAGGATTGTTTTTTCACTATACCTTTGCAAAAAGAAGATAGAGAAAAATTTGCCTTCACAGTGCCTACTTATAACAATTCTCAACCTTCGAGGAGGTACCACTGGACCGTTCTCCCCCAGGGTATGTTAAATAGCCCCTCCCTGTGCCAATATTTTGTGAACCAACCATTGCAAATAATATGCAAGAAATTTCCCAAATCTATAGTATACCATTACATGGACGACATCTTGTTATCCGATTCAAACATGGATACCTTGAACAGACTGTTTGAAGAAATAAAGATACTTTTACCTAAATGGGGATTGCAAATCGCTCCTGAAAAGATTCAGAAGGGAGATTCTGTTAATTATTTAGGTTATAAAATAGGTTTGCAAAAAATTAAGACACAAAAAGCACAAATTAGGAGAGATCGCCTACGGACTCTTAATGACTTTCAAAGACTGTTAGGAGACATTTCCAGTCTACGACCAGCTATTGGAATAACACCTGATCTAATAATTCATTTGAACAAAACCTTGGATGGTGATAAAGATTTAAACAGTCCCAGAGAATTAACAGCTGAAGCAGAAAAGGAACTGACAATGATTGAGGAAAAATTACAACAGGCACACGTGGACAGGGTGAATCCACAGCTCGATTGTATTCTTGTCATACTACCATCAAAAATTTCTCCTACAGGAATTTTAATGCAGAGAGATGATATTATTTTGGAATGGATCTTTTTACCACATAAACCAAGTAAGAAACTGAAAACTTATGTGGAAAAAGTCTCTGAGTTAATTATAAAAGGCAAGCTGAGACTTCGTCAACTAGCAGGCATAGACCCAACAGAAATTATAGTGCCCTTCACTGCTGATGAACTAAAGAAATTATGGGAAGATAATGAACCATGGCAAAGAGCTTGTGCTAATTTTTTGGGAGACATTAATAACAACTATCCAAAAAGTAAGCGGCTTAACTTCATAAAGAGAACTTCTTGGATTCTTCCTCGAATCGTCCGTGATGCTCCAATAACTGGAGCCCGTACATTCTATACTGATGCCAATAAATCAGGGAAGGCAGGTTACAAATCAGAAGACTTGGATAAGGTGGAACAAAGTCCGTATAATTCTGTCCAGAAGGCAGAATTATATGCCATTCTTATGGTGCTAAGGGATTTTAAAGAACCTATTAATATAGTTACAGATTCACAATACGCAGAAAGAGTTATTTTACATATTGAAACTGCTGAATTTATATCTGATGATACTGAACTAACCTCATTGTTTCTCCAGGTTCAAGATTTGATCAGGAACAGGCTTTGCCCTATGTACATAACACACATCCGATCCCATACGGGTCTGCCAGGTCCTCTAGCACAAGGTAATGCAGAAATTGATCAATTACTGATTGGTAGTGTGCTACAAGCCTCTGAATTTCATAAAAAACATCATGTTAATAGCAAAGGTTTGAAGAAAGAGTTTTCAATTACATGGCAACAAGCTAAGGAGATTGTAAAGAAATGCCCTACTTGTTCTTTCTATAACCAAACGCCACTGCCTGCAGGGGCTAATCCAAAGGGCACCCAAAGGAATGAAATCTGGCAGATGGATGTGTTCCACTTTGCAGAATTTGGCAAATTAAAATATGTTCATCACACCATTGACACTTATTCAGGCTTTCAGTGGGCAACTGCTTTAAGTTCAGAAAAAGCTGATTCAGTAATCACTCATTTATTAGAAGTCATGGCTATCATGGGTATACCTACACAAATAAAAACGGACAATGGTCCTGCTTATGTTTCTAGGAAAATGAAACGGTTTTTTGATTATTACAATATCAAGCATGTTACAGGTATACCATACAATCCTACAGGTCAAGCAGTCATAGAAAGATCAAATCGAACTATAAAAGATATGTTGAACAAACAGAAAGGGGTGGAAAACACCCCCAGAAATAGGCTACATAATGCTTTGTTAACCTTGAATTTTCTCAACGGTAATGAGAAGGGAACAACGGCTGCAGAAAGACATTGGATAATGGAAAAGTCTACTGAACTAAATCAACCAGTTTATTTCAAGGATGTGCTGACCTCACAATGGAAGCCAGGATATGTGCTACGTTGGGGAAGGGGTTTTGCTCTTATCTCCACAGGTGAGGAAAAAATGTGGATACCATCAAAATTAATAAAGGTTCGGTTTGAAGAAGAGAAGCCACGTGGAAAAGATAAATAACAATTCTTTCATAAGGATGGCGAACATACTGATGGTAAGAAATACAGATAGGTTGGAGGCAGGGTTCTTTTCTTATCTCCACAGGAAAATACTCATCTTCAAAGAAATTGAGGGACTCTGAATATTTAATTACTGATAAATGGACACATTTTGTAAGTATTAATTTTTATTTATATATCTTATTAAACATTTCTTTATAAATATATAGAGCTGGTTTTGAAGTTGGACTCTGGCTCAGTCCCTCTCCAATTCCAAGCCTGTTAGTAAGAGAAAAACCCAGAGTTTCTGGAGTTTCTGTCTCATGTCAAGAGCCATGATATGGGACAGAAAGAAATATGAGTTTAGAAAACATCCTTGTTTTTCTTCATATCTATCATACTTTTCATTGAATATATATATCATGCCTTTTATAGAATATATATATATGTATATATATATATGTCTATATGATTAATGTTTAAGTTTTTCACAATGAACAATGAGTTTTTCCCGAAGTGACATTTGAAGTTTCCAGGAAGAAGATGGGGCCCCACAACAACAACTCTACCTGGTTGATATGACATCATGATACTGATAGCGCTACTACAAGACCTGTTTTGGATACCAGCTGCACAAGACGATCCCAACTTGGTTAGCTGAAATGGTGCACATCTTGTACAACATTCTGGCCAGACCTCCACAAAATACTCAGAGACTATTTGCAATTTTAAAAGATATTGATCTTGAAATTTAACCATCATTTTACTTTCACAGGATCCCCCAGAAAGAACGTCGCCCCCATGACAGCTGGAAGTAATTCTAGAGGACGACGTCCCCTCTCCCAGTAAAGTTTACCCCTGGGTTTAGGGACATCATTTAGGGGTTGGGAGGTTTGGGGAGGAATTTTATAAGCTCAAGGATCATTTTGAAAAAAAAAAGAGGGAATGATGGGATTATAGATTTATAATTGTGAGTTACTGCTTTTAGACAAATATATTGGTATCAATTCTTGTATATTGAAACAAAGTTAAATTATATTGACTATTGTATGCATGCATGTTTCTATGTCTGTTTAAAACATTTTTATGTATTGACATATATTGTATTGATATATATATATTGCATACATTTACCATATTGCAATGTACATTTCTACCTCTGATTAAGATACTTATATAATGTTTGTGCATTGATATATATTCACCATATTGCAATGTATATTTGTACAGTGTTTATATTTGGAGGTCATTATCCTCATTTGTTACACAGTTGTTTATTGTCTTAGTCTTTAAGTTAGATAGATATTGAGAATTATATAGATAAATAGTCATCTAAGTTTGTCATTTATAATCAGACTAATCAGGTTCTTTAGATATATAGAGATTATACTCAGTATAGATAGATAATCTTCAACCTCTTCAAAGAGCTGTAGAAAATGGCCTTTAATCTAACTCAGAGTTTCGTGATAGTGAGACACAATTGCTCCTGGCAACACCACTCCATTCCCGAGAGAATGTTGAGCACCAAAGACACTCCACCTGGAGCCTTTCTATTTGGCAGAACTGGCCTTTGGGCAAAGAAATGCCTATACCTCAACCACTGACACAGATACAGAGCGTGCATCAATGGATAAAACAGGACTGTCATATCCTGCCAAGACAGGGTAAGATAGTTTTGAAAAGTTCCTTGCCTTTAATAATGGTATGTCAGTTATGTTAGGCCTTAGCCAAAATTGGTTGACTCAACATTGCAAACGAGACTTTGGGTGATTGCCCAGGTAGTCAGTTGTCTCTGTCAATTGTTGCACATTTTGGATATATCTCGTTTGTTGAGTAGTGTTTATTCCCTTCTCAGATCTTTGACTGAGTTGAAGATTATATAATTGTAGTTACTCTTTACATTATTTGGACTCCTTGAGATAGAATGTTTAGCAAAGCTTTTGTTCTCAATATTGTTTGTTATATTTATTATTTGTTGTTATTGTATGTAGTTGTATTTGGTTTAGTTCTGTCTTATTTAGACAAAAAGGGGAGATGTAGGGATAAGTCCCGCCCCTTAGGGGGCGTGTTCGCCTCGGGCTAATGTCTGCCTATAAATTTGGCGAGCGTGCTCCGAGCTCTTTCTTCTACTTTCCTGGTCTCCGCGGGAACGGTGGTTCTGTAAGTCTATCTCTACATTAAAACTATATATATTTTTACAAACTGTCTGCATTCGTTTACGCTGCTACAATGATAGGAGTCATTACTGACCAACAGCAATAAAGGCCGTGGAATTGTGCTTGAACAATATACATTTTCTCTTATTCGTGGTCCCCGAATCCAGTCTCTCAACTTTTCTCTACAGTTCATGAAACCATGCCAAGCTTATTTACTAGTTAATTATCTATTTGCTGCCTACTCTTTCTCAATAATCCAACACATCTCTAAACTTATTCTCAACATTTATCTACATATGCATTATCACAACAGGCTATCTTACCATCAGAGAAGGATTTACTCAAGACTAGTGTAAATTTATTCCAGCTTCTACACAAAGCATAGTACTAAAAGGCTATATTCTAAGCACAGACAAGTTTTATGGTTTTTCAAAATGATAGTAATTTTTACATGAGACAATCAGATCCAGGTTCATGGGAGACTATTGTAAAATACCCATGCATATTATGGTGTATGTAAAAGCAATCAGTTTGACACATTGCTCAGGCTCAATCACAGATCAATCACCCTTTCCATGTAGAAGTACCAAACTGGTGTCTTTGCCATGTAATGACTGTATGGGTACCCAGATAGATGTTGACAATTTATTAATAAACACAGCCAGCATGCACATGTGCACGTGCACACATACATAAACACACATTAAAATACAAGATGTACACATAAAGACATATGTCTATTAATACATATACAAACATACACATTCATGTTTAAAGCATAAATGAAGAGATAGTAGCATGCTTTCTTGCCTCAAAGAAGTTGCAAGTCATACTTCTTAGACCAACTTCATTATTCCCCCTGATTACTTCTTTCTCTTCTTCCCATCATTACCAGTGATTTTAAAAAGACTCCAAATCAACTTCGTATTAAAATTGGGGGTCAAATATACAATAAACTTAAACACATAAAATTGTTATCTTTTAGATATACATTTTTAAAATGAGCGACTTAGCATGGTTTAAGCTATTTTATTGTTTTTTTATTTATCCAAATTCAATTTACCCACTATAAAATGCATAGATCATGAGTCTGAGTTTAATGGATTTCACAAGTATATTTGTAATGGATTATTAAAAATGCTGCAGGATCCCTGGCAGCAGGAGGCAGCAGAAATGCTGCAGGTCCCCAGGCAGTGGCAATGGGCCATGTGGCAGGCAGCAGGCCCTGAGAGCAGCCAGTCCCAGGCAGGGATGGCTGCAGGTTGCCAGGTGGTGCAGGCAGCAGGCCATGTGGGGGCAGGCAGGGGGCAGAGGGTCTTGAGAGCAGCCAGTCCCAGGCAGGGATGTGCATAAGACTGCACAGCAGATCTCCGAAGGTAGCTGGTCCCTGGCAGCGAGCCATGTGGCTGTGGGGCAAGAGACAGACAGATAGGCATGCCATGCAGAGTGAGGTTGGATATTTATTTAGTGGTTATGGAAGGGAGGGGAGAAGGAGAGAAGAGAAGAGGAGAGAGAGAGAGAGAGAGAGAGAGAGAGAGAGAGAGAGAGAGAGAGAGAGAAGGGAGATATGGAAGCTGCCTCTCTGAGAGAGAGACAAAAGAAACTAAGGTTGCAAACAGGAAGGAAGACCTGCCTGCCTCAGTGGACTGGACAGGGAGTGGGCGAGGCTTGGCTTTTAAGGAGACTAACAATCATTATAATATTGTCTGGCAGATAAACTTCAGTCAGTACACAACACTATTTAATCACTTTGAAAAATATCTTCAGGGTTTTTTCTATCATTCCTGTAATTTTGCAACCACCAATATGGTTTTTAATCCTCAAAACTTAACTTTGCCTGTCAGAATTTCATATGTGTGCAGTGATGGGGATTCTTTATCCTAAGAGCCACTCATTCAGCACATTTCTTAGATGAGCCAATGATCTGCATGTCTTAGTAGTCATTCTCTATACTGCTGAGCAATAGCTCATGAAGGGAATAACCTTTTCCTAGGGCCCCACCAAAGAACATCCACTGTTCACAGTTTGCACCCATTTTGCAAAAGGAAAAAATGATTCTGGTGATGTGTTTGAAAAATTATCCATATAGACGCCTGTAATAACTTTTCTTTCAAAAGCATCTAGTGTTTGGAGTCAAATTTATAAGAAACTCTTGGCCAAAGCAGGTAACCAGTTTTTCAAAGCAGTGCTGTATCCACACCAGCATTATATGGTGGGCTCAAGCCTCAATCGCTGTGCATCTCAACCAACTTTAATTGTTGTCAGCTTTTATACTTTCAGTTCTTTTAGTGGCACTGAAGTGGCATCTAATTGCATTTCCCTCATGAATAATTATTCTGGGCATTATTCTTGTGTGTAGTGAGCATTTCTATTCCTTCCAATAGCCAAGTTTCATAGAAGAACTAATTCATCTCTGCCCAGTCCTTCCAGGAAAAAGAGCATGACGAATCCCACACATGAGCTGAAATAATCAGAAGATCTACAGAGCCAGAGAATCATGTGAAATTCACACAGGACAGTCAGACTGGAATGCAAAACCTTTCAATTATGCATATAGTCCCCTTTCCTGGGGTTCAGCTGTTTTCCTATGTATTTTCCACAAGTCTTCATTTTCCTGTTCAAACGAAATCAATTAGCTCCTGCTATTTTCAATTTTAACAGTCTAAATTTGGCACTTAAGTAATGCCAAAATTGTTTGACTATCAAATTTTAAGAATTTTGCAAGTGTCGGGAGTTATAGGGAGGATGTGTTCCTGAATGCTCATCTCTACTAATTAGACAACTCTTCCTTTATTTAAAGGAATTGAATGCACATCTATAAATACCACACACACACACACACACACACACACACACACACACACACATACTTACACACACACTGAGTAGCATCTTGATGATTTTTGAGAAAATAGTCAAAAAATAGCATCTATAAATTTTGGAAGGAAGTGTTAGCATTATATAAAGACAGAAATGGGATAAAACATTTGGCTGAGCTCAGGGAATCCTTCTGATGAGGAGAGGGGAGAGAAAATAGGAGCCGGGAGGGTCAAGGACATCAGAAGAGAACCCACCGAATCAACTAACCTGGGCTCATAGGAGCTCACTGAGCCTGAACCAACAAACAGGGAGACTACATGGGACTGACCTAGGACCTCTGCATATTTATTACACTACACTTGTATAGCCTGGTCTTCGTGTGGGATTGCTAAAAGTAGGAGAGGGGGCTGTCTCTGACTCCTTTACTGGCTTTTAGGGCCCTACTCCTCATACTAGATTGCCTTGCCCAGCCTTAATACGGGGCAAAGTGCTTAGTCTTACTACAACTTAACAGGCCTGTCCTTTTCTTAATAGAAAGGGAAGAGTGACTGGGTGCAGCAGAGAGGAAGTGGGGGGACTGGGAGGAAAGAAGGAAGAGAAAACTGGGTTAGGAATGTAAAAGAAAGAAATAAATGGGATAAAAATGAACATATAGTTTTCATCAAGGGTGAAAAAAGGGACACAAAAGTAGTGGGACGCATTGGGAAGATGAAGATGAAGCACGTCAGAGAAAGTGGGAGGGAGAAAGAGAGGGCAACAGGGAATGAATATAACCAAATGCACTTTTCAAAGTATCTTTTAAAATGAGTACAAGTTTGTAACTATTTTGAAGCTGGCAGTTTCATGGTACTCCTACTTTATTTTCAAAATGAACTTACTTTTAAGTCCCACATTCATTAATAAATAAAGTCAGTTTTCTGTCTTGCTTACCTATCTGTTTACTCTTTTCTGACCTTCCCTCTCTGATTTCCAGCACAGTGACGAGGAGGACTTGACAACATTGCAGCAGCACTCTCAATCTTAGGGAAGAATCACACCACTTCCCCGCATAAGTAAGACATTCTTTTCTAGATATTTGTGGCTGCTCCTTGTTAAGACTCATCCCTCATTTCTATTTCCTCAGAGCTTGGCTTTTGTAGTTTTCATTGAAGGGTTACGGGAATTTATGAAATGTACTTCCCTACATTTACCTATCTGAAAATATGGTTTTCCATGGCTGCCAAGTTGACTCAGCAGGTAAAGATACGGGCCACAGGAGCTGGGGTTCAATCCCAGGAACCTGTGTAAAATTCAATGAGAGAACTGATTCCACAGATTTATCTCTGCCCTCCACACCCAAGTCATGCAAGGAACCCATCTCTCTCTCTCTCTCTCTCTCTCTCTCTCTCTCTCTCTCTCTCTCTCTCTCTCTCTCTCACACACACACACACACACAATCATTACTACTAATAATAAATGTTTTATAATTCAACACAGTTTTTCTTTCCTGGGCTATTGATATGAGGAATGTCAATCATTGATTTTAAAACCATGAATCAGAGTTGTATGGCTGGAAAAATTCTATGAGATTATAATACACATTTTGTTATACACAGTAATGCATTCAGTAGATTAGTATTATTCTTAAAAAAACTTTCACATTCATATTTGTAAGAGACACTGAACTATGGCATTTCTTTCTTAGAACGCCTTTGTTGGCTTGGATACGGAGGAAATGCTAGCCTTATGGGAGTCAGCAGTTAAACTAGTTATTTCTGTGTCATTTTGACCATTACCTGGCAGGACATCGTGTGGGAAGGACAGTTTAGGTCTGCTCTCAGTCCAGCTTTCTGTTCATCTTATTGCAGGGAGTGGTAGAGGTCAGAGTGATGAGAACTTGTGACACAGGCTCATAATGCACAGTGGCAAACAAGGAAATAGAAAGCCCAACTAATCCCAGGACTGTTATAACCCTCAAAGACCCACAGCTAGTGACCTTCTTCCCACCAGCCAGCCCCACCTTCTAGAGGCTCCAAGTGCCTCCAAAGAACAGGACAAGCAGGTGATGGCAGATGAAAATCACGAACCTATGAAGGACGTTTCATATTTAAATGTTAATAGTCACCTTGACTAAGATTTAAATGATTTTATTGCTCACAGAAACTTGCTCAACTTTTATGGATTTTCTCTTTCTTATAGTTTTTCCAGTTTTTCTGATCTCCGTAAGGATTTCATGTTTTTATTGTCCTCTTATTAATTTGGATTGAACTCCCCTGCCTCCCTTTCCCCCCCTAGTTTCCAAAGGTAAAACTTTAAATTGCAGGTTTAGATATACTCCTTTCTAAACAAGGAGAGCAGTTGCTCGAACATTCCCTCTCAGTACTGTTCCCACTGGATCCTGAAGATTTGGGTAGACTGAAGTTTCACTTAGTTCCGAATATTTGTTAGTTCACTGAGAAAATTCCTCTTTTAACCAAATTTATTTAGGAATATCCTCGTCCAGGATTTGGGGATTTTGTTCATTTATTTTCTTTCTATTCATATCTAGATTTGTGCTTCTAGAGTCTATGAGTACATTCTATATGATTTTGCATCTTTTACATTTGTTTAAGAATGTTTTCTGGCTCAAAATAGAGTCATACAAGGTCAATGTCTCAAACAAGCTTGAGAAAAATAGGTATTTTATTAGTTAAGTAGCAATCGGATCCCATTGATTGATGTTTCCATTTAATTTAACTCTGGCCTTTGTGATTGTCTGCCCTGGGCTTTGCCTACTACAAAGAGAGATTCTAAGTCTACAGCTGAAACAGTGGATTCATTAGCTTCTCTAAGAACTCCTATAATTTTTCCTCTGTATTTTGATGATCTCTCATCAGGCAAGTTTCTATGTCTTTGATAAGAATTAAGTCTTTTATGAGTATGCAAAGTGTATATCCCTAATTATTTCCCTTTCTCTGTTATCGACTCTTGGTGTGGGAAGTCCTTCTATATTGTGTTGCTATTATTGATTAATGAATAAAGAAGCTGCTTTCAGCTAATGGCTTAACAGAATATAGCCAGCCTGAAAGAGAGAGAGAGAGACAGACAGACAGACAGACAGACAGACAGACAGACAGACAGAGAGAATAGGCAGAGTCAGAGCAAAAGCATGTAACCTCCACTGGAGACAGATGCTGGATGGAAGCTTGCCGGTAAGCCATAGCCATGTGGCGGTACACAGATGAATAAAAATGGGTTAATTTAAAATGTAAACGCTAGCCAATAAAAAGCTGGAGCTAACAGACCAAATAGGAATTTAATTAATACAGTTTCTCTGTGGTTGTTTTGAGTCTGAATGGCCAAAAACAAACAAGTGCCTCCCCCTACATATTCTGGCTGAACCCAATA
Source organism: Microtus pennsylvanicus (assembly GCF_037038515.1). NCBI lineage: Eukaryota > Metazoa > Chordata > Mammalia > Rodentia > Cricetidae > Microtus > Microtus pennsylvanicus. The sequence continues at coordinate 73,294,866 of NC_134590.1, read as the reverse complement.
GACCTATGTTCTCTTTTTTTTATTAGGTATAGTTTTTCCTAACTGTCTATATTTAGTTATTTAAGCCATTATATTTATAATGGGTTTCTTCTAGGTAATATATAAGTGACTTTTTTGTTTGTTTCATACACTCTGATAGCCGCTTTTAAATTGATATATTTGAGTGATTGATGTTTAACCTGATTATTGATATAGTTAAAGCAGAGCCATTTGAGCATATATTATGTTTATGCTGTTTTCATGTCTTCTAGCTTTTCTACTTTTAAAAAAATAATATTTGTGTTTGTTCTTTGAAATTTTCACATAAGTACACAGTCTCGATCATCATCTGCCCTCTACTGCCCCTTGGAGGACTTTCCCAACCCACCTCCCTCCTATCTTTATGTCCTCTTTTCTACACTTTTTACCCACTTCCCTTTAACTCACTGGACCCACTTAGGACTGACCTTGTGTACATAAGTGTGGGACCATTAAAAAGTATTGTCAATACGCAAGTGACCCCCTCGTCAATGAAAAGTGACTTTACCACAGCCAGGAAACCTCAACTGCCAATAGTTTCTTAGCTAGTGACTGGGGCCACATGAGCCTCTCCAACATCCATGCTGGAGGCTTTAACTGGCTTGATCCCACGTGTGAGTCCTGTGTGGGTAACCATGGCAACTGTGTAGTCATGTGTGTAGCAATGTCATATCCAGAAGAAGGCATTTCAGAGATCTTCTCCCCATTCTCCAGCTCTTACATTCTGCCCATTCCCTATGCAGGGTAGTCCCTGAGCCTTGGGATATGTAGCAGGAACCAGCTGTTACACACATCCACAGTTGTATATTCACAGTTGAGTACTCTCAGCATTTTGTACAGTTATGACTCTTTGCATAAATTACGACCTACTGAAATAACAAGCTTATCTAACCAAAGTAGAGAGCAACACAAACATACAGACAAAACCATAGAGATTTAGAAAGTAGTTTGATAACATGATTATTTAGAAAACATTACCAATAGGTCTCCCTATAGCCTATGATATCCTTAACCAGGAGTTTTGACTATGTTTGTGGTATCAGGCAGGAATCCCTCCCATGGATAAGGTATCAAATTCAATCAAGAGAGCAGTTAGTAGGCCTCATTGTCTGCTATGTACATGTACTGGCTTTGTGGGAGCCTAGGCAGTTTGGATGCTCACCTTACTAGACCTGGATGGAGGTGGGTGGTCCTTGGACTTCCCACAGAGCAGGGAACCCTGATTGCTTTTTGGGCTGACGAGGGAGGGAGACTTGATTGGGGGAGGGGGAGGGAAATGGGAGGTGGTGGCGGGGAAGAGACAGAAATCTTTAATAAATAAATAAATAAAATAAATAAGTAAATACAAGCCTAGAAAAAGGGAAGACGGAACAAAGAGAGAGAGAGAGAGAGAGAGAGAGAGAGAGAGAGAGAGAGAGAGAGAGAGCAGTTAGCTAACCCATAAACAGTCTTGCAAGTATTTCACTAGTGGGCCTCAATAAAGTACTCCTAAATCTCTATGAGCCAAATAAATGTTATTTATCAAATAAGAAACATGTGACTATTAGCTGATTACTTGGACTTAGACTTTAAGAAAGTCACTGTTGGCATCTGTGATTGTACAGCAAATTTTTTAGGAAAGGAAAATTAGAAGTGAACTAGCTGTCATTATAGTAGCCATTGGATGTCCAAGAGAACCCTAAACAGATTTTTAGTAGAGCAGAAAAGGTGATGGCAGCTATTGCCAATGTGCAGAGCTGGGGAAGAAAGAAATGAATGAAGCCCACAGCTCATACACATCTTCTGGCTACCATGAACTGAAGCAAATAAGTACAGTAGCTACTTTCCAATCTCAGAGTCCTTACTCACCTCTAACCAGGGTACTCACAATGCAGTTTATGGATGAACTTCACAGTGTTCTTGATTCCCCAGACAATTTTTATACATGTAGTTATATAAGAAGTACAGATTTTAATAGCTGCTGAGATGGTGTGGAAAAGTAAAAAAAAAAAATGGGTAAATGATCCAAGAATTTGTCCCCATTTGCATAAATCCCCACTTTTTCCAATGAGCAGATAACAGATAGGCTCTCTGAGAGATCCAGGAGACCAGACCTAATGTTAGTACAGAAATGGTTTCATTTAAATTCTTTAAGACCTTGCTATTTCACTATTCTCTTTATTTAGCAAAAATGTGATTGATCTTTAAATTTTTGACATAAAGTATCTTTCTGGTGTATTAAATCAAACAAGGGATAAAATTCATCATTAAATACCTGCATCGCAGAGAAAATAGAATGCACTCTGAATCTCGTGTATTTACAATGGCTCCCAGAAGACTTAGGAGCTCCTCTAGAGCCTGGTGCAGTGGCACTTTAAGTGACAATTCCTAGATCCCGGTATCTCCCTCTCTCCTTCTGACAGCTTTCAGAACTCCCTCTTCTATAATCTTTACCCAGTGGGAGGGGACTAAGAGTCCAAAATCTTTTGACCCCTTGACCCAGCAAACACTAAAACCGTAAACAGAATCAGACACAACAAGCTAAGCATACAGTTTCTGGGGCCAGATGAGACTGAATTCTGTGAAAGATCAGCGAACTGGAAAATCATCACCTAGGAAAGGTTAGGGGCTTCCCTAACTGTGCCAGCCAAAGCTGGCTCACTAATTAGACCATTTGCTCTCCAGGACTGTGAAAAGAAGCTCCTCACCACAGTTCCCAGACCTTTAAACATCACATCTGATCTGATCAGGTGCGTTAAAAAAAATGAAAAGCTGCTAATTAGCACTAATTGATTCCACCTGATATAACTGTATTCTGAGTTGTCTTGGGGATACCCTGTGGGGAAGTCAGGAAGGGTTGCTTATGTAGTAGGTAGCAAAACCCATGCAGTACTTAGGGGGAAATTACACTATTTTAACAAGCAAAGTTAGTGCACCAGACCATGGGTGGGGCTCTGACTCTGAGTTTGGTGGAAGCGTTTCCCTGAGCAAGATCCTGAGTTCCTTATAAACTACAATGTGAAGCCTGGTCCTCTTCCTAAAAGAAACTACAGAGATTCTGAGAAACTTGGGTTGCATGGTCCTTAATGACTAGAAAATGCTGGTTCCTAGGAAAACAAGAGGCACAAGCTGTCTGCATAGCATTGGGTGTTATATGTTGCATACCTAGAATGAAATATCTCTAATTAATAATTTCAGTTGTATGAAAATCAATCTAGATGTAATCCCGGTTTCTCCTTATACCACTGAAACCTAGCTTGTCCATCCCAATGCCTGTATTCTCATGCTCACATTCTTGAGCAACTTTGCTGCAGCGTGACTTCACACGAGTGAATGAGTTTTCTATATTTGCCAAAGGTCACCCTCCAGCACGACTACAGGAGAGAATAACAGTGAACAACTTCCGCACAGTCATCCCAGAGACAATCAGTCTGGAGACAGTTTCCATGCCCACCTTTAGAGAAGCTAAAGTTCATCTGGAATGCACAAACTTGATGTTATTCTGTTTAAATCTATGCAGTCTTAATTTCATTCTGAGAATCCTATGTCCTAAAGCAGTGTTCTGATCAAACATATCCCAAAGGTCTAAGAGTTGAAGGTTAGTCCCTGACTCATGTGCTATTCAAGGCAATTTTCAACAAAGTGACTTCTCAAGGGTAATGCTGGCCTCTGCTTTGCTTTTGCTTTTCTTTTTCTTTTTTTCCCAGCCACATGGAGAGCACATTTTCCTCCAACACACTCTGTCCCATCATTATGTACCATACTCACCAGGGAGTCATATGCACCCAATCCTAAAGACATAGATTTAGCATAAATGTAATTTTCTGCTCTGACTCTTCACTGCAATGGGGCACTCCCATCTCTTGGGTGGGATCGAATGGATCTTAAGAAGCGTGATCTCTAACCACCACTCACACAGCCACCAGAATGAGCTGTGACTGGAAGTGTCACTGCCTAACTCCAGGATCACATTGCATCAAGGGTAAGTGCCTTTGAGTTAACCACAGGCCAGGTGTGCTGTCTAAAAGTTATTTCTAAACTTCCAGAACTGTGAACCTAGATAAAGGTTTTCTCTTTAAAGTAATTGCCTTGCGTATTTTTATAAAGATGGAAAGATAACTAATAGAAAGGGAACATGGAAAATAATACTTAGATACAGAAAGAAATTTATTATTTAAGTTATATTATAATCATCAATAGGCACTGATTATTAATAAAATGAAATATGCAAAGAAATGGATGGAAAATGATGGGAAAGTATGTTTCTTCCAGCAGAAGTGATGATGAACACTTTTTTCTCACACTAAGAGATTCAGAAAATCTATTTGGAAAGAAAAAGTTAAAAAGTCATTATCTATAATAATAGATGTGCTGTATATATCAACAGAGGAAGAGCATCTGAAAGGAACGTTGTGTATAAACTTATGGGTGGAGATTTGTTTCCAAAGTTCAACACACTTTACTCGTAATTCTAACTTTAAGTGAGTTGCCAAATCTATTTCTGTTCTTCAGAGGCACAAGCCACATGCAAGAAAGATGCACCACTCAAAACAGTAAAATAAAGGAGGTCATGGTTCCACAGAAGATGGGAACGCCTGCTTCAGTCTCACAAAACAGTATGTAGCATGTAGTGTCTAAAATTCCTCCCACTCTTGGTCACTTCTCCTGTGTCTAATAACTCTCATTCACGTCATCTACTACCCTTTCTATAAAGAAATTTGTAAACCCAGACAAACAGGTCAATGATTTTAAAAATTTACCGGGTAAGATGGTAAAGTAGGCGTCAGTCTATTGCCTTCTCTCCAGGATACCCTTAAGGCAGCAAAGCAGGAAGGAAACAACCACTTCTCCCCTCCTTATATAGTCATTATGTACAGAAACCTAGTGAATTCCTGCTGCAAATAGCATGAAGTGATAACTGATAGGGGAGAAATTACATCATAGAGAAAGAAATAAAAGAGACTCAGGAGAAGCCAACTAATGGGGCTGCAAGTGGGACTCTACACAGCACGTCTGGTACATGGCAGTTGTAAAGGTAGGCAACTGGACACACAAGGGTGGACCTGGAGCTGGCAGCCACACTTCTGATCATAGTCCACTCTGACAGCTTAGGAGAAATAAGATTAAACTGCATCCTCCTCGCACTCTGTGAGAGTGGACCCAAGATACCAAAGGACCCCACTAAAGGGAAGATTTAGAGCATAAAATGACATTTGTCTTAAATCTAAGCCCTCCCCTATCAAAACCCAATCTGGAGGAGAACCTTTTTGGTTCCATCTTTGAAAGCATAGACTTTATTTTCCGGAAATATACATTTAGAAGGCATGAAAGAAAAGAACATGTTGCGGGAATCAATACAAAGTTCTATATAGATTTTCCTTAAAAGAAACAGAAGGAAACACGACAAAGCAGCTTCTGTGCCTTCCCGCAGAGCGTAATATGCTTGCAACCATCAGATAATCATGAATAGGAAGCGATCTGAGGGAGAGATAGATCAAACAGAAATAAAAAGGTACAGTTGGCAAAATTTAAAACTGCACAATGGACAAGGAATATGGAATTAGATTCCCAGAAGCTGAATTAAGAAAGTAGAGCGCACATAAAAGAAATTACCCTAAAGCATCAAGAAGCGGATAAAAAAGTTTAGCTTCTGAAAGTGTGCATACAGAACTTAATACCACATAAATGGAACAAGGAAGCCAGAGAAGGCATCCATACAACTCAAACAGAAAGGAATGGACTGAAACAATAATAAGGAACAACAGTCTGGCTTTCCCCACCCAGGGCCATCGAGTAGATCTTCACCTTGCAATGAATGAGCTCCTGCCCAGCTACGAGCACACCCAACTCCCAGTACACCCAGATTCCTGTGTCCTGTGGAGCATCTTCGTTGACCAGCACTGGGCCCAGCTGCAATGACACTTTCACTAGCAGAGCTATCAACACTCTGGCTTCTCTGCTCATGCCTTGCTAACCTCTTCAGACTCGGGGAATCCTAGCTGTACCCAAACCTCCCTAGTCCTCTATTCTTTTCCACCTCTCTCTCTCTCTCTCTCTCTCTCTCTCTCTCTCTCTCTCTCTCTCTCTCTCTCTCTGTGTGTGTGTGTGTGTGTGTGTGTGTGTGTGTGTGTCCTTTAGAGCAGGTAGGGGTATATGGAAATGCCTGGAGGGAAGAAATGAAACGGGAAACTGTTTCAATTATATTATAATCTTAAAAGGAAAAAGCGAATTAGAAAAATTTGAGCATTCAGGAGAAAGTTGAATAAAGGTAATGATTGCAAACATAAACTTGAAAATGGCCAATAAATATTCTTAAAGTGTTCAATACCTACTAGAAATAATTCTGCTAGTCTCCTATGCTACTTTTCCATACACGTAGAAGCTTTTATAACAATCGGAATAATAATTATTCTCACTTTCATAGACTACAAGGAAAAGGAAATGGGCACTCTCAAATTTTTGCAATGAGCGTATAACTTAGCACAAACTGCCTGGAGAGCAATTAGGCAGCACAGGAGAACACTTCAGAAATAGCACATACTTTGATGAAGGAGTTTTATTTCTAGCAATTTGTCATAAGAAATCAATCACAGATGATTAAAAAGATGCATGTGCATTGCTTTTCTTTGCAACATAATTTATAATAGTGAAAAATTGGAAACAATCTAAATAGCTGCCAATAAGAAATTGGTTTTTTAAAATATGGAACATATAAACTATGATGAAATTCAAGAGAGTGATTAGCAGACTTGCAAGAATACAAAATGAAATTGGGAAAAGGATTGGGAGGAAAAAGGACTCTAAGTAATATATAGAATTACCTTAATGTGTTTGAAATATATCAAAATATAACTCTAGTTTTATAGAGAGGAAATAAGAACGGAGAAAAAGCTGAAATTGGAAATAAAATTGTATTAATTTAGCACACTAAAGGAATATTGAAAAACAAAGCCAACATAAAAAGATAGTCTCCATCAGGTGCTAAAACATTATAGTCTCAGTAAAATAATACATTAATTTCTCCTCAAGAATTATCTTATGAGCCAGGAATAGAAGAAGTAGATAATATAGACAGATTCGCATGTATATACTGGATACATATGCCACCAGATTTCAATGAAGAAATAGTGAGTGACTTAAGATACTCCTGAGAAAATGTGTGTGGGGAGGTTGTGGCTATGCGTGCAGAGGTGTGAGCTCATGCGTGCTCGAAGGCATGTGTGTAGGCAGAAGTATGACATGTGGAAGCCAGAGGTCAGCTCTGGGTGTCATTCTTCGGGATCTGTCTGCCTTGTTCTTAGAGATGGGTTTTCTTACTGGGGCCTGGAGCTTGTAGTTTAGACTAACCATTCCGATCAGTGAGACCAGCAATTTGCCTAGCTCTACCACCTGGGTTTTCAAGTCCATACCACACCAAGCTGTTTCCATGTGTGCTGGGATCAAACTCAGGCCCTTCTGCTTATGTAGCAAGTTCATTACAGACTGAGCCATTTCCCAAGCCACGAGAAAAATCTATCCAGAAAAGAAATATGGAGATCATCCTTACCTAATGTTACTTATAAAACTGAGTTCTAGGTAATTGAAGAGTTGATTACTAAATGATATTTCAAAATAAGTAGAGATTACTGTTACAGAAAGCTTTTCTGATGTAAACAGAATATGTAAATGTTCAGAAGTGTGCCATATGGTCAAAATGATGATGGAATTGATTATGTATGTAAAATTTAGCAAAATTTCTATTAATTCTTTAACAACTTTATAGAAGAGTATTTGATATACAAATAATTGTATATGTGGAACATATGAAATTTGCTCATATGTAAAAATTCTTTAGAACATTCACCTGGCATAATTAAAGCTTCACCTTATTCAATAGACTTTATAGACATTTTTGTATTGGTAGGGGATGTTTACATTGTACCAAATGTGAGGAGTTAGCATCTGGAATATATAATAAAATGTTGTAAATAATGAAAATAATTACTCTAATTAAAAATAAGTAAAGAATATGAGAATTATTCATAGACAAAAAACTTGTTGAGGTCTTTGATCCATTTGGACTTGAGTTTTGTGCATGGTGATAGATATGGGTCTATTTTCATTTTTCTACGTGTTGATATCCAGCTATGCCAGCACCACTTGTTAAATATGCTTTCTTTTTTCCATTTGATATTCTTTGCTTCTTTATCAAATATCAGGTGTTTGAAGATGTGTGGATTGATATCCAGATCTTCTATTCGGTTCCATTGGTCCTTCTGTCTGTTCTTATGCCAGTATCAGCTGTTTTCAGTACTGTAGCTCTGTAGTAGAGTTTGAAGTCAGGGATTGTGATGCCTCCAGAACTTCTTTTATTGCCCAGGATTGTTTTGGCTATCCAAATGCTTTTCCAAATGAAGTTGAGTACCATTCTTTTGAGGTCTTTGAAGAATTTTGTTGGGATTTTGATGGGCATTGCGTTGAATCTGTAGATTGCTTTCGGTAGGACTGCCATTTTTACTGTATTAATTCTACTATATTAATATCCAAGAGCATTGGAGGTCTTTCCACTTTATGGTGTCTTCTTCAATTTTTTTCTTCAAAGATTTAAAGTTCTTGTCATACAGGTCTTCCACTTGTTTGGTTAGAGTTACTCTGAGATATTTTATGCTATTTGTAGCTATTGTGAAGAGTGTTGATTCTCTGATTTCTTCCCCAGCCCTTTTATCATCTGTGTACAGGAGGGCTACTGATTTTTTTTTTTGAGTTAGTCTTGTATCCTGTTACATTGCTGAAAGTATTTATGAGTTGTAGAAGGTGGTTTTTAAACATAAAGCAAAGAAAACCAGCCTACAAACCACAATCCCAGAGAACTTAGATAACAATGAGGACACTGAGAGACTTACATAGATATAATCTCCATGGGAAGTAGAAAATATTAAAAGACAAGATCTCCTGAGTAAATTGGGAGGATGGGGACCTTGGGGGAGGATTGAAGGAAGGAGGGAAGAGACGGGGAGGAGAGAAGAGAAAAATGTAGAGCTCAATAAATATCAATAAAAAAGAAAGTTGTAAAACAAGTAAAATGTGTACAGATTCTCCAGTTGACACTTCAGACAGCCAATCACATCCAATAAATCTTAACTGATCAGAGATAAAAAAAAAATATTCTTAACAGAAGTTTCTACTTATCTTGACCAAGTAAAAACCCTGTGTTGGTACTGTCCTTCCTCAATAAATATAGTATAGTCATTATTTATACAATATTCACATTGTAAAGGGTATTATAAAGATATATATATATATATATATATAAATGTTTTACAATAAACAGGATGAAGGGCAATGTTCAGGACCATTTTGTCATTTGCACTGCCATGACAAAGTCAGCAAAGTTCCACAGAAAATTTTGGAAGTATTGAACATAAAATACTTGTGATGAAACTTTCAAAATTATTATCATGACAATATGCTTTCATAGATGGGTAAAGAAATATTTGAATAAAACCAGATAAAGAAGTTAGCAAGTTGCCAAATATAATCATAAAAGTGGCATCCAAAAATTATGATATAAGGCAAATGATGAAGTATTCAAATAAAAATAACTGAAAGAATGTATCTGTAGCAAAAATCATACCAAACAAGAGATAATTTAAGACAAAGTACATTTCTAGACATAAGTGTCAATATAATGAGAAAAGATTCACAGCGTGCTTAGAGAAACGTTTGTGCAGAGTGATGCATCATCAAAACTCACAACAAAAATGACAGAAGTATAAGAAGAATTGACAAACTGACCGAGGAAGAAAGATTTCAACACATTGCATTTTTCAGTATTTCATAAATCAAGCAAGCCAACTAACAGAAAAGAAAAAGTGATACAGGAGATTAGAAAACATTAACAATTTTGTCTAACACATCTATTTATGACAGTGCATCTAGAAGTTAAAGAAGACATTATCTTTAAAAACACATGCAATATTTATACAAATATGAACAGCACCAGCAATATAAATCAAACAAACTTAGAACATTTAATAGAAGGAAAATTAATAGTGAAATAAAAGGAAAAATTAAATATGTAGAATATTATGTATTAGAATAAGATACTTTATAATATTTAATATGCAAATCAGGCAATATATAAATTTGAAGATAATATCAAATACATAATTTATCATATATATTACTAAACTTAAGTGATATGATGTATTTTTGATGGCACAATACAGTTTATCTAATATTATGGAATATATTATAGGACATCAGTGAAAGCAGACATTTGCTGTACCTGAAATACAGCAAATTTACTAGCACAAATAAACAGTATTCTGAATGGAACAAACTACAAGGCTGCAATGCTGAAGGTATGGAGAAGAGCGATGTAGCATGTCTTCTTCTCTGAATTTCACATATCTCCAGACACCTGACTTGGAATGCTGCCGACACTAGCTTGGTGAAATTCTCAGAACTTAAATTTTACAGTGCTGAGAAAGTCAGCAGCTAAGATGCTAATAGGAATGGCAAAGCCAGTGGATCAGAATAGTGCTAAAAAACAGTCACAAAGATCTATGATATGCACCTTTTGAGGGTCAACACCATACCTAGTCACACATCTTCAAACACCTGATATTTGATAAAGAAGCAAAGAATATCAAAGGGAAAAGCCAACAACTCTAGGCCGCCAGATTCTAGAGGACTCCTGGTGAAGATGCCTCATACTGTGTCTGTGGTTTGTGACTGGAGACCTTTACAACCCTAAAGGGGAAGGCATGCCTGAAAACTTGCACCCACCCTTCCTGTTTTTGTATGTTCTGTTGCTTAGCCCACGCTGTGTCATTTGCTGGAATAGAACCTATTCGTGAGCATGACTGAAAGTAGCGGTTTGCTCTTATTCCTTCCAGTGAACCACTGATCTCAAGGGCAGTCTGGTATCTGTGAATCAATGATAACCAATTTCCTGACAATAAATATGAAAACTTATATGAAGTAAATTCTTAGAGTTTATAACTTAGGTAAACAAACTCAGAAAGAAACAAATAACCTAAATAATTATACAACTACAATTTTGAAGGCTCATATATCCCACTAAGAAAAATATTAAGTCAAATAGTTTTTTAAGTATATTTTCCAAAACATCAAAGGAAAGATGAATTCAGAAGCTACTAAAGCAAGAACATTCCCTATTACTTTACATCATCTGGATATGGGATGTGGCAGACAGATGTTGTGTTTCCAAATCCAGAGAGTAATAAGTTGAGCTTCCAGAGTAACTTACCTAACATGCATAGTTTCTTCATCACCTGTGTAGCCAATATTTATTTGGTACTTCTCTATGCCAGACATTTCTGCATACTATGGATATTTCTGAGAATGTTGCAGATAATCCCCTTCGTTGAGAAGTTGGAGAAGGAAGGTCATGAATGGAATCCAGGCAGTGGCCACAGAAAACTCAGGAAAACTGCCCCAGAGGCAGGAAAACGATACAGCAGGAGGAGGCATAACCACCAAGGAGAACAGTAAAAGAACATTAGGAGGAGAGGTTTGCAAGGTTTTGTTTTTCCTTTTTTTTCTCAGTAAAGTGAATATTTGTTAGAGGGTCTCAAGCTCGTGGATATCATGACCTGTCCTGTCTCACAAAAGTGATTGTCCCAGAAGCGAAGATTTTGGCATTGTTAGGGGAATGAGGATAGCGACAAACCAATTGTTAATCTAGACAGATGATGGCAGGTATGTGGAGCAGGTGGCAGCAGAGAAACCTGCAAACGGGTGTCAATTCTGAATAGATTGTCCCAGGAAGGCTAACTCAATTTGCGGAGGACTCACCTTTACAGGAATTACAGTAAAGAGTGTCTACTGACTCCACAGTCCTTACGATGAGCACATGGAGTTGGTTTTAAGTAACACGATAGTGAGTAGAACAGTTTAGGGAAAGTGGTCTGATTGGTTTAAGATGCTTATAGAATATCCAAATGGAAACTAAGTTAGTTTTTAGATGCAGAATACTTGGTCAGAGGTCAGAGGTCAGGGCAAAAAGAGAAACCAGCTACTTTAATCCTGATAGAAGAAAAATAAGAAAACTAAGTGAACACAGGGTAGAGTACAGGTAAACAGTGTAATAATGAACTTTAAAATTTGTCTTCCTTCTTTTATTGCATTCTCACATAGATACACATAAAAATGAAATGAACATGTAATGAGTTATATATAATGAGATGGAAGGTAGATACTGTTTCAAATTGATTAAAATTGCTATGATTTACTGTCAGTTTATATCTAGAAAACAAAATTATTCACACCTTTGAATAATTCATTCCACCTCTCAGAAGAGATTTGTATTATGTAGAACAATGACATGGACAATAGCCTCAATTAAGTATTGTATATATTAGTCCAAATCCACAAATATCAAAAATAATGGAGTGGTTAAGAAAATTAATGGGATCTGTTCACTAGAACTAAAAAAAAAAGGTGATTACAAATGCTGTACCACATAAAGGAAAACAAGCTGAGTAGAAAATTATTAAAAATTTGATAAAAATAGAAATTATTTTCCTGATTATTACCACTACATAGAAATAAGCACTGGGGGCTGAGAAAGAAGTTGGTGTTGAGTGGAACTGGCAGAGCCCCACTCACGGGAAGTGTGAGGACAACCTCAAGTTCATGTTCCCATTTACAGTGCACACAGCTGAGACAGTCACATTATTTGTCAAAATTAAAATTTAGTTTTGGTTTAAAAACTGTCATACTCAGGCTCTTGGTGAAGTTGAGCGTTAACAAGGTGAGACTCGGTTATACCTCAAGACACGACAGTAGAGCAGTCAAGGAGTACAGGGAGGAACTGTTCCTCTGTCTGTCTAAAGCAGTGATTCTGAACCTGTGGGTCGCAAACCCTTTGAGGAGTCAAATGCCCCTTTCACAGAGTTGCCTAAGACCACCCTGCATAGCAGATGTTTACATTACAGTTCATAACAATAGCACAATTACAGCTATGAAGTCGCAACAAAAATAATTTTAGGGTGGGGAGGGGTCACCACAATTGTATTACACTGTATTAAGGGGTTGCAGCATTAGAAAGGTTGAGAACCTCTGGTCTAGAGGTAGTAGCCCAGCCTTGCAATTCGACCAAGTCAGTAATATTCACACAGTGCTGAAGCCTCCACACAATAGCGTGCACCAGGAGCACCTGCCTCAGAGCCAGACGGCTGCAACTTCTCAGAGACCTGCACGGAGAAAGTGAACCAATTTCATACCTAATGTTCTCAAAGCTTTTACAGGCTCCAGAATGAATCTATATTGACAGCACGCCTCTTCCTTTTACAACTGAAAATACTAACGCTAAATGTAGGGGACATATTTAAGCAAGAATACAGTAGCTCATGTATGGTTTGAGATCTGTCAGGAGGAACATAGCTAGTTCTCATAAAATCTACATTGTCAACTGTTGCTGAGTGCAAAGTCACTTATGCAGTTTAGAGTGTGACTAAGAAAGAGGAACAAATAGATAATAATGAGTCCCTTTCCTACCAGCAAGGTTGCCAGAATCAATTTTTATAGATGCGAGTGATCGCCCCAGTGAATTCCTCTACAATATCTAGCACAGCTCTCTATTCCCAATACTCCTTTTCTTTCTTCCAAAGTCTCTGGGAATGAAAGACTAAAGCAATGACATGTCAAACGCCTAAAGTGACTTAGTCAAAAAGATTCACGATGGACATTCAAATATATAAAAGGTAAAGAGATTCCTGTGCTGGGGGAAAAAAAAAAGGTCTTTAAGCATTCTGTTTCATTCTGGGATAGGAAACTGGGCTACAGTTAAAAACAATTACCAAAATTAGAGTTGGCTATTGGCACTCCAAAGCCATCACACCCTACAATGATTTATTTCCTGGAGACCAGCACCATGAAATCCTTGTATTTAAGGTTCAAAGTACCAGGAGATACTGGAGACCAAACCCAAGGATTATTCTCACTAACAAAACTGGGTCCTCTACTCCTTTCTTAACTGTCTCTGTACGTCATGTGGAGTGTCATGTCATATTGTCTACTGAGCTCTGGGCCCTGTACCCGACAGACATCTGCCCCCTGTTTCAGAACAGCTCCAGGCAGAGCTGATAACCACCTTCTGCTCATAGCAGAGGACAGTACATTTAGAGTGACTTGTCCAGGAGCTCAAAGCCCATCAGTGGCCACAGCTAGAGTTCCAGGTGGAGTCTAGCATCCATCGCCTGACTCAGGTGTGACGTCAGGAATTAGATGCTGCACATTGCAGTAGGCCTCGGGGAATACACTTCCAGCAGAACTGAAGCTTTAATCTGAATGTGGTCTTAATCCTATCTAATGTGGGAGGAGCTAGGGGAACCCTCACATGGGAGCATTGCAATGACTAACACACATTGGGTCTAAAAGAGCCAGTGGAACTGGTGGAGAGTGAGCAAATCAGATCCAATGCTTTCAGAGGCAAACACAGCTGTATAAGCCCGTCCCTCCAACTTGTCAGATCTCATCTGTGTGCCAGACACTTGCTTTAGAGCTGTGCTTACATTCATATTGAGACTTCTGGCTTTCGTTTACATTTTTCCCTTGGTTCTATAGGTGGCGCTGCTTTTTTGATTGCACAGAGTTGACTTGGACCCAAATTGAAGGCCAGAAAGTTCAAACCCAAAAGAAAAGAAAACTCCCAGGGAGGTGTGCAATTAAGGATCTCCTTCACAGGGCACATCCAACAGAGAAGAGAGCAGAAAAGTGGGGCAGAGGACGGCTGCAGAGAAAGATGCTGAGTGGATCTGCATACACCAAGCAAAAGTTTCTACACATCTGCACCAGAGAGTCTAAGAGGACCTGAGGCTGGAGGTAGAGAGAGAAAGGCAATAAAAAGCAGACAGCCACAGAGGTAAACATTCAAACTGAGCTTATAAAGCAAACAGCATTAGGTGCAAAGTGCATCTCTCCTGCTGTTCTCGCTCACTCTCCCTCCGGCCTTTCTCTTGGGCTTTTTAAATTTCACTATAATTAGATATCTTTACTATATTTTCTGTAACCTAATTTTTCCACAGTTCTTTGGAACTCCTATACCCCCAACAACACCAAAATACTTTGCAGTGTTGTTTAAAGAGACAAGCACACACAGCCTCACCCCACATTCTGATCCAAAATTCAAAGAGGAGAAGGATGTGCCGGTCCAGTGAGATTCTCAGCAGTGGGTGGGAAAATGAGAATTTTCACAGTAAAGTGTCCTGCAATAGTAATACGTGACCCATGGATATCTGGGTGGTGTGAAGGATAGTAGCCCAGGTACAGCATCTCTGTACAGCAGAATGCATCTCATCTATGTCAAACTTGCCCATCCTTGGACCATGTGTGCTGGTTTATATCTGTAATTCCAGATTCTGGAAGCTGAAGCAGAAGGATTGTCATGGCTTCAAGGCCGTTCTGGGCTACACAGTGAGTTCTAGGCTATCCTAGGCTACAGGATAAGATTTGTGTCAATGTTGTCCATTCCCAATGTGAACTTGACGTAGCCAACAAGAGTCTCCACAAATATGTGTCTACATGCTCCCAACATGAAAAATCCACTGCTCCACGCTCTCACATTCATCTTACTGCAATGTTTTGAAAGAAAGCAGAGTACCATCCATGCACAATGGTGCCTATTCCAGCCATGTCAATAAAATTACAGCTGTTTCTTCTTGCTGGTAGACTGTGTACCTCAAGACTACAAACACATGGTAACAAACCATGTTACTCTGTCAATGCCTTTTGTAGTATGCAGTGCGATAGCAAAACCAGTAGCTAGACACAGATGAAGGAATGGGCTCAGAATGACCTACCAGTCCCAGCTGAACTCTTGTCTATGGATGAATTGTGGGAAAGTCATTGATTTTGGTTCTCTTCCACCAGGTGAGTTAGCTCCACTGAACACCTCCAAATTCAGATCACACAGATTGACCCTGGTTAAAATAAGTGAATCCCAAAACCAAACAAAAAGCCATGAATCTAGAAAAGTGACTTGAAATGAGAAGGTTCAGAGATGTAGGATGGAGATAAGAGAGGGCAGAAAGTAAGGGTGTTGAGAATGTATTACATACATGTATGAAATGAAAAGTAAGAGTAATCAGAATGCATTACATACATGTATAAAATTTTTCAGGGAAAAACAACATTAAAACACAAGTAAATTTTTTTTTCTTTCTTCACAATTTAACAGATTCAGAATTAGTTCCAGCCATAGTTCCTGTGCCTTCTCTTTGGTACATCAGATTTATCAGCATTGCTATTCTTGATTTAGTTTAGTAGTATTAATTAAAATTATGGTTGTTAAAGCAAAAATACTGCACTACCATGGTATTCCATTGGGTAACCAAGAAGGTCATTAGTTGACAAGTAAATAGGTAGTGTATACTATGTGAACACACTGAGCAGAGGTACAAGAGGCATTCTACACTATAAAATGGAATGATGAAAGATATCCTCATGTTACTCACAATATTGTACAGAATTATTACTAGAACTTTCCATTCAATATTTCCAAACTGTGATTAATCTTGGGAAATGAAACCACAATTAAGATGGAATTACCATATTTTTTTAGTTAGTTCCTCCATAGTCCCTTCTTTTTTTTATTTTTTCATCATTGTATGCACTTACATTCACCAAGACACACGCATATATACATAGTGATATCACTATATGTCTTTTCTTTAAATTGTTTTTGTTGAGCTATATTTTTCCTCTTCTCCTCTCCCTTTCTCTCCCCTCCCATTCTACCCTCTTGCATTATCCCCATGTTCCCAATTTACTCAGGCGATCTTGTCTTTTTCTACTTCCCAGGTAGATTAGATCCATGTATGTCTCTCTTAGGGTCTCATTGTCTAGGTTCTCTGGGATTCTGAATTGTAGGCTTGTTTTTCTTTGCTTTATGTCTAAAAGCCACTTATGATTGAGTACATATTATATTTGTCTTTCTGGGTCTGAGTTACCTAACTCAATATGATGTTTTTTAGATCCATCTATTTGCCCACAAATTTCAAGATGTCATTATTTTTTTCCATTGTGTAGTACTCCATTGTGCAAATGCACAACATTTTTTCTTATCCTTTCTTCGGTCGAGAGGCATTTAGGTCTATGGCCATGCCACTCTGAATGTGCCCAATCTTGTCTGATCAGAAGCTAAGCAGGGTAAGGCCTGAATAGTACTTGGATGGGAGACCATAGTTGCTTCTTTATCACCAACTTCACTTAAATGTTTACTCACAAATGTTTATTTTTTTTGTCAAAATTGATTGGCCAGATTTGCTTGGGTTTATTTCTGGCTTCAGTATTCTGTTCTATTGTTTTTGTCTGCCATTGTGCCAGGACCATGTTGTTAAGCTATGATAGTTTTTTTTTATTGTCATTGCACATAAAATGTTTAGGTTTCCCTACATAGGACCCTACCATCTGCAAATGGGTATTTCCTTTACTTCATTTCCAGTTTGAATGAACCCTTTTTTTATCAATTGTTCTTGCTGGCACTTTCAATATTCTATCAAGTTGAATTGAAAGAGAGTGACCATCCTTACCTTGTACAAGATCTTAGAGAAAAAGCTTTAGTTCATCCCCATCAGTTATGCTAGCTGTGGGCTTTCCACAATGACTTTTTTATTTCACTGAGGAAGTATTTCTATATTTTTTGAAATAAAAAAAATCTACATTTTTAACATCTTTTGAGGGATGTCGATCTTTATTATATTCTTTATTCTGTATCTGTTGAGTTGATCATATGATTTGTTTCTTTTTCATATGTAAAAATCAATAAGTAAATCTCTTGGATAAACCTACTTGTTCAAGGGTACATTCTTCTTAATGAGCCACTCCAGTTCGTGCTTCCCTGAAGACATCTGACATACCTGTGTACCAAAGATCATGGGCACTGATGCTAGCTTCATAAAAATTTTCCCTTTTTTAGGAATTTAAAGATTCACATACATTTCTTTGCTCAATTGTTAGAATTTAGCCCATGAAGCTATCTGGTCCAAGGCTTTCCCTTGTTACAAGGATCCTATTAGTGCTTTTGTCTCCTTCTTTCTTACCAGTCTATTCGTGTTGTCTGTTTCTGGCTGGTTTGTTCTCAAGAAGGTTTTATACTCCTTAAGAACGTATTCATTCCAAATTTATTGGCATACAATTGGTCATAATAGTCCTTTTTGGCCCTTCATGTTTCTGAGACATCTGTCTTAATGCATGCTTTTATATTTATGAGTGTAAGGGAAATTTTCAGATTTAAGTAGTTATCTAGGATGCTAAAAGTCGAGTGAACTTCTTACCAGACTTTGATAGACTTTCACCAATGTGGGTTTCCTTGTATCCCCAATGAAGGCCTTACTAAGTTTCTAGACCATGGTCGGTACACCATGAACAGCTTTGGGATGAACCAACAATCCAGCGAGTAAGAGATTAAATATGCTTAACATTGGTCTTTTGAATTACCTATAAGGCACTCAACAATTACGAGTTTCTTGGACAAATGACTTGGGGATTATCCTTAGAGCACCATTGTTTACACACACACACACACACACACACACACACGCAAAGCTTACAAACAGGATTAGATGATTCTGTGTCTCTAAGACTTCTACTAGTAATTCAACAAGGCTAACAGCTAAAGTGTTGCACTGTCTTAATTGTTGTAATTTGAAACAGAGGTAGTAGTTGCAAGTGGTACATTCTGAGGGAGTTATTGTTGTCTTAATATTAGGACATGGACATGGAGATAAATCACGGAACTTGCCTTCCCTAAAGCACTTAGAAATTCTAAGCATCTTCCTAGTGTGTTTCAAAGTCTCTGCTATTTGACTATCCTTTATATAAGTATAGTATACTGCTCTATGCAGTAAAGATCTGATGTGCGCCTAAATTGACCCCAGTTCCATAGATAGCTCAGTACCCAGCTAACCAAAGATAGAATAGCATTTGTGTTTAGCAGGTCCTTGTCTGAAAGCTTTGATTTGCTTTCTAATTAACAGAAATTAAATCTATACCTAGAATATAAAAGTCATATGGTACACATATGTTACACGATGCATTCATGTGTACATAAACATGTATATCTATGTATATGCTTTAGGCATGCATTCATATCTTTACATACACACACCAAAAACAAGAACAGCAGATTGGCCAAAATAGTATTCCCTATCTGTTCTTGTTTGAAGATTAGCCAGTTTTTAGGAGTTCTTTTTGTTTGTTTGTTTTTTGAGACAGGGTTTCTCTGTGTTGCTTTGGAACCAGTATAGAAACTTGCTCTATACTCTAGGCTGGCCTCAAACTCACAGAGATCTGCGTGCCTATGCCTCCCTAGTTCTGGGATTAAAGGCGTGCATCACCACCCCCTAGCAAGCCAATCTTTTGACACTAGCAGAAATCCTACTGTAATCTTTAAAGGGATTGAAAACAGTGAATCTCTCATAAGCAAAGATTGTGTTAATTTCTGTCTATACATGGAACCAAACAATTCTAATATTCAGTGAATAATGAGAGCACAGAAGTGTACTATAAAAGTGTTAGAAGTTGGCCCAATTCAAAAATTAAGCTATATAAGACTGCTACAAGTATTTACAGTATCACTGTCTTTTCCTTGGTCATGCAAAGGAAGTATCTTTATTTCAAATAATTCATTCTGAAATTCAACATATAAATAGTTCTCCACCATAGCTGATGTTGACCCTAAACAACAAAATGAAAAACATCAGGACTGAGAGAGCTGGAGGAAGAAGTCTAGGAAGAAATACAGGGAAGAGAAGAAAGACCGAGGTTGGGGGGAAGGAAAAATGAGGGTAGCAAGAAGAACTTGCCTTTTTCAATCTCAATAAAATACCAAGAAATAAAAGAATGGTGATACCATCGAGAATAAAAGATTTTAAACAAAGTAATGTGTCTTTCTTATTTGAATGCAACTCAAAAAATGATGCCGGTTCACAAGAAACCGAGGGGCAAAGTTGGTGTATTTTTATCTTTAAGATGTACTTTGATTCTTTCAATTAATTGACATGAATGATAGCTGTGGAGAGCTAATGAGCTGCAGATGTCCTGTTCTAGAATGGCAAGCAGGAAAACATGGCTTATCGGTTTTACCCAAAAAAAGATAGGAGTTTATCTCCCTGGCTTTTCTCATAAACTCTGCTGTCTTTGTGAAATATCTCTGGCTCCATCTTCAGAGAAGTAATGTGTGTGCAGCCTTGAGAGCAAGGCAGATCTGAGATGGCAACGGCCTATTTATCAGAGCACTCAGAATCCGGCCTTCCTCTTCAGGACAGGCCAGAGCCTCGACGGTCTCATTCCCAGAGAGACTTTATTTCCCAACCATAGATTTAAATGTCATAATAATTCCTATGAACTGATAATATATTTGTATCTAAGATAAATGCATAAGTTCTCTGGAAAGAGCTTCTATAGTGAGGGATGCTGTTGAACACTGTAAATTCTGCCAGAGATTGCTGGAATGCATTAGAAATAGTAAAAAACAGCAAAGAGGGCTATGACGGCTGGATAGAAGGCTTAAGTATCTTAGGGTGGCACTAATCATTTTTGAAGGCCAAATCTGAAGTATAGAAGTCCACTCCAATTCAGAACTACAAAACCAACATTCTCCCTGTACCCTGCATGAGACATTGGGTTCTGAGAATGCACTAGCCTGCTGAATGGCTGCTCCAGCCCAGAAAACAAGAAGCCCCTAGGAAGATCAGATTGGCTCATATAGGAGATTTGGCTGTCAATCAGTATTCTGTACAGATGTCACTTCTGAGAGACTCTGACTGACATCATGATAGGTTGCTGCATCCAGGCAATCCTGTAAATTGCATGGGCTTTTCTTTCCAGGATTCTCAGATTTTGAAACAAGGAGTAGGTTACTGTTCAAGGTCAAAGAACCAAAGAAAATGCGAGTCTTGATTTTCTCTTCCTTTCATGAGGCCCATGTTGAAACAGATTTAAAATGCTATGCTCACAATTATGGGGATAGCATGGCTCTTAGTAGTACCTCGTATAACAGCACAGGAAACTTTTATAGGATGTCTTTAAAAAGCCACCCCACCGTGATTCAGCAGCCACTCACAAGCAAGAACGAAAGTGCCTGATGCTTTATTATTTCCAATAACCAAAATTTAAATCTAACTGAATCGATACCTATATTGTTTAGGTTTTTCTATAAAAAAATAATAATTGAAGCTCCCTAAGTGTTTAGCAATAGTTCTGGAAATGTAATGGGCCAAGTTCAGATTTAGCAGGCTGTTAATTGAGTTCTTGATAAGGATTCAAATACAAAATGAATCAATTGCTTCTGGTTATCAGCCCCCACATACAACCCTACTTACCAGCAGGCAGGGAGGGAAAGCTAATAGTCTATCTCTCTCTGTCATCTTATCTTTCCGTTTATGTGAGAAATCTTTTAAGGGATAGTCAGGAGCTCTCTGAGAGAGCACAGGAGATTAGCTTTGCTTTTACTTCTTCCACTGGATCATTATTTCTGAGAATGTCACCACCATAAAATGCCAATCACTGAACATAAGAAGAAAGAATTATTCACAAGTTTAGGTCACTTTTAGTTCAGAATTTTTTTTCCTCTAATGCTGCCTTGACAATACTCTCATTCTATTTTAGAAAACGTCTCTCCAGCCACAAAGGCTGCAGCACATGCTGGCCGCCGTCTGCTGTGAGGGGAAATTTAAATTCTCGCAGACCACTGCCTTCATCTGCTCCTTGGACAATGAGGCTACTTGGAAATTCTCATAGCATCTTGGGGAGAAATAAAACATGTCTCCAAATTTAGAAAATAAATTTAGTTTATTGCCTAAATAAGTCTGATCACAGCCACTCACATCTCCAGAGAAAAGACAAACCCAGTGTCAACCCAACCTTTTTGAATTTAGACGACAGAGCAAATGCCATGCCTCTCTGGTGAAGCCAAGCCATCACTCCTATCTGATTTCTCGGTCTTTCCCCAGGATAAACAATAATGATGCCTGACAATTTAAAACCACAACTGTGGTCAGGAAGTAAGAATCAATTAGATTTCATGGTGGCATACTTCAGATTTCATGGGGCTTAGTTTTCTTGAACTAATGTAACCTTCCTTTGCAGTTGGATTTTCAGCAAAATTATCATCCGTTGACAAAACACCACAAATAAGATTAATTTCACAAGGCCCTACTGGCATATGAAGAGTTACAGGCTGCAAGAAGAAAGAGAATTGTCTTCTCCAGGGACGGACCATTTGATAGGTTACTCAATTCCAAATTGTCAGCCCTTAACACATGTACGTAAGAACAATATTACATGGACTCAGTGGGATATGTGTGTGTGTTTGTGTGTTTTATAGTTTTGTATATATGTATATGTATCAAAAATAATTATAGAAGTAGAGGGACCTAAATGATATAAATAGAGTACTGTGGCATATAATTATTTAAAAAATTAATTTAAAAATTATCCTTCTCTGCCCGATTTTCCTCACAGAATACAAACAGGTTTCACTGTAACCACATCTTTCTTTGATAATGCCATAGCCTTCCTTGGATGGTAAGACTCTCCCTGCTCTTCTCAGCCACTCGGTCTGTGTCTTTCATGTGGAAGAGTCAAGTGATAGCTTTCCCTGGAAGCATCCTGCAAAGCTAATGCTTCCTCATCTCACAGATGCAATTACAACTCCCACATCAGGATGCCCCACTGGGATAGAAAGAGAGTGGAGCAAGAAACATGAAGGTTGGGAATGAGGTGAGCTTATTCCAGGAAAGCAAACAACACATTTAGTTTATAGAAAAGTCAATCTTACTGTTGGGTTCTTTAAAGATTTGCTTTGCTTTATATTTAATTATGTATACTTATGCAGGTGAGGGTATATGCACAGGTGTCTGTAGAGCCCAGAAGCATTGGACCTCTCTGGAGTTATAGCTACAAGTGGTTATGAACTACCCAACATGTGTACTGGGATTTGAACTCCTTTCCTTTACATGAATCTATACTCTTACCTGCTGAGTCAGCTCTCCATTCTATTGCTGTAGTAGTTCTGTTTTGTCCATAACTAGATTACAATGTCCTTGAAATTGATTGCTGTATATATGGTTCCACGAGCATTCCAAACCAGTATGCGATGTTGGCTGGCATTTTAATTCAATTTGTTTCTCCCAAGAGATACTGTAATTTTTTGAATTTTCTTCAAAAGTTGTTCCAATACAGTGGTTTCTGGTATTAAAAATTCTCTCTTCTTGGAAATCACTCCAGGTGTCTATGATGTTTTGCAAGGCACTAACTTAATCTCAGTATCTGGGGAAAAGTTACCAACAAGATGCCAGATCCTAAAAAGGTGATATTTCCTACTTTATCTAAATTCTCAATCAACCTTCACAACAGACACAGAATACAAAAAAAAAGTAGTATCCCGAGTTATTTTGAAGGTCTGATCCATTTGTCTTCAATGTAAGTAAAAGCCAATTCCATTCTAACTATAAATGGGCTAGAAATTGTCACTGTTCTGGGAAACGAGGGAACTAGTAAGTACTGCCCCCATCTGAATTATAAAAAATATAGGTCATTAGCCCATTGCAAAAGGTAAACCACTGCCTAGGATAATGTCAGGCCTCTGCTGCAGTGAGGAGTGTCCTTGAAGACTTAGGCTGTCCAAAATTCTTCCATAAATGACCCAGATCACACAGATGAGTACTGAATCACCTCCCGAGGGGTGGGGGGATGATGACTTGTTTTACCAATATAGAAAATATGCCTATAAAAAAATCCAGGATTCTTTTCAGACCACATCTTTGTAGTCATCATTGTTGATGGGAATGTTTTAAAAAGCCTAGGAACTTGCTGTTAGCAGTCTTGGACTTTGAAATTCCTAACTTAGAAAAACATTTTGCTTTACATATATCAGAATTACAAGATATGACAACAAGGGTGCTCACCTAAAGTCCCCAGCTTGGCTCTAGAGTTAAGAGAGCCAGAATAATTTCATACTATAATATCTTATAATAATATTCTGAAGGCTGTTGACCTGAGTCTAGTAACCCTAGCCAGTGCACAGGAATGACCCAATGACCTTATTAAATGCCTTAGTCAATCTTCCAGATGGACCTTCAGAAACTGCTAAGAAGCTGGTGTATTCAGTGTTATAAAAACCCTTTGCATTTCACATTTGAGAAGTCCGCAACCATACTCTTAGGATGGTCTATATATATTTATACTCCCACTCCCTCTCCTCCTCCCATTCCCTCCACACATCCTCCCACCCAACCCCCATCCAATCCTCAGAGAGAGTAAGGCACATTGCTTTGTGGAAGGTCCAAGGCCCTCCCTACTTCATCTAAGCTGAGCAATGTATCCATCCAAAGAGAATAGGTTCCCCAAAAGCCAATGCATGCAGTAGGATAAATCCTGGTGCCACCGCCAGTGGCCCCTCAGTCTGCCCCAGCCATGCAACTGTCACCCACATTCAGAGGGACTAGTTTGCTCCTATGCTTGTTTCTTCCCAGTCCAACTGTACTTGGTGAGCTCCCATTAGCTCAGGTAAACTGTTTCAGTGGGTGAACCCATCATGGTCTTGACCTCTTTGCTCATATTCTCACTCCTCCCACTCTTCAATTAGACTTTTTGGGAGCTCAGTCCAGTTCTCCAATGCAGGTCATATCTTATAAATAAGCTAGAGCCCTGACAATTTAAGGAAGAGAAAAATATTGGATCATCTTTAGTGATCTTGATAATAATTCTCAGTGTAAGTAGTTGTTACAGGTTAGATACTTAACTATACTCAGAGATTTCTAAACAATCACATAACAAAGCCCTAACACCTGGTATCTGATCTGTGACCTCACTAGGAAGCAGGGTCAATGCAGATGTAATTAATTAAGATGAGGTCCCAGTGGACCTCATAAAGATTTATTTTTCCTGAGTAGAATTAGGGATGGGGAATCCCTACAAGAAGAATGAAACTCAAATTTTTCATTTCAGTGCTAGGCAAAGTGCAAAGCCAGGTTATTCTGACATGTGTGGTGTGCTTAGAGAACATATAATATCCCTCCCTGAGCAGGGGTTCTGACTCATTCTTTTGTGATGGCTCTAGACCTAATCTTCTATTTATTTATGTGATTTAAAAGATGAAAGCATTTTTCCATTAAAAACATATTTGTGACATTCCGCCATTAGACAGAAAACTTTAAATACATGCAAATAAATTCTCAGTGCAAATCTCACACAGGTATCTTACATCATTATGACATGAGATATTGAAGATTCACAAAGATAAGTGAGTTGCCTAGGGTCTCTTGAGCAAATATAGAAACTTCTTTGCTCAGTTTTCCATTCTCTCCCCTGTAAACCTCACATCTGTCTTAACATTTGTACATTAAAGTCTTGACACCATTTCTATATCGAAAAGGCATCCAATAAAGCAGAGGTCAGTAAAATCAGAGGGTAACAGAATAGAAAGGCTGCCAGTGGGTAAGAGAACAGCCAGCTGCAGTTGCAACTTTCCTCAGTATTGTTTAGGGCACTTTAGCATGTGACAGTGGAACTTGGAAAGGACAGGTAAAGAGGTATGGCAGAATCTGCAGCAGCAAGGCTTCCAAGACAGCATCTTCCCCCTCCAGCCAGATGTGCAAGGGCACCATGGGTAAAGTGCAAAGCATAGTAGTCCAAGGTACCAAGCCTTCCAGAATCTTAAGTCTTCTGCACCTCAGTTCCTCCACCATGAAACTGGCTATAGCCTAGGATATTTTTAAGAGGCTCCAGCGATGTATAGACACTTAAATTGGTGGTTAAGGCCCACATCGTCCCTTTCAACAGTCTTCATAGGGACCATCCAAGACAGATGTCCCTGCTTCGCCAGAGTTCTTCTAGGGAAGCCTGCCTATAGGACAGGACCTTAGGAAAGCCCCAGGTCCTGCAAGGCAATCCCTCAACAACTGACCTTGCAAGACTGCATGCAGCAAATGCCAACAATTCCTTCTCTAGATCTTCCCTCAATGAAAAAGACTTGAGAAATTCTCCATCAAAAACCCAATCATTGACTGGCTCATGTATAATTATCCAGAAACCTTAAGGATCCAACTCCCTGAACACCTGGGCTCAATGGAATATGTTGTCTCGGCTTCATTAAGCTCAGCCACAGGCTATACTTACATAGTTCTGTTTCCTGCCTGTTGTTTCAAATGACCTAACAGTTGCCTTAAGATGTGATTTGTTCCATAACCGAAATGTACAAAGGAAGCATGACTTATTACTATGCATATAAATTATTCCCAGTTCAATTTCCTGCCAGCAGCCTCTGTTGTAATAGTAAAACGTGCTGAAAACTATTATACTTTTTTCTTCTACTGCATAGTCTAAAGCTAGTTGGGAGGAAGGGTAGCATGTGCTGGTTTCAAGAGCCTTGAGAATGACATCCAGCAGGTAGAAATGGACCCCGAAGCCTTGATAATGAAGAAATAATAAGCCTTTAGCTCCCAAGGGGAATAACAATATAATTAGTTGTACTTAAACCCAACCAACTTGTAATGGACTTAAATCCAACTAAAACCATGAATGCCTTTGAACAGTAGAAAATGATGAATTCTTTTACATCCCTGGATCTCAGAGCATCTAGACAGCTTAGCCATAAAAGTGTCCAAGCATTGATTGCCTTTGCACTACTGACTTATACATCAGAACTCAATATTCTGAAGAACTCTCCCTTATAAACGATATTTTCAATGCCTGTGTAGGACTGCCCTATTTATATATTCAGTTACATTTTTATGAAACCTGTTTTCCTAGCACAGAGACATAAACTTTTGAGGCAGAAAGATACTTTTTGAGTAAAATGGCAAGAAATAGCATGAATCAAAATCATGTTGAATGTTTGAGGTCTTTTATGTATGCACTTCAAAGAGCATTTTTCTTCATAGGCTATATTTAAGTTTGTCAGCAGGGAGACTCTCATAATACTAGGTGTCATTGGGTTTTCAGGGTAGTCAACAACTCCAGTATTGCCAAAATTTATGTACTGAGTCACATCCCCATGTGATCAGCTGTTCCAAACAGTCTTTCTCCAAGGCAGTGGAACCTTCTTGGTTGTCATAATTAGACTCTCTCCCCAGGGAATAGGTTTGTTTTCCAGTATATTGGATTTTCCCTTCTGAGTCACAGTGTCTGAGACTGACTTAAAGAGGTGACCTATGGACCAACACCTGGTTTCCCTTTACACCTTTACTTGGTTACACACTGCAAATATTTTCACACAAGAGGGTTAGATATTACTGTCTTCTTTATCTGCTTGCTAGTCCATAAGCAAGTACAAGGCCTTCCCTTATCCATATTTACCTTCCTTACTACTTTTTCTTCCTTTTCCTTCAGCTTGATTCTCAGCATGTGGAGTGGTTTCTATACTCGATGGATTTTACTGTTTTTTCCTTTATTCTAAAATTCAAATTGTTATAAATTTGCAGATATGATATAGCCTAAAAGATACCTCCTCATTTTCTAACTTGCCAGATAAAACTAAGTGTTTTTAAAAGGTTCCTAGTATCTGGAGGCTTGGGGCTGTCCACAGAGTGGGAGATCTTGATGTGAGGCCCCAACATGAGCTCAGCTTTGAAGTTATTTGTACCAAGTGGACATAAAGACTTGAGTCATCATTCATCTCAGTGCCCCCATAGAACAAGTCATGCAATGATACAAGCAAAATTCAGTCTTGCAGATCATAAAATATCGATATACTCTGCACACTATGCAAATGGAAACACTCAAAATTATGCACACTAAAGGAATAGTTACATGTGTGAAGTTCTATGTGTGTATCAAATAAAGACTTCTATAGCATGATGGGTAGACAGCAAATTAATTCTTCAGGGGATGGGGTGTGGTACATGGAATGAGTTAAAAATTAGAATTAGAGGTATGTAAACAATACACTTATAGAGTACCCATATATGAAAACCTCAAAAACACAAATGTTAAATGCACTTCATATAAATATTACATTAATCTAGTTCCTAAATTTGACTTTAAAATAATATTCTTGTGAAAAATGAGTTAAGGTCATAAAATGATGTCCAAGAGATAAGCTTAAAGTTTACAATTTCATATGTTCTCTCTTCCTCCGAGAAAAATATCTTACAAACACAATGCATATTCTCTGATCAGAACTCTGAATCAAGTCGTGTAATTAAGATTTAAACTTATATTTCTACACCATTGTTTACAAGTCTGGAGACTGAGACCAGTGATTAATGTTTTCAGTTAATGGCTTAGAGGACAGAGACATCTGTCAGCTTTTAACAACAGCTTTCTAGAATAAAATGCTTTACCTGGGGACAATAACTAATGAATGCCAACATTCATTCTTGTGCCTTTCTCCACCCTGATATGTAGCTGCCTATGGGTATATGACATTTAATGTCAGCTCTGCCTCTCTCCAGAAAAGAAAAAAAATAACCCTCCAGAAAAAGATATAACTCTGATTATGAATTGACATTTAACTATTATTTTGTCTATTTCCAAAAATTAATTCATCAAATAAAACTCAATAATTCAATACCAAGGATCCCCTTAATAAATTCACCAAGTATCTAAAACTATGTATACATATACACAGCATGCTGTAAGATGTCATGAAGCTCCTGAAAATGCGGTGCTTTCAAACACAAGTTATCTGCTCTCCAAAATATACAGTATAATCATTGGTAATTAATTAATGTAGATTTCATTGCCTCATCAATGACAGAGAGGGTAATATCAAATACAAGGTTTTTGAAAGGACTAAATCAAGCACTAAGTGTGAAATGTCTCAGAGAGAGAGAGACAGAGACAGACAGAAAACCTGTGCACAGTGATTATTATCTGTGGTCATTGGGTCCTCTGTGAAGAGATATAATGAGTCTTAGGCCATGTGTAGTATAATCTATGCCCAGTCTCTTCTCCACCTGCCTCTTCTCTCCTTCTGTAGACATCTCCACACTCATTGCATTCCTACCCTGGGACCTCTAATCACAAGCTAGGCCACACTTGACACAAATGTCCTGTACTGCACACCATCTGCCTTCCAAAGAAGTATGGGTACACTCCTGAGAAAAAAGTTCCATTTTTACATATAAATTATTGTGAAGCCATGACTTCAGCCAGTCTCCAGTCAGAGCAAAATGCTACCATGGCCATTGTTTTCTCCTTGCCATGCATTCACAAATAGACATGCACACTGAAATTCTGTAAACATTTCTAAAACCTGCAACCTCAAGGAACATTCAGAAACCTATTGAGCACAAGACTATAGGACCTCAGCCAATTACATTTAGTAAGATGCTATAGGGTTCAGCAGTTTGTCTTCTTATCAAGCACACCAAATAATCCTCATGTTAGTAATCTTTGATAAAATTTGATATATATATGTATATATATATATATATACATATATATATATATAATGATACCTGCTCAATCTCTATAATGTCATTTGTATGTATGGTTTCAAGGATTATCACTTGATATTGAATTGGTCAATTGGTGTGTTCTTCCCTATTTTTCCTTCTTTCAGCATTTCTTATTCGTCTGCAGATCTTTGTCCACAGTTCAGTTCTCACGGACTTTGCCCCACCTACTTTGTCAAATCTATTTCTACCATACTTGTTCAGATCCTGTTTAGACAGTCATGCTGGAGAGACTTCATGAGTGTGGAGCTTCTGACATTATTAGGCTACACAATCTCCCAGCAAACTCCCTGATCCCCTGGCTCTTATGATCTTTCCACTCTTTCTTTCACCTGAGCCCTCAGTGCCAGAGCATTGTAGATGTATGCCTTCCGACTTCACTCTTCAACTCTATGTTTTGGTTGGTTGTCGTTTCCTATAAAGGTCTCCATCTATTTCGAAGAGAAGTTTCCTTGATAAGGGGTTAGGACTACATTTATCTGTAAGTGGGTGTAAGGATAGATGTTTGAAATGTAGTTCGGGTTGGACTGGTTTAGTGATCCTGGTAATTCTGAAAGTATCTGTACTGTTCTAACAATAATGTGAATGTTGCACAAAGCATTCTTCTTTGTTTATTCTAGGCCACCTTCCTTTAGGACTGAGGAACATGACTGTATCTTGGAAAGTTGGTATTATTTCAATCCTCTCTACTATCACTGGGCTGCTTCATAAAAGGGTCTGTGTACATGACGTATGCCCATCCTAGTTATATGTACCTCCCAATCCCTACTCATCTTACATGATTCAGTAAGGCATTATCCTACTTTCAAATTAGGTACCCCTTTTCAGCATTCCTAGAGGACACTGAAATTCCCATCATGGCATACTGGTGTGTCAAGTTTTCTCCTTACCCACTAACCTATGTGGAGGGAAATTGGATTATAGTTATGTGTTGGCTGAACTGGCACAGAATACGCAGTCAGTCGACCCTGAATGAAGGAATGAGAAAAAATAACAAATAAATCAAGCTTCACAACTTCAAGACATGACTCTGACAATGACACTCAATTTTCTGTCATTCTCTGGATGTCTTACACTCCTCAGAGGTCACATCCCTGAGGTCACACATACAATTCAGTCAGAGATAACTCTCTGAGAATATCTCCTGATCTATGTGCAGCTGCTTGGGCACCAGATCCATGGAAGAAATCACCTTTGAGGCAACAGAGCTCTAAACTTTTACAGACTTCAATTCAGTGTTGGGAACATCCAAAAATATTGGAAGAGAATCTGTGGAAGCAGTTCTCATCACTATTAATGGAATGCAAATAAAACATCACTGAAGCCTTGTTTTTGTTGTCTAGGTACATGTAGAAAACACCCATTTTGTGGTGAAGTGACTTTCTTACAATGGTCTTTTATAACTAATATCTGTAGGAGAGCAAAAATAAG
Organism: Microtus pennsylvanicus; assembly: GCF_037038515.1. NCBI lineage: Eukaryota > Metazoa > Chordata > Mammalia > Rodentia > Cricetidae > Microtus > Microtus pennsylvanicus. The sequence goes on along the minus strand of NC_134590.1, from coordinate 73,264,027 downwards.
AGGATTTGGGGAAGATATGCTTGCCAGGTGAAGACCTGTGGTCAATATAGACCATCAGTGTGGAGGAATAGCGGGGTTCTCAGTTACACGAGTTTCTAGAAAGTCTTTATTCCTTGGTCCCCTGTGCCCAAGCATTTTTATGCGTGAGCAAGATACAGATGATACGTGAGGATGGGCAGAGGTGGAGGATTTTGAAAGATCTCTAAGACTCTTTTCTAGTCTCGTATTCAATAATATGCTACTTACCCTCTGAACGAAATCACACTGAGCCATTGTCAGTGAACAAACTAAACCAATACATGTTCATTTTTGTGTTGTTGCATTGTATGCCCTGGTTTAGAAAGTGATGGTCTGAAATGTGGCAAGGACACTAATTGTGGACACTTCAAAAGTCTCCCAGATTTCACAATTGTAGACACCTGGAATTATAGTATGTATTTTTTTATGTCAAGTCCCTTGGAAATTAGCAGCCCTGTGAATGCATGTCAATGACTTTACAAAACTTAATCCTTAATTTTGAGTGTGACACCCTGGGACAAAACTTAAGGTACTTTGAACACAGTTTTTAAAACATCAGTAAGCAAACTTAAATTAAGAAGAAAAAGCAACGTCTCATGTTACTATACTGTAAATATCCACATATTACAACTTGTATTTGAAGATGAAAATGTTTGATGACTTTCTTAGCATGATTATGAGAAGGCAAACAATAAAAAGCATCATATAAAAAGCTACCTCATTTCATAAAGAAGTTATTTTCTTGTAATGACTTCTGACAAAATTAATTAATGTCTCAGCTCGTGCATTAAAAAATAATGTGCTTCTCACCACGCTCCTCTCTAACCAGGATAAGACTCTCCATGTGGCTTTCCCTGCAGGGAGATAATTTACTGGCTGAACGATGTGTGCGGCTCTATTTTTCTTATTTTCCTAATAATTAAATTTTTTTTATTCTTTCACAAAAAAAGCAATGGTACTTCATATTACATTTAATTTTAAAAAGAACAAAAAGGCAAACTCTTTTACTGCCAGTTTCCCAGTACAGCAGTTCTCAATATTTTCTTCAGTCTTTTTTAGCAACTCATCGCCAAACTCAAAGAGAGTAATAAATGGCTCAACAGCAATCTGTTCCTCACAGACCCTGAGTAGGATGGTAGAGGCAGGAGCGAGAAAGCAAGATTTGAGACTGTTTCTTACCACACTCTCGAGCAGGGTGAGCTATCAAAGTTATTCTAAAGTAGGAAAAATTGACAGCTCTATTCCACATCAAAGGCCTTCAGGGAAACTGATTAAATGACAAGAAATACTTCCTGCTTTGTTCTATAGGAACCAATGTGCTGTGAGCTTTTTATAATAACTATGAAATTATTCTAAAGACAGTCATATTGAGAGTGAGGAGGGTTGGCTTTCACACATTAATTGATAATTACTCCAAGGCTGAATTCTAGGTTCTTGGATCTTTCTAGGATCTTTCCAGTTTGCTGGTGTTACTTCTGCAGTTCTGAGATGAAGCAATTAAAAAATGCCCCAGGAGAAGAAGAGAAGGAGCAGTCTACAAAAGAAAGCAAAGACCCATACAACAGGTGGTTGCTGAAAACATGAGTTCAGAGCAAACAGTCCCCAAGGGTTGGGTCAGCTGCTACAAAGGCATCTCAGAGACCTCCTGCAGGTCATTCTAGAGCTCTCTTTAAATACAGAGTGAGCTTGGACTGGCTTATAGCCCAAGGAGGGTGGCCAGAATCATGCAAGATGTCTATCATATCGAAAGGAAGATGGGAGGTAGGGAGGGGGGAAGGAGGAAGGAAAAAGGAACAAAATAGAGGAAGAGAGGAGAGGAGGGGAGGGGAGGGGAGGGGAGGAGAGGGGAGGGGAGGAGAGGAGGAGAGGAGAGGAGAGGAGAGGAGAGGAGAGGAGAGGAGAGGAGAGGAGAGGAGAGGAGAGGAGAGGAGAGGAGAGGAGAGGAGAGGGAAAATAATCAGGCACTACTGTGATCTTCTAGAGAGCATAGAACCAGGGGTCATGAACCCTCACAGGAGTCAGTTAATTTAAAAAGAAGACAGAACTATCCCACAGTTCTAAACACTAATCAGTTACTGAAACAGGTTTTACAATTGTGGAGCCCTTCATCTCCAAGTGGGAAGTCCCTCCTTCCCTGAAGTCGGGAGCAATTACTCACTACACAGCCATAATTCTGTTCCAGGACTATGTCAGGTTTCACATATGAAAAGTCCATTTTAGAATCTTTTATCAGGCCTCCTGCCAGATTACACTTCTCAAACATTAAAAGAAAGAAGATTGAAATGTGGAATGCTTTGAAGAAGGAAGAGCCGGCAGTGAACAGCAAAGGAAGAGAGATGATTCCCGGCTTAGGACCCATGGAATAAGAACACTTTTACGTGACTTCTTTTTAAACTAAAAATAATACTTTTTTTTCTCCTCTTTTCAATAAAAGCAATAAATATTCATAAAGAATTAGGAAGTCTAGGAACTCCAAAATAGACAAATGTTCACATTTGTATCACTTTGATCAATAGCAGATATACTTTATTACTTATTCTTTGTGAATCCTTATCATTTAAAGAAGTGTGTGCATATATGCATCTGTGTGGGCTCACAAAAGTGGAGGCAAGAGGTTTCTTCTAGGAAAAAGAGATGGATGGAGACAAGGTTTGAAAGAAAAAAATAAAGTTGGAGAGAATTCTCAGCAAGAAGTTGCCATGCCTCTAACAGTGGCCGGTCTCTGGCTGTGTCTGTTGTCATTTCATGATAAATTAACTCCTGCACCACTTCCAGTATCTGCTTCTCTTCAGCAGAAGATATTCCACACAGCCTACACACTGATAAACCTGTTAACTGAGTTCAAGTGGAGGGAACTTTTCCACCACGGAAAGCACAGTTGCAGAGAGAAGATGGGAAAGGCAGTAGGAAAGAATCAAGGACAAACCAGAAGTCCATTTGGAGAGAAAGTCTCCAAAGTTCATTGATTTTGGGGAAAGTACCTGGGTTCCTTTCTCTCTTCAAGAAGTTGTTCAACACAGATTTCTAAAGATCAAAATAGGAGGGTGTCATTGGAATTGTATAGCATCTAGGGAGAAAATAGTTCCAAGATATACTACACATTCTCAGATTTTTCAGTATTGCCTCTTACATCCTATTCCAAAATGTCCAGCAAGTCCAACTGAGCTTGCTTTTCAGAGCTTCAGAGGCTTGTACCTTCTAAATAATTTCTCCACCACTGAACCACATTCCAGTCCCCCCGAAACCCTGTTTCACCACAAGATATTGCAAGTCTTGGCTATAAGTTAAGAGAATTCATTGTCTTCTCTAAATGACATTTCCTACTGGCAAATGAGATGTCCATAGCCCACTTACACTGTGCTGAAATAAGTCTGTAAATCAAGGTCACTAGAGACTAAGTTCAATGATTGGCACACCGTTGGCAACTTACAAACATGACTTCCCATCCTCCCTAGCAGCACAGAATGTACAGGGATGATCTAGCACCCAGCTGCCTCCCACCATGCTCTCATCACCGTTTCTCACATGGATTCTTGTACAGTTTCTAGGTTTGCGTGATTCTCCCTTGAGAGCAGAAGTGCAATGTCAAGTGGCAATGTCATATGATCTGCTTTACAGCAATGACACTTCAGCGAAACACAGTTTACACAAAACATATCATATCTTTCCTTTTATATTTCATACTTCCATGGCGATACACAGACAAGATAAACATGTTGAGGGAGAATCTTATGGTCAGAGGAAACTCCTGCTGCGTTACCTGTGAAGAAGTCTTCGGCTTTGTGCAGACAAACCAGAAACAGAGGTGCTGCAGGGGACTCCACTATTGTATTCTATAAAGAGCTAATTCCACAAAATTCACTGTTTATTAATTTCCTTTGCAGTCACAATAGCTGTGTCCTTTAAGAGCGCACTGTGGATTTGCAGGAAGACTCTGAAAGTGACTTTCTAACCCACAGGCCCAAAGAGCTACAGTCAATGTCTAAGTGTTGGAAGAGCCAGAAAGATTTGAAATTGGATGTTCCTGCCCAGAAATCCATGGGAGTTCTCTGAAGGAACTTGAATTGTCTGAACCGTTGCCTGCCTGTGACAGGAATTGCAAATGAGGTCAAATAAATAGCATGTCATGTTATCTTTCGTCCACATTTTCTCTGATTTTTGCATGACCTCAAAATGAACAAGACAGGACAAGGTATAAATTTTACATAGAAGAAATGGTATTGGATTTTCAAGAACAGATTGCACAAACCTAGAATATAAATGATTGCAAAATGAGGATTTATTAGATTGCTTCACATAGTTAAAGGCTGGATCATCCCATAAAGGCAGTCTGCAGGCTGGGGAGCTGAGAAATAGCAGATGTTATGTCTAAGAACTGAGAGTCTCAGAAGAAAAGGAACTGATAATGTAACCAGCCCCAGCCCATGTGCAAGACTAAATCTGTTTTCCATGGGTAATAAAGACAGAAAAATATTTTAGAGAACACCAAAGATGTCTCTACAGTGCACATGTGACCTTTCTTCCATGTTTTGTTCCATCCTATTGGATAGCCCCACTAACACAATTAGCTGACATGCATCACTGCTCCTGAGAACGGCATCATGATGCATACAGAAGTATGCTTTACTGGTCACATGATCCATTCTTTTTCTCCTCAGACCTCCAGTTCTTAAGATGACCATCCAATTTCCCAGTTCCCCAGTCTTCAGCCTGCTTTATGGAACAACTCAGTCTTTAATCATAGGGGACAAACAAAAAGAAAGGATGGGAAGTCATGTCTGTGAGTTTTCAACTGTGGGCCAGTCATTGAACTTAGTCCCTGGTACCTTTGACCTACAGACTTAAAAAAAATCACAGAATAAGGCAGTTATGGCCATCTTATTTTCCTAGGGAGAAGTGACTACTTTAGAAAAGACAACAAATTTGTCTAAGGTGACACCCCAGATTCACATTATCCAATCAACTTAGCAACCAAGGTTACCCATTCATCTCTGTTTTAGCTGTATTATCCCCTGGATTAGGCACTGGACCACTGCAGAACATATTTATTCTCAGGACAGAACAGTACTCAGAGATGGTCAAGTATGGGCCGTATTACTGGAGTGGGTACCAAGATCATCATAGATTCATGGAAACAGAGACAAACTTAGTAAAGTATAGGTAACATACAATAACTTCACAGTTCTGAGGCAATCTTTCACATGTAAGTGGTTACATAATTCTAAAGACAGCACCATGAAGGAAGGGCCCTCAATGGAGAAAATTGGAACCAGGTGGCAAGAATGAACCATAGAGCTGCAAGGAAATTTCGCACACTCTGATCCTAATGCATCACTTAAGTCACATTGCCACACATATAGGATCATTTGGGTCTTACTGTTATATATTGCTAAAGCACGGGACAGGTTCTAAGAAGTCCATGGTTAGGTAACTTCCCTCATTATAAAAACTTAGTAACGTATACTTATACAAATCTGTGACTTAGCCTACTATATATGTAGGCTAGATGATACAGACACTATCAGATGGGCAGTCTGCTGTTGCCTAAAACACCATTATGCAACCCACCATTGAACTTCCACCCCACTGTGGTAAGGAATCATGTATTAGAAAGACATGGTCAATGTTTGAGGTTTAAGTAAGACATTGACTCCCCCAGTGCCTTGATCATGGAACTTAGGGCCAGAAGGGCCATCTTGACATGTATTTGCCTAGCCTTCAAAAATGCATCTCCCACTGGGAAAAAACAAAAACGTCCCCTAAGATCCCACATTCTTCTCATACCCAATGTCATCTTATAATGGAGACTCGGAATGAACAGTGCATCATGAAACAGAGCTACAGAAGGCATGAAACCAGCCCGGTTACCCAGATATCAATGAAAAGATGACAGAAGTGTCATGGTCTCCTTTCCTGTTGGCATAGAATACCCTGACAAAAGCACCTTAAAGAAGGAAGGATTTAGCTCCCAGATTTAGGTACAGTTCACCAAGACAGAGAAGTCAGGACGGTGGGAACTGGGAGCAGCTGATTGCATCACATCCACAGAAATAAGCAGAGGAAGAAATGCACATTGGTGTTCAGCTTGCTTCCTCCATCTTAAATAGTGAAGGACCCTAGGCCTACAGAACAGTTCTATCCACAATAAATATTGGCCTTCCCACAACAGTGAATCAAAATAATACCCAACAGACATGCCCAGAAGCCAACTGAGTCTCGATTCTAGAATCCGGGTGATTCCAGATTCCAACACACTGACGACTTAATCAGTAACTCAATATCTTTGAATTACTAAAACGTGATCTATCTCTTTCTTGTCTGTAAGTTCCGTACATTCCAGATAGTTCTTTGTGTAGAGTCTACTGCACTTTCTAAAGCACACACCAAGTCTATCCAAAGAAAATAAGAGAAGTTTTCCTTCTATTCCCTACTGAAATACCATTTAAATTACCAACAGTTAAAGAGTTTTTAAAATAGCTCCACACCTCCCACACTGAGGAAGATAAAACAGGCCTGTGAATCTCCTCCAGCCTGGTGTTCCTAGAATCATTGCTCCACTGGGAAAGCTTAGAAAGCCCCCAACATTGGCTCTGGTCCCCAAAACTTTCCTCTGCTTTCCATGGGTATTCTGTCTTCCAAAAACAAGAGCAGAGGAAGGCAAGTGGGGAAAGGCAGAACCCAAGACAGTGCCCTGTGGCACAGGCTTCAGTCCTGCCTTACAGGCTGTCACCAAAACCCACCGCCTGTCATCAGGCCTCTCGGAGGAAGGCAATGGCTATCTCTTACTGGGTGCATTGTTTGCCTAGTACCAACTGTCTATGAATCATGGCATGTGTCCAGTTCTTTGTCCTGGTTCTCATACCACGCAATGAATATATCCTCCCATTAGCCACAGTTTAAAGCCCATTCCACTATCATCATCTGTTCAGGGGTCAGTGGTGTTTACTGGGACTTTCCCAGAGTTCTTTGTGACATGTAGCCGGAGTCAGCCTAGCAACAGTAGCTAACAGACTGTGAGTTTAACCGTGCCAGTGCAGAAATCACTGGCTTATAGTATCCTTGGGCATCAGGGGGTGTGCTCTGAAAAATCAAAAGTGTCTAAGAAAAGAAAATAAATGGTTAGCTACCAACACGGACAAAAGAAATAACAAGCGGCATACTGAGAGCCCCATCCTTCTTAGCAGCCTTTGGCAAGAGGGAGGGAGAGAGAAGGTGGTGTGGCCATTTGTCAGACCACGCCGTGGGAGTTGATGTCAGGAAAGATGCTTTAGCACTTGGTAATGGCCTCCCACGAGGACTTAGTATGACTCAAAGATGCCTACACAGGGCTTCTGGGTGTAGCCAACACGCTCAACCTAGCCACTTCAGTGATCATGGAAAGCACCCTCTGCTGATGCCTGTCTACTCCCACCTCCTCACCCAGGCCTTCCAGCCACCCAGAGCTGGCCACTCCCCAGCTGCCTTCAGCAAACACATTTTTACATGAGGTTCCTAGAGTATTTGCTTTCGCTTAAGTAGGAACTTAAACTGGTTGCACTTTTTACCCAACAGTTGTTTTCTGCTCTCTGGTAACCTCACTATAGGCAGAATGGAAGGACGCATTCCCCACGGGTGGTAATTTCAAAAAGAGACTGTGTCTGGAAACAAGGGCTGCACTGTACCCTACGTATGTAAATGCCGGGAAAGCATGTTCCCCAAAGCATCTGCCTGTCTGGATGTGCACAGTAGGACTCTTTTAGCAATCCACTTTCCACGAACCTTTCCAGGTTACTCATGTCATAATTCAGTTATTTTCTGCTCTGCTCCTTTTCCGGCCCAGCTTTAAGGAAAATACCACATCTTGAAAGTTGAGGGAAGTATAGTTCTCACTGGGTCAAGACAATGTTTAGTTTTAGAAGCCATCCTGGGAAAAAGTGTTTCTGAGAAAAGTTTCTGTGTACTAGCTAGACTAGCTCAACCTTGACTTGCTACTTACTGTCTTTCAAACGCTTAACAACTCCCAGACCCCCACCTTCATGTCCCAGAACAGAGGAACATTCCCGAGAGAAGCCTGACATACAGTTCCTGAGTCATTGGAATCACCATCAAGCTAAAGAAGATGGCTTCCATCACCCTGTCTGTGCCTTCTGGATCCCTGTCTGGTTCCTTTGTTAGGTTTCTTTATATTTAGTTATCGTTAAAGCTGGACCTACAGCACTCACTATTAAGTTTTCTGCATTTGTCCTGAGAGCAGTACAAATCTCTGAGTGAACTCAGGTTCCACCCTGGCTTCTGTTTCAGTTCCTAGGTGAAGCACAGAGTAGTTCCACCTTCCCCACCCATGTCCATCCTTCTCTCTCATTTCGTGTCTGTCTCCAGAAAAACTAGAAGTGCAATTCTCTTTTCTTGCTTTTACAGGCTGTACCTACTTCTCCCACGCCCAGAACTCCTGTTTGGTCTGACAGAGCTCTAATACTGAGAGGTCAAAACTAGCCCTGACTTTGGGGAGGTGGGGAAAACCTTGGAAAATTCAGAGAGGAAAATCCATTGCGTCTCCTTGAGTCCAAGCTGGAGCAAACAGCAGGGAACAGGACGAGTCCACACTGCCACCTAGAGGCGATACTCCCTAAAGACAGTCTACTAGGTAAAAATGGACCGGCCTGTTATCCTCATGCCTGCTTGTCTTCAACCCAGGGACTCTCTGGTCTGGAGATTGGCCAGGAGTGAACTTAAGATTCTGGACTGGCGTGAACAGAACAAACAGAAACTTGTATGTGAAATTCATGTCACCTCACAGTACAGGAGGGGTAAAGACAGGTGAGGACACTTCAGGGGGTCTGCAAAGGGTTCCTTGCATGTGTAAGTGCTCACAAAAATTAAGGGGTAGGGAATCATACTCTGAAGCCTGGCTTGGCCGCAGGTAAACACAGACAATTAAAATTATCTACGACTTTATATTCTTCTGCAGTGTTTGAAAATGCAGCAATCGAGGCCTCCCATAAAGTACAGGCATAGAATGCTCTGTGTGATGAATGAAGCCACTTAGCTGCCTTACACCCGAGAAGCTCACCATACATCAGGGAGCAGATCCCCAGTACACAGCAGGGTTTGGAGTTTCACCTGGCTTCCTTCAGACGTATTGGTTTAGAACTGCAGGGGGGGGGGGGCGTTCAACAGTGCATCCTACTCCAATGCCCTGCCCCCACTCCCATCACCCCCACACTGCAGTCAGTTTTCTGTGGCTCTGTCAAATCAACAACATTAGCACTGTATGTGAACTAGCACTTTGGGCTTTACTGAAGGGATGGTGGGTCCCTGATCCATTTGGTGACCCTAGGATGGCTGGAGGGTCAGGTGGAATCATCTGTGGGCCCCTCACTCTTATGCCAGGGGTTGCTGTGACTATTGCCAGCTATTTCAGTCAGGAATGTTGCTGGTAACAGCTATTCATGGTCTCTCCCGTGGCCTGTGGAGTCTTAAATAAATCACATAGGGCAGCCAGCTTCCAAAGGCTGAATATCCAAACAGAGACAGAGAAACAGAGGTAGATACAAACTGACAGACAGACACCAAATTAGGGAAATACCGCACATGCGTGGGCACATGTGTAAACACACATGCACGCACATGCACACACATAGTGTGGGGGGCTGACACAATATGAAGACAGGAACAGAGAGGACACGTAGACAAACGAGATGAAACCCAAATCCCCATGACCCCACCTCACAGTGCATTTCTTGGTCTCAGGCCTATTCAGAGGCAAAGGGAAATCAGTTCTTAGTCTTGAGGAGCAAAAGGAACATTTCTGGAAGAACATATGGCCCCCAAATATTGCCTTAGTCACTTGAGGAGAGCACCATTTTCATAGCCTGCCATCTGATGGATCCGTTCCCATTATAAGTGCTAAGTGGATTTTGGTAGTATCCACTGGAAAGAGTATAGAAAAAGTAGTTTGCTCTGCTAAGGAGAACAAATGAAAAATAATGACTATTTTGTGCAGAAAAAAATCCATAGTTCTGTTTCAGTGCTTTTCTCTGAAACCATCCACGCTCATTGTCTGTTAGCCGATTCTACGCTGTACTTAATTCATGCTGAATAGTGCATTCAGCTTCCTTCCCTTAGTTACTCTATATCTAAGCCCTTCCTTCTGATTTCTAATATCCTGTGAGAATAGACGCAGTGAGCTGTCTGAAATATTTCTGGGAAAAAGAAAAAAAAACTAGTTTCCATATTATGTGAGACTCGGGCACCTTAAAGTCTCTTGAGTATACCAAATCTCCATATAAGTGTGTTCAAATTCACTGAGCCAACCCCGGCCTTGATTACACTCAATTATTCCCTCTGGTTCGGAGAGACAGTAGAGATTTTAGTGCAACTAATTCCTTTGTAACCCAAGCTGCACTGTAAGGACTGAACATCAATTTCACCCAGCCCTCTGCTTCCTCTACCTTGGACTTTGCAACAATCAGTCAGTAAGCACCAAGCTAAGGAAAACTTAAATTGTTCTCCATCTTCTTTTGCATTGGTGTCACATGCTACAAAATTAAAACAAGTCTCATAGAAATAAACAGTGAATTTTAAATCTCACTTCTGTCCTTGAGCCCTGACCATGCACAGAAATCTTTGTTGATAAACATGTTATGAAGCTGTGCTCTTCTCCCTAGGCTTGCCCCATGGTCATTGTTTTCCCAGGACATCATCCATGCCCTTTCCTGTGAGCTTCTGGAGAGCTTCTATATTTCTTTCTGTGTCTGCTCAGCATTGCATTGGATTGACAATGTTGTCACTTAGTCCCATATGCTGGGCACATTTGTTGGCTGTCATTGCCTAGCTGCAGAGTTGCATAGGACAACTTTCGCATGTGGCATGTGAGGGTGGCAGGGTTTGAGTGGCAGTATCTTTCTAGTTTATTAGTGTGACTTCAGGGAGCACAGAGGCAAAAGGCAGATCTGGAAAGCTGTGTTGCTTTGCTCGTACTGCATCATGTGGCCATGTTCCTGCAGCTAGCTGTGCTGGACAGAAAGAAGGGATGCCATTGTTGCTGGTGGAAACTTTACTCTGGCTTGCAAGGTTGTGAAAAACCTACCAGAGATTCCTGGCTCTTGGAAAGGCAGACGGTTTCGTCTTAAATACATGCTAAGTGTCTGAGGAGATGTCGCTCCTTTGGTGATCCATTTGCAAAGAAGTCTTTTGACATGAACTAGTTCAGTCTTCATGGGCATGTGTTTTGAGTGTCACAGCCCTATTGCCCACCATGAGGAAGAGTCCAGACCCGCTAATAACTACAGGCTTTATAGGATTGTGCTTGTTTCCTTCCCCGGAAAGGCATGGGAAGGTGAGAACAATACCTCCTCCCAGTTATGGCTCTGTAAGAGCTGAAATCATGGAGTTCACAGTGCCCAAGCATTAGAATGGGACTTGGAAAAGGAAGGAACTAATTTTTGTTAAGACTTCTGTGGTACCAATTACTTCTTACTTGTCCTGAGTTTGGAATGAGGAACAAAAAGTGGTTATTGATGAAAGGACTCGGTCATCGCCATTGACAGTTGATTCCAAAGTAGATCTTAGATACAAAGTCCAAGATATTGTCTATGGCCACCCAACTATAAGTAATCTGGAAGACAATCAAGCTCATAAAAGCCATTACTTTGTTGAGCACTGATTTTAAAAGCATTTATTCAAACCTGTGGCCTAGCCAACAGTCTTCAGTTCACATAAAGACCACAGCCTCCAAGGAATCTAAACAGCTACTTCCCACAGGTAAACTGTGAGGGTTGAGCAATAAGTTTGTCTCTGACTCTTCTATGCTTCCCAGGACTCTTCCGTTAGCTGGAGCTTTCAGATGTATCTGGGAATGAACTGAGTTATAATCCTTCAATACAAGTGAGTGACCTTGGTCTGAACTATGAGCCTTCGAAGCAAATGAGTGACCTTGGCAAGTCGAACACAAGAAGAACACAGTGATCTCTTGGTTTGTTACATAAAAAACAATTGCATTTGCTTGTAAAAACTGCTAGAGGATTTGAGATGATGGACGTGAAGGGCCTGGGCAAATGGGTGCCATAGCAATAGCCATAGCATGGCATCTTCACCTCTAGCAACTGCCAAGATGCATTGTGTCTCTCCTCAGTCTCAAAGTCACCTACCTGCTCCCAAGTAGAACTGTCAGGTGGCCTGAGAATACTATGTACTCACCATAAAGACATATGCTTGACGTACAGAAAGCTGCACACGCTGAACTTTCTGCCTTGAGTGGCTCGCATTCCAAGCTCCAGGGCAGAAAGCTCCCTCATGCATTCTTGCTCACGCTGTGGGAAGCATGGGAGTGCCTGCTGACATTTGAAAGGTCCAGTAAACAGTTTTCTAAGCTGCTTGGCCAAGCGGAAACTGTGTTTTATTATTTGACAGAAAGCACCGACATTCTAGTTCATTTTAGGCAAAACACTGGCCACACTACACACGAGTTCAGACCAGTTTCTCAAAACCCAGCTAAGTAAAGGGGGGTTACTGGAGGACCTTCAGTGGGCAAGTTAATTACACCAAGATTTATACCCAGGTTGAACCCAATTTCCTCACACTGCTGGAAACTTGCTTTCTGAGTAAGGTCTTCCCCTTTTCTTCTAGAAAATAAATCAGAACTATCAGGATATAACATTAACATCTTGGAGTCTACATTGCCTCAAAAGCTAGAAAGAGCTGGTTAGAAGTGAAACCTGAGGGGTTGTGGCCTATGAGACCTAGGATCTGCAAGGTTGAGAATTTAAGGTAGACATTAGTTACCTGGAGCTCCATTGGGCATCACCTGGTTTCTTCTGGTTCACAATGTCCTGAGCATGTTGCAAGAGATTACCAGCTGCCATTTCCTCTTCTTGGGCCAACCACACATTCTACCACATCTGTCTTCCCTTTTCTCATTCACAGGATATCTTTCTGTGTTGCAATGACCACCAGTCATCAACTCAAATTCTCTAAAAAGCACCCGGGACAAATGGATCCATAATTTGAAGATGCTTCCTTAGTGAATTTTTCTTCTGTTATTTTCAACCTAACTCTTCTAGAAGCTTCAACTCTGACCTTGTTGAGTGGCTCTGGATTTGATCCAACATGTTTGAGTATTATCTCTGCTATTTAATAGACATGGAATGAATATATGACAGACAGACAAGAGACAGATAGTGTCTCTCTCTTTCACACACACACACACACACACACACACACACACACACACACACATATGCATTATGACAAGGCTAACTCACCACTAACAAGGATAACACATTTAAGTATATAATGTTTAATTATCTAGTCCATGTGATATTGGTGCACAATTCAAGCACAATGTTGAATTGAAGTATTTTAACATTCCAGTGGCTTCATCTCCTTTATAAGTTAAGATGGCGATTCATATCCTGAGAGACTGAAGGGACTTAGGTAATGTGGTAAGCTCCACAATCCCAATGCACTGCCTCCTTACCTCAGCCACTGTGCTGCTGCCTTGTCTCTTCCTGTAGCTTTCTTTCCTCTAAATCGCCCCAACCCTCACTTCTCACATATTTCTTCTCTCTTTTCCTTCTCTCTTCTTTCTTCTCTTCTTATTTCTCTCATTTTCTTTCTCCCACTCTGTTTTCATTTCTCCCACCCTTCCTCCTCCCTTCTAATTATTACTTGGATTGCACTGCTTATCACGTTTGGTACTTTCTAGCTCAGCCTTAGCCTCTTCCATTAAAGCTCATTATTATGCATCTCATTATTTGTTCGTGTTCATTATATGCATGTTGAACTAAAAATCCTGCCAATCACACACAACAGCATAAGTCAAAAGAGACATTTATTGTACAGTATGCTGCCATAGGCAAAATTTAACTAAAAAACAAAAACGGGTTGGACACTTTAATTAGAGAAGCTGACAACACACCTTTTGTTAAGTTCAATTCATATAAAGTGACGACAGATTGGGCTTAGCATTGCATGTAGCCCCCAAATTTTTAAGACTACAGTGGTGCTTCTTCATGCCTTGTATCATTACTATGAAATTTATTATACAAATGCTCATCATATAGTGACCTCCAAAAGCAATTGGCCCTATACAAACTAAGGGACACGAGAATAAAGATTAACATTTATAATGGAAGTACTTGCAAGAAATAAACCTCTGATTTGGTAAGTTAGCCTTCCAACAATTGTCTGTAGACAATTATTAATGACAATTAAGATGGATGGTGCAGGATAATTTTGTATTCTGTCAATTATGTTTTAAATAAATGCTGATTGGCCAGTAGCCAGGCAGGAAGTATAGGTGGGACAACCAGACAGGAAGTAGAGGCAGGGCAATGAGAACAGGAGTATTCTGGGAAGAAGGAAGGTCTTTCCACAGTCCTGTCCAGACTCTTGTCCAGGCACCAAAGAAGCAGGTTGTGACGTGCCCCTCTGAAAAAGGTACTGAGCCATGTGGATAACATAGATAAAGAATAATGGGCTAATGTAAGTTATAAGAGTTAACAAGAAGCCTGAGCTAATGGGCCAATCCGCGTTTATTTAAAACATAATTGACAGAATACAGAATTATCCTGCACCTGCTGGATCCTCTCTCTCTCTAAAATACTTACCTTCCTAAACCTACATTTAACTGCTTTATGGGACTCATTTATGTCATCAAACCATAGCCTGCCTCCATTTGCAGTTTTATTACTAGGTGGATCTGCTAGAGAGTTTTGTTGATGACCCACTGGATACTCTTAATCTTTCTCACTTTCTGAAACTTCACAAGGACTCCCTTTGCCTTTCTATGCATTCACCACACATCACATAATTCATTTACCATTATGTGAACTCATGATCTGAAATAAAGTTAGAGAATCACATCTAGTGAACACCTTTGCATTAGTGTTTTCCCAAGATGGAATGAGAAATCTCATGGCAAGTGACAGAAAGCATGAGGGACCTAGCCAAATATTTACTCTTGAGATACTAACTTTTTATGAATTAATTAGTTTATTAGTCAATCATTTTCATGAATGGACTTATTTCCTCAAGGAAAGAACACCAACTACTTCTTAAGGGTCCCAAACTGCTCTCTTGAATGTATCAGGCAAGCCAAGAAAATACTCTACAAACACTCCCTTCAGAATTCATGCTTCAGTAAATAGCTTTGACAAGGAATCCTGTTTGTGGCATTGGCTGGAAGTTTCCCTACGGTAGCTTTATTGAAGTTAGCACCATCTAAGGAAATAGAAGGGCAGTAAGAGGCTTATTATGAAGTAGTCTTTGAGTCCCAAAACTTCTGTTTCCTTCAGAGTATATCATCTCAAACCAGGTGCAGAAGAAAATAGGATTATCTCTCTCATACACAGAATATATTTTCTTTCTTTGAAATAGGCCTTTTCACATACAGTATATACTGGTTATGGTTTTACCCTTCCTCTACTCCTGCTGGTTCCTACCCTTCCAATTGGATCCACCCCTTTCTGTCTCTTCTTTGAAAACAAATGAGCATCTAAAGGATAATAATAAAATATCTTGCAATTAAATGAAAACAAACAAATCAGAATTGAACAAGACAAACAGAAGGAAAATAACCAATGAAAAAAAAAAAACAAAAGAAACAGATATATACATACAGAGACAAACAAGTTTGCACTTTCAGACATGACATAAAAACACAAAATCAGAAGCCATAATATAAACACAAAACACTTTTTAGGGCTCCTCTTCCACAGGTTTCCCTGAGCCTGAGAGGAGGGATTTAATGGTGATATCCTGTTTACAGTTCCAAGGTCTCACACTATTTGCACATTGTCTGACTGTGGGGTCTCTATGATCTGTTCCCATCTGCTGCGGGGGGAAGCTTCTTCAATGATGGCTGAGCTCTAATTATAGTAGAGTCATTAAATTATCTTATTGCTCTTTTCCTTTTATAGAAAAGTATTTTGTTTTACCCCTATGTACTGCTGGTTATAAAATCTCAGGTTCTTGGTCTGCCTAGCAATGTTGTATATGTGTTACATCTCATGGAGTGTGCCTTAAGTTAAATCAGATACTGGTCGGTTGCTCCAACATGCCTAGTGCCACCATTGCACTGGCATATCTTGCAGACAGTACATCACTGTAGATCTAGGGATTTGTAGCCGTATTGGTGCTTTGTTTCTCCTTAGTAGCATTTAGAGTACCTTCTCATGCCAAGAACAGTAGCCAATAGGGGTGAATGCACTAGGTAGCCGCTAACCAACTTAATAAGTTGTGTTCAATAAGTTGTGTATGTGTGATTTTCAGCAATAGGGCCTTGCCTTCCATTTGTGGAGAGCAGCACATAGTCTGGCATTTGACTGAGTTGTTTGGGGATTCCCATTAACCCCTTTGACCAACAGCTTGATTAGATGCAAGCCATGGCTGGTACAAAAGCTCTGTTTGATAGACGTCCAGTTGGGGCTTTGCCTTCCTAATTATTTGTCAATTCTATTTAGATCACCTTCTATATGTATATAATGTAGGAGGCTTTTACTCATTAGGTTTCCCCTAAATCACCCTCAGTTTTAGCTATTCCTCTCAATTCCCTCTCTCTTTCTTCTATTCCCTACCACTCCTCATTTGACTCTTCTATTAGAGGTCTCCTACTCCTGTTCATCCGTAACTATCTATTCTATTTCCACTTCCTCAGGAGATTTGCCATCACCCCTAGTCTATTACCTAAGAGTTGTGGTTCTATGGATTGTAGCTTGCTTATCATTGACTTAACAGCTAATAATACATATAAGTGAATACATATTATATTTGTCTTTCTAGGTCTGGGTTATTAAACTTAGAATGATTTTTCTCTCATCAATTTACCTGTGAATTTCATTAAATTTCATTTTTGACAACTGAGTAATACTCCATTGTGTAAATGCACCACATTTTCTTTATCCATTCTTCTATGAAGGGACATAAAATTGTTTCTGATTTCTACCTATTATAAATAGAGCAGCAGTTAACAAAATTGAGCAAATATCTCTGTAGTAGGATGAAGTGACCTTTGCGCATATGGCCAAGAGTAGTATAGCTAAATCTTGAAGTAAATATTTTCTCATATTCCTGAGGAACCACCACACATATTAACACAGTGGCAATATGAATTTATAATCCCACCAGAAATGGCATGAACTGTCATTTGTTTTAATGATCTTGGTCATTCTGGAGGTACAAGAAAAAAATCTCAAAGCAGTTTTGCTTTTCATTTCCCTGAGGATTAAGAATAATAAACATTTCTTTAAGTTCTCCTTAACCATTTGTATTTCATCTTTTGAAAATTCTGTTTAGATCTGTACAAAATTTTAATGGGGTTATTATTTTTCTTGATGCCCAGTTTTTTGAATTCTTTATATATTTTGTTTGTATGCCTTCCATTGGATCTGTAGATGGTTAAAAGAAAACTTTTCTCATTCTGTAGGCTTCCATGTTATCCAAATGACAGAGTAATTTGCCTTGCAGCATCTTTTCAGCTTCATGAGGTCCATAAATGGTGTTCTGTTCAGAAAGTCTTTTCCTTTCCCAATTTTTTCCCTGTTGAACTATTCCCCATTTTCTCATCTATCAAATTCATTATACCATATCTTATCTGGGGTCTTGGGCCCATTTGGAATTCAGTTTTGTGCAGGGTGATATGCATAGATCTATGTGGATTGTTCTATATGCAACCATGAACTTTGACAAGTACCACTTGTTGAAGATGCTGTCTTTTTCCAGTTTGTATTGCTGGCTTCTTTATAAAGAATCATATGTCCCTACCTGTGTAGATTCATGTCTGGGTCTTCAATTTGATTCCATTGATCAATGTGTCTATTTTGGTATCAATACTCTGCCCTTTTTATCATGATAGCTCTTTGGTGGAACTTGAAATCGGGGATGGTGATACCCCAGCATTTCTTTTATTATTCAGCACTGGTTTAGCAATCCTGGGCCTCTTATGTTTCCATATAAAGGGTAAAACTGTCATTTCAAGATATGTAAAGAATTTTGTTGAAATATTGATTGGACACTTTATTTAATCTGTAGGTTGCTTTTAGTAGGATTGCCATTTTTACTATGTTACTCCTATTGATATATGAGCACTGGAGTTTTGTCTGTCTTCTGATATCTTCAGTATCTTAAAGTTTCTATCATACAAGTCTTTTACTTGCTTGGTTAGAACTATTTCAATATATAAAATTTTTGAGACAGATGAATAATGTTTCACTATGTAACTATATATATTATTAATATTTATTCATTAGACAATTGGGATATAGGCTTTTTCCTATTCTTGACAATTATGAATGAGCAATAAAGTACATGGATAAACAAGTATTTCTGTGATAAGATGTAGAGCCCTTTGGGTAAATTTCCAAGAGTGGTATAGCTGCTTGTGGTATATTAATTTTTAATTTTTAAGGAACCTACACACTGATTTCCACAGTGCCTTACTCAGGTGTGCACTCCCACCAACAATGAATAATTGTCACCATTTCCCTAGATCCTTGCCATAATACAAAGATTATGAGAGGCAGATATGATGCAGTTCTTCAAGGAAACAGTCTTTTTCAGACATGCCAGGACAGATGCACATACAAACTCACAGATACCATGATGAACACCCGAGACCTGCACAACCTCAGGGCAGACCAAATTCCAGAATGGAAGAAGAGAAGTATGTGAGAAATCCCATGCCTAGCCAAAACTGCAATTGATGACTTCAGGTATGAAATCAGTTTTCTTCAATGAGTTGGCCCTGGATATATCAACACACTCCAAGACACACCCTATGTGCAGGAGTAATTTTACTTTTTTGTTGTTACTTTTATTTTATTTTGTTTTGATTTTGCTTGTTTTTCAAGACAGGGTTTCTCTGTGTAACATCCCTGGCTGTCCTGTAACTCACTTGGTAGACCAGGCTGGCCTGGAACTCACAGAGATCTGCCTGCCTCTGCTTCCCTAGTGTTAGGATTAAAGGTGTACACCACCATGCATGGCTATTGTTATTTTTTTTTTTGATTTTTCGAGACAGGGTTTCTCCGAAGTTTTTGGTTCCTGTCCTGGAACTAGCTCTTGTAGACCAGGCTGGCCTCGAACTCACAGAGATCTGTCTACCTCTGCCTCCCAAGTGCTGGGATTAAAGGCGTGCACCACCACTGCCCGCCTTATTTTTTAAGAGAAGGAAAAAACATTGAGTTTGGTGGGATGGGATGATCTAGAAGTAAGGAGACGAAAAAGAACTTAATCAAAATATATTGTGTGAAATTCTCAAAGAACAAATTCAAATATTATTTAGAAATTTCTATTGGCACACATATTCTCACTGTTATGTGTAATTAGCACACTGTTATGTTGTAATTTAAGATATATGCTCTTCTCCATACAATGTTTTTTATAAACCTCAAGTAAAGTTATGTACATACATACAAGTGTTTCTTTACACAGACACACAAACACATCCATACACATACTTCCTCAGAGTCTATGGAGAACTGATCAAGACCCTGAGATACTGAAATAGAAAGGTGCTCATCTCCTTTGAGTTTAATGTCATAGTTACAAATAATATGCTCATACTTTAAATCATCTCCATCATGCAAAACATAATATAATATGAATGCTATGTAAATAGATGTTATTCTGCATTCCAATTAGACAAAAATAGAAAAGGTCTGCATATGTTCAGCAAAAATGCTGTGCTTTCATTTTCTGTCTGTAGCCAGCTGATTCCATGAATGCAATATGAATAAGAAGGAGCTGACTGTCCTCTACACCTAGTTAGCCGTCACTATCTGCACTCTGATGACCAATGTCCAAACTGTCATCAACCCCTCCTAGACCACCAGACCACAAAATAACACCTCAAGTGACTCAGAAATCTAGTGTTTATAGAGTAGTTAAGGATATACTTCAGACCCAAGCAAAGCCAGAGGGCCAAGAAGGAACCAAGAAATGTCTTTTAAAAAGAAAGTCCTGACCACATTCCCAGCCTACTCAAGCTTCTCCTTCAGGTTTGATCCAAAATCCCTCCTAATAGACTTTTCATCTCTCTTTCTGCAGATCTCATCCTTCTACTGATTCAGCTAGAAGCTGGCCAACCAGAACTCTGGACTCTTCCTACCCAGGTGCTCCTGTGGGTCTTCAGTCCTTGCGTTGCTTTAATTTTACCACAACACATCAGGAAGCAGACAGGATGGAATGCCGCTATTTAGCTAGCTTCCTATTATTATCATTTTATCTGTCTGGGCTCCTCCACACATAGAATGGTGTGACCCACTGTGATGTCTAGTACTACTTGACAGGATCTGCATTTACCCTGAGGATGAGCCTCAGGAATATCTGAGAGTAGTTACCTCAATTATGCAAGCTTATGGCCATGCCTGTTAAAGATTATTTTAATTAAGAGAATTGAAGTGAGAAGACCTACCCTAAAAGTGGACTACACCAGTTCCTGGGTTTGGTCCCGAGCACATGAAAAGAAGAACACTAAGCCAGTGTCAGCATTTACTGTAATTTCCTTCCTGACTATAAATACAATGTGACCAGTTGCTATGAGTTCTTAACTGCCTCATATCCCAGCCAGGAGGAACTTTACGTCCAAATTGCTAGCCAAAATAAACCCTCCTTTCTTTATGTTACTTTAGTTAGGTGTTCCATAAAAACAACAGTAAAAGCAACTATGATATTCAGGGTGAACCTTTGATATTTTAGTAACTCCTGGAAATTCCTTCACAGACATCAGCAGGCACATCTCGCCAATCGCTTCAGTGATTCTAATTCCAGCCAAGCTAGTGATGAAGATCAACCAACAGAGCATGTACCAAATAAGTAAAATCATAAGTTATTATTTGAAAGTTTAGAAAAATTTAGGAGTTTTTTTTTTGGGGGGGGGAGGTTTCAAGACAGAGGTTCTCTGTGTAGTCCTGGCTATCCTGGAACTCACACTGTAAACCAGACTGGGCTCAAACTCACAGAGATCCACCTGTCTCTGCATCCCAGGTGTTGGGGTTAAAGGAATGCACCACTGCTGCTGCTACCTGGCTAGGAGTGTTTGATGTGGGAGTGATTTCTTATTAATAAAGAAACTGCCTAGACCCATTTGATAGGCCAACCCTTAGGTAGGCGGAGTAAACAGAATGGAATGCTGGGAGAAAGAAGCTGAGTCAAGGAGTCGCCATGGTTCTCCCACTCCAGACAGACGCAGGTTAAGATCATTCCTGGTAAGCCAGCTTGTGGGCTACACAGATTAATAGAAATGGGTTAGATCAATATGTAAAAGCTAGCCAATAAAAAACTGTAACTAATGGGTCAGGCAGTGTTTAAAAGAATACAGTTTCCGTGTAATTATTTTGGGTAAAGCTAGCCATTCAGGCGGCTGGGTACAGGGATTCAGCCCGCCGCTCTTACTACTACAAGTGTTCTTAAAGAAATCCTACATCTCTTACTTATTTCCTTTTACACATTAGCAGAAAAAAAAGTAAAGATGGGAATCTCATCCCCATGTCCGAGGAAAGCACGAACAGTTTCATTTCACAGCGCTTCATCAGTTTAGAAGATTAGTGGGCTTGGGTCCTATTGCCAGAGTCACAGAGAACTTGGGGTGAGTGTAGAGACAGTGACAGAAGTCACACACCTCTTCTTCCTATGGAACAGAAGTGAAAGACAAAAGGAAAGGGCAACAGAAGAAAGGGGGAGTGACAGGAAGAAGTGGGAAAGAAATAGTGAGCGAGTTTTATGAAACAACAAGAATTGGGAAACGCTTTCTCTGGGGAAAAGGAACGAGCTTTTGTATTGAGCTTTCCATTCCCAGAAGAAATCAATTGTTTTGCTTCCCAGGGGGAAATGGGGAAGAATCATACCCAATAAACTTACTTAAAACAAAACATTTGTTAAAGGTTATTCGAGTAAAGAGGCAATTCTCTCTGATGCTCGGGCTTCACATGGTTCCTACCAACAGGGGCTACAGTTAACTGATGGAAGGTGGCTGCTGGCTGTGGTTGCATTTGGCAGCCAAAGGCAGCCAAGTCAAACTAAAGACAGTCATTTAACAATTCAAGTCACGTAGTTGGCATAGGCAGCCAGCAAGGGAATTAGCAGAAAACATTTCTCTCTGTAGACACCAGGCACTCCCCTGTGGGTAGAAGTGTTGAAAGTTTCCAAGAAAGACCTCTGAACCTTCCCTATCTCTCTAGGATACCTGGTTTTATATAGAAATTCCACAGATATATTAGTGCCCCACTAAAAGGCACCCAAAAATGGATTGCAAAAGACAAGAGGCACCCAGAAAACTAAAGACCTATTTTTCTCCACCTTAGAATTAACATCAGAGAATATTGTTTTGACATATGATAGAAGATTTATAACCTTTCTTGGAAGAAACACCTTATTCAGGTATAAGCGCTGATATAAACATTTGGAGGCAAAAAAAAGGAGGCCTCTGATCCTTGTCTTTACATTGTGTTCTTCGCATCCTGACCACAACCCTTCTACTTCTCCATCATCTGAGATGCTTTAAGAGAGCATGATCCCTCTGTTGTTTGAGGATGATCTGGGGACCAAAGGTGCCACTCAGCGGTTGTGCTCATACATGGTACAGCTCATGCACTGGGCCTTTGAGTCAGTTCAAAGCATCGAATAATAATAAAGCATGGGAGAGAAGGAGGAGAAGGAAAGAAAACGTTAAGGAAGTTTCACTATTTTATTTTTTAAACACTCGATCTCTTCTTACCTCTATCGTGCATTTTAAAAATTATAAATAATTTAAAAAGAAACAGCTTCTCAAGTTGTTTCACAATTTCTGATTTAAGTAGATGGCCATTTCTACTTTTGACCATAGAGCCTTCAAGCCCTTCAGTGGGCATCTTGTGTGCCTTGCTTTGCTAGTTCCTTTTTGAAATCAGAGGTTCTTAGAGAGAGCCTCACCAGGGTGGATAACAACAGGAAAGTTAATGAGTCAGGAAAGTTTCCAAATGGAACTAATTATGAAAGTGTAGCTGCAGAATAGGAGACTCATCAGCCAGCAGCTGCACAGTGTTATGCCCTGAGGTTGGGAAAAACAGTTATGAGAAGCCAAGACCAAGAAATGTGGCCTAGAGATGGGCAGTAACGTTGGAAGAATGAGCAGGTTAGGCCAGTGAACCCTATTTGGCTCTCCTCCCTCTTGCTGGTCTCCTGAAAGGCTGGAGACCTGTTATGTGTTTCTTTGACTTTATTCAACTATAAATTGACAAATAAAAAGCATGTATGTCTGCCATGATGCATGCCACATTGTGAAAACGTTAAAACAGTGTAATCAACATTTCCATTACCTCCATTCTCATCATTCACATACTTACTGTCTCTTTGTGGTGAAAATATTTTAAATCTACTTGCTCAGCAATTCTGATGTGCTAGATGCATTAGTAGAACCCACAGGCTGTGTTATGAAATATCTTAGTTGAACTTTCCCGATTTCTCTTGGACCCCACTGTCCATCATCCCACTTTTTTCTGTGTACCCTCCTCATACCATACTATAAGCCTCTAGTAACCAACTATTCTCAATGTATCTTATACTACATGTATTTTTTAGATTTTCACATATAAGTAAAAATATCTAGGAGTTTTTGCCTTGTCTGTCTTTTTATGTGCAGTTTGATTATACCACCAAAGATAAAACTAAGTGCATATAAAATATGAGAATCAACTCAAAATGGATTAGGTACTTAAACATAGAACTGAAATTGTAAAATCACTCAGAGAAAGAAATGAACATTGGTCTGGGCAGTAATTTCTTGGCTATGACCCCAAAAGCAACAGCAACAATGTCAAATATATACAAATGGAATCATAACAAACTGAGAAGTATCTACAAAACAAAGGAAACAATTACAAAGTGAAAAGACAACCTACAAAATAAGAAGAATATGTTCAAGTCGTACATTTAATAAAGGCCTGTTATTTTCAAGGACTGATGGAAGAAGGTCATTGGTTAATAAGGAAACTGCTTGGCCTGATAAGTTAAAGCATTGGTGGGTGGAGTAATACAGAACAGAATGCTGGGAGGAAGAGGAAGTGAGGCAGACGCCATGCCTCTCCTCTCCAGGGCAGACACGATGAAGCAAGCCGCCAGGTCAGACATGCTGAATCTTTCCCTGTAAGACTGGTGCTACACAGATTACTAAATATGGGTTAGGCAAGGTATGAGAGTTAGACAAGAAGAAGCTAGAGCTAATGGGCCAAGCAGTGTTTAAAAGAATACAATTTGTGTGTTGTTATTTTGGAGCATAAGCTAGCCAGGTGGCCAGGAGCCAGGTGACAGGAATGCAACCCACAGCTCCTCACTACAAAAGACCTCAATAACAGAAAGAAAGAAAGAAAGAAAGAAAGAAAGAAAGAAAGAAAGAAAGAAAGAAAGAAAGAAAGAAAGAAAATTGCACAAAGGAACCAAATAGCTATCTCTCAAAATACATCATCATACAAATCGCTAGCAGATAAATGTCAAAGTGTCTAACACAAGTGAAAATTGGAGAAATTTGAGTTACATTATTGTTAGAAATATAAATGAGTTGTGGAATTCCTCAAAAACTAAAGTCATTAGCCAACAATCCATTTTCTGGTATTTCCCTCCCCAAAGCAAATGAAATAAGCAGTTCCATGTTAACTGAAGCATTTTTCACCATACCCAAGGCCCATCAACAGACAAATTGATGAAGAATATAATATATGTATATGTAGTGCAATATTTCACACCTTAAGAAGAAATTCTACCATTTGCAGTGGCATGGATAAATCCACAGGAAGTTTCATTTGAAGTTACCCAGGAGGTTGCCTCATATGCAAATAGAGAGTGGATGATAGTGCTCTGCCTCAACACCTGAACTCAGGGGCACCTGTCCTTGGCCTTCCCATGCAGGTGTGCATAACAGTCCCCTTTGAGGCCTCTCACTCTGCCTATCTACAATGTTACTCCTTGAAGCCATGTCTACTTAGTCTAGACTTTTGAGAAACACACCTTCATGCCTCCTCAGCTACTCATCCCTCACCAATAATGACCACAAATCATAGATTTGTATGCACCTCCAGTTCCTGTCATGGACATGTCACCAAATGTAACCAAGGTGCATCTGAGCCCCTAGCAGAGAGACAGACTGGCTTTCCCAGAAGCACATGGGTCTGAATTCAGTTAGAGACAGGTAGCCTTTGCTCCATAGGCAGAAAATGTGATGAAAGTTGGAGAAAATCTCACTCTCAGCAATGTCCCTTATAGAGCCAGCAGTGGTCAAGCAACAGGATCCAGAGGGACAGGTTTCTTTTTCTTAGTACACTGGGCCCACCTGTGAAGACTTTTGGAGACCAAGATGGAACCAGAGCTGAAGGAGAAGAGTGGAGGACAGGTCATTGTTGTACCTGAGGGTTCATACATGTGGTGAGCAGGCAAATTAAAGAGAGCAAATTATTCACGATTAGGTGCATACAAAGAGTGTTGTTGCTACTATGCCAATTTATAAACTTGTTGGATGTCTACTGTTAGATGAAGGATATACTTCAGGACATAAAATCAGTCAGGCCAAGATTTTTGTTATGTTAACTTTTATTTGTTTTATTATACAGTTACATTAGGCTATTTTCATGCCAGTATATAATATACATTGAGCATACTTCCCTCTATGCTCTGGTACTTTCCAATTCTTCCCTCTCCTCACTCCCATTCGCCTAGAAAGTTTTGCTTCACCTTTCATGTCAAATGTGTATATATTACTTCATGTACCTACAAAGACAATGACCTACAAATGGGAGAAAACATGCAATATTTGCTTTATTCTCTGAAATTGATTTAATTTATTTAATATAATTGTTGTACCCATTTTCCAACAAACAATACAACTTCATTCTTTCTTTGTGACTGGAAACTATCACTTTGTGTATGTGCACCACATGTTCTTTATCAAGACCTTTGTTGATGGACACCTAGATTTATTCCCCAACTATTATAAAATTAGTTTATTTATGCGATAAGCATCAGTGAAAAATTATCTCTGTGACATGCTGACCTGGTATCTTTGGAACAAATATACAGGAGTGGAATAGGTTGGTTTTATTTAGGTCCATCTTTGTCTTTAGCTGTTTGAAGACCCTAAATACTGATTCCCACTAACAGTGAATAAAGGTTCACCAGCATTTCTGTACTTTTTGGTTATAAGATGTTTTATTTATGTGTTCGTAAATATGTGAGCCCGTGTGTGTGTGTGTGTATGTGTGTGTGTGTGTGTGTGTGTGTGTGTTTACAAGAATGGTCAGAGACTAGAAGGTAGGCATCAGATTACTTAGAGCTTGAGTTGCATGTGTTTGTGTGTCACCTGATATGTGCTTGGATCTGAACTCTGGTCCTCTGATAAAGAAATAATTGTTCTTATTTCTGAGCCATCTCTCCAGTCCCGTCATTTGTTTTCTTAACAACTACTATTCTGACTTAAGTGAGATATAATCTCAAATAAGATTTATTTACATTTCTCTGATATCTAAGGATAGTGAACATTTTTATTATGTTCATTAGCCACTTAAACTTCATCTTTTGAGAACTATATGTTCATTTCAATAACCAAATTCTTGATTGTGATGTTTGGAATTTTATTGATAGTAATTTTTATTTGTTTCTCTATTCTAGATATTATTCCACTATCGGATGTATATGTAGCAAATATATTCTCCTGGTTCACTTAATTGCTATACATAAATTTTGTAATTTCATGAAATCCCATTTGTCAATTTTTGATGCAATTTCCTGGGTGATTGGAGTTCCACTTAGAAAAAGTTTGTAGGTATTGATAGTTTCAAATGATTCATCTATCAGCTTTCTTGTTTCAGATCTTACATTAGTGTTTTATATCTACTTGGAGTTTATTTTCATACAATGTAAGAAATGGGGATCTAGTTTTGTTCTTCATCATCTTAATAGCTAGTTTTACGAGCATTATTTGCTTAAAAGGCTCTCTTTTCTCCAGTATATATTTTTGGCACCTTTGTCAAAAATCAGGTCATTTTAGTTGTATACTTTTATGAGTTCTCTATTCTGTCCCATTGATCTATGTGTCTGTTTTTGTGCCAATGTCATGTAATTTTATTATTAAGGGTCTCTATTACAACTTAAAGTGAGATATGGTGAAATTCCCCAGCATTATTCATTTTGCTCAAGATTTCTTTATCTGGGGTATTTTGAGCCTCCCTATGAATTTTAAAATTTCTTTTCCATTTATGTGAAAAACAGTGGTATGTTTGATGGGAATTGAACTGAATCTGTCTCTTGCCATTGGTTGCATATTCACCCTCACAATTCTCCCAATTCACAGAGCCAATGGCTCTTTCTATCTTCTAGAGTCTTCAGTTTCTTCAAGTTTTCATTGTTAGAGGTCCTTTACTTCCTTGGTTTGGTTTGTTCATAGAAACTGAGTAAGGAGGCTATGGTGTTTGGATGAGAATTGTCCCCAGTGGCTCACATATTTTAATGTTTGCCCTTCAATTGGTGGAACTGTTTGGGAAGAATTATGAGGCAAGGATCTTGTTGGAGGAGGTGTATCACTGGCTTGAGGTTTCAAATGTCTGTATTATTCCAGGAAGCACTCTCTGTCCTGTGTTTGAGGATCAGATCTAAGCTCTCAGCTACTGCTCCACCACCGTGCCTGCCTGCCTACTACCATGCTCCCTGCCACAATTGTCGGGACTCGTCCTCTGTAGGCCTCATTAAACTCTTTCCTCCATAAGTTGCCTTGGTCACAGTCTTCTGTCACTGCAGTAGAAAAGTAGCTAAGACATGGATAATTGTGAATTGGATAACTTTTCTAAGCTGAGTTTTGACATGACCACCTGGGACTTACTAGCCTCCAGTCTGTGGAGCCCCCAGTGTTCATTACTCCAGAATCATGGCTTCAATGTAATATAGACTTTCCTCAACTTTTCAAAACTACTGTCTTTCCTGTGAAATACACCAACTCCTTTTTAAATGGCATTTCCATTTCATTCTAGATGTTGTTCTTGTCACCTCTCACTGTTGCTCAGAAGAAAGGGTTGCCCCCGCCCCTTTCTGTACCAAGTTCCCACAGCCTCCACTCCCACCAGCACAAACTTACTGCCCCAGTCTCTAGGAGAAAACTCAATGGTCCAAGCTTAGAAAAGCTACTTATACTTATGTCGTCATTATCATCTTGCCTGGAGTACCAAGAATTCTACTGAATAATCACTCACCGAAAATCGGTGGATCAATAGATACATGAGGCTCACTTCCTAAAATTCACCTACAAAAGTTAAATTGAAAATTTTGACAAAGCAACTCATACTACAATGGAAGAGGAAAGCTAAATCCTCTTCGATTGGCACCAAATGAAGCTATGGCTTCATCTAATAGGGTGATGGCTAAGCAAAGGGAATTCATAACAATCAGGAGCATCCTTCCTGGAGTCCTCTAGTGGAAAAAGAATATTCTTCTTAAATTGTGTTTACCTGTCAGGTGACATAACATTATGGCTTAGCTGTGGTTTCTGCACAGAACTATTTCATAGCCTTAACAATTTGTCCTCTCCCTTAAGACACTGCAAAGCCCTTGAAGTTTCCACAGAACATACCTACACTAGCTTAAAACTTTTACCAGTAAAAGACATAGAAATTTATCAGGGAAGATTTAAAATGGTAGAAAATATCTACCTACCTTCTTTCATTTTAAAGTAATTTATTACATTTCTTTCAGAAGGTGTAACTTTCAAACTTTTAGGCCAAGTTCTCTCTGATCTCCCTTTACACCCTGATTCCTTCTCCTCCAGCCTCCCTTGAGAATATGGATGACATTAATGGGAAGAGTGGAGATAGAAAAATTGGCTGAGGGAGAGCCATCAGGGAAAGAAGCACACACTTGACAGGGCTGTGGGCTAGCTGTTTCTCTTGTTCTCATGTTTGATGAAAACTATTCAATGCTAGCATGCCTGTTGAGGCCTCAGAAAAGTAAGCATGTTGTCCAAAACTGAAGGACTATAGCAATGAAGATAGAAGTGCTCCTCAGTTCTACACACGCCCTTTGGGCCATTCATAGACTAACCTATTAAAAGCTCATTAGCTCCAAAGAAGGTCGAGCTTCATCACACATGTTCCCAATTGGATTTGCAAAGGAATGGGTCGCTGCTCTCTGGTGGCATCTGGCATAAGCTTTCTTCTCTGTCATATGTACACATTTCCGCTTTCCTAACTTCATATTTATTGGCTTTTGCTCTTTTTAATTTAAGTGCAGACCAAGTAACATTTTCCTGTTGGTTAGAGATTCCCCATAGTCACAAAGCTCATGCTTCAGCCTCTTTCTTTGCTTTATTACGGGCATTTGATTCAAGGATTTTGTAAGACCTTTTGACATTTCTCCCTCAACTTACCATACAAAGCACCAGCCTTCAAAAGCATTGTGGGGTGCTGAGCACAATTACTAAGCCAGCCTTCTGGTGTTTTTATGCATGGGTGCAATGACAGCTTGTGGCAAGTAGCCAGCCATTCCATGTTTGGCACTTATGATCTAGTTCTGGAGCCATTAAACAAGGTTATATGCTTTTAAACACTTGCCTGAGACTTGTCTACCTATTGTTCATGGTGGCTGAAAGTTCTTCCCCAGCATCATGAAGAGTGGACCACAGATAATAGACCATTCTCTGTTTTGTTTATGAAACTTGGCTTTGGTAGTAGAACATGAAGCTTAGTTCCAGTCACTCTCACGTATGCCTGTGCTGTTCACAATCCTATTTGCAGTTCCCCAGGGAAGTCAGAAGCAGGGGCAGACTTTGTGCTCATTCCGTGAAGAGGGAGCAGACAGTATCACATTGTAGAGGAGATCTTCAAAGTTCACTTGCAGCAATGCCCACCAAAAAAGGAAATGTGTGGAAAAATCAAAGACATAGACAAATAGCTTCCTCCACATTTCATCACTTCCATTTGCTGGGTATCACAGATGACATCAAGCTTTAGGAACAAGAATTATACAAAACACAAGCTGTAATGTTGGATGGTGCATTTGTTTTTCAGAGCTGTATATTAGCTATCTATTTCTGCTACCCAAAAATATCTCAGAAACAACAACACAACCCCTTCTACATAGAATTAGCCAAGACATTTGTCAGATTTGAGAAGGTCAGGCCTAAACTATATAGGGTTTTTGTGCTTTAATTATCTTGGTGTAGTGGACAAACCCTGGTTTCAGTTCAACTGGCTCAAAGAAGCTTGGCTAGTAACATTTTTCCACTCTCCTGGAAGCTCATAAACAAACCTAGAATGATCTGTCTTCCTTGGCACAAGCTTTGCTCTGTTAGTAGTTCCCTGGAAACAGATAGCAAAGCTATCTGCCAAGCTCTAACAACAACCCATAGCTAGGTGCCACTTGGCTTTTCCAAACTGGCAAACATGTACTTAGACATCTAAGCAAGAACTTCATCATAAAGGAGGTAGCCTTATAATGGAAGAATTGTAGTGCTGGCAGAGACTATAGATTCTTCTGCATTCTGCCTCTATAGAGGGCCTTTGAGCTAGGCGTCAGAACAGAACATATGTAAAAGAAATAATGTCAAGTCCTCTAACTCACCCATAAAAATCTGTAGAATTCCATACACATGACAAGACTGGGACCAGGTATTCTAAGCTGTAGTGTGCACAGACCATGGCTTGCCCATACCTCCCACTGGCCTTCCTAGTGGCTCCTGCTGGCTGTCCTAATTATGATTTTACTTCCGTAGACGTAATGATAATGCTAGACTCAATCAGTCACCCCTGGAAGGAAAGACAAAACAAAATATAGTCAGGGATCAAATATTGCCATTTGTACCTTGTCTACCACACCTAGAAAAGAGTGGCAGCTGGGGAAGAAGAGCAAAGGTTAACTTACAAGAATTAAGCAATCACGGAAATGTCTTACATATCAATGCAGAAAAAAATTGCGAGAGTGGCCCTGTTGACCCTTTACTGAAAACAGCAGGACACATGTCTCCTCTTTCTATTTGTTAATGATAGCAGAAACAAAAGATAGTGAGCGCTATTTAAAGGGAGTAGCAGGTGGTATTTAAAAGTGGTATTTTGTAGATGCCCCAATTAGTAAACTCTGCCTACTTTGTGAACAATCTTGAGTCTATTCTGGAACAAACCTGGACATACAAATTAACCAATTATTTAAAAAGTGAAAATCAAAAGATCCCTAGGGGGAGGTAAAATACAGTCTTTCTCACTAACCAATAGTCACCCTACTCAATCATTCATTTTACTGCAGAAGAAATGGAAGGAGCAAGTCCTAGAAAGCCATTCACAGGAAAGCAGAAAGGAAGACTCTACTGCCCAGTTTTACGTGGCAGAGAAGCACAGCCAAAGCCTTCAGTTCAAGGGTTGCTCAGGAAGAGATCTAGAATCCTACACGAGAGAGCAAGGACAGGGTCTGGGCAAGGCATCTTAGCTCTAGGGTATGGAGATGAGAATTAGCATACAAGGGTGGTATGAGAGAATTGTCTGTATTCTGTCAATCATATTTTAAATAAATGCTGATTGGCCAGGCAGGAAATATAGGCAGGTCAACCAGACAGGAAGCAGAGGTGGGGCAAGGAGAACAGGAGTATTCTGGGAAGCAGAAAGCTCCCTAGGCAGTCCAGCCCAGACTATGGAAGAAGCAACATGTGACTTGCCCCGCTGTGAAAGGTACCGAGCCATGTGGCTAACATAAATAAGAATAATGGGTTAATATAAGCTACAAGAGCCAATTAGAAGATTGAGCTAATGGGCCAATCAGTTTTATAACTTATGGAGATCTCTGTGTGATTTTCTTTGGGGGATTGCTGGCTGTGGGGTACCAGGTGGGACAGAAACCCCAACGAACAGGCCCCCTCATGTTACACAAGGGTTTTTGAGTTCACCATCAGCTCCCTGTTTTCCCATCATCTTTGCTTTCAGTGTTAGGTAGCTCTGGCTGATGCCTCTTTGTATGCATAGGCATGTCCACCTGTTATTAAGCTCTCTGTATTTGTAATAAGTGACTCAAAAAATGAATTTAACAAGAATGATATTTATTTTGACTCACAGTTTAAGAAGTTTTTTTGTCTCTGGTGGGTTGATCCTGGTTTTGGATGTCTTGTAAAACATAATATCACAATAGGCAACACATGGTGAAACAAATTTTCTGTTATGGATTGAGGCTGAAATATCTTCCAACAGGCTCATGTTGCAAATCCTTGCTCCCCATCTGGTGATGCTACTTGGAGATGCTGTGGAAAATTTCAGAGGCAGGGCTTCCATGGTAGAAGTGGGTCGCTGGAGGAAGGACATGGAAATTTTCCTGGTTCCTTCATTCCACTTGCTTATCTAAATGATGTCTCTGTCACATGCTTCCACAGTTGCAACAGAGCACCTCTGTCATGCTGCCTCCACAGACTTGACTGAAACTCTCTGAAATCGTGAAGAAGAATAACTCTTTCAGTCAAGCCTGATAGCACACACCTGTAATCCAGGACTTGGGGGACAGACTCAACAGGACCACTGCAAGTTCTAGGACAGCCTGGTCTATATAACAAGTTCTGGCCCACTAGTATTAACAGTGGGACTGTCTCAAAAATAGAATTCTTTCCTCTCATAAGTTGTTTTTGTCAGCTGTGGGGGTTCATGTGAAACAAAAGCAAATAACTAACACAGCTTCTCATGTCATGGTAGCTGAAAAATAATGGCAAAGAAAAATTAAAAAAAAAAAGGAGACAGAGAGATTGGGGTCCCAGTCTTCCCTGAAAAAGCTAACCCATCTTCCTCCAACTGGATGCATGTCCTTTGGCCTCCACCACTTCCTGTATCACACAGGCCAGGCTAGAGGTGAAGACTTCAAAACATGAGCTCTTGGAAGACACCTTGTTAGATAACCCCAGCAGTTTATACCTGGCTAAATCCCATAAGCAGGATGTGGTACAGTAACCCCATGCCTGAATTGAGATTGCACATACTGAATTGTTCTACCATATTCTCCCAGGGATTTCTGAAAGAACACTGGAAAAGCATAGACATTTCAATTTGAGTTGTTGAAGCATTTTCTTGATGACTGATCTCAAGTTTGACTCCCAGATCTTTTAAGCTGAATATTATCAGGAAAGTGTAGGTGTATGTCTCTCTGGCTCTGAAAAACATGTCTCTACACTAGTATATATGTCCACAGAAGGCTGACTGTTACCTTTATAGCCACACCTGAGATACAGCAGACTCCTAATACAGACACACCCAGGAACGAAATGACCAACTCCAGAATTAGCCAGAGTGGCCACTTTAGAAGATAAGGGAGGGAACATTGTGTTGTGAACCCAAATGGTGAATCCCATGGCAGTCATCTAGTCCTTATGCATTCTGCAGTGAAAGGTTTCAAAGATGAATACCTGAACGGGACGATGATTTACCCTCCAAAGCAGAAGGAAAGAAACATGGGCATGCATGGGTGCTTGCACATAGTGTAGTAAGAAAGGACGAGAAAGCGGATCTTCACAAAAAAAAAAAAAGGGCCAAACACCAGCGCTTGCGGGGTGTGATTCTGTCACTGTGCCCTCTGCAGAACGCGAAGTAGAAGGAAGCTGTAGGAGTCATGAGCAGGGGAGAAATAGCAATGGCAAGGAACTCTGCTCCTTGAGCAGTTTTTATGATTTTTCTGTCTTTAAATTCTTTTGTGCCTCTGCAAACAATTTCTAGAACCAAGGCTGCAAAGGAGAAAGAAATGTCTCTTTCTTTCTCTGCGTTCCAACTTTTTAGTTACCCAGGCCACGTGAAGAACCCATCATCTTCATGATAATAACTGCAGTCCGTCTGATAATAACAGTCCCGTGGGGCCACATTTGACAGCAGCCAAATCTTGTCTAAATTCTGACTGAATCACCTCCTGCTACGGCTGCCTAATCCCATAGGCAACGGACTGCCCGGATGCACATTCCAGGGCGTATGGATTTACGACCTGGGTAAGTTGCTTAACTATGTTGCATCCGTTTTGCTGACAGTAAAACAGAGATAATGGTCCATTCCTCACAGGGCTTTACGAGGATTGAGTCAATACTCATAAAGTGGCATGCGGCACAGAGAAAACATCCAGGGGAAGTCAGCACCTGTTAGCAGCTGTGTAACCTAAAGCTCCTAACCTCTGGGTCCCATGTTTCTCAGCTGCAAAGTGGGATTTCAGCTCAGGTAGCCTTACCAAGTTCTGTTCCCCCTTACTCAGCCCCAATTTGGTCTACCAAGAACCCTGGGCAACTTTCTGATGCTCCATTCTCTGTTTGAGAACAATGTTCCAGTGCAGAATAACTAACATCTTAATGCATTCAGTGATATATTTTCTTCCCACCAAAGCCCTTCTTAGCTTTACGGTGAGGGCCTCAGATGCTTTCTCTCCCAAAGCAAAAGAAGTAGATGTTAAAATGATTTAAAGACAAATATGAACTCTCATGTCCACTCAGCCTCAATTTTCTTGTCTTGTAAAAATACAAGAATATAACTATGGTGCTTTTCTTGTAGTGACTGTATTAATAAGGAAGATGATGCTTGTGGTAACAATATAATAGGACAGCCAGCACACTGTTCGTGATGACAGGATGTTAGTCCATTGCCATCGTCATGAAGCAGGATGATCTAAATGTCTGTCCCATTACATGCTACTAAACTGTATTCCTTTTGAGGACAAAGTCTGTGTCTGCTCATTTTATGCATGTTAGATTGCCTAGCTTCCTGTAGGAACTGCATAAAATTGCTAGAGTCGATTAAATTGTACTGTGTATTTAGATTATCTGTCCTACAAATTCTCAACTGTAATTATATAGTGGAATCATTTGGTCAACTTGGAATGACCCTCATTCCAAGCAAAGAAGAAACAATCAGACATTCCAGGGGAAGTTTGCAGGTGCCATGTCATGTCAAACATCTCCTGATAAGTACAACAGTTAGTGTTTAAGGTTCACCTCATTCTCATCCATTTGTGGCCATCTCTTTGGCACCTAGTCCTTTTTGACAATGAAACTGGGTGGTAGGGTAATGTGCTTCTTTTTTATTCACTCTGAATTATCAATAAGTCATTCTCACTGTGAGCACTGAAATAGAGCCATGAGCATAGGATCACACTAGATAAATGACAAAGTCCATTGCAAAGAGTGACTATTTCCAGTTGCATTCAATCCCCAGAACTCACATAAAGATAAAAAGAAATTATTAAATCCACAGAGTTATCCTCTCACCTTGACACTTGCACCATGACAGAAACACACCACAGTATTGTGTCTATATACAAGTCATGCACTCATAGAGACAAAATAATAACAATAATGGTAATGATCAAGTTTTTAAAGTGTATGACACCTGAAGAATAGTGTTTGCAGTTGTACCATAGCCATCATGTTCACCCTCATACATGCACGCCCTACAAGCACATATAGAAATACAATCTAAATAGCAGTCATGTGTATCTTTTCTTACAGTAGTTCTCAACCTTTCTAAGGCTGCAACCCATTAATATAGTTCCTCATATTGTGGTGGGCCCCACCATAAAATTATTTTTATTGATTGATACCTCATAACTATCATTTTGTTACTGTTATGAATCATAATATAACTATCTGATATGCAGGATTTCTAATATGCTACCCCCATGAAAGGGCCATTCAATTCCCCCAAAAGGATAGAGGCCAACAGTTTGAGAACAGTTTTAGAACATAAACTAAGGAGTTAAGAATGTCCATTATGGGGACACTCCTCCATTGCTGGTGGGAATGA
Organism: Microtus pennsylvanicus; assembly: GCF_037038515.1. Lineage (NCBI taxonomy): Eukaryota > Metazoa > Chordata > Mammalia > Rodentia > Cricetidae > Microtus > Microtus pennsylvanicus. The sequence goes on along the minus strand of NC_134590.1, from coordinate 73,228,289 downwards.
AAACTTGTAAGTCACTATGGAAATCAATATGATGATTTCACAAACAACTGGGAATTGATATACCCCAATACTCAGCTATACTACTATTCTTCAGGTGTCATACACTTTGGGCACATACCCAAAGTATGCTTCATCCTACAATAAAGACAATTGCTTAACCACATTATTTGAAGCTTTATTCATAATAAACATAAACTGGAAAAAACCTATATGTACCACAACAGAAGAATGGATAAAGAAATTGTTATACATTTATACAATGGAGTATTACTCAGCTGTTTAAAAAATACATCATGAGATTTTCAGTCAAATGGAGGGAACTAAAAAAAAAAATCATCCTGAGAGAGGTTCCCAGATCCAGAAAGACAAGCATGGTACTTACTTATAGGTAGATATTAGCTGTTAAGTATATGGTAATCATGTTATAATCCACAGACCCAGAAAGACTAAGTAACAAGAAGGCTTCAGTGGGGGATTCGTGGGTCTTCTTAGGAAGGAAAAATAGAATAGATTTTACAGGTGGACTGGAAGGGGGTGGGAATGGGAACAGGAAAGATCAGTTATGGAGAATGGAGGGAGAGAGTATGGGGAGAGATGACTGGAATTGGACATTTTGTGTGTGTGTGTGTGTGTGTGTGTGTGTGTGTGTGTGTGTGTGTGTGTGTGTAAAGCTAATACAGTAGAGACTCCCAGGAGTCTGTGAGAGCGACCTTAGTGAGTACTCCTAGTAATGAAGAATGCAGAGCTTGATTAACCAGGCAAGGCTTCCATTGGTGGCACTGGGGCACCAACTCAATCACAAAACATTTGACTTACATTTTATTCCACCTGCAAATGTACTGGAACAACAGAGTCACAGAATATGTGGAAGTAGCCAACCAATGACTAGTCTAATAGGGCCCACAGCACAAGAGGTAGCTCATACCTGACACTGGACAGAAACTTAGAGGGTGGATAACCCAGAGACCTATGACAAAGAAAAAGTCAATAAAATGATTCCTAATGATATCCTTATATAATCATACATCTGTGCCTAGTCCTCTTACCATCAGAGAGGTTTCCTCCAGCAGCTGATGTGAGCAGATGCAGGGCACCATAATCAAACATTAGGTGCTGAGAGATTGGAGATTTCCATAGAGTCCCTCCTCCTTGGAGCTCAGGGAATCCCATGGAAGAAGGGAAGGAAGAATTGTAGGAGTCAGAGGGGTGGTGGACTCCAGAAGAACACAGCCCACAGAACCACATAAGCAGGGCTCTTAGGGGCTAGGAGAGACTGAAGTAGAAATCACGGAGCTTGGGTCCTCTGCATTGTATGTTTTGGTTGTTAAGGTTGGTGCTTTTGTGGAACTCTAACAGTGAGAACAGGGGTGTCTCTAACTCTTCGTCTGTTCTTGGGACTCATTTCTTCCTACTGGGTTGCTTTGCCCAGCCTTGAAATGAAGGTTTGCTACTAGTTTTATTGTATCTTGTTTTATAGTATTTAGCTGATATCCCTGGGAGGCTGGCTGCTTTTCTGAAGGGAAATGGAATAGTAGTAGGTGAAAGGGGGTTGGGAAAAATTCAATCGGGATGTATCAAAAGCAAAACAAAAATTAAAGGAGATAGAGACAGAGACCCACACTGGAGCACTGGACTGAGCTCCCAAGGTCCCAATGAGGAGCAGAAGGAGGGAGAAGATGAGCAAGGAAGTCAGGACCACGAGGGGTGCACCCACCCACTGAGACAGTGGGGCTGATCTATTGGGAGTTCACCAAGGCCAGCTGGACTGTGACTGAAAAAGCATAGGACAAAACCGGACTCTCTGAACATGGCGAACAATGAGGGATGATGAGAAGCCAAGGACAATGGCATGGGGTTTTGATCCTACTTCATGTTCTGGCTTTGTGGGAGCCTAACCAGTTTGGTTGTTCACCTTCCTAGACATGGATGGAGAGGGGAGGACTGCTCTTTGGACTGGAGAGGGAGGGGGAGAGGAGTGGGGGGAGGGGGAGAAGGGTGGGAGGAGAAGGAGGGAAATGGGAGGCTAGGAGGAGGGGGAAACTTTTTTTTTCCTTTTCTCAATAAAAAAAAAATTGAAGTGTCCTTCATTTGCAAAACAAAAATTACTGGTGAATTCTATCTTCAGATCAGTAGCAAAAGCACCTTTATTTATTTAAGATTATTACAGATATGACTATGTTCTGCTCTATAACCAACCAAGAAATTTGAATTGGTCTCATTTTCAGCTTGGTTTACACTACAGTGTGTGTCAACTAATTTTCAAAAGGAATCTACTTTTGAGATGTGAATTATAATGAAAGTGGTCACCAGAAAATTTGTAAAAGAATTCTCTGCATAGACTTCTCATATTGTCATCTAAAAAGACTTCCAAAGCACTAGCTTTTTTTCCCAAAGAACTTTGAAAGATAAAAAACAAAAGGCACACATTTAAAAAAAATGAAGCACTGACTGTATGGGGTCAGACTTGCCTACTTTGGAAAATGCTAAGTCATAAAATTTACCTGTTGGTATTTTAATAATCCAGAAGAATAAATTTAATTATCAAGTTCAGATCTTCATATCAGCAAAAGAGAAGGCCAGGGTATTGAACAAAGAAAGAATGGCTGCCTAGTTCAAAGGAACGAACCTGGTATCCCTGTTAAAATGACATCAAACTCACTTTAGAATTGACACGAGTGTATCCCAAAATCCAAGTATGGGACTGCTAATAAACACTTTGGGACCTTGATAGTTTGGTTATGTGAGTAAGAAGCTTGGACTCTTAATCCATCACATTCCTCCTATACTTTATAACAGCTACTAAATTAGGGGCGAGAGATTGAGACCTGGGAGAAAATAGTTAGGAACTATGGTGAAGCGTAGGTAATGATAATCCACATGTATGTGAGATCTGATACCTAGAAAAAGACCTGTGACCTCATGCCTTGCTGGCTCAAATAAGTCTTACAAAATTCCTGCTCCATCATGCCCATGGTAAGAACGGAGCAAAGAACTAAGTAAAGTGGCTATTTTTAGACCCAGTTCTCGGTTCAACCAGGGACTATCCCTCTCCAGACTCGGCAGATGGTGGACCAGACAGCTTTGTCTGATGACATAATTAGTTTTCTGCACCTCATTATCACCTCACAATGGAATCTAGCATAAAAGCTTGAAGTGGAGGATTTAAAAGGGCTCATTTGAATGTGGTAGAGTGAGGTTCTTAAGCTAATTCCCTAACCAGAAATGGGTTTGTCTACACTGGAGGCACCGGAGTAGAATAGAGACTAAGAAGGAAACTGAATAAAGCCACATATCTCCCTTATCCAAATAGTGTCCAAAACTCCATGTGAATTCCCAATGAGGCACAGGAAAGCCAGACATTTTAAACTACAAAGACACTGACACTGGGTGAAAAGAAGACCTGTATTCTAGTTTCACGTCTTCTGCTAAAGGGAAGGTGATTTCTCAAGCTCCATTCCCTTATCAGCAAAATGAAAGAGATGGGGACACAAAGATGAATACCACATTCACCTTCTAAGCCTAAAATACTTTGATTTTTAGTAACATTTAGATGAGGCCAACTTTGCAGACTCTTTGACACATTCAGAAAAAATACAATTTTTCAGATAAAGTAACTTTCAAAATTGCTAAGCATTAGGAAGCATTATTTTTAAACAGAACATAAAATCTGTGGCAGGGCCATCTGTCTCCAATAACAGTGTGCCACTGACCCTGTGCCCAAATGCAATGGCTGAGATAGTAAGTGCCTGGGCCGGATCAACAGAAAGTTGATGCCCTTGGAAGCCAAGTTACAGCCAAGCCTAAGATCTGCACAACAGTAGTATCAACGAGGAGTGTGAGTCTGGGGCTTCCTTGGGTATTGAGCCTGCTAAGCCTGTGAGAACCCAGCACAGATGCCATGTTCTGCACAGTCAATGTGTGGATCTCACAGAGTGCTTGACAGATGTGCTATAAAAACATAGTCCAGAGTACTGCTGCACAATGATGAAAAGGAATCTGAGATAGACAATCTTGCCCTACTGAACATCAAATTCTTTTCTGACATGGTAGGAAATCTAGTAACATTTTTAAACAGTGTCTCTCCCCTTACTCTATCAACACTTTGGAATATTCTACCCCGATAAAGTGGCGCTAGCCATAGTGTTCCTATCTAAACTTTCACTACCTAATGCTAGGTGAAAGTTAAAATACAGTTATCCGTCTCACTAGCCACATTTCACAAATATCCAAATGTGTATAATGAATGTTGTGCAGGATGATGCAGACCACATTGCTACACAGAATTGTACACTTATCACCCTCAACTCCGTGAAATTCCCCTTTGGTTTGATTTATAGCATACAGGAAATATGCAACCATTTTAATTTTGTCGATATTGTAAGAGAGTGAATAAGTCACAGAAACTAGAAAGCAGTGATTCAGCCTGTATTATAGTTTAATGATTACTTCTAATTATCCTTGCAGAATGACAAGGAGGGCTTTACCAGGAAAGCTCCAACATTGACATTGAAAATATGTGTTTAGCTTTAAGCATAATTTAAAAAAATATATATAGTGAATAAACTTGAACTCTTCATTTTTCAAAATTATTTCATTAATGTTTTTACTTATTAGTTTACTATAATAATGGGTTATTATTGAAATAAAATAATTTAAAATTTCAAGTGCACATATTTTATGTACAAATTGCCCCCATTTTAATGTTGGCTCAGCTTACAATCTGTTCCATTTTATAATGCTGTAAAATTGGCACAAACTAAGTGTCAATTAAAAAATAAAAGTAAACAAAATATTCTTAATTTCAGTTTTCAGTCTTTCCAAAGGTGATATGCTACAATATTCTCCTGGGTCAGGTAGTATCTGGGAACCACAGGTCAGTTACCCTTGTAATCGTGAGGTTAAACAGCTGATTCACTATAATATGCCATAATGCTAAGATAGGAGTGAGACAGTGCCTCTTCCTTCCTATGAGTCCTAGCCAATACCCCTATTTCAAAAGATGCACTTATATGTTTAGAGCTTTACTCTGAGTTGAAGCCCTCAGAGGAATAATTCCAAAGATCAAGGAAGAACAACCTGAGTTTACACTTTGCTGAAGCATGGGCAACCATGAGAAACAGGCATGGACAGAAAGGGGGTGATGCAAAAATACTGAAGCAAATGGCCTCTCAAATGTGGCATTTCTTCTTGGGCTTGCGCAGGACTTTGTAAAATAAAATTTTTGTTTTCTTCATGGTCTACTCTGACACGGAGAGGCAGCAGAATTCAGAGTCATCCTTTATGATTTCTATTTGCTTCTATAGAAAGGAGAGTCTACTACTTACAGCTTGATTTGAGAAGCAGGAATTCCAGCACCTGTAGCTTGTGTAGACAGTGGGGATAGGGGGAGAAAGTCAAGGGAAAACGTTGCTTCAGAGGCTTTTACTTGGTGCTACCACTTTATAAGCCTCAACAGTTCATAAATATTATTTAGCATATAGTATTTTCAATTTACAGTGTGTTCATGGGACTGTTTTCTTTTCAGAGAATTGAGAATCTGAGCTACCTCAGGATCCAGCAATACCACTCTTGGGAATATACTCAAAAGATGCTCAATCATACTACAAAAGCATTTGTTCAGCTATGTTCATAGCAGAATTATTTGTAATAGCTAGAACCTGGAAACAACCTAGATGCCCCTCAACTAAAGAATGAATAAAGAAAGTGTGGCACATCTACACATTAGCGTACTACTCAGTGGTAAAAAAAATGACATCTTGAATTTTGCATGTAAATAAATGGAATTAGAAAACACTATCCTTTTTCAGACCCAGGCCAGCTGGCCTTGGTGAGTTCCCGTTAGAACATCCCCATTGTCTCAGTGTGTGGGTGCGCCCCTCGCGGTCCTGAGTTCCTTGCTTGTGCTCCGTCTCCTTCTGCTCCTGATTTGGACCTTGAGATTTCTGTCCCGTGCTCCTCTGTCTCTGTCTCCTTTCATCGCCTGATGAAGGTTAATATTCATGAGGATGCCTATGTGTTTGTCTTTGGGTTCACCTTCTTACTTAGCTTCTCTAGGAACATACATTATAAGCCCAATGTCCTTTATTTATGGCTAGAAACCAAATATGAGTGAGTACATCCCATGTTCCTCTTTTTGGGTCTGGCTTACCTCACTCAGGATAGTGTTTTCTATTTCCATCCATTTGTATGCAAAATTCAAGAAGTCCTTGGATAAATCCGGACTAGCTGAACATAGTGGACAATGAGGAATACTGAGAACTCAAGAACAATCGCAGTGGGTTTTTGATCCTACTGCACGTACTGGCTTTGGGGGAGCCTAGGCAGTTTGGATGCTCACCTTAGGAGACCTGGATAGAGGTGGGCGGTCCTTGGGCTTCCCACAGGTCAGGGAACCCTGATTGCTCTTCGAGCAGATGAGGGAGGGTGACTTGATCGGGGGAGGGGGAGGGAAATGGGAGGCGGTTGCAGGGAGGAGGCAGAAATCCTTAATAAATAAATAAATTAAAAAAAAGAAAAAAGAAAACACTATCCTGAGTGAGGTAACCAAGACCCAAAATGATGAATATGGTATGTACTCACTTATTAGTGGATACTAGCTATAAACAAAGGACATTGAGCCTATAGTTAATGATCCTAGAGAAGCTAAGTAATAAGGTGAACCCAAAGAAAACATATATAGACCCACCTGAAAATTGGAAACAGACAAGTTGGCCTGACAAAATTGGGAGCGTGGGGGCAGGGAGATAGAAGAAAGGAGAGAAGGGGAAGAGGAGAAGAGAAGGGGAGAATTGAGGAGAAATTGAGAAAATAGGATAGTTGAAATGGAGGAAGGACAGATATGAGAGCAAGGAAAGAGATATATTGATTGAGGGAGCTATTATGGGTTTAGCAAGAAACCTGGCTCTAGAAAAATTCCCAGGAATCCACAAGGATGACCCCAGCTAAGACCCTATGCAATAGAGGAAAGGGTGCCCGAACTGGCCTTGCCTTGTATTCAGACTGATGATTATCTTAAATATCACCACAGAACCTTCGTCCAACAATAGATGGAAACAGAGGCAGAGTCTGACATCGGAGCACTGGACTGAGCTTCCAAAGTCCAGTTGAAGAGTAGAAGGAATGAGAATATGAGCAAAGACGTCAAGACCATGAAGGGTTAATCCACTAAAGCAGTTTACCTGAGTTAACGAGAGCTCACCAACTCCATCTGGACTGGGATGGAACAAGCATAGGACCAATGTGATTGACAGTTGTATGGCTGGGGCAGACTGAGGGGTCACTGACAGTAGCACTGGGGTTTATCTCTACTGCATGTACTGGCGTTTTGGAAACCTATTCTCTTTGGATGTATGCCTTTCTCAGCCTAGATGTAGTAGGGAGGGCCTTGGACCTTAACAAAGCCTTACCCTCTCTTAGGATTAGAGGGGGTGAAGTGAGAAGTTGTGTGGAGGAGATGGGAAGAGGTGAGGGAGTGGGAATGGATATGTATTTTTTTTAAAAAAATTAATAAAATAGAAAAAAAAATGAAGCAATGGATATACAAAACTCCATGTATCCTTCTCTACTCTTTTTAAAGGCAATGGATATTTCCTGGAGTAATATTATCCATATTAGCCAATAAATTGGTGATTATTGCAAAAAAGAAAGAAAGAAAAAGAAAAAGAAAAAAATCTCGATAGGCCAGAAAATCAGGTAGGCTGCCTGCAGACCCCGTCTCTCTCTCCTCTCTCTCTCTCCTCTCTCTCTCTCTTCTCTCTCTCTCTCTCTCTCTCTCTCTCTCTCTCTCTCTCTCTCTCTCTCTCTCTGTCTCTCTGTCGTTCTCTCTGTCTCTCTCTGTCCTCTCTGTCTCTCTCTCTGTCTCTCTCTGTCTCTCTCTGTCTCTCTCTGTCTCTCTGTCTCTCTCTCTGTCTCTCTGTCTCTCTCTCTCTCTCTCTCTCTCTCTCTCTCTCTCTGTGTGTGTGTGTGTGTGTGTGTGTGTGTGTGTGTGTGTGTGTGTGGCATTTCCCCAGACCCAAACATTCACACATTCACTCTCATTCCTAACACTACAACACAACACTAGTTTCTACCTTCCCTCATCCTTGCCTACACCTCCTGTGTGTTTCACAGACTATAATCCTCTAACTTCCTTCTCCCAACTTATCACTATATCCCAGCCCACAAATGCAAAATGTACCTCCTGTTAAACCACAGTCCATGCCTGATAGAAAAAAAGACTTTCTCCTCTCTCTGTTTCCCCACTCCCCCAGATCACAGTCTGGTCCCTAATTCTACAACAGAACACCAGCTGCAGCCTTCCCTTATAACAGCCCACATCTCCTGTGGATCCCACAAACTATTCCTGCTAGGACTCCTACCCCTACTTGTTTTGTTCCAGAACCCAACTCCATCAGGCACCCACTGCCAACCCAAGGGCCAATCTTCCCAGGGCAGTAAGTAGGATGAAGCAGACTCACACATCCCTACTACTCCTGAGATCCTATACCCCCAGCCTCACCCATAGCTATGTAGTAGGAAACCCGTTGTGGTCTTCCTATCCTCTGTGACTCTATCACTAATAGATCACAAAGACCTCCTCCAACCTTTCTTCTTCTAACTTATCCCAGTATCCCAGCCTCCAACATTATCAGGCATTCCCTGTGAACATACCAGCTGAACAGGCCAAGAAAACAGGCAAAATACAAAACCATCACACTCCTAAAAACCCCAAGAGAAGAAACAGAAACCAAGGATTGGAGCATGGATACCCTTCCTGAGACCATATCTCTGAACAAAACTCACTTTTCCTTCTTCAGTTGCTATCAATTTCCAAATGCCCCTTAGAGAGAAGTGGTATTTTATGAGTCCCTTCCCTTCAAACTGAGATTTTGGCTGGTCTGACACTGTGTAGGTCTGTATGCATTCACAGCCACTCAAGTGTGCAACATGAGTTGCATCCTCTTATGTGTGGTATATAGCGGATTTTTGTCAACTTGATGGAGAAATCTGCACAAATCTGGGAAAAGGAAATCTCAATTGACAAATTGCATCCATCATATTGGTCTATAGACCATTCTGTGGTACATTTTTTGTTTTTTGCTTTAATCAGTTTGGTACCTTTTCTTTCACTCTTTCTGTTGAAACAATAGTTTGTTTGCCTTCATCACCTTTCTGCTACTGTGAACTCTTTTAACCTTTGCATCCCTATTCCAAAGGTTAATTAATTCATAAAGAAGATGAATGAAGTGATGATTGTTCCTTTAGAAGCACTAAGACTGCATTGTGTTGTTTTCTTCCTTTGAAAGTCTCCTCTTACTCCTTCATTTGAGGAATTTTATTAAGAGAACAACAGAATGCATTTCATTGGCCTTTGTCAGGTGCAGCGGTTGTTAGATATGTCTACCATTTTCTATGACTGCGCTTATGCAGTACAAACATGTTTTTGAAACACTCTTGAATTAGAATTTTTCTTTATCCTTAAACCTGATACTGACTGACACATGTGTTTTCCTTATTGAGCTTCTATTCCTCTGCCTAATGCTAGCGATTCTCTAATTTTCTCCTTAACAGAAGATACCATGTACCCAGGCAAATGGTTCAAAGCAACCACATGGTAATTAGAACCCAAGAGAAACAAGCTTTGTTTTGTTGTTCAACTTACTTAGAATTCCTGCTCTATGCTTTCCAAACCATCCTTAAGCATACAGACAAAGCATGGAACCAAGGTATATGGAGACAGACATGTGATAATGACCGAAAACTGCAAAATCTAGATAGCTTCTGATCCCTTGAATTCCGACCCTTTCTCCTCTGGGGTGGAATTCTATTATATCTTATTAAATCCTCTTGAAAATAATCTTAAAATTTGGTAATTATTTAATGCAAATAATTTTTGAAAACTGACAAATACTTTAACTGAAGTAAATTTGCTTCAAACTGTCCAATTTGCAGCAGCACAGGAAGGCAGTTGTGAGATTCCACTATAATTAATAGCCACATTGTTAAGTGAATTATGCAATATTAAAATATCACCAAGGGGACAGCATCGGAGATAAATGTCCTCATCTTAGCTGGACAAGCGCTTCTGAGAGAACCACATTATAAAGTCCTTTCATTAAAAAATTACATTTCCAGGGCCTAATATTGTCAGAAAGACAAATAATCTGCCTTGGTAAGAAATATAGATTTAGAGGAATGTATTTAGGGGCCTAGCACAGTGACTGTATATCATTGTCAAGCAGAAGGAGTCAAGCCTCAGAATTTGCATACCTGCAGCAACTGTGAGTGTGTTAATAGAAGAGACGTCCTTGAATATTGCTAAATTTGAGATGCGAGGTATATCTGGCCTAAGGATGCTCCAGGCAGAGATGCCATTTTAAGAAGCCAAGAGACCAGAAGTTGCCACATTTAGATCCAAAGGGAAATTCAAATGATGCACAGAGACGCACAGGGGAGTGCCTGTGTTTCAGGAAGTAGAAGGAGTGTGAAGAAAGCATTGATAAGAGACTGATGTCTAAACAGGAAGGAATGAGTGAGGGAAAGTAATCAGACTTCGGGTAAGCTTGTTTGAATAATTCTGGAGGGTTCTGCAACATCTTCAGCTGTCTGGTACCTGAGCCTGAGTGACTGGGAAAAGAAGATAATGCTGTGAGTGGATGAGCCCAGGGAAGGAGGTGGGGTATGGACCTCAGTTTGGTTAGTGTCTTTATCCATTCAGTATGCTGTCATACATATACCATAAACAGGCCATTTAAACAACAAACATTGTTTTTTACAGTTTTGGAAGCTGGGAAGTTCAAGATCACGATGCCTACAGAACAGAGAGTTAGTGAGAACTCTCATTCTGAGGACCATATGCTCCTTAATTGTGTACTCACATACTAAGGAGAAGAGGAAGCCTCATAAGTTCTCTCCTTAGAGACACTAATACCATCACCAGGGTTCCATCATCAAGCCAGCTCACCTTCTGCATGTTCCACCTTTTAATATCATCTCTTTAGGGATTAGACCTTCTACATATAAGTCTAGTGTGGACATGCACACCAAGTCCATAACAGTTGGCTTTCTCTTCTCATGAAGCATTCTTATGAGTACGTTGCCTCTAGCTCTAGGAATTGACTAATCTTAGGAAGGCCATTCCCTCTCTGGTCATCAGAAAACTTCATAATACAGAAAATAAAACATTGCTAATATACTCTCAGTTAATGGGACATCCCCAGTGATCACAAAACTTCAAAATACAGAAAATAAAATATTGCTAATACACTCTCAGTTAATGGGATACCCCCAGTCTTTGTATAAACGAGTCATGGATATCATTGGGGACTTCCTTTTTGCTGGTGTCATATTTAGCCTTGATTGTTAATTTGATGGGACTGAGAAACATCTAAGAACATTACTGAGTTTGTCTAAGAGTATGTTTCCAGTAAGAGTTATATAACAAGCGTTCTGATCTAATCAATGTTCTAATCAACTGATTGATTCAGAATTTTTATGAACCACCAGAAGGTAGTGGAACTGTAGGTGAAATTGCACTGGCTCAGGAAATTATGGCTCTACAACATAGCTTTGAGGGGTGTACCTTGGCCCTGGCCCCATCTTTTTCCCCTTCTACTGTATCCTGTAAGCAACGAGGTGGAATAGACTCCTCCTGCCTATAGCCCTACCACCAAAATATCCTACCTTATGATAGAAGTGGAGGAAGCTAACTATGAACTGAAAACATGAACCACTGTAAATTTTCCTTTTGTTTCTTTCGGGTATTTGTCAAGGCAGCAAAAAGACACCAACAGAAATGATGACAAGGGCCCTATACCTCTCATGGACACAAGCTTTTCAGAGTCCACTGAAACCTTATACATGATAACTGTTACGGTAACTGTCAGCCACAAGTGTTATCATGGAAAAAACATGCCTGCCATGTGTTGCCAGCACGTATCTTCATTCTCCAACCCATAGTATCTAAAATTCATTGACATTGTTCTTTTTGCATGAATTCTGGAAATCTATAACTAGGAACAAATTTCACATCCTTCTTCAAAATCATTCTCAAGATTCTAACCACAAGGACTGGAAAATTGTTCAGTGACTAAAGTTCTTTCCACTTTAATAGAGCAACCAGGTAAGGTTCCCAGCACCCACAAGATGTCTCACATATGGACCTCAGGTTCCAGGAGATCCAATCACCTCTTGGCCTCCAAAGGCTCATGCAGACACAAACATACAAACAAATAAAACAAATAATTTTTAAATTAAAGAAATCTTATAGCATAGCAAACTCTTGAGGTGACTAAATTCCCTCATAATATACACAGTCCTGAAGAATCCCCACTGCTTTTAAGGACCAAGGTTCTTGTTAAGACTTATAGGTTAGAAAAAGGATTTTGTTCCTAATTATTCTCAAAGTCAGGAAAATGCCAAAAATGCAGTCCTGATGGGGACAATGCTTCTCAGGCAGAGTTGGTCAAAGACTCTTGAAGGTTCCATCTGCCTGGACATCTCAGCCACAGAGACCCAGACTCTGCCAAGAGGCCAGTGAGAACCTGTCCACTTTTGTTGCATAGTCAGAGGAGGGGCTCAGTGATTCTGCTGACAGTTCTTACCCTTCCTGGCACTGGAGTTCAGAAACAGAGCTCTCCCCTGCTCTGCAAAGTACCTGAACTTTTTAAGCATACTCCAGGAGAATGCCAAGAAGCACAGTTAAACAGAATACCTCTCACATTTCAGCATAGCTTTTTTTATCCCTCCTCCAGGCTTAGAAAAATATTTACAAACAAATAAACCAAAAAAAAAAAAAACCTAGTTTCCCACTTTGAACCCTTTGCTTCTAGATCAGTCCATATTCAGAAGGTACTAGCAACCAAATTATGCAAAAGCCCATTTGCCTGAAGAAAAAGCAGAGTGCTACCAAAGATCGAAAGACATGGTGACCATGATGAGGTCAGGAGATTCTCAGAATGCTTTCTGTGAGGCAGTCTAGATTTGCAATGAAATTACTTAAGGGAATACTATCGATCCTATTTACCTGGTGTGGGCTGCAGCCTAGAAGTTCATAGAAAAGCCCTGGAAGAATCAGGTACTGTAGCTCAAATTGGTTTACCTGGGGAAATTACTGGTGAATACACGAGAGAGACTGGAGGCTGTGCAGAGGCCATCTCCTAACACAGAGAGTTCAGACACTACCTGCACGTGTTCTCTGGCTGTGACACACACTGTAAAGGAAGCAGGGCTATTTCAGCACCAGGGCCTGGACAGCGACTGCAAATACAGCCACTGCCCAGCATAGCTCTTTATAGCAAGACTTGGGAAATGCGTTGTTTGATAGTAGAAAGGGGATTTCTTGGAATTGTCAAAGCCACAAAACTGAATGAGAAAATTAGGGAGTTTAGTGTACATTAGATTATAGATGGATATAGTGCTTTGACATTTGCAAAGTTTAAGCCTGAGATGTTTCAAAACTTGGACAGTCTGCCCATATCCTCTAGCAACCTGTCTTCACTAAGATCCATTTGTATTCTGAGAACATCTTTATCCTACACACTAACCATATTCCAACCCCACTATACACCTCAATAAGTTTTAATTCTCAAAACTGGGCAGAATTGGCTGAATGATTCTGTCAGTATTTTCACCAATGAGCCAGCTGACTGTCAAGTATAGATGGTTGACCAGAATGAAGCTGGGCTTGTAGGCACTCAAAACACTGGCCCCAGGATAGACCCTTATAGGGCCTGGCTCTCTCCCTGGTTTTTATACTATAGCCTAAAAGAGAAAGCCCCCAATCTGTTGGCTGCGGTTTTTGTCCCACCTTGTCCCACATCAATTTAGTCCCAAATAAAATACACAAAGGCTTTTCTTATTAGCTCTTATAACAAATATTAGCAAATAATTCTTGTCTGTGTTAACCACATGGTTTGGTACCTTTTTTGGCGAGGCAGTCACATCTTAGTTGCTGTGTCTGCCTTCCTCTCTGCCTGGGTGACAGCTGCAGACTGCAACTTCCCTCTTCCCAGAATTCTCATTGCCCCGCCTTTACTTCCTGTCTGGCTGCCCTGCCTATCCTTCCTGTCTGGCTACTGGCCAATCAGCATTTAATTAAAATGCAAGTGACAGGGTACAGACCTTGAGATCTTGAGAAAGCCATCAACAAAGCTGTGTCTGTGGGAAAAATTACCCCTTCTTGAGTTATGCAAGGTTACAGAACAGAATTTACAGCATGCTATTTTCTAAGAAGCTGCTTGGATCCCAGTCTTACCAAATTCATTCATTGTTTCCATAACCCAACGAAGAGACAATCTGGAAGTATTAAATCCATTATGCTAGTTTGGGACATTTTCTAGTTTTCACATTATTTGGAATTAAAAACCTAAGAAAATTCAGAGAAATCACTCACTTGGGTTCCATAGATTGTGTGTCAATCGAATTATAATCAACACAATGACACATGTGTTGATATTTGTTTATTCACTGCTGACTTTAGTTCAAGTATTTATCTAAATGGTTTTCAAATATTAAATTGTACCTTTAGTGTTTATTACCCCACTTAAACAAGAAAGGTATTCCTTTAAGTAAGGAAAGGCATGCTCAGAGACCTAAACCAGGACTCATTTCTCACAGGAAAGGTGAAAATGAGGAAAAGTCCTGATGAGAGACAAACACTGAGCAAGATATAAGAAATATGGAAGGACTGAGGAGCCATAAATTCCTACTTTGAATTCCCAACTCTGAGTTTTTTTTCTCCCATACAAATGGGATAGTTCAGCTTACTCAATAAAATCTTTGCTGAGCTCAGAGAATCCTGTTGACGAAAGGGGGAAAGGATTGTATGGGAGGTGTCGAGGTCATCACAAGGGAATACATAGAAACAGCTAATCTGGACTCACAGGAGATCACAGTCTGGACCAACAGCTAGGGAGCCTGCATGGTACCAACCTAGGTCTTCTACATATGTGTGACAATTGTGTACTTGTATAGTTGATCTACTTGTGGGACTCCTAGCATTGTGAGCATGGCTTGTCCCTAATACATTGGCTGGCTTCCATGAACCTATTCCACATGTTGGATTGTCTTGCACAGCCTTAATACTAATGAAGGAGCTTTAGTCCTAACTCAATTTTATATGCCATGCTTTGTTGACACCCATGAGAGACCTGCCCCTTTCTGAATAGAAGCAGAGGAGAATTTGATGAGTGTTTGGAGGTGAATTATGGGAAGAGAGGAGGGAGGAGAAACTGTAATCAGGATATAAAATGAGTAAATAAATTTAATAACAATAAAATAAAATCGTTGCATCAAGACTGGAAAATAGGGTTTATTGGTTAAGAGTACTGGTTGCTCTTTCGGAGGACTCAGGTTTGATTCCTTCCATGCACAGTGGCTCACAATCCTATGTAACTCTAGTTTTATGGGCTCCAATACACATAAGTACCAGGCCCATAATTAGTGCACTGGCATACATAAAAACAAACAACTAAACAATTATACACATAAAATAAAATTTAAATTCAAAATTTAAAAACAATTCCAAAATGTTGTTTCTTTTGTTCTCTCTGTCTCTGACTCAGTCTTCTTTCTTCCTTGCATTTTGGTCTGTTGTCTTTACTGGAGAGTTAGTTATTTCCCTGTGCTATGGCATGAACTCAGTTAACACCAGAGTCACTATTACAGTGGGAATTAGATTACAGATCATCTGCTAAGAAAGATAGCCATTCAATGCATTCCTCAGGAGAGGAATTGGTGGAATAAAACCTATAACCTAGATAGAATGGGAAGAATATAATCTTGAGTGTTCCAGGGCAAGCCCGATGCAGTCAACAGTCAGAATTTGAGCTTTGCATCAAGTCTAAACTAATATCTTACCAAATAACATTTAAATAAAAGCCATGATGTCAAAATGAAAGGTTTCAAAGCAAAAACTTAGAGAAGAAGAAAGTGTGAGACACCCCAGCCTACTGCTCCAACCCTGAGGCTCAAGCTCCTGTGGGAGGCCATGGACTTTGTAGCCAGCATGGTTTTTATTTTATGTCTGTTCTATACTACACAGGCAGAAACAAAAACAGAAGTCCAACTGGTTCTGTTATCTTTGGAGTCTTTCTGGGTTTCTTTTTTCTTCACTGCTTCAAATACTGCTTTTGCCTGAAGCTCTCTCCGGGATACTCTCTTCTCCTTTTAGATACTCTCACTGGGTGATCTCATTGATTCTCAAGATTCAACTAGCTCTAATTTGTGTTGCAATACATTCTAAATAATACACAACTCCAGACATATCTCTTGAGATCTCAAACTGAAAGCATGGCAGCTTCATGTACACCTCCATTTAAATGTATTCTCATATTCTCCGTCAAAGACCAGGTCTTCCTCAGTGATGTGGGAGTGATTTCTTATTAATAAAGAAACTGCCTAGGCCCATTTCATAGGCCAACCCTTAGGTAGGCGGAGAAAACAGAGCAGAATGCTGGGAGAAAGAAGCTGAGTCAGTGAGTTGCCATGATTCTCCCACCCCAGGCAGACACAGGTTAAGATCATTCCTGGTAAGCCAGCTCGTGGGCTACACAGATTATAAGAAATGGGCTAGTCCAGGTGCGAGAGTTAGCCGAGAAAAGGCTAGATATAATGGGCCAAGCGGTGTTTAAAAGAATACAGTTTCCGTGTAATTATTTTGGGTAAAGCTAGCCGTGGGGGCGGCCAGGTGCCGGGGATGTAGCCCCGCCACTCATATTTCAACACCTCAGCAGGCTCCGGCACATGCAGTTACCTAACTAAAGTTGGAAGCTTGGCCCCCTTGGTCTTTCCATCTTCTGTATCTCCTACACAAAATCCTTGAGAACATTTTATGTCTTTGACCTTCTGAAATTCTACTAGTTCAAATCCTTTCTTTCTTTGACCACATCAACAATGCTTTAAACTATTCGCTCTTTTCTGGTTTACTCCGAATGATGTTCTTACTAAATCATAAACCTACTCTCAAACTCTGTTTAAAATTCTCTTGTGGGTCCCAGAATCTCCAAACTTCTTGATTTACATGTCAAATCCCACTTTAATCATCTCTTACATTCATGGTGTTTTCCTCCAACCCTGCCATCCACCCCAGCAATCTGATGGAAACTTAAAGTTCAAGCACAACTTGTCTTGCTGTCCTACTCTAAAGGTCCCTTAAGAGGCTATGGCTGAGCTCTCCTCATCTTTAATGATTTGATTCCTCTCTCCTTATGTCTTCATTGGCTTCTCCTGTAGCAAATGTGGCTTATCAACTGATGAGCAATCCAAAGCAGTTAATGGAACTTCGTAAAATTAAAAATATTCTGCTCTGCAAAAGAAACTGTTGGTTGACTGAAAAGGCAGCATACAGAAAATTCCTTTCTGACTATATATCTAAGAGAAAAATGGTGTCTACAGTATACAAAGAAACTGAGCTACCAAATTGGACATAGAGTTCTCAAAAGAAGAAATAAAAATAACCCCCAAGTACTGTTTAAAATGTCCACCATATTTAGTTGTCAGAAAATGCAAATTCAAACTAGTTGGAAATTTCATATTATCCAATAAATGGCTAAAATAAAAAAGAGGGGATGGCAAATGCTGGCAAGATATAGGGAAAGAAAAACACTGTGCAATATGCTGAGAATGCAAAATGCTGCATCATGTGGAGATTCCTCTAAACATAGAAATAGGGTAAATACCATATGACCCAGGTGTCCCAATCCTGGGCATATAGCCAAGGACTATTTCCTACTATTGAGGCAAAAGGTCAATCAATGTTTACCACTGCCCTATTTACAATAACTAGGACATGAAAACAGCCTAAATATTCATCAGCTGATGAATGCATAATAAAAATGTGGTACCTATACTCAACCAAATATTATTTAGCTATGAGGAAAGAATGAAATTATGAAATTTTTAGGTAAATGGATTGAACTGGAAAACATTAAAATACATGAGAAAGACAAGTGTTTCATCTTCTCACTCAGGTGTGGATCCTAGAGCTAAATATTTAGATTTTTATTTTTAACTTGGAGTACCAAAAAAAAAAAACAGGATAATAGAAGAGGGTTTATTGTGAAGAAAGGGAAAGAAAGAAAGGGATTGGAGTTGGGGAACAGTAGAACCCAGATGATATGAAGGCAAAATGGGAAACAATAAAGGAAAAGTTTAAGCTAGGAGAGGGATAGGGTAAGAGCAGGAAAGAGGTGTTTGGAAAAGCCATATGGAAACATATTTTACAAGACATATATATGTTATTAATATAAATAGTAGGTGATAGATAATAGATAAATAGATAGATGATAGATAGGTAGATAGATGATAGACAGACAGATAGATGATAGATTGATAGACAGATAGATAGATAGATAGATAGATAGATAGATAGATAGACACATAGATAGATGATAGATAGATAGACAGATAGACAGACAGACAGACAGACAGACAGACAGACAGACAGACAGATAGATAGATAGATAGATAGATAGATAGATAGATAGATAGATAGATAGTTGAAAGAGATATCAAAACAAATATTCCCATATAAAGCTGGGGAACACTGGGCCAGACCAAAACACTGTCTTCTGAACATGACAGAACCACTGCATTTATGAATTGACAGTAAATGCAGTGGCTTGTATGAAACTTCACAAGTTTCAAACAAGGAACTCAACATGCAACACAGAATGACTCGAATCTCCTGAGTGCCCACATCTAGCTAAGGAGCTATTGACAGCTGGTGGGAGGAAGTCAGTTCTAAGGATGTAACTACTAATATGATTCTCCAGTTGATGTCTCCACACCTGTGAGTATATGAGTAGCACAAATTGGACTCAGTGGGTTAAAACAACAACAACAAGAAGAAATTGGACATGAAGATGTGGGGTATGTAGATAGATCTGATTAGAGCTAATGGGGCAATGGAGTTAAGTGGTCAAAATATGTGGTAGGTCTGAAATTCTCTATGAGTAAATAAAAGAATTACGTATGTTTTTCAAAGTCATTAATAAACTAACTGCAAAGGCATAGCACATAGGAATGGGAAATCCCTAGCTCTCAATTTAGTTTTTCCTCCCTCTGAACACCCTGCATGAATAACAGAGGAAATAAAGATGGAGGAAATACCATGTGTTCTCAAGATCCTGTGAAGAAATGTCAGAAATTAACTTATGTGTGACTGTGTAAGATTAACATTGACTAGTTGTAGGATTCCATTATTATTTCTCTAAATTCTGGAGGAAAACCATTGTGCTTTTCTTATGGATTCTTTGATTCCATACTGTTTATAGTATACTCTGTCTATTGGGTAGACTTCTAAAACTTCTTCCTGTGTGCTGAGCACTGAGAAGAGTAGAATATCACTTATCATCTGCATATTGAGTATTTCCTGAACTTAAAACCATACTGGTGTGTCCCATCTAACAATTATGGCAGCATCTAGTAGGAGATGCTGTTCTAGAATGCAATGGAAAAACTGAAAATCAGCCTCCCCATAAGCTACAAGAACCCTGGGAAGTTTGGTCTTTAACTGGGGTGTATTTTTGGAATCTTTGTCAAGGATTAGGTGGTAGATAGACTTTTTTCATCTCCTACTAATCTCTGCCAGTACTATCTCTGCTTTATTATTTTGGATGTCTAGTGTAACTTGAGAACATGTAATAATGCCTCCAGCATTATTCTTTTTGCTCAGTATTGCTTTGCTTGTCTGGGGTCTTTTGTGTTTCTATGAGTTTAAAGATTTATTTTCCCATTTCTGTGAAGAATGGCTAGAAGATTTTGATTGAGATTTCCCTGTGTCTATAAATTGCTTTGGGAAGAACGATCATTTTTACAACTTCAGTTCTACCAGTTCATGAGCATCAGTGGTGTTTCTATCTTCTAGTGTCTTGCTCAATTGCTTTCTTCAGATCATTAAAGTTTTATTAGAGCCAGGCAGTGGTGCCACTTGCCTTTAATCCCAGCATTCAGGAGGCAGTGGCAGACAGGCAGATCTATATGAGTTCAAGGCAAGCCTGGTCTACACAGAAAAACCCTGCTTTAAAAAAAAAGTTTCATGCCGGGCAGTGGTGGCTCACACCTTTAATCCCAGCACTCAGGAGGCAGAGGCAGGCAGATCTCTGTGAGTTTGAGGCCGCCAGCCTGGTCTAGAAGAGCTAGTTCCAGGACAGGAACCAAAAAAAAAAAAGTTTCATTACAGAGCTCCTTCACCTCCTTGTTTGGGTTTATTCCAAGGTATTTTTAAGGCTACTGTATGTGGGATTGATCTCATCATTTACTCTTCAGTGCATTTGACATTGGTATGTAGAAAAGCTATTGATTACTGTCTGTTAATTTTGTATCCTGCCACTTTGCCAAAAGTGCTGATTAGTTCTTGGAGTGATTTTTGATTAAGTCTTGAAGATCTTTTACAAAAATCATCCTAGCATCTGCAAATAATAATACTGTGACTTCCGTTTCCATATGTTTCCATTTATTCTCCACCCCATTTGTCATACTGTTCTAGCTAAGACTTCCAGCATTATTTTGAGTAGTAGTGGAGAACATTATCAATCTTGTCTTGTTCCAGATTTTAATGGGATTTCATCATTTTTTTCTCCATTTAGTATGATGTCAGCAGTAAATTTGTTATATCGCTATGTTCCCTTCAACACTATTCTCTCTAGGACTTTTACCATGTAAAAGATGTTAGATTTTGTCAAGGGCATTTTCTTCATCTGCTGAGATGATCATGTGATAATTGTCTTTAATTTTATTAAATTATTAATTGCATTTATTGATTTGCATATGTTAAGCTATTTATGAATCAGTAGAATGAAGTCACCTTGACCATGGTGGATGACCTTTTTGAAGTATGCTAAATTCAGTTTGCTTGCATTATGTTGATAATTTTTCATCAATGTTCATCATGGATATTAGTCAATAATTGTATCTTTTTATTATTTCATTATCATATTAATATGCCTCCCTTGTGGTACACCTACAGCTACCTGGCAAGAACCTGATTTGTGCTCCAGTTAGCCCAGCACTGCCAAAAAGCTCATTGCTTCCTCATACCACCTTTCTAATGTCAACTGAGTTTCTATGGTTACTAAAGTCAACAAGGAAGAAACATGAAGCATCTGGATGTCTTTAATGTCCAACACATGGACTTTTCACCAAAAGTTGAAAAGTAGATAGATTTTGTAACTAGCTAGGCAAGGAACCACAAACACATGAAGCAAGGCCAAGTCTTAGGAGGGGATGCTGATGATGCCAGGTGTAAAAGTAGAATTATATGGGAATATTGCTTGTGTCTATTTTATGATTTAGCATCCTGTGGTAGGCAATGGCTTCAGGTTTCTAGTTGTGTCTTGCATAGGCATTTATTGGGTTTTGTGGTTTTTTGTTTGTTTTTAAAGCATGGACATTAGTCAATGGAGAGCAAGAAGCTTCCTCCACTAACTTTAACCTGAGTCTATCAGGTGAGACAGGAATCAGACTAAAATCTTGCCTCAAAACAAACCAAAGACTTTTGAGCCACTGGCTTGCGAACTGTTTTTTCTCTTTTTCTAAATTTTTAGCCAGAACCATATGAGGGAGCTTAAACAACCACAGGGCTGCTCCTTTTATGAGGGCTGCAGAGATCCAGAAATTGAGGTTCTCTGTCTAGTTACCTATGCCAACCACTCAATATGTAAGCTCCTCAAAATGTCATCATCTCCACCTCATTTCATTTCACATGGCTTCACAGCTGCTCTGAAGAGAAAGTGAAACCCTAAGTGCCCTCATTCTTGGGACTGGTCCTTGTACACTTAAAGTATGATGCCCACAAGGGAACTAGTAGTCAGACTGTTTGCTTGTTTTGTTTTGCTATTAAGCTGCAGTTTCCACTCCCTCCTCTACTCCCATTCCCTACCCCCACCTCTGCTCTGTGCCCCCCCCCAATCTGCTCCTCCTCCATATCTGTTCAGAAAATGGCACTTCTCCAATTGCTATCAACAAAGCCTGGCATATCAAGTTGCTGTAGAACTAAGTTCCTCCCCTTGTAAGGCTGGGCAAGGCAACCCAGAATGAGGAATGGGTTTCCAAAAGTGAGCCAAAGCATTAGGGACAGCTTCTTGTCCCACTAATAGGAATCCTTCAAGTAGAACAAACTGCACAACGGTCACATACATGTAGAGTGTCTAGGTCAGTTCCATGAAAGGCTCCCTGATTGTCAGTTCAGACTCTTTGAGCTCTGATAAGACCTGGTTAGTTGATTCTGAGGGTTTTCTTGGAAAATCGTTGATCCTTCTGGCACATATAATTATTTCTCCCTCTCTTTAGCAGGATTCCATGAGTCCAGCCTAATGTTTGGTTATAGGTCTCTGCATCTGCTTGCATCAGTTACTGGATGAAACCTCTCTGATAACAGTTGGGGTAGGCACTGATCTAGAATCTATAACAGAATATTGTTAAGTCTTATTACATTGACTGTTTTTGTTGTTCTCCAGTTGTGTTTTGTTCTGTTCTAGATCTCTGGGCCTTCCAGTCTATGGGTCCTGACACTCTAGGAATGTCAGAGGTGGGCTCCCCCTCATGGCATGGGTCTCGGGCTGAACAAGTCATTGGCTGGCCACTCCCATGATCTCTGTGCCACCCTCACCCAAGAACATCTCATAGGCAGGTCACAGGTTATGTAGCTGGGTTGGTGTTCAAATCCCTCACCTGAAAGTCACAGAAAATGGCCAGTTCTAGATACATATCCGCTTTTCCTAGGAGTCCTAGTCTCACTTATAAGTGGATATTAACTATGAATTATAGGGTACCATACTATAATCCACAGACCCAGAGAGGCTAGGTAACAAGGAGGACTCAAGGGGAATACTCAGATCTGCCTGGAAAAGAGAAATAGAAGAGATCTCATGGTTGTACTGGGGGTAGGTGGGAATGGAAACATGAGATCGCAGGTTGGGGTAGATTGAGGATGAGAGTACTAAAAGAGATGACTAGAAGAGGGGGGCTCTTCAGGGTCAGGTAAACCTGGTACAAGGGAAACCCCCAGGAGTCTGCAAAGATGGCCCCACATTGTTTGTCAAAGTGAACAAATCATAAACCTGATGCCTCTCTTTGGATTTCAGTGACTCAGATGGCAAGTTTAGTCAGAAAGCAATGAAAAAATACAACCCAGGAGCAGACAACTCTGAATGGTTGACTCTATAATTTTACAGGAACGTGCTTCTTCCAGAGCAAAGCTGCTCAGCCAAGAAAGAGCTCAGGGTGTTCTCTGAAGAGACTGTAGCTCACACATTTTTATTGCGAGTTCTGTTTCCTAGGAAATCAATGGGACCATGTTAGATTGAAAACTAGGTGATGCCATTTGCGTAAGAGAAGATCAGCTTAAGTCTCCGTTCATTTCCATCACTGTGATCAAACACCTAAGAAGCTCAAAAGGAATAAAGAAAGATTGGTTTTAGTTCCCAGCTTCAGATGTTTTGGTCCATGCTTGGCTCAGATTCTTCACACCCTGTGACAGCCCAGTACATCGTGTTGGTGAGAGCACATGGCAATAGAGTTCCTCAGCTTCTGGTAACCAGAAAACAGAGGATAGAGAGGTAGAGCTGTGGTTTGACTTTGTATTATTGACCACTGCCCCATAAAGGATACCCCCTACCAATTGTATCACAAACTGAGGACCAAGCCTTTAACAAAGGGCCTTCAGTGGCCATTTAAGGGCCAAGCCAGGGCACAGACCAAAGAAATTAGAATGTTCCCTCAGGAGAAGACCAATGAATTTTAAGGCAGCACCCTGATATCTAGAAAAGGGCACTGGAATCCAGCCTTAACCCATGCACAGCCTTTGAACAGAGCACTAAACGTGGTTGCTCCTACATTCAGAGTGTGGAGGATCTATCTTCTCACTTCATGAACATGAAAGCCCAGGATACTTGACTGACGTGGATTTGAAAAGTTTTGGTTAGCCCTAGAAACTACAGATTTCATGTTTTTTACTTTGTTGATCCGTGAGGTCACATCTAGAAGAAAATCAAAATCTAAGCTCAAAAGTACATAAGAGTTCAAAGGAACAGCAGCGCTGCCATGGAATAACAGATGCCCTATGAAAGTGCTGGTAATTGGCCCCTGAGGCCCCTGAGCCAGAGAGTCAAGGATGAGTGTAAGCAGGAACTGCTCATTTGTTCCCTGCTGCCCAATCACAAAAAATCACACAGAAGCTATATTAATTATCATACTGTTTGGCCATTAGCTTAGGCCCAGCTCTTACATCTTAAATTAACCCATTTCTATTCATTTGTGTATTGTGTCTGTCTCTTTCAGCAGCTACATGGCATCTCTCTGATTCTGCCTTGTGTGTGTGTGTGTGTGTGTGTGTGTGTGTGTGTGTGTGTGTGTGTGTGTGTATGTATTTCAGCCTGGCTATATTCTACCCTGATACAGGCCAAAACAGCTTCTCTATTAACCAATGGTAATAAAACATATTCACCGTGCACAAAGGGGAATCCCACATCAGAAGAGAACCTAGAGAGTAACAAGATAGTTCACTAGGCATGGAATAACTCCACACAGCATAAACGGTGGTCAGACATGCTACTAGATGCCAAAACTGTTCCTGTAGAGCAACCCTGCATTGTGATCTTGACAAAGAATGATCCTGTGGAGGCAGAAGTAAAATATGTGAAATCTACATTAGGTAGATTTCTCTCCAGAAGAACACACCCAATATAGAATGCATGCCTGCTAAAGTGGAATGGCTGGAGTAGATGACATTACAGGGGGCCGAGTGATTCAAAGGCCTGTCTGCATCCTGAAGAAGCAGAGAATCTTATCCGGCTCAGTCTAAGAAGTTGAAAGTACCTAATACAAAAATGGAAGTGGGGATATAGAGGGTAGAAAGTGTAAGCAGGGAAAGGGAGGTATTAAAATGAAGGACAGAAAGGAGGTGGAAAGATCAACGGCAAATACCGATGTACAAAAGAACCCTAAGGAAATCTGATGCTTTGTAAGATAACCAAAAATAAAATTTAACAGCTAAAAGAAAATATAGAAAGAGTTTGAATTCAGGTATCATGTATAGTCCCAGAAAATGACATTATTAAGTGAAAATTCTAGTTCCAGACGTTTTATTTATTTTTTTATAATAATAATAATTTTTATTGAAAAAATATTTCTCATACAATACATTCTGATCAGGAGTCCCCTTTACCAACTCCTCACCCGCCCAACTCCACGGTCTTTCTTTTTCTCTCTCTTTTGAAAACAAACAGGAAAACAAAGAAACAAACAAAAACATGATAAACAGTCTCTGTATAGCTGGCATTTCTTAATGAACATCTCAGCAGGGATCCCAAAGGAACCACCCACCCAGAAAGGCTGTCCTATACCAGAACTTACTGGGATGCTCAGTTACCAGAAAATCAAAGTGAAGCAAGCGCCTTTGCAAATGCCAGGCATCCACAAGGCTGTCTGGCAGAGGGGAGCAGCTGCTTCATGTTTTATAAAGAAATACTGAACACCCTTGTGAAGATGAGCACCCTGATACAGTAGTGGCAAGTCCGGAGTAATCAGCCACTTTCCAATTTGATTGATTGCTCAATAGGAGGGAAATTATGTCCGGTAATACAGACCCTGTCAGAAGCCTGTGGCCCTAGTTGTTTTGTTAGATAGACACAATCCTCCTCTACATACCTCTGTATGCCCACAGATAGTGCTGCCTTTGGCTTTGTTGGAAGAAGCTTTTTTCTGTAGTAGTCAGTGGTGAGTGTAGAGTAGTCAGATGTCTCTGGGATGGAGCATCTCTGACACCTAGCCATCTCCACCACAGTCCAGGCTTGACCACCGCAGATTCATGCAATGGTCTCTCAGGGTCTTCAGGAAGGACTCCAACCCCTCAGCATCTCTCTGAAACTGCAGAGAAAGACTCCATGACCCCTCCCCTCACTATTTCATCTTTGTTGTCTCCAAAACCAGTACCAAGGAAATTACACCGCCTGGTTCTGCTGCCAGTTCAGGATCAAGCCAGTTCTGCTTGGACTACAGCAGCAGCTTCTGTGTGTTGAATCCTGTGGGAAACTGACTCGTTTATTTGCTTTCACAGAGAAGACGATGCCTTTGGGTTTTTTCCTTCCTGGACACCTTTCCTGTCCCAGTACACACAGCAGGAGACCTCTCCTCAATAGCACCACTCTCTCCAGCAAGGACAGCATCTTTGCCAGCACACAGTAACTACAGTAGTAAACTGCTTAGTGAACTTTCCCTCTCCAAACTGCATGCTTTAAATTTTTCTTTTTGACCCACTTTGTTGCTCTTTCTCATTGTAAGCATACATAAGAATAATGGGCACCAACCATGCCAAAGACTCAGTATTACAGTCTTGAATGTTCTGTTGCCAGTAAAATCAGGCCATTACTTTTTAATTCAGCCTCACATGAGTCCTCAGGAAATTGGCAAAACACAGATTATTTGCCAAAATACCATATTAATTATCCCTTCCCTGTTTCTCATAATCCTGTTTACAGATGAAAGTTCATAAACCAAACCTCTATTCTCCACATTTCTTTCAGCATCTTTGTCTTCAAAGTTTCTGCTAAAATTATTCTTTTAAAGCTCTGTTTCCAACATTCACTGGTTTTTCCTTCCCAAAGTTTCAAAGTCTTCACATGAAATAAGTCACAAACCATAAAAGTCACATGGTCAAGCTTAGCGTTATAATTAGTGTATTATACATAATATATATTCATATATATATAAATATATAGTGTATGTGCATGTTAATTTATTTTGTCAGCTTTAAGATAGTAACAAAGACTGAATCACACCTGAGAGCTGAGAATCCAGTAATTAAGCAGTCATCAAAGCTGAATACCTCAGCAGTCAGAGTAGTCCCATGATGGCTGTCTCTCACTGGGAAGGCCTCCTTCAAACACGTGGTTACTCTGTTCAAAAGCCTGGGTACCCCAATCTGGTGCAAGAAGTCAGGGAGTTTCCTATAACCACTTGTCTCTAGCCTCTAAGAACAGCTTAAGAATTCAGAGATGGCCGACCCAAGCTGGTGGGAGCTCATGGACTCTGAACTGACAGCTGGGGATCCTGCATGAGACCGAACTAAACCCTCTTAATATGGGTGACAGTTATATGAATTAATCTGTTGAGGGGGGCGCCTGAGAGTAAAACCAAGACCTGGGTGCATGAACTGGCTTTTTGGAACCCATTTCAATGGTGGGATACCTCACTCAATCTTAATACAGGGGGAGGAGCTCGATCCACACACCAAAAATTACAAACACACATACACTAAATAAATACATTCTAAAATATACTTTAGAGAAGTTGAAAGCATCAATGTGCTGCTTCTGTTCTGAAGACCTGAAAACTCTCTGGATAGCCTCTGGCATTGATTTTACATTGAAAGGTCTAAGAAATGGGAGTCTGATATCACAGGATGGCAGTGGCAGTGTCCTAACTCAGGAACAAGATAGCTGCAGGCTTTGGCATGAGGCCTTCTTCCTCTGATTTCTTTTTCAGGCATTCACAGCCCAATTTTGTGTGCTCCATACTGAAGGCAACATTTCCCTGCCAGATACCACACAACATATCAGCCTTCTCTGGAAATACCCTACAGAAACACAAGTGTATTCCCTAGTCCTACCTATTTCTTCAGTTTGTTGAACTGACAGCCAAAATCAACTATCACATTATTATTTTTAAATAATTAGACAGGAAGTCCTTTTGGCTCTAATAAACATGATGGAGAAGGAATGTTTCCAAAGTTACTAAAAAGGGAAGTAAGGCCAAAGGACGTATAAAGTTGGAAGGGCTTTGAATAAGCATAGACAAACCCTGTACACTGCAAGGGTAATCTATAAATATCCAGTTGTTCCCACCGGGCCATAAATGCATAGATGTTCACATGTCTCCAAAGAAATATTAGGGAATAAAAGTCTTCAGATATGATCTGCATTCCAAAAACACAAGCAGGAGAAGCCTACTGTGTCAGTGACCACAAAGGAGCATCCTTCATAATGTACAGTGGGAAGTCTAAAGGAGGGGACATGAAAAATGGGAAAAAAGACCTAAATATATGGGAAATGTAGCAAAAGAGGTTTAAATGGCAAAGAAAACTATACTTGGTAATTCCCACGGGGATTCCAGGTCTAAAGACTTGTACATGATAGGCAAGCACTGAAATTCATCCCGAAAATGAGGGTAGCAGGATCAATCAAAAGCTTGTAAATATGGAATCCATCATTTGGCAGAAGAAACACACATAATCAGTAAATTTGTCTACAGTTTCAATTTACTAAAGTGTAAATGGTCAAGGTTTTGGGGGTTCACAGAATCATGATTTTGTTTTTTGATCAGACACAGTCTCCCCAGCACTTCTTCCTGCATGCTGATGAGCAATTCATACTATAAAAGAAGCTCCTGTGTAATATGGTCAGTTATACTGATAGATAGACAGAAATAATATCTGCTTGATCATTTCATCACCATAGAGATGTGGATATCACATACACAATGAATCATGCATCTTTAAGTATTGTTGTTTTTTAAGCTCTCACCCCAATCTGGCAGAAGGAGAGCAATGCACCACTCCTTGCTGGGTCCCACACTACAGTCCAGCACTTACTTTGCTTACACACTCAACACTGCAGTACCTGCACTGCAGACACTTAGAAGTTTGTCTGTTTTTAAGGTCAGGAAACTCAATCCTATTGCTCCAAATTACGTAGCAGATGGTTGTCTCCTGAACTCCTCTCTGACTTTTCTACCATCCATTTGTAAAATACACCACCAAACAAACTCTTCCAGTGGTAATAAAGAATGAGAATAAGGTGGGAGGAGGCCACTTCTTGGTTCCTGACTGCTCAGCCCTGAAATAATCACACAGAAACTATATTATTTAAATCACTGCTTGGTCCATTAGTTCTAGCTTCTTATTGGCTAATTCTTATATCTTAATTAACCCATCTCCATTAATTTGTGTATTGCCATGTGGTTGTGGCTTACCAGCTAAAGTCTGGTTCCAACAGGGCCACATGACATCTCTTTGACTCCACCTCCTTCCTCTCAGCATTCTGTTTAGTTTTCCTTGCCTAGCTCTGTTCCCCTATAGCTCTGCTATAAGCCCAAAGCAGTTCCTTTATTAACCAATGACATTCACAGCATACAGAGGGGAATCTCACGTCAAGAATAAGAAGAAGGTCTTTGTCATTGGCAATACAGCTAAACCCATTCAAAACAGTTGAGTGGGATACAGAAATTAGTGTCAGAGAACAAAGTTGGAGTTTCCCATCTATTGTCACCTGGCAACAAGGAGTGCACTTTTCATCCCTCCTTTGCCTCTGCACTAGTGAGGACACAGAGGATGCTTTGAGAAATAAATACTGTTCCCCTCTGCCTCCACAAGGACATTTTCATATTTGCTGGGAAAGTGATAAGATTTTCCACAGATCTGCTTATTTGCAAACAATGTCTTTCCAACCCATTACTGGTATAAGTGTCTCTTCTCATTTACAGGCAAACCATAAAGTTATATGACATTTCACTGGAATAAAAAACAAAAGCATTCCCGAAGCACTCATGCAAGAGGCTCATCTCAAGACCGTCCAAGATTGGATATACATGCCGGTGGCTCATGTGGCATGCAAAATCACTGAGGCAAAATAACCAGTGCCAGAACCAGTTTCTGCATTCTTCCCCAATTCTGCCCAGCTGCTACCACACCACAGCCTGCTTTCAGCTGTGAATCTCACCATATATTTCACAGCCTTCTTAGTCATCACTTTTCTGGGATTCAGTCCTAATTCTCAATTTATGTGATTATTTATGGAACAGTATTTATTGTGTAAGTGTGTGAAATCTCTCAGTCACTATCACATCCTTTCCTGCTTAGCCCTCACACTTTGGCATGAACACCCCTAGCTCTCAATTGTTCTTAAATGAAAGAAAGAATAAAAGTAGAAGGCAAGCAAATATCTGTACTCTTGGGATTCTGTGTGATCACAAGATTATCTTTTCACAGGTCATTCTGAACTATGAATCGTTTTTATATCTGAGATTCACCTTGATGTTTTCTACAGAAGCTAATACTATACATGGCACATAGTTGACTCTCATTAGGTCAGAACTACTGCTAATGAACAAAATGGCCATGATCAAAATAATAGAGATCGTCCTGCATCTAAATCAGCATGTGGAGCCTGATTCAAGGTGTGGCAGGCAAAGCCAACAGAGGGTACCTTTTACCTTGAGTCTGCTGCATAACCAGCCTAGGCTTCATGATTTCAATGCACTACTCCCTCTCTACCAAGCAAGTATCAGGGATCCAACCATGTACTTACAAATGTGTAGTCTCTGTCATACGGTCACTCTTCATTTCAGAATTCCTTAATCATTCAGTCAGTATTTGGGCAGTGTACAGTGTAAATCAGGCAAGATGCTGATCTTCTAGTAATAACAGGTTTTCCAGCTCTCTAGTCCTTAGACTTTTGAGACATAAAGTGAGATCATTAGGTTAAATCCTTGTGATTTATCTAATTCTTAATTATAATAATCTCAATAAAGTATAAGATATTTCTACAGATCTTGGGTGCTCAAGCAGCAAAAAGGCCTGAAGTGGTAGTGAAAGCGCTAAGCCTGTGCTTTGTCTTCTTCCTGCCCATCCCATCAGCTGAGAGTATGGTAGTAGCCCCATCTGGGTCACAAGTGAAAAGTGCAGATTTCCACTGTCTGCTGCTCTGGCATCTGGGTAATGCACTTTACTGCTCAGAATACACAGAAGACAGAGTGGAGTACTGACTCACATATGTTTTTAATCCTTTTCCAATTAAATATACTTTCAAAAGAAGAAACCATTAGAAACAGGTTTGCTTGCACATATCGTGAGCATGGGAGTAGAAGAGAAGGGGTCTGTAAAGAAGCTTTCCATGGTCCTTGCAACTGGAATACAGAGTCACTGGAGTTAGTCTATCTTTCTCTCTCCTTCCTCCTTTCTTCTCTCTCTCTGTGTGTCTCCCTCTCTACCTGTATGTCACCCTTTTGCTCTGTCTCCCCCCCCCTTTGGTTTACTATGCTTGGCTTTATTCTTTGAAAAGATTATTTCCATGAGTTGTTTAGAACAACATCTAATAGCCATAGTAAATCATTATTTCAGATCATCAAGCCAATTTAATGATATTAAAATATCTATATCCATTTGTTTGACAAATATATACTGAATGCCTTTGTTCTGGGTGCCTGAGCTATGCCAGTAGAGGACAAAGGAATTTCTGGGGTAAGGTGGTAGATCAAAGTCTGCCTTTGTGTGCTACAGTGAATGAGAAGAGATGGGACAATAACGAATAGACTCTAAAGAGGGGATGAGTGGAAGACCATTGGAATCTGCAAAGGGGGTGATAGGACAGCTGGAAAGCCACTAAAAGGAATAAGCTTCACATGACTCTAGCCTTGTAGCTGCTTGGCAGGGGAAAGGAAACAAAAACCCTGGCCAATGTGTAATCCAGGCAGCCTTACTGAAAAGAGATTGGCAATCCTACCAACAGTAAAAGCTCAAAAAAAAAAAACCCTCAAATACTGTTGAGAGTTTTGCTGAGACAAGGATGTGACTATTATGATTGGATCTGCTGCAGAAAGGAGAGCTTCTTTTTATTCCCCATGTCTCAAATAGCTGTGGCTGGGAGCCATCTTGAAAAGAAATCAGTTGTTTGAGACTGAACTGAACGAGGGGACAAGAACAAAGAATAGTCACAATTTGGGAAACCAAGAGTCAGCCAAGCTACCATGCCAGGGTGAGACACAGCTGTGGAATGTAATTGTGCAGAGGGAGAGAACCAAACAATATGCTGAAGAGTTCAAGTGCTGGAGTGATGGTTTACATGGCAATGCATATGTGGGAAGGTATCCCCACCCTCAATGGCTAGGAGTTTAGCCAATCAGCTAAGACTAATGGTAGAGTTGGATATCTCTGTGACTGGCGCTAGCAGGTGCATCAGCCTCCAAAGCCACCTAGGTGCTGTGGGGTCTACTGTCCTGGAGACCCAGAAATCTGAAGCTCCAAAGGAATCCTGGATAAGTTGCAGCCAACTCATCCCTAAAGCAATGTTTAACATGTAGAGGTTATTGAAAAGATGGTGATTAGTCGCCTCTAAAGGATACAGGGCTGTGACTCCTTCCCCGCACTCACAGTGCAGTAAGAAGGGAAACTCCCTGGCTAGAACATTACCCACTCCAGTATGTAAGGTCTGGAGAGCATGGAACCATATTCCTGGCATATAGGTTACAAAGTGTATTGTAGCCAGCAAAACCCTCCAAATACAGAGGACTAGTAAAGTAAAGACAGCCCTGCAGTCGCCTGATATTTGTCAGGGTCAGGTTCAGCAACATTCTAAAACGTAAGAAACACAGGACTCTCCACCTCTGAAAGAAGTGCCTCTAACAGTTTATCCTCTTTCTTGGTTTCTTTTTCTCTCTTTCTTTTTGATTTTTTGCTTATCCTTTTTCTTTTTGTTATACATTTAATAAGGCTTCTACTTGATTTTAGGTTGTTGTTTCAAAAAAATTTTCTTTCTTGGGCTGAAAAGATGACTTCCTAGAAAAACACACTTGCCACACAAGTCTCAGGACCTGAGTTTGATCCCTGGAACCCAAGTAAAGGTAGAAGAAGAGAAACAATTCCACAAATAAAAAAAAATACAAGTTGGTTATCATAACTCAAATCCTCCTAATGTAGTAAAACTGGCATTTGCAATCACTTCTGATGCATTGGATTCATGCAACTGTTTTTGATGGGGCACCAATTGTACAAGGAGCTGTGGGCCGTTTCCCACCACCCAGCTCCCGGCCACCAGCTAGCTTTACCCAAAATAATTACAGAAACTATATTCTTTTAAACACTGCCTGGCCCGCTACCTGTAGCCTCTTATTGGTCAGTTCCTTTGACCTCTGCATGCATGCTTTGGCAGGAGCATTTCTGCAAGTATATATCATACATGACAACAAAAGTAAATAAAATAAAGTTTTAAGACTCATATCTTTTATAATCTTCTTACTACCTTTATCTAACTTTGTTCATATACTTTTTTCATTTTGGACAATAAGATGGTCTTTTCCTCTACTTCCTTTCTTCATGAATTTCCTCTCCATTATTATCCTTCTTGCTTTCAAAAACCTTGATTTTTCTGTCTTTTCCCTCCTTGCCATCTTTATTTGATGAGATATTTCTACATTTCTGTTCTATAGTCATGGTGCCACGTGAGTTGGCTTTAATTGAGTATGTCTATTTCTTTTTTATTGATTTTATTGAGCTATAAAATTTATCTGCTTCCCTCCATTCCTCTTCCCTCCCCTTCAACTCTCTCCCATGGTCCCCGTGCTTCTAATTTACTCAGGAGATCTTGTCTTTTTCTACTTTCCAGGTAGATTAGATCCATGCATGTCTCTCGTAGGGGCCTCATTGGTGTCTAGGTTCTCTGGGATTGTGATTTGTAGGCTGGTTTTCTTTGCTTCATGTTTAAAGACCACATACGAGTGAGTACATATGATATTTGTCTTTCTGGGTCTGGGTTACCTCACTTAATATGATGTTTTTTAGATCCATCAATTTGCCTGCAAATTTCATGACGTTATTATTTTTTTCTTCTGCATAAATGTACCACATTTTCCTTATTCATCCTTTGGTCAAGGGGCATATAGGTTGTTTCCAGGTTCTGGCTATGAGAAGCAATGCTGCTCTGAACTATGTATCATTTTGTTTAGTGTTGTTGAAATTATAGCAGTTTGTTCCTCATTGAATGGTAGTGAGAACTGAGCTCTCAAGAATAGGCTTTTGTTCTAAGAGAAGATTCCCAAATCAAACCAGAAAAGGTACCCAAATTAACAAATGAAGAAATCACAATACAAAAACACTTGGAACCCATAAGATAAAAGCAACATTGTAGCTCCAAGTGACCAGAAAGCCTCAATTTCCAAACCCAAAGAGAATGAAAAGCTTGAAATGTCAGAAAAATAATGCAAAAGCCTATTGGTAAAAACAAGCAATGATTTCAATGATGAAACAGAGAAACAGATGAATGGAATAAGAAAAGCAATTGAAGTCACAAATATTAAAGTCTGGAAAGGTAATGTGGGTGGTAAATTCAGCAAGGAAACAGATCTTGAAAAGGGAAAGAGCAGAGCTGTTGAAAATGAAAATCTCCATGAATCAGATAAAAAACGTGTTTGAAGGCCATATCAAAATAGACCATATCAAATTTAAAAGAAAAACTGATAGTGATGAAAGACAATGCTGAGGAAATACAATCTGACAAAACAACAACAACAACAGATACCTTGACCAAAATATTCAGGAATGCTGTGCATGATAAAGGAATCAAGTCTAAGAAACCATGAGATGGAAACACAGATAAAATTACAGCCTCCAGTCTTCTCCACTCACGTATGACAGAACACTGCCACCTGCTTTTGAAGCCACACATTCCGAGTTGGTTTAAATTTCACCAGGATAATATACCATAAATCTCATTCTACAGCCACCCTTAGGTGTGAACTGAAATTGAAACTTTCGCTTCCCCATCAGAACAGTTTGCTACATGAGCTATCACAGGGAATAAAAGGATTCAAAATCTATTCCATCTAGGAAGAAATACTGGCTGGTAAGATAATTCTTAATGTATAATGTACTCTTATTATATTTTGCTTTTATTGATGGTATGCAATGATTAAATTTTGCTCCTTTTAGTATATTCCGATTTTGTTTCCTATTTTTGTTCTTCTTTATTCCTTTTTTTTTACTTACTTCAATGGACTTTGATCATATCCATTGTCCTTCCCTCAACTCTTACCAGATCCAACTCCTCTTCCCAAACTACTCAACATCATATCCTGTTTTTTTTGGTTATAACCCATCAAAACCAGTTTGTGCTGGTTTTGCATATATTTTTGCATGTGTGGCCTTCCACTATAGGGGGTTCAACTTACCAAGAACTACACTCTTAATGAAAACTAATTCTCCATTTCCCATCAGCTAACAAGTTTTAATACTCTCTTAACTACGGGTTAGATTTTGTGGCAAACTCTCTTGACTTGGGCATTTATAGATCTTTGGCATGCTGTCATAAGTGCTGTGAGTTCATATGTGTACCTGCTTTGCTGGGTATGGAAACACCATTGCTCGCTCTTACAATCTGCATGCCCTCTCGTATAGCAATCTCTGAGCCTTGGAGGAAAGGATGTGATATGTATATATATATATATATATATATATATATATATATATATATATATATTATTCCATTTATGGCAAAACATTTCTCTGCTTCCTGATTTCTACCCCTTCACCTGTTGTGGCCATCTGTGTTAATCACAATCTACTGCAAATAAAATCTCCTCTGATGAGGACTGAGATATGTGATTAATTTACAGATATAAGGATAACTCATTAAGAATCAGTTTAATACTCTGTCAGTTTAGCAAAATAATAGTAGTAGGTTTTACCCTAGGACATATCATCTGCCTAGCAATAGGTTGGCCAGATACTGGATATGGGTTATACTTTGTAGAGCAGAATTTAAATCCAATCACAGTGTGGCTGATTCTTCCCATGATATTCGTGCCTGTATTATACAAATGGGCATGACTGGCCAGGCCAGCCATTATTGTGGCTCACAATGTTCGCAGCAGAGTAAGGCTGATGATTATTTTCTCTTCTGATAGCATGCATAGCAACTCCAGCATTGTGAAAGCTAGTCAATGAGGATGAACCTTTCAGATCAATACAAGTTCCAGTTCCCCTTTGTTCAACTATGTGGTGTCTTCAGCAATGGGGTCTTATTGTCAAGTTCTGGAGAGTAACCAAGAAGATTGGCAATAGTCTGTACTGTTTGAGGGTCTATGAAGCCTCACTGCCCAACAAATACGAAAGAAACAAGTCATTCCTGGCCCAGGGCTTTTATGTATCTCATAATAGTTTTGCTTTTGTTTGTATTGTGCTCGTTAAATTTTAGGGTTATTCTGTGTGTTTCTCCATCCAGTCTACAACTGCATACTCTCTACTAGTCTTCCTATGAGAAATTCATATGTTTTCACTCTTACCCCTGTCTCTTTTCTCATACTTCCTAATATCATCACCTTTATACTCTAAGCTATAACTTTCCATAGAGTTAACCAAACATTTTAAAACAACTATAGACCTTAATGCTGTTCCAGTTTCTACCTTCCAGCTATTCTTCAAACCTACACTTTCACAAAGTTGACCTAATAACAGTCCCTATTCACATTCCTTCTTCTTCACTCCCACTCCCGATCTTAGTAACTGAGTTACTGAGTTGGCATACACCGTACTCTCTTTGTTAATTTATTCTCCAACAATTATTGAAGCTAAAGGGACCACAGCTGAAAGTTGGTTTAATATGACCTTATCATAATAGGCATATATAGAAGCTGTGGTTTCTCCCAAAGGTAATATTCTTCTCTGGAAATGTTATACTGTCTGAATCAGAAAACACTGATACCTGTCTATGATAGCTATTTTTGTTTGTCACTTTGATTATATCTTAATTATTTTTCTATTGATGTAATAAGACACCGCGACCAAAGAAACCTATGAAATAAATAATTTATTGAAGCTTAGAGTGTCAGAGGACAAGGTAATGACCATAGTGGTAGGAACCATAGCCACAGGCAGGCAGACATGGTGTTGGAGCACAATCATGAGACAGAGAGAGAACTAATTGGGAATGATGTGGGTTTTTGAAACCTCCAAGCCTGCATGCAGTAACACACCTCTTCCAGTAAGGACACCTTCTAATCTTTCCCAAGTAGTTACACCAACTCAGGAACAAGCATTCAAATACATGAGCCTATGAAACCATTCTCATTCAAATAACCACAGCATTAGACTGGTATAAGTTCTGAACTTCAACTCTACCAACATCTAGACTCTAAGTCTACTTGAATAAATATTTCAACTAAATGAATACAGATGGCTTTTTAAATTTTAAGGAATGAAATAGCCCCTGATGTATAAATACCAATGAAGTTATAGAAGAATCATAAAAGCACAAGGGGACATAACTCATTCAAAAGTTACAAATTTCACTGTACTGACATCCAGTGAGAATGAATTAGGTGTCACCCAAAGAAATAAAAAAAAAATATTATTAGAAGCAAGTCCAAGTGAATCAAATTTTGAAAATCAGTTTTGGATAAATCCCAAAAGAATACAAACAAACACATATGCATGTGTGTGCATGCAAAAAATAGCCAAATAAAGTAAGGAAGTAGATATATGATATGAAAGAGGAATTCAATAAAGACTGAAGAAAACCAAATGGAAATTATAGAACTAAAAAACATTCTAAATCAAATATAAAAGCTCCATGGAACTGTTCAACAAGAATGCTTACAGAGAGAGAATTCCAGAACTTAAAGATAAGCTGGAATAATGGAATATTCAAACAAGGATAACGTTGGTTAACTCTATGGAAAGTTATAGCTTGAAGTATAAAGGTGATGATATTAGGAAGTATGAGGAAAAGAGACAGGAATAAGAGTGAAAACATATGAATTTCTCATAGGAAGACTAGTAGAGAGTATGCAGTTGTAGACTGGATGGAGAAACACACAGAATAACCCTAAAATTTAACGAGCAAATACAAACAAAAACAAAACTATTATAAGAAACTAAGATAGTTTGAAAACTCTAAAAAACAATATTGAAGAATCATAGGCATGGTAGTAGTAAATTTTCATTCTTAAGGTATAGAAAAATTTACAACAACATTTTTTCCTCCAATTAGAGAAGGAAGTACCAATCCTGATGCAGCAGGCATTTAGAACACCAAATATAAAAGAACTTCCTTTGTTATATCATTATTAAACCACTAAATATATAGAACAAAGAAAGCAGTAATAAAGGAGCCATCAAGTAAGTCGCACATAACAACAGGATTATCAGAATAGTAGCGATTTTCTCAATAGAAATTTTAAAAGTCAAGAAAGCTTGGAATGATATATTTTCACTACATCATCATGAAAACAGCCTACATCATTAAGAGCTATACAAGCAAACTTTGTTGGTGTAATAGGAAAAAGAAAAAATCCGTGATAAAAAAAAACATGGTATGTATGACCACAAAGTCAACTATATAAGTAAGAATTGAAGAAAACATTTGGACCAAACACAAAGACAAATACATCCATGAAGTGAAAAGAAAGAATAAGCTATAATTTCAATGATAATTAAGCAAGACATAAATAGGAAAATACCAAACACTACAATATCAACAAAATTACAGGAAATAATACACCTTTCAATATTAACTCAGAACAAAAATGGTCTTAATTTTCCAATTAAATCATACAAACTGGCAGAGTGGAATAAGACATAGGATGGTTCTATTTGAAAATGCACTTGAACATAAAAACATGTACTGCCTTAGAGTGAAAGGCGAAAAAGGGGGTATGCCAAGCCAATGGAGGCAAGAAACAAGCAGATGTTGTGACTCAAATGTCTTACAAAACATACTGCAAACCAAACTAGTTAGAAGAGTAAAAGATCACTTTTTGGCAGCAGGCTATCTTGTTGGACTATCTTTGAATCACCAGCCCACATATAATGACACAGAGAATTGTTTTTAATTATTAAAGCTTGACTTTTCATTAATCTATGATCTGCCATGTGGCTTTGTACCTCTCTTCCATTCGGTATGTCTAACTTGCCGTGCATCTCACTGGCGTCTCCACCTCCATTATTTCCAAGGTCCTTTCTCTTGCTGTGAGTCCTTATTCTCTCCTGCCTAGCTACGCGCCATTCAATTCTACATTAAACCAATCAAAAGGTACCTTAGGCAGAAACACATCTTTGCAGTGTAGTGTACAAAAATAATAACCCACAATATTTTTTTGTTTAATTAAAAAGGACAGGTTTTAACTCTAATATAGGAAAACTATATGCAATAAGAACAATTATCAGGTAAGAATTACATTTATAATGGGTAGTCCATTAGTATTTGGCAAATTCAGCGAAAATACTTATTATCTATCCTATCTCAGTGAGTCCAAGGTTTTGAAACTAATTCACTTTCTACCATAACTTGTATTCCCAACCTAGAAATATCCTTTCAGGCCTTAAAACGTGTTCTTAGATCAACAACATAAGATTTTATTTTTCTCAACCTTATAGACTTTATATTTCTTTTGTGAGTTTATTTTCTGAATTTATTAAGAAGGAAAATTATAACTATCTAGTCCTCAATCCCCAAAATGATGTAACATTACCTAAGGAAATAAAAAGTACATAGCAAACAACTTCCAAAACTATACATACAACAGAGACATTTGTGTGCCTGAGCAGTCACCCAAGATTCCTCTGCATTCATCTTTATTCTACAGGCCTAGAATATCTGACAGACTTTTCTGTGAAGTGGGAATTTTTAAAAGACTGTCTTTCTTTGCCTTTGCAAAGTTTGGCAATCACCTTCTTTTGGTGTCCTGCTATCTAATCTGGACAGCATACTATCAGCAGTCAAGATAAGTGGCTAGTTTTGCCACAAAGAAAGTAATCTCCATATGGAGATTCTTCTTCACTGCCCATCATCCTTTTTCAAGTAAATTGGTACTGCCAGGAGCTGACATGTCTCACTCACATGAAAAAACATATGTTATTAAAACATCTTAAATGCCACATTTTGTAGGCCTCTGAAGTATTTGAAGACAACTTGTCTGTCTAAAATATATCTCTGCTTAACCTTGAAAACATACCTGATTGTAAGTTTGATTGTTATAGATGACTAATAACCTGTATTTCTTAATTATCCTAAATAGCTTCTAACAATTGCTTTCAAAGACTAGAATTTTACAATATGTTTTAAATGAATTGCAAAGGCACAATACCTTAAACAAGAGTAGAAATATATACACAATATGTTATAACTAAAATAACCATAAAATTATATTATTCATATGCAAAAATATTTACCAGTATAAAATAGTTGAGACTAATAGTTGCTTTTTAGTTTAAAAGTAGATTCAATAACCAACCTTTTTAACCTATCATTTATAAGAGTTAGCCAGAAATACTTGTAAGCTATTGACCAAACAGTATTGCAAATAATATAATTTTTTAGTGATTATTTCAGGTCTGAGCAGCCAGGGAACAAACAACTAGCCTACACCAACAAATTGGTGCACTAATGTGTCCCATCTGAATCCACATAAAACCTGAAAAAGATTAAAAAGGAATTCTAGACACACAGAGAAAAAAAAGTTTAACCACATTTTTTGATGGACTCTCAAGGCTCCTATATGAGTAAAGACTGTACAGATTCAGTAAAAATGGTGGCTTTGGGGTGTCTGGTTTAATTCAGTAATTTTCCCACAATCATATATCACTCAGCAGCTGCCAATTTTTGTTCATTAGCATTTTAAAAATTCAAAGACAACAAAACACCATACAGGACTAAGACTCCCTATATATTTTCCATCTTTATGTGATTTATTCTCCTTATACTACTTTATTCTTTCTTTAAATACCTTATTATTTTAAACTATTTTTTCTGTGACTATCTTTACCCATTTATTTCTTTTTTCAGCCCTTAACCACATTTTCAGCCCTTAAATACATTGCAACTATTCAGAGTATATTTCTATCTGGTCCTGACTTTATGTGCATCTGCAACCTTCTTTGATCCTGTGAGTCAAACCTTTTTACTAGGCGGTCTTCCCCATGACTAGATTAGCACATCATCCTGGCAACTGTCTTTGTCCCTTTCAGGACTTCAGGCAATGTGGGAGCCACTCCTAACTGTCCAATCTGTACCTATCTCAGCCATGCCTAACCATCACAGCTCTGGGAAGCTGCTGTGTCCTGTCTTCCTGTGGCAGTCATTTGTACCCAGTGCTAGGTTCAAGTTCTGAACTGCACAGCAGGTCCTCTAAGGACCAAGAGCATAGAGCCTCCCTGAGATACCTCAGTTCCCAGGAAGCTGTGTCCAACTCTGCATTTAAAACTTTTTTCAGTTTTCTCGGGCCTTATTTGGGTTTATGTGACATGTATTAGGCACCATTTGTAGCAAGATTTCTTGTCAGACTATCTTTGAATCACCAGTCCCTATATAATGGCATGGAGACTTAATTATTACATAATTATTAATTATGAAAGTTTGGTCTTTAGCTTAGGCTTATCCTACTAAGTTGTGTAAGTTAAATTATCCTGCCTTTATTAATCTATGTTTTGCCACATGACTTTTTACCTCTCTTCCATTCTGTATGTCCAACTGGCTCTGCATATCACTGACATCTACACCTCTCTTCTTCCTCGAGTCCTCTCTCCCTGTCTAGCTACTGGCCATTCAGCTCTTTATTAAAATCAATCAGAAGGTAGCTTTGGCAGAAATACATCTTTAAAGTGTGCAAAAAGATTATCCCACCACACTTTATACTGATTGAGGACACAACCCATCAGAAGAACATTACAATTCTAGCCATGCATGCCAAATGCAGAGGCAACTAACTTCATAAAACAAATACTACTACATAGGAAAGCACAGATGAAGGAATGGTACAGTGATACCATTACCAGAACAATGGAAGTGGGTGAATACAATGCCACATTCCTACTAATTGACAGGTTAATCAATTAAAAAAAACAAAAATATTGAATGCCATCTTACAACTAACAGACTTAATAAAATCTACAGAATGTGCTATAGAAACACTGTAAATTGCACATTCTTTTTGGGAGCCTATACAATTTCCTCTAAAATAGATCCTATATTAGGATACAAAGCAAGTTTTAACAAAGACAGGAAAATTAAAATAATTCCTTGCATTCTGTCCAGTCACAATGAAGCAATAATAAGCAAGAGAAAGCCTAGAATATATATAAACTCATTCAGGCTTAAAAGCACTCTAATGAATAATAGATGGGTATTTGGAGAAACCAGAATGAAATTAAAGATTACTAGAACCGACAGAAAATGAAAACACAGCATGACAAAATCTACGGTAACATAGAAAGCATTCCAAAGGGGGAGGTTAAAATCTAGCACTCACCCTAAGAAATTAGGGTGTTCTCAAATAAATAGCTTAATGATATACAGGAAGGCCTTGGGAAAGCAAAAATAGTCCAAGCCTGAATCAGAAAACACAAAGAAATAATTAAGATCCGCAAAGAAATTAATGATAAAAATGAGTTGGGCATAGTGGCACACACCTTTGATCCCAGCACTCAGGAGGCCAGTGACAAACAGAACTCTATGATTTGAGGTCAGCTTGATCTACAGAGTAAGTTCCAGGATAACCAGAGAAACCCTGTCTTGAAAAAAAACATCATGAAACAAAAAGTGGGTTTATTGAAAAGATAAACAAGATTGTTAAACACTTAGCCCCATTAACTAAAGAAATAGGGAGAAGATACAACCAAATAAAAGGAGAGATAAAAGCCAGCCCTCCCTATACAGCAGACACCAATGAAATTAGAAAATCATCAGGGTATAACCACAATAATGTATTTCAAAAAATTTTAAAATAAACAGATGAATGGCTAAATACATAGGATGCAAAAAATAAACCAAGATAAGAGAAATAATTCAAATATATGAAAAAAAGTTTAAAGTCATTGGTGACATAATTCAAGAATACTACAATATGTTTATTTGCCATGATTAAGCTTTCTTCATTCTAGAGATACAGGTATGATTTCAACCTACATATATCAATAAATATACTGTGTCATGTAAATGTCTCAAGGACATAAATCACATGATCATCCCAACAGATGTAGAAAAGGCATTTGTCAAATGTTAGCATCAATTCATGATAAAGATTCTCAGAGTAAAATCTGGAGGTGGGGTAGAAGGTTGCTCAAGGATTAAAGTACTTACCGCACAAGTGTAAGCAGCAAAGTTCAGATCATGGAGATTGCATCCATCAGAAATATTAGCTCACCTGTAAACCTCAACACTTGGCAGGCAGAGCAAAGGGAAAAATGAACATGGATGGCTCACTAGGCTAGATAAATTGCCAAGCTCCAGGCTTGGTGAGAAACTCTGCCTCAGGAAATTAAGTGGGGAAAAATTAAGGAAGACATTCAACATCAACCACCAGCCTCCACATGCGTACACATGAATACATCTGTGTATCCACACGCACGTAACCACACACATACATACACATGTAAGCAAAAGCGTTGGGAATAACAAACAACAAATGTTTGGTCAAAGCTATACCAAACTGAGAAAAACTCAAATCATTTCCATTAAAATCAGGAAGAAGACAAGGTATCAGCGTTTACCACTCTTACTCGAGATAGTACCAAAATACTGAGAACAACATGACAAGAGAAGCAAGGAAAGGGAGTCAGACAGGATGAGGCCAAAATATCCTTATTTGTAGGTGATGTTTCTCGGTATATCACACTCAGCCAGAGAACTCTTAAAACAGATAAGCACTTTTGGCAAAATGGAAAGATAAAAAATAAACATATGGAACTCAGTAACTTTTCTACATACTAATAACAAACATTCTGAGGAAGAATTTCGGAAAATAATCCCATTCACAACTGTTTACAGCTGCCAAAAGAAACAAGCAAACAATGAAATAAATCTAATCCAGGAAGTGAAAATTCTCTATCAAACAGTATAGAACTCAAAAAAAAAAAGTGAAAATGACACTAGACGATGGAAATCCCTCTAATTGTCCAGAACTGAAAAAAACAATACCATTAAAAAAAAAAAGACTGTCTTACTAAAGGTAGTCTACAGATTCAATGAAATCCCCCCAAAAATCTTTTTAAACATTATATATATATATATATATATATATATATATATATATATATACACACACATATAATATGTATATGTGTGTATGTATACTTATGGACATATTTAATGTACATATATACATGATATTATATAATATATATTAAAGCTTATTTGGAAACAAAAAGGGTTCAGTTATTCCAAGCAGTCCTGAACACATCACAATAACTTACTTCAAGTTATATTACAGAGCCATAGTAAAACCAGGATGATGTTACTACAAAGCAGACACATAGGTCAACAGAGCAGAACAGAAGATTCAGATATAAACTCCTGGAGCTGTACATGCTGATTTTGAATGAAGTTTTTAAAAATATATACTGAAAAGAACTCAGCTCTTTAACCAATATGCTAGGAAAAGTGGACATGTAGTGTAGAAAATAATGATCCTTACCTCTCACCCTGTAGAAAAGCTAATTCCCAATGGATC
Organism: Microtus pennsylvanicus; assembly: GCF_037038515.1. Taxonomy (NCBI): domain Eukaryota; kingdom Metazoa; phylum Chordata; class Mammalia; order Rodentia; family Cricetidae; genus Microtus; species Microtus pennsylvanicus. The sequence goes on along the minus strand of NC_134590.1, from coordinate 73,184,102 downwards.
AAGGAACTCAGCACAAGACTAGAAAGCCTGAAACTTCCAGAGGAAAAAGCACAACATACACGGCAAGATGCAGTGTAAGAATTCTCTGAATAGGACTCCTCTAGGCACTCAGGAAATAAGGTCAACAATCAACCAACCGCCCTTGTGATGGGAAAAGGCTACTTATGGCAGAATGCCAACTGAGTGGAGAGGTAGCCTGCAGAATGGGAGAAAATGTTTGCCAGCTGTAAAACTGACAAAGGTTAATAACTAGACTATACAACAAACTGAGTAAGTGCCCAGCAAGCAGAAAACACCTCTACTTTAAAAAAAAAATAGGACTGAGGAACTGAACAGGAGATCTCAAAAGAAAAAAATACAAATGAACAATAAATATCTTTTGAGTTTTGCAACGAAAAGCTACTTTGTGATTACATCTGAAGGCACTCAAAATGGCTGCCTTCTAGAAAACAATTAACAACAAATGCTGCCTATGATGTGGGGAAAGGAAAGACTTTATTCATAATTGGTGGAAGTAAACTCCTAGGATCTGTCTAGTTTGCTTTCTACAGCTGTGATAAAACACCATGATCTAATGTAACTTGGAGAGAAAAGTGTTTATCTGACCTACAAATCCTGATCATATACATTATTGATGAAAACCAGAACAGGAATCAAGTAGAAACCTAGAAAGGGAACTGAAGTAGGACCATGAAGGAAGCATTGACTGGCTTGCTTATGACTTTCTCAGTTTTTATGTTTTCTTCTACAACCCAGTAGACATCCGCCACTGTCTCCAGTGTGCTAGGCCTGCTCACATCAACCATGAATCAAGAAACGCTCAATAGCATCTTCTAGACTGAGATTCCTGCTTGCCAGATGACCCAACTTGTATCAGACTGACAAAAAACGAACCAGTACAGGGGCTGATTAATATTTTAGGCTCCCGAGGTTTAATTATTTAGAGGCACATAGCGCCAAAGAAGAGAAAGTTATTGTTACAATTACCAAGAGGTAAATAATAAAAATAATAATAAGTGACTTTTCAGCTGCCTGCAGGTACCCAGTCAAATTTATTCACAAAGCCTTGCACAAAAAAAAAAAAAAATGAGAGGAAACAGAATAACTGAAAAATCCTCAGTCCGTTGGCTGAATAACAATTAGTTTAGTTCACCATATTTGTTTGTACCACTAACCCCACCTCACCATCCATTGTACCTATGTTTTTCTAATTGACCACTAACTATTGCATCAGCTGAAACTTGGGGAATGTGACATCTAACGGCACTCACATCACTCATAATGCGGACATCCAGTACCTATCATGCACCTATACCAACCACTGTTATAGACGAACAAGCAAATTCACTCTGAAGTGCCTTGTGGCCCAGGAAAACACAGAAAGATATTCGTTATTGTGATGAATATGATGCCCTTCGAAATATGTTGTAGTTATTCCAATACTCTCTGAGGTGAGAATCTGCGTCATTTTTTTCTGGATAAAGAAATATCTTTTCAGAGTCAGATTGTTTATCTTAACTCAAAACCTAATGAGTAGGTTGGCATGGCAGTACACACTCATAATCTCATTACTGGGAAGGCTGAGACGTGAAGATCACAAGTTCCAAGCCAATCTGGGCTTCATGGGAGGCACCGTACTAACAAAACAAAGCAATAAAACAACTAATAAGTGTGAAAGCTTAGATTCAACTCCTGTCTAATTCTATCGCCCACATCGGGCCACTCATCATCCCACATGAAAATGAGAAGAAAGAAAATGAGAAGAGAGTTTTTGCCCACCTTCTTAGGTCATACCGACTTCCATATACAAGTGTTCAAACTTTTATTTAATGAATGCAGGTCCTGCACTTGCAGATTTAGCCTGGCATGCAACTCTGTGTAGGTAACTGCTTCTGTGTATTACTAAAAATGGTCATGGGTGTGCACAGGTTTCAGGACCATGAAAAATTAGGTTAGAATCTCTTCCAGTCCCTAGATGCATCCAGTTCCCTTAACCATGAAACAAGGGTACAGTAAGGAAGGCAAACAAACAAAACTTTTGTTGTATTTTGACTATAAATAAAGTGGCGATTGATATTGATCAAAGTTTCCTATGGAGTTAGCAGTTTAATTTTCATATTTAAGGTGACTTTCAGGCAGGTAAGTCTGATAGATGAATGTGACATTCTAACAAAGGGTGATAAATAGAAAGACACAAGAAATGGCCTTTGTATTTTTAAAGGCAGTAACTTGTAGGAGGCTCACAGGGGATGGAGTAGGACTGAAGAAATGGCTCAGCAGTTGAGAGTACTTGCTGCCCTTCCAGAGCATCAAAGTTCAGTTTCCAGACTCACAATGACCTCTACCTTCAACCATAAGAGATGTGGTTCCTTCTTTTGGAGTCTGTAAGCCCCTGCACCAACACACATGTGGCTTACACACACTCACACACACGTGTGTGCTTGCACACACATATACATACACACACAAGCAAGTAAATAAAGATAATAAAAATGAATCTTTTTAAAAGTTTCATACTTGAAGGCATAAGTCACAAACAATCCCACACCAGTTTGAAATTATGATTAATAGAATGGTTATTTATTTAAAGGGGAAAACTTACAGATCACCGTCCCAGACAACAGCCCTCTGCACAATCAGAAAAGGAGCCTAGTCGCCTGAAGCGGAGCCGGAAGCCAGAGAGAGTGAGCAAGGGCAGTTGCTGATTTTTTAAAGAAAGAGAGACTACGCCCCAATGGACTGGTATCTCAGCAGCTATTGGCTGAAGGAATGGAAGGAGCTCCCACAACACATACTGGGCTAATCTGGTGAAAAAAATATGAACAAGACTTATACAAACCTCTCTCTATACTGACCTTCTCCTACCAACGGTAATAGTTGTTTATCTACTGTTGTAGTTTGAGCGGTGGGGCTGTGTCCCCGGCATCCCTGCCGCCTGCATGGCTAGCTTTAGCTTATGCCCCGAAATAATTACATGGAAATTGTATTCTTTTAAACATTGCCTGACCCATTAGTTTCAGTTTCTTATTGGCTATCTTTTACATATTGATCTAACCCATTTCTATTAATTTGTGTAGCCCATGAGTTGGCTTATCAGGAATGATCTTAACCTGCGTCTGTCTGGAGTGGGAGAACCATGGCGACTCCTTGACTCAGCTTCTTTCTCCCAGCATTCCGTTCTGTTTACCCCGCCTACCTAAGGGTTGGCCTATCAAATGGGTCTAGGCAGTTTCTTTATTAATAAGAAATCATTCCCACATCAATCTACTATCCTCTACATGGGGTAGAGAAAAGAGAGTTTCTTGGCCAGAGAGTCATGACGAAAGGCTCTTTTGAACTACTTTTTAACTATACTCAGTACAAAGCAGTCACAGTGCTAAAGTGACACTAGCCTGGTCTCTTCAGTGCCAACACAGCTGAGCAAGTACTAGGACTAGACTGTCCTCGTAGAAAACATCTAACAAAGGGTGGATGCCGGATTAAGGCTGCTCTCATCAATGCAATCCTATTAGTTTTGACACTATTATAAAACTGTTGAGAAAGTAAGGGTAACAACACAGTCACTAGAAGGAAATCCAAGTTCTCCACAAGGTTTTCCATTGGTCTTTAACCAAAGTAAAATTAATCTCTTAATTAGATCATAATTTACATCCTTCCTGATTGGTGCTTAGAAAATGAGGGTGCCATGGAAGGGACCCTTTTTCTTCTCCTTCTGGTTTTCCCTGAGTATCCCCAGCAGGCACAGGGAACTTGCATGACCTGATCTTCTCTCACCTTTTTGCCATCTCAGAAGACCAGGCAGGTCCCAGCAAGACAGTTCCTTTCTCAAATATTCCACTTCTCCTGGAAGCCTGAGTTCAAAGGGAAACCACGAATTCATGCTTCTCAGGACAACATTCCCAGTCGCAAGCCTTCAGAATGGCCTGAAACGGAAAGTGGATATGCCAGCTCTGCCGCCTCAGGACTCCTGCCTTTGCAGTGTAGTTCGAAACAAGCAGAGCTCTCCTCTTCACACTGGTTCTTAGGCCTTGGGAGTCAGAACAGGGTGGTGTTGAGAAGAATAAGCCCTTCAGATCACCACCAAGGCACAGCTGTGAAGAAACAGGCCATGGAACCCTCAGGCCCTATTCAGCAGTCACAGCATCCACTCTGGAAACTGAAGACAGGCTTACATGGCCACACCCATGCTTCGCCAAAGCACCTGTGCTCCTCAAACTTTGCCACAAAGGAGAGTATAAAAACGGACTTTGTCTCAGTATTCAGGTTTTGGTTTGGGTTGTTCTGATTTGTTTTGTTGTGAGTTCACTGATAGTCCACAAGGCGTTAATTTCCCGGGGTGGGGGGCGCGGGAGAAGGAATGTCAGCGAATAACTGCTTCCTCTCCTGCCACTCAGTTCCTATCTTCCCCACATCACTACCCCCATCATTTAGATGATAACTTTCTAAAGCATTTGTTTGATAAAATTGTTTTCGCTGGATACGGCACGCTGAAACCATTTCACCACCAGAAAAATAATGTTACCTTGATCTTTGACAACAATTCATCTGTTTGTTTTGATACTGGGTGTACTAGTTTCCACAGATACTTGAAATTAATGGAAGGAGCAGACAGAGGTAGGAAATCAAACAACAGTGGACTACAGGGGAAAGGAGCTACAGTTTATCTCTCACAGAGCCACCTTGCACAATTGCGAGGTAAGAGAGTTAAGGAGCCTTGCGTGGAAGAAATCTGCTTAGTTAGAACTTTCTTGAATTTATGAAATAGAGATATACCTTCTGTTGGAATAATGCCTGCAGAAAGAACCACCACTACAGGCCAATTAATAATAGAATATCATTTATTCTTTGAGAGTAATGTTCCACCGGTTCTTATTCGTAGGATAGCACTATAAGGATTTTGGAGGAAATGTGAGAAAAAGAAGCAAACCCTCAGAGGAATCTTTCTGGCCTTGTGGCTATGTGTAGAACTAATAATGTCCTCTACAATCCCTCCCTTTCTCTCTTCTTTTTGTCTATTTTTAAAGCAAGGCCTCACCAGATGTATCTTGTGTTGTCTTTTTCCTGGGAAGATTCAGGCAGATGTCTAGGCAACCCAGAAAAGAATACTGACCAAGTAAAAATCCACCACCCCAAGTCTAGCTCAGCAAACTAACAAGAGTATTGGGCCTCCCGATGAAACACACGTGAGGGATTTCTTACAGGAGTTTGAGGAGGGTGACTTGAAAGCAGCTACGTAACTTTGAAGTTTTACTATATATCAGGTGGAGGACGACTCCAGGATAGCTGAATCGCTGGGCTGCCTTTCAGGTAACCAGCTGCTTCTTAACCTCTCTAACACATCCCTGGATCACTTGCACTTTAGAGAACGGAAGGAAAGAAGGAGCAATGGTTAAAACAGGGACTTAAATGGAACCCAGACTACGTCTCCCTCTTTTAAATAGCATTTGCCCTTAGTTTTCTCTTGACAGCAAAACAAAGACAAGCACTTAGTTCATCTTTGCCAATTATGGAGCCAACAAAATTTCTATCACAGAGTAACCTGCTTCCAGAGGAAGCCCCGGAGTGCTCTCTCAGCCCTGGTCTCACCCTGCCATTCCGCCTTCATGCCTCCTCTTAAAGTCAATTCCTTGCCACAGCCAGCACAACTGAGACCAATTTGCACCAAAGACAAGTGCTCAGCCTTGTTCCTAGTTCCGCATAGGTTGAAAGAGTGCTTACTTCTGGCTTTAGTGCTTTCTTCTCACAACGCGCTCATTTTACATTCCTGTCCCCTGGCCTCCAGATCCAAAACTTTGACTTTCCCTCCCACCAACAGACAACATTTGTCTCCATTCCTAGATGGTTCTCTGGTGAAAACTAAGGCGAGGGGAGGTGGGAGTGGGAACACTTCCTCCTGCTTCCACCAGCAGATCAGTTCTTTCTGAGCTGAACTCACAGACACACATGAGAACGCTGTCCCAACAGTGTGCGGCTGTGGTAGAGCGCAGTGTCTGGGATGCAGTTGGAATGAAACCTCCGCCCACTGTGGAAGAAATCATCCCCAGAAAGCTCAAGTTGCGCACATCATGAATTGTTGAAGCTTTGAGCTCTCAAATGTTTTCCCCTAGGCTGAATCCAACAACAGTGCTTCGTTTCAGACAAGTGTTGAACCATAATTTCAGCTGTGCAAGACCTACTGCATGTCAGCTGGTAGACTTGGCACATATGGTTGTCAGTTAGCGACACACACTGCCTGAGGAAGAAGAGAAAGCTGGTGCGCCGCACTGCCTTAAGCAACGCCATTTGCCACAACAGACCACCTGGGCAGGAATTGTTAATGCTGACTCTAAAACCAGAAAAAGCACCCAAGTCACAATCAATTAGAAATAGCCTCTGTGACAGCTGACCTGAGCTAGTGGGAGCTCACTGACTCTGTACTGACAGCTGGGGAACCTGCATAGAACCAAACTAGGTCCTCTGAATGTGAGTGACACTTGTGTGGCTTGGGCAGTCTGTGGGGCCACTGGCAGTGAAACCTGAATTTATCCCTAGTCCATGAACCAGCTTTATGGAGCCCATTCCCTTATGGAGGGATTCCTTGCTCAGCCTAGATATTGGGGGTAGGTTCTTGGCCCTGCCCCAACTTGATGTGTCAGACTTTGTTGACTCTCCATAGGAGGACTTAGCCTCTCTAAGAAGTGGAATGGGGGATGAGGTGAGGGCACGGTGGGAGGAACAATAGGAGGGGAGGAAGGGGGATTGGGATTGGTATGCAAAATTGAAAAGATTGTTTTTAAATAAAGAAAAGGCAAATTTTAGAAAAAAAATAACCTCTGTTAAAAAAAAAACAGACACGATTTTTTTCTTAACTATACATCCTAAGTTCAAAGATGGACGTCATCACTTGCTTTGTGGCAAGCAGATTACTTGTCAGTAAAGGGCACATTATTCCTAATTTATAAATATAAATTATAAATAACTCTTTATACTAAAATGTCAAGGAAAAACATTAGTCAAAACTAAACTAAAATAAGTTGTTTTTATTCAGATGCATGAGATCATGTGTCCAGATTACAAAAAAGCAGGAGGAAAGGGATATCTAAAGGAACAAGGAAAACCAAGGACATGGGGGAGGATAGAAAGGGCTGAGAGTGCAAATTTGAGTTAGAATACGCTCAAAGTTATTATATACTTGCGTGGAAATGGCCTTTTGTAATCAACATTGTTTCTGGAATCTTTAAGATCAGAGCCTGGGCCCTTGCAACTCTAACAAACCAGGTTTTCCCAACCCCTCCCATCCTCAACTGGCCAATTAAATAGATCAGCTTTAGTGGAAACTAAGGAAAAAGGTTTATTCACTGTTTTCAACATAACCACTAAGAAAGAGCATCAAGTAAAGGGATCAGGTGGAACTCTGTCTGCCTGTGGGTTCCTGATGTGAGACTTAAGTTGAAAAGAAAGAGGCATGTGTAACTAAGCAGTTCTGGTCAAGGCTGACTCATCCTTGTCTGGGCTCCTGTCTCTGGTCTCTCCTGCAGGGTTTTCTGAGAAGTCAATACTGCCTTTATCTCCTTCTGAGAGACAAGGGACTCTACCAGGTGGCTCAAATTTCAGTCTTCCTTTTCTCTCACTATGAAATTCCTGAGAAAATCTCATTTCTTGGAGAACCATCATTCCAATAGTCTGATAGTCATAAAGAAAAGTCCCAGGCGTCTCTTTAGAATACCTCCATTCCTTATAAGAAAGTTATACCAGCATTGATCAAATAATTAATTAATTAAACACAAAAGAGACAATGTGCTTCAAAAAATCTTCAGTGAGGAATAAACTACACAGCCTCAAAAGACCTTTAACCGAATATTGATTCATTAAATAAAAGTAAGAGGTGACTCCATCGTAGAAAAACTAGATCAAAGATAACATTACCAATATTGGGGCAAACCAAGTTCTTATGATACAGCATGTCAGGAGAGACACAAGATCCTGATTTGAAACACAAGGACAAACCCAAACTGAAGGAATATTTGAAAGTAATTGGTTTTTTTGTTTTGTTTCATCTCATAACATTTATTTGTTTGTTTGTTTATTGAATATATGTGTACACATGGGTGTGTATGTGTGGTTTGTAAGGGGGGTGTGTGTGGTGTGTATGGTATGTCGTGTGTGTGTGGTGTGTGTGATGTGTGACATGGTGTGGTGTGTGTATGTGGTGTGTGTGTGTGGTGTATGTGTGGTGTGGTGTGTGTATGTGATGTGTATGTGTGTGTGTGTGTATGTGATGTGTGGAGAGTATGTGGTATGTGTGTGATGTGTATGTGATGTGTGGAGTGTGTGTGGTATGTATATGTGGTGTGATGTGTGACATGGTGTGTGTATGTGGTGTGTGTGTGTGTGGTGTATGTGTGGTGTGGTGTGTGTATGTGGTGTGTGTGTGTATGTGATGTGTGGTGTGTGTGTGTGTATGTGTGTGTGATGTGTGGAGAGTATGTGGTATGTGTGTGATGTGTATGTGATGTGTGGAGTTGTGTGGTATGTATATGTGGTGTGTGTGTGGTGTGTGTGGTGTGTGTGTATGTGGTGTATGTGTGTGGTGTGTGTGGTGTGGTGTGTGTGTATGGTGTGTGTATTGTAGCATGTGGTGTGTGTGTATATGTGTGTGTGCCACAGTGAACTGGTGGGAGTCAGAAGACAATCTGCAGAAATTGGTCTTCTTCTTGTATCCTGTGGGCTTGGGACTCAGATTCAGATCACTCACCCTTGGGAGAAAACGTTTTTCCCCACTGAGCCATCTCACTAATCTTAACCTGGCAATTGAAAAAACACAGCAAGAAAGTACAATGCATGTTCCAGGGCTTGATGTGGGAGTGTCATATATCAATCTGTTGATTTCTTTGACTAAGCAATAAAGAAACTGCTAGGCCCATTTGATAGGCCCACCCTTAGGTGGGTGGAGTAAACAGAACAGAACTCTGGGAGGAAGAGGAAGTGAGGTCAGACTCCACAGCTCTCCTCTCCGGAGCAGACGCCTTCAGAGAGACGCCATGCTACCTGCTCCAGGGAAGACGCACACCATGCCCCAGCTCCGACCCAGGATGGACTTAGGCTAGAATCTTCCCGGTAAGCGCACCTAGGGGCGCTACATAGATTATTAGAAATGGGCCAGAGCAGTGTTTAAAAGAATACAGTGTCTGTGTAATTATTTCGGGGCATAAGCTAGCCGAGCCGAGCAGGCAGCTGGGGTTTTTGGGGTCGCAGCCCTGCCGCCACCATATTACAACAAATGGCGCCCAACGTGGGGCTAACTGAGTCCACAGAAAACCTGAGAAGGCTTAAAAATAAGGGAGAGAGAGTTTAACACAGATTTTTGCTGTTTGTTGGTGGTGTGCTGTAGAGAGATTTCCTGATTCGGCAACAGCAGCAGAAAAAACGCTGTGTCATTTCAAAGCGTGGCTTCCTGGGGCTGTGCCCCCAGTGCAAACTCTGGCTTTATGTTTGTGTTCCCGCTTGGGATCGGAAGGAGAGTGCTCTGAGACCGTGACGATGACTCAGAGCTCCCCGCCTGCTCCTGGGAAGAAGGCAGAATCAGGCTTAGGCAGGCGGAAGAGCATGGCGGATTCCTGCCGCCATACAGGGACGTGTTTTCAGACTGCACAGTGCTCTGCATGTCAGATTTGGATGTAACTTGGATGAAAAGAATTTCTGTGCTGCATGCTCAGTCTCAGAATTAAAGTGCTGAGTGCCGCTCCTACCTGGTAGCCCCAAGAGGCTTCCTGACTCAGCTTTAGCTGCAAAACCCTGTGGCTCATTAAGAGGTCCTGCCACAAAACACTTAAACAGTGTTGATGAAAAGCTGAACACATGCTTTCGGTTTTCAGCTGTAGCAGGAAAAAAAGCTGCGCCGTTTAAAAATGCCGGCTTTCTGGGCCATCCTGCCAGGGCAAACTCTGACTGTTTGAGGCAGGAGGGCCGGCTACCGAGAGAGATTTTGAGTGTTGTCTGTTGTAGCTCTCTGGCTGGCAGGTACCTTGAAATGCCAGTTGTGGCTATAAACATGGCTGCAGCCTGTATATCCGCCGTGAGGCTGGAAAGCTAAGGAATGGACTGGATCTAGCTGGCAAAGCCACGCCTTTAGTCCTACTGATATTGCTTGGTAAATTAAAGACTCATGTGGTCAGAAAAAGAGAGATTCAAAGACAAAGAAAATTTCTGAATGGTTTAAAGTGTGTTAAAAATATATGCAGACTAAAAGTTATATTTCTTAAAGTAAACCTCTGTGACTTCAAGGTGTGGTAGCACACGCCTTTAATCCCAGTGCCTAGAAGGCAGAGACTAACAGATCTCTGTGAGTTCAAGGAGTAGTAGTGTACGCCTTTAATCCCAATGCCTGGGAGGCAGAGACAGGCAGATCTCTGAGAGTTCAAAGACAGCCTGGTCTACAGATGTACGCTCAAAAGGCAAAATGTTAACTTAGGAATGTCACAGCTTAGATTCTTAAGCGCCTAGTGATTTAAAGGCGCAAATCAAAGGTGCTCCTGGATAGTAAAAAATTGCAGATTCACAATAGGACAGATTCAGACCGCTAAACGAGTCACACTGTTGCATGGATGTACGTAGGCTTGGGAGAGAGAAGAAAAAGAATATAGAAAATAAAGTTAATGGTTTAAAAAAAAAAGGTAAAGTCTTTAAAGAGACAGAGTACAGATAGTTAAGAGATTAAAAGAAATAAAGAAAAATAAGCCGCGTAAAGATGAAAAATTCACAGAGAGTCTGGATTCTTTGTATTATTGTGTTTTCTTTAAAATTTTTGACTGTGAAGGAGCTAAGTACAAAGAGACATTTCATTACATGGGCTGCCAAGCTAAACCAGAATGGATATAAGGGTATTACGATTTCGAAATTTGGATCTAAGGACATGATGCTTTGGAAAGGAGTTTCTTATTTTGTTTTCACAGAGGATGAGACCCTGTTCATTTCTTCTATTCCAATTTGGTATGATGGACCACGTCCTCCTGAAGGTTTGCTGTGAACATCTTCAGAAAATTGCTTTGCTCAACTGCCAACTGAGATGAAACTAGCACACAGGTTATACCATGAAAGACCTAATTAACGACGCCCCCATTCAGCAGGAAGCAGTTTGGAGAGAAAAAACTTCACCCATGTTCCCAAATTATTGTTTATAAATGTTCTTTTACATTTAAAGGGGGATATGATATAGACATGAATAATTTGCATTAGTATAGATTTTGCTTTATTGATAGAGATTTACGGTCAATTTTGTTATATGTATAAATGTTTCTGATGTAACTTTTACTTGATAACTGTTTTGTTATATGTAATTTTGCTATGTTAAGGTTAAAGCCTTCCTTTTTTGTTTAAACAGAAAAAGGGGAAGTGATGTGGGAGTTTCATATATCAATCTGTTGATTTCTTTGACTAAGCAATAAAGAAACTGCTAGGCCCATTTGATAGGCCCACCCTTAGGTGGGTGGAGTAAACAGAACAGAACTCTGGGAGGAAGAGGAAGTGAGGTCAGACTCCACAGCTCTCCTCTCCGGAGCAGACGCCTTCAGAGAGACGCCATGCTACCTGCTCCAGGGAAGACGCACACCATGCCCCAGCTCCGACCCAGGATGGACTTAGGCTAGAATCTTCCCGGTAAGCGCACCTAGGGGCGCTACATAGATTATTAGAAATGGGCCAGAGCAGTGTTTAAAAGAATACAGTGTCTGTGTAATTATTTCGGGGCATAAGCTAGCCGAGCCGAGCAGGCAGCTGGGGTTTTTGGGGTCGCAGCCCTGCCGCCACCATATTACAACAAGGGCTGGACCTTGGACCAGAAATTAAATAATATAAAAGGTATTCTGGAACATCTGAGAAACTAGAAGGTGAGTTTTAATTTCATATGAATACAATGTTGATGCTAAAGTTACTGAATATGTAGCCATATTATGGAGATATTGAAGAACATCTTTTCTCTCAGGAAACACATAGAAGTACTTTAAGAATATTTATTATATAAGATATGTAATTAATAGTCAAATGATTTAGACTCGAAGGATAGATAACAACAGATGATTTAGACGGTTGATAGACAATTGATAGACAATGACTGAAAGGAAGGGAGGGAAATTCATGGATACATAGGTGAAGATACACAGATTGACAGATGATAGAGTAGATTAAGAAAATAAATATGGCAAGACATTAACACAGTGAATCCAAATGAGATGGATGATGGGCGCTCCCATTCCACTCTTGAAATACATCTGCAATCAAACACCAAATGCCCAAAGGGGAACAACGAAAAGTTACATGTTCAAAACATTCAGAATTGTTTCTTTATAAATGCAGTATTTTCACTTCTCAGGGTCTCAGTTTCTTCACAGACATCATGGGAAACAATTCCAGCCTCTCTCTGGATGCAAGAGAGCACTAACAAAACGTTAAAGCACCAATTACAGGACTGCATGCATAATGACAGACATTCGGTGGACGCTGGCTGGCCATAAAACATGAGCAATTCTCCCCAAATGCAAATCAAGGAAAAGTGAAATACAAGCAGATCACTCTGTTTCTTACTGAGGCTTGTGAATTCCGCCATGCTGACAGAAGGAAGCTCTGTGCTTATCTGCTTTCCCGAGATAAGTTGTTTTATGTCTTTGTTCAGCGTTACTCTGTGTACAAATGTGGTTTTGTGCCTCCCGTGGACTCTTCAAAACATTCAGCATCTGAGCAGTCTCTAAATTAAAACAACCAAAAAGCTGGGCTTAAGAATAAGACTTGACTCATAGCAGCACCTACAACCCACACATCGATGAGCTCGGGAGAAATGGGTGCCATTGGCCATACTGGTTTAGAACATTACATAGAAGATGAAGCATGCTTTTGCTAAATATGAAGGGAATGAAGTTCAATATGAGCCAATATAGGCAGAAGGGTAAATGGAAGAGAAAATTACCTCAGAGACTTTCGAATCCAATTCTCTGAGAATAACTGCCATTTGCTGAGTGTCTAATAGACGTGAGGGGCATTTCAGAACCATCCTGCAAGTTATGTCCCTTCGTTGACATCAGAAGTTAACTCAGGGAGGAGCATACTGAAATCGCACTTTCTCCCGAAATGGACATCTCTCATCTTAGAGCACTTTTTTTCCCACTTAACAGATAAAAATCAGTACTGTCTGCTTCATTGTAGGAACTCCCTCATGTCTCCCACAACACTAAATCATGGGTGTGACTCTGCTCCCAGGGAGGATCGGGAGTTGGGAAGAATTATGGATCAGGGTCTTGCAGATGATTTTGTTCTTCTAGCAGGGTCCTTGGGTTTTCCTGGAATTGATGCTGCCCTGTTGTGAAAACAGTTGCAATGGAATCAGTTGGGTCCCAGATCACCGCCTCAATCTTGCGGACATCGTCTATAGTCTTCCTTTCCAGCCACTGATAGACGGGCACCATTGCCATTCCATCTTCCATCTTGGAACTTCTGAGGGCTCCATCAGGAGCAATTCCTCCAAGGTTTCCTAAAAGCAGTCTGAGAAACCTCTCTGAAGGCTGGGAAACTAAAAAACGTGGGCCCATGAGAATCTTAATTCAAGAGCCCAGCAGTGAATCACTGACGATGTCTGTCCTCTAGGTGGCAGCACTAATGCTGTGGAACACTCAGCTACTTAGCAGGGACCGACCACTCAAGGCTTCCAGTAAGAGACAAAAAATGGGCACTTCCCATCTTAAATACATTAATCTTAGCACACTCCTCCTCAACTGCCACCTGTTTTTCAGCATGGCCTCACTGTAAAGTCCAGGCTATTCTTAAGTTTGTAATCCTCCTGTCTCAGCTTCCCACATGCTGAGACTGCAGACATGCACCACCATGCCAATCTATATCTTCATATGTTAATTCATAATCCATTATTAAAGCAAAAAAATTTTCAAAAACATTTGGGGGTGAATCCCTTAGTCCATTCACAGAGGTCATGGATCCGACTGCAGCTTCCCGGAGCCTGATTGGGTGTTGGCGTGCTTGACACTCACAAATGGAAGTGATTTGTTTTTATAATTCAGGATATAGACCTTGCACTAGGGAACTGGAGATAAGGAGACTTCTGGGCCCATTTTCTTTTCTAGCCCTGTACAGTCCCTGTTTCTCTTGTAAAGTAGTAGCTCTATCCAAGCCAAACTGTCTCTAAATTTGTTTTTATATTAAATGAAACAAATGGTTAATTATGTATTAGTCATTCAGGGCCTAATGTTCCCAGCCTGAATACATATGCTTCCTGTCTCTGCCTTCCCAGGAAAGCTGCCAGTCTCTTTGTGAGAGGCCTTGGTTTACCTCCATCCTATAACACCCTGTACGAAAACCTCATCACTCTTTCTGCTCTACTTGTGGAAATGCCCTATGGCATCACAGATCTTCCTTTCTAACAATGGTTTCCCTTTCCATAACAAAGCCCAGACAGTCTAGAAAAGGCAGCTTATGTTCATACATTGATCCTGATGAATTATTATGAGCAGAAGAAAGCAGACCTACACAATAACGGGTTTAGTGTGATTCTCAAATCTGAATGAATGCACAAGTGCATCTCAGAAATAACCATCTTGTTGTTGAATGGTAACGGGGGAGAGGAGGGCCATTGTTACACAGAGCCAGGGCCAATAGTTAGGGGCTCCACTGATATCTCTGAAAATGAGACACAGAGCCCCCTGCCTGCACATTTCATTTGATTCCGAGTCTTTCATTGTCCTTCCAAAACAGGTGAAGTAATTTTGTGAAGCTACTAGGAAACACTCGCTGAAAATGCTGTTTCCAACTCCTGACCAATGACAGAAAATCATTCTCCTAATATGTTACCTTTGCCAATAACCTGAAACACAAAGGAGTAAATATTTGGCATTGTTTAAAGAGGACTGGTATATTTTCCAGTCAATGGAGAAAACATGGCTGGGATTGACTATCAATGGATGTCAACTAAATAGTTAGTTTTGCTTATGAAGTTCTTGCCCCTGCCTTTGGGCATCCCCAGTAATGTAAACTTGTTTCTGTATTTTGGACTGAAGGGAGAAAGCTAGTGGGTAGTACCTCAATTGGGAGAAATTGGGAGAAGAGACCAGCATGGGCCCCACATGGCAGGTGCTCTTTGCTTTCTTTTGAACAGCAGGGTAAACAAAACACGTCAGACTCATATGGGGTGAGGCTGTTTTCCAGAGGAACAACCCCTCCTTATTCTTACCCCCTCTCCTCCTTCCCCCTCCCCTCTTTCCTCCCTTCCCTCCTTGAAGGAGCTAATGTTTCTAAGGAAGCACTCAAGCCCAAGGGGGTGGGGCCTACATGGAAAAGATCAGAAATAGAAAGTAAACTGTGAGGGTGATGAAGAGGGAGTGTTTTATATGTCATTTCTTTTACTTTTTGAAAAAAATATTGTAGAGGATTGCTATTTTTGTTGTTACTGTTTTTATTTGTATGTGCATTCATGTGTATGATATCTGTGTATTTGTATGTATGTATATGTTTGCATGCGTGTGAGTCTGGTCGCCCATGTATGATGTCTGTGCATTTGTGTGCATGCATTGCATACATGTATGTGTGTGTGTATATATATATATATATATATATATATATATATATATATATATATATATATATATGGCCACCAATGTGCCATGATATATGTGCTTATGTCAGAAGATATTTCTAATTTCTCTTTTCCTTGAGACTGGGTATCTTGCTATTTGCAGTTGCATATGTCAGTCTTTCTGGCCCCTGAGCTTCTATGGTTTCTCTAGCTACTGCCTTCTATTTCACAATAGGAATATGGGATATAATATGAGAGATCTAGGTATTTGGAATTGGATTCTCACGCTTATAGAACAAACACTTTGCCCACTGAACCATTTTTCCAGCCAAGAAGTGTTTTCTTTGTTTTGTTTTGCTTCTCACTAATTGTCAAAAGTATTTTTCAAAGAACATGGAGTGATTTTAGATGTCTAGTAGTTAGCATAGTTCGTCCTGCTTCACTAGAAGTAAAGGCAAATGAACAGAGTCTGCTTCACAATTTTATTTAAAGGTAATAAATTTTGTGCAAAATATAACTATGCCACAAAAGAATATGTTCTTCCCCCTCATAATAGCCAGCATCCATAATAGCCAGCAATTGCACCATCTCTTCCTCCGGAAATTCAAATCTTAAATGGTCTCTTCCCACAAATAGCTGGTGACAGAAGTTGACCAGTTGGCAATCATAGGTTACAAAAGACATTGTTGCTTTCCATCCCTTACATTCCTGGACACTCTCTGGAAACATGGGGAATCCACACTGTAAGTATCTAAGTATCCTTAAGGGGAGACCTAGCATTTAAAGCACCATTTCCCCCTACCAATACCCACATACAAAAACTTGAAGGATGGTCGTCCACCACAGCCAGCTTTTACTATGGCCTCCTGAGCCAACCTAAGCAAGATCCACCCAAATGATGCTGCTCTGAGATGCTGATGCTCAAAGGCTGGGTGAGACACACGTTCGCTGCTCTCTGCCTTATATTGGGGTGATTTGTTGCCAGGTGATAGAGAAGCCACACACCTGACAAGACCACAATGACTCGGCCAAAGCAAATCATCACAGTATTGTGAAAGGTTAGGAGACATGCAGAAGACAGCCAGAATAAACTTGAAAATCACCATCCGCCAGCACTGAAAGGGACATCTACAATGCATCCCTATCTTATTTTATTCAACCTGTCATAACAAATACTACAGGCTGTGTAACTTAAGCAACAGAAATGTGTGTCTGGAATGGAAAGTTGGAGATTGCAGTATTGGCAGAATTAGCCTCTTCACAAGTCTATAAGGGAAAAAAATCTGCTCTGAGATGACTCCCTCTTAGACTTGCAGAGGCAGTCTCCTCTCTCCCTCGCTGCATTTCACCTGCAAATGTCTATGTTCATATCTCCATCCATGAGAACATGAGCCTTATTGGATGAAGGTCCCTCTTTGACCTCATTTCACTTTGTCTCCTCTGTGAAGATCCAGTCTGAACATTAGGTCACATTTACAGTTGCAGGGGAAAAGGGTAAGACATCACCATATATGTTAAAGGTGGCCTCAACTCAACACATAGTAACTCCTTATTCTGTATCCTGCAGTGTCTCAATGCTAGGTGACAAGCAGAGAGCAAGAGCAAGCAATTTGCTTCAGAAAGAGGTCCTGATCCGGAGATCAGATGCCACAATTCAAAGTCTCTGTGTGTAATCCTTACTTCTGTCCTTTACATACTTTGCTTACTAAGATGAAAAACCAATAAAGATAAAAACAACAGGAAGACAGTCTTTCCATCTGCCACTGTCGGACACATAGGGGTGACATTCAAAAGTGAAGTCAGTGCCAGTGAGTGATCAGTATGTATATTAGAAGATTCCCTATTGTAGGTTAGAATGAAAATTCTTAGATCATTATTGTTCCTCTAAACGTCTGTCCCGAGGTTACTCTATAATAGCCAATTATAGCATTTGAAACAAATATGTTTCTGTAACTGCTGGAAATATTCAGAATCAGGAGAACATATACTTTCCGGAAAGATTAAATTTTGAAGTAGATGATTTTATTTTTTTAGTATTCAAAATTCACCAATGAATGGTCATAAAAGACATAAGGCTTCCTGTCCCTAATGTCTAAAGCATAGGAAAATCTTATAATGATTGTCAGGATGTGATTGTTCTGTAACTTTCAGGATGCCTTGAGGAAGTATCCATTATTATGGCAATAATAACCTTCATCTAATCATAATGATGAAAGACTACCCCCCTTCGCTTTGCTACAGGCTTAAACTGAAAAGATTGGACTCCAATATTTATTTGAGATTTAACAAGAATTTATGAGAACACTAACATAAATATCAGACCTATGACACAGAGCAACTTTTAAAATAATGTAAAAATCAAATATATATATATGTCAGACACAAGATACTAATAAGAAGTGTGACTTAATGCCTCAATGAAAAGGTATGTTATACTGACTGGGTTTCCAAAAGCTGAATGAGAACTTGGAACAAGATGAAGTATTAAGTACCTTCCATGTAGGCATATTAAAGCGGTTCACAATGGCCCAGAATGGACTATAACAAAGGTTTGTCTATTTGGGGTTAAGTCTCACAGACTACAGATCCGCAGTCCTTTGTGGACACTGGAAGCTGGGAACCAAATTCATCAGAAAAGGGGCCCATGCATGCTTTTCATCTGCCCTTATAGTACCTCAGACCATGCCCCAAATGGGCAGGTATCTAAAAGGCTATTGGCTGGCGGAGTTCTTACAACACTTCCAGTTATGGTACCTAGTGGATGCAGGAACCCCTGCCCAACATTTTTCAGACTTGCCTTCTTCCTTTGTAGTATTCACATTGATCTTTCATGGAATTGGCAAGTACTAAGAACTAGAAATAGAGACAAGAGAGCATTAACATTCAAAGAGAGCAGGTATCATAGAGGGTAACATAGGATTCAATCATAAATGAAATAAATACTATTGGACTATGTAGGAAGGCAAAACAAGTTGCTGAACAGATTGAATAATATGAAGTTACCTGGTGTTCCAGGTTTCAGAATGCAGAGCATGAGCTCTGAGTGAGGCCCTCATTCCTTCACCACATCTAATGTTGAGTGTCTCCTTGCTAGTTTGGAAATTCAGCATCTCCCAATGGCCTACATGTTAAAGACTTGGTCCAAAGTGCTATTGGGACCTCTCAGAGGAACCTTGTGGGAGGTCCTAGTCCTGGGAACACAAAGGATTGTGAGCCCCGGCGTCTTTCTTCTTCCCTTTGTTCATTATTTAACTGGTTTGGGTTCACCATGTATTCCTGCCATGATGTGCTCTCACCACTGACACAAACTATATAAATTATTGCCCAGAACCTCCAAAACTGTGAGCCAATAGCCTTGTGTGTCACTCATCTACTGTATTTACCATGATAATAGTACACTGATTAACACTCATATCTCAAAAACCAACACTACAGAAAGGCCCTGTAAGAAAGTTTCTGCCTCATAGAACTTAGAACTTAGATTATAATTAAGAAAATAGGCTATTAAACAAGCAATTAAAAACAAAGTGTTAGACACGATAACACTTAATGTTCTTGTAGAAAGTCATGATTGTAAAATTAAATTATGTGATAAAGTGTCTATGACAGAGTAGGCACTCAAAAAAAACTTTGCATTTAATAGACTAAATGGCTTCTTTTATGTGTAGATAGAATTCATAAACAGAAGAACATTGTAATAATCTCAGAAGCAAAAAAAGTTATGAAGGATCATATAACCTTGAATTGGGCATAAGATCTTTGTTCTCCATCTCTCAGGACCTTTATTTTATTTGTCCAGCCCACACCATTTTTTTCCTCTCCTAATTTTGCCATCTAAGAGAGCTCATTAAGAGATTTACCTGATCAGACTAAATGTTTCTTTCCTTAATCCATCTCATTACCCTCCCAACACCCTTGTACTGGCCTAAACATTTGAATTTCATAGCAGCATTAATGCAAATATAATCTCATCAAGGTCTAAAGATTCCTAAGAGAGCCGGGCTTGAATTACTTCATTTGAATGCATGAGATAGCAGTATTCCCTTGGATAGCTTCCCTGTTTACAATGTTTCCCTTAGTCGGAGGTGAGATCATCAGTATAAAAACCAGTGAATGCATTTTAGATCCACTAAGCCCCAGAATAAACCAGATCTATTTATTCAACTCAAGACAGGCCCAGGAAACTGCCTAGATGGAGTGGGGGAGATGGTGAACGGTGACCTGCTCACAGTTATAAACCTTCCAATAAAATCAATTCTCAGGCCCAAATGAAGGCGAACGGTGAGAAAGAGCAAAAATGATGAGAGAGATTTCCGCCAAAAGCACGGCACTAGTTGAAAAGAGTGACAGGAGAAGCCGAGACAGAGCTTGAATCCTCTCTACTCGGGTGTGAGCAGCTAAGGAGACTTGAAAAGGGAAGTTAACACATCTTCGCCTTCATTCTCCATCGGCAAATGGAAATAGCAATCCTCATCTCTGAGATACGGGGAAGGCTCAAAAAGAAGTCGAGTAGATAAATGCTTTACCCAGAAACTGAAAAATAAAGTGCAAAGAACCAGTGCATTACAGGAAATAAATAAATTCTTAGAACCATCCACATACTGCTAATAGATTCAAAACTCAGTCGGGGGAAAAATTTTGTAGAAATATGAATTAATGTAAACTTTCCCAAGAAGAAACAGGCAAAATAATGGAATAATTAATAAAGTAATTAAGTTGAAATAATATTCTAAGGTCTGCTCATATAGGCCTAAACATTCATCTAAGAACACACAAGGGATTAGGAAAGGGCTTCTTCCTTATACAAAATGGAGTAAGAAATTTGAAAAATGATGACAAGGTCCTGTCATTTATTTAGTACTGGAAGCCTGATACCTGAACTAGAATAGAATACTACAAGAAATCTCATGAAATAAAAATGCCTACACGTTCCTTTCCACAGTGTATGCAGACTGGAGTGGCACTTCCCTGAAGAACACAGAGGCTTCCACATCAAAAATCAATTTCTATAATGTTCTATATTTGCAGATCAAAGAAGAAAAAAATCTATTTCAAATGACACCAAAAAAATGGGAAAAGCAAATGTTATTTGTGATTAAAACTGCTCTTAGCTAGCTGGGAGTCAACATGGTTTTCACAGGCTGCTAAGCCGCAGCACACCAGACTCTGAACGAACACTACAGCTAATGGTGGAACACGGGAATTAAATTTAGAAACAAAACCAGTGAAGAGTACAAATTCCCACCAGTCCTGTTCAACACTGCACCAGGGATTCAACTGTTAGGAGATATTTTTACCCTTAAAATGTAAGAAGGAAAAGGAGCTAAGGATCCAGCTTCATTGCTACAGCGCTTGCGAGTCGTGATCTCTACCGCCATCTGTATCTAGTGGGTATGGTGGTACATGCCCGTCATCTCAGCACTTCAGAAGCGGAGGCAGGAGGCTCCAATGTTCATACCTACATAGCAAGTTTGAGGCCAGCCTAAGCTACATGAGACCTTATCTCAAATAAAGAAGAAGGAAAAGAGATTTTAAAAAAATCAAACTGAGCTGGAAATCAAGATAACTACGTGACTAAAGTGTTTTCTGAGCAAGCGAGAAGGCCTGAAAAATCAAGATAACTAAAGCGTTTTGTGAGGAATCGAGAAGGCCTGAAAACTGACTCCCCAGAACTCACAGGTGGATGTGACACTGCCCCCCCCCCAACAATTATGACCTCAGAAGACATAGACAATTGCTCAAGCCTAGCGTTTTGGCAGAGCCGTAGGTTTGATCGACAGACCATGCTTTAGTAAATAAGATGGAAAGCAATCAAAGAAAATTCCCAATATCTGCCTTTATCCTACACACACACACACACACACACACACACACACACACACACCTGTGCTCATAAGAATACATACACACACACACACACACACATCTCAGACACATACAAATGAGAAAAGGAAAAGACAAAGAACCCACTTTTATCAAAAAAAATACATCTGCAAATAATATAACATCTTCTAGACAGTCAATGATTAATCTATTAAAGGCTCTTCTCTAAAAATTAAAGGATGCTTAGATAATAGATCAGCTTACAAGACTCGGTAATATTTCTATATACAGACAACTTTAAAACAACAGTCAAATTATAAAATGCAATTCTTTTTTATAATAGCAATCAGAAACCCAAGGCATTTAGAATACTTCTATATGCTTAGAATTTTAATGTTAAAATCGCAAATAATTTCTGGCTGAAACCTGAAATGTGTAACAGTGTTAATGTGGATACATCCTTGCAAGTGCCAGTGAAATTACAGAGGTATGCATATGCATACATAGATGCAGACACCCACAGAGATGGATATAGAGCTAGAGAGGGATGGCAGAAATACATATAAAGAGGTACAATTAGTGAAAACATTAAATACAATGATGACATAATCATTTTCCCCAATTTATCTCTAAATTAATTGAAACTGTGATCAACATCCAATGAGGCAATTTTTGGAACTTGACCAGCTGAAATACATAATGAGTAAAAAGGCAGGAGTAGGCAGGCAGTTCTGAAGAAAGCTCACAATGAGGCTAAGCTTTCCTTACCAGATATGATCTTTTCTGTCTTAGGCTGTTATAATGAAATGCCCTAGACTGGGTTATTCATAAACAACAGACATCCACATTTCACGGTTCAGAGGCAGTAAAGTCCATGATCAAGGCATTGCAGATCTGGTGACTAGTAGGGACTCTGTGCTGGGAAGATGACACCTGCTGTTGCATCTTCACTTGGCCAAGATGGAAAGGCAGAGTTCAGGCCTCCCCGCTTCTCTGAGGACCACTGTGGTGGCCTAGTCAGCTTCTAAAGGCCTTGCCTCATCATAATTTATTGAGGAATTCTTTTGAAACACGAACTTTGGAAGAAATATGAATTATCCAAAGCATAACAGCTATTTCCCTCAAAACATTAAAGATATAGTTAAAGATGAAAAATAAAATATCACAAAGCAATAAGAGTAGGCCAACATGTTGAGAAACAATGTTAGGGACATTTCATTATTTCACTAGAAAAAAAAATGTAGTAATGTACAGTGTACAGTGTTTTAAAAGATTTCAGAGAGAAGATAGTCTTACACATTAAAAAATGAAGATAAAAACTACAAACAATAAAGAGGTGAAACTCTTTATTGAGTTTTTTTAATTTATTTATTTATTAAAGGTTTCTGTCTCTTCCCCGCTACCGCCTCCCATTTCCCTCCCCCTCCCCCAATCAAGTCCCCCTCCCTCGTCAGCCCAAAGAGCAATCAGGGTTCCCTGCCCTGTGGGAAGTCCAAGGACCACCCACCTCCATCCAGGTCTAGTAAGGTGAGCATCCAAACTGCCTAGGCTCCCACAAAGCCAGTATGTGCAGTAGGGTCAAAAACCCATTGCCATTGTTCTTGAGTTCTCAGTAGTCCTCATTGTCCACTATGTTCAGTGAGTCCGTTTTTATCCCAGGCTTTTTCAGATCCAGGCCAGCTGGTCTTGGTGAGTTCCCAATAGAACATCCCCATTGTCTCAGTGTGTGGGTGCACCCCTCGCGGTCCTGAGTTCCTTGCTCGTATTCTCTCTCCTTCTGATCCTGATTTGGACCTTGAGTTTTTCTTTTTTTAATTCAAGGTGGCTTTATGGGCACAGAAGAGTGGCAGTGTGAACAATTCTCCGGCAACATATGTAAATGTGTATTCATAGGCATGTGTGTAGGTACATACATACACAATCGTACATAATATATGTATCTATACGTATGCACATAGTGCATGTGTGTGTATGGCTTTATGAACATTATAGCACAAGTATGGAGATCAAAGGACATATTGTGGGAGTTGCTTCTCTCTTTCTAGCATGCGGGTTCTGGAGATTGAAGTCAGATCATAGAGCCTGGCAGCAAGCACACTTTCCACTAAGCCATCTTGCTGACTTGGTTTTCAGAAGTTTGAGGTAGATATTACCATGCATAGTTCTTTTGGCATTTATCCTACCTACTATTCTTGGATTTTCTTGGCTCTGGTGTTTTGGAGTCTGTTAACTTTGAAAGCAAAATGTCCACTATTGCTCTAGATGGCTCTCCTGGTTTTCAGGGGATTTTGTTTGTTTGTTTGTTTGTTTGTTTGTTTGTTTGTTTGTTTTGCTTTGTTAGGATACATTTACACAATGGAGTACTACACAGCAGAAAAAATAACAACATCTTGAATTTTGCAGGCAAATGGATGGAGCTAGAAAACATCATTTTGAGTGAAGTAACCCAGAAGAAAATTATCACATGTACCCACTCATAAGTGGTTTTTAAACATAAAGCAAAAAAAAAAACAGCCCACAAATCACAATCCCAGAGAACCTAGACAACAATGAGGGCCCTAAGAAAGACATACATAGATCTAATCTACATGGGAAGTAGAAAACAACAAGATCTCCTGAGTAAATGAGGGAGAGGCAGGGAGGGGAACAGAGAAAAATGTAGAGATCAATTAAAAAATAAAACATTAAAAAATAAACAGAATTTTTAAGCAAGATCCAGAAAAAAAAACAAAATATTGACACATGTTGTGTTACATTTGAAAATGTTTGCTCCAGGCTGGTGAGACAGGTCAGTAGGCAAAGGCATGTGCTGTAAGCCTGAAGGTGTGTGTTCATGGAACACACAATGGAAGGACAGAACTGACCTCTTCAAGTTGTCCCTGACCACCATGGTTTGAAGACACACTCAAGCACATAAATAAGTACACAATAAAAAGTACTTCAAAATTAAATGTCTGTGAAGAAAAAGGGAAAAGGAAAAGATAAACAATGACTTTAAAAAATAGAACATGTAAGTGACAAAGGTCCGATCTCCAAAATATATAAAGAACTCAAGAAACTAGACCGTAAAAGGCTAATCAACACAATTATAAAATGGGCCACTGAGCTGAACAGAGAATTCTCAACAGAAGAAGTTCAAATGGCGAAAAAAAACTTAAGGTCATGCTCAACTTCCTTAGCGATCAGGGAAATGCAAATCAAGACAACTTTAAGATACCATCTTACACTTGTCAGAATGGCTAAAATAAAAAACACCAAGGATAGCCTTTGCTGGAGAGGTTGTGGAGAAAGGGGTACCCTCATCGATTGCTCGTGGGAATGCAAACTTGTGCAACCACTTTGGAAAACAGTGTGGCGGTTTCTCAGGAAATTCGGGATCAACTTACCCCTGGACCCAGCAATACCACTCTTGGGAATATGCCCAAGAGATACCCTATCATACAACAAAAGTATATGCTCAACTATGTTCATAGAAGCATTGTTTGTAATAGCCAGAACCTGGAAACAACCTAGATGCCCCTCAATGGAAGAATGGATGAAGAAAGTATGGAATATATACATATTAGAGTACTACTCAGCAATAAAAAACAATGACTTCTTGAATTTTGCATGCAAATGGATGGAAATAGAAAACACTATCCTGAGTGAGGTAAGCCAGACCCAAAAAGAGGAACATGGGATCTACTCTCTCATATTTGGTTTCTAGCCATAAATAAAGGACATTGAGTCTATAATTCATGATCCTAGAAAAGCTAAATAAGGAGAACCCAAAGAAAAACATATAGGCATCCTCTTGAATATTAACCTTCATCTGGCGATGAAAGGAGACAGAGACAGAGACCCACATTGGAGCACCGGACTGAAATCTCAAGGTCCAAATCAGGAGCAGGAGAGAGAGAGCAAGAGCAAGG
Organism: Microtus pennsylvanicus; assembly: GCF_037038515.1. Taxonomy (NCBI): domain Eukaryota; kingdom Metazoa; phylum Chordata; class Mammalia; order Rodentia; family Cricetidae; genus Microtus; species Microtus pennsylvanicus. The sequence goes on along the minus strand of NC_134590.1, from coordinate 73,158,821 downwards.
AACTCAGGACCGTGAGGGGTGCACCCACACACTGAGACAACGGGGATGTTCTATTAGGAACTCACCAAGGCCAGCTGGCCTGGGTCTGAAAAAGCCTGGGATAAAACCGGACTCGCTGAACATAGTGGACAATGAGGACTACTGAGAACTCAAGAACAATGGCAATGGGTTTTTGACCCTACTGCACATACTGGCTTTGTGGGAGCCTAGGCAGTTTGGATGCTCACCTTACTAGACCTGGATGGAGGTGGGTGGTCCTTGGACTTCCCACAGGGCAGGGAACCCTGATTGCTCTTTGGGCTGACGAGGGAGGGGGACTTGATTGGGGGAGGGAGAAGGAAATGGGAGGCGGTGGCAGGGAGGAGGCAGAAATCTTTAATAAATAAATAAATAAATTTAAAAAAATAAAAATAAATAAAAATAAAAGGAATTATATGTTAAGTAACCAGTAAATATAAGACTTACGAATGAAGTTCTCCAAAAAATTCAAATTTCAAAAAATACGAAGTAATTCTAACATATAATCGAGAAAAGAAGAAAAGTAACTGGTTAATAAACCTGAAAAAAATGTTCAAACTCAGAGAAAACAAACTTTAAAAATAAGTACATTTATCTTAATGGCTTTAACAAAATTCTGAAAATCTGGTCACATGCTAGAGATAATATGTAGAAAGCATGCTTGAAAGAGAGTAAATTATTGCCATCATTTTGATTACCCTGCTGAAAATCTGAAATTACTTCAGCAAAAGTTGAACATAGCTTTTACATTATACATCCACTGCCAGATCTTATTCTAAAATAATGTTTGGTACATGTACAAGTTAATATCAAGAGTAACAGTAACTAAGTTAAAATTGAGAGGCCTGGACAGAGAAACCAAGACGGAGAATAAGAAATAAAAATACTCTTCAACAGGAAAAAGGTAAGTAAAATTTTGGTCTAGGCATAGAGTAATTTTAAGTAGTGATAGGTATATACACTATCCTATTAATGTAGCAAAATGGCAAAATTCATGTATGTTGTTTACAGTCACAAGCAAAGCCACACAACTCATATGTGAAGGACAGTTCCATTCCTGACTCATTGGGTCACTGAGTTCACTGAATGGAATCATTTCTTCGATCTGGTATCACTGCCCTATCTTGGGTAAATAGGTTTTAATTCATGTATCCTCAGAGAAACTCTCACAAGATTATTTTCTTATATGCATTACCTAGTATAAATAGACATAAATGACTTAACCATTGATTGTGAGACTCAAGAGGCAGAAAATGAGTTTAGGAAGAATTCAAAATGAACCGCCCAAAACAGCAGACCCACATGAAATTGGCATTCTTGTTAGCGTTCATGAATTAGACGCTGTGATGGAAACAGAACATTTGTAGGACTGAAGAAAATGATGCCCTTTCTCTCTATCTCCATAGTATCCAATTATTTTTTTTCTGCGTTAGTTTTATCATTTTTCTCGGTGCGTACCTTCCAATCATTCCATTTTCCCATCTCACTTTTCACACATTCCTTGGTTTCTTACAGACTCTTTATGCATCCTGTCTTCCCCCTACTCATCCTCTTCCTCTGCCCTCTTGTGAGCATACTGCTTTCCCTTACCCATTTCCTCGTTCGTCCAGCGTTGTACATCTTCTCTTTCTTACCTGACTGATAAAATAGAAATGAAAATGGAAAACTGAGAAGAGCAAGCGGCTCTAAAGCCTAATAGTTCACCAGAATATAGGCATACCTATGACAGACCTTCAATATGCATGCTATTATCCATTTAACTACAGAGGTTAGGGACCTAATAAAGGACTGTCTGGCAGGAGAGGATCTCTCAAGGAAAGGCAAATAGATATATGTGGCAGTTGTGTAGATTGGTCTATTTGTCAAACTCCTAATTATGGGTGAAAGGGCTGTCCCTAATGCTTTACCTGGCTCCTGGGGAACCTATTCATCATACTGGATTGTCTTGCCTAGCCTAAATACAAGAGAGGTGGTTAGTCTTGTGCAACTTGATATGTCATGCTTTGTTAATACCCATGGGTTGCCTGCCCCTTTCTGAACAGAAACAGAGAAGTGGATTGAGGGGGTGGAGGGCAGATAGGAGGATGGGAGGAGAGAAGGAAAGAAAACTTCGGTCAGGATGCAAAATAAATAAACTAAATTTTTAAGAAAGAATATGTTGTTATTGAGAGACAGGGAGAGAAGAATGGGGGGATTACATGGGGAGGGATGGAAGATAGGTGTAAGGGAGGGAATAGAAGGAGTGACAACTGACACTAAGGGTCATTTGAGAGGATATGTGACAACCACCTTGTAGAATATATACATATATTAAAGGAATCTAAATGGAGTCAGCAGTAATGGGGAGAGTATGCCCCAACTAGATACCTTGAATCACCAATTAAACCTCCAGTGCCATGACTCAATGAGACTCTACTGGAAAAAACTAAATCTTCCTTTGCCTGTGGTAATCCGTTGCAGGATTAGCTTCTTGATTAGGAATGTGTTAAATTTTGTGTAGTCACTGGCCAAAAAGGCCCCATTGTGCATGTCCACTCCCATTATAGGTTATCCCCAAGGCAATGCATTGGTTGCTCACCGCAAACTAAGGTCAGAATCTCATTACACACAGAGAAGTCGAGCTGACACCTAACTAGATGCTTCACTTCTACTGATAACCATTCATGGTACTGAAAAGGAGATACTCTGCACACTATCAGAGGAGAAGGGTAATCATCAGTCCGACTGCAAACTCTGCAACCTGCAACCTGACTGCAGGACATGCTGAGTAGTAGTGATACAACCATTGTGAGAGAAACCAACCACTCTGAGACTGGATTCACAGCCCTCTTCATGAGTTGGAACTCATTCCTGACACTACAAGAATGGCCAAAATCCTGAGACTGGATAAGCCATGGACCTAGGAGAAAACCAAATACTATTGTTCTGAAGCTAAAGAAACATAGCAATAAAATGATTCCTGAAAACATTCTGCTATACTCGTAGACCAAATCTTTGTTCAACCATCACCAGAGAAGCTAATTTTTGTAGTATATGGGAACTAAAAGAAGGACCCACAACCGGACAGTGTGCAGTGAGTGAGTGTCTTTGGAACAATCAGTCTTAAACAGGACCTCTTCAAATTAATCCCCTCCCCCACAAGTCTCAGGAAACTTTGGAGATGAAGGAACAGAAAGACTGTAGGAGTCAAATGAGGACAGGTGACTCCAAAGGAACAGTGTCTTCAAGGATTGATACACATACGAATTCACAAAGACTGTGTGCGGCAACATGCACAGGTCTAAGCCATGTGAGATTCCAGCACTCAGAAGGGGAAGTGGACATTGGCTCCTACTCCTAATCAAGAAGCCATCTGCAATGGATTACCACGGGCAAAGGAAAACTTAGTTTTCTCCAATAAAGCCTCATTAAGTACATTAACCACGCTTAAGGCAGGTCCCATGCTCAGGCCAACACAAAATGAACTCAGTGATATTTTTTTTAAAACAATTATGATGAAAAATATTCGCAGTAATTTGACAGAAATTTCCTATTAATCAAAACCTGGATAAGAGTCTGGAGCCTTCACAATAACATTTTAGAAGTTAGACATTTTAATTAAACAATGGGGACGGCTAGAGCCTGCCATCCTTGCTGTCTGGGCCACAGCAGCCTCCAGAAACCATGGAGAAAATATGTAGTTAGAACCCCTACCAGAAGCCAGAGCCTTCGAACAATTAAGTGATCCTTCCTGGCTGTCTGGGCCTGGGTTTCACCCGCCCACCCCTGGGTAGCAGGTGGTAATCTGAGGCCTCTAGTGGTTCTGAGCAGCAAATTAAAACCCCCACATAGGCATCAATGCCAATGTCGGGGTAGTTTTCGATGAGCCTTGACCTTCGAGGCAATTTTTAATAAAAGAGATTTTATCAAACTCTTTTCCATGATGACTCATTCTAAACCAGAGGAAATTAAATGAACAAGGAAGGCAAAAAGTTGCCATGTATTCACTCTGAATTTCCTTTAGAAAAATAAGACTGAACGGCACAATTACAAGTTATGGTCCCACACAGTAAGCCAGTGAAAAGTCAAGACATGTACATTATATATACGTTTTTTCTTTTTTTTTTTTCACTGAAGCTTGGGTAGAAGACAGGTTCATTATCAAGGGAAGTGTGTGCCTGTTAGAAAATACAAGAGTCACTCAAAATTCTTTGGGCAGCGTTTGGGACTCTGGACTTTGAGAGAATCTGCTGCAAAGCTCAAAATGCTGTTGCTGTGTACAAACTTCTGTTTGTCTGGAGCCTTTCTAGCCTAGTCAGTATAAAAACAAACTTTCTTGTTTGGGAAAATAACTAGAAATTGGAGGATGAGAAAGAGTGAGATTTTGAGAGAATGACAACCACCACAATACAAGAAAGGGATGACGTAGGAGGCACGATAAGGAAGTGCTTAAAAGAAATACAATGAAGGCAGGAGAAAAGCCAGCCTCAGATGGACTTCCTGTCTTGACCCTTAATAGCCAGACCACTTATAATATATTTTTATATTTGCTCATTTCTTTTTAGCAAAGTTATATGTTTGTGCACACATACATATGTGGATTGCATACATAGTATGTACGTACGTGCATGCATGTGTGTGTTCTACGTGTATGTTGAGGACCTATCTCTCCAATATTTCATTAACATGATACACCTTTGTCAAATGCTAACATGGTGTGCTTTTAGCATGTCTCTCAGTACAGTTATGTCAAAACCTGTAGCCAACTCAATCCATAGCTTACCTACAATACATTATTAGTTAATATCAAACAATAATGCATGAATATGCTTGTTCCAACAACTTTGTTTTTTCTAGGGGCAAGTAATCATGTCTCCTAAACTACTCAGTTATCTAAAAGTCAGGAATAAAGCCTATGCCAGAGATTGTCCCCTCATTGACCTGGATATGAGAATGCTACCTCCAGAACTAACTTCTGTTATTCATTAGACACTATTTAATGTCTTGTTAGTGTTTCCCACTCAGAGTTATACTGACTTCACAGAAGTGTCAGAGTCCACTTTGCCAAACACCCAGAAACATGGCTTGGGACTGAGTCCTGAGGAGAAGCTGTAAAGATGTTGGGGTCTGTGCCAGGCAAAGTTCAAGTTGTCTTGCAGAGGGTGTTTCTATAAATGGGGACATTAGAGACTCTGCTGTCTGCCCCAAAACAAAGTAAGAACTATAGAGAAACCTCTGTGATCTCAGAGAATATATCATTAATCATTACCAGACTGGGTAGAAATATGCATGAAAAGGGCCGTCCTGGTGAATCTCAGACAGACATGAGAAGCACACTGAGGACACACAATACTGTTAAAATGTCAGCAAGCTTTGCTTGTGCCATTTCCTGGTGCCTGGTGGTAGGCAGAAATAAAACTGAGCATGGGGCTAAGGAGATTTCTAAGAAAGGCATTGAAACAGCAGCCTAAGTCAGTCTTGAAATTTATAGTAAAAGGGAGAAGAAAGAGATACATTAAAGGAATTATTAATAAAAATACGAATCAAAATTATTGATTTTTCAAACTCTCAGACTACTTGTCCTATAAAAAATAAGGAAACTTATTCTGAGAAAAGACTAGGTTATATAGCTGAGTGGCCATTTGATATGCACTTTGCTATGTGTATTAGTCAGGGTTCTCGAAAGGAAAAGAACTTATAGAATTAATACCTATATATGAAGCTATGAACATATGTAGTAATATGAGCAGCGGGGCTGCGTCCCCAGCACCCCGACCGCCTGCCCGGCTAGCTTATGCCCCGAAATAATTACACAGACACTGTATTCTTTTAATCACTGCTTGGCCCTTAGCTGTAGCCCTTACTGGCTAATTCTGATATCCAAATCAACCCATCTCTAATAATCTGTGAGCACCGGTCTTACCAGGAAGATTCTAGGTCGGAGCTTCATCACGTGTGTCTGCCTGGGACCGGGGCCTGGCGTCTCTGCTGAGGCGTCTGCTCCCGAGAGGAGAGCTGTAGGGTCTGACCTCACTTCCTCTTCCTCCCAGAGTTCTGTTCTGTTTACTCCTCCCACCTATCTCCTAACCAAGGAGAGCCAAGCAGTTTCTTTTAATTTAACCAATGACCTTCGTCCATCATTTCCCCTTTTTCGGTTTAAACAAAAAAAGGCTTTAACTTTAACATAGCAAAATTACATATAACAAAACAGTTATCAAGTAAAAGTTACATCAGAAACATTTATACATATAACAAAATTGACCGTAAATCTCTATCAATAAAGCAAAATCTATACTAATGCAAATTATTCATTTCTATATCATATCCCCCTTTAAATGTAACAGAACATTTATAAACCATATTTGAGAACATGGGCGCAGTTTTTTCTCTCCAAACTGCTTCCTGCTGAATGGGGGCGTCGTTAATTAGGTCTTTCATGGTATAACCTGTGTGCCAGGGTCATCACAGTTGGCAGTTGAGCAAAGCAATTTTCTGAAGATGTTCACAGCAACCCCTCAGGGGGACGTGGTCCATCATACCAAATCAGAATAGAAGAAATGAACAGGGTCTCATCCTCTGTGAAAACAAAAGAAGACTCTCTCCAAAGCATCATATCCTTAGACCCAAATTCTGAAATCGTAATACCCTTATATCCATTCTGGTTTAGCTTGGCAGCCCATGTAATGAAATGTCTCTCTGTACTTAGCTCCTTCACAGTCAAAAAATTTAAAGAAAACACAATGTACATAATCCAGACTCTCTGTGAATTTTTCATTTTTACGCGGCTTATTTTTCTTTATTTCTTTTAATCTCTTAACTATCTGTACTCTGTCTCTTTAAAGACTTTACTTTTTTTTAAAAACCATTAACTTTATTCTCTATATTCTTTTTCTCCTCTCTCCCAAGCCTACGTACATTCATCCAACAGTGTGACTCATTTAGTGGTCTGAATCTGTCCTATTGTGAATCTACAATTTTTTACTATCCAGGAGCACTTTTGATTTATGCCTTTAAATCACTAGACGCTTAAGAATCTAAGCTGTGACATTCCTAGGTTAACTTTTTGCTTTTTGAGCGTACATCTGTAGACCAGGCTGTCTTTGAACTCTCAGAGATCCGCCTGTCCCTGCCTCCCAGGCATTGGGATTAAAGGTGTTTGCTACTACACCTTGAACTCACAGAGATCTGTTCGTCTCTGCCTTCTAGGCACTGGGATTAAAGGCGTGTGCTACCACACCTTGAAGTCACAGAGGTTTACTTTAAGAATTTTAACTTTTAGTCTGCATATATTTTTAACACACAGTAAACCATTTAGAAATTTTCATTGTCTTTGAATCTCTCTTTACTGTATATCTCTCTTTTTCTGACCACATGAGTCCTTAATTTAGCAAGCAATATCAGTAGAATTAAAGCCATGGCTTTGCCAGCTAGATCCAGTCCATTCCTTAGCTTTCCAGCCTCATGGCTGAGGTACTGGCTGTAGCCATGTTTACGGCCACACCTCTATGGCGTTTCAAGGTCCCTGCCCGCCAGCGAGCTACAACAGACAACACTCAAGTCCTCTCTCGGTAGCCGGCCCTCCTGCCTCAAACAGTCAGAGTTTGCCCTGGCAGGATGGCCCAGAAAGCAGGCATTTTTAAACACGCAGTTTTTTTTCCTGCTATGGCTGAAAACCGAAAAGCATGCGTTCAGCTTTTAGTCAACACCGTTTAAGTGTTTCGTGGCAGGACCTCTTAATGAGCTGCAGGCTTTGCAGCTAAAGCTGAGTCAGGAAGCCTCTCTTAGATGAGGCTCTTGCTTGCCTCTGGCAAGCAGAGTAGACCCAAGAGATTGCCACAAGAAACATGCTTTACTCTATTCTTTTCCAAGCTTTCTCAGGCTTTTTGTGGACTCAGTTAGCCACACGTCTGGGCGTCATTTGTAGTAATATGAGCGGCGGGGCTGCGTCCCCAGCACCCCGACCGCCTGCCCGGCTAGCTTATGCCCCGAAATAATTACACAGACACTGTATTCTTTTAATCACTGCTTGGCCCTTAGCTGTAGCCCTTACTGGCTAATTCTGATATCCAAATCAACCCATCTCTAATAATCTGTGAGCACCGGTCTTACCGGGAAGATTCTAGGTCGGAGCTTCATCACGTGTGTCTGCCTGGGACCGGGGCCTGGCATCTCTGCTGAGGCGTCTGCTCCCGAGAGGAGAGCTGTAGGGTCTGACCTCACTTCCTCTTCCTCCCAGAGTTCTGTTCTGTTTACTCCTCCCACCTATCTCCTAACCAAGGAGAGCCAAGCAGTTTCTTTTAATTTAACCAATGACCTTCCTCCATCAAACATATATGTGTGCGTTCTTATATGAATATAACTTATGTATATATCAAATACATTGCATGTATTTATTTGTATATGTGCATATATATACGTATATACACGAATATATACATATATGTGTGTATATGTGTGTACATATACATATATACATAATATATGGAATTGATCAGAGTGGCTTGCAGGCTGTGGTCCAGCTAGTTCAACAATGGCTATACCAATGGAAGTTTCAAGAATCAAGTAGTAGTTCAGTCCACATGAGTAGATGTCTCAGTCGGCTTTCAATATACACTGAAATCCTGAAGATTTAGGTTCTAATAACAGTGAAGGGATGGACTTGCAGAGATCATGAAAGCAAGCAGGCAAAGACAGAGAACAAGCCTCCATCTGTTGCATCCTTTACATAAACTACCAGCAAAAGGTGTGGCTTAGATTAAAGGTGAATCCCCCACCTCAACGATGTGGATTAAAAGTAGATATTCTCACTTCATATATTTGATTATAAAAATAAATCCCTCACAGATGTACCCAGGCACTTGGGTTTTAGTTAATTCCAGATGAAGTCAAGTCGACAACCAAGAATAGTCATCAACCAGGTATGTGAACCATAGTTTAAACAAGCAAGCATCTCAGGAGAAGTCCAGAAGAGACACTGGATTATACCCCATTGCCAACTGGAGTGAAATTAGGCAGATAAAATACAGAGAATGGAAAAATACTGTCATATCTCTAGCCTTCACGAGATAAAATGAGCTATCCTGATGTGAACAGGTATTCTCCTTCAAAACTGTGAATGACCAAATAAATGGAGGTTCAGGAGAGCCTCAGAGCCACCTGGACCCGGCAGTACTAGTCCCACCTTCTCTGTTTTAAACCATAGAGTCTTTACAAATCAGGTATGCAACTATGCAACACGGGGACTGGGACGGGAGCAAGACCACCCTGCAAATCAATTCGGGTAATATCGCCACCCGGTGGGCCTGGTGCATAAAGCAGCAAGCCAGAAAGGAAGATCTGGCCTGGCCTTTAAGACCTGTTTGGATTCTTCCCTAACTTTGCGTTTGTCTGGAGATGTCACTCCTCCCTTCTTCCACTGTCTCCCTTCTGGAGCTGGAGTATCCTTTATCTGCCTGTCTCGTGATTGTTTGGGGAGCATGTAACGGACCTGGTTTCATGGGTTTACAACAGTAATGAAATTTGTTTTTGTAATGAATTGTACCTAGAGTTTCAAACTTACTTAGCATTTGGAAGATTTTCAGTTTGAGAATCAATGCTAGAAAGAGGTAAGATTTTGGGAGCTGTAAAGTATTTTATGTGCAAATAGAAATAAGTATTTGGGCAGGCTAGGAGCATGGTGTATAAACTTTTTGTGACCCAAATCAATTTGTTAAGCTTAAACCCCAATGTGGTTGTGCCTTCATACACGCATGCCCTGTGTGACCAGGCCCTAGATAAACAGTGGCCTGAGTCCTTCCCTTGATGTTTCAAGATTACATCATTTTCTATTTTTCAAAGCATTGTTTTATTTAATGTGGTCTCAAAGTATACAGAGTCTTCTACTAGTATGGCAAGTAAGAGTCATGTAGAGTGATTGACCTGGAAACAAAATTAAAAGTGATATGTGGCTATAAAATCAGAACTAATTATTGCTCACTACCAGGCACACCCCCATTTCAGCCTAGCAACTATCTTAATTAAAGATGAGGGGAAAAGGAACAAGAGCTGCTAAAGATTCGTTTCACTGAAGGAAAGTTGGTGCCTATATCAGATATGGGAACTTTACTGATCTGGATTGAAAATGAGACACAGAAGAAGGTCCAGTCAATGTAAGTACATTCTGTGATGTTCACCTAACAGTGAAATGATCTAACAGTGCTTCCACACAACACATCCCATTACTACATTTGGAAGAAAAAAGTAATTCACGAAAAGTGGGACAATAGGGATGGGGCCCTGATTCTACAGGTTAGTGTCCATATAGAAGAAACCACTAGAGTGTTCTCTCTTTTTCTGATTGCACACACCATAAAGAAAGGCAATGTGTAGACAAGCTAGATGGCAGCCAGCCAGTCGTTGACACAGCAACACCTGTATCATTAAATCCGGTCTGCTCAGGAAAGGGAGCTTGGGCCAGACACTAATTCTGCTTGGCCTTCTTCCAAAGACCAGAACAATGAGAAAATAAGCCAGCGTCATTTCAGCTACCCTGTCTATGGTACTTTATTTTGTAGTTCTGATTTAATAATCTCATCACCATATGGGTTTACATTTATAAATAAATTCCAAATTCTTCATATCAGGGCTACCTTTACAACAGCAATTACGTTTTATCACTTCATAAACTGATTGACAGAGCAAACTTTTGTGAGTGTATAGAGACTACCATAGCCCCTACCTATTTCTTTGGAGTCTATAACATGCTTGTATTCTTCCAGGATCTAGAAACTTACTAAGAAAATGTGAAAGCTAAAATTTTGGACATGCACATACCTTAATCAATTCCCATGTTAACATTAATATCAAAGTTGGATCTAAGATTCTAATTGGGAAGTCATTTTTTTCATAATGCTACAGCGCTTTTTCTCGGTATTTTCAGTACATGATTCCATGGAGGCAATCCTTTGCAGACAGTTAACTCCTGTGCTCTTTCAAAGTCAGAGTGAGGACTCCCCCAGGTTCCTCAAAATAGGGGAAGGGTGCCAGAAGTATTAAATACCTACCACACAGCATCCTTAAGAAAAGTTCTATCACTTCAACCTCTGCTTTCCATCTCTATTTTTCTAAAAGTTCATTTCTTCCAGTGCCTGAGTGCTAAGCTGTAAAACTGAATCAGCTTGAGGCTGGACCTCCCAGACTGTGGACTGAAAGGCATTGTTTTTTTATTCTATATGCCACAAATCTTGTCTTCACATTCATTCTCTTACCGTGTGAAAAGAGACCCTTCTAACATCAATTTACCATCACTATGGTCATCATTCAGGAAAAAGTTGGTCAACCCATAGACTATTCACTGCTCAGGATCCAATTACTGCACATGTGCCCATACTCAAGTTATTTCCTTCCTGTGGTGCATTTTATTTCTAAAATAGAGTAATGATAATATTAAATTATATGTGGGCATTTTGAAGACTGGGTAGGTAACACAATGATCATAAAAACGGTGACATAACCACAGACATTGTGTCCCAAGCATGGGTAAAACCTGTCATACTCAGTAGGTAAAGAAAATCTGCAGAAAGCATATTTCTTTTTTCAGAATGAAGGTCCCTTTTGTCCCTCAGGAGGAAGGGTATTTTATGTTATTTACTTACTGATTTGATGTATTGTGGGAGACTTGGGGCATTTAAATAGAGGAACAAGTTTTAAAACATCCAGCTCATCTGTATATTATCTGTACCTAAAGACCAGCAAGTGCTTTACTTTTGATGTGGGTGGAAGCCTTGATGTATCCAGCTACCAAAAATTGGCATATGGAAGTTTATGTGCCCTGTCCATGACTGCTTGCTTAACACATATTTTGTGTCACTACTAAACACTATTAAGAAGTAGCATGGTATCAAAGACAAGAGGGTGGTTTTGATAACAGAATCTTCATCCAAATACTGTGTTCACTATTTACCAGCTGGGTAAACCTCAATAAGCTATTTATCTGTCTATAACTCCACAATTGATCATAAAAGATAATACCATGTGTTATAGGAAATAAACTGTAAAGTACTTATAGTTAAGGGCATAAGCCACAGTAAGACTTTGGTTTAATGACTATGAATAGACTCCTAATAGCTTGTCAATTTTCCATTCATAATCATAATTTTATCTTCTCTAGGAGTCTCATATTGTACCATTAGAGAGCTCCAGAAGACACACACACACATACACCCTTGGTGTTTGAAGGGAAAGCCCAGCACTTCAGTGGAGAAACAGTCCTCCTCTAAGCTTGCTAACATGTGGGAAGGCTGACAGAGACAAATGTGAAGAGCATCTTGGTGAATGCTGCACTGGATGGGAATGTGGCAGGACCGATGGGATCTGGGGAAGGTGTTTAAGTTTGTCTGTACCATATAAGCGAGTTCAGAAAGTTGAGAGTGTAGGTAGAGAATTGCACGAATGAGGGAGATTCCAAAAGATCACTGCCTGAAGAGATACTGAGAAATGTCCATGAGCATAATTGTGACAAATGAGGTGGAGATTAAGGGTGAGCAGAGAGAAACACGTGGCACACTAAGAAAAATTCAGGAAACAATCCATCACAAAAGCAGTGGACCAAGCCTAATGCCAAGAGCATGCTAGTGCAGGAGCTGTTCAAAATGTCCCTCTATCAGAATTCAGTGACAGTGGGCTTGTCACAAAGTCAGCTTTCTGCTGACCGCACTGCCCCTGATTTGTTTTCCCTCCATCCCTATGCCAAGACTTGATGTCCTAACCCCTGTCCCTGCAGCCTCACCCTCCTGAGCTGGGAATAAGCCTGAGCTCTGAGTCCTCTCTTCTTCCTGCTGCCATAGCTGTGACCTTTTAGTCCCTTGCTTTTGTGACAAAAGAGTGCTGGGCCCTGCTTTGCCTTGTGGATTTCCACTTCAGTATTATTTTCTGATTTTTATTTTTAAAATGATACATTGTCATTGTTGAAAATCTGAAAACTGTAGAGAAACGCAAAGTGGAAATGCATAAATCACTTCCAGAGAGCCATAGTTTATGCTATCTTTGTAAAAATAATATATGAACTGATAGAAAAAATGTATTTATTCTATATGTACTTGCTGTATAATAAACATTTTCTTGTTCTTACTTTTCATCTACTTCATCTACAGAGTTTATGTAGATGACTGTGAATTCTGGGTTTTTGTATCCATCCAAGATGTTCTTAATGATTTTCATCAATATAAATGATACTGAAAATATCCCCTGGTCTCTGATGCAAGCATTTCCTGAGGTTTTCCTCAGCATCCTATGTCACAGTTCTAAAAAAAAGTAAGTTAATGTCCTCTGCTTTAAGAAAACCAAGCATATCATTAGAAATATTTTTATAAAATCATTTTGAGAGAGTGCTGTTTTTGTTTTAAAGACCTTTGTAAGGAAGTAAATGTCCTATCCAAAGTGGTGAAATCAGTAGCAACTGAGGAATTGCATTTCTTTCCCTCTTACCTGTATCTTCCAGCTGCCCAGGAAAACATAGGGAAAGTGAGTCTACACCGATAAAAGAGCAAAGCTAACTGAGGACCAAGCATCCCATTAAGCCTTCCTCATTAGTCAATAATGAGACTGGGGTTCCGAGGAAGCACATTGCATCTCTAAGGCTTCCTTGCCTCAAGTGAACAGGGATAGAGCCCCAAGCAATGACTAGCTACCAGGGCCTTTCTAGTCCTCTGTCTCACAAATCTGAAAAATGGACTTCATGGTCCATGGGAGGGTGAGTCTGAGAAAGGATTGTATGTGAGAACTTAATAAAGGTTCCTATACAGCAAGAGCAGATCTAGGAAAGGTTTGCTGTCAAGGGTCTCCCTCTAGGGACTAATCCAGTGTTACTGAGCTGAGGAATTCGAGGGAGGGTGGTGAGCTGGTCAGTCCTGTTTTCCTGTTCACCGAGTATTAATGTACCTTTCCTGGTTTGTGGCTTTTCAGGCACTCTCTGATGAAGCATACCTCTTAGGTGGCTCTTTTCGCTAGAGTTGCTCTATAATTGGAGAAGAAGAAAAGAAACAAGGCAATGGTCCAGCATTTCTGGTATTTCTGGCCCCCAGCAAGGAAAAGGCTGCCAAGAGAACTAAGGATATCACCTGCATCTGACCAAAAGGATAATAGTTTGCAAGGGTAAGTGGCAGGATTATTGGCTCTTTTAGGTACCCACCCCAAATTGAGTGACAAGTTTTTTTTTTCTCCTGTACTTATCAATAGGAAAGAGACACTCAAGAAGAAAGCGAAAGGCATCCAAGAAGATGGTGGCAGCTCCTCAAAGAGGAGTTGCAAGTCAACGTGCCAAGACCTTTGCCAATCTGTGTGTGCAGGTAGGCTGTGTGATCCTTTCTAAAGTCTCTAGGATTGAAATATGTTCTAAGGACCATCTTCCCGTCCATATGATTGACAGGCCCATTGGGTTAGCACAAAACTATAATGTGTCTTTCTCCTTTACCAGCAAGCATCCATAGATAGTGATCTTAGGACCTTTTGGGGCAGTTTAAAGTCTCCATCCAGACCAGAGATACAACTCAGATCCTATTGTTTTGTCTAAAATTCATATAACTGAATAGGATTAAATTAAATAAAGAGAAAAAGAAATAAATTTTTAAAATAGCCATGATTGACAGGAAGAAGTGGCCTTGCTTTAATGAGCATGAACAAAGTCCTGTGCCTTCCTCACTTTCATATGGTATTTTAAGTCTTCAGGAAGCGCATTTATGCATCTCCCCCTATTTCATATTCTAAGAACGGGCATATTGTTATGCTTTCTATCTCTTTAAAATTAATGTGTTAGCCAGAACAGAAGAGGCCCTGTCTAAATTTGATCATGAGAGATAATGATCTTCAAGACTGCTCATTTCTAGCTTGCTGTTTAACATTTAGACCCAAATGCCCTGTACGAAATCTTATTTTTCCACAACGCTGGTTTTGTCACACAACATTTGTTAACTCACTTTTTTAAAAAGCCCTCAGAATGAGCAGTTTGTGAACTAAGTTTACTAAAGCCACTGCAGAGGCCGATGGGCCAGGAATAAGTCAAAAGGATTGACTCGGAGGACGAAATGAGAAGAAAATATTGACAGAATCTGTTGTTCTGATCTCTGGCCTTCTTATGTGGGGAACTGACCAGAAACGGGTGTTGTTAGGGCTATAAAAATGGTTTAATAAGTTGTTATTCTTGCAGAGCACCAGGTTTGGTTCCTAGCACCCAAGTCAACTCACAACCACCTGAATTCTAGCTCCAAGGGATCTGACATCCTCTTCTGGCCTCCACAGGTTTGCACAGACACATGTGCACACAGACACACACACACTTTTTAAAGTGGTATAGTAATTTAGGATGTAGGGTGAGAAGCCCTGTGAGATGAGGGAACATTTCAAACTTGTTCTCTAAATAAACTATCATTTGGTAAGTAAAATGTTTGCCAGGAGAGGCTGAGAGAAGAGCTATTTGACCAAAGGAATAAATTATTTTCCTATAACACATGATTCACAGGAATTTTTCAAGATGAACATCAACTACTTGACGATTGGTTTGCATACTGCAATGGTTAATCCTCACTGTCCATTGGAATGTACTGTAGAATCACCTGGGAGAATAAGCTCTGAGTTTAACACAGGAGAGAGCACCCACCTGAAATATGGACAGATGGATGAAGAGAAACAAGATAGGACAGCCCACTAAACGCCAGAACTCCTCTCTCTGCAGTCCAGCTGTATATATAGTATGACCAGCAACTTCATGCTCCACTCATCATTTCATCTCTACCATATAGACTGGAGAGCTCCAAGCCAGAAGTTAAAGTAAGCCCCTCTTCCATAAAACTGCTTCACGCACTTGGTCACAGCAGTGAGACTGTAGACTAGACAGCAAGAGTCTATGGTAAGAACCAGCTCACTATGAAGACACGATGTGGTGATGCAGGTTATCATTCATGACATTTCGACTGTGAGAACTTCTCTAGATATTTCAGTCTACAACATGCCTTCTCATTTTCCATGTACTCCAAGAGAACTTAGGAAGTAGCAGGTTTTATTTACATACAGTTTTGCCAAACGGGGTAGGCAGTTCATAAGGACTCCAAAGGATTCTAATTTCTCCCCCACCCGTTTCTGTGGCTGTGTTACTGTAGCAATGATGCTCAATTAAGAAAAATCTCTGTCCAGCAAAAAGAATACAGTTTCAGTCCTCTAAGGTCTAGGTGGAGACTGACAATCACCTGATCAAGAACCAACGCCTCGGCAGGCAAAATCACCTTAAATCTTGCTAAAGAGTTAAGTGAAATCATTTTTTTCTTTAATGGGATCCTTTTACTGAATTAGTGAGAAAAGCACAACTTTTGTTGTTCTTTCCACCTCTGCTCCCAGCATGCTTTTCCTGACACTCTGGGCTTCCTTACTCTTACTCTAAGCCCCCATCCCCTCCCCCATTATGAGGCAGCTTGTCCTTCATGCTCCTGATATCCATGTTGGCTTAAATGCAATGGATTGTTTTTCCCTTCTCTCTTCCATTCTCCTCCCACGGGTTGATATTGAGATTACAGCTTGTCAGTTCTGGGCTGTTTATTTTAAGCTCTAATAAAATGCTTTCAAACTCCTGTTTTAGTCCATTCTTAAGTGATTTTATTAATGAGTCCAAGAATGAATCCTAAAGGGAGGCCTTGATTACCCTAGAACCATGCAGCAAACCAAATAGGATCCAGTCCCCATCTCAAACCCCAGTAATAGCAGCCTTACAAGTCATAGTTCATAAACAAAATCCAGAAGTTATGTGGACTTTGCTGACAGATAATTTAAGCAGGCTTTTCCTGTAGGGAAGCCCCTCCGGTTGTCTCTGCAGTCTCTGTTCTCAGCGGGTTGCCCTTACCCTCATCACAGAGGGTCTGCTACATATATAAGACCTATACAGTCACAGAGACAGTTTTGGGTTCAATTTAATGCCTGAGAAAACTGGAGCAGACATCTAGGACCTTATGTTCAGAAAGGAAAAGGCATCTTACGGTCTCTGTGATAGTGGGTGTAGAGCCCTCCTCATTCTGTCCTGGAAGAGGGCTTTGATTCCAGGGTCCTTTGATAGATGTAGAGGGGAGGTGTGTATCTTTTCTTTGGAGGTCATCTTCAAGTTCTGATTTCATCGCCCCTGTTTGAATGCATGAGATTCACCTCTGACTAAAGAGTCTGTCACAGATACCTGAGAGCAGTCATAATAGTCAGGGATTGCTAAATAGAAATTACAGAAGTACATTGTATGGGACTAAGCTTCCATACTTGCCACACCAGCTTAAACTAAAAATCAAAATGGAGTCACTCATGCTGAAGTTCCACATCACCGAGCTGAAACTAAGCTGTTTATCTACCCTTACCAGAAATCAGGATTAGAGAGATAACAGCCACAGTTCCCAAAGAGGCCAGTTTCAATCGACATGGTAATAAGTTTCCCTCTGCCTTAATCCTTACACACACACACACACACACACACACACACACACCACAACTTGTTAACCAATCCATTATTTTTCTATTCTTTCTTCCTGGCCCTGCCTCGCACAGAAAGTAACTTTGAAGTGGCTGATCTGTTTGCGTTTAACTCTTTCTGTCAATAAACCCAACCTGGTCTGCTTAGTTCATTGAAGCATTTACTCTACTTTATAAAATAAAGACATGCAAAATTCTAGAATCTTAAATAAAACCAATTAAGATCTTTAGACTAAATTGTGCTGATTTTGTTTTAGACAATGCCATAGCATCTGGTAACATTTCAGCTTAGAGAAAATTGTTTTTAATCACAGTTTCTGAAGATGATAAAGCATGAGAAGATACCTGCCTAGGGCTGAGATGCTGGTGACAGTTATTCAGCTCTTGAGGTCAGGTGGGGATCATCATGGCCAGGCTACACTTCATCATCCTTAGTCTAACCCCCATCATTGAAGCTTCACTAATGAAATGAACACTGATTAGATGTCCACTAAATTGGTAAGTGATAAGCCAAAACACTGTGATAAGTCTTAAGGGGCTTAGCATTTAGTAAAAAGTACACAACAATTTATAACTAACTATTTTGTGAAGTAGCAATAGAAATGTCTCACAAAAAGATGGCATTCCATCCAGGCCACAAAGAATGACAGATTTTTGCTGGTGAAGGACATTCAGTAAAAGCAAATGCAAGAGACTTGAAAACCTGCCATTTTATGAGATCACTGATAATCAGGAGGACTTTCTGGTCAGGAACATATCTAGGTGAAGGATAAGGGAGAGCTCTGGCCTGCCTCTGGATTGAAGATGCTAAGGTGTATCTTCAAGAAATCAGAAACAGTATTGACATCAGGCATTTCTAACTCTAAATTACTACATATTGCATAAAACTTGCTTTTCAGTCTTATATATGCCCAGGAGATTCCCTTTTACAAGCAACTTTTAGCTTCTCTTAAAAGGAGAATAATGATTCCAGTCAGTCCCTGAGTAGATTCAGCAACTGTACCATCCATCAGGTACCACCATCTAGCACAGACTGCTAAATGACTTATACCATAGTATACAAAGGGAGCTACCCCATATATTTATAAGAATAAATTGAGATGATGAGGCTAGATTATATCGAGGAAACGAGAAACAAGATCTTATTCTTAATCCCAAAGATAAAGCACCAACCTAAATCATCATTACCAAATTAGTTAAAGCAAGCAACGAAAGCAAGCTTTTTTATTTGTGTACATTATCTGCCTCCCCTAAGTCAAGGTTCAAAAGGTCAGAATTGGACATGAGGAAGACAAGAGTTTCATGGCTCAGGGGTAGAGGATTACCAAATGGGGGATTTGGCAGGCAAAATAGGTGGAGTTGCAGGAACAGAACACAAGCATAGCAAGTTCATTATAATGACCTCCTACAACAAAGACATGATTGCAAGTGGTCATAGCAAGGTAATAATAAGAACCTTTTGAAACAAAAACATGATTGTCAAGTAGTCACAAAGTAGTCATAACAACAGGTGGTCATAATAACAGGTGACCATAGCGATCTTTTGACACAAAGGTATGTTGATAGAGGTTTCTGTCCCACCCGGTCCCATAGTTGTACAGTCCCAAAGAAACACACAGAGGGCTACATTAATTATAAAATGAGTTGGCCTAGTAGCTTAGGCTTTCTTATTAACTAACTCTTACATCTTACATTAACCCACAATTCTTGTCTGGATTAGCCACATGGCTCGGTACCTTTTATCAGTGAGGCATCTTGCTTCCTTTTAGTCTGGGTGACAACTGCAGCCTGGCCCTTTCCTCTTCCCAGAATTCTCCTGTTCTGGTTGCCTCACCTATACTTCCTGCCTGACTGCTGGCCAATAAACATTTTATCAAAGCAATACAAGTGCAAAATCTTTACAGAGTACAAAACCATTGTCCCATAGCAAAGGCGCATATGCTGTTTCCCTAAACAGGCAGTACAGAGCCATTTGTAGCTAAAGTTACAGGTGGAACACAGCCCAATCCTTGATAAGCAGATTTAATCAGAAATGAACCCAATTTGTCTTTACTATAATATGGCTTTCAAGCCTAAAATGGAGGCAGGTTGTTTCATCGCTTATCAGACACTCCAGACTCAGGAAAAATCCTGTAACTTCTTTGCCTGAGTACTATACAGTGATGATGTATACTATACAATGATGGTGACCTAGCACTGTGATGGTGTGGCCCCAAAATAAATTATGATCTGATAACTTGCATGTTCATGAAGGACCAGTAAGCAGAGAACTTCTCCACTACCCCTGCCTTTACCTCTATTTCCAAGCTAGTCATGATTATATGGCAAACTGTTGTCATGGTCTCTACAGAGAAGTTTGTGAAATTACTGTTGTTCAATAAATTCTAAAATTGTGTGTGTTTCTGGTTGAGTATAATCAGGCATAGAGTTACCATTTTTAAATCAAGATTTGACTTTGGCTTATTCATATAGTTTTGGCTTCTTAGTAGAGGATTTATTGAGTCAGGAAACTGCCTATTGACTAGGAACCTGAGTGCTTCACAATCAGGAAATGGACTAGAAGGGCCCATGAGGGGTGAAAGACCCAGAATGGCACCTCACACCCCCAGTCCCAGCTGTTCGGCTGCCTATTGCTGGCACTGCATGAAGAGTGCATTCAAATGTCAATTTCTAACACAGTTGGGGGACAGGGTGGTATTGGGCTTTTAAAAGTGCCTCTCAGCAGCTTGGTAAGTGAGAAAATCAAACCTTTTCTTAGGCAAGTTGCTTTTCACCTCAGTGAACTGGTGAATTGTTGATTTCTTACAATTTATTCACCAAATTCCTACTTAGGTCAATCTGACCTTAGCTAAGAATGTTCAAAAGTGAATTTTTATCTTAATGACAAATAAGCATATTATTGTAGTCTGAGAAATATCAGTAATTGTTAAGATCTCACTCTGACAATGGCTTGGCCTTAGTTGAGCCCCAGATACAAACTTGTACCTGGTACTCAGCATGAGGTCCGCTTGACCTCCACAAGTATATGGTGGTGTAACCAGCCTGACAGGAATGAGGAGATTCTACAGAGATACAACGCTACCTACTTTTGGCTACCAAATTATTCCATTGTTTAATGACACCCTAAGATTTGGAGTTTTCTCATGACTCTCATGATGAGAAAAGAAAAATGCTGACACCCTGAACCAGACCTTGTCTCCAAGAAAGATTTTCGCCTATTCAGATGGTGTTGAAGGAGATACTGGAGCTGAGAGACATTGGTTAATAGGGAAGCACATGGCTATGCTGTTCAATTACGATTTTTTCCCCTTATTTTGCTAGGACTCCAAAGATGGACTAGCAGAAGGGGTCCCTGTGTCTCTTTGTCCAGTTTCCCAATGTCCAGTTAACCAATGTATCCTCGTTGGTTATATCTCCTTTTCTCTCTTTCTCACTGTTAGTTGGGCTTTCTAGTTGGGCTTATTGCAGACAGGTATATTATAATCCCTGACTCTTTAGATGCTGTTTGCTCTCCTAAATATCAGGTCACACCCCTCCCAGCCTCTCTCCAGAGAGCTGATAGCAATACCAGTTATGGCCAAGCTGTCCCTCTCCATTCCCTTGCAGCTTCAAGAAAGCATAGCCTCATTTACAACCCCAACCTAGACCAAAAATAATCTTGAGGTTTGAGTCTGTTTATGCAAAAACCATGTCTCTGTCCTCTAACATGATAAAAAATAGTTTATTCTGCAGCAAAATATGAGTGACCAGGACTCAGAAACTCAGGTTCATGCTACCCAAAATTGCATGATTCAATGTGGTAACAGATTCATGGAGTTTTTAATAGTAACTGAACAAAGAAAAATCATAAGTCGAGATACTTTTAAAATATAGTAGTAGAAATGTCAGGTAGGCAGGCACCCTAGTTTGTTTAATGTCAACTTGACACAAGCTTCATTTGAGAGAAGAGAATATCAATTGAATAAAATGCCTCCATAAGATTGTACCGTAGGCGAGTCTATAGGGCATTTTCTTAATTAAGTATTGATGTGGGAGGACCCAGGTCAAGGAGAATACTCCTGAGATGGTTGTTATGGGTTCTATAAGAACACAGGCTAAGCAAACAATGAGGAACAAGCCAGTAAGCAGCCCTCCTCCATGGCCTCTGACTCAGCTACTGCCTGCAGGTTTCCAAATACAGACACTGAATGCCTTGGCTTCCCTTCAGTCCCTTGTGATTCAGGACATATAAGCGAAATAAACTCCTTTTTCCTCAAGTTGCTTTTGGCCATAGTATTTCCTCACATCAATAGTAACCCTAACCAGGATAGAAAAATGAGGGGAACCCTGCTATACATGCCAGATGCTATCTGACAGCACTCTTAGTTTTTTTGTTTGGAGGAAACTAGTGGTCCATTTGTATAATCCAAAAAATATATTTAGTGATCACGAAAACATTAGAACACATACAAATAATGGCTATTAAGGGCCTAAGAAAGCCCAAGACAATTTATAATTAGGCCCTAGACCTAAAACATTCCAACCTCTCCACAACTATTGAAGTCATAATTAATCCTATGATTAAGCAGATATGTCTTCTTTTCATGAATTTATATCCACCATCCCTAGTTCTCAGCACTGCTTACCCGTCTCCCAGCATATAGACTAGGCCACATAGCTTGAAATTCTCCCTGCTGCTGCGTGGGAATGTATATAACCAAGAAATTCTGTTCTCCTGAATTGAATATAGCCTCCCTCAGGACCCCACCATGCTATCTGTAGCACCATGCTCTAACTCTCCTGCTGAAGCCCTTCTGAAAGTCAAAGTCACAGCACCTTGCATTCTGCCTAGAACATCTTCTAAAACTTATCTAACAGGGTGACTGAGCCACAGCCTTCAGCAGAACTGGGATATAGCAAGAGGGGAGGGAATGCCAGAGACTGGCAGGCAAAAGGCAACAGCAATGGAAAGACTGGCATCCTCAGGCTATCTGAGCTCCACTCAACAATGGAGTATGCTTGGAAATCCCTTACAGTCACTCTATGAACTTGGGAGAGATAGGTACTATGTAAATGACCCATAAAAGATCACTGCAACCCTTGACACCTTGCTCTTTTTGTTCTTTTGTAGCCAGACCATGACAAACTGCCTCCATCTTGGGCTAGATGACCATCTTATAGGAAAGTCAAATTAGTCTCATCCCTGTCTATGATTAAACCTCTTTTTCTCAAGGATTGTGCTATACACCACCTGTACTTTTACTATAAATAGTTCTGCACTGCCTGTTCCCGGGAACATTAACCATGTCTTTGTTTCAAAAGGTGACTACCTTGCTATAATCACCTGTTGTTATGACTACTTTGCAATCATGTCTCTTTTCAGGAGGTTGTTATGACCAACTTGCTATGCTTTTGTTCTTTTTCTGTAACCCCACCTATTTCCCTGCCAAATACTCATTTTGAAAACCCCCTACTTTTAGACTATAAAAGTCCTTGCCTTACTCATATCTAATGTTGATCTCTTGAACACTTTCTTTAAGAGGAGGCAGCCTGTGTTCACCAATAATAAAAAAAAAACTGTTTTGGCTTCTCAGTCAGCCCTCATTGACAGCCACATTCAAAGAGTCCAGTTGATCACATGTTCCATCAGTCCCAGTCCAGCTGGCCTTGGTGAACTCCCATTAGATCAATCCCACCATTTCAGTGGGTGGACTCACCCCTCGCAGTCCTGACTTCCTTGTTCATGTTCTCCCTCCTTCTGCACCTCATTTGGACCTTAGGATCTCAGTCCAGTGCTCCAATGTGGGTCTCTGTCTCTATCTTCATCCATCGCCCTATGAAGGTTCTATGGGGATATGCAAGATATTCATCAGTGTGGCTATGGGACAAGGCCAATTCAGGCACCCTCTCCTCTGCTGCCCAAGGAACAAGCTGGGGACATCTCCTTGGACCTGGGAACCCCTCTAGAGTCAAGTCTCTTGCCAACCCTAAAATGGCTCCCTTAATTAAGATATCTACTTCCCTGCTCCCATATCCACCCTTCCTCCATCCCAACCATCCCATTGCTAAGAACAATGGCACTGGGTTTTGATTCTACTGCATGGCCTGGCTTTATGGGAGCCTGGTTTATTTGGATGCTCACCTTCCTAGACCTGGATGCAGGGGGGAGGACCTTGGACTTTTCATGGGGCAGGGAACCCTGACTGCTCTTAGGACTGGAGAGGGAGGAGGAGGGAAGAGGGGAGTGAGAGAGAAATGGGAGGTGGGGAGGAGGCCTCCTCTGGTAAGTCACAGACATTCTTCTGTGATATCTGGTTCTGTTCTGGTCCTGTGGGATCCTGATCTGGGGCAGTGGTAGGGAGGTTCTGGTGAGATCCAATGTTCTCCCTCCTAGGGCAACAGTGGAGATGTTGCAGTTGCCCATCTAGCTACCTGAAAGTTCAGCCAGAGCCGCCGTTTTTGTTTTGTTTTGTTCTGCTCTATTTTCTTATGGGGGTGTTTGTTTGTTTGTTTTTATTACCTACCTTGGGACCCTGGGAATTCCCTGGTAAAATTGGGAGCTGAGAAGTAAGAGAGGCCAGGAACCTGAGCACACACGCACTGGCAGAATTTCAATATCTAGTCTATACAATAGAGCCAAGGAATCCTGAGGATGTTCCCGGATACTGGGAGCCAAGAGATTGTATAGCCTTAGTGTGGGATGTCAGGTAAGATGTCTGACCTAATTGAGTTAGGAAAACCTGACATTTAAGAAGCCTCTTGTGAGTTCTGACTGCCTGGGTTGTGCAAGGAGGCAGCTGAGAAAAAGCCTCGTATTTGTTTAAAAACAAACAAACAAATAAAAACAAAAAACTTCTTTGGTCAAACTGAGCCCCAACTGTTCTGTTATTATTTTTGCTCTGTTCTGTCTTGTGTTTTGCCTGACTTTGTATGTTCTAATTCCAGGTAACTTAAACAGAGGACATGAGTTGTAGGGTTCGTAACTGGACCGTCTTCTACTGTATTCTGTGTATTGGTTTCGATTTTGCTGTCTCCGTCTCTTGAGTGTGTGTCTGTGCCCCCATCTGTCTTTTTAAGTTAAATGTGAGATGGGAACCAGACCGTGTTCTAGCTGCTACCACTTCAATGCTGCCTGGCTGGAGCAATGAGGGCACCCCCTCCCCAGCATACCACCCTGGGTCGCACTCCCCGTACCCAAGCACAAATCCTTGGTGTCACTTGCTGCAGCTACATCATTAGCCAAGCCTCCAATTTTCTTTACGGTCATTGGATTCAGTCTAGTAGGGATTCAAATGTCTTCTGGGTGAGGATAATGTTGAAATACTGTTTTGTTCTGCACTACTGTATTGAAAAGCTGGCTTGGGAATTGGAAGTTTCTGTCCTATGTCAGGAGAGCCACCTGACTTTGTGGCAGATAAAAATAAAGAACAAGGCAGTGTAGTTTAAAAAAAAATTAAACTATTGGTTTCATTTAACTGCCTTAAAGCTTTGCTAAGATATAAACCTTACTCCAAGGTTTGTAAGACTGTCATCTGAACTTCCTGTGCCTCCAGATTTATACTTTCATTGAATATAGTTAAAAGTCTGTAGAATCTGTAACAAAAATTAACTTAAAACTTACAGCACATGGGTTAATAATTAGAAAGTTATGTAGGTAATCTTATCATTTAGGCTGTAAAACTCAGCACATAGACAGCACCACCAGCCAAAACGCAAAGACCCAATCCATCACAGTCCATAGTTCTGGAAAAATTTCCAAATATACTAACTTTGCTTTTGAACCCCATAGTTCCACTTCTGACAAACTAGTCTTGTTAAAAGAAATATGTCAACCCAAAACTTAAACACCCAGTAGAATTGCCAGCTGATATTCCTACCTTATGATGCAACAAGGCAATGTGCTAAGCTGGCTGACAAAGAACCTATAAAATGCCTGTCCTTACCTAAGGTCTATCCAGGCACACAGAGACTGACTTTGCTAACTTTGTTAAGTTTTAGCTCTTTTGATAAACTGACTCATACTAGAAATGGTGATATTCTGCAATGGGCACTATGAAAGGAAAACCATGGGTCTCCCCGTGGGCTACAGTCATGATTTATACTAAAAGCGCTTCAGCTGAAGAATTGTAAACTTTTAAGACTAAATTTAACAAGGATAAAACTGTAAAATCCCAGTCTTATAAAAATTACTGGCTTTTCGTAAACTGTTCAAGAAAATTAAGACAGGCAGATTAATAACCACCTTATAAATGACCAGATTCCTTAAAGATGTAATTCACTTCTGGGGGCAAGCTTTATTTAGCTTCCTGGCTATGTTTTCAAGGTTAAACCTAAAACAAGTAACTAAAAACAAGTCAAGTTTATTTAGCTCAAATATACTTAATAAATGACCCTCAAAAATCTTCAGAGACCTAAACATGGCATTTAAAATGTTTAATGAGAAAAGTTTCCTGTAATAGCCAGAAAGGCCAGATCCTAGAGGCAATCCTAAGGTATCCAAAGAAGACAATGGGGCATCAACAAAACCACCTGAGTTGTAATAACACGCTAACCACTAGGCAAAACTGTCCTATGCTTTTTCTGCCACCACAGCTCTACCCAAACCATGGACCCCATTGGGTTAACTGCCATATTCTGCCTCATCAATATGAGGTCAGTTTTCCCTTCTCCACAGGAAAGTCTCTCTGACCTTCTGGGTCTGGCAAGCTAAAGACTGGTGCTGATCTGTGCAGAAGCTGAAAATGTAATGTAGTACTGTATTACAGCTGAGGACCTATGACCTCTGTCCCCAGTGAAACCATTGGGACCTCCACGGGAGCCTAGGTGTGGTGGTTTGAAAGAAAATGGCCCCCAAAGGGAGTGGCACTATTAGGAGGCGTGGCTTTATTGGAGTAGGTGTGGCCGTGTTGGAGGAAGTGTGTCACTGTGGGGGCAGGCTTTGAGGTCTCCTTTGTTCAGACTACACTCAGTGTGACACACGGTTCACACCTTGTTGCCTGTGGATCAAGATGTAGAACTCTCAGCTTCTCCAGCACCGAGTCTGCCTGCATGCTACCATGTCCCACCAGGAAGATAACAGATACATCCTCTGAAGCTATAAGCCAGCCCCCAGATAAATGTTCTACTTGATAAGAGCTGGTGTGGTCATGGTGTAATTCACAGCAATAGAAAGCCTAAATATGATGGTAGGGTAACCATCCAGAGAGCTGGTAAGTCTCCGTCATTTTAATCAATACAGAGGTCATTTGGTTACTCTTTTTACCATAATTTATCTTTCTCAGATCGCTGACAGTGTAGACCGCTAACTGTAGTTTTATCATTTTAGCAGCAGCTTCCTGGTCAATGCATTTTATTTATAAAAATGAGGCCTTACATTTGTAGAGCTTTTAGGTCACTTGAATAAGAAAAACTCAGAGACAGGTTTATCTTACTAAAAGGCTTCAAACTAAAGAATGAAAAGGTTTCAGGTGTAACTTTTACTATTTAAAAGAACTAGCTTTGCAAAACATACTCCCAGCAATCAACCACTTATGTATGTCGAATGGTAAATAATTGGATAAAAATGTTTAAGGTTTATAAAAGTCAAAAAGTAATTCAAATTACTTTTTTTTATTTCTGAGGAAATAAAAATCTAAGTAAATTATGAAGACCTAAAAAGATGACCTAAGATCCATATATAGACATTACTCTATGTCATTGTTAGACTAAGATTTTAAAAATTCACAATTTTAGCATTAATTAAATGATGTTCTGATAAGTTGGTAAAGCACTGACTACTATTATCAGTCACAGCAAAATATTTTAAATTTCCTCTGGTTCTCTTCTAAATATAGACTTGAAAATACCTCTCATCAGTTGCTAAATCCACATCACCAACTTGGGCAAAGATTCTCTGCTCTACTAGAGACCACACTGGCCACAAGAAATCCAGGTAGATCTCCCCACCTGTAGTCCTTTCCACACTCTTAGTACACCCTCCCCATGCTATCTCAAATCCCCACTCCCTCCATTTCATGATATCATAGCTCCCAACTTGGGCAGAGAACCCCTGCTCAACCATGATAGTCACCAAAAAGTTCAGTCCCCAACTCTGGTGGAGACCCTCTCCTCAACCACAGGCCACAGCAATCAGAAGATCAGAAAGGTAGCTGAAACTGAGGAACAAAATATCCACCCAATAAAGACAAACACAGAAATCAGAACCTAGACCTATAATCATTCCAACCCCAAATGCCTTGACACCCGCATAGGAACACAATCAACAATAGCCAAGGAAATAGAGCCCAGCTAACCTACTACAGCAAGCCATGAGTATTCCAATACAGCTGAAACATAAGAAAAAGGCCTTAAAACTTTATGAAGATGATTGAGGTCTTTAATAAGGAAATGAAAAAAATCTTTTCCTGAAATTGATAAAAGACAAACAATTAGAGGAAATAAATAAATCCCTTAAAGAAAACCAAGAGATAGGGAAGAGACAATTAAAAGAAACAAAGAAAACTGGTCAAGACCTTAAAATGGAAATAAAAGCAAGAAAGAAAACACAAACTGAGGGAATTCCGGAAACGTAAAATCTAGGTAAGCAAACATGAACTATATCACCAAAAGAATACAAGTGATCAAAGAGAGACTCTCAGCCATTGAAAGTATGATCGAAGAAATGGTTTCATGAATGAATGAAAATGTTAAATCTGAAATATTCCTGACACAAAATATTGAGGAAATCTGGGACACTATGAAAAGAACATTTCTAAAAATAATAGGAATAGAAAAATAAGAGAGGAAACCCAGCCCAAAGTCCCAGAGAATGTTTTCAACAAAATCATAGAAGAAAATTTTTTCCATGCAGAAGAAAGAGATGCCTATAAAGGCACAAGAAGCATACAGAACACCAAATTGATTGGACCTTAAAAATGTTCAATAATCATATACTAATAAAAATATTAAACATACAGAACAAAGTAAGACTATTGAAAGCTTCAAGGGAAAAAGACCAAGTAGCATATAAAGTCAGACCTCTTAGAATTATACCTGACTTCTCAAAGGTCCTGGACAGATGCCCTACAGGTACCAAGAGACCACAGATGCCAACCCAGACTACTATACCCAGCAAAACTTTCAATCACCCTAGATGGAAAAAGCAAAATATTCTGTGATAAAGTCAAATTTAAACAATACCTATCCATGATTTCAGATCTACCAAAGGTACTAGAAGGAAAGCTTTAACCGAAGATTAACTATAACCAGTCTTGAAACCATATATACATATACAATAAAAATAAACTCAGCAGGTTTTATTATATATATTGGTATATACTCATATACATATATATGTAACAATAATAATCAAAAAGAGATGCTAGTAACTTGAGGGAGGACATGGGAGGTATTCAAAGGAGAGTAGCATGGAGGGAGTGGGGGGAGTAGGGTAGAAGTGATATAATTCTATTTCAATTTAAAAAAAATTTAAATGTGCTAGATAAGCTTATAAACACATTTGAGAATGTATCTCTAGAGAAATCTCCCCAGAGTGAGTGTGATATGTCCTCTTGATTGGCATCCTGGTCTAATCAATAACCTTAATAGGAGGCCCTATAAGATAACAATTTCCCCGTGTGTCACAAAACATCAAGAATTAACGAAAAGAACTGATAATTTATTATGAACCCCAAAGATTTTCAAACTTATAGTGAAAATATTAGGTAGCTAGTCTGATAATGATCAAGCTTAGAAGTCACTGAAGGTAGGCCTCTCCCCTTCAAAATCAGCTTTGGCCTCTACATTTTGTTTCCTTGATAACATACAAATTTTAAGAAAGGGCACATTCTGCAATTGCCCTTGAAATCTGTAAAAAGAGAAAGAAATGAAATGCTTGGAATGCTTGGGTGCTTATACATCCCCCTCTTCCTGGTAGCTGCCTAGGTTACTGCTGCCCTGTCCTAATATTTTATTCTCAAAATCCAATAAACTTGTTTTCTAGTTCCCTTGAGTCCATTTTAAAATTCCCTTATCTACAAAACTAAGAAACACACACACACACATACACACACACACACACAGGGCCCCTTTGTCTCTTGGTAACAAAAACAAGACCCTGCCAGTGGGCTTCGTCCTCCCATTTGTCAACAATGCACCCTGATGCTAAAGATGACCTGGATGTGGTTATAATACTGACCTAAAACTTGAAGTTATGTTAGAGGGCAAAGTGCAGAGGAGAAGGTGGCTAAACTATAAATTCTCATACAGTTTTAGCTCCTCCAGACTGGCCTTGAGGCAGTCGTAGCTTCACACTGGGCTTGTTTTAGGTACTGTGAACTCAATGAATTCTCCTAGTCATCTTCAGTTCATTACCTAATATCCAAGAGAGAGGATACTTCTAAAGAAGATCGACACAGGAACTAGGACTGGCATATAGTTTTAAGGTCAGACAGACCTTGATATGAATATATTCCAATAAATGAATTAATTTTAACTTTTTGAATTTTATGTAATGCATGCCAACCTCATTTACTCATTTAATGAAATAGGGATAATATCGACTTTATAGAGGTCTTATGAAAATGTGTTATAATATATGCCAAATATCGCAAAAACAGTAAAAATTATTACTGCTTGTTATATTAATTCTGGGTCAGGATCTTAGCTGAAAAAAAAGCAGCTCATGAATACCGCTTCATGAAATGACTTTTTAAAAAGACACTCCATCACTTAAGCTTCTTCCTAGCACTCTCAAATACAATACAATGGAATCTTTCCTTGTGGACCATTCTGTGCTCATCCTCCACAGGGATGCCTCATTTTTCCTCTTGCAAGAGTGTGCTACAACTCAAAGTGGGATGTATAAATGTGTCTGGTGACAGGGTGGCCCCTGTGGCTCCTGGGACATTGTAGGAGCTGTAAATACTCAGCAGGATGGCACTGGAATTATTACCAAATGTCAGCATGAATACATGAAGGTACGACTTCCCAGAGTCAGAAAAAAATGAAACTATAAATCAAAGACCCTAGAGTAAAATTATTGAAATTGCTCTGCCCTTCATACATGGGGATGGGCAGCCATTGTGATAATAAATTGGTCTACCTGAAATCCCATAGAAGGAGTTTTAACCTCAAAAGAAATAAATTCAGTTCTACCTCCTGCCTTTGCAAATAGCATTCCATCGGCAATGTGCAAATAAACTTTAAGAAATTCAGCCCTTAATGACTGGATTTGAATCAAGATGTTCCTATCAGGTCCACATCCATTGACTTTAATTTATCTTGAGAAATCTGAATTTAGAAACTACTAAACTTAGAAAATGTAGTAGCTGCAGCCTTTTCTGGCATGCAAATAATTCAATTTACATCTTTTTATCACAGCTACAGTTGCACATATTTTTCTCTCCTTCACCAAGGACAAGACAGAGCTATACTTGAAGGACAGTTGGTCTTAACACTAGTACTAGATAGGAAGGTCATGGTGTGCTCAATACCATCAGGTTCACAGAACAACAGTTGGGCATACCCCTCAGTGTGCAGCACATCCTTAGCATGTACAGGATCCTGTACTGACCCCAACAGCAGACAAACAAACACATAAAAGTTCACAAAACACATGTATGCCTCAGAATATGGTGTACACATATTTTTTAATTATTTTACTTTATTTTTGGTAGCTCTTAAAAACATGGGCAAACTTCTTTAGGAAGTTCAAAGGTTCTTGGAAGGTCATTGGAAGGGGAGAGGAGAAAACAGGAGACTTTAACAAGATGAAGCCTGCTATTTGAAATAGGGGTTTGTCAAAGCTAAGTAGTGAGATGAGAATAAAAGATTCAAGATGTTGGCAGGACTCTTTGCTTTTCAATGACATTAAATTCAAAAGCCTCACCCCACAATTGGGTCTGGCTGCATGTGGGAAGCTCACAGAGAATTCTAGTCTCAAGTTTAGTACCAGAATGGACTGCTCAGTATACTCACATTTATGTCACTGAAAACCAGGGGAAATCCTCTACCACACTCTGCTTTCAATTTTGATAAGAAAACAGGAAGGACCAATTATTATATCCTTCCAACATTTTCATTAATGAGCTGTCCAAATCACCATCATAGAAATGACTGTACTAATTGGACTTCATTAATCACCTTCTGAGTTATCTGCTGATGGGACAAAGATCTTCCCTTCAAGGTCAGAAGGTATCAGCTATTAAAATGTTTTGCCAAAGAAAATATTTGAGTATTTTGTCCTAATTACCAAAATTACTGTAATTCACACAATAATCTGAAACAGCTGGTTATATATTTAGGAGACAATTTCACACTATCACATAAAAACCAGTTTGCCAAAATCTCTGCATCTGCACTGACTCAGGATTGGAACAACTAGTAGATTGCCATCTATGTAAGAACCAGCCTGCTGGTGCCTCACATTAGGATCGTTTCAGACTTCTAGACAACAAAACACTGAAGCGATTTTCATGGTCTTTTTTATGAACATCTCCACCTCTTTCTATAACCAGGAAAGAAAAAGTAATAATTCTCACTGTCTTTAAATTGAGGGATGGATGATTTTTTTTCAAGTCTCAGCCAAGAGGGATTAGACATTTCTGCCATATAATCCTGGATTTTGCAGCTTCTGAGGTTCTTGCATGCTTTTCAGACCTAGGTATCTCCAAGATAAGGATGTCACTTGAAAAGTTCCTGTGCCTGAGTAGTTGACACTAGTACGTAAAGAAGGCTGCTTTGTTGTGCAATGATCGTGGGGATGATTCAACAGTCGTTGAACAACTTTGTCCCAAAGCTTTGTTCTTGACTCCCAGAGAAAATGTCATGAAATGTACTGGATGTGTGTCCTGCATCATGGGAGCTGCTGAAGAGGCTACAGGGAACCAGGGGAGACACATGACTGAAAAGAAGGAGCTGCTTGTCCCAAGATGATGCCAGGGAGTAGTGCTAGTTCATCTCAACTGCCCACTTTACGTGATGGAGAGTTAGACACCTACCTGCCCCTGTGGAGTCATACCAATTAGATTAATCGCAGTGAGAATACCTACCCACGACACTTTGAGTGGCTGCATTCCCCGGACTGGAATCCCGGGATAAATAAGAAGGAAACAGTGGGCTGAGCATAATAAGCATGTATCACTGTGATAAATTCTTCACTGACTGCTGATGCAGCATGACCAAATGCCCCAAACTCCTCCTGTTGTCAGTTCCCCACCATAACAGACTACACACTGGAGCTGTGGGTCACAACTAGCACTTTCTTCTCTAAGTCATCAGAATATTTTATCATAGCAATGCAACAAGCAACCAAGACACATGCCCAAAGATAACATTTTTTGTCAGTTTTTAAAATTAAATTACAATCACATCATTTCCTGACTTCCATTTCCTCCCTCCAACAATTCCCATGTTGGCCCCCTACTGATGTGGTATTCTCCTCTGAATGCTGTGAATACCGTTGGTGAGTAAAGAAACTGCTTTGGCCTGTTGATAGGGGAATAACTTATATAGATGGGGAAAACTAAACTGAATGCTGGGAGAAAGGAGGCAGAGGCAGAGAGAAGCCGTGGAGCTGCTGCTGGAGACATGCCAAAACTTTGCTGGTAGGCCATGACCTCGTGGTGGTGCACAGATTAATGGAGATTGGTTCAATTAAGATATAAGAGTTAGCCAATAAGAAACTAGAGCTAATGGGCCAAGCAGTGATTTAAATAATATGGTTTCTGTGTAATTATTTTGGGAATCTGGGTGGTCAGGAAATGAACAAATAGCCTTCTTCCTACAGATTGGCATGCAAATGTGGTCAACTAAATCCACATAAAACCTGAGAAAGCTTAAAAAGGAATCCTAGACACAAAAGAACAGAGTTAAGCATGGTTTGGTAGCAGCATTTTCTTGTGTGGGCTCTGTTTGTTAGAAGCAAGCAGAGGCATGGTTCCTTTAAGAGAGGTTTTCCTGATTCATCAGTAGCATAAAAAAAGCTGCACAATTTTGAAATGACTGTGGTTTCTTGGGCTATGCCTCTGATGAGTTCCAGCTACAGAGCATTTTAATAGGACCTGTAAACAGGGTGCTACAACATGCACAATGGCAACGTACACTGGCTGTGTGCCTAAAAATGGGGCAATGTACATGGCTCTCAGAGGCAACAAACAGCTTCACCATGCAGGACAAGGTGGGGCAAGTAGGCAGTACCATATTTCTCCTAGCAATGCCACTGCTCATGTTCATAAGAAGGGCATAACATTTTAAAAAGCACTTCTGGTCAGAAAAGAATTACAGATACACAATACAGACAACTTCAGATGAAAAAGACCTCTAAATGGGCCACAGTATTGGATAAATATATGTAGGCTTGGGAATATTGTAGGGCCCGGGTCTACCCTTGTTCCTGGGGTTCATCTTGAGGACAGTTTCTGGTCAGCTAACTAAAGCATTCTGTTTGTTCCTGTACTCCCCCTACCCCGCCTGGTGATTAGCTGTACGGCATTGTTGACTCCATCTTTGGTGTGGTAATTTCCCACATGCCTGGGCAGAAATCCTTGTGCAGCAGCTAGGTCTATAAGGATTTTCCCAAGGTTGAATAAAGGGCATTTGGCTGATCTCCTTTCGAATGACCCAGGTCTCTTTGTGTGTTCTTTCAATCTCCAGGCCCTTGCCCTACTCACGTACAGTACAGTGGCTCGCAAACTGTACTGAGGGTGTAACACGGAGTCGAGTGTTACAGAATATAAAGCAAAAGAGTATAGAGAGTTGGAAAAGAAGTAAATCATTTAAAAAATGATAATAAAACAAAGGTTTTCTTAGATTTTATATTGCTTTATAAATAATACCATTCAAAATTTCCACCTCCTCCCATTTTCCTCCTGCTCCCAGACTCACCCTCCCCACTCCCCCTCCAATCCAAGGCCCTCCCCCCCATCCAGGCCTAGGAAAGTGTGCATCCAAACAGACTAGGATCCCAAAAAGCCAGTACATGCAGTAGAATCAAATCCCAGTGCCATTATCATTGGCTTCTCAGTCAGCCCCCATTGTCAGCAACATTCAGAGAGTCCAGTTTGATCACGTGTTCCTTCAGTCCCAGTCCTGCTGGCCTTGGTGAGCTCCCATTAGATCAGTGACATCATCTCAGTGGGTGGACCAACCCCTCACGGTCCTGACCTCCTTGCTCATCTTCACCCTCTTTCTGCTCTTCATCTGGACCTTGGGAGCTCAGTCCAGTGCTCCAATGTGGGTCTCTGTCTCTATTTCCATCCATCACCAGATGAAGGTTCTATGGTGATATTCGAGATATTCATCAGTGTGACTATGGGACAAGGCCAGTTCAGGCACCCTCTTCTCTGCTGCCCAAGGACCTAGCTGGGGATATCCCTATGGACACCTGGGATCCCCTCTAGAGCCAAGTCTCTTACCAACCCTAAAATGGCTCCCTTAATTAAGATATGATCTTCCATGCTCCCATATCCGCCCTTCCTCCATCTCAACCATCCCAATCCCTCAAGCTCTCCCCAATCTTCCCCTTCTCCCTTCTCTCTCTCCCTCTCCCCTTCCCCCCACCCCACCACTACCCCAATGCTCCCAAGTTTTGCCTGGCGATATTGTCTGCTTCTAATTTCCAGGAGGATATATACATGTTTTTCTTTGGATTCACCTTATTATTTAGCTTCTCTAGGATCACAAACTATAGGCTCAATGTCCTTTGTCTATGACTAGAATCCACTAATGAGTGAGTACATGCCATATTCATCTTTTGGGGTCTGGGTTAATCTCACTTAGGATAGTGTTTTCTATTTCCATCCATTTGCATGCAATATTCAAGATGTCATTGTTTTTTACCACTGAGTAGTACTCTAATGTGTATATGTGCCATACTTTCTTTATCCATTCTTCCATTGAGGGGCATCTAGGTTGTTTCCAGGTTCTGGCTATTACAAATAATGCTACTATGAGCATAGTTGAACAAATGCTTCTGTAGTATGATTGGGAATCTCTTGGGTATATTCCCAAGAGTGGTATTGCTGGTTCCTGAGGTAAGTTGACTCCCAGTTTCCTGAGAAACCACCACACTGATTTCCAAAGTGGTTGCACAAGTTCACATTCCCACCAGCAAGGGATGAGTGTTCTCCTTACTCCACATCCTCTCCAGCATAGGTTATCATTGGTGTATAAAACAAAGTCTTTAAAGAGACAGAGTACAGGCAGTCATAGATTTAAAAGAGTAAAGAAAAATAAGCTATGTAAGGATGGAAAATACACAGAGATTCTAGATTATGATTATTGTTGTGTTTTCTATGAATTTTTTACTGTGAATGAGCTAAGAACAGAGAGGTATTTCATTGTACACACTATTAAACTAAACCAGAATATATACTCTAAAGGTATCTTGATTTCAAAACATGAGTCTAAAGATAAGTTGCTTTTGAAAAGAGATTCTTTTTTTGTTTCCACAGAGGATGAGAACTTGTGGAATCTTTCCAGACTAATGTGGTTTGATTGACCAACACCCCTGGAAAGGTCACCTTGAACACCCCTCAAAAAAATTACTTTTCCAAAAAACAGCAGGAAGCAGGTTAGAGAGAACTAAGCCCTTATTCCCAAAAATTGTTTATAAACGTTTGTTTGCATTTAAAGGGGGATATGCTATAGAGATGAATACTTTGCAATGGAATGGATCTTGGTTTATTGATACAAATTTTAAGTCAGTTTTGTTATATGTATATTTCTGTTCTTGATTAAGGTATTGTGTTTGTATCACTCATTTAAAAATGTAATGTATAATTAAGAAATATGGGTCAATAGATAATCATATATAATAGTCAAGTTTGTAGTCATGTTAGGTTTTCTAGATACATAGAGATATATTTCAGTTAGATAGGTACTCTTCAAATGTTTCAAAGACTATATAATATGGCATTTAAAATGTTTAAGAACTTAGGACTTTTCATGGCAATGAGACACATCTGCTCCTGGCAGCACCAATCTACTTCAAGAGGATGACAGGCATTAAAGAGGTTCTTTATGGAGTTGAATAGCTATTTGGGCAAGAAACTGCTGTTGCCTGGACTGCTTGTTGTTATGCTGTATGAACTGGACATGCAGGACCCATAGAGAAATGACTGCTGAACTTGCCTAAAGGTGAAATGTTCCTTCAGAGTTCCTGCTTGATGAAAGAGTCTGCCAGACATTCTGCAGTACACAGAAGAAAGTGAATAACAAGCTGCCAGTATAAGTGAAACTGTTTTTGAAATTTCCTGCCTCATGGAAAAGTCTGATGGATACTATGGGTCTATAGGCTGAAGATGGATGCCCCAACAGTACAAAAGAACTTTGGATGACTGTCCAGGCAGTGAGATATCCGTTCTAGAGTTTTAGAAGCTGCTTATAATGCATTTCCTGTTTATTTAGGCAATATAATATCCTTCTGGAGTCTTTGATGGAGTTGAAGAATAGATAGTAATAATATAGTTTTCCTTAGTTAAGATAAAAGATAAAGTAGATATAAGTATTGTAACTGTAATTCTTGCTTGATACCTGTTTTGTTATATGTAATTTTACTATGTTAAAGTTAAAACCTTTCTTTTCATTTAAACACAAAAGGGGAGGTGATGTGGGATTTTCCTCTTTATGATGTGAATACCATTGGTGAATAAAGAAACTATCTTGGCCTGTTGATAGGGCAGAACTTAGGTAGATGAGGGAAAGCTAAACTGAATGCTGAAAGAAAGGAAGCAGAGGCAGAGAGAAGCCATGGATCTGCCACTGGAGACAGATATGCCAAAACTTTGCATATAGGCCATGACCTCATGGTGATGCACAGGTTAATGGAGATGGGTTAAATTAAGATGTAATAGTTAGTCAATAAGAAGCTAGAGCTAGCGGGCCAAGCAGTGATTCAAAAAATACGGTTTCTGTGTGATTATTTTGGAAGTCTGGACAGCTGGGAGATGAATAAGCAGCCTACTTACTATACCCTACCCTTTCGAATTCATGGTTTTTTTTCCTTTAATCATTATGGTTACACACACAAATATAACTATCTAAGCTTATTTTTTTACTGCTACTTGGATGTATATGATTTTTAAGGCTGATCCCTTGGTACTGGATAACCAGTTAGGAGGCTCATCACTAGGGCAAACTTACTCTCCTGCTCTAAGCATTCCTTAGTTGTCTGTGATTTCTTGTCTAGAGCTGGGACATCCTTCTCCTGAGATTTCCTCCTTCAGTGTTAGAATGTTTATTGATGCTTTCTTTGATCAGGTCTTGTTTATGTAGCCATATCTTTAAACCACTGTGGGTCATTCCTCGGAAATAGTATCTCACAGCAGATATCCTGGTCTGCCCCTTATACTCTTTTCACCCCCCCCACTTCCATACTGTTACCCCTGAGCCATAGATGTATGAGTTGCACTGTAGCTGTATTCACTGGAGCTGGACACCCCACTATCATTTTTCTCTGCATCTTGACCACCTGCAGTTTTCTTTGCCTGTCTCCAGCTGTTGAAAATAGAAGCTTCTTCATTGAAGCTTTGCTTCTCTGCAGGTATAAGGATAAGTATTTAGCATGCAGATAGGTATTATACGGACTTAGAAAAGTGGAGGTTGTGGATTCTTCTCTACAGTCCATGACCTCACTAGCCCCAGAAAGGCAGCTAGGTTTCCAGCACCAGACATGACTTCTCTCCTGTTGAGCAGGTCTTAAGTCCAACTAAACAGGCTATGAGAGCCACTAGTGGGAATATCTTTCTGCTCTGTCATTGTCGTTCATAAGTGAATGGCAACATTCTTAGTGTGTGTTCAGAGTTATAAAACAGAATAGAAACACAGAATCACTTTCTTCATACAACACATTATAACCTTTGACCTCCCTATAGCCCACTGAGGAGATAGGTGAACTCAGAGCAAAGGGCCATGTGATTGCTGTATTCAAATCTTCCACTATATAGGAACTATCTGAATAGGTATCGTGATCATCTGTGCTTTAACTTAGTCCCATTAAACTAAAAAAGTAATAAATTTATATTGCAAACAATAATTCATTGGCAATGGACTCTTGCCTCAAACTCAGCTTATCCTCTTACTGAAGCTGCTCCCTGACTATAGTATGTCATCCTTATAGCTTCCATGATAGGGAAGAGGTTCACTTAGCTACAAAGAGAACAATAAGGTTCATTACTCCTTAAAATCTAAACTTCCAAAGCAAAGGGAAGAGCATGCGAGTTTCAAAGGGCATCCCATGACATATTAGACAGTTGA
The DNA here is from genome assembly GCF_037038515.1 of Microtus pennsylvanicus. Classification (NCBI taxonomy): domain Eukaryota; kingdom Metazoa; phylum Chordata; class Mammalia; order Rodentia; family Cricetidae; genus Microtus; species Microtus pennsylvanicus. Next base: position 73,120,139 of record NC_134590.1, on the reverse strand, counting down.
TTCCTCAGCTGAAACATCAGATTTAGCAAATGAGGACACCGGACACATAGTTAAGTTTTCATTTAAGTGAATAACAAATTTTTAAAAATTCTAAGTATGGCTCCAGTGTTTATAGCTCTACAGACAAATAAAGAGTGATGAGAAGAGCCATCACATGTGAACATCTTATCAACCTCCGTGTTCCAAGATGGGAAATACAAAGAATCTGTACCCTGTCCTTCAACTCCAATCACCTCTCGTGAAGCTGACTCCCTCAGCTACTTGTGACTAAGCAACTATGCCAGTATTAGCAGCTTCCAAAGGCAGCCCTTTTATCGCCTGCAGACATGAAGCCTGTTTGTCATACTTGTTCATATTTGTCAGCAAAGGCCACCAGCACTCTATGTGCAGAAAGCTGCCTGACAGGAGCAGAGCCTAGAAATCTTAAGCACACTAATAAAGAGAATGGCTATTATCAACAAATGTTACATCCATACACAAAAATGTTACAATGCAATCCACTCTTGCATACAAATAATAAACACCAATAAAAGTAAACCTCAATGAAACAACCATGCATCTATCTTTTCTTTCCCCTTTGGTTTGAACATTAAAGTTCTGTTGGTAAGGAAGAAAAAGGAAGGGGAAGTGGGGAATGGGCTAGAAGAGTCAAATAAAGAAAGGAATCAAGGAAAGAGGAAGGACAGAAGAAGGAGGAAAGGAAAGAAGGTTATGTCATAGGGCAACTAGAAAGGGAGAATCAGGGGTTCATCTTACATACTTACTCTGAAAAGACTCCAGTATAGGCCCAGGTATCTGAGGATAACAGGAGGTTCCAGTTCTGTGCACAGTCTCTACCTCCTCATAACAGGTGTGCTGCATACTCAAAGTAGACACTATCATACACCCACACAAAAAATTACACAGAAATAGATTTTGCAAACAAATGTTCTTACCTAAACACACTTTCACAATCAACATGTATAGTCTGGAATGCATATATAGCCGCACATATGCCCATGCCACTCACAGGTGATTATCTTGATACCATTTTGTGGGTGACAGAGAGCTCTACTGTCACAGTGAAGAACTATCTATAAATGTTCTGCTTTGGATTCCTGTTAGCACATTGTGCAGAGAGTAGGAAACCTTGGAACAATCAGCCCTAAACTGGATGTCTTCATCAAACCCTCCACTCAGAGCTCAGAGAACTATGTAGAAGCGAAGGCAAAAAGATTTTAAGAGCTCGGAGGGTAGGGGGAAGACACCAATGAAACAAGGCCTTCTAGACACAGCACAACTGGCACACATATAAATTCACAGACAGAGGCAGCATGCAAGGGACTGCACAGGACTAATCCAGATGGGGTCCTGGCACAGAGAGGGAAGTGGACACATGCCCCCACCCCTAACCCAGAAGCTGTCTCAAAAGAAAAATTGGCTTTCTCCAACAGAATCTCACTGGCTATACAAACCACACTGAAGGGCAGGTGGTCCTTTGCTCAGGAGTCGGTGGACAACACAAAACAAACTTGATGGTATTTTGAGAAGTTCGTTGTCTCACATTGATTAGTCTGGTTTTTTTCTTTAAAAAAAAAATCTTACAGCTCTTTTATTTACATATTGTGATTTTTGGTTTTGGTTTTGTGTCTTTGTGTGTGTCTGTATTTGCAAATGTGTATGTCCCCAGGAAAGCACTTTATTGATGGCCTGTCACTGCTTAGGGCTGAAAATACGGTAAGGCTGGGAAAATAGGACAGCCCTGGTTCTTCTGGAAAAACATCCAGCCCAGACTGCAGACCTGCTCCTAATGGAGACCATGATGGTACTAAATCCTAGCCTCTAGCTCCTAAGGAGGGCTACTAGCAGAGAGGAGAGGAAGCAGGGAGAGGAGCAGGGTGGGCAAGACTTTTTGTAAGGGCTGTGAAATTAGCATGCAATGAAAGCTGTTGCCAGAGAGGAACACTGGACTCACCCCAGTCCGTGGAAAACACCATTATGCCCATGAGCTAAACAACCCACAAAATGTGGCATCAAAGTATTTTTTTCTTTGCACATTGTTGCCACTGAGCTTCTAAACTTTCTCCAGCTTCAAAGTGCATCTTTTCTAATAAGTTATTCTCTGTCCAATTACTTTTGCCGAGACACAAGAACCTGGAGCCCCTCAGGAGGTTCCCACAGAACTCTGAGAGTGGCCAAAATCTGAAATATCTACCATATCCCTCACTTCACACCCATCAAGTCCTGAATCTAATCCAGCAAACAACCTAGAAACAAAATGATGGTTGGAGTTTGAAAATGTAGCTGTATAAATGACAGGGGAAAAAATGCAAAGGTGTCTATTTACAGCCATCTTCTCCTAAACATCCCGGGAGTTTTCATAAGCTAGTACACTAAATTAAATTTCAGCATATTTCTCCCTTTTTAGTCTTTTAGGCAAAAACTATTCCATTGTCAGGGTGAAGTGTCTTCACTATTCTCAATTCCTCTCCTGGTTGTCTAGTTCTTCCGAGCATGCTCGCCTAAGCAGAACCTGTTTTTTAAAAAAATGCAAATTCTCTGTTTTCCTCCAGGTCTACCAAATCAGGAACGTATATTACACCCGAGAACATAGAGTCACGTTTGCAAGTTAAAAGATGGACTTAGAAGGAAAGCGAAGGAGAATTCCATATGAGGCAAGCTGCAGTAGTTCTTGATAGCATCATGTAGTAGCGTCGGATAGATGCTGGGAGAAGAGAAATGAAAGCGAATGAGAAAAAAAGTCTTGCTTCTTGAGTCAGAGGTCAGGAAAACAGGCAGACTCAGCAATGGCAGTCTTTCAGAGCTGTATTGGTTGGGGGCTGAGAGAATAGAAATTGGTGCTTTCTCAGTTAGACCTGAAACACGTGGAGAGACTTGCAGTGAGCAAGTGTAAGCAGCTTCATCCAGAGAGGTAACAGACAGATCACATGGTATCTCTAATGTTAAGATTTTGCAAAGCTGCTCTCCTGATTTCCACAGTACTTACTAATCTACATTCCCACCTAAGGCTCCTTTCTCCCAACTCTCCATCCTAATACTTCCTGTTTGTTTTCTTGATGACACCATTTCTGACCAAGGTGAGATGGAATTTCAAAAGATCCTTTCAGGGGACAAGAGAGATTGGCCTTGCCAACCTTAAAATTTGCTTTATTTAGGGGGGGGGGGAAGGTCTAAAACATAGTTCTACATGAAATGCGGAGCTCAATTCTGACTTAAGGTCAAGTGGGGATTTATAAACAATCCGGGGTCAGTGGTTAGAAAGCTATTTAGAGGAAACCTGCAGAGTAAAGAGGACGCTCATTACACAAATGCAACAGCAGTCTCACCGGAGGGCAGGTCAGAGTGCTAATACACTCAGCATGGGCAGACACTCAGGATAGAGGCGTTTTGCTGAACTGATACAGTGAGACTCGAGATAAAATTGGATTCCACCAGAACATAGAATGAAGTCTAAGGTCAGGTTCACTCAGGAAGGACCCAAGATAGACTGATGAAGTTATGTCAAGGAGAGTCTTGTCACCATTACAAAGAGGAATGAGCCCCCTCTCCTGAGCCCAAGGGTGGATCTCTTCATTAGTGTCTGCCCTGTTCTGTCATTGGGAAAGCAGTCCTGTCATCCCATTGCTCCAGTGAAGCTGCCCGGTGCTAGGGAGGGAGCAAGTGCCTTTCACTCTTCATTGTGTCCACTTCATCACCCAGTACCGCGAACGCGCACAGATATCTCTGACACCTGCTGGTGTGAAGTCCTCATTTCCCAGAATCTCAGAATGTGACTGTATTTTGAGAAGGGAACAGTAATGAGGGAATTGGCCTGTTGAGGCCTCAAGAGTGCTAATGCATTCTGACTGGTGGCCTATATAATAAGGGATAAGCAGTCCAAGAACATAAAGAGAGATCATGCAAAGAGTCGGGGAGGCACAGCTGTCTGCAAGTTAAGGAAAAATACATCAGAAGATAGCTGCCCTGCTGGCACCTCAGTCCCAGCCTTCCAGAATCAGGAACTGTTGTTTGTAGCTAGCTGCGTGGAATCACACCTGATGGAGATGTATAATCAACTCCTGAGATGGCTAAAGCCTGACCTATGCTATGATCACGCAATGATTATCAGCTGCCTGCATATGCATGAACCTACGGGCAGTGCCCACCTGGCAATCCGGGATTGGCAGCCCATGCCTACTTAAGGGCTGGGAGAGGTTTGCCCAGGGAGAGAGGTCAAAGAGAGAGGGAAAAGAGAGAGGTCAAAGAGAGAGGAAAAAAAGAGAGAGGTCAAGGAGAGTGGAAGGAGAGAGAGGTCAAAGAGAGAGGGGAAGAGAGAGAGAGTGAATAAAGGTCCTGGAATAAAGCTGCAGTGAGAAGAGCTCCGGTGGTCGGGTCATCCTTGCGGGTCGAGGGTGGCCTTGACAGTTGTTAGTAATCTATTTCTATTGCACTTGACAGCTGGGTGCATATGCCATGTATCTCCAGGTCCCTGACACTGTAATATATCATCCAGGGCTAAGCAGGATGGGTCCCTCTTTCTCACACCTATTCAAACCCATAACTAGATGTGTGGTACCCACACAAAGGAAGGGAGTCTTGCTTCCATGTTGGGCATCTATGACCTGGTTTCCAATCTGAAGGGCAAGATCAGAAAAGCAAAGCTCCCTGTAGAATGGGGCTTCCGGGGGGCCAGGTGGGGCATGGAAAGTAAGACAAGAGTGGATGGAGACTTCCACAACCCAACTAGTATCCGGTCACTATAGCTCCCACATCCCCATGGCTTCAGACTCCTCCCTCTCCCTAGACACAGTCCAGATATCTATGACCCTGGGTATGACTCATGACTGTGAAGTCCCGGAGGGAAAATGAGGACAGTTTACCCATTGCATTATGAGGTCTGCCAACAAGATTTTGTGTAAGTGAGAATCTGGAGATTCGGGTTTTATTTTGTTCAGTGTTAAATGTTTTTTTTTTTCCTTGGAAAGGTAAAATATGTACTTCTCCAGCTCTGTGGGGAATTAACCCTCTCTAATTTCCTGCAGTTCATTCTAGGAATTTCTCCCAGACCACCACCTTTCTCACAGCATTCCCAAGCTCTCCACCTTTGCAGTTTGGTTCTTGATTCCCTTCCTATTTCCTGTTTCTAGACCTATTCTGTTTCCTGATCCAAAATTTGTGATCCTCTCTCTCCTCTCCTCTCTCTCTCTCTCTCTCTCTCTCTCTCTCTCTCTCTCTCTCTCTCTCTCTTTCTCCCCCTCTCTCACACAAACACATACACACACACACACACACACACACACACACACACACACACACACTCCTGCCACCCTGAGTTCCATCATGTCTTTATCATGATGGACTGAAACTGAAACCCCAAACAAACATTTCCTCCCTCTAGTAGCTTCTGTCAAGTATTTTGATATCAATAAGAGAAGTAACCAATACATGAAATAGATAACAGGAGTGGGATTGTCACTGCAATGAGCCCACACTTTCGTGATTCTTAAACCTTCAGAGCTGGCTTGTGGGAGGAGACTAGAAATTCAGAGTTCCAGGAGAGACAATCCCTAGAGTTCTGAAGCAGCCATTTGGGACCATTATAGCGAAACACAGAAAATAAGAACATGGATCAAGTCTCAGAATCAAAGCTGTGCTATCATCTAGGGTGGCTGAAGGCATCCACAGCTCTTTCAGGTACTGCACTTCTCAGCTGGGTAAAAGACACCTATGGGCCAGTCCAGGCTGGCTGAAAGTATCAGCAAGCATGCATGGTGCCTTATGGTGGGTGCCATTATGATAAGCAGGTATATGTTGGAGAAACAGAAGAGAAAGAGAAGCAAAACAGTTTGTGGGTTGTGGTAAGAGGCAGATCTGAAGAAACGAAGGCCATGAAGAATGGACTGGTATTGGTTGTCTGTTTGCCACCAGGCACCAGGGTAACATTCAGTCCTGGGTTGGTGATCCTCCTGCAGCCAGGGTCTGTGTTGACATTCATGACCCATGCTGCCACTAAGGACCTTGGGGATGCCCGGTGTCAGGGCTGCTACCTATGGCCATTTTGGTATTCAAGGGCCATGCTGCTGCTGGAGCTAAGCTGATCTGAGTGGCTCGTGCTGCCCCCAGGAGACATAAAGACATTTGGACCTGAACATGTCTAGGTCTGTGACTCTGCAGCAGCCAGGGTCTGTATTGACGTCCATGGTTTCAGTAACCACTGAAGGCCATGCAGATGACTAGAGTCTGGTCAAACACCTGAGTCCATGTTGGGATCAAAGAGCTCTGCTGCTGCTGGGGCCGTGTTAATCTGGGTGGCCTGTGTTTCTAGTCAGGACCATGGTGACATCCAGGCATGGGCTGTAATTGAGGGTCATGTCTGGGTCCATGGCCTTAGGACAGTCAGGTGTCTGTGGCTCCTGATACCATTGACAGCCATACAGAAGTCAGGGGTCTGAGCTACCACCTGAGGTTATGCGGGTCTGAGGGCCATACTTCACTGGGGCCATACTGATAGCTTTATACTGATGGCCTGTACTGCCACCAGAGCCATGGTGATATCCAGACCCAAGCTGCTATCATGATCTATGTCTGGGACCTTTTTTCTGCTGCAGTGAAGCTCTGTGTTGATGCCCATGGTCCATGTTACCACAGAGTGTCACAGGAAACATGTGTATTAAAATTCGAGAGCCATATTCCACACTGACCCTGGGATAGCTGACCCTGACCCTTGCTGGACTCAGTAACAAGAGAGATGGTCCTGCCCTTCATGGGTGAGCTGGACCCCACACTCAAAAGAAATGGCCCTATGCCTCCCTGTAGGCATAAGAGAGCTGGCCTCAAGGACATGGGCCTAGCAGAGCAGGCTCTGCCCCTCAGCTAATATGGGCAATCCCAGTGGCCCAGAATGATCAGCTGAACCACCACCCAGACCCATATCCTGGCCTTAGGTTGGCCTACCCTAATATCTACCCAGTCTTTGACCTGCTGGAGTGCTTGAAGGGACTGGACCTATGGATCTCCACTACTTGGGCAAGAACAGGATATCTGAGAGGAATTTCAGTAAGCGTCCAGTGATGATGGCATGCCAGAGGCGTTGAACAAAAATGTCCATTGCAATGAACATTTTATGGGTGGGGCTGATAGAACAAAAGGATACATTGAGTGACACCACAGCTCCAATGCCACCAGGATGAATGAAGAGATGCTGGAAAGACAGAGGAGCAAGGTAGGTTTTTCTGTTTGTTTGTTTGTTTTGTTTTTAATTAATGTTTTTCTTCTTGGAGGTTTCTCTTGGCGGTAACTTTACAGGGGTGAGGGGTAAATATGGAGGGACTGGAAAATGAGCGGGATTAGAGTACATGATAAGAAATTCCCAAAGAATCAATCAACAGTTATGTTCTCTCTTTTTTTTTTTTAAGGCAGTACTCACAAGGTTTCAGAGAGTAACAAAGAATCGGATTAGAAGTCATTTGGGCAACATTATGGTAAAGAATCTGGCTACATTGTGACTGAGTCCAGAGAATCTGATTGAGACTGAATTCAAAAGTAATGGACTGATTTATTTGCAGAGGAAATTTCGAGAGACTGCATAGCATTCAGAGTGTGACATGATTAAGTCTCTCCGATTTTAGCTGTATTTATATAAGGGAGCAGGAATCCAAGGATAAAGATGTGAAAAGCATGCAGTCTCAAAGTGTAGGGATGAAGGAAATTGCAGACAAAGCAGGCACAGACAAAGCAACTAAAATTTTAAAGAGCTCAACACAATTTAACAGAAACACTGCTCGCAGCACCGGGACAACAGAAGAGGAGCCTTGCAGCAAAACTTGCATCCTTCCTGGGGTGGTGTTCAGTGGGCATGCAAAACACAAGATTTGTAGAGTCACAGCAGCGTGATTTAAGGCTCTAGAAAAAAGCCCACAAGCCCAAGCGTTTAATCCTAATAGAGCCAGGTTCCTAGAATGGAATGCTGCGGCAAGCCGAAGTGGAGCCTAAGCTGCAATGGAGACTCCATTGTGGAGATATAAGGAAAATGGGGAGTCCGGCAAGAAAAGCTATAGGCACCAAGCAAAGTGAGGCCAAAAGAGAGGCTATGGATATATGTAGTCACAGCACAGGTAGACCGGGCTACCTGAACACTCTGGAGCACAGAAGCCACCCTGGTGTCCAGATGCCAGACACAGATCGCCTTAGTTTCCTTTCTCAGGCTGTAATAAAATACTTGGACAAAATCAACTTAAAAAAATTGGGTTTTAGTTCACACTTCATAGTTATAGTCTATCGTGCGGGGAAGTCAAGGCAGCAGGAGCATGTGAAAGCTGGTCGCATTATGTCCCCGGTCAGAGCAGAGCAATTCAGCTCACCTTCTCCACTTTAGACATCCCAAGCTCCCCCACCCAGAGAATGATACTGTTCACAATTAAAGTAGATCTTCCTTTATCAATTAAATTACCCAATACAATCCCTCATTGACATTCTCAGAGGCTAGCTTTAATCTAGACAATTCTTCACAGGTGCTCCTGGAGGCTTGCCTCCTAATTGTCCAGTTGACAATTAATACTATCTATCACATGGACCCACATGGTTTGATTTTGCCCTGCTGGGTTTTGCTTTTGCATTAGTCCAATCTTTCTTTACTGTCTTCCCATTATTTCTTTTTAGAATAGACATTTTAATTACACATCTATTTTTATTAAACTTTATTGTAAAGAACTTTCAAATGAAAACATTATGAAAAGAGATTAGATGGGCATTTCTATTCTGCACCATTATATATTATAATTAAATAACTTTCTTTTGTATTGAGCACAGTTTCATGGATTTTAAGTTTTTTCTTTTTTTATTTTATCTTCTTTTTTTACTTTTTGAGATTATAATGTAATTACCACATTTTTCCTCCACTTTCCTCCCTCCAAAACCTCCCACGTACTCCTTCAAATGCATGGCCTTTGTTCATTGTTATTGCATACATTTATGTATATGTATATACATATATATTCCTAAATAAGACCTGCTTGGTCTGTATAGTGTTGCTTGTATGTTTTCAGGACGAACCATTTGGCACCAAACAACCAATTGATGTTCTCTTCCCTGGGGAAGATCACCTGTCCCACTCCCAACTTTCTTCAGTTGCCTATAATTCTTTATGTAGGGCTGAGGCCGTGTGGGCTTTTTCCCATCTGTTTTGTCCTATCTATTGGTATCATCATTGTTCAGCCCATGTTTGGAAAGTCATGTTGGTGAGACTTTATGGGTGTACCTTCTGATATTACTAGGAGAAACAACCTCACAGCAAATTCCATAATTTTCTGTCTCTTACAATCTTTCTACCTCCTCTTTTGCAATATTCCCTGAACCTTAGGTATAGAAATCTTTTATAGATGTGTATGTTGGGACTGGGTTCCACAATAATGTATTTTGATAAGTTGTGGTTTTCTATAGTGATCTCTGTCCGTTGCAAAGAGAAGTCGTCTGTCTTATGTGGAGTTGGTGAAGATCTTTTCCCATTAAGTTGGCAGCCGTTTTGTCTTATTGACTGTGTCCTTTGCTTTACAGAAGCTTCTCAGTTTCAGGAGGTCCCATTTATTTATTGTTTCTCTCAGTGCCTGTGATACTTGAGTTATATTTAGGAAGTAGTGTCCATTACTTCAAGACAACTTCTCACTTTCTATTCTATGAGGTTCAGTGTGACTAGATTTATGTTGAGGCCTTTGATCTATTTGGACTTAAGTTTTGTGTATGGGGATGTATAAAAATCCATCAAGATTAAGTCTCAATTCTCAACATCTATGCTCTAAAGATAAGACCATCCGCATATGTAAAAGAAACACTACTAAATTTTAAATTGCAATCAAACCCCACGCACTAATAGTAGGAGGCTTCAACACCCACCTGACTCTCACCAATGGACAGGTGTGTCAGACAGAAACTTAACAGAGAAATAAGAGAACTAACAGATGTTATGATTCAAATGGGCTTAACAGACATCTAAAGATTTCACCAAAATACAAAATAATATACCTTCTTCTCAGCACCTACTTGAACCTTCTTTAAAATTAACCACATACTTGGTAGCAAAGAAAACCTCAATAGTTACAAAAAAGTTAGAATAACCCCTGTATCTGATCGGATCACCATGGATTAGAGTTAGAATTCAACAACAACACTAATTGCAGACAAACTCATGGACATCGGACAATGCTCAATTTCTTCCTGGGTCAAAGAAGAAATAAAAAAATTAAAGACTTCCTAGAATTATAACACTATTAAAGCAGTGCTAAGAGGATAGTTCATAGCACTAAGTGCCTACATAAAGAAATTGGTGATAGATGTGGATCTATTTTCTTTCTTCTACACATTGGTATGCAAATGTCAACATCATTTGTTAAATATACTTTCTTTTTTCCATTTTATATTTTTTGTTTCTTTGTCAATAATCAGGTGTTCGTAGGTGTGTGGATTAACATTTGGGTTTTTGATTCAGTTCCATTGGTCCTCCTGTCTGTTCTTATGCCAGTACTGTAGCTCTGTAGTAGTAGTTTGAAGTCAGGAGTTGTGATGCCTTCATAAATTCTTTTATTGTACAGGATTGTTTTAGCTATTCTGGGTTTTTTGCTTTTCCATATGAAGTTGAGTACCATTCTTTCAAGGTCTGTGAAGAATTTCACTGGGATTTTGATTGGCATTGCATTGAATCTATAGATTGTTTTTGGTAAAATTGCCATTTTTACTATGTTAATTCTACCTACTCAAGAGCATAAGAGATCTTTCCATTTTCTGGTGTCTTCTTCAATTCGTTCTTCAAAGATTTAAAGTTTTTGTCATACAAGTCTTCCACTTGTTTTGTTAGAGTTACTTCAAGCTATTTTATGCTATTTGTGGCTATTGTGAAGGGTGATGTTTCTCTGATATCTTTCTCAGCCCATTTATCATATGTGTACAGGAGGGCTACTAATTTTTTTAGTTAATCTTAAATCTTGCTACATTACTAAAGACGTCAACATAAAGTCAGCCACGCTGAACCTCAAAAAAGAGAAAGTGGGAAGGACACTTGAACGCATTGGCACAGGAAACCACTTCCTAAATATAATCTCAGTAACACGGACACTGAGAGAAAAAATTAATAAATGGGACCTCCTAAAACTGAAAAACTTCTGTAAAACAAAGAACATGGTCAGGAAGACAAATCTTCAGCCTAAAGAATGGGAAAAGATCTTTACCAACCTCACATCAGACGGAGGACTGATTTCCAAAATATACAAAGAACTTAAGAAATTGTTCATCAAAAAAAAACCAAATAACCCAATAAAAAAATGGAGTACAGACCTAAACAGAGAACTGTCAACAGAGGAATCTAAAATGGCTGAAAGACACTTAAGGAAATGTTCAACATCCTTAGTCATCAGAGATTCCATCTTAAGCCCATAAGCATGGCCAAGATCAAAAACACTAATGACAACTTATGCTGGAGAGATTGTGGGGAAAAGAGAACACTCCTGCATTGCTGGTGGAAGTGAAAGTTGGTACAGACCCTTTGGACATCTGTATGGCAATTTTTCAGAAAATTAGGAAACAACCTTCCTCAAGACCCAGTAATACCACTTTTGGGAATATATCCAAAGGATGCTCAATCATATCACAAGGACATGTGCTCAACTATGCTCATAGCAGCATTGTTTTTCATAGCCAGAACCTGGAAACAACATAAATGCCCCTGAACCGAAGATTGGATAAAGAAAATATGGTACATTTACACAATGGAGTACTACACAGCAGAGAAAATTAATGGCATCTTGAAATTTGCAAGCAAATGGAGCTAGAAAACATCATATTGAGTGAGGTAACCCAGATCCAGAAAGATAATTATCATATGTGCTCGCTCATAAGTAATTTTTAAACATAAAGCAAAGAAAACCAGCCTACAAATAACAATCCCAGAGAACCTAGACAACGAGGACCCCAAGAGAGACATGTATGGATCTAATCTACCTTGGAAGTAGTAAAAAACAATATCTTCTGAGTAAATTGGGAGCATGGGGATCATGAGAGAGGGTTGAAGAGGAGGGGAGAGGAAGGGTTGGGAGAAGATAAAAATGTATAGCACAATAAAATCAATTAAAAAAATAAAGTGGAAAAATCTTACACAAGCAACTTAACAGCATACCTGAAAACTCTAGAACAAAAAGAGGAGACTCACCCAGGAGGAGTAGAAGACAGGAAATAATCAAATTGAGGACTTGAAATCAATAAAATAGAAATAAAGAAAACAATACAAAGAATCAATGAAACAGAGAGCTTGTTCTTTGAGAAAATCAACAAGATAGACAAACCCTCTCCAAAGTAACCAAAAGGCAGAGAGAACATCTAAATCAACAAAATTATAAATGAAAAAGGAACATAACAACAGACACTGAGGAAATCTTTGAAAACCTGTACTCCACAAAATTGGAAAATCTAAAAGAAATGGACCATTTTTTGGCTAGGTACCATATACCAAAATTAAATTAAGATCAGATGAACAACTTAAATACACTTATAACTCCTAAGTAAATAGAAGCAATCGTCAAAAGTCTCCTAACCAAAAAAACCTCCAGGGCCAGATGTTTCAACACAGAATTCTACCAGAGTTTCAAAGAAGAACTAATACCTACACTCTTCAAATTGTTCCACACAATAGAAACAGAAGGAACATTGTCAAACTGTTTTTATGAGGCTACAATTACCTTCATACCCAAACTACACAAAGACTCAACTAAGAAAGATAACTACAGACCATCCTCCCTCATGAACTTTACTGCAAAAATACTCAATAAAATACTGTCAAACTAAACCCAAAAATACATAAAAATCATCCATCATGACCAAGTTGACTTCATCCCAGAGATGCAAGGATGGTTCAACATGTGAAAATCTGTCAGTGTAATCCACCATATAAACTGAAATAAATAACCATATGATCAACTCAATAGATACTGAAAAATCCAATACTCATTCATAATAAAGATCTTGAAGATATCAGGGATGTAAGGAACATATCTAAAATTAACAAAAATAAATATACAAGAAGGCAACAGCCAACATCAAATTAAATGGAGAGAAACTCTAAGCAATTCCACTAAAATCAGGAACAAGTCAAGGCTCTCCACTCTCTCCATAGCTATGCAATATAGTACTCAAAGTTTGAGCTAGAGCAATAAGACAATAAAAGGAAATCAAGGGAATACAAATTGGAAAGGAAGAAGACAAAATTTCATTACTTGCAGATGATATGATAGTATACATAAGTGACACCAAAAATTCTACCAGGGAAATCCTACAGCAGATAAATACCTTCAGTAATGTGGCAGGATACAAGATCAATTCAAAATCTTCAGTAGCCCTCCTATATACAAGTGATAAAAGGACTGAGATAGAAATCAGAGAAACATCACCCTATAGAGTAGCCACAAACAACATAAAATATCATGGAGTAATACTAACCAAAGAATTGAAAGACCTGTACAACAAGGATTTCAAGTATTTGAAGAAAGAATTTAAAGAAGATATCAGAAAATAGAAAGATCTCCCATTCTCTTGGATAGGTAGGATCAACATAATAAAAATGACAATCCTACCAAAAGCAATCTATAGATTCAATGCAATTCCCATCAAAATCCCAACTCAATTCTTCATAGACCTCAAAAGAACTTCAACTTCATATGAGAAAAAAATTCCAGGATAGCCAAAACAATCCTGTACAATAGAAGAACTTCCAGAGGCATCACCATTCCTGATATCAAACTCTATTACAGAGCTACGGTCCTGAAAACAGCTTGGTATTAGCACAAAAACAGACAGGTGGACCAATGGAATCAAATCAAAGACCTGGGTATTTATCCACACACCCACAAACACCTGATTTTTGACAAAGAAGTTAAAATTATACAGTGGAAAAAAAAGAAAGCATCTTCAACAAATAGTGTTGGCATAACTGGACATCAACATGTAGAAGAATGCAAATAAATCTGTATCTATTACTATGCACAAAATTCAAGTCCAAATGGATCAAAGACCTCAACACAAATCTAGCCACACTGAGCCTCATAGAATAGAAAGTGGAAAGAGGCTATGAATGCATGGGCACAGGAGAATACTTCCTAAATATAACACCAGTAGTACAGACACTGAGGACAACAATAAATGAATGGGACCTCCTGAAACTGAGAAACTTCTGTAAGGCAAAGAACACAGTCAATAAGACAAAACAGCAGACAACTGAATAGGAAAACATCTTTAGCAACCCCATGTCGGACAGAGGACTGATCTCCAAAATATATAAAGAACTCAAGAAACTATACATCAAAATACCAAATAATCCTATTAAAAATGATATACAGATCTAAACAGAGAATTCTCAACAAAAGAATCTCAAATGGCCAAAAGGCACGCAAGGAATTGCTCAATATCCTTAGCCATCAGAGAAATGCAAATCAAAATGATTCTGAGATACCATCGTACACCAGTCAGAATGACTAAATTCAAAAACACTAATGGCTAATGATAGCTTATACTGGAAAGGATACGGAATAAGGGAAACATTCCTCCATTGCTAGTGGGATTGCAAGCTTGTCCAGCCAGTTTGGAAATCAGTATGACAGTTTCTCAGAAAAAAATTGGGAATCAACCTACTTCAAGACCCAGCAATACCACTCTTGGGCATATAACCAAAGGATGCACATTCATACTAAAAGGAATTTGCTCAGCTATGTTCATAGCACCATTATTCAAAAGAGCCAGAACCTGGAAATCATCTGGATATCTCTCAACCAAAGAATGGATGAAGAAAATGTAGTACATTTACACAATGAAGAACAGTACTTAGTGGTAAAAAAAAAAAAAGAAAGAAAGAAAAGAAAAGAAAAAAATGACGTCTTGAAGTTTATAGGCAAATGGATGGAACTAGAAAAACAATCCTGAGAGAGGTAAACCAGACCTAGAATGACAAATGTGGTATGTCCTCACTCATAATTGTATATTAGATGTAAAACAAAGGATAATTAGCTTATGGTTTATGACCCTAGAGAAGCTAGGTAACTAGGAGAACCCTAAAAGAGACATACATGGGTCTCCCCTGGGAAGGGGAAATAGACAATATTCTCTGAGGAAACTGGGAGCATGGGGGGTAGAAGGGATGGCATAAAGTGAGGGGGAAAGGAAAAGGGACAAGGGGAGGAGAACATGAGGGAATGGGAGGGTCGAGATGGGGGACGGACAGAGAGGGAGAGCAAGGAAAGAGATATCGTGATTGAGGGAGTCATTATGGGGCTAGTTAGAAACCTGGCAGTAGGGAATTACCAAGAATCCCCCGCTAAGGATGATCCCAGCTAAGACTCTAAGCAATAGTGGAGAGAGTACCTGAACTGACCTTCCCTGTAATCAGATTGACGGCTACCATAATTGTCATCTTAGAAACTTCATCCAGCAGCTGATGGAAGCAGATGCAGAGATCCACAGCCAGCACTGGGCTGAGCTCCCAGAGTCCAGTCAAAGAGAGGGAGGAGTGATAATATAAGCAAAGGTGTCAAGGCCATGATGGGGAAACCTACAGAAACAACTGATCTGATCTAATGGGAGCTCACTAACTCTGGACTGACAGCAGGGGAACCTGTACAGCCCCAAACTAGCCCCTCTAAAAGGGTTGACAGTTGTGTGACTTGGGCAGACTGAGGCACCACTGAGAGTGGAACCAGAATTTATCCCTAGTGCTTGAACTGGCTTTTTGGATCCCATTCTCTTTGGATGGGTACCTTGCTCAGCCTAGATGTTTGGGGGAGGGCCCTGATCCAGCTTCAAAATAATGTGCCAGACTTTGCTGACTCCCCATGGGAAGCCTACCCTCTCTGAGGAGTGGATGGGGGGTGGAAAGTGGGGGGAGCAGGAGGAGCAGAGGGAGAAGGAACTGGGATTGGTGTGTAAACGAGAAAAGATTGCAAAAAAATATTAATTAAAATAATTAAAAAAAGAAAAAAATTTACATCTAATTCTGGTTACATAGAAAGTCTCTTTTTAAAAAAAATCACTGGCATTTAGAACAAATGAGGGCTAAGTAAGCTCATTAGTATTTTCTCATTTAGGGGAATAACCTGTACTCTCCTCTTCCAGATCTCCCATCAGTTACCAGCTTCCCGTCATGCCCTTATCACAGCTGGTAACTTTACTTCTTAATTAACCAATTCACTTATAATTTAAATGCAATGTACCCTCGTTCTATGTTCCCATGACAGCTTGGACTCTACTAAAGCACCTGCCCCATGTCTCAAGAACTGGTTAAGGTTCCTTCTTCCCACTCCCGTTTCTGAAGAAGATGTGTTTCTACAGGGCATGGAGTCAGCCTCACAAAGGTGCACAGTGAAAATGAATTGAACCTTTCCAGGTCAGACTTCACTGTGGTCCAAGAAAATTTACATGACCCAAACTACTCACAATAGATTCTTCTTAATATTATTATAAAAATTAATGCATTAATTTCTTGCTGCAGAAATTTAAAAAAATGGTTTCTAGGGTATTCTGTTTAGTGAGATGGAGATGGAACATTCCAATTGCATTGTCTTTACCTTCATTAATGAAACAGTCTGTTGTCCTAGCAAGCATCTGCTAGAATACCACATATACCCCAAGGACTGATTGCTCTGGCTGTGGAAGAGAAAGGCCTGTCAGTCATGAATGATTAATCTCTAGCACCAAGAACAACAATGCAACTCTCCCATCACCGGGGAAGGAGATCTGGTTATTCTCACTAAACACATGATGTGGAAATTCCCATCCTTGGCCATGTTTGTTTGGATGAAATGACATCTGAGGAATTTGGAAGCTATACAACAAAGATGCCCATGACTAGGAATACAATTCCGTCACTGAGGACTTGTAAAGTCTTTCTCTATATTACTGTTGCCATAACCTGGATCTCAGACCTTTCTCTGTGCCTATAGAGAAAGTGAAAGGGGTATTGTATCCAAAGATGAGCTCTGCCACAGTTCCATCACCAGTGACTGACTGCTTTCCTGTTTCTGTGCATCTGAAAACTGCCTTCCGGATTACAGTTTCTAATCATTGTCTAGGAAAAAAGAAAAGAAAGGAATAATTTTTTAAATTTAATCATCATATTCTTAATGTTCTGAATTTAAGAAAGCAAGCGCCGTTAGTTTTCAAACTGAGCCTATGTCTGTCTTAGGATTCAGTTATGTTTAAATGTAATCATGAGGCTGTTTATAGAAAGATTTTAAACATACGTAAGTGTGTGTGCATACATGCATAAACAAATACATGTAGATGGACAAATATATACATGTAATTATATACATATGTGTATGTATATATCATACATATATTAAATCTATTATATGAATTTACATAAAAGTATTGGTTAGATGAACCTACAGCCTGAGAAGCACATTGGAAAAGAGCTCATCTAAGAGAAACAGAAATCCAAGGGCAATCTCAAAGCAACAGGTCCCCTATCCAGGACAGTTACATATACACAACAAACCCGTTAAATCAGCATTCCTCCTTCTAGAGACATATCTTAATAGAACCTTATAGAGTTTGACCTGATGCTTGCTTTGAGTAAGGCATCACAACATGATGCGTATATGCAAACAATCAAAACTTTCTCCTCCGAGTATGAGTTAGATAACTATGCCCACCTTATGCATTATGATACCATTGAAAGAATATTATCACAATGTTATCCATGGATGAATTTCACAAAAGATAATGTAAAGCAGTAAAAAGTGCAGGATATTGGGCAATTTGTATGCCCTGGCTCAACTGTGTGCAAGACATGCTCAGATATCTGTGCAATATGTCACTTGTGCTACTGTTCACACCTTTTATTTATTTATTTTCAAGACAGGGTTTCTTTGTGTAGCCCAGCTGTCCTGGAACTCACTCTGTAGATCAGGCTGGACTTGAACTCAGAGATCTGCCTGTCTCTGCTTCCTGAGTAGAGATCCGCCTGCCTCTGCCTCCTGAGTGCTGAGATTAAAGGTGAACATCACTGCCAAGCTCAGTTTATGTACTTTAAAACAATGGGTATATAAATTAAAAGACAGAACAAATGGAGGTTGGTTTGTGACAGTGGGAGAACACAGATATGAGAAAGAAGAAAATTAGTGTGCCAAGTTAAAGGTTTTTTTAATCTTATGAATATTTTAGAAAAATCAAGAAATAAAACTAAAACTAAATAGTTAAACCTTAAAAATTGGAAGCAATTGAAAGCTAACTCTTCAGTTTAGTTTTATGAAAATACTGTGAAGAATTATTTTAAGTGACTTAAAACAAATTATTTTTGACCCAGAAACCTCAGTAAACATAGCATCATTACAAGAAGAATGATCACACTACATTAACCAGCTTTTTATTAGCAACACTGATACATTTATATAAAAATATACATGTATGAACAAAAAAGTAAACACTTGTATCAAGTATTAGTAGAAACCATTATGTAATGGAACCAGATTTACATAAAACCCAAAGCCAAATAGAACCCATGTGATTTCAAGCGTGGGTGGATGGTATATGCCTCCCAATGGATTCAGGACACAATCTTGCCAAATGAACCATCACCTATATGCCCTCATGCTGCCGTGACATATGGACACAAAATAAAAAGCCCCCAGAATACTCAATGACAGTATGTTAGTTACTTTTTTTTCTGTGATAAAGCACAATAGCAAAAAAAAATTATTGGAGAGTTTTGGAGAGCTTACGATTCCAACAGAATAGGAGTCCATCATGGCAGAGAAGTATGACAGCAAGCATCAGGCATGGTAGCAGCAGCATGAGGTATCACAGCTTTTAATAAATCATGACGTGGAACATGAACTGAAGTAGCGAGAGGCTATATAATCTGGAAGCCTACCCCAGTATAATAATTCCTCAATTAATCCCATGCCTCCTATACCTCCCCAAGTGGGGTCACCAACTGGGTACCCAATGTTCACATGTCCGAGCCTAAGAGCCTACAGGGTACATTTCTCATTCGAACCACCACACGAGGAGACCTGATTCCCATAGATTGAATGTGGGAATGTTCTGTGTTGCTAACAAGAGGAATGGAGTGAAATGGACGGAAGTGGTAGCAATAAATCAAAAGTAGTAGACTCGACACTGAGAATAAAATCACTATAAAGATTTCTGCTATTGACTGGAGTGTACATGGCATTGCTCGTCAAAATCAGAAGGGCTGACCTCTCCCAAGCATTAGCCTCTTAACAACAGGGTTCATATAGTGTTTTGTTATTGATATAAACTTCATAGGGCTGAACTGAAGTTCTAGCTTCTATGTGTCCCTCAGATGAAAGTACAGGTGATCGAGAGTGACAAAGTTCCTAGCACTCCCTAGAGCCTGTCCTCTATGCTACAATAGTAGATGCGGCCCTGCCTCCATTGTTTAGGGTTGTTTCCCATGAGTTAATGAACAGACAGTCTATTTTTATTCTTTTTTTATTCTTTTTTTCTTTTTCATTTTTTTGGGGAGGGGGGTTCAAGACAGTGTTTCTCTGTAGCTTTTTTGGAATCTGTCCTAGAACTCGCTCCTTAGACCAGGTTGTCCTTGAACTCACAGAGATCTGCCTGCCTCTGGCTCCCAAGTGCTGGAATTAAAGGCCTGCACCACCACTTCCCAGCCAGACAGCCTATTTACTTTTCCTATGGAGTCTGCTCTGAAAAGAAACCTCTAGATCTTGGCCAAAGATACTCACCTATATTCTGAGTCCAAAGGCAAACCTCAAAACTTCCTAAAACCTCAAGCTGGTGTAATTTTATATTGGGCGTTTGTAAAAAAATAAAAAATAAAATAAATAAAAATAAATAAATAAAAATCCACAACTTAAATGCAAACTGGAATCTGGAAACTGTTGAGTATGGGAAGAGTTATGCGATTTTTATATATAGATAAATTTATTTATAGGAAGCCACTTGCCTGATCATTTGAATTTGAAGCCTGAAACCCAGCAGCTGGGGGTGGCATAGTATATTTGATAGGTTGATTGACTAAAATTAGAACTGAAAATCTGTCATACTAAGTAAGAAAAAATACTAAGGGTTTCCAGGTATAATAATTTTTAAAAAGTAAAAAAAGACATCCTAGTCATTGGGAAACAGAAGTGCAGAAAATTGACTTTGTTTTGCTTTTTATCATAGTGGCCTTTATCTTTCCCCAACTCCACTGCACGAAAAAGAGCAGTGGACACAAAACAACCCCAATTTGAAACCAAAGAGTCCTCCAAAGGTCAGGAGTGAGCAGTTGATAACTTACTCTTGAGTATATCTGTTCTTGGTAAAGATTATCATTTCTATGGCTGACATGAGCTTGGAAACCAGAGGAAAGATGGCATTGTTACTGTCCTGGGCAGCCAAATTGGGATGGAGCTCAGAAACAACAGCGTAAAGATACTTGGCAGAGGCTGAGAATGATTGAATATGGTCCCAGAAACAAAGAGAAGGGCATTGTAAGACTAAAGTAGCATCAGTCTTGGTGAATAATATTTTCATTTTATTTGTGGGGTATATTCTAAGAGCCTCAGTAAATGCCTAATTCCACCAATAGTACTGGGCTTTATATGTTCTTTGCTCCTGTGTATATGTACTGTAATAAAGTTTAATGACATAGCAAATCACAGATGAAAAATAACTCTTTTGGCTGTGCTAGAGAGATGGCTCAGCTATTAAAAGCTAGGCTTACAACCAAAAATACCTGTGGTGGTTAATCTTGTCAACTTAGTTAGACTGGAATTAGTAAAACACATTTCTAGATGTGCATGTGAAGACACTTCCAAAAAATGATTATCCAAGGACAGAAGAACCAGCCTGAATGTGGGTAACACTATCCAATTGTCTAGGACCTTGGATGGGATAAACAGAGAAGTCACACAAAGCCTGTGAATGTAGACAGAAAATTTAGCATGAGGTAAACTCCTCTTGCCTACCTTTGTGCCTTCCAAGCATAATGGAGTGAGACCTCTGAAACCATGAACTAAGTCCTTCTTTCCTTAAGTTGTTTTGCTATGATATTTTGTCATGGTGACAAAAATCTTACTAACAGAAGATGAGCACAAAAACATGAGAGAATCACCATGATGACAAGATTTCATGGTTCAAACGCCCTTGAGATAATTTGTGGGAGTAATTAGGAGAATTTTCAATATTGTGCTAGAGAATCCTTGGAATGATATATGTAGAACTTGATGGGAGAGTCTAGAGGGAGCTCAGAAGGCCAAATGTTAATAGGAACATAGAGAGAGAAGGTTAAACTCATCCAGTTTAAGATGGTAACCAGGACTCTGGGGATATAGAAGGGAATCTATTCGTGTTGCATTGTAGCAAAGAACTTGCCTAAATTTTCTCCACATTAGGAGACTTTGGGGATGGTAAGGTTAAAAGTGCCAGACACGTTTGGCAGAGTGAAGGTCAAGGCAGTCTATCATTCTCCTTATATTACGGGTATTGCTATTGCTGGCTATTTTAAGCCAAGTTTATGAGAATAACTATGAGAAACAGGATTTGGAAAAGTAATTTAGCCAGATGTCTATGTAAAGTTGTGGCTAAGAAAGATGTGTTTTATGATCAGCACTATTAAAATGAGTGATAATTACTGTGCAATAAGATCAATAACAAGATGGCCTGGTGGGGACAGACAATGGATAGCAGGGTCAGGATACTTGGAAGCTCCTCAAAAGTAGGCATGGAAGGATGAAAGGGAAGCCAAAGTAGGCATGGACAACCTGGGAAGTTTGAGATGCCTGAAGCATAAAACATTTGCCAGGGGAAAATGCAAGTGGTAAGCCAAGCTAATGCGATAGAGAGGTCATACAGGCTGCAACCAGCAATTCCATAGAGGTGGACCTAAGATCAAACCTCCAAGTGCCATGGAGGCATGGAGCTATAGGATTTAATGCATATTGCCCTGGGTTCCAATCCTTCTTTGTCCCAACCCTCTTTTCTGTATCCCTATCATTCCCCTTGGGAATGAAACTGCTCACTTCTTCCCACTATATATAAGAAGCACTTAACTTGTTCGGTTTACAGGATTATAACTTCAGAAGTTTGCCTTAAACCTCAAAAGAAAATTTGAACTTGGCCTTTGGAATAATGCTTGAACTGATACAACTATGAGTCTTACAGCTTGGAGAAGGACTGTGTGTGTTTAGCATTATAAAATGGACATGGACCGTTCGGTGGGGCCAGTAGTATAATTTTATAAGTATAGAGATATTGGATATCAAGTTGATAAGGAATGGGCTTGTCGTAGCTAATCTTAGCTATTAACTTAATTGGATTCAAAAATGCCTACCCAGAAGGTCAGCGCAACACAATTCTGGCATGTTTGTGAAGGCATTTCCTCAGAGGTTTAACTAAGAAAGGAGACCTACATGAACATGGAGGAAAGTGGTAGGTACCATCCTCTTGCATAAGGGCCAGGAGGAGGAGAGAGGAAGACAGATAAAGTTTTCTGCTATAGACAGTCTCTCTGCCTTCTGGAAACTATTATCTCCTGCACCCTACCAATGGGGATGGAATAAAACTGTGAAGCAAAACGCATCTTTCATCTTCTAATTTATTTTGCTCAGGCACTTTGCCCCAGAGACTAACAGAGGAGCTAGTCATAAGCTATAACTATCATATAGCAATATGCTATCATACAAACTATATGAATGTGCTTGCCCCCACCTAAAAAGTCTTATTCTGTGTTCACCTTTCTCTTCTTATGATGATGTAAGCTGATACTTGGAGGACACACATTACAACTTTCCTTTGGCAGAACTGAATTATTAGACTACTACAATTGTGCTTTGGGGCTGTGATGGCTAATCAACATGACAAAGGGAAGAAGAGAACCTCAATTTAAGAGTTTTCTCAATCAGATTGGCCTCTGGGATGAATTTTCTAGATTGCTAATTGATGTACAAAGTCTAAATCCACCATGACTGTAAAATACCCAGCAGGAGGTCCTACTATATAAGAAAAATAGCTGGAAATGAGTTGGTAAGCCAGTATGCAGTGTTCCTCTTGTGTTTCTGCTTAAGTACCCGCTTCGCCACCTGCCCTGCTTGTCCTCATGGATGGACGATAACCTATAAGCTGAAATGAATTCTTTCCTCCCTACATTGCTTTTGGTCACGGTGTTTATCACAGTAACAGAAAGTAAATTAGTACAGGGACCATTGCTGAGTGAAATAAAGGTTATTGGAGCACAATCACTTCAATGTGGTGACAGTCTGAAAACCAAAAAGGTTAAGTAACTAACGGACAAATTCTAAGTTCCCCTGGAGAAGGGATGATTTATATACAAGGTGAGATAGAGTGTGGCGGGCTAAGATTCCATCATACTATTCAGGATGATGCTCAGTTCTGTACTTATAACTTATTTATATAATTTCCAATTTCATATTTTCAAATTACTTTCCTTAGAACCTGAAACCACTTTGATGGCAAATGAAGGAGTCTATTGTATATGATTAAGAAGCAAGTCAAATCCAGATTTGACTTGCATGCCCATAATCTTTGACTCAGTTCTTCCATCTGAGACAGTTTATTGATTGTTTCAGTTACAACAAGTTAGGCTGTGTCTTAGTTACTCTTTCTATTGCTCTTAAGTGATACAACAACCAAGATAACTTAAAGAAGAAAGAATTTAGTGGAGCTTACAGTACCAGAGGGTTCAAATTCATGACCATCATGGCGGGGAGCATGGCAGAAAGCAGGCAGGCAGGCAAGCAAAGTGCTGAGCAGTAGCTAAAAGTTTATTTCCTTATCTACAAGTAGAAGGCAGAGAAAGCTAACTCGAAAACAGACCAGACTTTTGAAAGCTCAAAGCCCACACTCTAGTGACATACTTCCTCCAACAAAGCCATATCTCCTCCATTCACACTGCCCATGTGACAAATTTGATAAGAAATGTCCCCATTGGGTTCATGTATTTGAATACCTGGTTACCAGTTTGTGTACTGTTTAGAAATGTTATAGAATCTTTAGGAGATGCAGCCTGGCCAAAGGAAGTATTTCATGGGGTACAAGGTTTGAGAATTCATAACTTTGCCTCACTTCCTGATTGTTCTTTCCACTTCCTCTGTGTAATTGGGATATGATTTCTCATCTTCCTGCTTTCTCTGCTTGCTGTCATGATGGGCTCTAGAACTCTAAGCCAAAAAAAAAAACCCTTCTTTAGATAGCCAGGGCAGTGCTGGAGAGTTTTCCCTGGTGGAGACAATGAGGGAGAGCTCGCAGGCTGACCAACCCAGCTACCACCTAGGGCCAAAATCTGGGCTATGAGTTGGCTCACCCCAACATCCACATCATTTATGAAGTTCTGGAGCATGTGAAGGGACCAGACGTACAGATCCAAAGCTGTAGGGTCTCCACGATACAAAGCAGCAACAGAATATGCAAGAGGAGCCCGAGTAAGGGCCCAGTATCAAAGGTAAAAGAAGCCAGAAGCCTCAAACCAGACCAATGACTCCTTGCAATGAACAATTTAAGAGTTACAAGTTAAGATGTATGGACTAAGGGGTATACTGTGTGACTCACTACATCACACTATAGCTTCCACACTTTTGCTTGTTTGGTTTTGCATTTGCTTTTAATTTTTTGTTTTTCTTTTAAATTTTATATTATTTGGTGGGGGTGAGGTTACAGGAGCAGAGAGCTAATAAGAAGGGATAGGAAGATGGATGAGATTGGGATATATGATGTGAAAACCACAAAGAATCAATAAAAAGGTTTTTAAAAATTAACTCTTCTAGCAGGTGCTTTTAATCATGGCATTTTAATAACGGGAAAGTGAGTAACACAGGGTACAGGAACACCATAAATTTTTGGCCCTCCTATCTAAATGGAAAGCATTTCCTCCATGGTCAAATATTTTCTAATTGACAAGATATATACCGAAGGAAGGAGAAGATGGTGAGCAATTCTCTGTCTCTTTCAAGCAAATCCAGAACTCTTTAGAAGGGAACCTGTGTGATTGAGAGCCAGTGAAATTCCTACTGATCGATGCAGTTGACCATGAATACATATGGATTATGAATGTCCAAATTCAACCAACTGAAGATTCGAAATATTTGCTGGGGAAACTGTTTCTATATGGAACGTGGATGGACTCATTAACTCCTAAACACTACAGCATAACGCAGTACAGGTGAAGAAAACAGGCCAGTGGTGATTTAAAACGATGGGAGCCTATGCAAACATAGTGCGCAAATGCTAAGCCATTTTCATAGAAGGGAGGTGAACATCGACAAATTCTTTTCTTTGGGTTCTGAAACCAGTTTGGCAAAGTATCACGGCACCATGGTTCTTCTTAGCCTTTCCCAAAGGAATATTATTCTTCAAACATATCTAGGTTCTGTGATAAGAGAGATAGACAATTTAGAGATGGTTGGAAACTGGGCTGTACTGATACTACTACAGGCATATCAGAATATGCCTGCATCCAATCTACTAGAAAGAACTTTCCATGAAAAAAGCATCCAGGGTAACTCCTCAGCCTTTCATTGGCTCAGTAAATATAGGTCTTGTATCAGGAGGTAAGGATGGAAATGGTCTTTGAATTTAGCTCCTTTGGGCCCTTTCCTGATGTTTTAATTCTGATCTCTGCTAGTCTGGACATCTTGGTATAGAGGAGAAGAATGTTTTAATCCACCAATGAATTCCATCAAAACAGAGGCTGAAATTTCTCAAAACAGTGTTTTTCCACCTCCCTAATACTGTGACACTTTGATATAGTTCCTCATGTTGTGGTGACCTGTAGTCAGAGATTGCTTGTTCATTCCTGGCTGCCCAGACCCGAAATAATCACAACAGAAACTGTATCAATCAAAACACTGTGTGGCCAATCATTTAAGTGCATTGCTAGCTCTTATATCCCAAATCAACCCACTTCCTTAATGTTATATTTTACCATGAGGCTTGGAGTTTACTGGTAAAGTTCCTGGGCATCTGCCTCCTTTGGTCTCTACATGGCTTCTCTCTGACTCTGCCTACTCTCTCCTCCTCTATCTGCTTGGAATTCCTGCCTTTCTGTATTTTGTGCTGCAATAGGCCAAAAGCAGCTTCTTTATTAACCAATGGTATTCACAGCATTCAGAGGGGAATCCCCCATCAGTGAACCCCAACAATAATATTATTTCATTGCTACTTCATAACTATAATTTTGTATGAATTGTAATGTAAATATTTCTGAAGACAGAAGTTTGCCAAAGATTTACAACCCACAGGTTGAGAACTACTGGCTTAAAAACCTGTGACACTAGGGATTGGTGTTGTGCCAAAACAAAAGTCTACAATATCCCCTGTAAATCTGGGAATCAAAGAGGAACTACTTCATATCTAAGAGGGTCTATAACATTCCCTAACGCTACACTACAAAGGACATTAAAAGAAAAGAATAGCACTTTGAACACAAGTACCAAGACAATCAAACCCTTCAGAAGAAAGTTTTGTTTACCTACCACAAAAAAATTCCAACAAATCCAATTGAAATGCTATTGAGAACAATGGAAAGATTGGTCGAGATGTAAAAAGGTAATTAATGAAGCCAAGGCCTACAGTGGTGCATCAAGGGAAACCATGCCTACCACATGTTGCATTGCTAGGCTTGCCCTTATCCATTTCTCTATTCCTCATTCCTCTATCTTTTATGAAAATCATATTGGTAGCATTTGCCTTCTTCATTCATTGTTAGTCAAATAATAACAAGCCGAGTTCCTAAGGAAATGATTACACAGTCAATGACATCATTCCACTTCCTCCGTGTATCACTTTATACATCCCTAACTCTTCCCTCTGTGCCCCCTTTGTATTTTCTTTCTTTTGTATCCTGCCATCTCTTCATTCTGTAATAAAGAAAATTAATACCAAGATCTGAGTATCAATACTCCTATCAGCATGGGGTGGTAATATTACCAGCTGAGGATCTTAGGAAGCAACTAAGTCTTGAAAATTGCATCCACATGCGAGACCAGTGTCCTCAAAAAAGGTTGAAGGCAATTGCTTTTCCTCTCCTACTAGATAAGAACACAGATAAGGTATCATTTTGGAAACAGGCCTTCACTAGATAGACATCAAATCTGCCATCACTTTAAGCTTGGGATTCTCAGCCTTTAAAACTGAGAAGAGAGGAAAGTCAATTATTTATATATTTTTTCTAGAATAAGGATCTGTTATATTAACTTAAGCAAACTTAAGGTAGCTTTTACTAACAATAATTCCTCCACTGACAGTCTTAAATCAGTGTTCTATCACATGAGCTCCCTCTAAAACCTAGACAGGCCATCCTTCTAAAATGGCTCCCATTAGCAAGTACAGTATCTTTGTTCTTATATCTGTTCTTTATTGCTCTTTAGTCATACTTAGTATCACTGGTTATTCCTCCCCCCCATTAGACCTCTGAACTGCAAAGATTTCTGGGACTAGTTGGTTCTTAGTTCTGTTTATAATTTTTTTCTTTTCTTTTAAGCATATTTTTGTTGGATATTTGTGGTGGTTTGAATGAAAATAGCTCTAATAGGCTCCCATATTTTAATGTCTAGCCCCTAGTTGGTATACTGTTTAGGAAAGTATTAAGAGATATGGCCTTGCTGAAGGGGATAAGTAACTGGAGGTGGTCTTTGAGACTCAAAGAGCCCTCACCAGGTCCAATATCTCTCTCAACCTGCTATCTGCAGATCAGAATATAAAAGCTCTCAGCTACTTTCCCAGCACCATGCTACCCTGCTGCCCTTGTCCAAAAATTATGCTGAAAGTTAAATGGAAGAGTTTAGGATTAATGGCTTTGGCAAAGGACATTTCATGACAGCCTAGTACTGATGCTGTCCTTAGTGATTGCTCTTGTGTGGATCTATATGAAAAAAAAGCAAATGGGACAAACAGAAATAGAAAACGTACAGTTTGGGGGAAAATAGAGCACCAGGAAATGTAATGTCGGAGCCAAGTCCTGTGCTCAAGTTGATAAAGTTTAAAGAAAGGCTTGATGCTAAATAAAATAAGAGGTGGTACTCCACGACACCGCCCAACTAATCTTGAAACCCATGAAAGGAATGAGCTTGAAGGATTTCCTCAGCCTAGACCATCAGCAAGTCAAAGCTTATACAAATATATTTCAAGGAGGTAGCCAGATTCCAATCTTAGCCAGCTGAAAAACTTGGCAGCTTTGGCAAAGTTCTGGCTTTCAAGGAAAGGAATTATGAAATCTTCCTCAGAGGTTGAAGAAAGCCACTGAGACCAGGCATGTAAGTAATAGATGAGTCTCAGCATGAAGGCCCAAAGACTTCATTGCTTCAAACTGTGAAGGTGAAGTTTGGATTTGGAGACCCCCAAAGAGTGAAGATGCCAGAGCCAAGGTGTGAGGCCAGCCTAAGACAGAGAAGTGTGTTGCACTCACAAAAACTGGAAGGGAAGAGCCACTGTATAATACAGAATACAGAATTCGGAATTTGCTCTGATGGATTTCAGTCTTGTTATGGTCCAGTATTTCTTCACTATGCTCCTTTTCCTCCCTTTTGGAATGACAATGTTATTATAAGCCACTGGATGTTGGGAGTATGTGATTTGCTTTTTGCTGTTGCTTTTTTACATGGGGTTAGGGTTAGGAGATTTCCTTGAATCTCAGAAGAGACATGGACTTTAAACTTTGAAGCACTCTTGAAAATATGAAAGACTATGGGGACTTTTGAAGTTGGAGACTGAATGTATTTTGTATTATAATATGACTATAAGTCTTTGGAGGCCACGAAGTAGAATGTGGCAGTTTAAATGAGAATGGCCCCCATAGGCTCACATATTTGAATGTCTAGTCCCTAATTGATGGACTCATTAGGAAAGGATTAGAAGATATGGCCTTGTTGGAGTAGGTGTATCACTGGGAATGGGCTGTGAGGTTTCAAAAAGTTCACACTTATCTAAGTCTCTCTCTCTCTCTCTCTCTCTCTCTCTCTCTCTCTCTCTCTCTTTCTCTCTCTCTATCTCTGTCTCTTCCATTGCTGCCTCTGAATCTAGATGTAAAAGTTCTCAGCTGTGTCTTCAACACCATGCTGGCCTGCTCCTCACCAAAAATATTCATGGACTAACCCTCTGAAACTGCAAGCGAGCCCCAAATTAAATGCTTTCTTTTTTAATGATTGTCTTGGTCATTGTGTCTCTTCACAACAACAAAACAATAAGACAAGTATATATATATATATATATATATATATATATATATATATATATATGTATATATATCCTATCTTATTGGGAAGTAAGTGGAAGCTTTCTTAAAGAAACCACGTGTATGCTAATACCTCATGAGGGAGCAAGAATTAGAACAGAAAGAAGGGAAAGGAGAGAACATTTTTGATGGAAATAATACATTTTTTGAAAAGTGGAAGAGTATGTTTAAATTACTAGTAGTTAAGGCTTGATAAAGCAACTACTTTGAAGCAAAAAGAGATAACAGATGCAACTGAGTACAGACCATACAGAGTTTTCTAAGCCCCTCACTATGGAAATTTCCTAGATCTGGATGGAGTGGGGAGGACCTTGGACTTCCCACAGGGTAGGAAACCCTGACTGCTCTTTGGACTAAAGAGGGAGGGGTAGGGGGATGGGGGGAGGGGAAGGGAAATGGGAGGAGGGGAGGAGGTTGAAATTTTTAATTAAAAATAAATAAATTTAAAAAATAAAAAAAGAAAGTGATATATAGTAATGGGGGGGTTACAGCGAGGGCTAATGAAGGACTACAGTTGAGGAAGACCATCCTTGCTATCTTGGGTTTTCACTGCTGTGAAGAGACAGCATGGCCATGGCAACTCTTATCAATGAAAACATTTACTTGGGGTGGCTTGCTTACAGTTTCAGAGCTTTAGTCTATTATCTTCGTGATGTGACATCGTGGAATGTGAGCAGACATGGTGCTGGAGAAGGAGCTAGGAGTCTGACATCTTGAATGCAACAGGAAGTTGACTGAGACACTGGGCAGTATCCTGAGCATAGGAAACCTCAAAGCCCGCCCCCACAGAGACACACTTCCTCTAATAAGGCTGTCTCCACTCCAACAAAACCACACCTCCTAATAGTGTCACTCCCTATGAGCTTATGGGAGCTAATAACATTCAAACAGCCAGACTTGCTAAAAGGGGGGAGTGGAACACCTTGGTCAAAGACTGAAACAGAAGAACCAGAATAGAAGTTCGTGCAGTAACCTGAATGGAAGAAGATGCAACCAGATAGATAGAAACCACAGAATGCTTGTGGTCCACAGATGTTTTTACCTGGAATTAGTTACAGTAGAATGAATATAATGAGGATATGAGTAGCATTATAGAGTTATCCACTACAGAACCACATAATAAGAGTGAGCACCATAGAAACTGTCACCACCAGTAACATTACAACAGAGCCATTTCTGATCCAGCCACAAAACCACTTTCTTTACAAGCTTTCTTCTTTACTTTTTTAGGTAGAAGTGGGACATTTATCCTAACAAGGATCTCAGAAGCATCAGAAAGAGAAGACATTTTCTCATTCAAAAGCTAGGTGGTATTCCATGTTGTTTACTCAGTGACATTTTGGTATGTGTTAACTCTCCATATCGATGGATTCTGCAGCCATGGGATCCTAATTCCATCTATTAAATTACCCACAGATTAAAAATATTCCAAGCAAACAAATGATACCAATAATGAATGTGATACACTCTCTTAGGTTTGTTAAATATGACAGTCAATGGCTCTTCAAAAAGCATCTATATTACAGTAGGCATTATTGGTGTTTGGAGATGAGAGATGGCTTAAAGTATGCAGGAAATCTGTATGGATTTTGTGCAAATACTACACTGTTTCACAAAAAGATACGAGCACGTGTAGATTCCAGAGTCCACCGAGGCACCTACTAGGGATACTGAGGATTGACCATGTTTACAACCGTTCAAGACATCCTTATTAAAGAAAAGCTCATGGTCAAAAGACCTGC
Source organism: Microtus pennsylvanicus (assembly GCF_037038515.1). NCBI lineage: Eukaryota > Metazoa > Chordata > Mammalia > Rodentia > Cricetidae > Microtus > Microtus pennsylvanicus. The sequence goes on along the minus strand of NC_134590.1, from coordinate 73,089,176 downwards.
CCCTTTTCCCCTTACAGCTCCAGCTCTGGGTCATCTTCTCCCCTCCCACCCCACCCCTTTAACTAATTGCTTTTGAAATTCTAATTCTAATAAATACCATGATACAGGATGATTCTCCCTCCATGGAGTGTTTTATAATCTGCAGACACTTTTGGTTGTCACAGCTAAAGAGCAAGTGCTGCAGACACCAGGGGCCAGAGAGACTGCCAAATGTCCCATGGAGCACATGGCAGCCTCTCCTCTCAATATTAAATCATTTGTTTCCAAAACCTCAGCAATGGCAACTCTGCCTTTAAGCTTGGTCTAAAAGATTATCCAAATAAAAAGGTTACCCAAATGGAAGAAAAGAAATGTTCAACTTTTTTTAAAAATTGTTCTCAATCCACAGATAAAGAAACTAGAGTTCAAAAAATCTTTTAAATTACATTTTCTTTGATAATAAATCATAGACCTGATATGTGGTAAACCAGCTCCCTTACACAAGAGCCTTGCAAGGGCCACTGCACTAGGTAAGGGACCGTCACATTCTTACATCCCCACTTCCATCAAATAAATGCCATTGTTAGCCAAAAAAAAAAAAAAGTTGAATGCAACCAAGTACTTTACATAATTGTTAAAAATGCACCAATTTGGTTTTGTTCTCTGATTCTTTCCCTCAGCTTTTTAAAGTGTAATAAAATGGTTTTTGTGTCAAATACAGGCACTGTGGTGTGTCTCGGGAATCTGGGCTACATCTTCAGCAGAGCAGTAATCTTGAGGATCCTGTCTCCTTCCCACCTGGCTATTAAGCTTGATAAGAAGCCACATTACACTCCAGAAGTCAGCACACAAGGTACCCAGGCCCACACAAGAATGCATTTCTGCATCCATGATTTTTATTAAGGGCTTTTCTTTTTATCCTACATAGTGTTATCTGCCAAGTTGCTTCAGAACACCTTCAGAAAGGTGACCGTATTCGCGCTATGCAATGTTAGGATCATAAGCAAGACACTGTCTGACATAGAAGAAAGCAAGCAGGCACAAACTTTTTGAGGTTCCTCTTTTTCTGCTTTAAGGTTGCATTTTCCAAACTGAGTTCTATGAAATGCTCTTCAGGAAAAGGTGCCAGAAAGAGGGAAATAGGTTGCAGAAAAAGTAAAATTTACAAACACATGTATGAGATTAGCTGAGAGAAATCCAGAAAGTTTGAGAGCTGATTACAATCTCTAAGAAACCCAAGCATAGGCAGATGGATAATTATGCCTCTTCATCTAGCTCAGTCTTTCCTGGGTGCCTGGATCAGCAATCCCATTTTTTTTACAAGAATTAGCAACCAGCAGGCTATTGTTTGACAGTACACCTCAAATGCTGCTCAGAGACTTAAGAAATACAGGCATTACAATCTTCATTCTAAAGATGAGAAATTTTGGACTTGAGCCACAAGACCAAGCTCATTGTCTCCTAATGATTTGCACTGTCTTCTATTCAGCATTTCTAGATCCAAAATTCTCTCAGCTATCACTGTATTTTTATTGTCCTGTGTCACATTTGAATAGATTTTCCTACACAAGGACCTTCCACAAAGGTGAGGGGTGACTTATAGGAGCAGAAATGATCCAAAGACAGAAGCTGTATCATCAAAGTCTACCACAGCCTTGGTGACAAAATCCTGGAGCACACCATGTAAACTGTAGGCAGCTCACTCAACAGGCTGAAGATGAGCCTTTCCAGGTGGCCCACTCGTTCTTTGCTTCTTCCAGATTGCTCAGCTGCTCTCTTGGCTGCTCTCCCTTCTTTGCAGCTTAGCTTGTCTGAGAGTGACTCTCAACAGTTATTACTGTTTACTGTTAGGAGGCAGAAAGCTAGTGTCTCAACAGTCTTTACTGTTTACTGTTGGGAGGAAGATACTTAGTGAATCTGTTCAGTTTCAGGGACTTCCTGAAGCTATTTTGAGTTGTCTACTTTCTATCATAAGGAGCTGCAGGATGCGACATTTCCATTTCAGAGGAAACTGCTACACAACACTTACGTTCAGGTCCCAGTGGCAATGCTCTTGCCTTAATGTCTGCTACACATACCCCACACTAAATCCCTTTTCAGAACCGGCAAGTGATTCTGGGGGGATGCAGGAATTCTGCCAGGACTATTTGGAGGTTGAATGATCCTCAAAAGGTCACATAAAAAGGGGTACAGAAAAACATGTATGAGCCAGAGAATGGGGAGCAGTGCTGTGAATTCTGTCCTATGGATATGACATGACTATTGCATTCAGGAAGTCACAGAAGCTCACCTTAACCTGCACAGGATCAAGGCAGTCAGCATTCTTATATGGGTGGGGAAAGAACTCGTGAACCTCCACTCCTAGCTAAGGAGCAACTGGCAAGTGATTGCTGCTGGAAGAGGGAGACTCGTCTGTTCTTCAGGAGTGTGACGGCTAGTGAGTTGCCCATGCTCCAGTGGGTGGCACCATGCCCATGTGCGTGCACTCAACACTAAATGCATTTCGTGCCCAAAGAGGACACGAAGGTGTTGGAGGGAAGCTGTGGGTGGATCTGAAAAGGGCATGAGTGTATGGAATTGTCAGTTAATAAATGCAAATATTCTTTAAAAATAAATGAGGTCTTGGGTTAGGAATTTAGGTAGATAGATACACACCCTTGAGAGAGATTCATGGAGGAATTAGGATCCTGTCCTTTCTTCTTCTCTCTTTGTTTGTACCTGTTATGAGATGAGCAAATCCCTCCAATACTCATTCATGTCACAATGTCTTAGCACACCACTGTCTCAGAAGCAATGAGCAATTCAGCACTATGTTGATATCTAAAGAAACAAGGTTTGGATTATCTTTAGGGTTTAGATACAGTAATAGAAATCTGACCAAGCCCGACCAAAATGCAGAACACAGTTCATGCCTTCAGTGACTTTCTATGCCAAGGGTATACCAGTTGCAGCTCACCCTGAGTTGCCTTGATTCATAGTCTCCGTTTGGATTTATTTTTATTATTTTTAAGGTGTGTGCGTGTGTTTGTGTGTGTATGTGTTTCTCTCTCCCTCCCTCCACTTTCTCTGTGTATGGGTGCTGGTGAACATGAAAGTGAGTGTACACAGAGGCCAGAAGCATTGAGTTCCCCTGGGTCTAGATTTGCAGGTGGTGTTGAGCAACCAAATGTAAGCTTTGAGATTCAAACTTGGGTCCTCTGCAAGAACAGTACTTGCTTTTAACCACTGAGCTATCTCTCCAGCCCTTACTCATGTTCTCTTCTCCACTAAGTCTACCAGTATAGAAAATTGAAAGATCAATTAATTTCCTGATAGACAAAGCATTCTTTACTACAGTCTTCGCTGATTTTTTTCCTAACTAAACATTCTTTCCACTTCCTATGGAATCATATTTCATTCTCTGACTTTTGTTATAAAAACAAAACGCAGAGATCAGAGGAGATAGCTCAGTGGTTAAGAGTGCTCCTGTGAAACACGTGGGTTAAGTTTCCAGCACATACCCAGGGCTCACAACCATCCAAACCTCCAGTTCCACAGAATCTGATGCTCTCGTCTGACATCTACAGGCATCAGCAAACGCATAGTCCACATATTTACATATGGGCAAAAATTCATGGAAACAAGATTGCAATAGATAAATATAAAGAAAACCTCACTGCTCCCCTCCACAGCCTGATTTTATTCAGAGGTGAAAGAAACACTTGATTGAGCCCTGGATCAAATAGAGCCATGTTGTGTTTTTGAAAGGCTGTGCATATGCTTGCAATGGATAAAAGCCCTGACGAAGTGACCCAGATGTCCTGTATGATGTGGGTACTGGTGGAGAAGATGAGATAGTCAGATGGAGGTAAATCATACAGATATTGACATGAGAACTCTGGTGGAAGGAATGGGGAGGTGTACCGAGGCTGCCGTGACTTTACTTGACATGCCACTTGAGGGAAGCATAGCTCAGGCAGGAACCATCTAAGTGGGAAAAGCTTGTAGAGAAAAGGAAATATCTTTCCTCACTGGTACAATTTTTATAAAGATGTATTTTGTTATATATTTTGCCAGTGTTGATTTATGTGAACCACATGCATGTGATTTCCCACAGAGGCCAGAGGGCGTGGAATCCTCTTGAACTGGGGTGGCACGTGGTTATAAGTCACTTGATATGAGTCCAGCAAACACTCTTAAACTGCAAGCCATTTTTCTACCATGTATCTTTTCTTATTAAATGTATTTTACTATTTAACACATGTGTGTGCACACACATGTTCATGCACGTGTGTGTGTGCACTTGTGTAAATTTATGTTTACATTGTGGATGTAGGTACCTGAAGAGGCAAAAAAAAAAAAAAACCCTCATCAGATCCCCTGGAGTTGGAGGTACAAGTGACTATGAGTCACCTAGTATGGGTGCTGGGAACTGAATTCAGGTTCTCTGCAAAAATAATAGAGGCTTGTAATTGCTGAGCCATCTATCCAGCTCCTCACTGCTCCATCTGAGACCTGAAATGTCTTCCAAAGACAAATGAGTTTACGTCTTAGTCTTTACCTGAAGAAAGCCCTTTCTTCTCCCTTCTACCGGGGATTTTAAAAGCTTCCTGACTATGGACTCCAGGACTTAACTGGCAGTCCCTGGGTTCTCATGTCGTAGACCTTGGACAGGTTATACTATGAGATCTCCCAGTTCTGAGGCCATCTGTCTTGAACTAGGACACATTGTCAGGATCCCAAATCCTCTACCTATCGATAGCCTATTGCAGGACTTCCCCTTCACCAAGACAACACACACAATACCCTTAATAAATCCCAAATATACACAGATGTATCGATCCTATTGATTCTATGTTTCTTGAAAATCCTCCCACAGGCATGAAACCATCTCCAGAATGTGGAGTAGGTGGTGGATGGGGGTCTTGAGGGTGGGCCTGGGCCCATTGACCAACTTTTAAGAGGCAGAATGAGGCATTGGTCTCTATGATTTGCAAGCATTTTACTTTAAAGAAGTGAAAAGGAAAAAAAATTGCCTTACGACCAAAATATAGGATTCTGTGGAAATGAATATAAACTTTGTGTGGGTACATTTCAAATGGGTGCCAGTAGAGAAAACAGAAAGAAAAAAAATAAGAACAGCATGTATTTGACATAGCAAAGGACAATTTAATCCTTTTTAATAACCCCCATCTATTCTGCATTCTTTTGGAAGAACGCAATAGGAGAAAAAGACAAGTCCTTATTACATTATGGCTATGACTAGCACGATTCAAAGTGATCAGGGCAGAATGGTTGCCAGGCATTACAAACATTTAAAATTATGCATTTGTGCCAAGTGAGAGAGGCTCATTCTATTCTTTCCCAGCCTCGTAAGAAAATAGGCACTTGTTAAAGGGGTCATTCAGCTGCCAAGGAAATAATAACCTCAGGTTTTCTGAATAAATAATGCTTTAGTCTCTGTTCCAATCCTCAATATCAAGATCAGCAATGTGCTCCCTGTGTCTACAGAATAACTCCCCGTGCTTGCACACAAGGTCTAATTTACCGACGTAATACAGCAGGAGTGGGCACTTCAAGGCTGCTTTGCAGGTGGTAAAGACAGGAGGCAGAAGGGTGTCAGTGTTGCTCAAGGTCACCCGGACCCTCCCACTCTTACTGCACCTAAATGCCTGCTCTAGCAGGAATCCAAACAATAAAATAAAATGGCTCTTTAGTCTGGAACCAATCATTTGCCGGTCCTCCACAGCATATATTTAGGTTCTCTTTCTGCTAGAGTAATTATTTGTATTTATAAGGTAATTTTATTTTCTTATCAATCACGGTTCTCACACACGTTTAAGAATTTCCTTGAAATGATATTCCACTGCCATAGAGGGGAAAAAATTGATCGTGATATGTTTCAAAGAATTAGGTGCCCAATTTAAAAAGCAATTATTCTCATTGACATCTTATTTGGCAGGAAGCTGGGAGACAGGGCCCTGGGCTGCAGGAACAGAGTCATAGAAAAGACAGACAGGGGAAGAGCTTCAAGCCAGGAGTCAGCTGGTACTCTCAGGCAGGTTCTACCTGGGCTGGAGAGTCCTGGACCTATGCAAGCTCCTATCTGAGTCACAAACTCTTTACGGTGCAAGTACCTGGGCCTTCAGATCAGGGTGGTCGGTTCTGCTGAATTTTCAAGATAAACAAGAAATTAAATTGTCTACAGGGAGTCTCCAAATGTTTTTAGTGCTAATATCAATTTTTAATTCATTTTCAGGTCATCCTTGGGCCAAAGCAAACTCAAATCCAGGTCAAATCTTACAGGTCCCCAGTATGCAACCTTTGCATAAGAACAGGTTCCATCCCGAGTTCCCTGATTCCCATCATGGTTGGTGCTTTTGTTCCCAGGCAGGGAAAGCAACCAATTGGTTATCTACAGTGAGTACCCTTGAAGAGTAACAGACTTGGAGAGTCCCTGATGGAGCTCAGCAGGGTAGGTGACTGTTCCGAATACTGTGGCCTTAATTCCTTCATCCATTGGTCCTAACCCAGTTCCACTCCCTAACACAGGGCACCAATGAAGCACTCCAAGGATGCCTTGCATCACCATCAGTGTGCTTTCTTTTCCTGTGCTATTACATTGACCTCATTCAGCACAGTGCACCCAGACTGCTGTTCAGCAGGTTACAGCAGACTTCAGATGAAGTTGTCTTACACCCTTGCCACCTCAGTGATGATAAGCCATGCAAACAAGAAACAGAAATGTCTAGAGCCAGCATTTAGAATTGCCGTAACCCAGCCTAAGGGAATGTTCTGCTCATGGTGACAAGCAAGTGACAGTACAAGTGCATTCCTTCATTCAGACTTACATGAACCAAACCTCTTACCTTGGACTTGACCAGTCACTCGGTACTCCACCCACCGCCACTGCTGCCCTCTGCCCTCTTCACTAGTGGCCCAGTCTCACAGTCCCACGCTCTGTCTTCGACTTCTTAATCCTCTCTTGAACCTATCTTTCCTCCAAGTGAAATCTGCTGGGAAAACAGAATATGCACATGAGAAGACAAACCTTGTGGAAAAAAGAGAAAACTTCATTTTTTTTAACCTTTAAGAGAGGAGAAAAAATCCTTTCTGTTATATATACAAGTGAAAGAGACCAAGTCAGTAAAAGGCTATTAGAGATGGTGTTTCCTCCTTAGCCTAGGCTAGCCTTGAACTCTCTATGTAGCTGCGGACAACCTAGAATTTCTGATTGCCCTGACTTTTATCACACAAGTGTTGTTCTTACAGGCATGGGCTGTGTCACCCGGTTTTGTTTATGACAATTCTACAGACATCAACTTGCTGTCTTACCATTTAATCCAACTCTGGCAGAGTTGGAGCCTGGGCACCAACCCTACAGTGGAAGGCCGGACTTGCCAGACTGCCCCCGATTCAGGTGCCCACCCGGAGCTGGATTTCCTTTCGACTTCACTGACTTCCTCCCCCTACTTGCCCAGATTGTTTTCTTCTACAGCTCAGGCTCACCTGCCTACGGATGGCACCGTTCGCAAGGGGCTGGGTCCATCTGCATCAATTAGCCGTTAAGAAAACGCCTCACAGACATGGCCACAGGCCAATCTGATTGAGGCAATTTTTCAGTGGAGGTTCCCGCTTCCCAGGTGACTGTAGGCGCGTGCCAACTTGACAGCTGAAACCGATTATGACACTCACTGTGGCTGGTTTATGATAGAGGGCACAGCTCCAGGGCAAACAAATGGAGGAGATTATGGGGGCAGGGTGGGGGAGGGAGCTTCTCAGGTGCACGAGGAGGGTGCCAGTGCACCGCCACTCAGCTCCAGCCTCCGTGCTGGTTTCTGCTGTGCTACAAAAGTGTCCCTCAAAGGCCATGTGTTGAATGAAACTCGATCACTAACTGCTGGCACCATCGGGAGGTGCTGGAACCTAGAACCAAGTGAGGCCGAGTAGAGGAAGTGTGACCTAGGCCCGCCGCTCTTTTTCTCTCTTTGCTTCTTGGCTTTTGAGAGGCCAGCAGCTTTGTTCCACAGTGTGCTCCACGCCACGATATGCGACAGGACCAGAAGAAGCCGTGAACCCGGCTAAGATCGAAACCCCTGCATCCATATCCCGAAGTAAAGTCTTTCTCTTTGTCACTTACCTCAGGCACTCATTCGTGTGTGGAAAACCGACTAAGAACAATTACACATGATATGGCAACCAGCTCCTAGGCCCCAAGATTTTCCCACTTGCCTCAACCAGGTAGAATCAAGGGGGGGGGTTATTACAAATAACCAAAGGTGTACCTCTCAACTCTGCCCACACAGAAAATCACAGGGGTCTTCAAAGCTATATGCCGGTAACCAGGGGCAGCACTGAGGAGATATTTTATTGGCTGTCATAGTTCTAACCGTTTTCTTGTCGCCTTTAGCAGGAGACCCGGCATTTTCATTCTGCAGTGAACTTCACAAATTAGAAATCCTGCGTAAACTACAGAAATTGCCTTGTGGCTTGGATGGACCAAAGGAAAGGCTCCCACCTTCTTAAACACAAGCCACAACCCTTAGACTGTACCATGAGCTATGCCGTTCTCTCTCAGTAGGTAAGCTTGCAGCAAAGCCATTGGAAACCCAGGGCCTTGTATTAGGTTCTAACCTGACCAAGCGTCCATGAACTCCCAGGGCAGTACGCCTCTTCTTCTCCCACTGGTGATCTCTCTGCCCTGACCAGAATCTCACAAGTAGAATGTGGAGTAGAGGAAGGCAGAGATTTGTGGCAGACATAGAGAAAGGCTGTGTGCAGTGAGACACTCGGCCCTTCAGGATTCAGGCCCCTCACATTGACTATTGCCCAAAACCAGTCATGGCAAACGTCTACTCTGTATGACACCCTCAGCCTGCCAATAACACATTTATACGGGTGTGATGTGTGTTTTAAGGACTTACAGGGAGGTTAAATTTGCTTTCCTTGAATTCCCGCACTCTTTGTGTGGGAAAGCACCTGGTTTATTTTGATTGCTTTTTGGACGGTCGCTATACTCTGCAGCTGAGCTATAGGAGTAAGCAGCATCCCTGGGCTACCGCCTAGGTAACATCTACCGAGCTTGTCTTTGTTTTCACCAACCACAATGGAAACATGCCCTTTTTAAAATCCCAATTCAACTATTGCCCCCTCCTCAGTCTCTCAAATACTCTTGTCACTGCAAATAAAGCCTTGGCAATAAACAATTTCCCTGCAGCACCCAAACTGCATCCAGGCTGATCCACCAAAGCACCTCAGGGACCGTGACGCCTACCTGATGTGTGTTTGTACAATTTCCCACGTGTGTATGCCCATTCATGCATTGTTCTAGAAATAAATGTTGCTTGAATAAAAAAATAAAAAATAAAAATAAATAAATTTTAAAAAGGTGCCAGGTCCTAGCCAGTGCATTCTTCATTCTTGAGACAATTACAATCAATTCTGCCACAGGCTAGGGAGAGTCAGGGGCAAAAGGCTGTTACAACTTTCAGTGCTAAATTGTCCTCATGAATGTTCAAGTCCTCAAAATGGTTAGGGAAAGACTCCCATCTGCTGCCCTGTGGTAGCGGGAAAGTTAGATTAGCTTTCTCAGCCTATTTCCCCATCACCAAAGTGAAGCTATTAGCACGTCGCGGGGACTGCTGTGAGATGTAATGAGATGACATCGTGTGTGAGTCACCCCATCCCCAGGTCAGGGCCACCGGGGCTTGGTACACGATAAGTCCCTGGCCCTCCCAAAGGAGGTTCTTTACTGATTACCAGTCCTCACCACCTATATTCTCCAGGCTGCTGGGCTTTGCAATTTCCAGCAGTTTTAGCAGCATGACCCTCCAGCCCAGAGATAAGATGCGGTGGAATTGCCTCTGCCACTCTGATCCGTGGTCCCAATTTGATATATTACTAACGCAGTCAGCCGCTTTGCCAATGCTAGCAATTCCATCCCACGCACACCTCCATTATGTCCCGCAGCTGTGAGTAAAGGTGCTGTCGTCTCTGGCCTGGCCGTGAGTCCATAGTACAAAGCTGCAGAGGACACTGACGGAAGTTAGCTCTGCAGTTAGCCAGCCCCTTGCTGGTCCTTCTCCTGCCCTCCTACAGCCCCACCAGAGTGTTTTCATCCTAGATGGCAGACCCTCAGCTCCTGAGAAAGCAGGTGCCTTTCTGTGGACCATGTCTGGCTAAAGCTATTAAGGGAAAATACATTTCTGGTTTTCCATGTGGATGTCTTGGGGAAGCCATAGGGAAATGGATTCTCACACGGACCAGTGTAGTAATAGAAGCAGCGGTCTGCTTCCCGCCGCCTGGCTCCCGCAATGGCTAGCTTTACCCGAAATAATTACATGGAAACTGTATTCTTTTGAACACTGCCTGGCCCATTAGTTCCAGCCTCTTATTGGCTAATTCTCACATCTTGCTTTAACCCATTTCTAACAATCTGTGTAGCACCACGAGCTGGTGGCTTACCAGGGAGAGTCTTAACCTGCGTCTGTGTCCAGTGGGAGAATCATGGCGACTGCCTGACTCTGCTTCTTTCTCCTAGCATTCTGCTCTGTCTACTCCGCCTACCTAATTTTCTGTCCTATCAAAGGGCCAAGGCAGTTTCTTTATTAACCAATAGACAGATGTCCATCAGACCAGTGTCGTGTTATTAGAGAACCTCATATTCCATCCCCTTTAAGGGGTGCTGTAGGACAGAATCCTTCAAAGCCTTCCCTCTGTGAGACTCTGACTCTCAACTTGTAGACGCCCAATGCTAACATCATCATTACATTATCTAAAAACTCAAAGTCCTGGGTTCTGCCCTGGCCTCCTGATTCAGAAATGCTGAGCCTGCTCAGAGGGTCAGAGCCAAGGTCTCTCTCTTCTCTCTCTCTCTCTCTCTCTCTCTCTCTCTCTCTCTCTCTCTCTCTCTCTCTCTCTAACTCTAATATTCATCTTCCTTAGGAGTCTGGTTAGCTATTGTCTAGTTTTATTTGCTTTGTTTTATGACATGGCCTGGCTATGTAGCCCAAGCTGACTTTGAATTCCCATTCATCCTGGCTCAGCCTCCTGAGTCCCAAGACTGTAAGGACATAGCACCACATTCCTCTACTGTGTAGCTGAGGCTTTCCAAACATCCTGATGACTAGAAAATCTCTATTCTAGTACCTAAGAAAACCATACTTTCTCTCTTTGGGAATCTGCAACATCTTCTCAAATCTACTTTGTATCCCTTTTCAGAGATGCCACCAAGAAAGAGCTGAGAACCTACTGAGATCCTTCCCAGAGGCAACTGGTGCCATTCTCTCTGTGGCTCTGTGAAGGTGATGCTATGTTGACTCAGTTTACAGACAAAAACTAGACGCTTAAAGAGTACTGTCCAGGCAAGACCAGTTTAACAGTCAATGTCGGAGTAAGATTGGATGTGCACTGATTGGCATGCCTCGGAGTATATGTGTATTTTCAGTGCAGCTGCAAACCTACTGTTGCAAGTGTGGTGTTAAGCAGGGTTGGATTATACCAGACATCCAACCCCCAAAGTATCTACAAAGCACATTAGCATTCCTAGTCACTGAGAATTATCCTTAGCCATCACTGACCTCTTCAGATTTTAACGAGTATAGGCCTGGCCTCCTCTTACCCCTTGCACAGCCTGGTGCCCGTTTGCTTCACTTCTCCACTGTCTCCTCACTTCTCTGTGGCCTTCATGCAACATGTACAAGCTGGCGCAGACTCTCAATAGCATGTTCATAGCCCCCTCGGTGTTTCCCTCTGTCCCCATTTCCTCCACCCTCAGTCATATTCTACTGCTCCAGAAGACAGGGGGTCTTAATAAGGATGGCTCATTCCTATTCTTCCAATCCTTTCTATAGACAGTGGGTCTTTGGAGACTGCAGCCTAACTGGATGGGCACCCTCAGAACCCATCACATGGCACACAGCATCCTCAGGAGCAGTGGCCCACACACAAGCCTCATCTGGATGAAGTGTCACTCCTTCTGGTGCTGCTGCATGGCGTTGCTGGTCCTAAGTACCCAATTTATTCACTCACTGGTTCATGCACTGACGAGTGGATGCTTCCTGCCTTTCAAGGATACAACTGTACAATTTAGAATTCCCACATTCATGGCTTCGGTGTGTCTGGGGTTTTGACAGGACCTTGCTATGTAGCCCAGACTTATTTAGAACTTGTGATCTCCTGCCTCTACCTCCCTGGTGGTAGGATTACAGGCATGCATTAGCTGGAGTTAGCATTTTGAATAATTATATATAGTGTTCAGTTCAGTTTTAACTGAGGGTTCCTATTCATACATAGTTATACATAGTCATCCCCGAGGATATATAGTCATCCCGAGGAATAACTATATATTGAGACACAGAGTCAAAAGAGTCCCAGTATTATCTCATATTCTTAGTGTGGTCTACTGGTCCCTACTGTGTTTCCCTTTGTATTTATTGCAGATTGTTTTATGATTAATGTCTCATGCAATGGGCTTATGAAACCCTTCTGAATTCCCTTAATGTGCAATCCTGATTTAACAAGTGTTCTGCCACTGTAATTGCATAATTATCACTTGAGACAGTTTGAGTCTTTTCAGCCTGTGTTCTCTATCTTTTGTTCTATTCTTATTCTAGCATCCCGGCTTTCTTTGGATGCCTGTCCTCTTTTCTACATCCATTCTGCCCGTCGCTTTGTTCTCAGCAGCACCTGACACCGTGCAGAGCAAAGAGCCTAATGTCTGACTGTCTCACTCCAGCACATTTGCCTCCATGGAATAGCTGTCTGGTCCTGTTCAGCTTCCATAACCTCCCTGAGCCTGGAGAAGGTCTGTGGGGCTGTGCAACACGGCAGCACCTTCATAACCGGCCAGAGGCTTCCTACAGACGGGGCTGAGTCCTGCCACAGCACACACCTGATTGTCTGACTGGGCTGGAGAATGCCGTCACTTGCCAGGGGCTGACTGCATTTCTTCACAGTGGCCCTCTGCATGGTGACTACCCAGCAGATAAACACAACAGTCTTCTATTACCTTCTGCTTGCTTGCCAAGGCCATGAGAAAAGGGCACATACCCACTTCTGAGAAGCTGTACTTTGCTTGACCTGAGACCCAAGCATGGGCATTTCTAAGCTATACTATGACTAAGTCAATAGCTCTCTCTGTACCTCATATCTCTTTTATGTTCACATTTCTTTTTATACCCCTTACCTAGATGATAGGCATATACCACAGATGCATAAATAAAAAGACATATTCAGGAATTCGCCAGCACTGTTTGTAACAATTTCTCCAGGAAATAAGATAAAAACAGATAAAATGGGTGAAATTTTTAAGTCGGTAGTCTGTATCCGTTATCCCAACACTGCGTCCAGATGATCAAGAGCCCAAAGTCAGCCTGAGCTATATACAGCAAGATCCTTTCACAAACAAACAAACACCAGAGGGTAAGGTTTGAGAAGTCGGAAAGAAACAATGGAACAGCCAGTGAGTTACTTGCTTCTCCCTGACAGTTGTCCGGATACATGGCTCTCATCTTCCACACATAACGGCTGTTTCTCCTTTGGTACAAGGATAGAAAACAATCCATTCTAAGATCCCAGGGTCTGCAAGACAAGAAACATGACTGATGCTGACATTTAGACCTGGGAGAATTCCTTCTTTGGACCGCTGTGAGGGGATGCTGTGCACAATACCAGATGCCTCCAGCCTACATTCGTGTATTCATTACAGATGTATTGATTTACAGTCTCTCACTCCTTATCTGAAAATATTAAAATGAAAATAATAACGCAGGGGATTTTCTTTCCTCTCATCTCCGCATAATCCTCGGCATCCCCCTTTGTGCAGGGAAAGGGTTTAACCTGAATGCGCATTTTTCAAATGAACTTGACGAGTCATTTTTTTCAGGTCGTGACTTCCTTTTGTGCCTCTGTTAATATTGTCCACATCCATGTCCAGAGAGCAAATGTGCTGGCTTGTGATTAGGAGGTTTGGGGATTAACGCTGGATGAATGAAATAGTCTTTTATTTTGAGGGCATATGGATATTTTTCTCATGTGTCATTTTAGGGAAAATACTAACTGTATGGATCTGAATATTCATTTTGCATTTGTGTATTTTTTGATCTTCATTTAAGTGGATTCTCTCAAGGAACTACCATTTTCCAAAGCATCGATGTCTCCTGTTGTTTCCAATCCCTTTTTCATTTCTTTTGAATTAATTCAACCCCAGATATGTGAAGTATACACATGCGTGCACAAACACCCACACCCACATGCACACACACATACACACACATATGCATGCATGCACACATGCAATGTCTGGAGTGGGACTGAGTGCCTCACAGTGAGTCAGAAAAAGAACAAAGAAGTCCATAAGGGATTTGCTCTTAAAGGATTATTAGTGGCTACCATTTAAAGCCGTTAGGGGTTTTTAACCCTGACAATAAGTAAGGTTTGGTCTGATGGCCACAAAATAATCACTGTCCTCTCTATATTTCCCCCTGCCAAAGCACCTCCAGGACAACACTGGTTTTCAACCTCTGTCTGCTTAGTAGAAGATACACAGACCTAAGAGTCGGGAGCATACAAGCGCTGGAGCTTCATGTCATGATGGGACTTCCCATGCCATGGTTTAGGAAAGGCTGTCTCTGTTGAACAAGTGATTAAGTATTTCCAAGTGAAAACGTTTTTGAAAACATAAGCATTATGTTTTTCATCTTGGGGGCGCCTTCGCTCAGTTTCTGCGGTTCAGCAGCGCCACCCCGTGGTTAAATCGTTTCCGCGTGAAAACGCTCTCCTTCACCTTGTGACAGTGCACCAGGAAAAATGGACCACGAAGTGTCCCACATCACAGTGTGGGAAATTCCTCGTGAGAAGAAAGTGGACATCCACAGAACGGATAACAATACACGGGGGCAGCTCAGACAACTTCTGACCTAACACCACCAAGGTCACCCAGGGGGTAAAAGGACCTTCCAGTCCAACCCAGTTACTAACAAGGAGGAAGCAAGAACTATTTTAATAGCATGTCCTCAGTAGCATCCACAGAGTAGTAGCCACAGAGACAAGATCATCTGGATGACAAGTTAGTCCTTGCTGGACCAGACCTCGGAGACAGCACCTTTCACTTTACAGACGCACCTAAGTCTAAGCAAAGCTGCACAATACCCACAAACCCACAGCCAATGGCTTTGTAGCTTGGATAAAGGTGTGCACTACTCCCCTCCTGGGTCATCATTCTCTACCAAAACGTCAATAAACACATGATGACCTAGGTGACAGTCCATAAAGAAATATATGGGGCAAGGTAAGAATAAAAAGAACTGGGAGGCAGAGGCAGGAAGATCTCAAGAAGCCAGCCTGGGGCTACATAATCAGATACTGTCACCAAAGAATGAACAAGAAAAATGAATAAGAATATACTTTTCATCTCTATGTGTTTTTAAAGACTCTGATATTAAAGCTGCAATAGTCAGAACTAGCGACGTTCTATCCATTCAATTAATTGGAGATAAAGTCAAGTGCTAGAAAGAACTTGTTCTGATGCTAAAATCAAAGGAGAGGCTGTGGGTATGAAGCAAATCCAGAGCCGTGCTGGAGACTCTCTCGGGCTGCTTTCTTGTTCTGTGATAATCTGTGCTTGGCATAGGAAAGACAGCCTTCGATCACTGCCGGAGCTTAGATGTTTGCTTCGCCAGCAGTAGTTAGGTGTTTCCCACCGCAGTTCTTCACAACGCTCAGAATACACTGTGCTTCCTAATGAGTGAAAGGCGAATGTTGTGATGGAACCTAGCGACCCGGATGTCAATGGAAGCTCTATTGTTTGTTGCTTGTGTAGTTGGTCAGCTTCCTCAGACATCGTGGTTCCTGATGGCTTTAATGTTTTAACAGTGCCAGGGGGTGCATGCACACGTGCATGCCAGGACATGCCTGCCAGGGAGTGTGTGTGGAGTCAAATCGCTTTCAACCCTGTGGGTTCTGGGTATGGAACTCAAGATGTCCAGCTTGGTAGCGAGTGTCTTTACCAGCTGAGTCCACTCACGGGCCCTGCTCCTGACATATCTTTACATATAGCGATTAATGACAATAAGAGCAAATTCAAAATACCCAGTATTCAACTGGGAATTGCTTTCTGATATTACACTGCAAACATTCTCTAACACTGAAAACATTTTCCTACGTTCACGTGACATCTCACTTCCACAATTATTTTGCACTACACTGGATTCCAAACAATACACATGCGCCTGCCGTACCCATCCATTGATGAAACTGTGTTCTTTTTAAGTGTAAGGCTCAAGCATGAGTTGTTCTCTCTGCAACATTTTATTTTGGGAATAAAACGCACATGTAATGAAAAATATTCTGTGTGTGTGTGTGTGTGTGTGTGTGTGCACATACGTGTGCAAGTGGAGGCCAGAGGTCATTCCTCAGAAGCTGTCCACTTTGGTTCTGGAGACAGAGTGTCTCTCTTACTGCCCTGCAAGTCCAAATCATCCAGCTGGCTCTGCCACCCACTCACACCCCACACCCTGCACTCCGCACCCCAGGCAGCCTGCTGTGCAGTGTTTTCTTAGGTGGTTTCTGGTGATAGGCGACAGAATTCAGGTCCGTGTGTTTGTACCTCAGCACTTTATGACTGAGCTGTGCCGTCCGTCCCCCCACCACACAAGTGATTTAACGTGTGTCATCTGGAGCGTTCTGACCAATGCTCAGACTCTACAACCCAGGCCTCTGTTGTGGTACCTGGAGTGTCATTGCCACCCCCTAGACCCACATGAGCCCTTCTGGTAAACTCCTGACTCAACACCAAGGTGCAGCTGTCCTCCGGACTCCTTTCATCACACACCAGTTTTTGCTCCCATCAAAAGCTGGCTCAGTGGGACCCTAGGCCTGCGTTCTATTAACTGGAGGACCACCAACAAGATTGTACCCAGACAGCTACAGTCTCCATTAGTGTCGCCTCCTAAGAAGTGTCGCCTGCACAGCATGGCAAGTGCAATCCAACAGACAAGTCAAGACTCTTGTAGGATAGTACATCAGTCTGTCCTTTTCTTTTCTCAAGATATATAATATACATATATATTTAGATATATATCTAAAGTAAACAGTAACTGGTTTCATTGTGGAATTTTTCATATATGCATCTAATGCATTTTAATAAAATTCATCCACTTTTCCCTCCTCTTTCCCCTCCACTCTTGGTGATTCTGTTCCCAGTTTGTCGGTCTTGTTTTTTCATGCCTTCTTTTCAACCTGTCATTTTTGCTTCGGCAATATACAGTATGGCCACTAGATGGCAGGAGGAACTCATTGTTTCATGTCTGCTTCGGTGCATCCCTCATTCCCTGCTCCTCGCACATCTTGACATTTGATTAAAAACATAGATGCAAACAACCATCAAGAGCGGCCACGTTGATGACTAGAATTTATGCACAGGAAAACTAATAAACAACTGAAGAACCCCGCAGAGGAGGCTAATTAATAGATGAGAGCTTCTGGAGCATCCGTGCACCTGTTCTGGGGCTCTGGGCGGCTTCGGATAGGGGCGGAGGGTGTACTGCTAGAGATGACGTGTCTCTGGGGACTGCTCGTGGAGTACTGACCACAGTCAGATGCTGATAGCTAACAGGATTCAGAGAAAGCACGTTCACATCTGCTTTAAATAAAATACGGTGGCAAGCTAGCATGCTTACCCAATCTCCAGACTCTCAAATTATAATTTAAACTCGCAAGAAAATAGACAAAGGGTGGAAGGCCTGCATCTGGACCATCCTAAACAGAATTATTCACGCGCAAACATGACTGAAGAATTCAGAACACCCCTAGAGAAGTTAGGGGAAGGTGCAGGGGCCAACTCACAATTTGTGACATTGAAAATAAACTGTGTAATCTAGGAAAGGTTGCACTAGGATTAGCCACCAAGAAGAGCACTAACACTGTGGTTCTCAACCTTCCTAATGCTGAGACCCCTTAATACAGTTCTTCATGTTGTGGTGACCACCAACCATAAGATTATTTTCATTGCTACTTAATAACGGTAGCTTTGCTACTGTTATGAATCATAATGTAAATATCAGATAAGCAGAGAGTCTTGGGCAACCCGTAAAAGGGTCGTTCATGATCCACAGGTTGCAAACCACTGCTAAACAGAACAGGAACAGATTCAGAAGGCAAAACATCTTCCCAGCATTAGGACCGTGTTCTAATTTGTTTCCTGTTGCTGTGATAAACACTATGACCGAAAGCAACTTGGTAATAAGGGGCTCTCTTTCATCTACAGCTACATCATCAATGGGGGAGGCTCAGTTAAAGCAGAACCATAAAGGACCTCTGTTTACTGGACTGCTCACAGGATCCTCTTTTATACAGCCCAGACCCAACAGCCTAGGAATAGGACCACCCACAGTGAACTGAGCCCACCTGCCTTAAATAGCAATCGGGAAAATGTTCCCACGGGTGTTTCTGAAGATGGAGACAATTCTTCAGCTGAGGTTCTTTCCTTTCAGGTGTGTCAAATTGGCAAGCAAGATTAGCCACTCAAGAGTAGACACACTTCTTTTCCTGTACTGCACTGCCTTTCACTGAAGCATTCAAGTTCAAGGGTCAGAGGACGGGGAGATCAAGTCAGTGCCTTGTACACAGACTTTGAAGCTTGTACCATGTGTAGCATGCTCCAGGATTTCCATGTGAAGTCTATTTGGGGAGATGCTCAGAGAAATATTAAATAATAGCTCGTGGTCGTCAGGCGCATCCTGAAACACCAGTTGGTCTCTGTGAGGTTTTGAACCACATACTGATCCAGTGATAAAACCAAGAGACTTTTACAGTTCCAGCATTTCTTGGGACTCTGCTATTGACTTTTTTCTCACCTCACAGCCACACAAAGCCTCTATCTACTCTAACACCCTCACAAAACCTGTACCTACTCTGATAAATCGCTCACAAAACCGCCCCTGGATTCCCAGGTAGATGGCCACACATATTTTTCTTAACAAATAAATGTACTTAAGTAAAAAGATGTAAAACATTTTTAATGGATTGTTTCCGAATCTCAAATCATACACCCCAATTGTGGTTACCTCCCAGTCTTCCCAGGTCCGCCGTCCGCACCCCATTAGAAGGTCCAATCCAGAAAGTGAAAGTTTCCTACTTTGGGCCTCCATGGATGCCCAGAGCCAGGGAAATCCTGCAGCCAGGTGGCAGGTTCAGGACTGAGTCTGTGTCTGCAGAAGCACTAGGCTGTTGTACACCGTCCCACCAACCCCTCTGGGCAAAGACAGCGTGTCCACCTCAGCCCTCTTTCCCACCACACCTCTCTCCCTAGCTCACACACCACTCAGTTTTTCCATCTTCTCCATCACGTATTGTTTTCACTGTGATGTCACCTGTCTACCCTGGGCTATGGGGGCCCCGGAAGTGTTTGGGTGTGTCCAGCCTCCTGTGCCACCTTTGAAACATTTTTAAAGTATTAACAAAATTAGCACAGACTATAGAAATGACAGAACATAAAGGTAATACACTAATGACAGAAAAATGGAAAAAATTACCTCACAAAATGAGTTTTTTTTAAATTATATGGTCAATATTTTAAGGAAACTAATAAGTAATTACAATGCAAAGATGTTCATAGTTTTAAGTCTAAGTATTTCTTTCTTCTCTCTCTCTCTCTCTCTCTCTCTCTCTCTCTCTCTCTCTCTCTCTCTCTCTCTCTCTCTGACATAATCATAATGTTTCACCAAGTCCACAAGTCCATCGCATGAGGAAGCATTATGTATGGATGTCATCTTTTCCAAACTCTAACTAAAAATTAAGTCCATTGTAACCAAGCCCAGAGCAGGGATATAACTCAGTTGGCAGAGTGCTTGCCTAGCGCACGGTAAGTCGTGGACTTGATCCCTGGCACCTCATAAACCAGACCTGGTGGTACAAGTATTGTCATCTCAACCCTTGGAAGTTAGAGGCAGGGGATTGCACTTCACTACATAATGGAGTGAAGGCCATGTTGGGAGACCTGAGATTTTGTCAAATAAATAAATACTCCATTTCTCCATTTAAATGTTCTCTTTAACCCTAAGCTCTGTCCGTGGACTTTGGTGTGTTGATCATCTCAGGATGAAAGTTCCTTGTCAATGTTCTATAAATCTATTAGTCGCTTGTATCAAGAGTGAAGAACACATTAACGTATGGTAGTACAATGACATTGATTTGATTCCTTATGGGGGCAAGAAGCCCATATTAAAGGGTCATTATGAGTGAATAAATATTAAGCACTTAAGTGAATATATAAGATAAACATAGTAAAATATAATCACACCATTTCTCCCTCCATCTCCTCCCTCCAGCACCCCCATCATCCTTCTTATCCTGCTTCCTTTCAAATCTGTGGCTTCTTTTTCTTTATTATTGCTACATATATAAACATAAACAAACAAAGACAATCTGCTGAGTATGTTTGGTGTTACTTGAATGTATAGGATATCAGCACTTGGTACTGGATAACCAATTAGGAGCCTCATCCCTGTGGAGGACTAATTCTTCTCTCATCAGTTGCTAAATGCCTGATTACTAATAGCTCTTTGTCTAGGGCTGGAAACCAGTGAGAATTCTGCCTTCCATGTATCCTATCTATTGGGTTGTCATTGTTCAGATCTTATGCAGACATGTTGTTGAGGTATCGTGTGTGTCTTCCTAGGAGACAGATCTTATGCAGAGTTGTTGCTGAGGTTTCACGTGTGTCTTTCTAGAAGACAAGATCTTGCAACAGACTTTGTTTTAAGTTTTTCTTAAGAATCACATGGAAAAAGCCAGGTTGCAGAAGACTGGAAGTTCTTTCTCACCTGCGTGTTTTGTAATGAACAGAGCAAGCTCTAGGAGAGCCTGCAGAACACAAACAGGATGGACACGCATTGTGTAAGTGTCCAATAAAGGGCTGTAAGCCTCTTGACGCTGTGTTTGAGGCTCTTTCCTTGGTTCACTAGATCACTTCCATTGGGTGAGATTCTTTTCCTTTTGGACAAATAATCTGTTTGCATTTCTAACCATGTCTCCCCAGGGCATTCCTTTGTCCTTGGTCCCAAGAGCCTGAAATTGTGTGTTCCTGAACTCAGATCTTGAGGTCAGTCAGCACTAAACAGATTTTTCTTTCTCTTTTTCTTCGTCTCCATTTTGGATACTTCCCTGACACCCTGGACATTAGCAATGATTTATGACTCTATGCCTTGCTTAATAAACATAGTTTGTTATGTTTTGTTTGTTTTCGTCTCCTCTCCTACAGGCAGGTGCCAGGATTTGCAGCTTTTGCCTATCTTTTGATTTTTCTATCAAAATTTACCGTACTGTGGCTTCTTTGAATAATTTTTAAATTACTTTATTAAAGAGATTTAGAATCCAGAAGTACATCCTAATTACCAATAACCAAAGGACCAATGAGCCTTCAGAAGATGTCTTCATTTGGATATCTCATTCTCCAGGATAGTGAAAATAGTAACTCATGTGCAGATAAGCCAGCATTCCCAGCTCAGATCAATGAATGTGTGCATGTGTGTTTCTTCTGTCTTGAGGAAAATATCCAGGGCAGTAACTCTCAGCGCAACTTTGATTGCATGAACAAAGAGTCCATGAGGTGGTCATTGCTCAGGAAGGATAACTGATGGGCCTGTCTTCTTTAGGAAAGGGGTCCAACATGAAGGAAGTCAGCTGTGTGGCCACTTCCCTTAGAAATGGTTGGATAGACAAGAACCTGAACAATGAAAATATCAATAGATATACTAACATGGAAGGAAGGAAGTTTGACGGGGTCCCAGCCATAGACAAAAAAGCGTAGGCAATTAATAAAGGCTGAGAGAGAGAATTAGCCTCTCCCATGGATGAGTCCACTGGTTGGTTATCCAAAAGGGAGGAGTCAGCTATGAAAACAAATGAAAAAAATAGACTCAGAAGGATATGTTTATATATTTGTGTATATAATGCACCAATAATAATCAAATATAAAAGCTATCAAGTTGAGAGTTGTGGGGGCTTTGGAGGGAATAAAAGAGGGAAGTAATGTAGTTATATTTTTCTTTATTTTAGTTGAACAGAATTGCATCACTTTGCGCTCCTCCTCCCTCCAGTCCCTTTCATGCCACTACTTAGAGTATTGTTGTTACAGATATGTGTATGTATGTGTGTATGTGTATGCACACACGCACACAACTTGCAGAGTCTGGATTTTTTGTTTGCTGATTTGTGTGCATGTTTGTGTTTTCAAGGCTGGCTATTCTGCACTGGACAATCAATAATGCGTTTCTTCCCTGACATGGGCTAATTCTCCTTTTTCCAGCAGTCGTTAGCTACCTGTGGTTCTTTGACTAAGGGAAGAACGTCATGAAATTTCTCTCCTTCTACATTAACTTGCCCGTTGATATGATCATTGTTCCAGTCTTGGTTTTGCAGGCACTCCTAGGAGACGCTACTTAAAGCAGACTTCTTACTATTCAAGTCCTGACAATCCTCCTGTCCCCTCTTCTATGTTACCCGAGCCTTGGATGTAGTCGCTGTGATACAGACATATCCACTGGGGTTGTGCTTCCCACAATCTATTGATAGTTGCCTTATATCCAGTTGTGATTTTCCGTCATGATTTCAGCCTTCTGCAGAGAGAAGCTGCTTTGATGAGGGGTAATAGCTACACTTAGCTGTGGGTATAAGGCTAAGATGTAGAATTTAGATAAGGAATTATCTTGTCTCTCTCAGCTGCAGTTCCTAGCTCCAAATCTTCAGATGTGAGTGTATGACTAACACAGAAACCAGGAAAGTATAAAGGAGCCAGGGGCAGGGAGTTGAGGGGGAATAACAGAATATAAGTGTTATGAAAGGGGGAAGGGGAAAATCAGGGCAGAGGCTCTAACTGGGGAGATAAAGGTGGGGCAGATAACACTGAGATCATTTGGTAATGCATCACAGTTTTAATGTTGCTTCATCGCTTGATTTTTGCTAGACACTATTTCATATTTCATAATTAATTATGAAAACCTTTTTTTTTAATTTCACTTCTGTTCATCTGAGAGATTTTCCCAGGAAATATATTTGTCAAAGGTTTGCCTTTGTTGAATCTATCCTTTTCTTTGGTATTAAGACATTTAACAGGGTTTGCTAAATCTATCTCCTTGATCTTCCCGGCAGTCTCGGTGGCACTGTAGGCGTTACCTTAGCACCCTGGATGGCCTTCACATGCCACTCTCAAAGGCCTTCACATTCCCCCTCCCTAAGCCCAGGCCTTCCCTTCAATGCAGCCAAACAAAGCACTGTCTAACACTTGCCTGACCAGGCCCTTTGTTTGAATAAATATGCTCAATGATTTCTCTTTGCCACAGGGTGGCACCAATAAGAACACTTTCACAGTCACAAAAGAGAAATAACAAGCCGTTAAGCTAAATGTGATGCATGGTGAATTTAGCAATTAAGATGTTTTAAAATGGTTAAGATTGATGGCCTGTGATCTTTCAAGTTCAGCACGTAGAGCAATGTATATCCCGCTGGGTTTATATGGGGATATAAAAGACATGGCAAGGCAAGAAAGGTGTAGGTGGAAGCAATGAGGTTACTTCTTGCCTGTGAAATTAAGGTGAAGCCTCAGTCTCCTTAAAAACTCAGCCTGGTGCACCCAGAGATGGGAAAGACCTTCCTGCAGCTCCCTCCCCCTGTAATGTTATATGAGAACAACAACAACAATACCATGTGGATGAAGCAAAAAAACAATCTGGGCAATAAGACACACTTATTCCTCAGGGTTTGAAAAAGCTGAGAGCAAAAGACAAGATTATGGTAAAGAGCTTGGTCCTTGGCTATCAACTGGAGCAAGTTCACAACCCACAAGCATAAACCAAGAAGGCAAAGTCCCTGTGCCCTTCCCCTCTGCCAAGGACATGCCTGTCCCTAGAATGCTCTCCTGGTGATGTTCTCAGGTCCCTGTGCTCTGCCTCTCTGCCAAGAACATGCACACACCTAGGTGCTCTCTTAGTGATATTCTAAGTTCCCTGTGCTCTGCCTCTCTGCCAAGGACATGCGCACACCCAGGTGCTCTCTTAGTGATGTTCTAAGTTCCCTATGCTCTACCACTCTGCCAAGGACATGCGCACACCCAAGTGCTCTCCTAGTGATGTTCTAAGGTCCCTGTGCTCTGCCTCTCTGTCAAGGACATGCGCACACCTAGGGTGCTCTCCTGGTGATGTTCTAAGGTGGTTGGAGTCACTGTTGATGTCAATAGTTTGCTGCCTGACCTCTCTACTTGTTCTTCAGTAGGGCTACCATAGTTTGCCCTCAGGGAGTTTCAAAATAGAAGACGAACCTCCGTCTTTAGGGCCGTCTATATCTTAATTACAGCCTGTTCCTCCCTCCACTTTTTCCAGTACTTGATGCTGTCCATCATCTCCCCACTCTCTGTTCTGCTCCACCTCCAGCAGTCCTGCCCCTCCCCACAAATCCTGTGGCCTCAGAATCCTTGCATATGCTCCTTAAGGAGCCAGAAATAGCCACTTCATACTCCCTCTTCTTAGACTGACTCAAAGTCAATAATTTGGGATTTTAGCATCATCATCCTAGGAAGGAAGAATGGCCCAAATTAACTCAAACATTATTTGAGTACTCCACATTTTCCTGATAGCCATCGCCTTTATAGTATTTACAGTATTTAAATTCATATTTAAAACTGTACTTGATTATAGATACATTGAATTGTTATAACTTGGAGAATAAAATAAATAGACTTTGTTTTAAGAGGATAAATGTATTTATAAAAGATATAGATAAAGTTTGAAAATAATGAAAAAAAAATAGTAGCCTAGCCTATGTCATAATTAAATATGGATTTCAAAGACTGGCAGAAAAGACTGGGGTTGTCAATAGAGGGAACAAAAGTATTGAGAGTTTTTTTAAATATAAACAAAGCCGAGGAGAAAGAAGTTCATCTTCTAGATGTGCTCAGCAGGGGAGGTAGAAAGAGAAATCTCCAAATTAAGTCAACTGTCACTTCTTGCTACATCTTAACATCATATATGAAGTGTCCCAAAAGTGTTTGGTATTCAAAGAAAATGCAGGCACCAGGGTGACACTCTCATCTGTAGGAAACTGGCGGGTGGCCTTGGCAATCCTCCAAGGCCGCAGCCTCAGTGCCAGTGCCACGTGATGACTGTAAGCCACCAGGGTGTGAATGCGGAGAGCTCTCCCCCCTCACCACACGGGTCCTCTCTAGCAGCACGAGACAAGGGATCCATGCCCTATAGTCACTGCCAGTGGCAAGTGGCCAGCCTCTTGAGATTGGAACCCAAAGGAGACCAGAGTGTGACAGCAGGGCCACACCGAGCAAAGGGGGCACGTGCTTGGAGAACTGGACTTGCTTCTCACTGTGAAAGAATTTTAATCCCCTCGAAGCCTGAACCCAAGGAATTCATCACATACATTGTGGCAACATTAATCAGATAAATGAAGTAATTGGGCTTAAGTAGAAGGAAGAATTTAGTCATAAAGTCCATGTGAAAAAAAATGTAAGTTAAATATTCTACCCTTGCATCCATTAACAGCTGTCATTTAAGAAAAATGAAATAAAATGATATACATAGGCAAGGATGATAAAAATTAGAACTTTTCCCGCAGAATGCGTGGAAACTCAAGAGTCTCTAGCTCCTCCCAGTTTGGGGAGAGTGGCATGCTAGAAAACATTTTTGAAGATGCTGGTTCCTGGGATTACACAATTAAAGGACCAGAAATATTGGAAATAAAAAATAGAACTTTTGTTTACTGCTTGAGGAAATAAAAAATGACCTTGCTCCTAACCATGTGATAGTATGTTACTTCAATTTGTACTTCTAAAACAATTAAAAGCAAGAACTTACAAAGATATTAATATACACACACAGCAACTCTATTCATAATAACCGGACAATGAAAGCACCGGGTGTTTATTAAAGGACAAATAGAAATTTTTTTCTATTATACAATTTGCAATTTTAAATGTTTAGCCTTCAAAGGAAGAAAATACTGACAAGGCAAACTGACAGTGATACTACCCCATGGAGCTATTGGGGGACAAAAGGCTAATTAAAATAAGCCAATAACGGAACAAAAATCATATCATCTTACTTAATTCAAGGGTCTAGATCAGTCAATTGTCTAGAGGCAGAAGGCAGATGATAAGGACCAGCAGCTGAGCGATAGGAGGAAGAAGAGTTATTGTTTCAGGGTATTGCATTAATTACTTTTCTGTAGCTGTGATAAGACACCGTTACCAAAGGCAACTTAAGGATGAAAGAGCATATTTTGACTTACAGGTCCAGGAGGCTAAAAGTCGATTATGGGAGAAAGACAAAGCAGTGGTTATGACAACAGGAACAGAAAATCGAATGCTTATATCTTAATCACAAGTTAAAAGCAAAAAGAGAAAACAAGAATGTCATCAGACTTTTAACCTCAAACCCTCCGACAGTGACCTACTTCCTGCAGGGATTGCACACCACCGAAACCTCACCCTGTAGTGTTACCAAGGGGGAACCAAGTGTCCAAATGCCCAAGATTATAGGAAACATTCCTCCTCTAAACCACCACAGGAATAGAATTTAATTTTTGCAAGGTGAAAAGTTTAGTGTACCAATCATGTTGATGGTAATCCACACAACTATGCAAACGCTCTTAATGTCAGTGACATGCATGTTTCAGAATAAATGCAATGCTGTGTTGGATGTCGGATGTTCTCCTCTGAAGAAAGAGGGTCAATTGTGTGCTTGTGTGATCAAGGAGAGCCACACATACATGGAGTTATACACAAGTTCTAAGATCTGAGGTTAGCAAGCTGAGGGCTGATGGTGCAAATTCTAACCCAAAGGCTACAGGCTTCAGACCTAAGAAAAGCCAATGTTTCTATTCATATATCATCAGGCAGGAAGAATTCTATTTTTGGAGAGCAGGGGAAGCCTTGTGTTCTCTTCTGCCTTTCAGCTGATTAGGTGATATTCTACGTACAATCAAGAAGGAGCATAAAGGTCTCTCATTACTAACTAAAATACCCATCTCACCTAAAAACACTCTGACAGAAACATAGACCAAATATGTAAGCCCTACCTGACACTATCAAGTTGACACACAAAGTTACCTATCACAGGTAGAAACTTCTGTTTGTAGATGTATTTTTATCACAATTAATAAACTTCTTTTAAAATAAGTGATGCTCCCAGAAGAAATAGAAACCACCCAAAAAACAAAACAAAGAAAATATTGCATAGCAGAAAGGCTAAGAAACAAATGTTCAGACTTTACTACACATACTATGACCACACATGAGATGCTTTGCTCCATTTCCCTCAATGATGTAAATTCTAGTTTTGTTTCTATTGCTATTGTAAAACAATACCCTGACAAAAGGCAACCTCAGGTAGAACAGGTTTATTTTGGCTTACAATTTGAGGTTGCTTTCCATAAGGGGAGCATCAATGCAGGAAATTGAAGTAGCTAGTTACATCACATCCACAGTCAAGAACAGAGAGAGAGAGAGAAATGTATGCATGTATGTGGTTTTCTTGTGTTTGTCTTAATTCCCCCTCCCACCTGCTGCCTAAGGAATGGTATCACTCACAGTAGGAAGGGTCTTCTCAAATCAATTAACCAAAAGAAAAAAACAACCCACAATCATTCCCACAGGAATCTAATGGAGGCAATCCTTCTTCTACCAGCCATGGCTACTCACCCCCAAGGTCACATGGTGTTCTGGGCTATTGTTAATGACAACCTCCCCATCAATGCTATCATGACCCTATAATTTCAGCCCTCTCCTTCTCCTCTCTAGCACGCTCTTCCTGCCTGTTTTCCAGGCTAATATCCTGCCAAAAGTGGACATGAGTGTGTATGCAGAACCAGACTCCAGATGGGAAGCAAGGATGTCTGATCAAGGAACAGGCCTGGAATTCTCACTCTACCGAGGGGGAGACCATGCACCAGAGACCAGAGATGGGCCTTAAAAGAAGGGATGGAGCTAACACATTCCTATGTTCACTGTAGTGCCCAAAGCTCACAGTACTAGCCGGTCTCTTCACCAGCTCTTCCACTGGGTGCCTGACCTCAGAGTGCAGAAACACAACTTTATGGCCCTTTAGTAGCAGGACACAGCTGTGTGTTTTCCATGCTGTCTCCGTGTTAATCTACTTGATTCCAGTATCTTCCCCTTCTCCCAGAGTCTATGTATGAGATGTGGGATTTCAGCTATCTTTGGTTCCCAATCTAGATAGTTAGCTTGCTTAAAGAAACGGTACAATGAATACTGTATAGGGAATTCATGGAAGGGGGCTTTCAAAGGGATGGAGAATATTAAGACTTCATATCTCACTCATCAGAATTTCAGGAGCCTTTCCTTTCGTTTTTTCCATTGCAGAATCAAAGATTCGAGGACATTTTAGCATAAATTATATTGCCCCTGCCATCTGCTCTCTCCCCACGCCGTGTTCCAACCATCAGTCTCCGGGGATGTAGACACCTTTGCGTCCGTTGCTTATACTTTGATTTGTTGATTAAGCTGTTAAGAAATGAATTCTGCCAACAACCATGCACATGTGGAAGAGAGCCCGGTGCCTCAGAGGAGATGCCTCAGCCAGAATCTTAATTGTAGCCTTCTGACATCCTAAGCATAGGAAATAGCTAAGCCACTCTCCCTTCTCTGACCCACGGACACGATGACATAACAAATGTCTGCTATTTAAACTGCTAAATTATAGCAATTGGTCACACAGCAGTAGAAAACAAATATAAGCAGTGAGTAATACTCTGCCATTATGGCGGGGGGCCCTGCTTTCATTTTTATGAAACTCTGATGCACAGAAGTGTATCCTTGCTAACTTAATCTCTGTCTAAGGTACCATTTCCCTTGCTAAAGCAAAATGACAAACTGTTTAAATTAAGCCTGAGTCATTTCAGACTTCCTGTCTCTTCCCTAAATTTTCATTTAATTTTCAGGCACCTTTTCAGTGTGATGGTGAACGTCATGCTTAACGATTAAACTTACCGAGCTTGAGAAACCAATGAGCAGAAATGTAAGAAGAAATCATGTAGACAGCCCCTCGCCTATACAAGATGTACCCTAGCAGCCATATTACCTTTTCTCTCCAGATGTTGAAGACCATTCTTCAAATTGACTGACCTTGTAACCTTTGCTGGCCTTGGAAGACAGTAGGTCAAAAGGTTAGCCACAGCTTCTGCTTTTATAATCAAGCTTGTTTACTCTGCTCGAAAGGTAGCTAGGACACCATCAGGAGATATTTGTTGAAATAAGCCCCTGCCTACACGTAGGCAGATAGATACATGCAGTCTTCTGGGATTTGCCTTCACGGGCCCCACTGGGTTGACACAGTCTAGTGCTGCCTCTGCAGAGCATGCTCAAAGGCAGTCCTAGCACCCATTAGTCCAGGAGCCAATATCTAAAGAAAAAGGCTCTTCCTGTTAAAATATTATTCATTGTCAGATTCGTGGATCTCTGAGCGACCCCAGATCTACAGCATCAGTAGCATTGGAAATGAGGTTGGGCAGACAGGTCAGGTGTTGGCATTTCTGTATCGACATCCAGTCACGAGTGTCTTGGAGGTGCCTGACCTCCATGGTGAAAGCCGGAGGGGTGCACTTTCTCCATCAGACCTCCACAGTGTCCCTCCGCTCCAGGCCTACACATGTAAAAGCTGCGGCTCTCCTGAGTCTGGGGTCAAGCACATTCTTTCTGCCCTGTGCCTCTCAAGTATAGCATCTGGAGCTTTAGTTTTTGAGGGAACCAATGGTCTATGAGTAGTCAACAAAATTCTGTCTTTCTTCTTCAGGTCTCCTGCCTCCTTCAGTTAGTTCAAAGAACAATTACAAGTATGGAGGGGATAAGGAAAATCTCTCTCTCTCTCTCTCTCTCTCTCTCTCTCTCTCTCTCTCTCTCTCTGTGTGTGTGTGTGTGTGTGTGTGTGTGTGTGTGTGTGCACATGTGTGGTGTGGTGTGGTGTGCATGTTATTGGAAAATAAACCTAAGACCATGTGAACGGTCAGCATGAGCTCTACTTCTGAGCTGCACTCCTAGACCATGACATAGTTTTTCAGTATTTGTTTTACACCAGACAAAACCACTTCTAGAGCAAGAATTTGATGAGATGTTCTCTAGTCTTTCAGGATACTGGGAATCTCACATCTTGTACCAAATATTGAGATCATAATCAATAAGCTCTGTTTGATCTTCAACAACAAATATAATTCTGGAAGTTTAGTACTTAAAAATTTGCTTTCACACATACAACATCTGCTCTTAGCAAAGCAACTCTCATGGTTGTTCCATGTTGTAACTTTGTATCTGGGTAACTTTGATTTGTTTCCAATGTCAGCTCATGCTGGCTTGCCACTGCCAGGTCTTAGTATCTCCTCCCACCTCTACACTCCATGATAGTACATATTAACATAACGTTGGGAGATAGCAACATGTGGATTTACATTTATCAGCTCACTACTAATGATTTATTTCAACACATAGTCACCAAGGTAACCAACATACAGGATTAAAAACACCTTGAGAGTGCATTGCTAGGTATTACATGACTCCATCTGCATAAAACACATTAACTCCAATATCAGGCCATTGGCCAGAATACATACATTCACTACCTATGCCCGAGTACAAAGAGGCTAAGAAATGTGACATAGCACGAGAGTATTCTATGGGTAGTAAAGGCCCATTTGCCAACTGAAGAAAAGGCACTATCAGCTCCTAACATCAAATTTCCCACTACCTCCATGCAGAAGAAGTCTGCATGGGCTCCCATGAAAACACAGATAAAGTTGCATCTTACATAAAAGCAATGGAGGAATGTCAGTTATTTCAAATACAGAATAAAATGTATAGAAGTCGCTTATGACAATTGTTTCGATTTTGAAAGTAATTCTATCTGTGTGAAGATGCTAATGGTTTTGATACATGTCCCTCCAAAACACATATGCTGAAATCTAATCACAGAGGCAATGGGTTCTTCTTTCATGGACTGGATCAGTGCTCTTTTAAGAGAGATTTCAGAAAACTGCCATGTCCATCCATGCTTTCTGCCACCTGAGCACCATTTGCCTACTCCAGAACATACAGCATCATGATGCCATTCTTGAAAGCAGAGATACTCTATACTGACCAGACTCTAAATCTGCTGGTACCTTGGACCTCAAAAACAATGCACAACTTTGAAGAATAATATCTGTTTAATAAAACTATCTAGTCTTAGGCACTTTGATACATCAGCAGGAAAAGAGTTGGGTAGTGTGATTGTTTGTTAATAGTGATTTGCTTGAAGAATGAATAAAATGGGTCTTCAAAACTAGATTAAGTGACTGGACATAGCTAAATGCTAAAATGAAACAAAACAGAAACAAAGGACTGTACGGGAGTGTGAACAGTGGCATTCCCTCCATTTAGATGAGACAAGGAAGACTACATCCTGATGAAATCGGATCAGCAATGACTAATCACAAGAAGAAATGGGAGCATGAGCAAGCCAGTGGGTGAGTAGTCTAAGACACTCATGATTCCATAAAATAATGCTATAGTAGTCAAAACCACTATTCAGTTAGGGTGCCTCTTGTCCAAAAGTCTCAATGGTGACTCATTGTTGTGTTGAGATGGTGACAAAAAGGTGCCCTTTGGGGTCCAAATTTTGGTGACTTGTGGGTGGGTGTTAGGTGTTTGGGAGAAAGATGATAGCTGTTGTTAATTGGAAAATAAATAATCTAAGAAAGAAAAGGGGGAAATGAACAGCACAGAATGCCTTCCTTTGGAGAAAGAGGAAAGATGAAGCCCAGAGAAGCAGGCTTGCTTTGCAGATAATCTGAAGAATGCTTGCTCTATGAGCCTGTGACTCTGCCTCCACGACCCAGTCTTGGCTAGAATGGGAAGCATTATTATTCTGATGTCATCTTGGCCAAATAATCAGGAAATACTGGCTTTACCCAAAGCAATGAAAAGACTGAGAAATGGAAGCAAAGCACTGCGTATGCAACAGATTTGGCTATATTACTTAGGCCTCATTTACTGCTTAATTCCGAATAGTTGCCTGCCACGATCTATTAATTCATTTGTTTGTCTTTCTCTTCTCTATTTATCCAGGCTATAACTCTTTGCATAGCTTCGCGTTTCTAGGGAAACATTTGAGTAGACTCTTTGCCTCTCCTTAGGTGCAGGAAGTGGCTACTTAAAGCGGTCTGTCAGCTAGCCCCAGAATCTGTGAATCCCCCAAGTATTTCACAATTTAGGTGAAGGTGACAGACAGCTTTCATTTCGGGGCCAGGCTGCTGATCTGGACGGTGATTCGCCCTTGGGGCGGGAGCGGGGGAGTGGGCGGTGAAGGTGGACAATAAAGCTCGCTCTCTACTAGGTTTGCGGCTTCTTCCTTAAGCAATCATTGCCATTTGTGGGCTGTATTTTATCTTAGTTACCACTAGATGGAAGTGGTTTCCGCAGATTTGTTTCCGAGGGTTCTGAGGCAAGCCTTTTTTTTTTTTTTTTTTTTTTTTTTACTGGCTCAAACTCGGGCAGGCTGGCGAGCTGCCTAGGGAACCCTGCTGGCTTCTCTCCGACGATTGGATGGAGCCTTGCAGAACAACCACTCAGAGGCTCAGCCTTTTCCTCCACCCCACCCCCGCCGGAGAATGCCATCCTGGAAATGAAGCTCAGGAGCAAACAGCAAGCAACCATCCCCCACTATCAGAACCATACTATTCCAATGGTGCTGCCCACACAGAATAGCATGCTGCCCCTCAGAAACCCTCTGAAGTCGGTGCGGATCCTGATGGCCTTGAGGTTTGGGCTTGACTTCCTGGGACAAGGCCTACCTGAGCCAGTGCAGGCAAAAATTTGTCCAGGAAGATAACCTCCCACATAATCTCACCTCCAGCTTTAGGCTCTTTTTAAACCTCATAGACTTCATGTCTTTCCCTCTAGCTGCCAACTCCCAATATCCCTTTTGGCTTCCCAGTTACCTTTCTTACCCCGTTCATTATCTGTCTGACTGTCCATTATCGGCTGTCTGACCTTGGCCAGGGTTCATATCTTTGAGCCTGGTTCGACATTGCTCCTGGAGGGGACAACTCCTGAAGCCCAGTCCACTATAGAAAGGACAGAGCTGAGATTTTAAGGCTAATTCGTGTGTGTGTGTGTGTGTGTGTGTGTGTGGTGTATTACTGGGTATTGAACTTAGGGCCTTGCACACACTAGACAAATGCTTTACCCCTCAGTTATATATGCAGATCTTCTTCGATTTTTACACAGTCATGGACCAACTATGCCTCTCCTACTGAGTCCACACTTGAAAATGCTGTTCTATGCGTCTGTACACTTATTTGATTGGTGCTGAAAATAGGGGTTGTGTGTTTTGTGCCCATAGCAGGCATTAGTAGTAGCTCTTCGCCGAGCCCAAGTGGCCTCATTAATACATCAGACAGTACTTGAAACCAGTGACTGGCTACCCCAACCTAAGAGCACTTCCCCTGAGCTGAAATAAAACTCCAATTTCTGTCATCTGAAAGTGGTTCCATCACCTCTGCTTTTATAAATGTGTTTCTGATGACAGCTTCATCAAAAAAACGCAGGCAAGTAAGTAGTTCTCCACCAGAACAGTTTAGACACATTTTCAGTGTGTCCTTTTAAGACAATCATCCATTTAAATCACTCAATTTAGTAGGTGCACATACTAAGCTTAGAAACAGAGAGAAGTGGTGGGAAAACTAAAGGTATACAGTCCCAGGAAGGGACAGATGTCTGAGTGAGAAGTATGATGACAATCGTGAAGTAGTCAACGAGAAACTCCAGGGGAGCAGTAGCAACGCTGTGTGTCCTTCATGGGGATGGAGAGGGCAAAAGGCAAGTCTCTGTCTTTGCACTTAAAGCTCAGCTCTCACTGGTTTTTCACATTTGTAAGCCATACAACCCATTATTTATAAGCGAAAGCCATTTAATGCGAATAAATTCTATTATTTAGAAGTTAAGAAACCATGTAAATCCTCCTCTGAGTACTGGTCATCAATGTCTGATAGCTCCTCATTTGAATAGCACAAACATCCCACTTCTTGATTTGGCTTGTCTTCAGTTCCTGGATTACAGGCCCTCTTCCGTTAGGCTGTGGGTGTCTTCCCTAGCTACTCTTTTGTTCTTTTTAGCCTGTCCATTTTACTGTCGTTATTTTAGTTCCTGCACAGACAATGTCCTCCATTACTGAAACTTATGCAACTGAATCTTCCACATTAGCGCTTTTGCCACAGGGATCAGCAAAAGTGCAGTAGAATTGACCTAACCCTGGGAAAACGAACGTCTCAGTCACGGTATCTCTCTTCCCAGATAAACTTTTAATACATCTCCTGCAGATCAGAGAACCTGAAGAAAAGGATGTGGTTCCTTACAGTCACCCACTTTTGCAGCACATACAGTCACTCCAAAACTAATTTATCTATTATTCCTAATACTATCCAATGTTCAGGGTTTATCTGACTGTATCTTATTTCTGTGTTTATTTTTCAAATAAGAGCTATGTTAGAGCTTGGTGATAATGATTTCCAAAGGTCTCTTTTAATATAAAAGACCTCTCTCCATCTTTCTTTCCCATAAATAGATTTGTTGAAGGAACAGAGTCATTTTTCCTATTGCCTGAGCCCTGCACTTCGCTAGAGATATACATCTGCAGTAGTATTGACTACTATCTTCCAACCATACAGTTTCTGTGACTCAATCATTGAGTCCAGGCTTTGTGTGATTCATAATTATTTGGTAAAACTACATAGGCAGGGATTAGGCTCTATGTGCTTAGCATGTCTGAAACCTCACAGTCAATCCCTGTCATAGTTTAAATCAACTTGATACAAACTTGACATACTCAGCCAAAGAGTAGTTTGCATCAGCTCAGATTGTGGGTATATCTGTCTGTGGGGCATTTTCTTAATTTCTGGTTGATGTGAGAGGGCCCAGCCCCATGTGGGCAGCAACCCCCCCGCCCGTGCAGGTGGACCTGGCCTGTATAATATATGTAGCTAGCAAACCACACAAAGGAAGGAAGGTAAGCAGAATTCCCCTGTGCTCTCTGCTTCAGTTCCTGCCTCCAGGTTCCTGCTCTGAGCACATATGCTGTCTTCCCCTGATGAATGACACTAACTGGTAAGCTAGTTCCCGAGTTGGTTTTGGTCATGTTATTTATCACAGCCACGGGACACAAAGTAGCATGATCAAGAGCAGCAAAAAGTAATCACACGAGAACAAGTGTGAATGCCTTTGCATCCTTCTATTCTAATATGACTGATTGCATCCTGTGAAAATGAAATGATTATATCCTGTGACATCTGTGGAAATCAAAGATTCCTATTAGATCCAGAACAATTGCTTCTTGATTCTTCAATATAAAAAATTTAAATATAATTATATTTTTGGTTCATTTGCCTAAACATCTGAGTTCAAAAACTATTTGAGGCCAATACGATACACCATTACTCCCAGGAGTTCCATGGGGTCACTATTTCACCGTTGTTGGAAGAAATAAATGTCAATTCAGGACGTTCTGTTTGGGCCTTAATTGATGTTAGTCTTTTACATTTATTCCCAATTGACCTGTAACTCTAGGGGCCTGTGCGTCGGGCAACAGAGGAGGTAAACACAGCTGGGTGGTGGTAAACACAGCTGGGTACATCTGTGAAGAAGGGTCAAAGGGGAAGAAGCAGAATGAGACCTGGAAAGGGGAAGAAGGGTCAGAATCGGTGAGGACAAAAGCTGACACAAGAAGGATTGAATTTTCACACCAGGTCAACCTACTGAGAAGAGCCCAAGGGAAAGGGAGAGTCTGTGATGATGATGAAGAAAAGCAATTCTTCTTAGAGGGCCTTAGCGGACGTGCTGCGGTGGGTCTGCTGGACTACATAGTTGTTTGCACAGCCCCATCCCCCTGTTCCTCCCATGGCACAGGCAAGGGACTCTGCTCACTCAGCGGGAGTTCACAGAGATGTGGGTTTCCTCCATTCCTCGTTTTTTTTTCCCACCCAGCCCCTGCAAACACTGCTTTCCCAGGGACCACCCTGGAGCTTCAGAGATGACCTCCCTGTTCTAGCCTCCAGCCCCCATTCACCGCCTATGGACAGGGCAGGCCACGGAGGCCCAACTAGACTTCAGTTGCCCAGTGGGGATCATATAAGGCACAAGAAAGCAAAAAGGCATATGTATGCTTATAAAGGAAATAGCAGGCAGTGGTGGTGATGACGGTGACTGTCAATAGTGTTAGCGTTGCGGAGGTGGTTGTGGTAATAGTGGAAATGGTTGTGGGGCTTAGAGTAGTACACTATCCCCCTCAGTCAGGCTAGCCTTATAAAGAAATTGTTTAGCTTATAGTCTTGGAGGATCAAGAGCATGCAACTGACTCCTGCACAGCTCTCACAAAGGTTTTCTTGGCTATGTGACATCACGCAAGGCTGTGCATATTAGGAAGAGATGCAAAACAAGACACCAGAGGGAGTCTGGGGGTCACAGTATTCTTCCCCAGTCAATCTAAGGATCACTTACTATAAGCTATCTATGTATAGTCCTATTACCAAAACATCTATGAGTCATGCCTCCAACCCATGGTTCTTAGAAAACAAACCTCAACAGAGATGACATTGGCGAAGGTGATGATAGCAATGATGGTGTTGGTGATAGTAAGCTTCCTAATAATGCAGGAGATATTATAATGGCCGTGATGGTGTGAAAATGGTGACAGTGATGGTAGGCAATTCGTGGTATCTGCTGAAGACTTACCATAAAGCACTGTAAGTGTACCCTATGATTAAATATACTTAATTCTCAGAATTCACATCTGAGCAGTACGCTGTCCCCATAGTGAGTGCCCTAGAGGAGCACCCATGGCTCATTTATGAGAAAAGAATCCCAGTCAATATCAAGAGGGCCATGGCACTATCAAAGCTACCAACACTACGAATAAGTTGTTACAACTAGTTAGAAAGGAGTTTGCTGAGTCTCAGTAGGGGTGTTCTCATTATAGGATAACAAAGTATAAGAAGAAAAAAGATGTTAGAGTCTTTGAAAGCAAAAGTGAATGTGTTCCATTTAATATTTTGAGCATACTTGGTACCTACTGGGCAGGCAAACAGATATTCTGAAGTGTCCATCACCAACAAATATGAGTTTAAGAAAGTATGGTAAGTTAGAAACTGTATAACCAAAGTCTGCATTACTTCCTCAGGACACCATGAATTTCTCTGAGTGTTTGGACCAGTGCAGACATGTTTTCTCAATTTCTACAAGTCTCCGCTGGGAAAGAAGTCCTGTCTAAAAACACAGACACACTCGGCAGCACTCTTATGCTGCACCCTATCATTGGATCAAAAAAAAAAATCTCATCTTCTATCTGAAACCAGACTGAGATGGGTGAGGTGAGAATTGCAACCAAGGTTAAAATAACACAATACACAATGAAATATTCACAACTGAGGTATTGAGTCTAGGAAAAAAACATTCCAGTTCTCAAATAGATAATGAGATCGGATGCTAAAATACTGTAGGAAAGCAAACAGTATCCAAAGGCTATGTATCTGTATCTGTACACTCTCCTACACACACACCAGAGACAGCATTGTTCAAGGATGTAGTGCCCATGATACACTAGGGAGACAGTAAGTCAGCTACAGAACAGTACCCTCTTATTATTGTGTCTATGGTGGGAAGAGGAGGGAAATGGGGTTAGAAATTGAATACAGAATCCTGGATTCGGTGTAATATTTCATGGCCTCCCACCCTATTATTTCCACAGAACACAAATATTGCAAAGGAATGTCACACAGAGTCACTCAATAAAATGAGCAAGGTTCAGTTCCTGAACATGAGCCTCCCCAACCAGACTCATAGCTGATGCTTTCCCATACCGTGTTTCTTTCAGTTTCACTCCTCCCAAAGCCCCAGATACACTGCCACTACTATCACTGAGGATGTCCCACTCAGTGGAAGGACATCTAGAGGAGGACTTCGCCAGATTTTATACATTCACAAAACGTACAAAATAAGACACAAAATGACCCCCTACTTGCCCTGGTCTGATAGGAACAGAATTTCAGGGTCTGTCACAGTGGCAGTGGCTGTCAATAAAATGGGACCCTCTAATGGTAAGATATTACTATTCTCACCCAGATGGTTTAATGGATGTGTGTGTGTTTGTGTGTGTGTTTGCGTAAGAGAGGGACAGAGAAAGAGACAGAGAGAGATATAAAGGTCCCAAAAAAGCAGACTTGGAAGGGGAAGCCTTCACTTAGAGAACAGTGAATACCAGGAAAGTACAGAATCATTCTGTACTGCAAAAGGCACAAGTAATATGTTGTCGGTAAGATTTCTGTCAGTGACAACATCCAAGTAAACCGACTTCCAAGAAGAATTCATTTGATTCAAGACAAGAAGGATTCACCGTGGCTCAGTTTCAGAAGCTTTATTGAATGGTCAACTGGTTTCGTGTTTCTGGGTCTATGGTGGGACCATCAAAGCGGGAGAACACGCCAGAGAAAAGGGAGAAGGGCATGGGATAGGGTACATCTTTCCGGGGCACACTCCAAGTGGTTTGCTCCCTCCAGTTAGACACCAGTAATGTCATGTTAGGAATTCATCAAGGGATTAATCCATTCAGCAAATCAGAGCCCTCATGAGCCCATCTTCCCCAAAGTCACTATGAACACTCCTTGTAGCAGGGACCAAGCCTTCAAAACTTAAGAAATATTAGAGGGAACACTTCATATGCAAACCATAAAACAATATGAATCCACTGGTTAGGCAAAATCTTCAGACCTATTATAAGCCCCCCCCCCCAAAAAAAGGAAAGAAAGTATTCTTTCCTCTTTAAGGAGATTGGATTCCAAGGCAAATGTGGAAAGAAGATTAAATGCAGGTGATTTCAGAATATTCTGGAGTCTTCTGAGTAAAGGACATACTCTTGCCTAGTTGGGATAAGGGCCAAGTGCAATCAGTATATTTGCCTAAGGAGGCTGAAGAGCTGTTGTTCCTCATACAGACAGACAGACAGAACAGGCATGCCTGGCAGACGTCTCCTGCATTTGCCACTTCTGCAAGCATAATTGGTTTGCACTAATGCTTAACTTCGTAAATGCCTGCACACTAAGGAGGTAGAACAAGAGTTAGAGGCTAGACAAGGCCTGTCTCAGATGGTAAGTACACATTGGAGGTTGTAATCATCTAGTAGACAGTCTATATCAGAGGGCCATCCCTGCGCTAGAGAAAGGGGATGTCCAGCTAAGTGGTGGTTAGTGCATCTTCATCATATCTTGCCTGTAATCCCTGGGCATAGGATAAGGATCTATTTATTTCCTGGTTTGCATATGGGTGTGGTCTAGCTATGTCTTCACATGTTAAGGTACCTTTGTTACGGTAATCCCATTCATGTGAACTTAACTCCAAAAACCATCTCACTGGGTTGTAGGTTTCAATGTATGAGTTCTAGAGGGACACGGACATTTAAACCATAGCAACAACGATACGACCAATTTAACTTAGCTGAATTCCTTCTTTATACACCTGGTCACATTACAATACTATATTGAGGATTACATAACTAAGGATTATGACTTTATCATATTAATCATAGGGAGCACAATCAGTTCATAACATTAATAACGTTCTATAGCATTAATGCTATATCAAGTTTATAACATTAATAACAGCCCATAACAATGATAATAATGCACTACTGTTATATAAAGTGATGATAAATACAAGGGGAAATAAAGTAAGGGCAAAGAATTAGGAAATACAATTTTATATATATATTGGTAATAGGTCTCTCCAATAAGGTGGTTACAGGAAATAAAGTTACAGAGAAGATAATTTAGAGTAGAACAGAAAGGGGTACAGCCATGGAGCAGAGGATCTTCTCTGTGTCCCAAAGGTAGGCAGACTGGTCTCGGATTCTCAAGTTACTTTCTCAGCTTCCCTAGTGCTGGGACTACTTTAAAGGCTTACATTAAAGTGGGGGTACCAACATGAAGTGGGGGCATACGAACAGGCAGGGCTAAGTCAAAGGTGACAGCAAGGACATGCGCTGAACTACTCACAAGAGGGTTAGACAGGACACCACCTACAAAGCCGGCTCCTGATAGAGAATCCAATCTTGAAACAAATCCCATAGACCCTCATAGTAGGTATTTACATAAAAACATACCTTCAGTTTTAGAAGATCTACCCAGACAAGCTTTCTGTTTCTAACACAAAGTATCCCTCACTCGTGTGTAGGAGAAAAACAATGGGATTTTAACTAGCTTGATATCAGCAAACACTTCAGTAATGAAGTATTTGTCATCATTAATCACCACAGGCAAACAAATTTTCTTCTACTTACCAGTCAAATAAGACAAGTCTGATAAAATACTGAAGATGATCATGCTGAAGAGTCGGGGCTCTTCTAAGAATGGTATGTGAGAGCCTGACTCTGATGGCGTCAGCATTTGCCCTTAGGAACAGTCACAGCAGGCCAAGCAAATAGGGAGATTAGAAATCCTGTGTTCAGAGTGGAAAGGTTGTTCTTTACTTGCCATTTGCGCCACCATTTACTTATTGTGTTTGCTCAAATGATAGGCAAAGTATATCCTATTGTTTCTCCAGGAGTTGAGTGCCTTTGTGCAAATTCTACGAGAACATGGTCAAGCATGATCTTTCTATCGTTTGAGAAAAAAACAGAGCAAGGTCACAGTATGACGAAGGCCCCTGACACCTTCTGGAGCTTTCTGCACCCTGATATAATCCATTACAAAGGACATTTAGAGAAGATAAGAGGAACAAATTTCCACAGCCGCATCCCCTCTGAGGTCACATGGAAGGAGCGAACAAAAAGGCATAATATGAAATGACAAGTTAAACATGGGTGAGAAAGGGACAAAAGCAAACGAGAAAATCTCACAATTACATTTTGATTGATCATTCATGAATAAAGAAAAGAAACTGATTTATGCAAGATCCTGGGCCACGAGCAATTTTCTGAGCCAGGGAGTGGCCAGCAGCTAGGCCCCTCTCCTCCCGAGACATAGTCCTGCAGCCTTAGGGAGCAGGCCCTGCTCACGTGTCTCCATACTGATCTGTGCAGCAGGGGCCTCCCGACACCAGCACCTGTGTTTATTTTCACAGTGAATGGAAAGGGCAAGGCAGCCTCACACCCAGATAGAGACCCCCACCCTTGTTCTAGTGACCTGGGGGGCTGACATCTGCACGGGACAAGATGAAAACCAGGCGAAAGCGGACCATGCATTCCCTCCAGCAATAAGACCTGAGCTTAGAGAGTGATAAAATATACAGAAATCAAAGACTCTAGCAGACAAATTAAACCTTATTTTCTTGAACACTTCAAAGACCCCGGTGAGAGCATGAAAACGAACCATTTATGTTTGTTTGCTTTCCCCTGGAGGCTCAGAGACAGACATTTCCCTTGTACTCTGAACACTTGACCTTGATCTACTCCCCAGCTGCGCTTCCGCTTCCCACAAATCCTCTCACGTCCACGTCCAATTAGAAACCTGTAGCTTGGTGCAGCCTCTCCCGGGATGCCCTTCAGCCAGGTGGAAATTTCCAGCATTCCGCAAGGCAGAGATGATCTATACATGGAGTACAGTCACCGGTTTTTGTTTGCAGAGGTTGTGTTCAAACCTCAGGGGATGTCTGAGACCTCAGATTTGCTAAGGTTTCTACTGGCTGTTTTGTCCCT
Organism: Microtus pennsylvanicus; assembly: GCF_037038515.1. Lineage (NCBI taxonomy): Eukaryota > Metazoa > Chordata > Mammalia > Rodentia > Cricetidae > Microtus > Microtus pennsylvanicus. The sequence continues at coordinate 73,047,495 of NC_134590.1, read as the reverse complement.
CTGTAGTTGTCAATTGGTTTCTGAGGGTCACTGGCTATAGAGTACCCGACGGTGACCAAAGTCAGAAGATGCTTAAGTCCCTTTCATCAAACTGCAGAGTATTTGCTTGTAAGCCACCAGTATCGTGCTACGTCCTCCGAATCATCTGTAGATGGCTTACAACACCGACGATCACGTGTAAGCAGCTGTTAATCTTACTCTTAGAGAATATTGACAGGAGAGAAGTCAGTACGTGTTTAGTATGGATGACATTTTTTTTGCAAGTATTTTCTACCTATGGTTGGCTGAATCTGTGGATACAGAACTTGCAAGTCTGAAAGGCTGACTATATATTCATATCTATTAAAAGGTGTAATTTATACATTTGGCACAGTAAAAATATTTATGACAATAATAATAATAAAATAAAACAAATAGTTTAATTCTTCGCCAAAAGAAAGTATTTCAAACCTATATAGATTATTTCTATAATGTTCCAAATACCTATAGTATGAAAATACCTACTTAGTCAGTAAGACTATGGCTTACTGAAACCAGAGGGGGGAAAAAAACATGGGTGAGGAGAGAATAGCGTACTTACATAGCATTATATGCCCTTCACGATTACGCATGTGGTAGGCAAGCACTCTGCCACTAAGCTACATCTGGAGTACTGGTGTTTCGGGTGTTGAAATTAATACTGAATCTTGTAGAATTAGATAAATGTTTTAGATCCATCTCAGGATTTATTTCAGTTCAGTTTTAATAGTTATCATCCTAAGCGTCAATGATAGACATTAAACGCTGAATCCTTTCATCATTTGTATAGATGAAGAAAATGCAGAAGCAAAGCTGAAGCTTCAAGATTCAGTGGTGACTCAAATGCCAACAAAGGCTAGGTACGTGCTGGTGTGGGAAGACTGCTTCCTGTACCGCTGTTCCTCTAGGAGCAAGAGCATGGAGTACTCAAGGCCAAAGGGAAACGGGCAGCCTTGAGAATTTCAACCAAGGTCACTTGGCCCCATTGCGTGTCTTTGTTTCATGTTCAAATAGACAGAGAACGGTTGAAGAGATAACTCAGTCAAGTACTTGCCAAACAGTTGAGGACCTGAACTTGATCCCCAGAAGCCATGGCAAAAGAAAAGCCAGGTTCCAGGACACTCATTTGTAATCCTAGCACTAGATGTGCAAAACCGGTAGATACTTAAGAATTAATAGCCAGCCAACCTAGAGTGAGCTTCAGGTCAAGGAGAGACCCTGGCTGAGAAAGAGATGTAAATGTCCCCAGAGCAACATCTGAAGTTGACCTTTGGCTCCCCATGTAAACCCCTGTGATCACACACTATATGTACACAAGCATTTGAAAATAAAATAATAAGAAAGAGAAATGTAAAACTTATGCATTAGTCTATGTTCTATTAGTTATAGTTTTTATAATTAGATATAACTTGAATTTTTAAATAAATACATATTTCCCTAAAACTGATCCCAAAAGAAATGGAACACTTAATCAAAACCAATTACCACAGAAGAGACGTGTAAAATATGCTTCTTTATAATAAAAACTATGATCACACACACACACATATAAACACACACACGCACATAAAGAAATGAATGACCAATATAGTAGGACTTTAAGTAGACAAGGATACCACAGCAAATCCAGTATCTAGACAATGCCTGGTGAAGAAATTGGTCAACAAAAGGAGGGAATTAAGATTCAAATAGACAGTTGACAAGCATATAGTTCTAGTAAGTATAATCTTTGTCTGTGATAGAGGTCATAGCCATTTGCATAGGCCCTCTCACAGATGCCTTACTATTATCTGAGTCCAAGGTCTTATTCTCAGCATGTCAAATATGGCCTGCCACAGATTTGATCAAAGACAATGATTTGCATTAACTGAATTTACAAGAGTCGCATGTAGAAATTAGACTGGGCTTTGCCTTAATTGTGATGAGCAGACATCATCAGGGAACGGAATGAAATCTGCAGTGAGATCTCTGTTCATACAAGCCATCAGAGCTGCAGTAGAAAAGAGTTGCCATTCCAAGGATTGGTATCTATGCTAGCAGGAAACCCCGCTCAGTGTTGCCAGCGGCACAATCTAAGGAACTCTCGTCAGAAACCTACTCAGATGAAGCTAGGATTTTTAAATTAAACCACAGGAAAGAAGAGCATCAGGGCAAGCCAGAATAAGACAAAGTTGAAGCTTATTAAGAAAACAGATTCAAGGTGGATATAAGCATGAGTGTTGGCAAAGATGCTTAATAAAGTGCACCATAATAAATAAGATTAGAATATAACCTAATTGCACAATAAATAAGATTAGAATAGAACCTAATTGCACAAGTTTATGGGCCAATAAAAAGGAAGCATAGATCAAAAGTGTAAAAGGTATTCTTACCCTACAAAGAAGTCAGGTCGTATGTTTTTACTATAGACATGGTTCGTTGCTATTTTAACATTCTTATTCGAAATACCTCTCAAAGAGAAAGGAAGATTGTGTCTACATAGGTGATCAACACAAGGGAGTTTGTTCTTGCTCATTGTATTTGAAATTCTTGAATCTCAGCCAGCAAGAGACTTAAATCAGGTTCCAGGGTAATGGTTCATTTCCCCTCCCATGTCCTCTTACTTTGCCCTGTGTTTTTATACTGCTTCTTCAGGAATAAGCACTAGTTCACAATTCATTGGTGAGACTTTAAATTGGCATGTCCACCTTGGGAACCTAAAAGTAGCATCTAAAGTTGAGCAGGTGCCTTCCCCATGATTCAACAATTCATTTCCTAGATAAGACACTAAGGGGAGCAGTTATACAATTCCATACAAGTACGTGCACTAGAATGGACAGAGAATCTTATAGTAAAAAAAAAAGGCAACTCATATGTGAATTACTACTATATTTGACAAATGAATTCAAATGTATTCATGCAATGGAACATGCAGAGCAAACAGCTAGCCATGCAGCTCCAGAGACAAAGTTCATGGTCAGAAAAAGCCACACAAGAACACATAGCCTTTCCTTTGGCTGCTCACACAGGAAAGGAACATCAGACATCCTAAAAATATTCTTTGTTCTCTATCCTGCCTTTCAGGGTGATAACACAGAAGCATATACTTTGGAAGATTAGGGAACTATACATCTACAACAACAGAGCACGGACGGCGAGCATGGCAAATAACAAACAGCAAAACTGAAAGAATTTAAGTGGATGTTGAGTGGAGTTCGGCAAGGAAAATTAAAATGTTATCACACAAACAGGACCCATTTCCTTTGAAAACAGGATATCAGACCCTAAAGAGATGAATCATGAAAATTTCCTAAAGAGCAGAAGCCCCGTCTCTCAGAAAAGAGAGAGAGAGACAGAGAGAGAGAGAGAGAGAGACAGAGAGAGACAGAGAGAGACAGAGAGAGAGACAGAGAGAGACAGAGAGAGAGACAGAGAGAGAGAGGAAGAGACTATTTCAAATCTATGCAGCAGTCTAACCCTGGGCTTAGACACTTTTCCTGGAAAACAGTAGGCATACAATAAAACATTGGTAATTAAAAAATAGAATTAATCTGCAAGTATTTATCCAATAACACAGAAGTTAGTTTAAACCAACAGATGAAACAGCAAAATGATGCTTTTTCAGCATGCTCTCTCATGACAAATATTTCTTTAATTTTCAAGGAGTTTATATTTGAGGTAGAACCAAGGCTCCATTGCAACTTGTTTCAATTTGTATAAATCTGATACATTTGGGAAGCCTTCTAAACTTGGAATGAATTCAATTAAGAAATTCTGGATTGGGTCCAAAGTTTCAGGAGTCCCCAAAGAAACAACAGTAACCTGAAACTCCCACAGAAGATAATAAAAGCTGCCTTTGTCAAACTTCTCCAGCCCAGTGAAACCTGCCTTGCAGGGAAAGTATAGAAACTAGAAAGTGACCTCACGGTCTAGCAGTTTCAATCTATTGTTAAAAAAGACTCACGTAACACAGAACAGGTAGAATGAACCCCAGTGAAGTTTTCCCATATACTGCTACTCTGAGAAATGGCATCCCACTCAAGAACACTGTCATCCAATGGACTGAGAGACTTGTCTTCACAGGCTGTTACAAACTAAAAACACATATAAACAAAAACAAGCACATATGTCTGTTTTCTCGGGCTGCAGCCGTCAAATCATAAAACACCAGCAACCACATCTATATGATCATCCAAAGAACGTCAGGGTGACTGTCATGTACAGAGGTAGAATAGGGCTGGCAACAGGTTCTCGAAACTCTCACTCAGTCTCCAGGTATGGAAACTCCAAGACCTGTGCCTTCAGGCTCATCAGCCACCTCTGAGTGCATTTGTGTGGCTATGATTTGTTTTTCATGCCGACTTCACAGTCTGGCAGCGTCTACCTGAGTAGGCCACCCCTAGGCTCAGGGAAACACACAGCAGAAGAGGTTAGTGTTATCGGAAGAGAAATGGGAGAAAGGAGAAGATTTAGTGCTACCACAGCTCTTCTTGGAATGCAAACATTGGGATCCTACATTAGAGTTTGGTAGTGTGGTTCTGACGAAGCTGCAGGATGGTGCCTGTGAAGGCGGTGCGTGATTGACAGCTTATGGTTCTTCAGCATTGCCAAATCCTTGAAATTCAGGATCTTAAGAGTCTATAGCCTTCAACGGGAAAATTTTCCTGTGTATGTGAACTTAATACCAATTTGTTTCAGAAAAAAAAGAATCCCATTAACCAAATACACAAGAGAACAATAGAGGGATAGGACAGCCACTTGATAAATTGTGACGAAGACATGTCGATCTTAAGAAGTGATAGTAATTACACTCAGAGGGCTTCTTGCTTCTGTGGGAAAGTCTGCACAGAAAACAGTTTACACAAGACAGAGTTTTACACCTTTTAGACCTGTACATCCTTTGTGGCAGTTTCTATAAGCTCTGAGGCCCCTCAATTATTCATCAATACTATCTGCTGGACTCTCTTGATGTCCAAGTTCTTAAGAGTGCCTCGCGAAACAATAACATGTACACTGCCCACAATTGTCTCTTTATTCCAACACTAAATAGCTCTTGGTCTCAAGCCAAGCAATTGACCTTTTCCAAGCAAGCTATGGAATCTGTACATTTTAAGCACATAGGGAAGACTAGAGAAGATGTCTATTCGAGAATTCTTTCAGCCTGAAGTTTATGGTTTCAAGAAGAAATAAGCTTAAAATTTACATACTTCCATAAAGCAGAGCAAGGATATGTACAGACACCACTGTATGTACAGATATGGCTCGTCTCTTCTTGCAAGATTCCTAAGGGTCTTCTGTTGAGACTCTCTCTTAGCCATCAGCTACATTGCATATCATTTGCCATACAGTGGTTTCTTAGATCGGTTGGGCTTGAAAACCAGTGGCCTAAGGGTGTTTCACTATCTGAGCCAATGGTCAGAGGCCAGCAAACTGCAAACATGAAGCAAGAGCGTGGATTTTGTCAATTCTTAACAACCATAACTTCTAATTAACCTAAACTTCTAATTAATGGTATTACCCTTATTTTATAGATTAAATATCAGTTCAGATTGAAGCGATATGTCCTAGCTTTCCATTCCTGACAACTACAAGCTGTTTGTCATGTGTTAGAATCATGGGGATTCTAACTTCAAATTTGTTATACTAGTCTTTTCACAGTTATAGACAATCTTAGCCCAATATGTTTTTATAACACTTTGCATTTGGTTGACACAGTCAGGAAGGATAGCAATCTAGATAAACACACACACACACACAAAAGCCTAAAACAGAACTTTGTATATGCTCTACCCTTGTATCCCAGAAATATGAGTTCTGCACACTAGGAAAACATTGGAAACAGAGAATTTAGGCACTGCCGTGAGTGTCTGAAGTTTCCGGAAGGCAAAGAAGGGAAAGATGCCAGGGCCAACCTGACACCAGGGATCCCATACACTCTTCCTCCTGGACTGAAACCCAACGCCTGCCTTCACAGCACACGGCCAACCGATCCTCTTCCCTATTTGGAAGGGACTCTCACCACACTAACTTGAAACCCAAGCAGCCCGGCTGCTGTACAGGCTGTATTGTATGTCCTGGGAACGTCAGGGCCCAGGCGCGCTAGGTGTTCGTGCATTCGTTCTGGGAGACTCTGCTCAGGAGTCTCTGGCTTAGATAGCAGTGGACTGAATATGTTTCAGCGTACAGGCTGACGCTCTGATACCCGCAAACTGTAATTGTGACCACAGCTGAAGCAGTGGGAAGCTGTGAAGACTCTCTCTTTTATGATCCATCAATAAAAACTGATTCGTCAATCAAGAACTGCTTCTGTCCAATCAACTCAATTCTTCTTTTCTTCGGAGATATTCCTGAATCTACATGAGAAAGTGAAATGGAATTTAATTACTATATCTTGGGCCAAAGAAGCCAGAGATCTCATGTCCTCTTATCTGCTCCAGTTCCCTTCAATCCAGGGGAAGAGAATTGGTAATGTGCCCATTCACAAATGCAGATGTAAAATGAAAGCCAAATTAAGACAAAGGTATAACGAAAGTTGTAGAGTACTTGCCTAGCATGTAAGGAGCTCTGAGTTCAATCTCCAGCACTAGGAAGGACTGAGGAATTTGAATTTTTATAATAAAGCATGCTTTTATGTGGGTATGGCTACCAGGATGTGAATACTGAGAGATTTACTTACTGCTCTACATTTAAAATGGGCCTGAATCTTAGTTAATACTTTTAAGTTCTGTTTTAAATTAATTTTATAAGAATTCATATATACCGTATGTATGGAATTACATGTTTGTATAGACATAAAATTACAACAAATTCCAACAGAAATAATCATTCTTAATGCTCATGGCACTTCAAGTATTTGTGGGCACACAGATGTGATAGTATCTGAGCTATAAAAAAAGATAATGAACATCATTCCATTAAAACACATTTACAAAAAACTTTATGTGCAAAAACTGCATAGTTAAGATACCTGAGCAGTAATCGTATTTTAATATTAACATCATATTTCATCTAGTGGCATATGCAAACTCTCTTATGGAAATGTATTACTGGGCTCTTAATAACGTATTACAACCACCTGCTGTCTGCAGTTCTTTGAAAGAATTTGATTAGATACATCAGATATTAAAGGCTAATCAAGGAGCAATTGTTAAATTGAAAGGAAATAGCCCAATATCCTTTAGAAATGTCCAATAAGCATGATTGCCTTGTATTCATGACTTCAAAATACCAGAACTATAGAAAAATTCTCAAATGGTTATGATGCAACATAGAGGTTTCTTTACAGAGTTGAAGAGTAGCCTCTGTGTAGTCAGATTGCAGGGCATGACACCAGGGCTAGGAGCCCATTGCAATGAGTGAGGACAAAGATGGGAAGATACTCATCATCTCTCTGGTTATTAGAGATTGACAGCAGCTCACTTCTCAGTCCACTGGCAAAAGAGTTGGTATTTTGCTTGCACTGGCGCATGCCATCTGGTTTCATTGTGACAGCTGAAGCAAACGCCACCGCGGAGCATCGCTGTCCATTGATGAACAGGAGAGGCTGAAGCAAACGCCACCGCGGAGCATCGCTGTCCATTGATGAGCAGGAGAGGCTGCAGCTGCTCGTTTGGTTATTTTGTACAATCAGAGAAAACATTTACAGGACGCAGTAGCCCACATGGCTAATGACTGCTGATTTCCTATTTATGGACTATCTCTAAGTTACGCCTCTCAACACAACACAGAGAACTGACTTAGGAGAGCCAAATGACACCCATGAAAGGGGACTTTCATGGCCTCTGTTAAGAACAGTGTTGTTCCAAATCACACCTTCTCCATAAGGTGGAGAGGTATAGTTTTCCTGCTAAACAAATTGGGTTTATCATCTTAGGTAGTGCACTCCAATCTGTGTGTGAGTGTGTGTGTGCGCACGCGCGTGCACACACACGCACGCACATGCACACAAAGAGAGACATTAAAGGGGGTGAATGTTAAGATACACAAATTAAATTTCAATGGACAAGTACCAAAGGGAATCCCACTATGTGTAACCTTACTTATAAAAGCATTCTTGTAAGTTTGTGTGTGTTTTCTTGCTTGCTGAACTTTCATATTAGGCGCAATGTATATAACATAAAGACCAACTCACAGCAAAACAGATGTTTGCCGCTCTGCCTTCCCCAGCTGCAAGATTTCCAGTGCTCTCACAAGTCACAATTCCTATTGGAAGTTTTTAACACTCACTCGCACACAGCTTGGAATTTTCTCTTTCTTCCCGATTTATTTTTAATCAAGCCACGGCCCTCTGCAGTGGGCCACCTTCTCACAGATACCCTTGAGTTCCTATTTGCCTATCAAGTCCCTCACACCTGGCCCATTTCCCCTGCCCAACTCAGCCACTTCACCTTTCCACCAGGGAGCTGTGAAGAGATACTGTCCACTGTACACTTACAGGTGTCTCTTGCTTTGGGGGAGTGTTGCCTGCCTACGTCTTTCTTTCGTAGATGTTGTATCACACTCACTGCTGCCCTAAATAGTGATAGTTATTTTTGCCAATATGAATTACAGCCATCCCTTCCAGAGCCCTCTTTGTCCCCGTGTGGCTCTGCATCCTCTGCAAATATAGGAAGTCATGATTCCCATGACATCTCACCAGGTCATTGATAAAGCTGTTAAGGAATGCCGGACCCAGGCTGGGCGAACACCTGCTCTCTAGTTCCAGGTATCACTGATAGGTGATAGCCACTCCCAGTACTGACCCCTGACCAGTCAACCTGTAATGTGGGAGGTGCATTTTCCACCTGGTGAATTTTGTGATCTGGAAACAGTGATCTGCCAATATCCATGCACAATTATCATTGTAGATTAATATTTAATATGATAATTAATCATTTTATGCATAAAAGAGTGTTTATTACTGTGTCTTCTATGCAAAAGAAAGTAAAATAACTAACGGTTGCATAAGGGGGCACTGCTGAGTAAGTAGCCTTTGCTCTATGCTGGAGAACAAGCTCCAGGAACTGTTGACAGAATATCCCTAACAAGTACATTCTGATTAATTTTCAGGAATGGCACAGAGTTGATGGGTTTTATAACAGTCTCATCCTAGTTGTATTTTTCCCCTTAGAAAGAATATTCTTCATTTTATTAAGATTTATTTTTATTACCTTTGGTTAGGAGTATTTGTATATCTGTGTGTAGACATGTGCACTTGAATGCAGGTGTCACTGAGGAGTCCAGGGACAGCAAATAGTCCCAGGGTTGGAGTTACAGTACATGTGAGCTGCAAAGCATACGTGCTGGGAGCTGCACTCAGGTCTTCTGCAAGAACAGCACACACTCTTAGCAACTAAGCCATATCTCCAGCCTTTATTTTCTTATCTAGCAGCTTGTAACTCAGTGAAATCATACTAGGTCATAAGTATATCTTAAGAAAAAAGTAAGATGCAAGAGAAGCACACCTTAAAGAGTTAGAGCTCAAGAATGAAGAAACCTTAGACAATTTCATCTGAAGATTCCTTACAAATAAAGTATTTACCCATGATGGTTTATGTGTAGGCACAAGATGGAATGAATAATAACTAGAAGTAGAAAATTATAATAATGAACAGAAAATTTTAACAACATACTGAAATAAGTTATTTGGGCTTAGATAACTTCCCTTAGCACATATTAATTACATATAATAATGTACTTTGCTAGTGGCTGAAGAAGTCTCTGGGCCTAGCCAACCATTAACTGTGTATAACCATGAGAGTGGGGCCTCGCGGGTTCTTCTCTCCTCTATGACAGAATATCAACGGTGGCCAACTCATGGAATTCTTGTGCAGGTAATCACAGCTGCGGTGAATTCATTAGTAGAATGCTTACATTGAGCATAGATGATAGCAGTCAAAACATGACTCCTTCCCCCAGCTCTGACGTCCTTTCTGCTCTTTTCTGCAATGTTTCCTGAGTCTTACATTGGATAATATAGATGCTCCATTTACAGCTGACATTCAACTGTCACTGGTTATGCCAACTGGTTGATATCATGTCAACTGCTATGCTCTGAAAAGGAAGCTTCTTTGACCAAAGCTACGCCGCCACTAATCTGTCCTATAAACACAATTATTTAAAATGCAGTTTGATGGTAAGATCACATGAAAATTAGACTACTAGGTTCTTGACTAAGGCCTATGCCTTCTGGACCCACAGACTTCTGGTTGAGTTTACTGTACCAAATGTAAGTTCCTTCCCATGCAATAGAACTCATCTCCAATCTGAAAGTAGCTAGTTATCCCCATAATAGACACGAAGCTATTGAACAGTGGCTATATTTTGCTGACAAGTAAGTAGTATTACAGAAGAGTCCACAGCTGAGCAAGACTATTAACAACACAAAAGCACAACTCTTACCTCCAAGTGAGTAAGAGTCAATTTATCCTGGAAACAAATATGAATAGCAATGGCCCGAGAAGAGAGATTCAAGTTACCCCAAATTCTATGCTCACATATAGAAACAGTTTCATAGAAATTTTTTAGTAACAGAATAAAGAAAGTCATAAATCATAATGCTTTTCACATACATTGGTAGAAATGTCAGATGAGCAGGTTACAGAAAAATGGGGGAAACTCAGATATTTGACCTAGATGCTGTCTCAAGCCATTTTAAGACTGTTGGTTGGTAGAACCTAGTGGTTTGTTTCTACATTTCAAAGGATTGACCCAATAGTCATAGGGATGTTAAGTTGGACATAGAGTTTCTAGTGGACTCTTCACAAAGAGCTGATCATCACCTATAGTAAAGAAACTGACTTCTTCCTTTCTTATTTTTAGCCCGTTCATTTCTTTCTTTTGTTTTATGGCCATTATGGCTCTAGCTAAGACTTTAATCACCATCATGGATAGGAGAGTAGAAGAATAGATGCCCTCATCATGTTCCTGTATTGTCCAAGGTTTCTGTTCCATGAAGTCCCACAGTCGTTAAGCCCCAAAGAAATCACACATAGGTCTACATTAGTTACAAACTGATTGGCCTAGTACCTCAGGCTTCTTATTAACTCTTATAACTTATATTATCTCATAATTCTTGTCTGTGTTAACCATGTTGCTTGGTGCCTTTTACGGTGAGGCAGTCACATCTTCCTTGCCTGGATTCCTTGTCTGGATTCCTCTCTGTCTGGGTGATGACTGCAGACTGAAACTTTCCTCTTCCCATAATTCTCATTGCCACACCTCTACTTACTGCCTGGCCGCCATTGCCCCACCTATACTTCCTGCTGAGCTACTGGCCAATAAGCACTTTATTAAAAATAATATAAGTGACAGGATAAAAGACCATTGTCCCACAGCATTCCTCATTTTAATTTAAATATTTTATTATCCTCCTCGATGTTGCATGATGCTGGCTCTAAGCTTGTCATATGAAGTCATTACTGTGTTAAGATATGTTCCCCTCATTTCTTGTCTCTTCAGAATTTCATTCTAAATTTTGCCAATGGCCTTTTCTGAAGAAAAAATGATTGTGTGATTTTCTGTCCATCACTCCATTTATGTGACATATTGCATTTATTCATTTGTAAATATTGAATCATCTCTGCATCTCTTATATTAAGTCAACCTGATCATGGTGAATGATATTTTAGATTTACTCTTGAATTCAGTTTTTGAGTATTTTATTGAGAAGTCTTGCATCTAGGTTCATTGGAGATATTAATCTGTAAATTTGTTTTTTGATATGATTTGATATCACAGTGATCCTAGCTTCATAAAAACAGATACAAAAAATTGCAATATCCCATGTATCTTATCAATTCACCATGGCTTAAAATTAGAATTCAACAGGAACATTAATTCCACAAAGTCCACAAACACATGAAAATTAAAAAATTCTACCGGAAACATCAAGATTTTAAGGAAGGAATTGAAGACTTCCTAAAATTCAATGAAAAGGACCACATAGCATACCCAAATTTATGAGACACAATGAAAGCAGTGTTAAGAGAAAAGTTTGTAACACTAAATGCCTACATAAAGAAGCTGGAAAAATCCCACAATAGTGAATTGACTAGTAGAACATTTAAAAACTCTAGAACAAAAAGAAACAAAGTCACCCAGGAGAACTAGATGGCAAGAAATAATCAAATTGAGACCTAAAATCGACAAAATAGAAACAAAGAAAGCAATACAAAGAATCAACAAGACAAAGAGTTTGTTCTTAGAGAAAATCAACAAAAGAAACAAATTTTTATCCAAACTAATCAAAATGTGGAGAGAGAATATTCAAATTAACAAAATCAGAAATGGAAAGGGGGACATAACAACAGACACAGAAGAAATACATAGAATCATTAGGTCATATTTTGAAAATCTATACTCCACAAAATTGGAAAACTTAAAGAAAATGGACAACCTTCTAGATAAATATAACTTACCAAAATTAAATCAAGACCAGATAAGCAAATTAAATAGATTTATGACTGCTAAAGAAATAGAAACAGTCATCAAAAGTCTCCCAACAAAAAAAGCCCAGGACCAGATGATTTCAGCTCAGAATTCAACAAGATTTTAAAAAAGAACTAACACCAATACTCCTCAAATTGTTCCACACAATAAAAACAGAAAGAATATTGTCAAACTCTTTTTATGAGGCTACAATTACCCTGATACTCAAACCACATAAAGACATTACTACAAAAGAAAACAGACCAATCTCACTCATGAACATGGATGCAAAAATACTCAATAAAATACTGGCAAATCGAATTCAATAACACATCAGAAACATCATCCACCATGATCAAGATGGCTTCATCCCAGAGATGCAAGGATGATTCAACATATGAAAATCTGTCAATGTGATTCACCATATAAACAAACTGAAAAATAAAAACCACACGATCATCTCATTATATGCTAGCAAAAACCTTTGACAAAATGCAACATCCCTTCATGATAAAGGTCTTGGAGAGAGCAAGGATATAAGGAACATACCTAAACATAATAAAGGCAATATACAGAAAGCCAACAGCCAACAAAAAACTAAATGGAGAGGAACTCCCAGAGATTCCACTGAAATCAGGAACAAGACAAGGTTGTCTACTCTCTCCAAATCTATTCAATGTAGTTCTTGAGGTCCTAGCTAGAGCAATAAGACAACAAAAGAAGATAGTGGGGATACAAATACGAAAAGAAGACGTCAACCTCTCACTATTTGCTAATGATATGATAGTTTACATAAAAGACCCCAAAAATTCTACCAAGGAATTTCTACAACTCATAAACACTTTCAGTAGTGTAACAGGATACAAGACTAATTTAAAAAAATCAGTAGTCCTCCTGTACACAGATGATAAATGACTGAGAAAGAAATCAGAGAAACATCTCCCTTCACAATAGCCACAAATAGCATAAACTATCTCGGAGTAACTCTAACCAAACAAATGAAGACCTGTATGACAAGAAATTTAAATATTTGAAGAAAGAAATTGAAGAAGACACCAGAAAATAAAAAGATCTCCCATGCTCTTGAGTATGTAGAATTAACATAGTAAAAATGGCAATCTTACCAAAAGCAATCTACAGAGTCAATTCAATGCCCAGCAAAATTGTTCACAGACATTAAAAGAAAATTACTCAACTTTATATGGAAAAGCAAAAATCCCAGGATAGCCAAAACAATCCTGTACAATAAAGGATCTTCTGGAGAGGCATCACAATCCCTGACTTCAAACACTACTACAGAGCTACAGTACTGAAAACAGCCTGGTACTGGCATAAGAACAGACAGGAGAGCCAATGGAAGCAAAATAAAAGACCCAGGTATTAATCCACACACCTCTGAACACCTGATTTTTGACAAAGAAGCAAAAAATATCAAATGGAAAAAAGAAAGGATATTTAACAAATGGTACTGGCATAACTGGATATCAACATGTATAAGAATGAATATAAATCCATATCTATCACCATGCAAAAACTCAAGTCCAAATGGATCAAAGACCTCAACATATAGCCAACTACACTGAACCTTATAGAAGAGAAAGTGGGAAGTACACTTGAACACATTGGCACAGGAGACCACTTTCCAAATATAATCCCAGCAGCACAGACACTGAAAGAAGGAATTAATAAATGGGACCTTCTGAAACTGAGAAGCTTCTGTAAAGCAAAGAACACTGTCAACAAGACAAAACAATAGCCTACTAAATGGGAAAAGATATTCACCAACCACACATCAGACAGAGGACTAATTTCCAAAATATACAAAGAACTCAAGAAATTGGTCATCAAAAGAACAAATAATTCAATAAAAAAAAAGTACAGACCTAAAGAGAGAACTCTCAACAGAGGAATCTAAAATGGCTAAAAGACACTTAAGGAAATGCTCAACATCCTTAGTCATCAGAGAAATGCAAACCAAAACAACTCTGAGATTCCATCTTATACCTGTAAGAAAGGCCAAGCTAAAAAACACTGATGACAACTTATGCTGGAGAGGTTGTGGGGTAAAAGGAACACTCCTGCATTGCTAGTGGTAGTGCAAGCTGGTAGAGCCACTTTGGATATCAGTATGGTGATTTCTCAGGAAATTAGGAAACAACCTAACTCAAGACCCAGCAATACCACTTTGGGGTATATATCCAAAGGATGCTCAATCATGACACAAGAACATGTGCTCAACTATGTTCATAACAGCATTGTTTTTCATAGCCATAGCCTGGAAACAACCTAAATGCCCCTCGACCAAAGAATGGATAAGGAAAATGTGGTACATTTATACAGTGGAGTACTATACAGCAGAGAAAAATGATAGACTCTTGAAATTTGTAAGCGAGTGGATAAATATGAAAAGCATAATATTGACTGAGGCAATCCAGACCCAGAAAAACAAATATCATATGTACTCACTCATAAGTGGTTTTTAGACATAAAGCAAAGAAAATTAGACTACAATTCACAATCTCAAAGAATTTAGACAACAATGAGGACCTTAACAGAGTCATACATGGATCTAATCTATATGGAAATAGAAAAAGACAAAATCTCCTGAGCAAATTGGGCACCATGGGAGAGGGTTGTAGGGTGGTAAGAGGAAGAGAGAGGAACAGAGAAAACTATATAGCTCAATAAAGTCAATAAAAAATAACGTAAAAATAAATATTCGCTGCAAAAAAAAGAAAAGAAAAAATAATTTAATTGGGCTTATGGGTTTAGACAGTTGAAGTCCATGATGAAGGCATGTCAAGAGCCCTGCTAAGAATTCACATCTTGAACCACAAGTAGGAGGAAGGCAGATCACACTGGGAATGACATGAACTTTTTAAATCTCAAAGCTCACCCCTAGTGATAAACCTCTTTCAACAAAGCCACATCTCCTAATCCTTTCCAAATAATTTGATCAACTGGAGTTCCAGTGCTCAAAATGAGCTTGTAGGGACCATTCTCATTCAAACTGTAACATTCCACTCTCTGCCCCCATAGGCTCATATCCATATCATAATGCAAAATTAATTTAGTCCAATTTCAAAAGTCCCCATAGTATTTCAATATAAACAATTTAGAAGTCCAAAGTTCAAAGTTTGCTCTGAGAATTGACGAACTCTTTTAATTATAATCCTGTTGTAGGATGGCTGCTTGTTTGTTCCCAGTTGCTCAGCCCCGAAATAATCACACAGAAACCATATTATTTGCAATACAGTTTGGTCAATAGCTTAAGCATATTCTGGCTAACTCATATCTTAAATTAACCTATCTCCATTAATCTGTGTATGGCCACAAGGCTGTGGCTTAATGGGTAAACTTCCAACATCTGTCTCCAAAGGGGCTACACTGACTCTGCCTTTCTTCTCCCAGCTTTCAGTTTAGTTTTCCTACCCTAGCTCTACTCTACCCTATCAGGCCAAGCCAGTTTCTTTATTAACCAATGATATTCACAGCATACAGAGGTGAATCCCACATCATAATCCCCTATAAAAACCATATTATATACTTCCAACATACAATCGCACTGAATATAAATTACCAATACAAAAGGGAAGAATTAGGGCATGGAGAAAAAAAATACAGAACAAAGGCAAGACAAAAATCTAGCAGATAAAACTCATATTCTTTAGCTCTGTATCTGATTTAAAGAAATTAGATGGTTCTGTTCTTTCAGCTCCGACGCTTCCAACAGACATCTCTTGGGCTGGTTCCACTACCTGTGTGGAGCTCTCTTTGGCAGTTACTTCATGACTCTGGCCCTCTGAACATCTTAGGGTTTCCAGTGCAATCCTGGCTTCACTTTCACAGCCTTATGCAATGACATTTCAGTGTCTTTATATAGGAACTGGCTAGTCATACATTGCCAGACATTACCAGTTCTTCACCATGGAGGAAGATTCCACCGCTCCTTCAGTCATGCATCTTCTATGACAGGATCGCAAGTTCAGTTACTTGCTTGTGATGGAACCTCTCCCCTCCCCAGATCACATTTGTAGCAACTTTTATTTGTTATGGTGTTTTAAGAGCATAAAATTTCTTAGACTTTTTCCTTTCACAAGTTGGAAGATTAACTAGGTGGGGTCTTCTCCAAGGGCACTCCTCTCTAACCAATTGTGGATCAGGCCTCTCTTTAATCTCTTTATCATTTCCAGAACAAGCGTGACTCCAACATCAACTTTCCTGGTGCTCTTTTTCTCTTCAAATAATATATTTTGTATTTCTTTTTGTCCCACTTCTACTTTTTCATTGTAGACCTACGCAAGCCTTATATTGGGAACAATGCAAAAAGAACCAATTCTAGGCTGTCCCAAAATCTCCTCTACCAAAGAAATTAGCACAGTACTTTTCAATGTAGCCTTAAGAAAATCCTTAGGCCAAGGGCAGAAGACAGTCACTTTCTTTGCCAAGGTTTCACAAGAGTAGTCTCTAGCCCACTTGCTAATCGGGTTTGCCTCTGAAACCTCATCAACTTGGCCTCCGCAGTCTTCATGGCACCTACTGAGAGGCTTCACTTACAGCACTAAAGTTAAAAAAAAAGTCAAGTCTGTCACAGCAAGAGCTGCCTTCTGGTATCCTAGTATCACCTCCTGGTTAGTTATGGTTCCCATTATTGTGATAAAACACCATGATGAATGCAATTAATAAAAGAACATGTTCAGTTGGGCTGATAGTTTCAGAGCACAAGAGTCCATGATGGAAGAGCAAAGGCATGGTGGCAGGAACAGCTGAGAAATCACATCTTGAACCACAAGTAGAGGGCAGAGAGGGCACACTGGAATGACATGAGTCTTTTTAAACCCCAAAACTCCCTCCCCAATGACACACCTCCTTTAACATGGTCACATCTCCTAATCCTTTCCAAATAGTTTCACCAGGTTGGGACTACATTTGCAAACTTATGATCCTATGGAGGTCTTTCTCATTCAAACCACTACAGAAGCTGTCATCTTTCAGAACTGAAATAACATCATTCTAAGACTTCTCATCTTTCAAAGTTTGCTTAAGAACTCATCTGCTCTTCTGACGGACTTGGCCTTTGTGAGCTACGCAATGTTTCTCGTTTGCAGATTTCAATGTGTTATCTTTGTTCCATGTGTCTAGTTTTAACTATAATATGGCACATGAAACTTTTTTCCCATTATGTCTGTTTGGTGCTCTGTTTAATAGTTATACCTGCATGGGCCTTTTCCTACATTTTAGAAAGTTACTGTAATGGTTTTAATGAAAAATATTTTATATGCCTTTGATAGGAATTCTTCTTCTATAAAAACAATTCATAGATGCAGTCTTTTTATGGTGCACTAAAGATCCTGCATATTCCACTCATATATTTGTTGTCTTTGACTGAATCTTTCAACTGGTCTATTCTGTAGTGAAGTTTTGTATTTTACTTACTGAATTTCTCACTTTCAAATTTCTAGTTGGTTTATTTTTCAGTACTTAAATCTTTTACTGAATACTTTTTACTTATCCTATGTTGAGTTTCTTATCTCATTTAGCTATTTGTTTCATTATACTTTATTCATGAGTCCATTCATGCCCTCTTTTATTTCTTTGAAATTATTATAATCACTCCTTTGAATTCATTGTCCATAATTTCATCAAAGTCATTTGCATTAGCAGCCTTTATGCTGGGATTTGTGGGCTTTTGTTGAGTCCTGTAGTCTTGGTTTTTCATATTACTTGTGTTTTTACATAAGGGCCTGCACACCAGGAGTTAGATTGTTGGTTGAATTCTTTTATTTAAGTTATTTTTCTTCTCTCAGTGAAAAAGCTTGCCGTTTTCAAGAGGGATTAATTTGTAGTAGGGTTGAAGTGTCATTTCCTCTACTAAGCTGTTATCCAGGGCACTAGGCTCTAGCCCTCATCCTTCACTGATCATAGACTGTGCTCTGTAATAGCTGTTACTCAGCAGGGAGGGTTCCACTCAGAAACCAGAGTAATAATCAACTGCAAAACAACTTCTCCTAAAGCATCAACAATTTTATAGAGTAAAGGTTCACCACTTGTACTGCATGTGCCAATGTCTTAGTTATTATAGACGAGAAGGGGAAGAAAGAAAGCAAAACGTGGCAAGACTAGTGATTAGTGTTGGGATAGTAGAAGAGGGAACACAAATGAAATGGGGAACTGTCAGATCAGAGGCACACACACATGCACACACATGCATACTCATACACGCATATATACACACGCACACACACACATGCACAAGCTGCAAGATATGAAGTGAAGTCTGGCTAAAGGAAAGACTTGAAAAAAGATGTAATCTCTTTTTTTTATGGAATAGAGTAATCTCCTCTCTTGGAAGCTAAGGCACTGAGACACATAAAACCAGGCCAGGAAAAAGAAAAAGGGAAGAATGGGGGGGGCCATATAAGGCAAGAGCATAGCTGGCCTGCTAGATAAACATTGGGTGTTAAACAAAGATGAAACGTGTAGACAGAAAGAGAGCCAGGTGAGGATGTAGGAACTGAAACTCATTGGCCTGGTAGCTGAATTCCTTCTGGAGTCTCTCAGATTCCTTCCCTGGCTCCCAGATGCGGGTCTCATGTCTGGGAGTTCCTCTTTGATGAAGTGGTTCCTTTGACACTTTAATCTTCCTCTGGATGGTGGGAGTCCTGATGCTGTCACGTGATCCATGGGCAGTGCCTCACAGGTGGAGTCTCAGATAGTGGTGCATCTCTGCAAATTCCTTAGGGCACATTGTCTTTGCCCCTGTGCAGCTCTTACATTGGCCTGTGCACTGCTTGTCTGTATGAAGGACCCTGTACAGTTTGGCTACCACCAGATTTTAAATTCGCTGAATGCAGTACAGACCTGATCTCTTTCTTCCCCTTCCTCCTTCCCTCGGTTGCTCTGTATTTTCTTGCTCGGGTTCCAGCAACAGTCCTAAAACACTTCCTGGGAGTATGGTTCACAGAGAGTCTTGGGCTGTCAAGAGCCACAGCTGCAGAAGTGGTTTTAAAATGGCGTCCTGCCTCTGCTCTGTGGGAGAAGGCTTTTCCCGGTGTCTTTTCTATTAACGCCTGCTGCACTGGATGTGCATCCCCCCCCCCCCCATCTGTTGAAAGTGTTTGCTGCTTCTCTGATAACTAGTTTTCAGCCTTCACCTGATTATTCCCTGGAGAGTCTCTGAGGTTGTGTCTGCGTATAGCCTGCAATCTTGAAAGGGAAAAAAGAAAGCAGAAAAAGCAGGGAGTTTCATTTTCCTTGCTCATCAATTCACACAGCTGACTGAACTCGACATGTCAAGTGATGTTTTGAAGATCTTCCTTTCCAGGGCTTTCAGGGACTTTACAGATGTCTTGGCCCCGCTTTTAGTGGTGGTGTTAGAAGTTTCTCCTCTCTAGATTGACCATACATATTGGTGCAAAAGTTCAGTTCCAGCACTAGGGAGGCAGGAACAGAAGAACCAGGCTAGCCAGTTTACACAGCCAGTTCAGTCAGCCAGAGCTGCGTAATGAAACTCAGTGTCAAAAGCACACTTACTATTGCCACCACGCACACAGATGATTTAAAAAAAAAAAAGCGTTGTAAAGCAGTTTCTTCCTTCTCTTGTTCAACACTAAATTACTAGATTCCCATCCACTTTTGTAACCAGTCATCGGTAAGACATACACAGGCAATTGGAACATAGCAGGGGCATATGCCCCCACATTGTCCTTTAATAAACGTGCTATGTAGTGATTGGGCAGCTGTTTAATTTCATAGGTTTTTTTTTTCATTTGTAAAACTAAATGAAAAAGATTAGTTTGAGAATTTTAAGTACTTTAAAATTTTTATTCTTTTGGTTTTTCAGGACAGGGTTTTTCTGTGTTGCCCTGGCTGACCTGGAACTTGCTCTGTAGATCAGGCTGCCTCTGCCTCCTGAGTGCTGGGACTAAAGGTGTCCATCGCCCAGCTGATTAATATATTTTTGAAAACACTAAGGATATTGTCAGTCACCTTAAAAGCAAATCTATAAATCTAAAGGGTGTGTGTGTCTTATCTAAAATGGTTGAGATGAGAAGTGTTTCCTCAGGATTTAAGAAAAAAATTGGGAGTATTATCATCATATACATACTGAGATACTTAGGAGTATCTAAATGTAGGATTAATTTATAGATGGTAAATTTATTAATAAATATATGCATATTTATTCATATTTATAATTTATATATGAATACTACATTTTATTTATACAACCCAAATTTAGTCTACATAATATTTTAAGTAATTTTGTGTGTTAAAACTTCAAGGGGTGCAATTTATGGCTTCTGAGGTCACGTTGTTACTCAAAAAGTTTTAGATTTCAGATTTTCAGATTATGTTTCCTCAACCTATATGCTTTTTACTGGGACCGTGATGACATCAGGACCATGGGCCTGCCAAGGGCCATGTCTGGGTCTGTGGTCCTGCTGCAGCTGGAGTCTGTATCGATCTCCATGGCCCATGTTACCACAGGGGCCATAGAAACCATGCATGTTGAATCTAAAGGCCACGATGAGCTGGCATTGCCCTTTGCTGACCCTGGGAGTGCTGCCCCTGCTCCTTCCTGGCCACTGCAGAAGAAGAC
This sequence comes from Microtus pennsylvanicus, assembly GCF_037038515.1. NCBI lineage: Eukaryota > Metazoa > Chordata > Mammalia > Rodentia > Cricetidae > Microtus > Microtus pennsylvanicus. The sequence goes on along the minus strand of NC_134590.1, from coordinate 73,026,491 downwards.
CAGGCCCCAACCCTCACGGGAGAGATGCCCTACACACACTCAGAAGAAATGGTTCCATGCCTCACCACAGGCATGAGAGAGCTAGCCCCCATGACCAGGGCATAGAAGAGCTGGCCCTGCCCCATACCTGAGGGAGACAGTCCCAATGGCCAGAATTGACGAAATCAGCTATCTTCAAGGGCTTTGTGTTGGTCCACCCCAACATCTACCCTACCCATGACCTGCCCGAAAAGGTGAAGGGACTGGTCCTGAAGACCCATAGTGACAGGATCTCCTTGACTCAGGGCAACAGCAGACTATCCAAGAGAAGTTTTGGTGAGGGTCCAGTATTGAAAGAGGCCTTGAACCAGAACAAGAAGTCATTGCAATGAACATTTGCAAGTAAACCTGAGTGGACAAAAGGGTATAGAAGAGGTGGAAAAGACAGAAGCAAAGCGGTGTGGGTTTATTTTTCATTTTTTTGTTGTGTTTTCAATTCCTATTTTTAAAATTTTTGGGGAGAGGGAACCTACAGGGGTCAGGGACAGATATGGAGAAACTGGGAAATGAGCAGGATTGGGGTACATGGTATGAAATTTCCCAAGAATCAATAAAATATTATGTTTTCAGTAAAGACAAAAATACTGCATCAGTCAGAAAACATCAAAGTTTAACTAAAGACCCATCTTAAGTTGTAGAGAGCTCTGGCAAAGTCACTACTAAATGCTTCCTGGGACCCCAGAGTAGATTTCGGGATAGCAAAAGAATAATAGAGAGACTGGCAAGTTTTAAATAACTGCAGTAGGTTAATAAATAGCCTTACGCCAATGTCAGTTCCTGGTTTGGATAATGATGCCATTGTTACATAAGATATTAACTAGGGAAATTGATTGAGGGCACCTGTGGACTTTCTGTACTGTTTTGAGAATTGTTAATAAGTCTAAAATTATTTAGAAACATTTGAAATGTTACTTTTAATGTTAAAACCTCACTCATTTCAATTCAGTTCTTTAAAAAGTCTACGTGTTTTTAAAACAATTTTAAATTTCCTCTTGGCTCTTGAAGCCTTCGTTTGTAGTTTTATGATTGTCAACAGGTGCGATTTAAAGAGGGTAGCATGAAAGGAAAAGACCAAACACTGGCCATTGGCTTTGGGGGCATGCAGGATGCAGTACCCATAATTATGGCAGGGAAATGGGGTTCGCACAGGCCTGAAGAGGAGATGGGTGGGAGCAGGCAGTGGTAAACATGGAAAGTGCTCTCAGAGGAATTGATCTTGAAAGCCAGCAATGAAAGGGGACCAAAACACCAGCAGCTGTGGACATTTACAATGGACTCTGCTGAAACATGGGCTTGGTGACCGGAGTGATCCAAAAATAGAAAATAAAAAACAAAAAGGTGAGTATGGCTTTGTAAAGGTTGGGGGAGCAAAGCCCTAAGTTAAAGAGAGGTAGGTAGCCTTAGGAGTTAGGACTTTGAGGCCATTCGCAAGGTGAGAGGGCAGCAGATAGGTGCTTAGGCAAGTCACCATATGGTTAGGAAGAGAATGCAAGGCTTTTCTGATAGCAGGCATTCTTTGTCTTCTAGTGGCCTGACTCCATGATGTTATGAAAACAGCATGCATGCAACAGAGATGGTTCCTTGATGTTGGATGTTGACATTTTTCAACATGGTGATTTGTTTGGCTTATACTCCCTCAGGGTGCAGAGTAAGGCAGAGATCCATAACTTCAGTCAGCTTCTCCAGAGTGTGGCTTATTAACCAAAACTCTGTTATGCCCTGGTGTTAAGCAAGGATGTGAAGCATCAGATATAGTAAATGCGTTTTCTGATTATAGTATCTTGAAGGTAATGATAGGTTTGTCAATGCATAACTCATCCCCAGCTAGGAGTAACTGTACTTACGTTGTAATCACCGAGGTAGGTAGCTCTATTAGTCAGAACTTTCATAGAGCTAGAACAGAAAGAGGCAGATACACGTGTCCATTTAGTCCATTTAGGTCTCTACATCCTCGGCTTCTGCATCCATGAACTCAACTCATTGGGTCAAAAGTAGAGGAAACAAGGCTTAAGAGATTCCTAAGTGGTTTAGAGCATTTGCTGCTGTTACAGAGGACTTGGTTTAGTTCTTAGCAACACAAGCAGTTCATAATGGTCTGTAACTCCAGCTGCAGAATTTCAAAGCCATCTTCTGGACTCCAACGGGTCCAGGTTTGCACAAGGTGCACAGACTTTAGATGCAGACAAACCACCCATATACATACAATAAAAATAAAGAAATATTTTTAAAAGTATGAGAAAAATTATTTGTCTGTATTGACTATATAGGCAAATACATAATATCTAGATATCCCTTAGTCATGTCAAAACATATAACTAACTATCAGAGCAATGAACAATAAGGATCAGAGAAGTGCAGAGGTCGTAGGAAATTTCAAAAGACATCAGATGGTGTCATGAAAGGTGGACCAGTGACATCACTGGGGAGATGCAATCACGGAGCAGTTCCTGGACTCCCTTCAGGTGAGAGGCCATGGGCTTAAATGACTTCACTCTCCCTTACAGTGTATTTTACGGCCACCACATCCAATTTCTTTGAACAAAGCGCAGAACCGCGCTTTTGCTGCGGTGAGAAGCAGGTGGAGAAGATAAGAACGGACGGGGACTCATAGGAATGGCTCCCACAGTTCGCCATGAAGTCAGCTGAGAATTTCATGTAACATAATTTAATATAACTGGTGGGTCTCAAGAGAAAAAGCTTGATGGCTTCCAGTTTGTTTGTTTAGTGGAAACACTTAAAACAACATTCCCTCCCATGTCTTAACAACCATGCAAATCAGATGCCATAGCCTGTAATCATTGGAATCTCTGCACACGCACACAGGTAAGGATGAGAAAGGTTGAAGGTTGTACTGACTCACCCTGTCACCCAGGCTCTGTTTATTGCACTTCCTTCCTTAGTAAGTGTGTTTCCTTTGGTGTTCTATTCTAAGCGGACATAATTAAATTTTGACATCTCCAACAAGAATTTACTGAATCATAAATCCTCCTGTTTTTTTTTTAAATTATGGTATTGTCTTCCAATTACTTCTTCATTTTATTTTGTATTTTAGTGGACTAGGACATTTCTACAAATTTCCAGGGCGTAATGCAACCTTTTGATACGTATTTCCAATGTATAATCAAATACATATGCCTTAGCAGAGGGCATAAATCCTAAGGTATTGGATTCTGTGGCAGTTTAAACATGGAGCCCTGGCAAAAGAGATCAGCAAAGTTGGGTAGAATACAGTGTGAGCCTTAGCTAGGCCCTTTTACTAGCCTTGTAATCCCCGAGTTCGCTTCTTCTAGACAATTACACATGGAACGGGTTCTCATTTCTCCTTTAAATTTATACAAAAGTTTAAACTTATCATGACTGGAAAACCAGTAGGCATCCCATTTACTTGGTGAATTGCTAAAAAGTGTTAATTCCTGTACAGTGGGAAATAACTCCTTTCCCACCTTATTGTTTCTTTCTTTCTTTCTTTGCTTGTTTTTATGTGATCCAGAGATACGGCGCTCCCTTTATGCCTGAGGATGCTGCACCCAGGGCCACTAACAAGCTTCCTCAGATCTAATTGTAGATGCGTCTGTTCTTAGTACACAGCATGGGAAGGCTATCATGATAAATGCTGAGTGAAGTATACACGAAAAACCAAAGGAAGCATGAGTTTGCTGCCAACTGAGATAAGGAATGGACCATGGAGGAGGCATGTCTGGACTTGGTTAAGAAACCTCCTTTTACGTTCTTCAAAAAACAGGATATAGGTTAAACTTAATATGTATTTGTATCAAGGGTTTCAGTTCTTCCTTTATCAGCGATCATTGTGAGAACAAGTCCAAGAAACGTGGCAGGGAGTCAAAAGGAGATTATATTTGCACACGCACACACGCTCATGCGCGCGCGCACACACACACACACACACACACACACATAATCACCACCATCACTACCACACCATACATCACACACTTTGATTAGATTCAGACTTCCAGCCAGGCCTTACACTGAAAGGTGATATGGTTGGGCTAATACTGAGAAGAGTAATAACCTTGAACATGGAAACCTGCTACCTCCATCATTCCTTTTTCTCAGAGACTGAAGTTAGCAGCTTGTTATATATTTGGTTAGAAAGTATGTTAGGTTTAGTCTTCAGACTGTTTTGAATGACAAGTAACATAAAATGGTGTAGAACATTATGAGTTTTTCCATTTGCCTGTTGTGTACATAAGTTGTTCCCAGCTTGAGAGTATGACAAATAAAACTCCTTAGAACCCTGGTCTATATATAATATAGATATGTTTCCATCTCTGTTGGGCAAATACCTAGAAGCAGAATGGCTAGGTCACGTGGTAAACATATGCCACTTCTCGACTGTCTTCCAGGTAGAATCTACTCGAATTTGCTTTCTGTTTCTGTGACAAAACACAGATCCAAATTAAAGTTATATTCCATTATCAAGGGAAGCCAGGGCAGGAATTTAGGACAGGAATCTGGAGGCAGAAACAGAAGCAGAGGCCACAGAGAAATGCTGCTTCCTGGTTTGCTCCCAGGCTCAAGTTCAGCTACCTTACTTACCCAGCACAGAGATGACACTACCCACTGTGCTTGAGGCCCTCCTACATTAATGAACAACTAATAAAACTCACCGCGAACCTGCCCACAGGCTGAGGGATGGAGACAGTTCCTCTACTGAACTTTCCTCTTCCCTGGTGGCCCTAGGTTTGTATTAAGCTGGCATCATTCCACACTCCTAGAAGTCACTGAGAGTGCCAGTTCATTATTATCCCAGCACTACCAGTAAAATCAATCTCTGTTCTTTTGCTATTTTAATTCCCACATTGTATTGTTTTGTTGAGTCTTCTGTGGCTAACAGGTTTTGAGCATCTTTAATATTTTATTATAAACCTATGCATCTTTCTTTGTGATATGCGTTTCAAATCTCCCACCAATGCTTCAGTTAGGTTGTCTTTGGCGTGTGTGTGTGTGTGTGTGTAAGAAAAAGAGAGACAGACAGAGACAGAGATAAAGACAGAGAGGTGCATTGCCAATGTTTTCTTACATTCTGGAGGATTTTTTCCATCTTTCAAGAGCAGAATTTTAAATTCTGGTAGAATTCAATTTTTATTTTTTTCTCTTATTGGTATTTTTATTGTTATAGCTAATAAATTTTACCCCAAGCACAAATTTTTCTTATGTGTTATTTCCTCAAAGTTTCTTATGCAATTTTGAGATAAATTTTGTATATTTCAAAAATTAGAATCCACATCAATATTTAAAAATATGAATGTTTTCTTATTATAGTACTAGTTGTTGATAGGTGTGTTCTTTCTATATTAAATTTACCCTTTACTAAAAGTCAGTTGCCCGGATGTGTGTAGACTTACTTCTGGGATCTTATTTTGTGTACAAGGTGTGATTTCATTGCTTGAACAAATTAACACATCCCTGGTGTGCGGCTACTGATCTGACAAATGCTCTTTCTATATACATTATGCAAGACTTCCAAAAGTTTAGTTTGAGCTGAAAAGGTTAGCAGTGTACTTTCTCTCTCTTAACACTACAATTCTGTTGCATTTAGTTCTAAGGGAACTTTAGCTCCCTTTCTCCTCTATAATATTCGCCATGGTACATTCCTGCTATGGTACCATGGTGTTTTCTATTAATAATCAAGGAAAAGAAGCTACTCAAGATGTGTTGATAATGCATATCCCAGGGTTGGACATATTTTATTAAAATTCAGGAGCCTTCTACAAATACTCGGGATTCCTGTAGCAGGGAGAGACATCCATTCTGTAGCTATCCTTTCTTACAATTGAAAAGGGGGCTCATTGCACAGTGGGCCACATGGAACAGTGTAGGTAATGCATCTCACATATGGCCGGACTACTCTCTGTTTCCATATAACAGATAAACACAAAAGTTGCTATTTTTGAATGGGTTCCAGAACTTGCAGAGGTATTGCATAAGTCCTTGCTGCCAATGAGTTAATCAGCTGTTTGGGCCAAGTGTTATGACAGATCCAATGGCTGTGAACTGTCACTGGCGATATAGAAGGGATTTGGAACATTTGCAAGCCTTTCTAGTTGAACACAGAGCCATCTATAGTAACACAGAGCCTTATGATTTTGGAAAAAGGCCCTGCCATCACCTAAGATATCTTCTTAGAATGATTGACCTCCTATGGTGCCTTACTGAAAACAGAATCATAATCATGGGCCGCCAAGTTCCTATGCAACTGTCCTCGGTAAACTGGGTATTATCTGAATCATCGAGCTATAAATTTTGACATTCACAGAAATATTCCATCATCAATGGAGTGGTATGTAAATGATCAGGCTCGGAAGGTATAATTAAGCTATGGGGAAGTAAAACAAATACCCCGGTTCCTACTTGGATACACTGCTTTCTGTCTTTCACTCTACACCTTGTTAAGGATTCCCTACAAGCAGGGATATAGATTTGACTTTGACAGACTAAGAGAGAACTGAAGCCTGTTTGCAAAGGGCTCCTTGTGGTATGCAGCTTCTCTACCTTAAGTACACGTCTGCAGCACTACACCCCTCTGTCACATCTCTAAGGCAAGGTGGTAGAGGGAAGCCCTCCACATAACAAGACCCTAGAGCAATATACATGCTTAGGAGAAAAATGGTAAGATATTTGGATATATTCAGGAGCTTAATTCAGTTCATTGGTTTGGCTGAACAAAATTAATAAGAAAGTGATTGAAAATTGGTGGCAAAGAAATTTGGAGAAAAGATCTATGATTATAGTTCTTTTTCATGAACGGGGGACAAGAAGGTGTTGGTGCATCCATGTCAACGCTCATCAAAGGAGGATTTTATCAATCAGGTGTATAAGGTGACCCATTCTGTGGACCCCAGTGTCAGCCTCTTTCCCTAGACACCTCCATCATCATCTGGTGTGCAATGACCAACTAATTCCAGCCACATCATTTTCCCTGGCATGATGTTATTCCGTGTGGTGAGCAGACAGTATCTGAATTTGTTTGAAGATACTATATCACTTCCTTAGTGGGAGAAATATCATTTCATTCTTACTAAATATTATTAAAACCTGGATTTGACTTTTCTGCCTACGTTGCCTTTTTTTTTAACTGCCATCCTTAGAGTTATAGAAAGCCTTATCAAACACGATGTGCTACACAGTATTAGCTCTGATCATAAATCTCTTTTCACAGCCATGAAAGTATAGCATCGGTGTCATACTCATGGAATTTTAATAAGAACTTTAGCACCCTGAAGTAACTAATCTGCAGAACAGTGGATGGCTTCCGAGGATAATAACACTTGCTCTGTGGCGTGTCTTGCAAACTGGACACAGGTCTTTAGAAGGCTGCTTATGTTCTGAATCACGTCCTATTTTTTTTTCTTTTTTTTTTATTGATAAAAGAAGAATAAAGAAAAAAAAACAAATTTCCACCTCCTCCCAACCTCCCCTTTCCCTCCCCCTCCTCCCACTCTTCTCCCCCTCCTCCCACTCTTCTCCCCCTCCTCCCACCCCTCTCCCCTTCCCCCCACTCCTCTCCCCCTCCCTCTCCAGTCCAAAGAGCAGTCAGGGTTCCCTGCCCTGTGGTAAGTCCTAGGTCCTCCCCCCTCCGTCCATATCTAGGAAGGTGAACATCCAAACTGGCTAGGCTCCCACCAAGCCAGAAGATTGCGTAGGATCAAAACTGCGTGCCATTGTCCTTGGCGTCTCATCAGCCCTCATTGTTCGTCATGATCAGAGAGTTCAGTTTTATCCCATGCTTTTTTTGGTAATAGTCCAGCTGGCCTTGGTGAGCTCCCAGTAGATCAGCTCCACTGTCTCAGTGGGTGGGTGCACCCCTCGTGGTCCCGACTTCTTTGCTCATGTTCTCCCTCCTTCTGCTCCTCATTGGGACCTTGGGAGCTCAGTCCAGTGCTTCAGTGTGGGTCTCTGTCTCTATCTCCATCCATCGCCAGATGAAAGTTCTTATCCAAGAGGATAACGATATGTTTTTCCTTGGGTTCACCTTCTTACTTAGCTTCTTTAGGTTCGCCAATTGTAGATTCTGTGACCCCTATTTATGGCTAGAAACCAATTATGAGTGAGTACATCCCATGTTCTTCTTTTTGGGTCTGGGATACCTCACTCAGTACCCTCATCCATTGCTGGTGGGAATGCAATCTTGTGCAACCACTGTGGAAGTCAGTGTTTCGGTTTCTCAGGAAATTCGGGATCAACCTACCCCTGGACCCAGCAATACCACTCTTGGGAATTTACCCAAGAGATGCTCTATCACATGTCAAAAGCATTTGTTCAACTATGTTCATAGCAGTATTATTTGTAATAGCCAGAACCTGGAAACAACCTAGATGCCCTTCAATGGAAGAATGGATGAAGAAAGTATGGAATATATACACACTAGAGTACTACGCTGCGGTAAAAAACAATGACTTCTCGAATTTTGCATGCAAATCACGTCCTATTTTATGGTGTTGTTTTTCTCATAGCTGACACTCATGGAGCCGGAGATGAAGGGGTGGGACTGGGAGGGGCACCACACACCATCACCGCTATTAACCTGCTAGCAAAAATGTTTGTTTCCTGTTCCCACAGACTTATGCTCTGTTGGTCTAAGGTTCTTGGTTACAGATCAAAGAATTATTCCACCAGGTAACAAAACAATGAGTCCATTGAACTCGAAGTTGACACTGCCACCTGGCCACTTTGGGCTCGTTGTGTCTCTGAGTCAATAGACTGAGAAGGGAGTTGCTATGTTGGCTAGGGTGATTGATCTGGACTGCCAAGGGGGAAACGGTTCTGCTATTTCACAATGGAGCTGTGGAAGACATGTTTCTGAAGCACAGGCCATTTCTGAGAACACTGCTCAGAATTACAATGCCCTGTGATTAAGGTCAATGGAAAACTGCAACTTCTCAATCCAGGCGGGATATCTGACAACCCTTCAAGAATGCAACTCTGAGCTATTCCACCAGGTAAAGAAAAAAGTTACTTGCTGATAGAAGAGTAAAAATGTCAGCTGTGACCATGTGACCAGTTATAGAAATGAGGATTCTAATAGCCTTATTTATTTGAGAACATGCTCATGTACATTTAGTTAGCAAGCCTCTTTGGTTTTGCTCCCGTCTTATTCCAGTAACATGAAGGGAAAATGTACTTATTTTATATAAGTCAACATTTAAGTGTTGCCAGTTTTCCATCATAGCACTAACGTTATAGACTGTCAGGAGAAGAGTAAACATTACTCAAGGTCTTTACTGTTGATTCCGGGAAGGCATTAGTCAGTTTTGGTTGGATATGGGGCAGTTGGGTTATGTTGGGTCTAGCTATAACTTTATAATTGTCTTTATTTGGAGGTTTAACTTGAATTAGAGTGATGTGAATATGTTCCAAGTTCATAAGAGGTAAGCTTTAGATTGTTTCCTTTATGTGACTATTTCAGTAAGCTGTTTGTCTTTATATCTGGCAAACTATGATATGTTTATGGTTGTTTCACTTCTATGTGTATGTACGTATGCTATGCATACAAGTGTACACACATGCACATATGTGTGCTAGTGCCCCTGGAGGTCAGAAGAGGTCACCAGACTCCCTAGAGCTGGAGTAACAGATGACAATGAATTGTACAATGTGTGCAGGGTTCTGAACTATGGTCGTATGGAAGAGTATCAGGTGTTCCTCTCTGTTTCCCCACCCCCACATTACTGATTGCACCTGAACTAGCCTTTTAAAAATTTATTTATTTATTTTGTGGGTTGAGTGGTGCACCATAGTAGTTGAGTGGAAGTGAGAAGATCGTTTATAGGAATGGGTTCTCACTTTTCACCCTGTGGGGCTCTGGGATTGAATTCAAGTCATCAGGCTTGGTGGCTCCTAAAAGTAAGATCTTAAAGGGAGAGCTATACCTGTGTTGACAAGATTATGCACAATAGCAAAGTAACGGCAGTAATCCATGCAGCAGATATTCACAACGGAGTCCTTTCAGCTTAAAATAGGGTATACTGACACGTGCTGCAATACACATAAACGGAGGATGCTAGGCTATGTGCAATGACCCACTCACAAAAAGAGCGGCGCTAGATGATTTAACTTTCACTCCATCATCAAATTCATGGAAAGAGGAATGGTAGCTGCCAGGCCTGGAGGGAAAGAAGGAGCTTGAGGAATTGCGCTTTGATGGATACAATAAGTGCTCTTAACTGCTGAGCCATCCCTTCATCCAAAAGATGTGTTCTTAGAGAGTCTGGGAGAGAGCTTGGGAAAGAAATTAACATTGAAATGAGATGGCAGAGTAAAGGAGATTTCTCTCCTTAATGCATGTGGGTATCATTCAATCCATTGAGGCTTTGGATAGAAACAGGAGGAGAAAGACAAATCCCTTCCTTTGTTTATTCTGGAGAATCCATTATTCTGTTTCTGATTTGGGGAACCTTTGGATCAAGACAAGGACTTACATTATTGACTCCTCTGGTTTCCACATGCTGAGGTGTGCACTGAAACTGTGTTAGTGACTTTCCCTGCCCTCCAACTTGCAGATGGTACATGGTCATTTCATGACTCCGTAATCATGTAAGCCAAGCAATTATTTTAAATACCCCCTCTTCCTTATTGATTCTCTTTTTCAAGAGAATCTTCAGTTACTGATTGTACATCTATGGTTGCATAGTTTATTCATGATAGTGTTGGTTGTTGTCTCTCTCTGAGTTATATCTCTCTATGGTTTTGATATCAGAACAATTCTGATGTCCCTGAACAAATTAGGAACTATCATACGCTCTTCCACTTCTGGGTGAGTGTGGTGGGAAGAACAGTCACACACAGAAACACATTTACACATGTATACACACATACATATACACACAAATATATATACCCACATACACACATTCTCAAATACACACATTCACACAAGCACAGACACACATAAACACCACACACACACACATACACATTATTTCTTTGGTTAGTACAGTAACTGGATTAGTTGATAATATCTAAACCGTGCTGAGCAGTGTTGAAATCATGAGATTTTTTTTCTTTTCTGGAATTTCTGCTCATTGCATTTGCTGGAGTACGTATGCCACTCAAAGCTGAAGATATTGACAAAGAAGGAAAGGGGGAAATGAAGACAACTCATAACTTCTTTTTCATTTAGTCTTCCCTCATACAGTCATTGACAGAAATGAAATGAAAGCAGTTAAGTTAGTTTTCTGAAGTTTTAGCAAGTTCTGGCATGAACAAGAAACATGAAAGCTATAAAATATATGCTGTGTCATTTTGGTGGGCCCAATATAAATTAAAGACAATTTGTCTTTTAACTTTTGTATTTGTGTGTTCATGCTTATGTGCATTTATGTGTACCATATGCATGTAGGAGTCTGAAAAGGGCATAAGAGGCATAGGAACCCCTGAAGCTGGGGTTACAGATAATTGAGAGCCACCATGTGAATACTAGGAACTGAATGTGGGGCCTCTGCAAGAGCAGTCAGTGCTCTTAACTGCTGAACCATCTCTCCTGTCCCTGTCTTTCTTTTCATTTAAAAGCACCATTATACAATAGAATGATCAAAAGAAAACTTCATGTTCAGGATTTAAAGTTTCAGAATGTTCTTCACTAGGGATGACAATGAACAAGTAGAAATCATTATGACAAGTTCAGAGAAATCATACAGAAAAGAAAAGAAAAAGCTTTTACTTTCAGAACCTTCAATGTTCCTGTCCAAATATTGGGAATGGGCCATGTTTCATTTTAGACTAAGCTTCAGGGAGGCCCTACTCCTGACCTCCCTGAAATTGGATGATGATATTTGGTGATCCTTGAAGAAGAGGTGAGGTTCCTACAAAGGTGTTCCACTGGCAATCACCAGTGTGAAACAAAAGTACAAATAAATTGTGACCATTTCAGCCTCAGAGGCTGAAGAGACGGCTCAGTGATCTGAGCACTGGCTGTTCTAGAGGACCCAGGTTTGTTTCCTAGTACCTGCACGGTTGCTCTCATGTGGCTGGAATCCAGTCCCAGGGGATTTGATGCCCTCTCTGGGCTCTGTGGGCACTGCAGGCACATGGTACCCAAACATACACACAGATAAAACATCCATATCCATATTCATAGTATAAAATAAGGAAATCAATCAATAAATGAAGATACCGACCATCTTTTGTTTTTTTTTAAAAAAAAAACACAATTTAAAATAAATGAAGTATGAAATTTTAAGGTCACATTTTGTGAAAAAGTCCACAAAGGCCATGTATTGAAATTTTGGCTCATAACTCATGTCTCTTGTGCAAAATGGTAGAACATTTAGGAGCTCAGGACTAGCAGAAGGAACGTAGATTCTTCAAGGCGTGCTTTTAAAGGGATCATTGAGATTCTGGCTTCTTTTTGTCTGTCTTTGCTTTCCAGTCGTCATGATGTGAGTAGCCTCCTATGCCATTTGCTCTCACGATACACTGTGTTGCCATATGCCCAAGACAAGAGGTCCTCATAACCTCTGAAATCCCAGGTAAACATTCTACTTCATGAGTTGATTATTTTATTTATTTTGTCGCAATGATAAAAAGCTGACATGTAGTCAGTAAATCCTTGCTATTGTTGCCTTTCCATGTTAGCTTCTATCACTTACACTGCAGATTCAAGACCCTGAACATCTGATCCAGAGCCCCTGTCATTGCCTTGCTTCCCCGGTCCCTAGACAACAATGATAAAGTCATGATCCCACTTTTATACTAGTGACAACAAAATCAATCACTATCCCTTGGGTGACCAGAAGCAGCTTTGTTACCTTCTGCTTTTTAAAGGGTGGCAGCGGCAGTATGACCCAAACAGAGGTATGGAGTCACTGAGAATTAGCTGTCTCATTCTTCTCAGCATTATATCAATGGCTTCATTAGTTGTGCAGATGTAGGACATCAGGTGCCTTTGACCTCGGAGAAACAGCACTATCAGGACTGTGCTTTTGAGCGGCTGTAATTCTTATGACACCCTGGTTGGAGGAGAGATGAGGATGGACAGAGAAATGATCTTAGGTCTTTCCTTTCCAGAATTCAAGAATTGATCCCATCCCTTCATTTTCTCTTCTGGCTTTGGAAGGCTAAATATGTACCCTGGGAACATCTTTAACATTAACTGTTCACCTAGAAGTATAAACATAAGCATCTTCATGAGTCTGCCGTAGAAGTCCTGGTACCATCAGTCAACAGCCGGCTTTTGAAGACCCAGATGCACAGGATCCCCAGGACCCATCTCTGCACTGCTTGATGGGGATATATCACTTCATCACTGATCTGCAGCTCCCTCGGAGGCTGATGCTAACTAAGCAAGGTTTTTTCTATCAGGGTGCTTGGAACATTCAAAAGGGGCTGGACCCTCACAACAAGAAACTTGACTTTGTCCAAAAGGGCCTGTGATGTTCATGTGATTAGTTGGAAAAATAAAAGTAATACATTTTGAAGAGCAAATACCACAGAGCTGCCTGCATTTAAGATCTCTTCTCTTGGGATACGTTTTCATCTGGAAGTGTGTGAAACAGCTATTTCTGCAGCCTAGCATGCTGATGTTGGCATGCCCTCCATGAGAACGCTCTGCCTTTTAATGAGTGAAACAAAGGAAAACACTGGATTAGAAGCTGAGCATAATAGGCTGTGACATTTCCTGAACCGAGATTCCAAAGCCTGCCTTTTCATTTTTTAAAAATCCCAGAAGATCTAGTTAAGATGGAAAGTGTGATTCCACCCAGGCAGGGATGAGATGTGCACCAGGGGAAGCCCTCAGCTGTTGACACACACCATCATCTCCAGGGACTTCAGCCATGACATTTCTGACTTAGCGAGCATAGCTGCTTTTACAGTAAAAAAAAAAAAAAAACCACTTTCAGTTCTGCCTGTTGTTTGTGCTTGAAGGCTTGCCAGCTCCACAGTGAACTTTTTTGGGGAAAGCTTGCACACATGTTAGAGAGCCCTCTTCCCTTGCAGTGTTGTTCTGAAGGAGGCTGAGACCCTCCATCACTGTCATTATGAATCTGCAGAGTCTTGAAGGCCTTTAAAAAAATATTCCTGGAGAAATTGTTCATTTCACAACTGAGGTTTTCTTGGCTGCCCTAGGTAATGGGTGAAAATGTTGCCCAACTAGCGTACCATAGGGGAATGTCTCTGCCTCTCTCTCCTAGTCTTCTTAAGGAAATCCAAAGCACCCACATCTCCAAAACTCCCTTTTAGATGCTTGCTCCATACTTCACAGACCAGTGTTCCTGCCACAAGTGGTGGCTTCCCAGGAGACTCTCATTTAGTCAATGACTGTCCTTGATGCTGGTGCCTCTGATGAAACCCTATGCTAGGGATTCCCTCCACAGCTGCACCATAAGATGATGATGCTCGGATGTTGATCTGCCCCACCCCTGCTGGAACTAGGAAAGACTGGTGCAAATAACAATGTGTTTGATACGGTCTGTGCTTTCACATCCCCACCCTTGATGCTGAGAGCACCAGCTGTCCATGAACTTCCCCTGTCCTCCTCCTCCGTCAACCCTGGACATTAGCTCCTTCTAGAAGGTTCCCCAGCTTCTCCTGACGACATGTGTGTCTTGACAACCCAACTCCTTCTTTTGTTTGGTATGCCTGATCCAGCCTGAGGCCAAAGTAGAGGTGCTGTCTGGGATCCCTGTTAAATATTAAATACTCAAGAATGCAGGAAGTCAGAAACAACTCCTTCTTCTTTCTTCTTTGTGTAAATGTAGAGTTTTGGCTTACTAGAAAGATGGCATTTTTCATTTAGGTTAGAATCTCATGGTTTGGTACAAACCACCACCAGTATTCAAAAACTATAAATAACATTTGGAATGTAGTTCCTTTCCTAACTTGATCAAGAATGAAGGGGTTGGTAAATAGGAGACTTTGTGGCAATGAAGGAGATGAATAAGATGGAACATTGATAAATCCAGCCTTGGTTTTCAGAATAACATTAAAATGGAACAGAACAAAGCTATCAAAGGGAACATACTTATCTGTTGATTACTGATATTTGCTTTCCACTGACTTTTAACCAGACAAGTTCTCTGAAGCAAAATACTTCACAGAGACAGAATACACACAGGCCCAGGTTGGAAAATCCATTTTAGTCAGAACTGCTTGATGGCTTTTCTGTGCGGCCTCATATTTCTGGAAAACCCTGCAAGGAATCCTACACGCGGTTGCATAATCCTCGTGTGGGCTGAGGGTGGAGGTGCGATGTTATATAAGTTCACCCAGACTACATGCACGTCAAGGCAGAACGGCCAGGCGATGCTTCCCTCAACCAGAAGCAGGGCTCCCAGAATGATCTCATCAGTAGACAAATGATGACAGCTGGTGGCTTAAATAAAGCTTCGTGACGACAACGTGGCAGGAGAACCACACCTACACATTCTCTCCATTTGCTGTTTGGCAGCAAGTGCAGCACACACTTTCCGACAAACTCGAAGTGTTGGCGCTACTTGTGTGTTGAATCATCATCAGAAGAGCTGGGCGGTCGGCATACATGAGGGCAAGCATGGTTTGGGGCTGGTGAAGAGCCTTGTGTGCAGGGTCAGATTCCAGGGGATCAAGCCCGTGCTGTGTGCAAACATGAGGGACTTTGTGAGGCTCCCCAACTCTTGATTCTTCCCAACTGTAAAATGGTGACAACAATAGGACCTATGCTTTGTGGTGAATTCCCTTAGGGGTCAATGCTGGGGGTAGAACCCGGATGAGCACCCTTCACTGAGCTATATTGAAGCCCCTTTGGGGTCACTTTAAACATTAAGTGATTAGGATTAGTTAACAAATTAACATATAACTTGATTTTGTTTTACTTTTTGCAGTGTTGTATGCTGAATCTCACTCACATGCTGGACCTCACAATGTTCACCACCAGCCCCGAGAGCCACTGATTCTAAATGTTAATGTTTGCTACGGTTCAAGAAACACTGGGTTTTAATCCCAGCACTCGGGAGGCAGAGGCAGGCGGATCTCTGTGAGTTCGAGACCAGCCTGGTCTACAATAGCTAGTTCCAGGACAGGCTCCAAAAACCACAGAGAAACCCTGTCTTGAAAAACAAAAAAACAAAAAAACAAAAAAAAAAAAAAGAAAAGAAAGAAAGAAAAAAGAAGAAAAAAAAGAAACACTGGGTATTTTTCACTGGGTACATGAAATTATTATAATTATTTCTCAAAGAAAGGAAGAGACAAATGAGTGTCTGTTTAATTGCTGGGGGGTGCGGTTCAAAGGAAATATAATGCAAAGTGGAGACGTGGATTTCAGCTCACACACTGATTTTAAAGTAGAGTAAGTTAGGAACTCTTCCACTAAGCCTCATCCGATGGATGCTAAAGGGTTTGTAAAATAGTGCAACCATTTTGGAAACAGCTTTGCGCTTCCTCAAGGGAACCCTGGAAGGAAAAAGCATGGGGTTACCTATTGGTCTGGCAATGCCTCTTAAGCCTATACCCAAAATAAACCAAAATATACATCCACACAAAATTTTCGATATGTATAGCATGACAGCAGCATTTATAATGTCCAAAGTGGAAATGCAATCAATATTTGTCAACTGATCAACAGTTAAACTTAATGTAGTTTGTCCGTGCACTAGAGTAGTATTTGAGTATTAAAAGATAGGTTAACACAATGCTACAATGTGGATACATCTTGAGGATATTATCCTAAGTAAAATAATTTAGTCATTAAAGACCATGTGGTGTAAGGTATCATTTATATAAGTTTTCTGGGATAGGCAAATTAATAAGAGCGATTAATGGTCCCAATGAGTGCCAACAGATACAGGACTTATTTGGGGGGTGAATATAATGTTCTGAGATTAGATGGTAATGGTTGTTTTTTTGTTTTTTTTTAAGATTTATTTATTATGTATACAGCATTCCTTCCATGTATGCTTGCATGCCAGAGGAGGGCACCAGATCTCATTATAGATGGCTGTGGGCCACCATGTGGTTGCTGGGAATTGAACTCAGGACCTCTGGAAGAGCAGTCAGTGCTCTTAACCTTTGAGCCATCTCTCCAGCCCTGATGGTGATGGTTGTTACATAGGCCTATGTACGTACACATACCTACTGAACTATATTCTTTATTTCTTTCTTTATTTTTTTTTTGCTGTGTGTGTGTGCACCTGGAGGCTAGAGGCCAGCCTTGTATGTCACTCCTTAGTTGCACTCCATTGTTTTCTCCAGGCAAGACTTTTCACATGGCTTGGAACTCACCAATTCCGCTAGACTGGCTGGTCAACAAGCCTCAAAGATTTGCTCATTTCTGTTCTCCAGTGATGGGATTATGAGCATGCCTGTCCATGCTGGTTTTTTTTTTTTGCCTAGGTTCTGGTGATCAAGCCCAGTTTCTCATGTTTGTCTGGCAAGCACATTCCCAACTGACCTGTTTCACCAGTCCCAAACTGTATACATGAAAAGGGATGCCTTTCATGGAATATAAACGATATTCTCTATCCAAGTAAAGCAATCTATATACATATTTAGGCCATCATTAACTGATGATACCATGTAAAATAGGTCATTTAAATAACTTGATTCTGCTATACTTTGGATATGATTTGCCACCAAAAATTAATGTGGTGGAAGCTTTGTCCCTAGTGCAATGGTGTTGACATACTGGAACCTTTAAAAGTTAATCAGTTCATGGAATACCAGCTTCAGAAAGGAGTTATGTAGTTCCTTTAGGATGACCAGGTTTATCCTACTTAGAGTACAGTGTTATAAAAGTGTTAGTCTGGCCCCTCTTTTTCTTCATTTCCCACCTTCATCTCTCTGCTCCTCTGTAATGCTATCCATTATGATATAGCCAGCCTTCTGGGATTAGGTGACATAATCCTGGAATTTTAGCTTCCAAAGTTATGAAATAAACAAACCTCTGTTTTTTATACATTACTTAGTATCAAGTATTGTTATAGGACACACAAAACCAGCTAAGACAAACTGTGCTAGCTGGCCCTTTGAGTTGCTGTGACAGATAAACAAACCTCTGTTTTTTACACATTGCTTAGTATCAAGTATTGTTATAGGACACACAAAACCAGCTAAGTCACACTGTGCTAGCTGGCCTTTGAGTTGCTGTGACAGAATGCATGACATAATTTAAGGGAAGGAGGATTTCCGATGCACCATTCCCTGTGGTGGAGAGGATGTGATGAACAGAACAAACCCCACTGTAGCACCTATAGAGACAGAATGTCATCAGCCTTAGTTGACTTTCTCCTTTTCACAATTTATTTAATTCACAAAGACAGTGAATTCAAAGCAGGTCTTCCCCACTCAGTTAACTTTCCTTCCCTGGAAATGTCCACACAGACACGCCCAGAGATGCATTTTACTGATCCCCTAGGCATTTCCCAATCCAATCAAATTGACACACAAAATTTATCATCGAAGACGCCATCCCAAAGAGAAAGCAACTCAACCCTCTCCTTGAAGCAGAGTTGAGAAAGCGATAACAAAGTGGATGTCAGGACGTGGGTCATCAGGTCTCTTCTCAAGAGACCTTGGGCCTAAATATAGGACCCCTTGTTGAAGACACCCCCAACCCCCGGGGACCACAAGCTGAACAGAAATACCAAGCAGTGTCAGCTGTAGAACTCACACTTTCCCCAGGAAAGTGGTTTCTACGACTTTAAGCACCCAAGCAAGAGGACTGAAGAAAAGACTTCAGGCTCGAGTCACTTCTTTCACCTTCGTTCACATAAGGAGAAAGGCATCCCCACTCCGGCAATGTTTACTGCCAATATAACCTTTTGGTCACCGCCCAGTTCTGGCCACCTACCAAAGCCAAATGACTGGGGTGTGACTTTTGTTTGTGTCCTAGCAATGGTTCAAGGGGCTGGAAGTCTGGTCTCACATTTTTTGAAGGAAACTATGTACCTAAAAAACACACACACACACACAAAAAAAAAAAAAAACGAATATCTTATCGGTCCAATCAGAATTAAAGTGGATTGATTTCTTACAATTGCCAGGTGCTACCTTAAGCAGTTGATACGTGATATCTTCTTTAATGCTTACCCAAACCTGTGAGATAAATATTACTCTTTATCCTTACCCTTGGCGGCTGACTTATTGATATGCTACCAACCTCCCTGCCTGTAGTGCTGTGTCGACTTTGAATAATTATTTTAATGGTTTATTTTCTAAATCTTTGTCAGTCTCTTCAGACTGTCATAACAAAAATGCCATGAAAACAGGTAGCTTAAAAAAATAGAAATTAATTTTCTTATGGCTCTGAAGGCTGAAACAGACATGATTGATACGCTGCTGGGCTTGTTTTCTGGTGAGGGCTTCCTTCCTGGGTTGCACACCTCCACCCTCTCTCTGAGTCCTCAGGTGGCCTTTGTTGCACATACTCAAAGAATGCTGGTATTTCTCCTTTTTCTATAGGACATTACCATATGGGATTAGAGATTCAACGGTATGCTATTGTTTTATCTTATGTCCCTAGAGCCTTTCTGCAAATACTGTGCATTATAAACCGGGACTTGATTATTTTTAGAAGGCACCAAAATTCAATCCATATAATAAATAACCACCTTATAATCACAGTTTATATCAACCATGTTATTATATGTAAAAAAGATGGAGACTCCACAAAACCTGGATCTGTTTAGATTGCTCTGACAGTGCACAGAAGGAAATGAATGTTCAGAGAGAAGGGATTTGCTGCTGGCAACACTACCAGTCAGTACAAGATCAATCCAGAAGCTACTATGTGTGACCTTCAGTCCTGGGCCAGCAAATTTTGCAGCCCTGAGTTCTCAAGTGCACCACTGACTGGATAAGACTCGGCATTCTTTACACATTCAAATTCAGGAGGCACTGACACAGCCAGATTGTCCTCTTCCCCATATTTATGTGTCCTTGATGTGATCCTGGGCACCTTGTACACTAGTAGGGTCTCTGAGGTCCCAGGCATCCCTACTAGAGAAAAAGTAAGACTTGAGAGAAGAGGTAGAAGGAAAATGGAGGATTGGGACAGAAGACGATGACAAGGAAGTCCCTCAAGTGATCTGTACTCTGGTGCTAGCTCTTTCCCCTGAGTCAAGAGCTCAGTGAGGTAGCCAGGGTCACCAGTGACAGCCATGAGATGCACAGCAGGTGCTTAGCTGTGCTCACTGATGAACGGGACAGAGGTGCAGCCTTTGTGTGGCATATGGGACGTTGAGCTCTGAAGAAGTGGCACCTGGTTGGAAACCTTGATGGGAGCCTGCCATCATCAGTCTTATGGACTAGACACACCATGCAAACTGGCAAATGCTACATCCTCACCCACCCCAGCAGTTACAGATATCTATTAGGACATCTTGGATTTCTATAAAATATTTTGTGATGGTCAATATTTGAGAGAATGCTGGCTTGTTGCCAGACATTCTAAAGTGTATGAATGGGGGAATCATCTTCCTGAAATCAGTGTCCTTACATGCCATGATATTATTTGTTCTACTTAGATCAAGGAGTACGTGAAAGTATCACCACAAAGTGACCACAAAGGTCAAGTGATCTTGGCACATGATCCTGTGCACAGTCCCCCTCAGACCTTTGTTTCAGTCTTTGTCTGGAAGAGCTCTGCCTTCTGCCTGTTATTTCTGTTTTCCCTGTCTAGTTCTTCATATATCTATCTGTTGGATGCTCTGCTTTCGTAAACAACTGTACAGAGATGAATCTGTTGGGATGCTTTCCATAAGGGAAGCAGTTCCTGATTGTCAGGGCTGGCTTATTTATGCTCCAAGCAGAGGCGTTGGGAGCTTAGACCCTCCTACGGGTGTTAAGCCCCAACCTTGCCTTTTGCTTCATTTTGATAAGTCTTCCCAGTTCTTCCACCCACTCCATTTCCCTTTTTGGTTTCTCACATTGTGAGGTTTAGTGGCTTCCTTAGAACTGGAGGTTGTCCAAGTCTAACACTACCAGGCCTTTTTTCTTAGAACAGAAATAGGAAGGTCAGTCTTGAGGTGGACAGTGTCTGCCTTCCGCTAAATCTTTTGGTGTGGTATTCTCTCTCTGAGAACCAACTGCAATTAGTGCTCATGATGTCTAGCTGCTATCTCTGCCTGCCATCTGAGCCACTGCTGTTTCTTGGGATATTCCCTGGGGCTTAGGTTCCTACTTCCTGGACTCTTCCAGGCTACCCTTTCCCTCAATGGTGTCCGGAGCATGGAGAGATCTTAGAGATTCTAGGACAGAGCTTCTGATAGCCACACCCAGACCTGGAAAGAGGCCTAGAAACTCATCCACTCAATGTTCTCTTTTTATAGTGAGCCCTAATCCACCCTCACTGCCTGTCCCAAATGTTGAGAGTAATGAAAATAATCAACAAGATCCACTCTTCACTGAGTCATGTCAAACACATAGAAACTAACAAAAACCATATCCAATATGGTATGGACATATGCATATATTTATATTCCATGTATATATGATTCATATGCCTATATTTATATAAAGATAAAATTTATACGCATATACAAGGAAGCACTTTATAAACAGACACAAAAGGCACACACACATACACACACAGACATACACACACATACACATAGACACACACACATACACAGAGACATACACACACACACTAAAATGATAAATAAACATCCATCAAGACAATGAGCAAGAATGCCAAACAAAATTCAAGACACTGGACAAGCAGCACATGGGAACTGACAATGGGGGTGTGCTTTAACACCTCGGATCAGAAAAGACCCCCTGGATGAGGAGGTATTTGAGCAGAGCCAAGAGGATACATACAGAGCCTTGAGGCCCTTGGGTGGGAAAGTGATCTGAGTATTTGCACTCAGATCGAGGCCTGACTCTGCTGGAAGTGTGCAAGGGTTCACCTGTTCTGAGTAGACACAGGGGCTGGGGCCCCAAGGCCTGGCAGCCACTGCAGGACTTAGATTTTGCACAAAGTCTGGTCTTCCCGCTTTCCTTAAACAAAAAGTTGGGGCTCCGAGGAAGAAAGGCTTAGGCTGGCTTCTGAATAGCAACTTCAGTCACAAAATCTTGTTACTAGTCTTTTATTCCAATCCTAAGAACCTAGCACAACTGCTGTATTTGTAGGGCTGAACTTCACAGAACCAGGTTCTTTTCCTGTTCCTCTGAGGTCAATTAGCAGAGTGGAGCGGTGAGGTATGGTGGATCTGGGCCTTCAGGTTGACTTGCCCGGTGGCCTCAGCACCTGCTGCCTCTGCTGGTTGTTTTGCCCACCAGTCGGCACGGGGAATCACCACAATAATGTCCATTCCTATCCAGCCAACCATGCTGGCAAGCAGCCAACCCTACGGTTTTCTGACTTCTCAGAAACGTGTACCTGTACCCCAAACTGCATCCCTCTCCAGTCGCCGGTGCTGCACACATCAAGAACCTCATGGATCACTTTGTCCGCCCCATGCAGTAGCTCTGTGGCACTGACAAAGGTTCTTTTAGGTTCCAGGGCAGAAATGGGGACCCCAGGCACTCCTCTGTCTGTTCCTTCAACTCAGTTCTCACCAGCTAGTCGGCCCGCCTCGCCCCACATAGCCACAGGTGGCAAGGTGTTCCCCTGCCCTGATCTGACAGCGCGCCCCAGCAGGCGACCCGGTGCCCACCGCGGGGTGCGCGCCCCGCCCAGGTGCGCTCGGGCGGCGGGGGCGCGCGGGGAGGCGGGCGCTGGGGAGCGGCGCGCGGGCGCGGGGCGGTGCCGCGGTGGGCGCGGCTGAGCCAGCTCGGCGGGGGCGCGGCGCACCTTGCTCCCCGCGCCCGGGCCGGCCGCGTCGGTCCCTCCCCGCGCCCCCGCCCGGCCGGACGCCTCCGGTCGCTTCCGTCCTCTCTCGGCACGGTCGCTGTCCTCACCAGGCCCGCGTGGGAGGACGATGGGTCAGCGCGGAAAAAGTGAATGAGGACGGCGACGCCGCCAGCCAGCGCCTCACTCGGCCGGCAGAGCCCCGCGCGCAGCCCGCCGGCTCCATGGACGCGACGCGCGCACTGGCGGCCAAGCCCCCCAGCGGGTAAGCGGGTGCTGCTGAAGGGCGGGCACGGGTCTCCGTGAGGTGCTGAGGACTTGGGGCGCCAGGGTGATTGCACCGGTAACCGTGGCAGGCCTGACCCGGGAGTACTTTCCGCGGGCGGTGTTGGTGTGTGTGTGTGTGTGTGTCCGTGTCCCGGGCGTGGGGGGTGGGGGTCCCTCCGTGCAGAACCTCAACTTGGAGCTGCCTCCTGTCCCTTGCGATGGTGGCCACTGCAAGTCGAGGGGACAACAGAACTCCGGGCCTCGGACTCCAGCGTGCCCATCTGGTCCAGTGTGTGGGTTCCTCCAGCTACCCCCTGGCAGGCCCTGTGGCCGACTTGCTCCCTGCCTCATGACAGGAGGGCACTGGGACTGGGGAGGCCCATGTGGCCAGGCGATCTTGGGAGGGACTTCATGGTCATGTGGAAGGGACTTCATGAACACTGTTCTTCCTGCTGGGGCCTCCCTTGGCTGTATCGGGACCCGAAAATGTGAAGAAGACACCTTCATTGGACCAGGAAAACAGAGCTGTCACCCCTGTCTTCTAGTATTCTCAAATTCCCAACCTTTTTAGTTTCTTTTTGCTGTTCCCACACCTTGTCGGCAGAGATTTCCTGTCACATTGAGGATTTTACTTGCGGACAGAGAAACTTGCCCAACACGGGTCAGGGTCAAACAATCTTGCCCTTTAATCCCACCCCCAGAATCGTGCTCATCCGTGTCCATCCATGTCTGGACACTTGGCAACCTTTGTGGACTAGGTAGATTTTAGAGAGTGCCATGGGACCGACCTTTGACCTCTGCTCTCTGGAGCAAATTGGTCATGAGTGTAGCGAATGGAATGAGGTGGGCTGGGCCCGCACCTGCTCCTGGAATGGCCCACTTTCCACTTGAGCAACTGGGTTTTCGGAGGCAGCATTGGGGACAACAAATCTCTTTTCTTTTGCAGTTATGTCCCACTGACTCACCCTGTCCTTTGCCCATGGATGTTGCTGCCCAAGTGTTTATAAAACCCTTCTAAAGCAGCTCTTTATTATTTCTTAAAATCTCCCCTGGAGGTTTCCAAAAAAGTAAGCTACATTAGTAACTTATAACTCAAGCCAAGGAATGTTTCTTTTAAAAAAAAGACTTTAACCCCACTACACTTAGGTGTAGTTATATAATTTCTTTGACTAAATAGATGCTCCTTAAAGAAAATAAATACAGGAATACTTTTTTCTCAGTAACCGGAAAGCCCAAAGTGACCCGGGAGTTGTAAACAAAATTGCTTTTAAATGCGAGGCTTTTCTGGATTATTTCATAAGTCTATTAAAGGGAATTGAATTATTTTTTATCACATTTTCATATAAATAAATATGCAGGGACTATTTAGGAGGCCTGAAAAATTTCCTAGAGTCTCTGAAGAAACCAGTGAAGGAGTCTGGTAATAGTGAAACCACCTTCTTCAGCCAACCCAGGTCTGCCTTCCTTACTGCTGGTCACAAAGGAAAACCAAGGACTTGCACCATAGGTGTGCTAGCAGAGTTTAGGAGGCTTGAAGCCCCTGTACCCCCAAATATATTGCCTGCTTCAACCTCTCTGTCCAAGACATGTCAATCTATTTTTGTAACGTCTGTTATTGCCATTTGTCACTTGTTTATACTCTGAGTAAAGAAACACCAAGAAAGAATGAATAGGCTTTATTTTTCAACAAAAATTACAAGTTCAATGTTAACTATTTGGTGTTCAGAGTATTTTTTTTTTAATTCGAAGAAGCAAATGGCACTTAGATTTCGGATATTTTATACTGTTTAGTTGTATTGGTTGCTTCTCAGAAAGGATTGTGACATAGTTGGGCTTCACGGTGTTATCGGTGGCAATTAGGTTTTCTTGGCTTGTCTTTGAAATTACTGTTTTCTTTATCTCTTGAGAATCATCGGTGTTTGCGGTGTGCTCGAGTCAAGTTTGTTTTCTATCTGATACCAAAGAGGCTAGTTATAAGATTAAACTTTGTGTAAACTATCATTTTCCCATGTGACAGCGGTCACCTGGCAGGATGAGTTTGTTATTATTGATTAAAAGCTCCTCAGTCATCCTTGTGCTGTGCAGCCTGGTTGCACTGAGCACGCGGTTGAACGTTATAAAGCATGGATTAGTAAAGGCACGGATGGGCTTGTTGATGGAAAACCATCCGCTAAGAGTGTTTTCTTTGTTAAGAACACAGATGGTAATTTTACTGGAAGTCATATTTTTCTTAGTAATTCCATTAAAGCAGCGACTGTGACAAGTGTCTGTCTGGGGAAGGCCTTCTTTTAGGAAGGAGATTGTGTGTAGACTTGATGTGTTGCTTAGGTAATTCCAGAACTCATTTTTAAATGTGTTTGTGTGTCTGTGTGTGCGCGCACGCATGCGCGAACGTTGGTATATGTGACTGGCTGCACACACGCTGTGGTGCATATGTGGAGACTAGAAGACAACCTGGAAGTCAGTTCCCGCCTCAGGTTTTGACTAGTCAGAACTGATAGCTGGTGGAATATTTTAGAATACAGATTTAGGCAAATTGCCTTTTGGTAAAGTTTGAAAATATAGTTAAGCCCGTACTTAATGTATTTTGGTGTATCTGTTTGAGTATATGGGATCCATCTTAGAAGTTGGTTGTTATAGACTGAGTTCTGTACTGAACACCATGGGCATAAGGGAGAGAGTGTTTGGCATTTGGCAGATGGTGGATATTGAGGGTTTTTTTTTTCTATTGAGAAATGCATAATTGTGTGGAATTAGTATCCATTGACATGAACTCTCAAAGCTGGGTACACCTGAGCAAAGGCTGAGTCATTAATACAAATCAGTGGACTTCACAAGGATGTAGGTTTGCTACTTGTATGTGTATATTTATTTTAATGACTTACTAGAACAAGAAACGATTTGAAAAAATGAAGTGGGTGTCTTGTTGTTGTTGCTTTGGGCCCAACACAGAACTACAGAACCCATCTGTCCCTTCACTAATCCAAACTTTATAACGTTCAAGCCCTTGCCCATTGCAACCAGGCTACAGCTCTGCGTAGCCCAGGCTGGCCTTGAACTTGTGATCTTCCTGCCTCAGACCTCTAGGATGACAGGCATGTATCACTATGCCCAGCTCAAAGTAGACAATGTGAGACCCTCTTATCTGTCAGCAACCAACACAGTATCACAAAAGAGTGCTTATCTCTTTTGATGAGAATATCACCAAACCATAAGTGTTCTGATCATAAGGAAATATATATCATAAGACATTTAGATTCGCTTTTCGATAATGTGTTGGAGAGTGTCTAGATCCTTATGAAGGAGAGAATAAGGATTATCTGTTACAAAACCTCAACACTAAACGAGCTACATTCTTAAAGATATTACTCTGAGCTCGTCTTTATTCCATCCACCCACTTAAATAATGTTAAGATTCTGGATGTGGAGATTACTCCTTGGGATTTTACTTTTTGTAGTGTCAAATAATCACAAGTCATTTCCCTTGCGTCTGAATAGCTGTGTTCAGATGATGGATCTGAATGGCCATGAGTATTGCTTCAGAGATATTTGCAAACTGTTGAATCACTCCTATCTCTGGGATTCTAGAATGCAGACCGTCCTTTGTTTTTTTTTTTCTCTCATGATCGTCCATGCAGGGGCATATTAGATTATTATTGGGTGGCACTGTGACCTTGAAAATGTAACAATCCCCATTTATGCAGGCTTGAATTCTGTGGCCTCTTTAATTTGCGACTTGCAAAAATGAGGTCGTGACTTGTGTGCACCCAATCATATGTCTATAATTATTAAGAAAACAGTGATTATAGGATGTATCTGTATCCCATAATAACTGGCTTAAGATACTAGGCCTTTTGAACTTTGTGATTAGGTTTACAATTATATTTGCTTTTGCAACTCATCAACAGTTTTAAAAGCTGATCAGAAATATTTACTGTCAAATGAGATTTGAAATACACAAACATGGCTTTATTTAGACTTGAACTAAGTAAACACATTAAATAGACAGTGTATTTGTTATGTGTCTTTTTGGCCCCATCCACACGGAACTCTGGGGTTTGTGGGTTTTATCTATCATCTAAGTTTAGTGATGTGTTTTCCTCTGTGCTGCAATAGAGCACAGCTCTTATATTGCATGACCCACTGAAAACTTAGATATCTTCTCCTATTTGTACTTTCCTGTGCTTTATCTCTTTCATATTGACTTGTATTGTTGATATAGATAATGTATCTTCTAAAATGATTTTTCATTTATAGAAATGAGTTGTCCATTTTAGCCTTTACCCTTCCCGTGGTCCGTGTGTGCTGTCTTCCTTCTGTCTTGCCCATGTATTGTTAAAGGCCTCTGAACGGGTTTCCTTTGCCTTCCCTACTTCCACTCTTCTATATTTCCAACTTTTCTCTTGCTAGGAGAACATGATATAGGCTTGATAAGGGGTCAGTTGCCTTTTATAAAGCTAAGAATGGTGGTTCCTTTCAAGACTGTCCCCGTCACTCCAGACCCACATGGGTATGCACTTTCCAGTAGCAAATGACAGTGTTTCCCCAAGAGTGTGTGTGCTCCCCATAGGCTAGCCCCAGGACCTTTCCCATGGTTCTCAGCAAGTCCCTTTATAAGATAATCTTTTCCCCCAGCCAACAGCACCCTTTGGTGATTTAGGATTTTAGATTCTTCTGTCTAGTCCCTCCTGAACAGGAGGTAAATTGCTCCTGGCTAGGATGATGTCTTCCAGAGGCCAAGTCCAATTAAAATAAATTCCTTAGCCAAACATATTTCTATTAAAAAAATCAAAGAAGAAGCTTTAAGATCAACTGTCAAAATATATTGTACTTAGAGTCATTTGATGAGATGCATCCCCAGGTCACAGGTGCTTTCACATAAATGGGCTTGACGATCCAGTTGCCACCCACACCAAACCAAGTGATTCATTTTATGGACTGCAGCTGAAGCTGGGCATGGTGGTACAGCCTGCAATATCAGCTACTTGGAAAACTGAGGTTGGAGGATCCCAAGTTCTAGGCCAGTCTGAGCTATAGACTGAGTCCAGTGTCTTCTTGGGTTCCAGAGTGAGTTCAAGGCCAGCCTGGGCAACTTAGACTCTTCCTTGAAGTGAAAAGGAAAGGTGGAAATGTGGCCTAAGATGATCTCTTAGAATCCTTACTCAGTGATTTAACTCCCCACCCTGACCCTCCAGAACCTAAAACCAATCAAACGAACAAACCCAGCACACAACGACAAAAGACTGCCTTGAATTGATTTAGAGAATTCTATTTTAAAAAGATAAACCCTTATCCCTTTGAAGTTTTCCAACTGTAAGTCACTGAACTCAGAAGTCCTACTCCTCTGCCTTACCTTATTCCCAACATCGTTCTTACCCAGTCTCCTGTTCTAGAACCCAGTGAAGGGGCCATTATTCTAGGGAAAGCCCCGTGTTGCTCCAGACACAAGGCAGCAAGGGTACCCATTCCCCTTTCTGCATTAAGAGAAGGTTGGGGCTAGTGGATACCATTGAGGTGACCAGGACTTTTGCTTCTTACTTCTATTCTCCTGTGGGAAGCAGAGAGAAGACTGGAATGAGATTTAGGTGCTGGTGGTAACATAAACCTTTGATAGCATAGTCTGCAGCCTTCCTGACACGGCTCTGTATGAATTGAGAGAGTGACTGCCCTCCAGCAAGGCAGCCCTGTGTGAGCCATCAGGGCACCTGATCGACAGAGTTCTTCATCTGTCCTTCCAATTCATTCTAAATCTACTCTGTGTGGCTTGGAAGTCTCAGGAAACTGGCCAGGTTATTGACTGTGGTTTCTCAGTCTCTGGTGACCACTGCAGCATCTTCCCTGTAGCTCTGCCACTGTTGCACTCTTTCCCCATCACCTGGCCCCGGAAGCCTTGTCTTCTATCCCAAGACGGTTCCTGGCAGCCCATAGGCTATGTGGGCTTTCCATCCAAGGCCTCCAGTGACTTTACAAAAGTTAGTTCACTGGCATTTCCTTCCGCATCTCCACACTTTCCCCTGTCAGAACCCTTGTAGGAACTGTGATTTTAGCTTGCTAATCTCTTTCCCACTGAAGTCAGAGCTCCCCAGAGGTAAACACCCTCCTCTGTGTTAGTATCATCTGCCTGTAGCACAGGAGACAGCTGTCACCCAGTAAACCAGCTCCCCTTACCATTTGTGGCTGGGTCAGATAGCCTTAGAACTCAAAGGGGCCCAGTGTTATATGATTCAGTAATCCAGAATGTCCTGGATGCCTCTCTCTCTCTCTGAAAATAAAAAATAACATTTTCTTAAATTTTCGCTTACCTTTACTTCTGCCAGACTGTGTGTGAACAGACAGATCAGCTGGCACTGAAGGTTCTCTGCTCTGGAGAAGCTTGCCAGCCATGTGTCCCCTGTTCTTCAGTGACTTGAGAGGTGTCAAATGCCTTATTGAGGAACAAGGAGAAATGGTGGCTTTGGGACAATGTATCCTTTTTTAACTGACTGTCCAGTGGGTTGGGCTGGGGTTGTGGTCCCAGCTTACCACAAAGCTCCTTCCCTGCCTTGCTGCTTTGTCATGGCCAATATGTGGCTTCCCCATGTTCTAGCAGGACACAGGAGAATCACCTGCCCTTTCCTTTGTGACACAAGTTGTACATGTTTCCTCTTATACACATGGTCTTGGCCCAACTCCCATCATACAGTCATTAAGAGGAGACATGACATAGTGGGACACAGTCCCTGACCATGGTCTGCGAGGGATGGGAGGAGCTTGATACGTTAGACTGATGGGGGCAGGTGATCTTAATGCCCATGTGACTCTTCTGCCTCCTAGTAGGGGCCTCAGAAGTCAACTGTCAGGGAGTGTGGCGATGGTTTCTAGACTGTTCTGAGAAATGTATCCTTATTTTGCTCAGCTTATAATTGGTGGTAAGTGGGCCTGAGCTTCACTGACTGGTTATATATCAGCCCAATTCAGGCCTCTTGCAGCTGCTGCTTCTGATGCTAGTCTCCACATCAGTCCTGGGTGTTCAAAAAAATGCAGACCCTTCACCCTGCCATCTCTCCAGGATCTTACAGACCCAGAGCACAGGAGTTCCCTGTCCATCCCCAAGAGGAACTGACATTTAGACAGTCACCCAAAAGGACAGAAGCAACCAGACCTTTCTGGCTGTCAGAGGCCAGGGCACTGGCATGCTTTAACTTTTATGATTCTCGTTTCCCTTATCTCCTTCTCCTCCTCTTCCTCCTCCTAATCTTCCTCCTTCTCCTCCCCCCCCTTTTTGAGAGAGGGTTTCTCTGTGTAATAGTTCTGGCTGTCCTGGAACTAGCTCTTGTAGACCCGTCTGGCCTCGAACTCACAGAGATCTGCCTGCCTCTGGCTCCCGAGTGCTAGGATTAAAGGCATGTGCCACCATTGCCCAACTCCAACTACTTTTTGTTCATGGTGTGAAGCACTTTAAACCTGAGCAGATTGGAAGAGAATTTCCTAGCCACAGCCATAGGCTAGCTGTGTCTGAGAAAGTTGGGGAGCCTCTTGCCTTGCTCCTGAGAGAAGGCAGGCTAAGCGAAGAGTACCTATTCTCCAGTGATGGGGGTTGTCTAGAAAGTTCATCATGTTAAAAACTATGAGTGGCTGGAAGAGTTGGAGAACTAAAACTGAGTTGTAACCAGTTAACTGATTACGCAGTTTTTGAGTACGTAATCTGAGCAATTAAATACTTAAATAGCTTCCTCAATCAGTCCTTGCAGGGTCTCCCCAAACTTAATAGTTTGGGAGTTGTTTAAAAATAGGCTTGTCTGGGAGTGCTAATTCAGAAATGTGAACACTTTTTTTTTTCAGGTGACTAGAGCCTTAATAATTAAGAACAAAACTTACTAATAGTCACTAAACAAATGGTTATCTTGAAAAAGGCTGGTGTGTTGTAGGCAGAATCTAGACATTGACCACAGCAAATAGTTCCTTGTCAAGGTCCCCATTTGTCTGATCATTCGTCTTCTTGCCTATAGTTTTCTGTTGACTCAGCTTTAAGGTAGAAGTAAAACCTTGTCCATTCTACTCAGCGCCTACATCACTTACTATGTTGTAGTGGTCATTTATTCTCTAACAGCATTGTTTGTATGGAGAATGAATTAGAGATCTCTTTTGGCCCTTACCATATCGTATGACATCTTTTCAAGAGTGTTATTTGGGCTATAGAAAGCTCAGTGTTTCTCATGCTACACCAGCCCTCTGAATTCCTATCCATAGTTACTTCTGAGATGTTTTTGACTGGTGTTCACGGAGTGATTCATTTTCAAAGAAAATGCTCCAAATGAGGATCACGTGCAAATTTCACAACATCAAGAACCATAATGAGAGGCTGGAATGATGGCTCCCTGGGTAAAGTGTTCGCTATATAGACAATGGGAACCTGAGTTCGCAATTCCCAGTGCCCAAGTCAAAGCTGGGTGTGGTGGCCATGGATCTGTAAACTATAGTGTCAGAGACAGAGACAGGCTGATCCCTGGGAGTTGATGCTCTGTCAGTCTAGCAGCTAGACTTAAACTGAAATATTGAGCTGGGGGTTCAGTGAGACACCCTAAACCAAGTAAGAAGGTGGGAAGTGAAAAAAAAAAGAAGGTGGGAAGTGGTAGAGGAGGACACCTCACATGGATCGTTGGCTTCTACACACACAGAATGACACTCACACAAATGACAGTATTCCCCCACACATCTACACACACACACACACACACACACACACGCACACACACATGCACACATACGCACACACGTGCACACACACACACATATGAGATGGGGGTAATGAAGTCTAGTTTGTAAAGTAGACTAATTTGGAAGCGACACTTCAATTTGAGAAATTTTCTTACTATTTTTCAGTTTACCTAGAATTTCACATTTTTTTGGAATGAGAGGTTTTTGATGTTTTTTGTTTTGAGAGGGAAACAGAAGTGTTTACAAGCTATCAGTTAGGTGTTACCATCTTGGCGATGTACTCTAGGTTATGTTGAGTCTTTGGATGCTCTGTGAAGGCTTGACTCTTCAGGCTAGCCCCGATCAGAAAGACAATAGTCATTTTCTCCTGCCCTGTGAATTCCCAGCCTGGCTTATGGCCCCTACTCCTCATCCCTTGGTTACACTGCTGCACTCTCTGGAAACACAGAACTGAGGTTCCGAAGTCCCCTCGGCTGGGGCTTCTTCTGCTACCTGCAGGATGATATGATATCCGTGGTGTGCTATAACTTCTCAGCAGCCTTTTGCTAAAGAAACAGTCTCCCACAGGCATCCGCATGAAGCCTCTTGAAATCCGTCACCTGGTGGATGCATCTGTCCTGCTGCATTTCCAGGAAGCACACCCCCTGGGACTCTTCAATGGGACTTTAATGCTTTGAAAGAAGTATGCATGTGTGGCAGGAGACGACCTCACTCAGAAGTTGGTGGATGCATTTGCAACATGGCTGAATTAATAAAAATTGGGCCCAGTCTCTGCCTCCCATCTTGCAAGTGCTTCTGCCTTGATCCTGGCTAATGAATTAATAAACATGAAAAGCCTTCCTTTGTACTGATATGACTTGGCTCTCTGTGTCTTGTGATGATACATTTGATAGAGGTACAGAATTCTGCTTTGTTCAGTAAATGTACTTCCTTCAATGTAGAAGCTTGGAGAACCTTAACTTGTAAATTTGTTAGTTGTGTTTTCTTGTGTATAACTTGAGGTAACATTCAGTGAGAGCTGGGTGATTCTAATAGCCCCTTTGTTGTTGGTAAGTGGGCTTCACTGACAGAGTGTACTTGGCACTTATTAGGGCTTCTAAGGGCTGGTGTCCTGCATGGACGTGCTAGACAGGGAAGGATAGTGTATGGCTTTTGGGTGTGGCTCTTGCTGGTTTGTTCCTGCTTCTGTGTACGTTCCTACAGTTCCCTGATTCTTATTTTTATTAGTCAGTTTCTTATTAATGTGACAATTACCTAAGACAATTAACTTATCAAGAGGAAAGATTTCTTGTGGCTATGGTTTTCAGTGGCTTTAGTCCATGGTCTTTTGCTTCTGTTGCCTTTGGACCTGTGGCAGTACGTCACGGTAGGACATGCAGTGGAGGAAGCTGCTCAGATCATCCTGGTTGGGAAGCAGAGACCAAAAGGGCAGGGTTGCCAGTGATATAACTTTCACCATCTAGGCTCATCTCCTTAAAATTATGCCATGCCCCAGTAACACCAGGTTCAAGACCAAGCCATTAAAATACCAGACTTTGAGACTCTCCATATCCGAACATTACATTGCCCACTAAGAGACACAAAAGTGGAAAACCATGCTCTCTTCATGGTTAATGCATTCGGCACCTAGCCTGAGTTGTTTTTGTGTTGAATCTCCTTTTCAGATTACATGCGCGGGTCTGTGCACATGGAACATCCCTCATCCTATCTTTTTGAGCAGAATTGTTTATTGTGGTGATATTGGATCAATAAGCACGAGCAGAACCCTTGTTTCGGTGTTAACCAGTTGCTATAGACAGACAAGCGAAGCAGGAAGAGTGTACCCCTGACTCTGTTTGAACTGTTGGCCTGTGGGAAACCCTTCTCCTTAGACAGGACATCTGAGCAACAACCTCGGAGGAAAATTGTATGCTTGAGATGTTTTCTTGGCGCTGATTTATCAAAACTATGTAGGTTTCTTAGGGCAGCGATGTCTGTTTAACATGGAGCTTAGTGGGAAGTAATAGATTGTTTGCCTTTAAATGAAGTTAGCCTTCATAATAAACTCCTGTGCCCTGAGAGGAGGGCTATACACTCATTTGCATAACATTTTTATTTAGGAAAGGCAGTGTTTCTGTAATGAAAAAAATTATTGGCTTGAAAACATCTGTCTTTTGTTTATTTGTTTTAAAAGTGTCTAAGTGTTATATGACTTTTCTGAAAGATTTTTCCCACCAATCCCTCTTTCTTTTGTTAGTGATAGAAGGGATAGAGCCTTGCTCTGTGGGTGCTTTCAGGCATTGGGAGAATGGGGTATGTTGCTGCAGAGCTGTGGCTGCGGTTTGCAGTTCTGGTTTCTTTCATGCTGAACATGTCAAATTGCAGAGCTTGTGGGGTGGAAAAGTAAGATCTTCCAAACCATCCTCTGCCACTGAGACGTGTGTAACTTGAACCAGTTGGCTAGTTTCCTTGGCTCCCAGGTCCTCTTAATTTTGGGGGAATTACATAAATTATAGATTCTTAAAAAGTTTTACATTTTTATTTATTATTATTAGTGTGTGTGTGTGCAGGTGTATGCAGGTGTGTGTGTGTGTGTGTGTGTGTGTGTGTGTGTGTGTGTGCGTGCACACGCACGCACGCATGCACCAGTGCATGTGGAAGTAAGAAAATGATTCTCCAGAGTTGTTTCTTCCCTTCTACTGTAAGGCTGGGCACTCAAACGCAGGCCATCAGGTTTATGTGGTAAGTGATTATCCCTGAGCCATCTTGCTGGCCCGGGTTGTAGAATTCATGAGATAATTTGACAAGGATAAAAGGACCCCGTGGAGTGCCTGCCATATGGTGGTTCCTTTTTTACCCTCTGTTGTTCTTTTGTACCAGCAAGCCATCAGGCCAAACAAAGGAACAGACTTGAGGCACTAATATGGCACCCTGTCCCTGAGCATGTCTGTAAGGAGACATCCTCTACAGTTCCCATTGTCTGCACACAGGAGAGACAGAGCCAATGCTACTGACATAGGAAACCAAAGACTTAGAATAGAATAGAATAGAATAGAATAGAATAGAATAGAATAGAATAGAATAGAATAGAATAGATGGGTCTGCAGTAATGTTCTGAAAAGAAGCACCAAGGATCAGGATGGTTTACCTAAACATCAGTGTGCGAGTATTAGGTAAAATACTACACATGAGTATAGGTGTTTCCAGAGGATATTTGCACGTGTCTTGTTGGGAGTTGGACTAATAACTAAGCTAATCTGTGAACAGTAGTTCTGCATCTGTTCTTGTCACATAGAACATCTAAGAGTCATCAATAAGATGCCCTTTCCTTTTTCTTTCTAAGGCTCCACACTGTCCAGATGCGACAGGGTGTCCTCTCCACCAGGGATGGTGCCACCTTGGTACAGCACAGTGACTTGATTGTATGGTTTTAGATAGTGAACTTTTCCTTTCTCATTCCTCAGATTTTATAGAGGGTAAAAAGCATTTATCCATATCTTTGCCCTCTGCAAATGAATATCAGAGCCTGACTCTGAAATTATAGTGTTATGCATTAACCCTGTAAGGAGGCTTAAAAAAACATCAGTCTATTGTAGTATTTTAACTATCCTATTTTATACAGTGTAGGTTATATGGCAGTGATGGAAGCAATAGCTCATTTGAAAATGCAGGTCTGTGAATGGTATATGTTATCAGAGTTTTAGCATTACATTGGAACTACTGAACTAGTGATGTGCCAAAACCTGGTTCCCCTGCTGCCTTTCAGGTGTCTTTGTCAACTCTAATAATCATGCTTGGTGCTCTATGTGATGCTCCTTTTAAAGATAGATGCAAACTGGCAGTAGAAATTAATAATCAAGAGGTGGAATGAGCCCACATTAGGGCCCTATATATAGTTTGAAAGCATGATTAATTATCAACACATTTCTGATACTTTAGGGGGAGATACCTTTATCAGTTTATATAGCAGTAGAATGTGGCTATAGCTTGAAAGTGTCCTCCAATCATTATAGGTTGAAAATTTAAAATTATCAAATTCTTATCTTAGTGGAGAGGTATTTGGGAGGTAATGGGAATTTAAGATCATAGGGGTGGTGACTCCATGCTTGCAGCAGTGGCTTTTCAGAAAAGGTAGCAAGAACCCAGTTAACCCACAAACTTTGCTTTATTGCACAATAAAGCAGGGCACAGCTGTATCAGATGCTAAGCAAATGTGGGGTGCCATGCTCTGGGCTTCTCTGTCTCCAGGATCATGGGGTTAGGGAATCTCTATTCTTTGTAAATTTCCTAATCTGTGGCATTTGGTTACTACAATAACACTGTCTGAGAGCGGAGCTTCTTGTCAGGGTTCAGCACTAGGAAGGACGCTTTTGCTTTCTTCACTGGTTTCTTCCAAACTTCCTCTGCAGAGAGTGAGGCCAGGTCTTTACCCGTGTTCTAAAGTTTTTTCATAAGGGCCCTTTTAGCACAAGGCACAGTTAGTGTCCTGAGAGAGAATATAGGAATGGAATATTAGTGAGGGGAGGTTGAGGCAGTTAAGAGCAGTAAAGGCAATCAAAGG
Organism: Microtus pennsylvanicus; assembly: GCF_037038515.1. Taxonomy (NCBI): domain Eukaryota; kingdom Metazoa; phylum Chordata; class Mammalia; order Rodentia; family Cricetidae; genus Microtus; species Microtus pennsylvanicus. The sequence goes on along the minus strand of NC_134590.1, from coordinate 72,990,219 downwards.
CAAGGCCTGGCTATTATTACTAAGAAATGATGCCTCTGTGGAGCTAGGAGGGGTGTTAGAGCTTGTAAGGGTTTGAGCTGGAGCTCAAAAATCAGATAAAGTACAGCTAGAGGGATTGCAGAAGGGTTGTAACTGGCGTGAATAGCAGCCACAGGGCAGATGAAAGCCTGGGCTATAGTCACCACCATGAGTGCATAGGTCGGTAGTGTGCTGCAGATACCATGACTTGGATGTCTGCATCAGGAATGCATTGTGGGGGGTCAGCAGGTGGGCGATGCAGAGCGTGGCTTTATCTTGATGAGCTGGGAATCGGGCCAGCATTTTGAGTACAACAGGATAGTAATGGACAAAGGATGTTCTTAGAATATTTCATGATTCCAGAGAGAGAGTGGGGAGAATAAAGGTGGAGTTAGCTGAGTCGTGGTGACAATGGTTTGATCCTGTTGTCTCATTAATAATAGGGTTGGTATCCTGAAGTGGCCCTAGTCTGATGAGTCACTGGTGGTAGGGTGTTGCCCTGTTCCACAGCCATGGTGGAGGGAGTGTATGTATTTGGGAGGGTTAAAACCTTAACGGTGGTGGTGGTGGTGTCTTGGGAAGATCACATAATGGGAACTGGGCAGAAGCACAGGCTCTGAAAAGCTTCATTCATTCCACTATGGTGGGAATAAGTGTATTGTATTCTGACCACAGGATTAATATTCATCAGTTGTGACTATCAGCAGGTGCCTCTATTTCCTTGAGGATTGATAAACTTTATTATTGGCCATGGGGTCAGGGACAGCTGCTCCAGGGGATAGCATGGTGGGGGTATATGATATACAACGTCTTCGTATGTGTTCTCACCTTTACCCCTCACAAACGCCTTGTGGGGTTGGTTCTAATCCTATATTAAAATTGAGGACTGCAAAACACAGAGTTAACTCTCGTGACCAAGGATAGCTAACTTGATACGTTCGCCTATTAATTATGTTGATGTAATCTCTTGCCCTGCTCGGATGTTCATGGATAACGTGCTGCAGTCGGAGGGGAAAGCAGGAGATGAGGGAAGAGCAGTGGCAGCTCACTCAGGTCCTTGGAAGGCAGATGACCTGGGGGTAAGGCTGGGTCTGATTAGGCAATGCTTGGTCCTTGCATGGTTGTCTTGGAGTTTATTAGTTTATTCTTTCATTCCTCCGAGAAGGTATCTATCCCGTTTACCTCCTGTTACTGCAGCACACAGTAGCTGGTCTTTGAGGGGCTGTGTCATATAAGCTTGTGGCCTTAGGAAGGAGCAGAATAAGGCAACATGCTCTTCAGTGGTGTCTGCCTCTAGCTGTCTTTTCTTGGCCACACCCTTTGTACCATAAGGGACTCTATTCAGGTGGTTCTTCCCGACTACAGGAACTCTGACTGTGGTGGGAGAGTCTTGGATAGGGGTCTTTAGGGGTAAGTGTTGGATATTTAAAATGACAGAAATGAGTCATGTGGTGACAGGCTCAGGGACATAGACCAAGGAATGTGAGTGTGCACTGTTTATTCTAGTACACTGTGCAGCCTGCTCTCTGAGAAGCAGGGTGTCTGAAACTTAAAGCAAGCGTGAACACATGTGTAAATAAAGCCAGCATGAATGGAAGCTAGTGGGCTTCCAGGCAGAGATGTGGAGACACCCAGGCGCACCATAAGGTTAAGCTGCTTCCTTGAGAAGGATACATACATCTTTGGTCTTCTAGACCCGGAGCAGGCCACCTGAGTCATCGAGTGCTTTTCTTGGATTTTGTCCCTCATCCATCTCAGTAGATCTGAATGCAGGACCATTACCCTCCCCATTTTGGAGCTGAACATACCGACTCAGAGAGACTGAGCACTAGTTTGGGTAACATGGAAGCAGTCCCATGCTCCGTCCTTGGGCAGCATTTGTGTTGCTAATACTGTCTGTCCTCTGAAGGGGATCACCAACCTCCACTGACCCAGAGCCATAAGCCCCATCCTTATGTGCAGTGCTTGGGGAAGCCACAGGTTTGTACCCCTGAAACCAATGCTCGGGTGCCGGGATTCATTAGTGCTGCAGGGGTTTTAAGCTTATCACTTTGGGAAGAAATAGGAACAGACAGAAAACGATGAGTAAAATCTAGATTATTTGATCTTTGATGATTATTCTTTTTGGTTCCACAGCAAAGTCACAGCAAAATATCTTTTTTTGAAAAAAAAATCTTAGCTTTTAGAAGTGTTTTGTATTCAATACATTTTGATCACGTTTTCCTCATACCCAGACTTTGTGCCTACTTCCTCTTAGCCATGCTGGGATGTCATCTGGCTTGAACTCATACAGGTCTTATACATGCCATCACAGTCTCACTGAGGTCATATATGCATCAGCACTCTGGTATCTGGAAGATGCTGTGTCCTTGGAGAATGTAATGCTTTCTTACAGAAAACATTATACCGTTATACCTTCTAGGAAGCCAGGTAGTGAGGTCTGTTAGAAGTGTGCTGTGTGTGTGTGTGTGTGTGTGTGTGTGTGCAGACCTCTCACGGGACTCAGCATTCTTAAGATACTGAGAAATGCAGTAATGTAGCCGAGCTGTAGTTAAGGTTGTGTTGACTGGTCTTTGAGGGGCTGTGTGTCGATTGCCTTGGCGGGCCACTTAGTCTAGGGTTAGTAGCCCGCCTGGCAGGTCAGTTATTCCAGGGTCACGGAGAGGCACTACCTGGAAGATAATGGGCTAAGAAAGAGGAAGAAGGCTATGCAAAGTTTGTCAGAGCCTCCGTTTATTAGGGACGAGATACAACCTTTTATAGGGTAAGGAGTTGGGGGGATGGGCACAGGGTTCTGGGCTCTTGCCGCGTGGTTCACGTTGGTCACATGGTCCGAGTTGGTCACGTAGGCAGGAGGTTATCTTCGGTCAAGTCACAGTAGGCCTGGCTCACCTAGCTCCCTAGATAGTTTGGAATGTGGGGTGGGTTCCGCTAACAGATAGCTCTCATTAACAACCAATTTGGGTGTGGGGTAGGCTCTGTCAATAGAACCATTCTTAACACAATTAGGGGTGTGGGGTTCTCTGCAGACTCCCCAGGGTGATGGTTCCTGTAATGATTTTAGGAGGAAATTGGCTCCTGACAGCTGTGTTATATAAGCTTGAGGCCTTAGGCAGGAGCAGAATAAAACATGCTCTTCAGCAGTGCCTGCCTCTAGCTGTCTTGTCTTGGCCACACCCTTTGTTCCATAAGCGACTCTATTCAGGTGGTTCTTCCCGACTACAGGAACTCTGACTGTGGTGGGAGAGTCTTGGAGGGGGGTCTTTAGGGGTAAGTGTAGGAGATCTGAAATGACAGAAATGAGTCATTATACTGGGAAGAGTTGACTGGATTGGAGCACTAGAGTCTACCGGATTCTACACAACCAATCCAGGCCAAGCTTGCTTACAGGTGTGGATTGTCTGGGGTCTTGACTACTGTACAGGATGCTCTCTGACCTAGTGATTCGGGTTGTTACTATTACTACGGGGGTCTATTTAATGGTACTTGACACATTTCACTTGACTTTCATAAAGCTCATGACTCTTCAGAAAGGCATTTCATTCTCTACTTTCCAGATGGAGAATGGCCAATGTACTGACTAATGACAGCAAAGGAGGCCAGCTATTATGATTCACATCTGGTTTTTTATAGCACTGGGAAGGGCTGAGTTCAAGGCCAGATTGTCCTACACAGTGAGTTTCCAGGGCAGTCTGGATTACAGAGGAAGATCCCATCTCCAAACTAATAAACATCAGATGGATCAAGAGTGATGAAGTAATCACATTGCTGAGATATCTGCCTTTGTGCTGGGTTGTGGAGCACCTTGGAGCTGGCTCTAGGGAGGCAGCTTGTATGTGTAGATGGTTGCTGCTTGCTGTGATGAAATCATATCTGATCACAAAGGAAAGTGACTGCGTTTAAGACTACAGATAGTAGTGATCCATCATTTCGTGTCTGTGTCCTAGAGCTGTGCAGCTGGCACCAGGAACACTTTTCTAAATGTTATATAAGCTCCCACATTGTAGCAGCTACATGTAGTCATTCATATAAAACATCTAGGAGATGGCTCCATCTTTGCTAACTTTCAGTGGGATATCTGAGCTCTTTGCCATGTGGTCATCTTTCTCCATATGCTTCGATGTCCTCACACCTAGTACCTGACACCTGCAGATGAATAAATGACTTGGGGGAATGAAGGAGGAAGCTGTAAGGCCTTTTGTGACCTCGCCTCTGAAATTACACATGATAGCTCTGAATTCTATTGGTTACAAACAAATTACTAAGTTCAAACCAGGCCAGGGGGTGTTTTTTGGGGCAGTTACTATAGAACACCTGATTTGGAATTTCATGGGGCAATCAGCTGGATTGCCTTTCTCCAAAGCAACTCTGTCAAGACCCTATTGATAATCCATTAATAACTTCCATCAGGGGTCCAAAGAGGAGACTTTTATAACCAAATCCCACTTGTGATGGGACTGGCACAAGGCATTCTGATAGTTGTTTTCTCTGTGTACAGAGAACTGCATATGATAATATTCTTTACATGAATATATGTTGTTTTTAACATAAACGTTCTCAAAATGGTGAAAGCTTGCTACTGTTAATAACAAAGGACAACAGAACCCTCAGATATTGAAAAGTGACCACGTATATCAGTTTGGGACAGTCCGTTTATGCTTGTTACCCACATGTCGTTCCAAATAGTGTTCATTTTGCTGTAATTTTTAATGCATTTCACATGCTTCATTCCTGTTGCTTAGAGAAAAGGCAGTTGCCAAGCTTTTGATAGGGTCAACACTCTCTAGATAATCAGCAATATGAAAATAGGTATAAAATAGGTATAAAGCCTTTGCACCTCTGTTTTGTGTGGCCAGCATGAAACAAGAATTGTGTAAAAATACTTCCATGGCAATTAGGTAATTCTTTTCCTGTAGAATTGTTTGTCTGTAAACAAAGTTTTCCTAAGTCAAAAAAAGTCATGGGATAAGTAATTTGTATAAAATAATATTTCAGTTATAAAGCAAAACAAAATAGAATAAAATTCAGATAAATACAAACAAGAAAAAAGACAAAATAAGTAAAGACAATCTTTAAAAGCTTTGGGTCAGTAGTGTTGGGGATGGAGCCCAAAACCTCATATATGACAAGAGCCAATGCTCCTATGGAGCTACACCCCCATACTGCTTCATTTTTGGTCAGCTTGACACTAGCTAGAGATATCTTTGAAGAGGAAGCTTAGCTAAGAAAATGTTTCTATTAGATTGCCTGTAGGCGGTAGGACATTATCTTAATTGATGACTGACATGAGAGGGCCTTGCCTACTGTAAATGGTGCCATTCCTAGGCAGGTGGGAATGAACAAGCCAGAGAAATCAGTGAGCAGTGCTTCTCCACGGCTTTTGCATCGGTTCCTGTCTCAAGTTCCTACTGCTTACCTCTCCGGATAATGAAACACAAATTGATGAAATAAACTCTTTATACTTGAGTTGGTTTGGGTCATGGTGATTTATCACAGCAATAGAATCCCTAAATTTGTTTGGATTGCCATTATTTGATCAGTCATCTTACATCTTAAGATGAATTTTAAATTTCAGTCATGTCTGTTTGATTGTCTCTGTCTTAGTGGGTTTTGTTTTTGTTTGGTCAGGTTTCTTTGAATATTATAAAGGCTTAACAAAGAAATGATCCATTTTAACTAATGTTTATGATTTTAAAAACTACTTAGTAATTGGATCATGATTATTTGTAAAGCAATTGTTGCTTTGGATCTAAATGTTGCACTTTGGATGTTCTTATCCTGACTAAGCCGAAAATATAGAAGTGAGAGAGAATCTCCCAGTGCTGTTGAAGTATCCAATGTCCAGTCTTCCTTTACATCTTGTCTTAAGCAGAAAGTCGAACTGCTCCCTCACTCACAAAGATACGCATAAATCCAAAGAAAAAGGGCACTGAGGTGTATGCATGGCTGTTAAGACCAGGACTGCGAGTTGGGGGAGTGCAAAGGGCTTCAAGACTACTCATGGTTAGAGGACCAGTTCTGCTGGAAGTGTAGGACCCAGATACATCCAGTTTAGGTTTGTGAAAGGCCATCTTAGGAAATTTGATGTGTGTTTCATCTCATGGTCACCGTGTAGAGTGTTTCATCTTGCAGCCAGAAATTCAGGTATGCACCTCTGCTCTCCCTCCTCCCCCGTTCCTCTGTCCAGTGCTCCTGCCAATTTATATGTGGGTGTGTGTATGTAGCATTTTGTGTAACAGGACTCTGTTTTTGTTATGCCCTTTTACTGAACACAATGGTTTTGCTGTGCACTCTCATGTGGTACTTCTTGGCTTCACACTCTTTATTGACAGGCACTCATCCATGCGCGAACTTGTCGAAGTTTGTCCAACCATTCTCCAGTTGACAGACGTTTGGATGATTTCCAGATTTCATATTATAGGTGCGACTACTGTGACCATTCACATACAGGCTTCATTTGACACATATTCCCTCCTTTTGGGTGAATACTTGGGAGAGCAAGGGCTGGGGCACATGGTCGATGTGCCTTGAATGTTTTAAAAAACATTTTAAAAAAGCTTCTAGGCTATTATACAGTCCACAACTATACACAGGAATGATATTTGCTGAGCAGTTTCTCCCCTATTTGAATGTATATGAAACCTATTGCATTTTACATGTGTTTTGATTTGAGATGTGATGTATGTTTGGTAGCTTTCTTTGGAAAGACGGTAGTCTTGCTTAGAAGGGCACCTCATTCCCAAGCATGGGCTGTGTGACAAAAGTGTGTGAGACTTAGCCCTCTCCTCCCACATATAGAGTCAAGTATCAGTCTTACTTTGTGGCTCTAATTCTCAAGTGGCTTGATTCCTTGAGTCAAGGTTTCTTCTTCCCAGTTTCTAGTATTCCTTGTGCTGGTCATCTAGCTGATGATTCACACACACTGGACATTATCCTAGCCTCTGCTCTGCCTGGATTCAGTATTAGATGTTGGTGCCTTGGCTCTTTAGAAGAAAGACATGGTTGTAGTCATGCAGGTTCTGTGCTGTTGACGCTGGTGAGATGTGTCCAGAGGGACAGGTAGTCAAACCTCAGGGAAGGCCTCTGCTAGGGGAAGTGTCCCAGGGCTTCCTCAGAAGGTTAGTGTACACTTGCGGAGTTGGGAATAGGGGAGTGGTATGTGCCTGTCAGCAGACAGTCAGGGCAGTAGCTATAGGAAAGTGCCATTCACATATTAATGGTTAGTGTTATTATTTTGGTAATTCTGTCCTCCTGAAATGTAAAAAGAGAAGAAAAGGCTGATTGTGAGGAGTGTTACTGGGGAGTAGTCTAGGATGGTAGGGGAGCCCCCAGAGGATCCGGCTGGCTGAGGACGAGCTTTAGTTTAGCTTCAGGAAGACAGCCGGCATGCACACTCCTCAGTGCCCTTTCTCTTTGGATTTATCCTTATCTGTATGGGTGAAGGAACAGTTCAGCTTTTTGCTTAAGACAGGATTTCAAGCAAGACTGAACACAAATCTTTCAATTATGTTGACAGGTTTTTATTTTATTTTATTCTAAAACAGGCTCCTTGAACTGTGACATTTTGTAATTCACATGATCTCTGCTGGGAAGATCCTAGTGATGGGGGTTGGGGTGGGTGTGTTCTAGTCTGCTTAGTCCCTTGGAACCAATGTGTCCCAGAGATCAATAACCAGATTTCCAAGGACAAGAAATGTTCCTTTGTCTCCTGGTAGTCAACAGCCCATGACATATATAACGACATTGTGACTTGGCCTTCTTTCGTGTTGCTGTTTGTGTTTGACTGTGTTTTTTCAGTGTAAGGGTGTGCTTTGAGCAAACATTGCTTCTCCACTTGAGACGGATCTCCAGCCACTCTGAGGTGAGGCCGATGCTGCTCATTCCCAGCCCCTTCTGAATGGGTGCCTCCCAAGACCATGCTCTTTGTTCTGTGCTGCTATTTTCTTCTATACGCCATCTGTTTCCCCAAGGCTTGAATAGGGTCCATATGCAAGGACGGTAATAAAAATAGCAGATCAAGTCAAACAAACAAACAGTGAAGAGAGCCTTCAACTCTGAACACAAAGCAGTGTGCCCTGACTGAGCATCAGTTTTGTCTTGGTATTTCTGACAGGCTGAGCATAAGAGAAACAATAATTGTCATTATTCCAATTATTGAAAGTAGGACATAACTTTTCCTGGCACTAAAAGCCAATTATTTGCAGTTGTTTGTTTAGGTCACTGTGCTCCCATCCATTCTGTGGCTTGATGGAAAGGTTTACTCAGAATTTCCAGATTCTCTAAGTACACCTACTGCGTGTGGAGTGCAATAAGTGATTGATGGTGCAGGGTAAGTGTTTGTGGAACAAACTGCTATGGGCACAGGGCTCCATTGAGTATCAGAGTCGGGAGCGTGAGACTGCCTGTGTTGAGCTCAGTGCCTGTCATGGTGAAACTTCCAATAGAAAAGGCAGAGTAACGTAACTGAAGCAAGGGACAGAGGCATCTGATGAGATTGGCAAGAAAGTTGGCATTGCATGAAGGGAGGCCAGCAGAAAGAATATTTGGGCAGAATCCCTCATTGAGGCCACACAGCTCTATAGCCCATCAACAGCCTTGGCCAGAGGCATTGGAAGAACTTGAGGGATCATTGGATTCCATCTTAGAAAACTAGCTCTGGTAGCAGTCAGGGATGCTGGGAGACAAGGACTTGGGCTATGGCAGTGGTGGCATAGAGGGAGGATACAGAGGTTCTGAGCTGCCCCAGGAAGGAGGTTGTGAATTGTGAGGGGATTCAGGATGCCTGTCATTGATGGAGCAAGACCCACTGCAGGTGCAAATTAGGGAAGGAAAAGGACTTTTGAGTTCTGCATGTTATGACTTGGTTGGTCATGAGCCCATGAGAATAATTTTAAGACCTCTTTGTAAATGCCTTTGCAAGCGTGATAGTATCACCATATATGATCTTCTTCAGAGGATAGGGCAGGTCCAGTTCAACCTCACTTCCTCGAGACTCATGCTGAGTCACAATGCCATAGTGGTGGAGGCCAGCCTAGAGCAGGAGCTGCCAACATCCTGGGCCATAGTGGTTGTCAAAGCAGGTTTGTAATTTCAGCCATCAGTTTGGGGTAAGGATCAAAGTACCAGCTTTCATGTGGACTGAGAATGCAATGGATTTCTGGGGAGCAAGGCCTGTCTGGAGTGCTCAGTAGTGCCTGGGTGCCTACAGGGTGTCCATGCTCCTGAAGGACCTTGGAGATCGCCCAGTGGGCCAGAGACTAACTCTGATTAAAGGTTGCTAAAGCCACAGTGGAAACTGACACTGTCTGTCTCGTTTTTATCGCCTGTCTATCTGGTAGGTCTCACCTTCCTCTTCCCTAAGGATACTGTGACATGGAGGATTAAGAATTTTCCCAGGGCCTGGAAGCTAAGGCAATCTCTCAGTAGGTAAAGGGCTGCTGCACAAATGTGAAAACTTGAGGTTGGATCTCTAGAACCCACATAGTAAACTGGTCATAGGTGTGTGACCCATTTACTGAAAGGGAAGGCAGAATATAAAGAGGAGAACCTCAGGAGCTAGCTGCTTAGCCAGTTAAGCATCATCAGTGAGTTTCATGTTCAGTGAGAGATCCTGTGTGAAAAAAGAAAGGGGAGAGGGATAGAGAGAGATACCTGATATCAAGTTCTGACCGCCACACACATCACATACACCTACATTTGCAGCCCACACAAGTTACACACACACACACACACACACCCCACATCCATATCCTGGGCTTCTCAACTTTCAGGAAGCCCAGGTAACTAAGAATTAAAAACATATCCTAACTCTTCATTGTTTATCTGAAGTCCACATTGAATGAGGCATCTTAAGTTTTTGCTTTATGTCCTATCATGTATTTGACTCAGTTTTCTGCCACTATAAGCTAAAAATATCATAGACGAAACAATTTAAACACCAAACATTTATTCTCACAATTTCTGGATACCATGAAACCCCGGATCACAGTGCCTACATGGTTGGCTCTGATTCCTGGTGAGAGCTTTCTTCCTGTCTCAGTTAGGGCTTTGTTGCTGTGAAGAGACACCATGATCATGGTGACTCATATGAAGGAAAACATTTAATTTGGGCTGGCTTACAGTTCAGAGGCTTAGTGGATTATTGTCACGGTGGGAAGCATGGCAGGGTGCAGGCAGACAGAGTGCTGGAGAGGTACCTGGGAATTCTCCGTCTGGATCCACAGGCAGCAGGAAGATACAATGAGCCACTAGGCCTGGCTTGAGCTTCTGAAACCTCAAAGCAACCCCCAGTGGCATACTTCTTCCAAAAAGGCCATATCTACTCCAACAAGACCACACCCTCTAAAAGTGCCACTCCTTGTGAGCTTATGGGGGCCTTTTTCATTCAAATCACCTCAATAATGCTTACAGATGGCATCCTTCTTAATGTCCTGAAGTGAGAGAGAGGGAAACACCGGCAAAGGGAGACAGAGACAAAAAGCCAGAGAAAGAACCACCCCTCTGGTGTCTGTTCTTACAGTGTACTGATCACACTTTTTAGACTCTCCACTCATGGCCTATGATCCTACTTAGGCTCTACCTTCAAACATCTTCATCTTGGGCATTAGGTTTCAATAGAGGACTTTGAGGGGAACATAAACATTGACTTTTCATAGTTCAGGTTACAGTGCTGTTACTGCAGTCTGTGAAATCTGCCGTTCTCTTCTGAGATGGAACGTGGTGTTCTCCAACTGTAAGTCTCTGAGGAAACATGTGTGAAGTGAGGACAGAGGAGAAACAGGTGTAGTCTTAAAAGCACTGTTCCCACATGGATGGCCCCAAATTCTAGACAGCTAAAAGAAAAAGCACCGTCGTGGTGTCTGTTCATGGTTCATCCAGTTCTGAACCACAGATGCAGTTGGCAAACTTGGAAGAGATGCAGTGACTGTTATGTGCCCTTTTCTATCAAACGTGCCTATGATGCATGCACAGTCCCTACCTCCATTTCCTTCCAGGTTTACCTCTGCCCCTAAGTCCCCTTACAATTTCATGCCTCTCCCACAGTTTTAAAAATTACCACCACTGAGTTCAGTTTGTGATATCAGTATACTCCATTGGGCCATCCATTGGAGAATGGTAGACTTACTAGGGGCCATATTCTTAAAGAAAGCTAGCTCTTCATGGGCGGTCATCAGTTGTCAGTAGCACTGACAGGTTTAAGGGGATCCTGTGCCCTTCCTTCTCCATGCAGCCATGTTCACTGCTAATTAAGAATTGAGAAAATTGGCTGTAAGCAAGTCTACAGCCTGCAGCCAGTTTTCTCATTTGAGGCTCCCTCCTCTCAGATGACTCTAGCTTGTTTCTAGTTGATAGAAAGCTAGGCAACATGGTGTATTCCTTTGAGCCTTCCCTTACCATTTGTGATTGTGTGTGTCAGTTTTTTTCTTCTCTGTCGCTCAGCACTCGTCTGTCATGTGTGTGGGTCCACTAATCTGTTCACCCATCCCTCATTGGTCCAGTGTTGTGCCTGTGCTGTAGAGCCATTGTCAGCATTCTCGCAGGTATGTGTTTGTGTGCACTGTCCGGTGTTGTGTTGCTAGGGTGAATGTGTTTACTCTTGCATTTACCTGATGACTCATAGCTTCATTTCTTTGCCATCCATGCATCTACTTAGTAAAAGAATGTCTAAGTCTTTTGCCTGTTTTTTTTTAAAGTATGGCTTTTGAGGTTTCTTTATTTAATGTGAGTCATTTCTAGGCCCTGTATGTGATTTGTTTTCCCAGTCTATAGCTTGTATTTTCATTTTTTAAATCATTGTTTTCTGAAGAATAGAAGTTTTAACTGAAGACATTTCTTTCCTTTGAACTTTATATCTTCGCCATATGTAGGCACCATGCCTATGAACTCTTGCCTACTCCTAAACCAGAAGATTTTGTTTTATGCTTCCTTACATGCATCTCATTTTGTGATCTTTTTAAAAAAATAAGATGTGGGATTTGGGTCAAAGTTCTGTTTTTTTCTCCACTTTCTCCTTTTAACACAGGGTTCAGCCATTCTATCACCACCGATTGAAAAAACCATTTTTGTTTGATTGATTGATTTTACATAATTACTTCATACTTTTGTCAAAAAATCACCTGGCCATATTTGTGTGGATCTATTTCTTGATTAATTGGTTTAATGACTCATAGCTGCTCCTCACAAGTGCTATACTGCTTGACTGTTACAACTTCATAGTAGTGATTAAAATGGTGTAGTTTAATACAAAATGGTTTTTCAAAACCATTTTGACTGGTTTTCCTTTGCTTCTCCATACAAATTATTAAATAAGTTTATCCATAGCTACAAAATCATCAAATTGACAATGTCTGCAATTATGCAAACTCTGTAAAGCAATTTCAGTCTCCCAATACATGAATATCTGCCACAATTTTTCTAAGTCCCCTCCATTTCTCCCACCGGCATGGTCTGTCAATTTTATCAGTGCTCAGGAGGATTATACCTAAACATTTTTTTTCTTTAGGAATCAAAAGTATCAGTGATATTTTAAAATTTGAGTTTGAAATTGTTGATTGACAGTCTAGGAATTCAATTGATTTTGCATGTGAACCTTGTTCTGTTCCTTTGCTAAATTTATTAATTCTGTGGGCTTATATTATTTGAAGGTTCTTTGGAATTTATATGACTAGCTAGAAAACAGGCATGGATTCACGCCCCTGGTCTAAGCTTTATTGCTTTTAATCCTTTCTGCTTCCTATTGCCCAGTGTTTAGGTTGAGTAAGAGTACTGACAGAGTCATCTTTATCTTGTTCCTAATCTCAGTGGGAAAACATTCAGTCTTTTAACAACAACAAAAGAAAAACAGCTGTAGATGCTTTATAGATGTCTTTTTAAAATTTTTTAATTTATTTTTATTTTATGTGTATTGGTGTTTTGCCATTGGTATATTGGGGTTCCCTGGAACTGATGTTACAGACAGCTGTGACCTGCCATGTGGGTGATGGGAACTGAACCCTGGGTCCTCTGGAAGAGCAGTCTTTCTGCCAGGTCTGGGGGAGGGCAGGTGGTGGCTGTGTGGTACTTCTCCAGATGTCCTTGTTCCAGCCTTGCCTGCCCCAGGTTTCATGGTGTGCTGAGTCCAGGACTGGGAAAAGAAGTGGCAAACTCAGCTGGTGGTACTTTGAATTCTGGATTTTGTTCTCAGATCATCTACCATTGTTCATTTTCCACAGCTCATGTAGTGGCTCTGTACCCTGAGCGGCTTCTATAGCTGCACTGAACAAGTAGTACATTCCTTGTATTTGAGCCACTCACTCTTCTTTTTCTTTGAAAATTCATGTGCCCTTCATTTCCAGACAATAAAACTTTATTCATCACTAAGAAGAAATAATGAGTCAAGCTAGGACAGAACTTTTGAGGGACTGTTAACTGTGGGTATTCCTGAACTAAAGACATCAGTCTCAAAAAGCTACAGACTGTATCCTTCCAACTACTTCTGGAAAGAAGAAGATAATGGAGAAGGAAAAAAGATTGGGGGGGGGGTCCCAGGATTAAGGAGATGGAAAGTGGACAAACTTGCACCTTATAAGGGATTTGTAGGACAGTAAAATCACTCGTAGGACACTAGTGGTGACTTACGCTGTTGCCTCTTTGTTTGCTGTACAGCCTACTGAACGTCCAGCACTGAGAGTGAAATGTAGTGGTCCCATAGTTGTTGGTAATAGTGATGTCTGTTACAGTCTGCAGTTTTAACAATGCAGGACTATAAAGGAGAGTGTCAATGGTGGGAACGGCTGTGCGTGTGCGAGGGAAGCGAGCATATGTGACCTCTGCACCTCCTTTCCAAACTCATTGCAAACCTAAAACTCCTAAACCATTTATGTTTTTTTTTTAAAATTAATACGTACATCAAAGATTGCATAGTAAAATATTGGAATGCCTAGGAATTGTAGTTGAAATCTTCAGTTCATTCGCTTTAAAGCACATTAAATTTATCAACAAAAAAAAAGAAGTATGTGTTTTTTGGAAGCATAATGTAGCCTGTCCCCTTTCCTCTTCAGGTGCCGTGATATGACTGTGGGCTGCTTTTATGTGTCTTATTGGAATTTCCAGAATCTAAGAGATAATTTTGAACATGCTAGATCTTCACTTTGCCAAATGCTGCCCTGGTGAATCACTGGGTTTTAAGAGCTAAGACAGTTTATTCATCTCTCACTGCTGGGCTGGCACACAGGGTGGGGCTTGGTAGTAATTTGAGAATGATAACAGCTGTACCGTTCCTTATAGGACACAAGTGTCTCTGAGGAGAGCATTTCCCTGTCGCCTGCCCTGAGGCTGCGTGGGCGCTGCAATTAGTCATCACACACAGCCCTGGGACAGTCACAGGCAGGGCGTGCAGTAGCCGTGTAGAGCCTGTAATGACCACTTCTTTCCAAATTGAAATCTCAAAAAAAAAAAACCAAACAAAACCAAAACAAAAAACCAAACAGAAAAACTAAACAAAACCAAACAGTGCACATTAAGAGACAGGCTCACCATTCCCATCCCTGTTCTCTATTGTCATTTTCACATTGTTATTATAGTTTTGTTGTTGGTTTGTGGGCTGGGTTTTTTTTCTGGTTTTTTTTTTTTTTTTTTTTTTTTGCTTTTGGAAAAGATGAATCATGAAGAGGCTGTAACCCACTGACTTGGAAGGTGAGAGTCAGGGACTTGTCTAAATATAACCCTGCTGTCTCTAGTGCCAGAGAAGGGGCCATGGAGTGACTGTCCACTGGGTGCTCTGTCCCCTGGCCTGGGAGGAGGCCCACCCTCCCTCCCTCCCTTGCCTGGCCTGTTTCTTGGTTCTACTCACCTGATCAGATATGGCCCTTTTGGTGGGCGTGTATGAGTCTGTACCTGGGGAATTACTACATGTCCTTGTCATTCGATAAGAAATTTATGTTCTTGTATTTGAATACTGTAGGCTGCTGCTGTTTTAGTACAATTAGGATTATCAGACATGTTTTTCTTCTGGTGCAGTTCAGAGATGTGTGCCGGACTGAACTACCTACATCACAGACACAGCTCCTTCATACATGTCAGACTGAACTAACTACATCATAGACACAGCTCCTTCATACATGTCAGACTGAACTAACTACATCATAGACACAGCTCCTTCATACATGTCAGACTGAACTAACTACATCACAGACACAGCTGCTCCTTCATACATGTCAGACTGAACTAACTACATCATAGACACAGCTCCTTCATACATGTCAGACTGAACTAACTACATCACAGACACAGCTCCTTCATAAATGTCAGACTGAGCTGCCTGCATCACAGACACAGCTCCTTCATACATGTCAGACTGAGCTGCCTACATCACAGACACAGCTCCTTCATAAATGTCAGACTGAACTAACTACATCACAGACACAGCTCCTTCATACATGTCAGACTGAACTAACTACATCACAGACACAGCTCCTTCATAAATGTCAGACTGAACTAACTACATCACAGACACAGCTCCTTCATACATGTCAGACTGAACTAACTACATCATAGACACAGCTCCTTCATAAATGTCAGACTGAGCTGCCTGCATCAGAGACACAGCTCCTTCATACATGTCAGACTGAACTAACTACATCACAGACACAGCTCCTTCATAAATGTCAGACTGAGCTGCCTGCATCAGAGACACAGCTCCTTCATAAATGTCAGACTGAGCTGCCTGCATCAGAGACACAGCTCCTTCATAAATGTCAGACTGAGCTGCCTGCATCAGAGACACAGCTCCTTCATAAATGTCAGACTGAGCTGCCTGCATCACAGACAGCTCCTTCACTTCCTGCATGCTAAGAAGGGACCCTAGAATATTGTTGAGACTTCAGGATGCATTTGAGAGCCCATGCTGGGCTGGATTCCCTGTCTCCCCATCTGAAGTTAGTATTGATCATTCTCTGCATGCTGCCTCCTTGGTGACTGCAGTGCAATTTTCTGCAACAGCCTCCCCTCTTTGTTGAAAAAAAAAATTTCATACAATGTATTCAGATCATGCTTTCTTCCTCTCTCAGCTTCTCCCAGATTCTCCCTGCATCCCTATCTGCCCAGTTCTACTCACTTTCTCTCTCTCTTTAAAGAACAAACAGCATACACACATACACAATCATAACCAGAATATACAAACAGTAAACCAATAAGACAAAAATAAGCCCTAACAAAGCTATATGAGATAGAGTGTTGTGGTTTGAAAAACATGACCCCCCCAAAAGAAGTTGCACTAATAGGAGGTATGGCTTTGTTGGAGTAGGTGTGTGTGTGGTCTTGTTGGAGGAAGTGTGTCACTGTGGGGTAGGCTTTGAGGTCTCCTATGCTCAAGATATGCCCAATGACTCAGTTTACTTCCTTTGGCCTATGGATCAAGACATAGAACTCTTCAGCTCCTTCTCCAGCACCAAGTCTGCCACCATGTCCCACATGATGATAATGGACTAAACCTTGAAACCGTAAGTCACTCAAATGTTTTACTTTATAAGAGTTGCCATGGTCATGGTGTCTCTTCACAGCAATGAAAACTCTAAATAAAACAATCTACTTTGTGTGGGCCATATACTGCTGGGCATGAGCCTTTCCATGAAGTGTTGTGAATATATTCACTGAGACTCTATTGGATAAGACTAATTTTTCCTTTGCAGATAGCTTCTTGGTTAGTGGTGCAAGCCTGTGTACACTTAGGTTATGATCTTTCCACCTGCATTTGGCCTTCAGAACTTTGCAGGAGATAGGATGTTCTGTTCCATTAGCCTTGTTTCCCCTCTACTGTGTTGATTATCAATGGTTAGATACAGTAGGCATCTGAGAAATATTAGCCATGATTACATAATCTTATTGTAATTAAGGAGGACCAACTCATGAGAATAAAACACATGCACACACACACACACACACACGCACACACACACGCACATGCACGCACACATACATATATATCAGCAATCATTATTTTACCCAGAGAAAAAAATGAAAAAAACAACAACAACATACTCACCACACAGTTAAAATTTTAAAATATGACTAAAACTTCTTCTATGGAAGATAATTAAATTGCTTCAAATCAAGCATAATTAAGACAGATGGCAGAGAGGATTGAGGCCAAAGCTGGTATGGAGCGCTAATGAGAGTGCGAAAAAGTGGTCTGAAGGGAGAGGTTAGCAAGGTTCATGTGCACATGTGTATGTTGATAAACAGAAATTATATTTGTGGATCAACAATCTAATTTCCCTTTTCTTGCTTTATATTTTTAGAATAATATCAAATTTGTCGGAAGTTGTGTGATTCAAGAATCTTAAACAGAGCCAGGCAGTGGTGGCACATACCTTTAATCTCAGCACTCAGGAGGCAGAGACAGATTTCTGAGTTCAAGGAAAGCCTGGTCTATAGAATGAGTTCTAGGATAGCCAGGGCTACACAGAGAAATCCTGTCTCAAAAAAACAAAAGAGAGAGACAGAGAGACAGAGAGAATCTTGATGCACTCTCCCTACATATATTCCTGATGTTCACGTGGATATAATGTTCTCTGTTCCTCTCTCTTCTGCTCCTCATTGCACATGAATTGGTTCACGTGTGTAACACATGCACACATACTCACTTTTATCTCGGAGCGTGATATACTAATTCAAGCGCTGACCCTTATGTCTCAGTCTAACACTGTCCCTCCCAGCCTTCCCACACTCCATATTTATAACTCATTCCCTGGCACTGAGAGGACGGCTCCTAGTCCTTTCCATAGAATTGCATAGTTTTCTCAGTCCCCTGTACGTGTTTAGCCCTTTTGCAGACCTACCTTCCCTTTAACCTCTAAACCAGTGCTCCTCAAAGAAGGGAGAACAGAGGTATGAATGGAGGAGATTCCTCTAGGAGAAGGATGCTTTCTTCCCCCAAACAGTGATTGTACTGATATGTGAAAGTTCTACAGAGTTTTGAAAATGTGCTTTGGAACATTGGACTTTTAATGGTTAGAAATCTTATATTCTGGTTTTAATAATTAAAACATTGATGATGTTGTTGATCTCTGTACCTTACATTGCCATGCAACCCATACATATATTCCCAATATTTTAGACATAAAAATATCGGGATAAATAGAGGCCAGAGACACATCATTATCAATTACTCACCCCCTCTCATCACCAGCTTCCCTAGGGCAGCAAAACTCTTACAGAATTCTTGCTCTTGATGTTATCTGTAGAAAATGTAGAGAAGGCAGATCCTTGTGCCCTCATACAGCTGCCCGATGGGGAGTGACTGTGTGCAGGTATCTGCTGGCTTACCCACAGATAGACAAATCTGGGCTCACAATTAAGACCCGGTGCTGCCAAATTAAATATCATTGCATCATTCAAACAGTGGGAAAGTGCAGGGGTAGGATCTGTTCTTGGCTGACTGACCCCAGCTTTTTAAGAGCACAACTGGCACTTTTGTATTCAGCATGACATGGACTTGGACTCCAGAGCATCTGCGGCCTTGGTAGAAGCCGTAGGCTTGCATTCCTGGGCCTTGACAATAGTATCTCACCCTGCATTGAAGTGAGATACTATTTCATAGTGGGGGTCCTGTTGCCTGGCTGCTGCCTTTGTACAGGCTGGTGACAGGCCAGAACCAGGAGGGCATGAACAATATCTACCTCAGGGTCTCCATGTGTGCTCATTGGAGGTTCAGGGCATTCCTTACCTTTGGTTTCCTGTGCTGTATCTCATAACTCTCACTGGTCAATTCCTATTGGCTTATGTATAAGCAGTGGCTTCAGATGACTCCTCTCCCTGCTATGGTAAAATCCAAGTTCTTTCTTGGGTATTGGGCCCAGGTGCACTTAGGCTTGGCTGACATGTGTCCAGCCTTCCCCTCCTGTTTGCCAACAGTGACCTGAAGTTTTCCCTCCCTGCTCTGGAGGCATCTTCCTTCCCAACTGCCTACGCCCTTGCTCAGCCCACTTGACCCCTAGCCTCTATGCTCATTCTCAGGCTCCACCACAGCCTTTAGGACAGTATGTACTCCTGGGGCCTCCTTGCCCTGTGTGGTCTCTGGCTTTCTGCTGGTGTTCTTTGAAGTCTTCTGACAAAACAAGAAGAGCCGCTGCTGGCAAGGTTGCTGAGAAAGTCCAGCATGGACTATCCCTGAAGTCAAGCCAGACTATCTGTGGCTGAGTGTATGACATCACCAAGCAGGGGCCACCCTGACCCAGCCGCTACTATGGGTAGTGTCTCCTTTCCCAGAAGTTTGCGTCATCCTCACCATTCCCATAGGCTTCAGAGCCCAGAGTTGTCTAGAAGTTGTAGCTAGTCAAGGAGTCCCATGCCTCATGTTCTACAAAACAAAGACTTGATGGGGTCCGAGACCTTCTTGCATAGGCTCAGAGGATGTGCAGGGGCTGAGCACCAATGGAAAGAGATTCCTTATACTTCCTCTCTTACCCTAACAAAAAGGTACTGAGTGGCCTTGAAGCCTGTCTTTATAGTAGATTCTCCAAAGTATAAAGTATACTTTTTATTTGGAGAAAGCAAAGATTAATTTGTAGAGAAAAGAATGGGGGCTGATTGTTACTCAAGAGGGAGTAAAAAGGACAATTTCTTCTATATTAAAGTAGACACTTCCGATCTCAACTGGAAGGTTAAAGGAAGAGGGAAAGATGTGAAGAACAGGGCTGCAGTGTTTGTCAAGCTTTGAGAACAGGTTTGGGTTCCCACTGAGAGGCGGAAGCTGCGGTTGTTAGCGTTCTCAGGAGCGATGTGTAATTGCATTTGTGCCCTTGCACAGCCAAGTGGGATGGTACAGTTTCTTCTGAGCACTAGCCACTGACCATGGGGTCCGTGTCTGTGGTTGCCTGGTGCCCTGGGCATCTGTAGCTTCGGAAAGTTTCTTGGTGACTAATAGATGCCGAGGCTGAGGACACTTGTGGCTCTCGATCCAGTCTGCATTGTGTGGCAGGCGTGCTTGGATATCTTTTTCTTTGTGTGTTTCCTCCATAAAGTCTTTTCTCCATTCTTGAAGGTACCTCTTGCCGTGGTGGGGTCTCATCCTCAGCCTCTCTTTCCTGGCCAATGTGCTCTATAAAGGATTCTGGCCTCTTGAACTGCAGAGGCCAGAATCCTTGAACAGTACATGATCTCTCTAGTTGGAGAACAGGGCCAGAACCCTCCATATGATGTCTCTGTGTGGGCGGCCCTGCCACATCTGGAAGCAGGAGTGTGCTGAATGTGAAAAAGAAAGAAAAAGAAAAAAACCTAGAGGGTGAAATGTTTGTTGCTTCATTTATATATACATAATGTCCCAAGGAGTCTACCTTTCAGGCAAGGCCCTTCCTGAAGCAACCCTCGTGCCCCCTCTCTTTGTGAGCTGCCTCTGCTGTTGCTCTCAAGTGTCTGGCGGGGTGTAGTCATCTCTGTAACTATTCCAGCTGTTTACCAGTCCTGTCAACCCTGTCTCTGCCATTCTCTCTCTTCAGCCCTGTGCACATTTCTTCTCATGGTTCAGTCCCTGATGAGATGGACTCTCAGGCAGCCAAGAGCTCAGGCCAGATTGTTTATATTTTTAAGTTGTTGTCACCATGGGTGTTTCTCCTTTCAGAGTCTCATAAGGAGCATGCAGATCTTCAAATCAAATCAAATTATTGGTGTCAGAGAAGAATTCTTTTTATTAACAACGTGTCAAAACACTGCCTTGCATTTCAACATATGACTAAATAACAGAGATTTAAACTAGTGTTTTCTAAAATGACTCTGATGTTGGAGGCAGGAGTCCCTGACCTTGGAATTCTTACAGGAACGTTATTTACTTTTACCGGTCCTCCTCTGCTGTGCAAGACAGAGATTGTGTTGAGCCTGTGCAGAGAAGCCTGCCAAGGGACAGATTTCAGTGGGGCTTTGTAGGTTGAGCTTTCCAGAGTAAGTCACCATGCAGATGTAAGAGTCTTCTTTGTGGCTTATTTCTGTTCTTCTTTCCCAGATAATTAATGCTCTCAACTTGGTTCCTTTGTTTGAAAGCAAGGAAGTAAGAAGTGGAAGGCAGTTTGGAGCCCACTATTACAGTAAAGCAAGCAGATAAAAAGGGCATGGAATTTGAGGGCGTGGAAGCTATTGCATGGGCCGAAAAGCACGTGTTAATAGGTCTTGCAGTCAATGCCGTCCTCAGGCCTGGGGGACTTAGATATGAGGGTGAGCCAGGGTAATTGCTCAAGGGTGTCCCTTATCTGAGGCACAGTGATGGAGTTGAGGATTGTATTTATTTGCTAGGGAAGGCATTAAAATAACATTTGGTAAGAATTAGAAGTCTGTTTATATTGGAGGGGCAGTTGAGTGCAAGGCACAACATGACAGTGCATTTCCGGCAAAATGAAGGCCTTCCTGGAGAAGAGAGGAAGGCCATCTCACAGTGTAGTAAAGATGCCACTGTGAAGGAGGCCACTGTGTCCTTGACACAAGGAAAAGGACGAGAACTGTGAACAAGTGGCCGAGGACGACTGCATTTTCACAAGGAACACAGGCCTGTCCTAGCTTTTGCTTGCTTTCCTGCTCCTCTGATAAACACCATGACCAAGAAAAACACTGGGGAGTAAAGGGTTTTAGTTTGCAGGTTCATCGTTGAGGGAGAGGAAAGCATGAATGTGGGGGCAGGAACCGAAAGAGGCCATGGAGGACCACAGGTCCAGGGGTGTCACCACCGACAGTGGTCTGGGTTCTCCAACATTGACTATTAACCAAGAAAATGCTCCACAGACTGGCCTATAGGCCAGTCTGATGTAGGCAATTCTTTAACTGGTGTTTTTGCTTTTTTTTTGGTTTTGTTTTTCTTGCCAGATGACTGTAACTTGTGTCATGTACACCAGAAACAAAGAATAAAAAATAAAATGAGAAAAAACAGCTGACTGGCACAAATCCCAATCACAAATAGGTGGAGCTGGTGTCACCAGAGAAAGTACTGCTGGATGCTGGAGCTGGGATGGGTTCGGTGACACTTCAAAATAAACATCTAAAATAGGTTTTATGAGATGTTGGGATTCCAAGGCCACTGAAGTGATCAAGTATTTTAGGAATTGGTTTTGATTATCAAACAATTTAGGCAAGTTAACTATTTTCAAAGCGGTAAAATTAGTTTGTCTCTTCTGGCGAAGCCTGACATTCTGATTTAGAATCTTGACTGTTAAAAGCCAGCTCGACCAGGCCGCTATAAATATGCAGCGGATGGGCTGCCCAGCCCTCAGACAGGACGAGCTGAGGATGGAGGGACAGTTTAAAGCGTATAAAGCGGAGGACTGTGGCAGGAAGTAAGCCTGATCCAGTTTGTCATCTGCAAGAATTTCCTCAGAAATGTCGCTGTAGGTACCAGCTGCCTTTATGATAAATTTAACTAGAATCTTAGATAGGGCCATTCCTCGCGTTGCAGCAGACACCTTTCCAGCGCCTTCATAAGCTGGAGATAGGTTTGTGTTTTGAGATGGCTTTTCGATTGGTTTTCATTGGATTTATTCTAAAACAGGAAAAGGCACTGTTTGGGTTGTTGTTTCTGCTGCTGCTCGTGTGACATTCCTTAATGGAAGCACACAGTGAGGAAAGGGGTCTGTCCTGTGGCATCTCCTCTTTCCCATAGGCAGTGGATTGTGAATAGTTTTCTGAGCTCACATGCCTGCTGTGGCCTTTTGTTTGGACATCTTGGGACTCCAGGGACAGCTGCTGCTGCCCTAGACAGCGTTCGTGTGCGTACTGGGCTCCCCTTGATCTGTGAGCTTGTACAGTGTATGCATACTTGAATGTTTTAGACGACTGGAAAAATATTCACTGATATTTTAGGATGTAGACTAGAATTTAGTGACCCTTGAATTAATCATCTCCTGAATTAATTTGTTCTTAGTAATCAGAATTTTCTTTTCGAAGTTTCAAACTAAAGCAAGTTGGTCCCCCCCCCCCTGTGGTAGAGGGCTCAACGGGCTAAATATTTCTAATTCTTATCTGTAAAAAAATGTGATTTGGGTTTCTTCAGAGTGCAAGTAATAGAGACTTGAAGAAAAGGATGCTGTATCAGATCAGGTTGCCTGTGATTAAAGGTGCTGCCTCTGAGCTGTGAGACTGTGTCAGGCTAAACCCATAATCAAGGTGCAAAAGGGGAACAAAATCTACCCCAGTGGAAGAAGTCCCAGCTTGAGTGAGCCATGCACACCTGAAACAGCAGGGAGCTTAGGCCCTCTCTGTGCTAGCAAGAACTCACTTACATGAGCTCATTTACAGTGGATGTGGCGGTCCTTTCATAGAGGGCTATGCCCAGCATATATTTCTGTGGGTTTCTGATGTCACCTAAGAACGGCAAGCCACATGGCAGAGTCTGAGAATCGGTCCTCAGTCTTTCAGCTCCTTCTCTGCGACCTTGGTAAACATCTCTCTACTTGTTTATCATTTTAGCAGCTCGCCTAGGTTTTCCTTAAACATTCAAATGGAACTTTTGTAAAAATACTTCTACTGCCTCTTTACAGATATTATTCACTGCAAAAATTATTTAAATAGTGTGACTAGCTATTCCATTGCTGGCCTGAGCTGTTTGGGAATGTCAGAGTTGGCTTTTAGTGGTATGTCCCCACCTCACAGTCTTGCCGCAGAAGGAGCCTGGTTGGAGCTCTTTGACAGACAGAGCTGAGGAAGTGGTTCACGAGAGTGGCAGGAAGAGGACAGTCCATGTCTTGGAAAGCCTTGCGTGCTCTACGCAGCGGGGCAGGAGTCAGCAAGCACTTTGGCAGAGGGTCAGGTGGTAAATGATTCCAGCTCTGTGGGCCATCTGTCTCTGCAGGACTCCTTGGCTCTGCCATGACATCCATGGCCACTGAGCAGTTCATAAATGAGTTGTGGCTGGGTTCCAGGGATGATTTGTTGATAGGCAGAGGAACTTGAATTTCTTGAAATGTGTAACAGGAAATATTGTTCTCTTGTTTTCTCACCAACGCATTTTAAAAACGTCCAAGTCATTTTTAGATCAGTTGCATGTTGGTGAGTGGGAAATGTCTTGGATGTCTCTTATACGTCTATCATGTGTATATCTTCTTTCTTTAAAATTTTCTTTACTCTGTGTGCATGTATGTAAGATGTGTGTGGGGGGGGGGTGCTATGTTGTCCATGTGAAGATAAGAGGACATCTTTCTGAAGCTGGTTCTCTTCCACTTTTACATGGGTCCCAGGAATGGAACTCAGATCTCAAAGACCTTTCCTCGCCTCGCGATCTGAGACACCCCTTTATCTTCTTTAGGGAAATGTCTGTTAAGTGTTAGAGAAAGAAGGTAGAGGTTAGACCTATGATATAGAGATAGTCTGTTTATTCCTTCAAACCTGCTTCCTAGTGGTTCTCAAGCAGGCACTGCATTAACAAGGTTGCTCTTTAGACATTCAGAGTCCAATGTGCTGGCAAACCTGCTCTTTGTAAGGTCTGCGGCTACCACAGGGAACAGACCAAAGTTTGTGAGCCCGTGTGCCGGCCCTGTTGGTCGAGGTGCTCGGGGCTGATCGTGCCTGTGCTGAGGCCTGGCAGCAGCAGGTCGTCTTTGACTGGGAAGGATGCACGGGAGCCCCGTTCTTGCTGCATAGGATGGCCAGCCTGGTCGCACTCCCCAGCTAATGCCCTGCCACATGTCGTGTACACATGTATACATTTAAGAAATGGCTAAGATTTCAGCCCTGTGTGCTGGGAGCAGATCTACTTCTCTTTGTGTATATGTGTGCATGCATGGCCGTGTGGGTGCATGTGGACATATGTACATGTGTGTGTGGAAGGCAGAGGTCAACCTTGGGTCTCATTCCTCTGGAGATGTTCCCTCCCCACCCCACCCCCCACACACACCTTAGAGTCTTTCATTCGCCTGGAGCTTACCAAGTGGACTAGGTTAGCTGTCTAGCCAGCCCCAGGATCTCCCTGCCTCTGCTCCCCGGTTTTGGGATTATGAGGTGTACTACCATGCCTGGCTTTTGTCGGAGGTTGCGGAGGTTAAATTTCGATGCCCGTGCTTGTGCAGGAGGCACTTTCCTGGCTGAGCTATCTTCCTTGCCAGCTTAACATTTATAAAATCTTACAATCTTGTCTTAATAGTTACGTGTGTTTTGTATGCTTGGTCATTCTCTAGTAAACTACTATTAATTAAGACAGCATTGAGGTGAATGGGTGTTTGAATCTTTCAGCCCGCCTTTTATGAAACCTTAGTCTCCATATTTATTCTCTGTTCTGTTCACACTCCCATATTCTATAGAAATAGTCTATTAAATTCCATTCTAAAGATTGAAATCTGACAGTAAGTTATTAAATTTATGTTTGTGTGCCATGCCTCCTAGGGATATTTGTGTTTGCATGATTAAGTTTGTCCAGCAAAAGGCACTGTCTCCTTTAATAGTATCCGAAGTGTAAGCAAGCCAGATGTGTTTGCCCTCTGCCAGAATTCAGGCTTTGCTTTCTTACCCTCACTTTGCCACACGTCTCCTGAAAGCCGTGCTTGGCACCCAGTAAGCACATATTAAATGGGAATGAATGAGCATATTGAGGAAATTTGGAACTGAATTCGGGAATCCGAGTTTGGAAGGAGCCCCATTTTGAAGTTGTTCTGAATGGGCCTGCTGCTTCTCACCACCTCGGAACTGGTCCTGGCTCAGAGTTTTGCTTTCTTTCAGCTGAAGGAAGAAACTTCAAATTTCTCCTCCCTTCCGAAAACGATGCTTTTCATCTTGTTTCAGCTCAACCCTGTGTGCTTTGTGAGGTGCTCCGAATATGCTTCCTTTGCAGGTTCTGCTTGGTGGAAACATTTGCGTGACCACAGGTGCATTCATACAAGGCTATGTCTGTGCTCATGTTGGAAGCTGGCTGTGTTAGTAGACTCCAGACAGAACCCAGCACTTCAGAAAGGCTTGGGCACCAGCGTATTTTCATTCTGCTAACTGAAGCTTAGCCCTAAGGGAGGAGAAGCTGCCCATGAGTGTTCTCTACCCCTTTTCAGGACAACCTTCGACTATCTCGACTATCTTGGGATTTTCTTTGTTTTGTTGTGTTTGTCCTTGTCTGTTCCATGGCGAGTGTTGATATAACTGAACATTGATTTTTCTAATTAAAAAGATGCACAGACATAGAAGAGGTTGATAAAGAACCCACAGAAAAGTGGTTTCCCTTTCCTGCCTCTGACTGTCTCAGAGGAAAGAATTATGATGAGACCAAGAAGCCTGCATTTATTGTTCCTTGCCTTAAACTGAGCAGGTTTTGTCCGCTTACTTGGAATCCTCCATGGAAGAGCTAAGCCGAAGGAGTGGGGTGAGGCGGACGTGGGGCTCTTTCCTGAGTGCTTCCCCGCCCTGTATGGTAAGGCAACACCCAGACTTGAATACATGCCTCACATTCCTGCAAACTGGGCCAGCCAGGGGCCCTGGGTGGTGGCTGCATCCCGTTCCTTCTGTTACTTACAGAACTGTAACAAGCAGGTCCTTGTAGTACCACACAGCACTCTCCTTTCCTGCAGCCACTGAATATATGACCTTAGAGCAGCCCTCCAGCTGTGGGTTGCCTAGAGACCCAGCAGCCTTCTGGAACATGCCTGAAGGGATGCATTTGCCTTTCAGGCTGCTGCTTCTTGAACTCCTGGCTCTGAAACACTCATTTCCTGTCCTTGGCAAGAAGGGAGAAGAAAGTTCCTTATCATTCCACCATAAGACCCAAGCATTGGTTTCTTACTTTTTATTTGTTAGAGTTGTGCTCTCCCGAGTGTTAGTATAGCATCCTTGCCTGTGCCTTGTGATCCAACTGGGTTTTGTTCACAAAGTATTTATCTTATTTTTCCAAAGATCTATTTTGTGTGATTTTTGTAATGCTCACAGTATACTAATAATGTGCCTATGGTTTATAAGTAATCAAATGTACAGAAATGGAGGTAGTGGCATAAAGCCTTTTCAGATGCAGTCATAATGTGGACCTTGCTTGGTGACCAGAAGGAATGGATTTTGTCCTTGGATTGGACCCCTGGGGTTGTTTTGTCTCCAGCTAGTATGTGGAAAAGGGCCAACAACCCTTCAGATCAGAGAACTTACCTAAGTAGACAGGCTATTTACTGTATCAGAATTGGCATGAAAAGTCAAATTTAAGAAAATAAAAGGATGATGAGGATAACGATTATCATTGTTATTTTTGAGACTCACTTTGTAATCCCATCTGGCTTGGCACTCATCATGTAGACCAGTTTTGCCTTAAGTTCACAGAGATACTCCTGCTTTTGTGTCTTTAGAACTGGCATCAAAAGTGTGCACCTCCTTGCCCACCTTGGGATAAAGTTTTTTATTGGTTTTCCTACTAACACACCCCTGTTTATATGAAGAGTCAGTGTTCCAGAAGGAAGATTGATAAATTGAGAGGACATCTTTGACTCCTTTGAGGTTTATCCCAAACTCATTAGGAAACTTAACCACGGCCCAAGTTAAAATGGTTTTGCTTTTGTAGTTATTTTGTAGTTAATTTAGCTGTGTAATAAATCCCTGGTTGAAACTGAAAAGACGAATGAATACGGGTTACAATGGTGTGAACAGGGCAGATTAAAACGGTACTCTGTTTGCAAATTTCCCTTTCCATATACCTCCCAAGGCAAGTGAGTTACTTTTTCTGAATAAAACCACAATTCTCCATAGTGTACACTCCACAGCACCCAGAAGCAAGTCATAAAACAGGAATATATTTGTGCTTTGCCCAACAGTCCATCCATTTGTATTTGGAGAATGGAGGTATCCTTGCACCGGAGTCACATGCGCAAAAGGGCTGGCAAGCAGCCAGTAGAAAAACCTCTTCTGACTTTGTCCTGTAAAGTCATACTAGTTGACCTTTAAAAAAAAACAAACAAACAAAAGCCAAAGCTTATAATGAAAAATTAAATATCAATCTGTACTAACTACACATTTGCTTTCTGTTGCAGAAAATGATAATTATCATTTTGCAATTAATTTGTTCATATACAAGGTTTATTAACTACCGAATTGAAGTATTTCCACAGCATGTGTCATTAGGTGCTTGAAATGCTACAGTTTGTTCTGGTGTCTGGAGAATATCAAATACTAGGTATTATATTAACTCAAGATGGCTTGCAAGATTATAAATTACTGTGAAAGAAACCACGAGTCAAAATATAGATGGAATAATGGGTAGACTAAATCCCGTGTGGACCTAGTTTTTAATTATAGGTATAGAGATACTTAGGTTGTATTAGTGGACATTTTAACATATGGTTAAAAAAATTGCTAGTCCACATAGACTCTACCAATAAATTTTTGAGCTCATTGAGAACCATAGTAGGAAGGGAACTTAGAACAAAAATAAGAACAAAGCTGTGCCCCCTCAGCTGTAAGTGCCAGCCTTCATTCCTATCCTCCTGCCCTGAGCAGTAGGAGCCTCCACTAGACTACTAAGAGAACAGGATTCCATCCAGAGCTGGTCCTGGCTGGGTTGCAGTTTCCCCTTCCGTCTTCCTCATCTGTGTCCTTGCTAGAGCCGGATGACAGCTGTGCCCTCCAGCCACTAGCGGATGAGCATTCTGCCCTAATGTTGGTAGTGGTCATCTGTGGGGCAGAAACGGGCAGGAGTCGGTGGTTGGGGACCATCCCCTCTGAAGTTCTGCACTGACTCTGTATCCTGAACTCTAGAGGGTGCAGGATACAAATACCCCTAGCCTTGAGCAACCAAGGGATGCTGAAACAGGATGCTGAGAATGTGACGGAAGAGTAAGAATGTCCCTACCTCTGAGGTTCTGCCTGCGACTTCTCTTCCTAGTTGGACTCTTTTATGTAGAAGGTTTAAGGCCACTATCAAGTAACCCTTTATGAGGGACACTAGAGATGCAAGAGTATGATTGATGTAAGAGACGAGGTTTCCCGAACGCTCGGATTGCTTCAGATAATTTATGACACATTTGCTACAGTTATATGATCTAGTTTCACGGCATGTGCATACGCATACATGTGTGTGTGTGTGTGTGTGTGTGTGTGTGCAGTGTGATCAGCCTGTTGTGCATCCTTTAACAAGTGTGTTTGACTTTATCCACATTTATCCCACCCCAGCTAGTGTGTTTTGATGCCACCAGCTTAAGGAAAGTGAACCTGTCTGCTTCCTCTTGCCTCAGATGTTAGGATTACGCTTATCATGCGCCATTGTTTGGCAGTGAGCATCCCCCGATGACTGAGCTGAGATAGACCTGAGCTGGAGTTATGGCTCCATCCCTTGCTAGCTATCTTGTGTTTTGACAGTTACTTAATCCCAGTCTTGGTTTCATCTATAAAAAATGGGAAGTGACCCCTCTCTGATGGGTTGGCGTGAAAACCTAAGGAGACTATGTGTCTGGGCGCCAATCTCGGGACTATCTCAGAGTGAGCGCGAGCATTCCATCCGTATTAGTTATCTCCTCTCCCTCTTTTGAAAAGAGGGTAACTCTACAAGGCCAGATACTTCTGCATAGAAATGATTACGAAATGTTCAGAAGTCGCCAAAAAGGTGTTTGGTGACATTAGTCTTGTGTCACCATCAGAGGGACAATCTAACAAGACCAGTCTGGCTGGTTCTCTCTCCCAGGCTTCAACCAGAGTCCTGGAGCTTAGAGCCAGGCTGGCAGAACTGAAGCCCGAGCCTCACAGCCGTGTCTGGGCGTTCTTATCCTTGTGGCTTTTGAAATTTCTGCTTAAAGGATGGTTAAGATTCATCTAAGAGTCAATGTGTGCCTCTTGCAATGTACCCTAAAGCAGAGCCTTCTGCCTGCTGCATGAGCAGGTCGCCTGCTAGTTACACACACACACACACACACACACACACACACACACACACCCCTTTTTGTTCAGGAAGAAGTTATAGATCCAGCTGTGAACTTTTCCCCTCTGGCAGAATTTGTCCCTGAGTAGTCTGTGGAGTGCTGACTAATTTCAGACCCTAGTTGGGGTGGCTGACCTCGGTCTGTCTCCCGAGAAGCCCTGGCTCCACACAGGGTGTGGATCCTAAGGCATGTTCGGAATCTGCAGCGGGTGAGGATCCAAGCCTGGATTTGGAGGGACCGTGGAAATCTACTCTGCCCAGGTAGGGAAGTGACATGGGGCAGTGTGTGGGGTTGCCATGGTTGTTGTGACCCAGATAATGTAGGGAGAGGAAAATGCCGATAGTGGCCGTGGCCTCCTTAAGTCCCAGCCCCTCTGCTCATCCACTCATCCCTTTCATTGTGGTCTCCTCCAGCATTTCCCTATTCCGTGATCTTATTCTCTTTGTAAGGTTTGTGCAGCCCTGGCTCTCAGTTCCTCCTTGGGTTTCTGAGACTTTCTTGCTTCAAGCTCCAACTTTCTCACCCATCTTCTATTTGCTAGAAGAGTTCCTGAAGCACACCCTTCTCATCTCCCCTCCTTTTCAACAGTGTAAGTGCTCCACTCAAATGTAACATCCGAGAAGGGTCCTAGGGTCCAGTTCAGAGCTTCTCATGTCGTGTGGTCCATGCTCACCAGAGCCTGAGGGGAAGCATGCTTCTCTTCCCTTGCCCCAGTGGGGATGAAAGTGACAAGTGATTTCTCAAATAGGACTCCATCCCAGGGCCACTCTCTGGGTTTGGGAAGTGTCCAGTGAATTAGTAATCACTCTATACGCTGTCACCCTACTGCTATTTATTATCTTAATTGTTGCCACTGATGTGAGCCCTGAGCCCCTCCTGTTGCTGCCTTCATCTTGTTTTGCTCAGGGCAATGCTGAGTTGCTCCGTATACACATGGCCTGGGACTCTTTCATCTGAGATCCTTTTCCCCCAACTTCTTGAAGGGCTTTTCAGTGTTCTGTCCTGTATAACTTTCGGCTGGAATTTTCCATGTTTGTGGCCTCACTCTGTAGGGTAAAACCTTCTTCATTCTTTTCTCAAAACTCTTGAAAAAAGAAAACACAGTTTTTCTTTCTTACATTAGTCCCCGGGGATGTGACCTTCTGAGAACACAAAGGTCAATGTTCTGTAGCTCTTCCTGCTGTTTCTGGGACAAGGCCTCTCTGTTGTGGAATAGTATTGTAATTGGGAAAAGATGTGTTCCGTTTGTTTATAATGTGGAATATCACTTCCGCTGCATAAAGGTGTGTTACATTTGTTTATACTCCATTTGTTTAACAACGTTAAGATGTGTGTTTAATTATGCAAAGATGTATTGCAGTTATTTTGCCTTGCCTGTTTAAGGCATCTGATTGGTCTAATAAAGAGCTGAACAGCCAATAGCTAGGCAGAAGAGGGATGGGATGGGTGGGACTTGTGGGCAAAGAATAAATAGGAGAACTCTAGGCTTGAGAGAGGAACAAGAGAAGAAGAGAGGAGAGAATGAGAGAGATGCCCAGGGCCAGAAGCCAGGCAGATGCTGACCAGCAGACACAAGAAGCAGTGAAAGTAAGATATACAGAAGGAAAGAAAAGTAAAAATCCCTGAACCAAAAGGCAGATAAAGAGGAACAGGTGACTTAAGAGAGCCAGACACAAACAAGCCTAAGCTGGTCCAACCACTTATAACTAATAAGAGGTTTCCATGTTGTGATTTTGGAGCTGATTGTTGGCCCCAAAGAAAAAGCCTTGTACACCTCTCAATTAGACACCTTGATACATCACAGCACATACATTGTAGTCTAGAAGCACAGCCACGTGGCTTCCCCAGCTCCCCCCTCTCATCTCTCATTTCCCCCTTCAGCTGTTTTCTAAGCAGACTTGCTCTCTATATGTTCCCAGATGGCGCCACACAAGAACCAAACTTGGCTACATTGAGTCTGGAATTCTTACCCATCTCTATCCCTGGCCCCCTCCTTTTCCTGCAGGCAAGAAGAGGTGCCAGAGTCATCTTGGATTTCTGTATTGTCTTAGGTTTCACTCTTTTATTCAGTCAGTACACTTATGCATGCTCAAAGTCACTGTGAGTGCCTTGGCCTTTCACACTTGTGTTGTTCATTCATCTAGTAGATAGTCATTGTGGATCCATTGCTCACCCAAACTTAACACCTGGGAAGACCGCCATAGATACTATGTCAAAGTCTCTTTTAAACCTGACATCTCCATCTATTCTAGTGGGGGAAACAGGTATTAAGATATACTGATGTAACATATGAAAATGGAAAAGAGGTTGTAGGGTTTTGTTTGAGTAGACTGTCTACAGAGATTTTCCAAGAGCCGTTATTGTGTGCAGAGTAGTCAATGCTCTGGGGTGCAGTTGAGTTTGGTAGGTCTACTTAAGACTAGGAAAGCCAGGAGCTTGGACGTGGAATTGAGCCACAGGAGAAATAATGGAAGTTGAGGTAGGAAACGGGAGAAATGGTATAGGAATAGATGTAGATAGTTTCTAAAGCTTAGGAGATACCTCCAGGAGAGTCTAAGGAAAAGCGTAGAATGTGCTCTGAACCTTGCAGCGACATCCTCCAGGGAAGTCAGCACTAAATGCTAATACAGTCTTACTGTTGTCTTCCAAGGGTTTTCCACAACCTCTAGGTTAACCTCCTAACTATGTCTCTGCTTCCAGAGTCTCTTCCCTAGTGGTCTGGCTGTTCATTCTGCATTCTAAGTTGAAGCCAAACATGTAAGCTCAGTTGTTCATATGTCTAGCTGTTTCCCATCTTTTCCTCTTTTCACACCCTTCTCCCCAGGTGATCAACCAGCACCTCCAGATTTTTGCCAGGGACCACATTCTCTTCCTTAGGCAGCAAATGTTCACTCTGTTATCTTGAGCTCTTGTGGAGTTAGGTATCTTCTCTGTTTGGCATGCTACTGGGGTTGGGATTCCCTCTATCTCACCATGTCTTCCCTCTTACAAGGGCCTTCTGCAGTATGCTTCTGCAGGGCACTGGATTTTCCATCTCGACTCTGGCTGTGATGTTTTTGTTGTGAGTGCTTAGGAGTCCTGTCTACTTCTGTAGAGACTGAAGAATTTGTGGCATTGTGGGGCCTTTCACACCCTTGTCTGTTTTAGGTACAACATAGTGGACAAATTATGAAGATAGTAATGGTAAAATCCCAGTCCAGGAAACATGTGGCTTCTTTACCTACAGCAGTAATTCAGGGAAGCGGGTTGTCAGGCAGGAAATGATTTTAAGCCAAACAACTATGAGGTAATACAACTTCTCTGTGGTGTACCTATCATCTGTGAACTAGTTGGCCACTTTAATCAAGCCTCCTAGCTTCTTCATCTAGGCTTGTATTTCCTGTTATTGGTAATAATAGTGATGCTCAGTCTGCCTCCTTATGGGCTCATTTTGAGTAGACTATACCTCGAACTGTCTATGTACTAGAAAGAATACGTAAAAGTAGGCTGGCTAGAGGAGAGATATGCGCTCCAATAATGACACCACTGGCAGGCAGCTCCCATGATACTTTTCCCCAGAGATTCTGGCTTCGGGATTCCAACTCAAAACAATGTTGATGCAGTTCTTGAATCTCCGTCATGTTCTAAGATTGGGTTCTGCCTCCCAGTGACTATGCATGCCAACAGTGGGCTTTTCTGGTGCACAAAGGCTGTTTTGTATCCCTGCAAGCTTGATTTCAAAAGATCCTGGGGAAGAGCAGTTGGAGTGGCCCCTGCACAAATTTTGTGACTGCATCTTTGTACCTTTGGCTTCAGCTTTTTATTTAGCTCACTTCTCAAGTATATATCAAGGGAGAATACTAATTTGTTCTTTTAAGATGAAGTACCCAAAGCAGGATGATACAGGGCCAGTTTAAATTCCAGGTAGCTCTGTTACTGCATAGGAACACTGCCTTTGTCCTGGCAACTGACACGACATCAAAATCCTGCTCGTGGCTTTCCAGAGTACATTTGAGAAATCCTAACCAAGAATAATAATGTTAGTGTAGTGGATAAAACTAGCTTTTAGCCCTGTATAGAAAGGTAGCTAAATGCTGGCCCTGGGTCTGAGGCCATTGTCAGGGTATTGTAGACTTGCTGATAGGAGGTGAGCATCCAGCTGTGCAGGAGCTTAGGGAATAAAACAGACTGGGGCTAGATTTCCTGCGGGTCAGCTGAGCAACTGTGAGGGGTAAGGCCACCTCTAGAGACTGAATTGCCCTTGTGTTGGTAGCTTGACAGTTCTCCTTTAACTGTAGTCTTTTATGATATGAGACAACAGAGCTCTGGTCATGAGTCATTGTGAACCTCCTATGAATGCACATGCCACAAGTACAAGGCAACTGGTCTACCAGGCAATAATTAAGGCCCAGATGATGCCATTTCCTATAGTGTCTGAGGTTTGGCCATCAATAAGTTTGTTCAGAGGAGACTTGGCAAAGGCTTCAGTGTGACTGCTTGGCTCTTTTCCCAGAGAAAGACGAAGAAAAGCTCTCATAGACGGGCTGAATGTCACTGTGCACCCAGAAGTACCCCAGACACTCTTAAAGACATTTCCTCACTTTGTTCTCACAGTAGCAGCCATGTGAGATAGCTGGGATGATCCCTCTTTTAATTAGAATGTGCATTTAAAATCCTTATTTTTAGACAAAGGAATATGGCATGTTCTAAACAGCAGGCTCAGAAATAGCATAAGATATTCAGATTAATTCAGGCTTTACAGAAATCCTGTGGTTGAGTTTCTTATTAGTAATTTTGGGAAATAAATGTTTGGCTGACAGCTTGACAAAGTACTTTTAGTTAAGTGAGTAAGAATCCATAGATATTTAAGTCCAAGATAGGACATGTCAATACTTTTTCAATGTAGGCGGGACCTCTATATTATCACTGAGAAATAAGATACCACTGAAGCAAACGCTCATCTAGCACTGTGCTGAGGTCTGAGCAAGACTACAGGGAGCCTAAAATAAAGCAGGTCCCATGGGATACAAGACCATGCCTTCACATTAACCCAAGAACTAGTAGACCCCTGTCTAGAGAATTCTATTTACTCACAGCTCTAATATTTGATCTGGAGGATTCTTGGAGAGCCTTTAATAGGCCACTTGACTACCCTAATGGAGGTGAATGGAAAAGGAATTCAAAATGAACATAAGAAGGTGAATACAGAGCTCTGTGTGGATGATAGGATTTAGCTGTTCTTCTATGATTTAGTTCAATTCACAATTCAATGTTGAAAACATGTTTTTGCCTACTTGTAAATAGATAATGCATTTTCCCATTTGCTTTGAATTTAGGATCCAATTAAATACAAATAACACCTCATTCTACAGTGACAGTACCACGTTTAATTATCAGAGGGCAGATGCTGCTTTTTCTATTCTTTCATACCAAGTCTTAGCTCGCTTTCTAAAGGACTTTGTAGAAGCCGTAACAATAAAGACAAAAATCATTGCCGGTTAACCCAGAGTGATTTCTAATAGTCACTGCCAGAGAAAAAAGCATTCAGATGCTGCTTGATGTATGTCTTTGGAGCAAGAATTGAGGGGAAAATGGGATAAACACATATTATTTTTCTTTGGGGAAAAAACATATAAAGGGAAATGTAGATGCCTGTTGGAAAAGAATGTCTCAAGAAAATAGAAGTGAGAATTTCTCAAACATTCCTCTTCATATAATTTTGATCTTGAGATATAAGGTGTTTTACATATTCAGAAAACAAGACAGTGCCAAAGTTGGAGTGAATCATGAGGTTGAAAAATCAAAACTGCAGTCTGAATGTATGAAACTTATAACACAGTTGCGACTGTTCAGCAGAGCTGCAGTGAAGCCCTTTCATAACACTCGGAGTCATGATCCTAAGTCCTGTGAAGATGCAGGAGACCCAGGACAGCCAAAGCAAACCCGAGAAAGAGCAGCAGACAGCATGCCAAGACTTGTCATACCTGATTTCAGTGGAAGCAAGAAGAGCCTTCCCACCAGGGCTGCCAGTCAAGCAGTGTTGCCAGGCAACCAGTGCTGCCAGGACAGCTGTAGACCCACATACAAAAATGAAGTTGGAGTCAGTATTTGTGTTATACAGACGTGCAGTGGATCACACACTTTGATTTAAATTTATTAGTATTACTACCATTACCTTATGCATGCACACATGCAGTTGAGTATGGGTATGTGGTGGAGGTTGGAACTACTTTGTGGAGTCAGTTCTCTTCTTCCACTTTTACATGGATTCCAAGAATTGAACTCGGGTTGCTAGGCTTTCGCAACAAGCACCTTTACCATGTTGCTTGCTGGCCCAAGATCACAGACCATTATCTAAGAGTTAAAAATGAGAAAATTCTTAGAAGAAAGCAAGAGTAAATTTTTGAGATATTGAATTAGGAAAAGATTTTTAAGTCTAACAGCAAGTACACTGTAGGCCAAAGCAAACATGGTTAAGTTAGATATACAAACATTTGTGCTTCTTAGAATTCCATAAAGAAAGTACAAATATAATCTATGGAATGCATTAAAATATTTGCCCATTTCTTTACAAGCACTTGATTCTGGGATCTGTAAAGAACTCTTTTTATCTCTGTTGTAAAACGGCAACCTGGTTAGAAAATTGCCAAAAAAGGTTTCAGCAGATATTTCACCAAAGGAGATATCCATATCATCAATAAACACATGAGACATGCCTGCTTCTGTTAGTGATTGAGTCCATTCAAATGAAAGCATGTGAACCCCCCCTGAAAACCCATTAAAATGGCAGTAATAGGAAAGTCAGTAACAGATGCCAGCAGGAATGTGGAGCAGCTAGAATCCTCATGCATTGCTCGTGGGAATGTGCAGTGACTTTGAAAAATGGTTTGTCAATTCCTCTAATTATTAAACATGGGTTGGCCACATGGCACAGCAATTTATACCTAAACAGAAACCTGAAAATGCATGTCCACACAAAAACTTGTTCAACTGAAATGTCTACTAACTACAGAATTCATAAATATAGCGTGACCTGTTCATACAATGGGATATCTTGCAGCATTCAGAATGACCAAGCGCTGACACATGGTGCAGTAATGATCAGACAATTTGAAAATATATGCTATATGATAGAAGCTAGCCACAAAGACCATGAGGCGTATGGTTCCATCTATATGAAATTCCCATAATAGACAAATCCAGAAAAAAAGCAGACCAATAGTTGCTTAGATCTAAGGAATTGGAAGGAGCAAGGGGTTTGGTTACTAAGACATATAGGTTTCTTTGGGGTTGATAAAAATTTAAAATTGTTTGCTGTGAATTTATGAAACATTGAATTGGTACAATGTCAGTGGGAAAATCATATCATATGTATATATCAATAAAGCTGCTTTTAAAAATTCAATGCTAGAACTACAGCACAAAATAAAGACAGAGGGGAGAATGTTCTAATTTAAATAGGGTCTAGCAATAAAACACAGAGCCTGAAACTTGACTGTGCTTTAGACTGAAAAAAATATCTCCAAAGAATTGCTTGGGCACAATTGAGAATCTTGAGTTTAAATTGAGCAGTAAGTATTGTTTGCTTAGGTCTGAAAGGGTCATGGAATTGACTAGGGTTCTTCTCCACGCCTGAGAGATGCTTGCTTCAAGAAAGATTGCATATAACTGATTTAAGTGCTCCTTCACATAGTTGGTAGCATCCTGAAGTAGGGATGCAGAGCCGCTTATTTCCAGCAGTTTCCCATGTTAACATTCTACTCTTACCCCTGCAATGGCGTGAGAGAAAGAACTGTTGAATGTATTGTGTGCTTGGAATTCCTAGAGAACAGAGGTATGAAGCACACGGGAAAATAAGATATCTGATGTGTCTAATACGTTTTCTTGGGGCTGCCTATTCTTTCATTTATGGCATTTGTCTCAATTTGCATGCTTATCTCTGGTCCTCTACCACTCGCGTGCCATTTATAGGGTGGTTACTGCTTAAGATGTTGTTAATCTTTTAAAATTTGAATATATACTGCAATACTATCACTGCCATTGAGGAGTTTTAACAGTGCTCAAAAAATCATCTTCAGCAATGCCAATACTTGGCCAGCTGCTTCAAAAAGTCACCTAAAGTAAGAAATACCACACATATGTATTTTTATTTTAACAAAATATGTAGAATATATTTATTGGTAAATTCTTCAGAATAGGATTGTCTTTCAGTTGTTGTAACAGAATTCATGAGGATTGTCAGTTTATAAAGAATGGGGGGGGGGGCAGTGCTAGTGCTCGTCTTTATTCCCAGCACTCAGGAGCCAGGTGCAGGCAGATCTCTGGGAGTTGGAGGCCTGGTCTACAAAGTGAGTCTCAAGACAGCTAAAGTTGTTACACAGAGAAACCCTGTCTCAAAAAGAAAAAAAAATGAGGTTTATTTTGGCTCACAGCTCTGGAGTATAGAAGTCCAAAATCAACATCTGTACCTGATGGTGATCTCATACTGCATCATAACCCAATAGAAAACTGAGACATGTGAGCATGTGGAACAAAACACAGTGCTAGCATGGCCTTGCTCTTACCAGTATTCACTAATCATTAGTCCTTGTGGTGACTAATCCCATCCTGAAAACACTGCATCCATCCTGATGGTCTGTTCACTTCTTACAAGTTCTTACATGCAGGAATTTAACATGCATTTTGGAGGGGACAATCAATCTTCAAACCACAGCAGGAGTAAGGCCCTTTCTCCAAGTGTGCATGGAATTTTTAATGGCTCTCATCTTCAGAATTCTCAGAGTGCCCAGCTACTAGGGCAGGTATCTCTGCTTACGGTTGTGTATGCCTGTGGTGTTGGCATGGAGAATGACTCCTTCTCCTGTATTACATCAAGTCCCCTTTAGTTGTCATGGGATTTACTATTTAAGGTTCAAGAGCATCTTTTAAGCAATTTTATTAATGCAAGAACTTGAGATTGTCTTCTTAGTTTCACAAGGGACAAGGACAGTAAAAAGCATTTCGACAGAATCAGCAGGGAATGACTTTTCACTTCAGTAATTCTCATTCTTTTGTAGTTTGTTTGATGACTTCTAGGAAGAATATTTTAAAGATAAAGATAATGATTGTCAGATTTGTCCACAGTATCTTACAGACAACTATCAGTTTTGTTGTTGCTATAGATTGGGTCTGGAATGTCCCCCAGACCCATGGTTAAAGACTTGGTCCTCAGAGTGGTGTTTGAGGGTGGTAGAATCCAGTGGAAGGAAGGTATGCTGTTAAAGGCACACCTTTCAAGTGGCTATGAAGACTCCGCACCCTGTGGTTTTCCTCTTGCTTCCTGACTATCATGAGGTCCTCAATCACCAGCTTCTACCATTAAGAACTGTGCCATCATAGGCTCAAAGCAACAGAGCCCTGCAGCCACAAGGTGAAATCTCTGAAACTGTGAAATAGATAAACCCTGTCGTTCATTGCCTTGCTGTCACAGTTTCAGTTGACAACATAGCCGGGAAGAGGGAGGGTCATTTAAGTAATTACCTCCATGGCACTGGTCTGTGGGCAGATCTTTAGGGACTTTTTCTTAATTGCTAATTTATGTAGTAGGGTCCAGTCTACTGTGGGTGGTTCCATCCCTAGGCAGGGCTTGGATTATTTTAAGAAAGGAAGCTGAGTAAGCCAGAAGGAGCAAATCAGTAAGAACTATTCCTTCGTGGTCTCTGCTTCAAGATTCTGTCTCCAGGTTTCTGCTTGAATTCCTATCCTGACTTCCCTTAGTCAAAGAGTAAGCCAAAAAAAATTCTTTCTTCCCCCAAGTTGCTTTGGGTCATGTTTATCACAGCAATGGAAAGCCAGCTAGGAAAACTAGTGTGTGTGTGTGTGTGTGTGTGTGTGTGTGTGTATGTATTATTTTGCCCATGTGATGGAAAAGTCAATTAACAGAGTTGTTAAACATAAATCTCATTACTTTACCTGATATTTAATTAAATTACATAATTGCTCACATGGACAGCTGGTGGTGATGAACGTGTACACACAACCTGTTCTGCTTTATCAATTATAATAGTCAGCTATTATATTGGGTGTGATGGATTGAAGGGACTTTGGTTTTGCTCACTCGAGACAAGAAGCCATGATTATAGGCCTGCTGCATGTGGACTTTGGTCAAGAGAATGCCCATTCTGCACTTCATTCGATAGAGCTGGAGCTCCCAGTCAGACCCAACCCTGTGCAGAGAGCATGGGATTCCTCTTAGGGCTAGGTCTGCTGGTTCCACTACTCTGATGAATGAAAACCTGCAGGATATCAAAGGTGCAAAAAGAAATCAGAGTCTGGTGTGGGAGGTCCTTCTGTCTATGTTCAGCTTTCATTGGTTAATGAATAAAGAAACTGCCCTGGCCTGTTGATAGGGCAGAACTTAGGTAGGTGATGAGGACAGATCTGAATTCTGTGAGGAAGAAAGCAGAGTCAGAGACGATGCCATGGTGCCGCTGCCAGAGATAGATGTGATGAAACTTTGCTGGTAAGCCACAATGTCTAAAAATGGGTTAAACTAAGATGTAAGAGTCAGCCAATAAGAAGTTAGAGCTAATGGGCCAAGCAATGTTTTAATTAATAGAGTTTCTGTGTATTTTGGGTGTAAGCTATCCGGGTGGGCTGGGAACCAAACAAGTGGCCCCCTGCAACAAGAGCCTTCACTGATAAACAAAAGTTAAAAGAGAGGAATATATCAAGTAACAATAAAAGCTGTGACAGAAATGTGGATGTATCTTGCTTGAAGAAATGACATTGCAAAATGTATTTCATTAAGAAAAATGTAAAGGGAGTAACATTGTTATCTTTATAGAATTCAGATGATCTACTCTTGAAGAATTTAAGGAAGTCTTTTCTGGATTCTGTGTTCTGCCCTTATTGAAAGTATAATTTATTATATAAAAATGGACTTGTGTTATGCTTTCTTTCTAGGGTTTTGTTCTGTGGAGCACATGATGAGAGTATATGTCCAGGAAGGCCCTGTGCAGGCTTAAGCTTTTCCTGTGCTAGTTTGTGGTTTTCATGTATTCTTTTCTCTATTACAGATTCCATTCCAGGATACAGTATTCATGTTTTTCTTTGGTTGTCTTCTAGAAATAGAGCCTTTCTCTCAACATACTCTTAATCCTGTGGGTCACAAAGAGCCCAAGACAAATGAGAGGCATACAACTTGGTTGGAAAGATGTCTCATTTAAATTTACTGGGTGAGGATAGAGGTGAACTTAGATAAATAGGCAGCCAACTTTAGCGAAGGGCATACTTAGGAATCATAATCAATCTAGTATTCTACTGTATATTAGAAAACTCAGGCCATTGAGCTTCTTCTTAATCAACTTGGTCAAAGTTGAGTTATTCTTTTAATTGACCTTTCTTGTATAAGATCTCTTTAACTTCGGCAAGAAAAAAAAATACATTTCCTTCAAGATAAATACACACACAGAGACACACATGTATAATATATATGCATTTCTTTTAACACACACATATACCTTTCAACATACATATATACACACAGTCACATACACACACACAGACACACATATTCATGCACACACACACATACCATCTTCCATCTAGCTGTCTAGTACTGTCTCAAGTTTAAAACTGACAAAAATGAATCTTCCCTTCTTTATAGCAGCTCTCCTAAAGGAGGAATAGCTTTATTTACCCTTTATACCCAGAGATCAAGAGCCTCAAGCAGTCTCATACCAAAGTCCAGTGGGGGTGGGAGTCTTTGAGAGAAAGAAGAGTACATGATCCCCACAGCCTGCAAGTATCAGGATAATTCAATGCTAGCAAGAAGGCAAATGGCTCTGAAGGAACTGAATCCCAAGTTTACTGTATTTCTAGAGTCAGTTCCAGTCAGGGAGTAATTTGAAGGACTTGTTGGCTGGTGGTGTTGAAGTCTCAAATCCTGTGATTTTTGTCTATTGGGTATCTGAACAAGTCAAGAACGATCTAGAATAACAACCATGATAACTTTTATATCATAAACACTTTAATGATATATTAATCAGCATTCAGTGTGTTTTATTGGATCCAATGCCACACCTTGTGCTGGACTGTGTTATGTACAGATAGGAGTCTGTCCCCATCATTGCTAGAACTCAGAGCTGGGCCAAAGTATGCAAGGGTGGGGCCGAGATAATGCCTGAGATGTGTGCTGAGACTCAGTTCACTCACATAGCTTTGTGCAGTGACTCATGGTGGAAGATGACCAGTGAAGGCTATCAGGGAGCATGGAGGAGTGGACATATTTGGTGCCCTGTAGCCACAGTTACCATGAGATCCCAAGCTGGCAGAGAAGAGCCATCATTGCTGTTGTAGCTCCTGCCTAGACAGAGTGTAGATTATCTATCACTTTCATCCAGATTATGCAATGAAATGCCTGTATTCTGAATATAGCCCCTTTGTTTCAAATAGAGAATTTAGATAACTTAGATTATTTTCTGTGAGGATAGGGTATTTGAGTTTTCTTTCCTTGTTTCAAATTCATAGAATGATAGAGTTTTTCTTTAAGTGCTACTAAATATTTTCACTTAAAGTTAATAGCACATGGTAGTATGTGATATAACTGATAGATACCTTATTTTATATTTGCAGTGATATTTGTTATACTGAGAATTAACCCTCTGGGTAATGTGTCTTTATGTCAAAATAATTATCTTGCAAAATTGTAAGTTAGTCTGCAGGCAAGCTTTGTTTTTTCATCTAACTTTCTTTTGCATAATTTAATACTAATAATAATTTCTTTTAAATGTTCACATTTGAATCCTGCCGTATGGCTTACTGCTGCCTTCCTTACTTCATATCACTTAATTGCATGCTTTCTTCCAGTTTAAAACTAAAGTGTGTTTTCTTATCATCTCCAATAGACTGTTGGCTTCCAAAACATCTGGAACAATACAACATTTGCATCACAGGCTGTCCATAAATAACAAAGTCCTAAAGAGTTATCCCTCCACATTCATAAGGCATTTGTTCCAGGAGCCCCCAAAATACCAGTCTACAGATGCCCAGGCCCTTGCATACAATGAGACAGTCTTTGCACAGAACCTATACAGTGCTCCTATAAAGCTTAAGTAATCTCTATATGACTTGTAATGCCTATGACAGTGTAAATTCTATGTATGTAGGTGTTCATTATTTAAATAATTTTGATAAGGGAAATGCTTGTTGTTCCGTACAGATGCTATTTTTATTTTGAGAAAGGGTCTGCTATGTAGTCCAGGTGGACTTGAACTTGAGTCCTCCTGCCTCTTCCTACTAAGTGATGGGATTGGTTCCAGTCAGGCCCCATCACACCCAGCTGTAATTTTAAAAAAGAAAATGTTTTCACTCTGTATTTGATTAACTCATGGATGTCGCGCACCCATATTCAGAAAGCCAGCTTTCCATGTTTATGAATTTTCTGCTCTTTGCATGCCATTTCTATGGGTGTAATTAATTCACTTGGCAGTTCTGCCTTGAGCTTGTATTTTCAGCTAGCTACTCTTGACTCTTCTGATTGGTGCAGAACTTGGTGAGAAGGCAAAGCTTATGCTACCTGGGACCGAGTTGGTCAGAGCACACATTGCAGAGTTCTGAGGAAAGTGTTGAGAAGCTCAGAACTGGTATCCTAGTTGGAAGGTTGCAGAAATGGCTTCTCGTTCTCACAGGAGTGGGTGGAAATGAAGAGGAGGTGAGGGTTAAAAAATATGAGGTGGTGTTTTAGGGCTAGCTACTGTTTTTGTTGCACTCTATAAGAGGTGTGAGAGACAGACTCTCAGGAGGAATGGGGAAGAGAGGCCATCTTGGGAGGGGACAATGTATGTAACCCTGATCACTTCTTACAGATTGGCCATTGTCAGCTATCCGACCAGTCAAGGTGGAGAGATAGAAGTCTGACTTTTAGAGATGCTGAACAAGTAAAGGGCTTTTTTCTTTTTCCTTCCTGGGCTCTGCACTCCCTGCATGAAATTGCTAAGCTCTGTTGATGAGAGCGTGGGGGTTAGAGCTCAGGAGAGGATCTTGGCAGAGCTTTAGTGGTCAGTAAGAGGTTTGGCAGCAAAAGGAAGGAGCAGTCAGGG
Organism: Microtus pennsylvanicus; assembly: GCF_037038515.1. Classification (NCBI taxonomy): domain Eukaryota; kingdom Metazoa; phylum Chordata; class Mammalia; order Rodentia; family Cricetidae; genus Microtus; species Microtus pennsylvanicus. Next base: position 72,946,325 of record NC_134590.1, on the reverse strand, counting down.
GACCTCGCTTGTCTTTGGAAGTCATTAAGTGTGCATTTGGAAGGAGATCCCATTTCTTCCCACAGTGCCCTGCAGAGAGCCAGGGAGAAAGCAAAGGGAGCGCAGGGTTTGGCACTAGGCCACACGGGGAACAGAAGCAAGTGGCTTTAAGAGAGGCTAGGCCCCATGAGACCTGACCTATTGCTTGTGAAAGGGAGCACTCGGTTTGCTAGTAAGAAATCAGTCATCTTGTACGCCTGGAGAAGACAAGTCACTATTCTACCCACCGCTCCAGTATGCTCTCAGTTATGTGCCTATTTCCGAATATACAGCCCCTGCCACTTGTCATTGTCCTTTCTTGCCACCTCTCCTGCTTATGAAGTTTCATTTTTTTCCTCTAGTAATCATAATCTCTTGCATCCATGAGCTTCATGTCTCATCATTACACCATGATAATTACACTTCTTTGTCAGTTTGACTGCCATGGACAGTGGTAAAATACTACATAGCTGTCCAGATCTTGAGATGTTTCATGAATTAAGGTTTGAATTAAACCTCAGAGGCCTCTGTCCTGAGGGAAGGCCCCCACCTGATTGGTGAGAGTATCTAACCACACTGAAAGGAACTCTTAGACATGCTAATGAAATATAACCAATAGTCTTTCCCGGGATAGGATCTTATCTTTTCTTTTTCATTGGGATCAAGCCATTGGTTCTAAGGGTCATTCTTCCAGCGAAACTTGTAAGCCCTCAGTCTCCGGTATGAGGTTTTAGTGATTTTCTCCCTGAAAAAATGGTCTTTTGTAGCTGTAGGGTTCCATCCCTGCCCAGATGTAAGGGCCTTATGGAGTTTTCTGTTTATCTTTAACATATAGGAAAGGTCTCCCAGAATTATCCCTCAACCGCCCAGAAGACTGTATGATAAATCCTTCATGCTTCTGTTAATTCCGGAGAGAGCATTTGGATTGTCTCTTCTTTTGTTTCTTGAAAGATTTCACGTGTTTTGTCTGGTATCTACTGTTCTGTACCATAATTGCTCCAGGTCTGAATCCCCAATCTATTTTAAGTCACTTGCAGACAGGAAGTAGATTTCCCTATTTTTAGAGCTTCCCACCATCCCTGTGAAAACAGCAAACCTCTGTTTTCCTATCTGTTAAGTAAGGTGACAGTTCCCGTGTGGGTTGCCACAGAAGACTGGAATGCTAGTTCACAGAAATGCTACTTTTCTGAAGTCTTAGAGGACCAAGTAAGGTGCGGCTAAGCCTCTACTTATATAAGGGTGGGAACACACTTGAAAACTTAACCGCTTCCACTTTTCCTATATAACAAGGGGGCCCAGCATACTGAAGTGTTCTGTCTATTGGAAGAGTAGAGAGAGAGAGTGAAAGACTGGATTGGGGCTGGGTGAGGGCCGTTACTGGACTGTGCTGGGGGAAAGTGGAGGGAGCTGGGTAAGAAGAGTGTGTACTTTTCCTGGTATAGAAAAAAAAACAAGCCAACTCTTCCCCATCTCGCTGTTGAACCAAGTCTTTGGCTCATTTTCTCAAATGACAGCTGGTTTGGAGGTTCTAGCGGGGGAGTGCAGCTCGTCCTGTGCCCCTGAGCTGAAAGCGGTTCTGCTGCATTGAAGAAAGCTGCCCTTTTTAATTCACAGACAGCTCTGGGAAGCATGCATGTGGAGGTGAGGGAGAACTGAGTGTTTGGTAAGGTCTAGAGAATGATCCATGGTGCTCATAGTTTGGCCTTTAAGTGAGTGAATTTATTAAGTACATAAACAAGTCCAAGCAAAAGAATATATGGTAAGAGATCGCAGGTAAGAGATAGCAAGCAATCATCAAATCATATTCTAAGTATCCAGCAAAAATCATTTGGGGAAGGCCTGTTGAGGCTGCCGTTTATAGTTACTGGCAGACACCCTGACAAAGCAGAGAGATAGAACTTCCAAGTAAAATAACGAATAATAGCTGAACGGCAGCAACATCAAATCATAGGTTTACAAACATCCTGCAGGAAATGGCTGGCGGGAAGCTCCATTAACAAAGCTCCTGGTGTTCCCACATGGCAGGGCACCAGCCAGACTACCAGCAAGAGAAATACAGAAACCATCAGCCAAGGATACCCCCTGTTCCATGTCCCCCCTGGGCCATGGAGATAGAACTCCGAGGGGAGGAGGCCAAGAGCAGGAGCTGCAACTGTGGAGTTTATGGTGGGAGCAGCCCAGGCTGCATGTTCACCTTCTGAGAAATGGGGCTATTTTGGTAGTACACAGAACCTGCCCAGACATCTTCCGGGAGAGAAGAGTGACAGACATAACCGTTAGTCCTGTAGTCCAGCCCTCCATAATGCAGCAGGGTTCCCTCCTCCAGTTTCCCTTTTTTTTGGTATTTTGAGACAGGGTTTCTCTGTGGCTTTGGATCCTGTCCTGGACCTAGCTCTTGTAGACCAGGCTGGTCTCGAACTCACAGAGATCTGCCTGCCTCTGCCTCCCGACTGCTGGGATTAAAGGCGTGCGCCACCACCGCCCGGCTCCTTCTCCAGTTTCCAAAAGTAAACCCACTGCCCCCAGAGCTGAAGTCTGGGTAGCAAGGTATGCTGCCTAACAAGCCAGTTTGAAATGATGTCCTCCTGAACACTTATCCAGTTTCCTCCCAGGCTACTTTGACCACTGCCAGCCGCATCCTCTGGAACCACCAAGGCATTGTAGTGTTCAATAGTAGGTAATTAGGAAACCACCAGAAGTAAACTGTACAACATATAACTATAAAAATGGAAAACAAGCCACAAGAGGGATTGGCAAAAATAAATATAAACAGCAATTAAGTTATTGAATGTACCAGAACGAATGTTTACAAACCTAACTAAAATAAAATTCATCAAATTTTGGAAGCATGGCCAATTTCTAATTACTTCTTATCATCACATTGGTCCCAGAGGAGATATGTGGGCTGAATTGGCACTCATTTTAGATCTAAAATTCTACAGTAAAATCAACAGTTTTAATGTATATCCATTCACAGAGCTAGTGAGGGCAAAAGTCAGTTCTTCTTATGTCTCAGAAAGAACAGATTGTCACGCCCATACATCAGGAAAATATTAAAAATAGTCATTTGTTTTCAATAAGCCACACGGTGAAGATCCACTCTTCCCCCAATCAGTGCAGAAAAAAAATAACAGAGCTGTATTAAATTCCTTCTAACAAAGCGTGAAAGGAAAGAACCAAGTGGAGTGGGAATCTTAAGATAAAGATGTCAGAGCCAAGAGTTAAATAGGAAGCCATATACTCTGAAACATATTGTGGTTCCCCACTGATAAGCCAGCTCTTTTTCTATTTACTTTTGTAAATAACTGAAAAGCAGGGAAATCTGACTACACAGCTTTCCACACAACTAGAAACTGATGGGAACGGAACAGAGCTCAGAGAAGTTCTCAGGAAAATGAAGCCAGCTCCCTGCGCCTGGGGTTAGAGACTCATATAATAACCCTGGGTCAAAGAAACAAGTGTCCACATGGTCCACATCCGTGTCTTACGGACCGTCCTTGTTTCTAGACCAGCACTCTGATATACATTGCCATATGCTAGCTTTTATGTAATTAGTCCAAAAACAGCTAGACTTGTGTATAAACGTACCTACAATTTAATCAAATCACCACCCAGTCTTATTTCTGCTGTTGTTTCAAACAGTGCTTCCACTACTTAAAATAGACACAACATGGGGGGCAGGGACATGCTATAATCCAAGATACCCCCAGCAAAAGCATCAGAGCAAAGGGAAAGACAGTGTGAAAACACAGCAACCCAGAGTCACTCTGATTCCCTGTGCACATTTTCTGAACCAAGAGCCAAAGACTGGGTACCTTTTAATTCTCTGTTCAAAATATGACACTTGATAACCTCACTGTGGCTGTTTCTCAAAATAGAGACTGGGCCTCACAGCAGATGTCTGGGCTGGTGAAACCTGAGCTCAGTAGCCCAACAGGCTCTGCGGGAACAGGCAACACAGCCTCTCTGGCTCTTTTTCCACCGCCTCAGAATTCCTGCAACCCACCCCCAGGGCTCAGAACCTTGGGAGATACCAGACCTTGGGCTCCAGCTCTCCTCACCCACTTCCCAGATAACATCTGCAACAAGAAGTCTAAGCAATGACCACTAACAACAGCAAAAGCAAAAACAAACCTTGAAAACAGTGTGATGATTGCCCAATGAGACAGTACTTACATCATCAGGGTTGACTGATCATTTCACCGAGCACTAGAGCACTAGGCATGGTTCTGTGAGATGTGCCGGGCTTCCCAGGCTTGTTACAGTAGAGAAGGTAGAGAGAGGAAGAAGGGATGTTGTAGAATGGTTTTTGAAAATAATGTGTGGTGTTTGTGTATTGTTTGCACTCCTGAATCCCAGAGGCCTTTGTCACCAAGCTGATGCTCCAAGCCTAAAGGTGTCCTGTCTGCTGGCCCCTTCCTGCCCAGCCCTAACTAGGTCACCAGGAATCCCACTTGTTTGTGGGTTAATTGGAGAAGCACCAAGTGAGAAGGGCGGTCTGGTGTCCTATCTTCTCTGTAGTATGCTAGAAAAGAACGGGCCTCTTGCTGCTGCTTTCCAGGGCTCCCCATGCAAGCACATTCCTAGCTTCTGATTATGGGATTCTGAGTCAGCTTGTAGGTTTCAGCAAGTGTGTAACACAGACTGCTCCTTCACTTTTGCACTGTGTTGCAGGGTCATTTCTAAAGGTTTAGGCATCAGGAACTGGACTTTGGCCATGGACTTTGAAGATTAGACTTTTGCAGTCACTATTTGATCCCAGGGTGAAGGAGTGGCCATCATCCCCATCATACAGAGGGGAAAGAGAGACCATCATAGGATATGGTGTTAGACCATGCATTTCCTGATGGTGCTGAGATTAGAGCCCAATCCATGTTAACCTTTCCCCTGTCACTTCCTCGGGGTCTGATTTCCCTTTTCATCTCTCACTGTGGAACACTTTTACAGTCCATCCTGTGACTCTGTTTTCCACTGACTCTGTGGAGGCTAGAAGGGATTGGCAAAGATCGACAGATCTTGAATCCCCAAACCCATCTGTGTATAGAACCACCAAGGTTCTTGTCATGAATGATGCAGAGAATGATGGAAATAATATTGGAATCTTACAAGACAGACCCATCTGGACCACATAGGGAGTGGAGACTGAGACATTTCTATCATGGAGGATAGATGGACAAAGATTTTCTAGAGACGATCCATCTTTGGCTTGAGATGGGACTCAGGAATTGGTGAGGCAGACGGTGGAGATTTTGTAGGGTCTACCCTTAGAGTCTGAAGGTGAAAGTTAGAGCATCTGTGACTTTAGAGACAGGGAAAGTGCCTTGGCAACTTGGACCCAGGGAAAGGAATGGAAGCATGTTGGGGGATATAAGGGGAAAATGGAGGAGAGTGTGTGAGGTTGAACCCTGAGCAGATGATGAAACACTTGAAGAGACAAGAGGCAGGACTAAAAGGAAGTCCTTGTCTGGATATCATTAGGGGCTAGGGTGCTACAGACTTGGATCCTCATGGTGCATGTATATGCAGGGCCAGGGGGTGCTTTGGTGTCCTGGGTGTTTGTTATGAGGAAGATTAGAGGAGATGCTAGAGGTCTACTCTGTACTTCCCTAGGTCCCTAGGGGATGAGAGAGGCTGATCACAGCTGTGAAGGTTGTCAGCCAGGTATGCCATTGATTCTGGTTACACAGCACTAGACAAAGAGATGAGGTGACAATCAGAGGTAGAGGAGAGCTGGAGAGGATGGCCAGATGCCCAGATCCTGAAACCTGCTGTGCATTCACTGGGATCCTTGAACCCTTGACCACAGGAGATCTGAGAGTTCACCAGGCTCACAGGCATACCTGCTTGCATGTGTTCTTTGGATCAGCAGCAGTCCCTGTGATTCTGGGACAGGACTGTGCGTAGAACAAAATGTATCTTTCGGGCTTGAAAAAAATGCACCGTCCCTTAAGGACAGACTACAAAGAAATAACGAGCTTCTGGTTGTATAGCTTTAGAAAGAAGAAAAGCCAAAACTCCTTCAGGAGACCGTTCTACATCATAGCTGAGAAGATTATGGGAAGAATTTCTCTATGCAAATTCAACAAAGCTTAAGCACATGAGTCCTGCTGGCAGTGTTAGGAGAGCTGAGTCATCTCTCTAAGAATACTTAGGAATCTTCCCCGTGGGAACACCTATGAGCCCACACTGCCAACTCCCAGAGGTTTGCACACGCTTTGGGAGGAAGAAGCAGGTGCTACCAGACATCCTCATCCCATAGGGACTCTGCCCTTTCTCCTGCATAACTCCTGTATTCTCCTTCATGCTTTTATGGGTCTAAACAGGGTGTCGGGGGGCGGGGGATGGGACACAATTCCAGTGATGTCATTCTGCAAAAGGCCTTGTTAGCTTTTTGCTGGGAACACAGGCAGCAGCAGCCTCCTCATCTGTGAAGTACCACATCAGGTGGCACTCATAAAAATGTCACTGTGCTCCTCCACCAGGCCTGATTGAGCCCAGTGGAGCTTTCCTTTATCTGCTGAGACTGCACTGACTACCAAAGAAAGCACATGCTCACCTGTAAGTAAGATGAGCAAGTCGCCCGGCCTGGGCAAGGGACAGCCTGAGATGTATGCATGTATGGGCTAATGGTTTGGGAGTCGATGAGTTTTCTCCCAGTTTACTTCATTTTGTTTGCTAAGGATGTTCAAACCTCTGTAAACTAGTATTGAGCAGTTTTGGAAAGTAGTTACTCCTTTTCTGTAACACTCCACAATACAGCAACTCTAGTTTCTATCCGATCCTCAACCCCAGAGTAGAGAGTTTGCTGATAGCTCACTCATGCACACTACCGGCTTTCTTAACTTGCTAGAGAGTTCAGTAATAGCTATGAGAGCCAGCTCTCAAATGTTCCTCTGTGAATACTTACCTGATATCTGGTGAGATACCAACATTCCTGTATATACTGGTCCCGGAGCTCAGAGGCTGGTAGGGGCTCCAAGCTTTTGTTACTGTGTTGCAGAGAATCCTATCAGGAGAGTCCATCTTTTTATGGTGAGTTACTGAAAGCTTCCTCCACCCTAGGTCAAAACTAAAATTTTATTGTGAATAGCATTTCTTAGTTTTCAGTGTGTTTACTGCGTAAGTGAGCTTTCATTGTGTCTGGAAGAATAGGCTAATGTTCTACTCTTACACTGATAAAAGGTTTTTCCTTCCATTTCAAAGAGTAAAAATACTTGTGGTCAAGTAGTGGTCATTGATCATTACCTGGGTTCCCATAGGAGTCATCTCATATAATCCTCATGCAAACAGTACCTGGTAAACCTCCATGTTCTCTATTCAGCTCTACTCAGGCCTACACATTACAATGGTTTCTCCAAATACAGCCACCTGCTGGAGGATGCACAGTACGTCAGAGACTTTGCTGGGTCTGACCTGACAGACTTAGTGACTCCTGAGCAGGGAGCCATGCCCAGTACTTGATTTGCACTTACAAGAGGGTATCCTGGGGCTGATTTCTAAAAGAGAGTCCCCTTCTGTTGCCCTGATATGAGGTATTTCTATGGGTGTACTTATATCCCTGCGTTCAGTGAGCAGTGTGCTAGACAGCACCTCTAAACAGCTCATTTGCAAGCTGTAGTTTAAATGTGGTCTCTTAGCCTGTCTGTTTCATACAGACACACTCTAGGCTTTGTTTATCTGGATCTTGGATGTCTTCTTAGACTTGGGTTCTGTTTTGAAAGGCAAGAACAGTTGTGAAAGCTTTGGTAGTAGTTTTCTGATTTGTCTTTTCTAGCATTAGAAGACAATCCTGTCATAGGAGCAATACCTTGTGTTTTGGGATTGCTGAGCCCTGAGAGAAGGTCTAACAGGATTTCTTATTTGGAGGTCCCCGAGAGACAACCTGTTTTTATAAAAACCATGTTTACAGGAAGAAGATTTGATATATCTTGTTTTCAAGAAGTTTCACGGCTTTGGTTATATATTCAGTGAAGGTTTTGTCCCTAGAGGCATTGAGGAACCCTCGGGACTAACTGGGGCCTGCCTCAGCTCAATTGCCAGTCATCAGCCTAGGGCACGTATCTCCATCTCTGCAAGTCCATTCATTTCTCCATCGTGAGGAGACACAAGATCCTGACATTATGTCTGAGCCACATGGAGCTTTCACAGTGGGTATAGTTCTCAGGGAACCCCAATTCTGTTTACAATGTTTGGCCATAGCCTTTATTAAAGAGGATGTATCTGATTGTTTGCTGGAAACCTTGTCAAAGGGTGGCCCTAATCCAATCCCTTTCCCTGCAGGGTCCCAGTAACCTAAGACAGGGAAGAAGGCCTGCATTTCTACATTAGCTGAGGGTTGTTTGGTTTTGAAAACTATTTGAGGCAGTGTAGTGTACATAGCAGCTAGTGCAATGCCCAAGTGTTATGAAGAGCGTGGGGCCCCTTTGTTCTGTCCCGCCTGGCTAGTTTACACCTGAAATAATCACACAGAAAATGTATTAATTAAATTACTGCCTGGCCCATTAGCTCTAGCCTCTTATTGGCTAACTCTCACATCTTGATTAACCCATTTCTATTAAATCTGTGTATCACCACGTGACTGTGGCTTACCGGCAAGATTCTAACCTACATCTATCTCAGGCCGGAGATTCATGGCAACTGCCTGTCTCTACTTTCTTCCTCCCAGAATTCTGTTCTGTCTTCCCCACCTACGGGAGTTTCGCCCTATCAACTAGGCCAAGGCAGCTTCTTTAATAACCAGTGAAAGCAACACAAATACAGAAGGGCACCACCCAAGGTTCAGAAACACTGCATCTGGAATTCTGTTATTCTAGCTGTGTGCTTGTCAGAACATTGACTAATCTATTGGGTCCTTAAGGGCCTTATCAGATTGGAGAGAAAGAACTTGTCACATGAAATTGCTGTGAGGATTGGAAACATACAATGTTTAGCTGGGTGGTGGTGGCACATGCCATTAATCCCAGCACTCAGGATGCAGAGGCAGGGAGATCTCTGTAAGTTCAAGGCCAGCCTGGTCTACAGAGCTAGTTCCAGGACAGGTTCCCAAAGCTATTGAGAAACCCTGTCTTGAAAAAACCAAAAAAAGAAAAAAAGAAAGAAAAGAAAAGAAGGAAGAAAGGAAGAAAGAAAGAAAAAAAGAAAGAAAGAAGCAATGTTCAGTTTGATGATGAATTCATAAATTTCAGGGAAATGGTAGCTAGTAAACAGGCTGTTAATGGATTGTAGATGCAGGAGTTGGTGCCAGACATTAGGATGCCTCTTAACTTCTTGGCACCTGACTGTACTTGGGGTGAGAGTGGGGTTCCTGAAACCCTTTGTGTAAAGTTGAGCACAAGACAGCTGATCACAGAGGATTTATTCCTATAGCCGCTCTTTGGCACAGTGGTTTCTGAGCAGTCTTCCCTGGACTTAGCACTTTGCTTGTCAATGAGAAACCAGAATATTGAAGTCTTTATTTTCTTGGAATTGCTATCTAGAGCTATGGCTAGTAACTGACACCCAAACAGAACAGAGACAGCTCATTTTGCACTCAAAGGCTCACCTCCAGGAGGAAGCAAAGACAGGAATTCAGAGAGACCTTCAGGAGAGAACGGAAGCTCCCCTGTGGCTGCACCATAAACAGATGCTGATTTGCTTCTTGTGATTGGCAGGCAGGCAGCTCTACCTGGTTCCACTAAAATGTTATATGAGCATGTGCTATTTAGCATCAGCTAGGCAGGATATCTGGCTTGGTAAATTGCAGGAATCACGTATTTGGTGTTTTTCTGGGGGAATTAGTGTCAGCAAACCTTTAACTTCTATGTCCATGGATCCTGGGTATCTCAAGAAATTTTATGACTCTATGTCTTCAGTTGGTGTCTCTGATGGAGAGACAGGAGAAATACGAAAGTAGATACCCTTTAGATGCTGGCCTTGGGGCTACAGAGAGCTGGGAGAGGCATGAATTTTCCATGTTAAGTCTACAGATCCTGAACTCCCTCATCCTGGGCCTCCTGTAGTCTGAGTGACGGCCTTTCATCTCCTGTGGAATTTGGGTTTAATTCATCTGTCTGCAGAGATCCTGAAATTTGCAGCTTCTGGACCATTTAGGCCATGTCTTCATAGGTCCTCTAGCTTTCAGGGGACAGTTTCCACGCACTCTTTTCTACATTGAAATAAAACCCAGCTGGGAGCCATGGACCGATGAGAAAATTAGTCAGTACTCAGGAGCTGGGTTGTATGATGGTCCCACATCATATGAAGCCACAGTCGATGACTTGGCAATGCCAGAAATGTTGTCTTATGTAATATACTTTCCACCTTGTAAACAGTTCCTGCCAGGCACACCCACCATTTTAATGGAGAGCTGGGAAGGAGTTGAGTTGTGTGCTAGTGATTCATCCCTTGAAGAGCCCTGGCGGGACCTACCTGGTGACAGCTGATCAGCACCTGTCCTGGGTGTGCCCAGGAGGAGCCAGGCAAGGCCCTAACCCTTAGGACTTGGTGGCACTTGGGCAGAAACTTGACCCTGTCCTGTGCCCCACACCCTTGACTCTTAGCTTCAGCACATGGACAGTTTGCATAGATCTGAAAGAGCCTCCTACTTGGTGGAGTTCATGGTTGTTCACAGCTCTCTGTCTCAACTGCAGTGATTCTCTCTGTGCCATTCAAAAGTGTAGGAGGCTCTTTATCATTGTGACTGTGTGCTTTTTTGTTTGCTTGCTTGCTTTTCGAGACAGGGTTTCTCTGTGTAGCCCTGGCTGTCCTGGAACTCCATCTGTAGGCCAGGCAAATCTTGAATGCAGAGATTCACCTGCCTCTGTCTTCTAACTGCTGGGATTAAAATCGTGGCCACCACGCCAAGCTAGGACTACATGCTGTTGAGGCCATTCAGAGAATACATGCCTGCAAACATGGAGAAGGGAAAGTCAAATTTGTCCTAAGGCTGTGTACTTCACCCACACTAGAAATATCTTCTCCCTAATGCACACATCCTTGACAAGCCTGACTACAAAATTATCTGCAACAGTACATTGTCCCTTATGGAAGATGGATCAGGAGGGAGCCAGGATTGAGACACCCGCCACCCCTTCCGTCAGGATCCCTCCTGGGGAACTCATGCTACCTCTGACCTCATAAGAGTTTAAAATCTCTCCCCTCTTCCTCTTCAGGCTTAGCACCCTTGCTTCATCAGATAGGCTGCTCATCAGACCTGCTATGAACATAGATGAACAAATATACCTAGTCAAGCCTCTTTTATCAGTTATTTGGCATCTATATTTAGAAGGACTCGCTAGTCATGTGATAATTGCACCTAATTTTAAGGAGTCATTTTCCTGTATCCTGTAGTGTCTGTGCTACTTCAGAGCCCTAGTAGCAGTGCGCGGGTGTTCCATCTCTATAGTATACTAATTGCTTTTGCCAAATGAAATAAAAGTTGTTGCTGTAATAATGCTATTTCAACATTTGATTACAATCCATACACTTCAGCTGTTAGGACTTAACTGGTCAGTGACAGGCACAGGGCATTTTCAGCTCCCTATGGGGTTTCAGGTCGAGTCTAGAGATGTGGAGACTCTTTATCTAGGTCATGGGTCTTTTCCCAGGCCTGTCTCTCCCAGAGGTGAGCACTCGGAAACTGTGGTCTTCAAGAGATGTGAACAAGTCAAAGAGAAGGGCGAGGGCAGAGTGCTGTGAGGTTCATACAGATGGGGCTGCTCCAAACTGCCGACTAGCTGTTTGACAAAACTGCTGACCCTGGGAGAGCCAGGAGAGAGGCTGAAGACCAAGAATCCAAAGGTGTGGTTATCAGTATAGTCTGCTGGGACAAGGATGGCTGATGTCACTGAGATGGAAACTCCCTCAGTCTCTTGAATGGACACAGCTGCCTTTGCTGGGAGTGTGTTCAGTGCATTGTGGTGTTTCTTCTTTAACAGAAATAACTAGAAATGATATTGTGGTTTTGAAATGTTCTATTACATGTGTATACATATTGTGTATATATGTATACATATATACACACACACATACACCACTGTCCTGAGCAAATAGCTCTACTGAGTACTTATAACCTTCCAAGTTGTATCAGGCTGTAGTCAGTGGGTTCTGCCAGGTAGTTTGTGGGGTATGCTGTGAGGAACAGCCCTCAGATCATGTTCCCTAAATGCTGTGGAAAAAATCTTAGGGTGGTGTAAATGACTGGAAGGGAAGCTGGTTATGTGACTGGAGGTTGTGAGGTTCTGGGCAACTGGGCTCATGAGCACAATCGGGTGGATACAGCGGTATCGCAGGTATCTAGAAGACGGTGGTGGATTGCTTTTGCGATGAGTAAAGGAACGGTTGAAACCCATTACCTCACGGTAGGACTGTGCTCCTGTGATAGCACAGACCACTGAGATAATTCCTGCTTGACTCGGCTCTGCTAAATTGGAAAAGGTATTTCTTTTCTGAAAGTTACAAAATAAACAAAATTGTTTTTGTGTAAGCCCCTGTGGGAGGTAATTCATTTGCCGGACTTCTGTCTTGAAGTTGGCTAATTTGTGAATGTTTCTTTGTGCTCATCTTTTTAATCTCCAAGATGGGATTAACAACTGTCCTTCAAAGAGACTCAATAATGTAGTGGTTAAAATTTCGGACACTGTGAAAATTATGTGGGTTTGAGGGTAGCATAGCTCTACGTCTTTGTCACGCTGCGGAAATGTGCCCCTTTATTGTCTGTACCATAGGAAAAGTCTGTCCCTTAAAAGTGCCACAGGTAGAAATATGACTTAAGAAATAATGGGCTCTCTGATACTCATGATTTTACTTTATTTTTTATTTTAAATTGTTTTTTCATTGTATTATATAGCCCAGATTTGGCATGAGACTCACTGTGTAGCTCAGGCTGGCCTGGAACTTGCTACCTTCCTACCTAAGCCTCTTGATTGTTGAGGTTATATGAATGTGCCACTATTTCTGAATGTTTTTTACTTTCATGTCTAGGGATGAAAAGAAATAAGCAATAGCAATTAAAATATAGCATAACATACAACTATTATATAAATCTTATGTTTTTATTTTTTAAGTAAATTTATAACTACTTACATACCACAGCAGAGAGTGCCATTCCTCAGTGTTGTTAACTAGGGTGGGGACATCTGGAAGCTTACAGCCACTTCTGGATCCCATTTACTGCTTGTTCACATTTCTAAATGATGGCTCATGTTTTACAAGTAACACACATTGCAGTAGCAAAGCACATGTCATATCTGGCATCGCCCAGACGCCACCACTGGTCTTTTTAGACTGTCATAGAGGCTATTACTAGAATGTAGCTCTCTCTAAACATGTTCTCCTAAGCAAATATTTTGAAATTTTTAATTTTTAAAAAATTACTTTAAAATGTTATTGTTCCTTTAATTTTAGATTTTTAAATGCTGGTGCCAATATACTATTATAAAATCATTTATTAATTTTTATTGATATGTTCTATTAGTTATTTAATTTATTGGTTGGTATGTGGTTAGATTGTTTGTCCACCATTAGAAATTATGACAGCATATCTCATAGGATAGTCTCACAAACTTCTTGAGAAAGAATTTCTAAAAAAAAAAAAAATTTCTAGAAGCCTATCTGGCTATCTTTGAAACCTCATGCTAAAATGCCTACAAAGGTCATTTGGGTAATAGACCTCAGGATGGGTGGAGGGCTTTCATGACCTCTGTATGGATTTTGTGGTTAGGGCTGTGCCGGGTGGGGAAGAAGCAAGCAGTAGGAGCACTGGGGTTCCTGCCTCTGCCTGATCCTGAGTGATTGTGGGTCTTTAAGTGAGCTCCAAATCAAACTGGGCTGCAAAATATTTTGAATCTGGAAAGTGATTTTTGAATAAATAGATAGTTATTAAATAAATTGTGAAGGTTATTATAAAGCATCCCCCAAATGAGAAGTGCTGAGTAAATTGTGGCTACAGTTATTATAAAACACACAGGGTCTTTATGAATTAAGACTCCTGTATATAAATTAATGCCTGTGCATTTGCAAAGATATGTACATAGTTTTATATATGCTTATAAACACATTTTTATTGATTATATTGAGCTATACATTTTTCTCTGCTCCCCCTCTCTTCCTCTCCCCTCCCCTTCAACCCTTTCCTCTGGTCCCCATGCTCCCAATTTACACAGGAAATCTTGTCTTTTTCTACTTCCCATATAGATTAGATCCATGTATGTCTCTCTTAGGGTCTCATTGTTTTCTAGGTTCTCTAGGATTGTGAATTGTAGGCTGGTTTTTTTTTTTTTTTTTTGCTTTATGTCTGAAAGCCACTTATGAGTGAGTACATATGATATTTGTCTTTCTGGGTCTGGGTTACCTCACTCAATATGATGTTTTCTAGATCTATCTATTTGCCTGCAAATTTCAAGATGTCATTATTTTTTTCTGCTGTGTAGTACTTCATTGTGTCAATGTACCATATTTTCCTTATCCATTTTTCAGCTGAGGGGCATTCAGGTTGTTTCCAGATTCTAGCTATAATAAACAATGCTGCTGTGAACATAGTTGGGCACATGTCCTTGTGGTACAATTGAGCTTCCTTTGGATATATACCCAGAAGTGGTATTACTGGGTCTTGAGGAAGGTTGTTTACTAATTTTTTGAGAAATCGCCATACTGATATCCAAAGCAGCTGTACCAGTTTTCACTCCTACCAGCAATGGAGGAGTGTTCCCTTTACCCCACAACCTCTCCAGCATAAGTTGTCATCAGTGTTTTTGATCTTGTCCATTCTTACATGTGTAAGATGAAATCTCAGAGCTGTTTAGATTTGCATTTCTCTTATGGCTAAGGATGTTAAGCATTTCCTTTAAGTGTCTTTTAGCCATTTTAGATTTTTCTGTTGAGAGTTCTCTGCTTAGGTCTGTACTCCATTTTTTATTGGATTATTTGTTCTTTTGATGACCAATTTCTTGAGTTCTTGGTATATTTTAGAGATCAGTCAGTCCTCTGTCTGCTGTGGGGTTGGTGAAGATATTTTCCCATTCTGTAGGCTGCCGTTTTGTCTCATTGACCGTGTCCTTTGCTTTACGGAAGTTTCTCAGTTTCAGGAGGTCCCATTTATTAATTGTTTCTCTCAGTGTCTGTGCTACTGGGGTTATATTTAGGAAGTGGTCTCCTGTGCCAATGCATTTAAATGTACTTCCCTCTTTCTCTTCTATGAAGTTCAGTGCAGTTGGCTTTATGTTGAGGTCTTTGATCCATTTGGACTTGAGTTTTGTGCATGGTGATAGATATGGATCTATTTTCATTCCTCTACATGTTGATATCCAGTTATGCCAGCACCATTTGTTAAATGTGCTTTCTTTTTTCCATTTTTTAGTTTTTTCTTCTTTGTCAAAAATCAAGTATTCATAGGTGTGTGTCGATTAATATCTGGATCTTCAATTCTAAACACATTTTTCTATATAAACGTATATGCATGTACACATGATGTTTACACATTATCATATATTCAATATTTGAAGTGAATTGCGAGCAGCCTTTCTCACTATATGGAGTGTCTTGTTGACAGGGACTGGGAATTTCCTCCGAGGTTAAGTAAGAATTCCAGCCACAGTTCAAAATAAGGTGAAAAGAAAAACAATGGGGTTGTGTGTTGGGGTACTACCACTTACATCCCTTTGCTACCCACAGCCACATCCATGCCAGCAGTTGTATTGGTGGTACTGGACTAGAGTTTTCTGAATAATATTAGATGGCTCAATTTGGTCTCAGGGCATCCAGTATTATAGATTCATAGATCCACGCGCTTAGATCTCATCCTAATTCCTGGAAAGGAAGGAGCTTTGCAGAAAATTAGGGATGACCACCTCCTTACTAGTGATGAGCCAGCATGTATAATCCAGAAAGGGTCAGACCAACAAACTCAGCTGCACACACCTATACCTTGACCAGGATGGGTAGAAAATAAGACATGTTGCTTACAGATGGGTACCACATTCTTAGGATGTTTCTTTTACAGAAACACTTTCAAAAATGCTTATCATACTGTTTCTTTGAGAGTGCTTTGTTTTTACTTGCTTGTGGAAGATATTATCTGTTAGTACTGGAGACTGCTGGCATAACTGCTTTGAAAGGTCTCCATAGCTTTCAAGGTGTTTCTGAAGCAAGCCATGAATGCTTTTAAGGATGAATCATCTGGAGCCAAGCATAAAACCTTCACCTAGTGTTTCTGTGTTATCATTTTCAAGAAAGAAGATGAAGGCCCGTGCTCCACCACCTCCTGGAAAGCCTGCTTCCCAGAATGTCCACAGTGACCAGAAACTGCCTCATGATTCTACACTGGGTTCCCAGCACAGCCTGGTCCAAATGAAGGAGTCACTACAGAACAGCACCTTGGACATCACTGTGGTTCTGCCCAGTGGACTGGAGAAACAGAGCGTGGTCAGTGGAAGGTAAGATTCTGGTACCTGGGTGAGAGTTCCTGTGTACCTCTTCACATATGTGGGAAGAGAAAGAAGAATGGTGTGGGCATGTCCTATTTAGTTCCATGTTGAATTTGATTCAGGTTAAAATGCCTGCTATGAATTGGTCCAAGATCAGAGCCTCCCAGATCCAGAAGTCCCACTGGAAAGTGTGGCCCGACTGACCCAGGCAGGCTCTCTGGAATCTTTAGGGGACTCAGAGCTAAAAGCCCATCCCAGTAGAGTTTGGGCTCAGAGAAAAGTGTAGAGATACATACATTTTACAATTTATTTTATGTGATAATTAAACAAAATCTTGATGAGTATTGGTTCCAGCCTCAATATCTATCCACGGCTGGAATTCTTGTGTTCTAAGATAGCATGCCTTTAGTTGTAATAGGTAATATCACGTTGTTTTTGAAGCTCTTAATGCCAGCACAGTGTAAGAAGATATTTTTCAGTAGGATTTCTCTTTGCAGCCATTGTCACAGGTGTAGGAAGATCTTCACATTAGCTTCAAAGAAGGTTCTTGGACTTGAGACTGATACCTTTGGTGGCATTTCCCCAGGCCCAGCTCAGAGACTGAGTTGTAAGAGTTTCTATGTGTGTCTAGTTGTTTTATAAAGCAGTCATAATCTTCAGCACACATTTCCTACAAAGTAAGGAGTTTGTTGTACTGTCATATCATAGTTTAAACACTATTTTAGAGTGCATGCTATTCTGCCAGTAAATATACATTTACCACGTTTATATTTTCTCCAAGTTGATAGTTACTGCTTTTTCTTCTCTTAGCTTGTGGCAGATGGGTAGTAATTCAATGAATCTTCTTTGATAAACACAAGGAAAGGTGGGGTTCCTTCCAGAGAGTAGAAATATTTCTGAAAATCCTTTCAAGTGGATGCATTGTGCTCCCTGTACCTTCAGTTTCTTCTTCCCTTTAGAGCAACAGTTATCACCATTACAGTTTGTAAGATTGCTGTGGAGTCTAGGAAGATCCTTATAAATGATTCAGATAACGTTCTCTTCTTTAAATAGAGAAACTTAGAGTCAGGAAGAGCCAGCCTCGGCCTGGAGGCCTCTGTCCCTGGGCCACCCTCTGGGTGCTACAGGTGAAAGCATGTTTCACTGGATGCCAGATTCCTCACTCTTGTTGGCTTTTTTGTTACATTTTTTTTTCTCATCTGCTTCAGCAATGGCTTTAGCAAAGAGCATGCTCATGATGCCCTAAACAGCAGCTTACAAAACATAGCCAGCCGTGAACCTTGTATTTCCTGATGGACAGGAATCTACTAGAGAAAACAAGCTAGTGACTGACTGCCTATGACCCCATTCTGCAAATTATAGTTTTCAATTTTTTTTTTTGAGCTGCTTTGGAATTTAAAACCGCACGTAAAAGTCCCTATCTGTTCTTAAATATTAAGACATACGGATGGGATTTGGAACAGTTCCTGACTAAGGGAGAAGGCCTGGCAGGCCTTTAGGAGTGCGGCTGCCAGCTCCCTGCATGGCAGGTGGGAAGGGAGCCAGCAGCCCCATTGCTTTAATTGGGAGCACAAGTGAAGAGAATATCTTTGAAGACACAGTACCCTCAGCCCCGGGGGAGCTTCATAAAAGGCTCTTAAGTGTTGACAGTGTTGGGCTGTGTCATTTTTGTGTAGAAAATTAGTCACATCCACATGGTTCACACGGCTAAGGGACCTCTGGCAGGGAAAGGCAATGTTTCTTTCTTCAGAGCGGAGGGAATTGCTCCCAGTGTTGAGTCCTGTGATTCCACCCCTAAGAACGATTATACCCTAAACAACACAGAATAAACAAGTTTATACGTGTGCAGGGAATTCCAGGTCACGAGCCTTGTAAAGCGGTGGAAGGACTTCCACTTCCTAGTTATTAAGCTTATGGCAGAGGCTATTAAAGAACATCATTATGAAAGGAGTTTCCATACGCAGTTTCCCCCTCCTCCTCCCTTCTTCCTTCCCGCCTCCCCTTCCTTTTAAATAAAGGACACTGTCTTTTCTGTGAGGAAGTAGCAAGATTGAGGGTCTGAGATTTAAACTGCAAGGAGCATGCTGTCCTGGGAAAGGAGGAGTGTTTTCACAAACACACAGCTTGATAGTCTGCAGAGGGTACTGGGCTTGTTTGGACGGTGGTCCTATTCCAGCCCTCCTGAAGGGAAGTATCATTTTGTGGGCTCCTGATAGGTTACTAAATATTAAAATGTTCAATTATCCATCAAGCAAAATAAATAAGGAATTGCAAACTCATGCGAGTCTCTGGGAAGAGAGTTTCTCAGCCCACAGGGGAAAGTGGAACGTTTGCTGAGCAGCCCACATAAGGAAGGTCCATGTTACAGAGTCTAAACTGCCTGCCAGGCCATGCAGTGCTTATTCTGCAGCCTACACAGATTATAAGAAATCTGACTTTGCAGCGCCAGTTTTCTTCAAACCCCAGGAACAACAAACATGCTGAGTGGCAAGTAGACTATAGATGAATTTCTAAGACAACCAGAATTCCTTATTCTGAGGGTAGTTTGTGTCCAGGTCGGCCACAGTATATCCTCTGAATGAAGATCATATAGAAGACACATGCCTCTCCTATAAGCTGGACACAGAATGCAAAAGACCAATGGTACTCCACCTGTGGGTCTCAGTCACTTTGGGGTTGAAATGACCTTTTCACGGGGGTCTCATATCTATATACTGCTACATATCAGATATTGACATTATGATTTATAACAGCAAAATTACAATTATGAAGTAGCAATGCAATAGTTTTATGGTTGGGGGTCACCACAACATAAGGAACTGTATTAAAGGATCACATTGTTAGGAAGGCTAAGAACCACTGAAAGTCTCCACAAATTAATTAAAGAATCACAGCATTAGGAAGGTTGATAACCACTGCTCTAGGCTCTGAAGAAAGGTAACTTGTAACACACGGGTGAAAAACAGGAGGACAGAGTTAAGAAAGGACAAGAGCTACTGCGGTCAGAAAAGGGATACCTTTGGGGCAGAACCTGTCCACACCTGCTCCCATAACCCACATCATATGGGATCGCTTCTGGACAGGACACACACCAGGCTTCCCAGCATTCCCAGCTTATCTCCTCTCTTCAGATGAAAGAGTCCAGTCAACATTGCTTTCAGATGGTTTTCTAGTTCAGTTGCCTTAAGAAGACAGGCTCTATCCAGATAGCAACTTGCACCTCTCTCTAATCCCAAATTATTAGACCTTTTATGGCCAGGCAGCAGCTGTATGGCCCCGAGAGATAAGTCTCCGGAATTTTACTCCATTGTTCTGTCTCTAGCCTTTGTTAACCAGGACCCAGGCTTTCACAAAACTGCATTCTTGCTAGAGATTCCAGCCTCAATCTGAAATCCTGCCTCTGGCCATCCGACCTCCCTATTGATGTGCCTCTTTGTGATCTCCTATCTTGTTCTTAACTGTTTCTGTGTCTTGTCCCGGTGAAAATCCTCAGTGCAGACTGTCTGCCAAGGACCTTGATTACATTTTGCCTTGCCTCTTTGATGCCGCATGAACCTGTCAAACTGGACTTTCTCTCAGGATTTGTATTATTGACCTTGTGGTATGCCTCGCCCAGAGCTTGGGGCCACATGCTGGCCTTGGTCCATATAAGAAAGTAGGGCGCATTGGAACAGTTTGAGATTTGGCCAAGCCTGTAAATTCAGTTTGTTTTAAGACTGCCGGGATATACCTGAAAGCACTTTGCACGCCTAGCACCCGGTTACTGTTCATTCAGCATAGGTCCCAGGTGTACATGGCATGATATTAGTATCAGGACATTTTAAAGGTCAGCCCCTACACCTATGGCATTGACGTCACCAGGGAACAGGTAAGAAGTATAGGTTTTTCAGCCCCACCCAAGCCTGGCTGAATCAGAATGCCATGGGTGGGGTCTACCAAACTGTGTCTCCACAGTCCTAAAGGTTCAGACAGGATCCTCATCGGGAGATCTGCTGACAGCAAGCTCTGGGCAGTGCCCTTGGCCAGGCACTGTGTCCTAACTGTGCACTTGGGCTCTTCCTGGCCTGATGCCATGAGGAAGGAGACCGGAGTCTATATAGTCTATAAAGGGGCCTCATCATCTTTATCTCCCAGACAGAGCGTCTTCAGTGCCTTTCCATCTGTCTCAGGGAATGGTATAAGAGCAGGCTGCGATCTAGACAGAAAGTCCCTTCAGTCCAGGAAGGCAGTTAACTTGTGGCCCCTCTGGCTTTGGTCTGCTGACCTCTGAGAGACCCACCAGCATAGGGATAGTGGTGGTGGTGGCACAGACCCTTCATTTCTTGTTTAGTCCCTTAGTAGGACTCTGAAAACAGTCATTTATATGACTTTATATGCTTTATAGCAGAAGACCAGTTTCTTATTGAAGTCACTGAGTCAGAAAAAAATCGATTTTTGAACTTTGTATACATTTAGAAAAAATATGTGTGTGTGCGTGTGTGTGAAAAATAAATATATTTCATATATTTATATGAAAACATTTTTTTTCTTTTCCCCTAAGATAGTGTTTCCTGTCTGTCCTGGAACTCACTTTGAAGGCCAGGCTGACCTCAAACTCTCAGACATCTGCCAACCTCTGCTTCCTGTGTGCTGAAATTAAAGGCCACCACTGCCTGGCAGAAAGCAATATTTTTTCTTTTTTTTGTTTCTTTTTTTTTTTTTTTTTTTTTTTGGTTTTTTTTCGAGACAGGGTTTCTCTGTGGTTTTGGAGCCTGTCCTGGAACTAGCTCTTGTAGACCAGGCTGGTCTCGAACTCACAGAGATCCGCCTGCCTCTGCCTCCCAAGTGCTGGGATTAAAGGCGTGTGTCATCACCGCCCAGCAGAAATCAATATTTTTAAGAGGAAGAAGTTTGTAAAAATTCTGTTCACTTTTCAAGTTTATAATTAGAATGCCCAGAAACAGTTTCATCTGTGTTATGAATATTAAAAGGTAGTGTGGGGCAGCAGAAAGCAAATAAAGCCATGGAGGATCAGTGGGAGGAAAAAAATTAAGAGACTGAAAGTTATAAGTGAGCCCTCCAGCTCACCTCACTTGATTTTGGGAGGTGGTTGCTCCTGCTTTATGTGAGAACTTTTACTCTTCTATTAAACTTGTGGCTTCACCTTAATTTTAGATGGGTGATTAGATAAAGAAATGGTACAGAGGGAGATTTTGTGTTTTATTCAGATTCCTGAGTGTTCCTATGACATCATCACCTGGGCAAGATCTCTAGCACTTTGTAACTCCCTAACATTCCTGACTCTGTCTTTGACTTTCTGATTGCTGAGTTTCATTCCTTGGGAGTTAGGGAAAACTGTTTTGCAATTCAAGAGTCTGATGTCACTTGCTGAGAGCAGGGTGGCACTCTTTCACATACCCTGTAATCCTCTGCCAGAGCAGTATACAATTCACATGGAAAAGAACAGTGAGTTGTCATTTACTTAAACCGTGGCATGGAGCCTGCATCTGAGCTGACAATGTTTAGTGTATTGAAGGTGTTAATTCAGTGGAGTCTCCAGCAACCATCTAAAGGCAGACTCTAGCCTAATGCTCTTCCTGTGGGGAAACTGAGGCACAAAGCAGTGCAGGTGGTCTCCCTGGGTCAGAGAGGCCACATATAGTGATCTTAGGATTCCACACAACCAGACTATATGAGTATCACGAAAAGAACGCTGCCATGGTAGACACCAGTCCCCCACCAGAGGATGATGTCAGGACAGCTGTGGACCAGGCACCAGGACTTCTCTAGATCATCTTGGGGAGGAGGAGAGGCCAGACTCAGCAGGTTGTGAGAATGATGAGTGACCAAGCAGCCTTGCCTGCCTTTGGAAAACTCTCTGTGGTGCAGATACAGGACTTACTAAGACCGTGTGGAGGCATACACAGAACACTCAGTTAACAAAGTCATCGGTTCTTGGTTCATAGACAACAGGAGGCAAGCTGGGATCCGATGGATCTGTAGTGGACTGTAGGCAGCTAGTACCTCTGTTCACTGTGAGGCATTGCTCCTATGCAGAGAACTGTCTTTCCCTACCTGGACAGGTTTCTCCAGGAGGATCAAAGGAGCTTTTAGAGACCCGAGGAGCTTCTTAGAGTTTCTCGAATGCCACCAAGTAGCAGTTTAACAGGTGTGCTAAAAACTGGAAAAATCCTGGCTCCACTCACACTCTGTTTTGAGAAATACATAGTGGTAAAATCACAAGTCCTGCCAGTGAGCGTCCTCTTTTTAAACAAAGTGTCAACCCCCTCATGACACATAGTATATTGACCCCGCATCCTGTGTTTTCTTATGTGCACCCAGGTTCCTATTACAACCAAATCAGTCCTCAGAAGAAAACTCCCTCAGGGTTCTCCTAGTGGTAGTGGGAGTTGACTGCGGTGGGCAGCTACTAAGACTTCAGTCCTATCTGCCCCCCAAACCTCCTCACCTTTCTATAAAAACTGATCTGTGCTGGGTACAGGTTCTAGCCACCAGGAAGGCGTGGGAACCTGTTTGCTTCTCAAGACAGTTAGTAATGACTCTGTGTTCTCTGAGTAGCATGCCTAGTGAGCCATGTCTAGTGTATTGTATTTTGTGGGTTTAGGGTTTGTTTTTCGGTTTTTTGTGCTTCTCCCTCCACTTAATGATAGGTTGACGTAGGTGGGTTATTGGTTGTTGATTACTGCTCCAACCCTCAAATGCTGGAATGCAGTTTCAGTTTCCTCAGGATGAAGCACTCTATGGGAAAACTACATTTTTTTTTTTTTTTTGTGATTTGGGAGGGTGGAAGACAGTATTTCAGAGGTATTAGGCCAGGTGATATTAGAATGTCATAGAAAGTTGAGATTTGCACACTGAGTGATTTGCTTCGACCTAATTGATAAACACTGTCAATACATAGAGTGGCATGTACCGGTGTTGTGAAGGCAAAAAGGTGTGCCCCAAACCTTGCATGCTCCCTTTTATGGCGCTTTGCATTTCAGATATGTTTCTAAGGACTCTGACTGTTCTTCAGACATCAATGTTTGGATGACAGTAGTTACTGACTGTGTGCTTTTTGTGTTCTTTGATAGTTTGTATTCATATGTTTATATGGTGTAAATAGATTCCCCAGTGTGGTTAGCTGAGACAAAGCTGGAATCAGTATCCTTCGGCATGGGTATAAATTGAGTCCCAGCACTACCAGTTTGTAGAAACCCCAGAATGACTCTTCCTATTGCTCATACTAGAACTAAGTGTGAATCTATAGTAAGTAGCCCTAGGCTGCCAGAAAGACAGTGAATGGGAATTTAGTATTATTTTAAAGATTTATTTCCATTTTTATGTATATAAGCATTTTGCTTGCACGTCTATTAAATGCATTGCATATGTTCCTGGTGCTATTTAAGGCCAGAAGAGAGTGTCCTAGAACTGGAGTTACAAATGGTTGAGTCACCACAGGGATGCTGGGAATCTAGGTCCTGTACAAGAGCAGCAAGTGCTCCTAACCACTGAGCCATCTCTTCAGCCTGAAGATGACACCATTGTATTGTTCCATTACAGCTTATCTTTCCACAGTGCCAGTTTCAGGGTAGTCAAGAGTTGTGCCCATGAGCTTTCACCTCTGACCTTATTTTATTTTATTGAGCCACCAAAAAGAAAACCCTAGCACCAAAGGATTCAACAGAAAATCATTCAAAGAATAACATGCCAGCCGGGCGATGGTGGCGCACGCCTTTAATCCCAGCACTTGGGAGGCAGAGGCAGGTGGAGCTTTGTGAGTTTGGGACCAACCTGGTCTACAGAGCTAGTTCCAGGACAGGCTCCAAAGCCACAGAGAAACCCTGTCTCGAAAAAACAAACAAACAGACAACAACAAAAAGAATAACATGCCAATGCTTCTTAAACTCCTCAACAACAGCAACAAAGAATGGATATCTCCAAATATCAGCACACCACAGACTGCCATCCAAATGAACAGGGCTGAAAAAAAGAAAACTCAGAAAAATACCAGCAAAAAAAAAATACATGGTTATTTTAGTATTTTTTTGAAGAGATTTCTTTTGTGGAAGGCTTTGCTATGGTACATGGCAGTGTGTTTTCTCCTTTGACTTTAAGTTCTGTGTAGGGAGAGCAGTGAGTGTGTATCCAAGCTGGAAGAATCAGAATTCACAGCCCGGCTTATCCTGCTCATTCCTTAGTGTATGTGTGAATGCTGAAGGTGTCCTGGTCCCTCCTACCCAATGTCTGGGAGAACACAGGGTACCAGCTTCATGTGAGTTATTGTTGTACTGGTTGGCGCGTGCTGTTAGCGTCTTCTTAGAAGGAAGATGTGGTAAGTGTTGCCCTGGAGACAGTCTTGAGTCTTTCTTTGGATCAATCAGATGTCCTGGATGTTCATTAGGTACAATAAATGGATGAATAAATGAATGCGGAATGGGGAATTTCGGAGACTCTTTTGATATGGTATTTGCTCAGAGCCAAGGAGGGAGGACCAGGAAGTGTTGTTCTAGTCATCTGTAATATTTTCTGAATTAAGCATGTACTTTGTGCATTCTTCTTCATTTTCTTAACTCTTTGTCTCTGTCTCTGTCTCTCTCTCTCTCTCTGTGTGTGTGTGTGAGAGAGAGAGAGAGAGAGAGAGAGAGAGACAGAGAGAGAGAGAGATTTCTATTGTTTTGAAGTAAGTTCTTAGTATCTATTATGGTTAGAGATTTTTAAATCATGATATTGAATTTTGTAAGATATTTTTAATATGAATTGAGATGTATATATGTTTCTGTGGTTAATTTTGATGATATGATATATCACATTATTTATTGACTTGTCCTTATATATTGAACCAGACTTGAATTCTAGAAATAAATCCCATTTGTTCATGGGACGAATCTTTTTGCTATGCTATTGAATTATATTTGCTAGTATTTTGTTGAAGATATTTTTTCCTCCCTGTTTGTTTTGGATGGCAACCTGTGGTTTGCTGATATTGTAGTAGGGAGATTGTTAATTCTTTTGTTACTATTTTTAACGAGTTTAAGAAACATTGGTGTGTTATTTGATTATTTTGTTTAATTTTCTGTTGTACCTTTTAGTTTTAAGTTTTCCTTTTTGGTGAGGTTTAACTTGGTGAGGTGATTCGATCTCTTTATTTGTTATTGTTATGTTCAACATTCTCATTTCTCTTTGATTCAATCTTGGTAGATTCTATCAGTTTCTATTTGTTAGCTCATTGTTCATCAAAGTACTATCAATTTGTTTCAACTTAAAATTTAGTCTTTGCATACTTTATATTTACAAATAACTGAAAAACCAATGCCATAGAACCATAGCTTGTATAGTTTTTGCTTCTAGAATTTAGATAGTAAACCTAGCAGATCCATGGATTTAGCTAGAAATGGAACTCTTATTTTCATCTCTTATGATTTTGAAAGGTTGTTAAAATTTTATTTTTCTTTTAGTAATGTTGGTTAGCATTGAAACTGTTGACACGTCATCATGTAACCATGAATAAGAACTCAAAGTTTTTAAATTGCTGCTGTCGTCCTTGTCTTCTTCCTCTTCCTCCTCCTCCTCTTCTCTGGGCTTTCTCATGCATTCACTGTCTGTCTGTTCTGCCTTACTCAGTTAGACAGAAAGGAGCCTACAGCAGTCTTGATAACCATGATTTGTCTTCTCCTTTTCAGCCATGCAATGATGGACCTCCTGGTTGACCTTTGCCTTCAGAACCACCTGAATCCTTCTCATCATGTCCTGGAGATCTGGTCTTCTGAGACCCAACAACCCTTGAGTTTTAAGCCAAATACTTTGATTGGGTCCTTGAATGTACACACTGTACTTCTGAAAGAAAAAGTCCCTGAAGACAAAATTAAGCCTGGCCAACCCAAGGTGCCTGAGGTCAGTGGTGCATGTGTGTTGTCTGAGGATAGACAGATTTGTGCACAATGTGCAGAAGTGCTAGCAAGGACAAGCTTGTTCTTGGTTTGAGTACCTAACATACAGTGCTTTATTGAGGTTTCTTCTTCTATGTCAAGTGAAGGTAGGTACTGACTGGATTTGCTACAGGAAATAAGAACTTTCCAAATTTACTAATGCTTATTGTTGTAATATTGATCGTTTCTTCTTATAAAGTTGGAACTGTTGTAGGGCAAGGTATCCGTCAGAGCTACCTTGGAGATGGAAGTGTTCCTAAATCTGCATTTCCCAGCATGATAGTCACAGGTCCTATGTCACAACTGAGCACTTGAAATGTAGCTGTATAATCAAGAAATTGATTTCTCAGTTTTGCTGAATTTTACTTAATTAATTGGTGACCACTTTCTTGGCACACATATTTCTAGATGTCTTTTAGCCCTAAGAGTCAGAGCTCCATAAAAGAGTTTACTGTCTAGGAGTGAGAGAAAGGATAGGCCCTTTGGAAAATTTTAATTTTTATTCTTTTCTATTTGTTTTTGATTCTGAGAGAGGAGAGAGAGGGCAGGACCATGAAGTTGGGTGTATAGGGAAGTAGATTGGATCTGGCAGGAGCTGGGGGAGAAGAAAAGAATATGATCAAAATATATTATTTAAAGATTGTTTTAGGAAAATTTGGGAATATTTAGACTGTTGTGTTCAGGGAATATCTTAGTTGTCATTTTACTGCAGCCATTAATTATCAAGTAAAATTAATCCCAAATTCTTAGAGTGCTTTGTAATATGGTTTTAAGGATGGTCTTTAGGCTCTAGTTAAGGCAGTACTACCTGGATCAGATTCTTGGAAGATATACTCAGCTTTCTTGCTTTCAAAACTGGCAGTTAATTTCTAGTTTTTAGTGATTAGTAACATTTAATTGGTGCTTGTCCACACTAAATCTGTGAGAGAATCTCAATTATACTTCAAACAAAAGCAGTACTTCATAGAGAAAGGACCTCTTTATATCCTTTGGCTTTTCTTAACTGCCTAGACTCCACCAAGAGTTAAGTCCAGATTATGTGTGTGGTTCCTCTTAAAGAAACCCAGGCTGGAGCAGTGCCCCATATTTGCCCTAATTTACAGTTCATTAAGTCCACCAAGCCTGCCACTCAGAGCTCAGAGGGACCATGACCTTTATCTGTCACTCTTCTCACAAGCTACCTTGACCTTTGCAAGGTCTTTGCACCCTGTGGAGAGCAGTGAGCGTGAACTGAAGTAGTCCACATGGAGCTTGGACTCCTACAGGTTCCTGATGGGACACTTAGTGTCACTGTAGGTACTTATAATTGTTTTTTTCTGAGTATTATATCTGGTATTTGAAAAAGACTAAACCTATTTCTGGCTTAAAATAGTGTATATAATGCCTTTATATATAAACATATATTCACATGTTTATGTGGATATTTCGACTTCTTAAGAAAGCGTTTTTGTCTTGTAAGACTTAGTCTTAAGACTATTCATACCTTTTACAGAGTGTTTTCTTTCATGTGCTCAAGTCTAAGCAGAATCTGCAAAAGATTGTACACATATAGGATTTGAATTTCAATGCCTCGCTGAGGTCAGTTTCTCCTATTGTTTAGTAGTTGCTAATTATGAGAGAGAACCTAGTAAATATCTAATATTCCATACATTTATTTTTCAGTATTCATTATGTTATTTTTCTCCCAAACCCACCAACTCTGTGGAAGAATGACCAGGGGCTGGGAAAGTCCTGCCATACTTAGTTCTAGAATTAAAGCAGAAATTAAAGCAATTACAGAAAGATGCAATCATAGAAGTTTTGTGTCTGGTGTGTTCTTGCAGAAATCCGTGCGCCTGGTAGTGAATTACCTGAGGACACAGAAGGCCGTCGTGCGTGTGAGCCCTGAGGTGCCACTGCAGAATATTCTGCCAGTCATCTGTGCAAAGTGTGAGGTCAACCCAGATCATGTGGTTCTGCTCAGGGACAATGTCGCTGGGGAGGAGCTGGAGCTGTCCAAGTCCCTGAATGAATTAGGGATAAAGGAGCTGTATGCCTGGGACAATAGAAGAGGTGAGGCTCACCATGATGTACATACCCTGATGCATAGTGCCTCGGACATGAGATTTGAACACAACCCTGTATTCTCTTCTTGCAGCTCTCAGTAGCAACACCTAGAAATGGGTATCGGAAGCTTCAGGCACCTTGGTTTTTGGCCAATAGTGAAGTAGGCAAAAGAGGAATTTGGCTTCTTGCCATATTCTATGATGCTAACTATGTTCCTCCCTCCCACCTCTGCAAATGACTTTGGCTTTCTGACTTTGAGTAATAGCAAATAAAAAGAAATGGTGAGGGGAAAGTACACCTTCCCACTCAGAGACCACTTACAACATTGCTTGAGTTTTGATCCATTTGTCATTGCTCCTAGACTTTAGCCTCTGCTTGTATCTAAAATCATTTGCCCTAAGAACATTGACTATCTTCTGAAATCAACCAATTCTGGTTCCCGTGATCAGTCCTACAGACAAATTTTACACAGTTTATTGCCTAGGCTGCACCTACGGTGTAGATGTAGCACGATCATCATGCCGTAAATGAGTGGCAGCCCCTGTGTAATGCTGGCACTGAAATATGTAATCAGATTTTTACAGCTGGCATAAGGGTTTGAAGTTTTAGTTAAATGGCTATCAGGAAAAAACAGAATTTATAGTCCTTAACGTTGTAGTTTTAAGATGGACTTTCAATTGTCTGTGGAGCTCTGCCCTTGGTCAAGGCCAAGCTGTCGCTACCATTAAGTCAGAGCAGCTGCGATTACCTGCAGGGGATTCTCACGATAGTGGTTGGAAGAACACTACTGCTGCCCTTGTTATTTATTCTCCAGAGAGACTGGACTTTTAAAAGTAGACAGTTGGTCTTTTATATGTTCTTCTATAGCCTTTCAAATACAACTTTTAAGATAATTTATTCTAATAAAAATGTGTTTTCCTTCATTGGCAAATATATTGTGAAAACAGTGCTCATAGTGTCTTCTTTGGGTCCAATCCATACTTTGCCTTATCTCAATCCACCCTCTCTCTGGGGATTCTGGGGTCATTCCCCCATTTGACATGGAAGAAAGGGTTTTAGTTCCAAATAGTATAAAGTACATGGAGTAGTTAGACTCCTGGAAAAGGTACTCTGAAGATTAGAACATTGTAGCTAATCAAGTTTATTGCTGCACGTTTGTGGTACTTGAGGTTGAACTCCGGACCTCATGCATCAGCTTCCAACCAGTATCTTTTAAAATCACAGTCAGTAGTGCTCCCAGTGTCAGCAGCACAGATAGGAGTGCTCCCAGGGTCAGAAGCACAGACATGAGTGCTCCCAGTGTCAGCAGCACAGACAGGAGTGCTCCCAGGGTCAGAAGCACAGACAGGAGTGCTCCCAGTGTCAGCAGCACAGACAGGAGTGCTCCCAGGGTCAGAAGCACAGACAGGAGTGCTCCCAGGGTCAGCAGCACAGACAGGAGTGCTCCCAGTGTCAGCAGCACAGACAGGAGTGCTCCCAGGGTCAGAAGCACAGACAGGAGTGCTCCCAGGGTCAGCAGCACAGACAGGAGTGCTCACAGGGTCAGAAGCACAGACAGGAGTGCTCCCAGGGTCAGAAGCACAGACAGGAATGCTCCCAGTGTCAGAAGCAGTCAGTAGTGCTCCCAGGGTCAGAAGCACAGACAGGAATGCTCCCAGTGTCAGAAGCAGTCAGTAGTGCTCCCAGGGTCAGAAGCACAGACAGGAATGCTCCCAAGGTCAGAAGCACAGACAGGAGTGCTTCTGTGTTCCCATGTCAGCAACATAGATCCAATTGCTGAGGGTATGTTTGTTTGGTTACTTTTAAACTTAGATTATAGGGTGTTTTAGAGGGGGGAAGTGTCTTCTAATATAAAAGGAAAAGAAAATCCTAAAAAAAAAAAGAAAGAAAGAAAGAAAGGAATGTAAGAGTGAAAGGCTTGAACACCTAGACTTCTATTACACACTTTCACTTGGACATATCTTAAAGAATAGATGCCAAGCTGCTTTTTGGCGAAGTCCCGTTAAGTCTGCCTCTCTGTTAAGGAGAAGCCCCGCTGCTCACAGGTGTCTGAGACATGGAAGCTGACACCTTCAGCAGGGCCAGGACACTGAACACAGCTCTAGCAGGGCCATGGGGAGCTTCAAAACATAAAATGCACCAATTTAGCCTTTCCACTCTTGACCAGAACTCCAAAGACCCAGAATACCTCACTCTCTGCCATGACAATCTATCTCCTGACCCTGGGGTGGGGACACCTCCCAGCCCAAAGCCAAGCGTATGCCTTTCACCAGTACCATGCCTGTTTTGATGTCTGTCATCTCATCCTGCTAACCCCCAAACATCTAGAAAAGAGGAGCATTTTCCTGAGGGTGTCGTGGAGGACCCTTCTCTCTTTTGAAGCTTATCTGCAGGGCTGCTAGGGATGCCTTTGCAAGAGGGTGAGGAGCAGGTAGTAACCCCTTTTCCTCCAGTCCTACAGCTGCTGGAGAAAGGGGAGACGGCAGCAAGAGCTTAAATGATGTTGGCCAATGCCTCAGCCATCCGGACTCTGATGCATGCTTGAAGAATCCCAAGGCTCTGCTGCCCCCTGTGCTCACAGCAGGTCTAGCAGCCTGTGCTGGGGCAAGGAGTCCAGTCTTGCAGAAAGAGGCCAGCTGAATATGCCCCTGTCACTTTTGTGGGCGTTGTAACCCACCCTTAAGGCTGAGGGAGTAGTTAGAGTTTTGGTCTGGGCTGCTGCCGACCTCCAAGCTGTTCTCATCCTCTCATTGCCTGCCTTTTCCAGTTCTTCTGACCAAAACGCAGTCCGAGCCTTCCCTGAGCTATCAAGGTACAGTGAGCTCACAGGCTGCACTCTGCATGGCTGCCGATGGGAGGGTGCACGGAGGTGATGTGTGTGTTCCCCAGAGGAACTGAGTTTGGCTTGAGGCCCCTTGGGCATGGGATGGAGGCTTGCTGGGTTGACATGAGGTTACGGTTTAAGGTTTTAGTTTCCCAGTTGTTGTAGACAAGAATGTACCTATGTGAGAATTTGCTGTGTTGCTTTAATTCGTAGAAATGGCTGAGACTGTTGAAGCCTGTGGCTCAGAACTTCAGCTGGAAGTTCTAACATGACACCAGGTCCCTTTGCCTTGGCTTGTCTGTTGTTCTGACTTTTGTGCTTCCTGCCCAGATCCGCCCTCCATGCTGCAGTGTATGTGGCAGTATGGGACTGATATTAAACCCCGTGTATCATAGGAATATAGGTATGCAAAGGGTTAGTTCAAGTCTGGCACTTGTTTAGAAAGTCTCTGTGTATATACATGTACATTCTCATATATATGAAGAGAGTGCAAATATTTACATGCATGTATTTGTGCATATTTGCATAAGCATATACAAACATAAACATATATGTATTGTGGTTTTAATGAGCCTTTTAGACTGTACGCATTCCCATATGAACATACATATTAGAAAAGTTAATATTCCGATGAGTTTCTGCATTTGGCAGGAAGTTTATCATTTTTGCTAAAGTATTTATTAAAAGATAATAAATGATGATTTATTTTAAAAGCATTTAATGAAAGGAAAAGCAACATTTGCGTGGAGCCCAAAGTTGTGATGGGTGATCTGAGTGATATCAGGGGCTGAGTGTCCTTTTTGCCAACCCATAGCTGACCTTCCTCATCAACAACAGGATTTCGTGCACAAGCATTCTCTTTAAGGAACACCATTGTTCTGAATGCTCGTGACACGTGAAGGCTTTAGTCATTCTGGGAGATTGGGGATTTGGGTGGACTGGGACTGGAGAGAGGTAAACTTACTGCATCCTCCTTTACTGCCTTTGTCTGCACCTTAAGGACAGGCTATGATGAGAATGCCCACGTGGGCCATGTGGGAACTCACCCGTGTTCTCTCTTCCACGGACTTGTTTGGTGGCCTTTTTCTGGTCATAGAACTGCCACCTTTCCACTTTCCCCATCTAGACAAAGAGGTGCTCTGGATTAGATTCGGGGGCATTTACACTTTCTCCTCCTCTTGTGTTTCTCAGCTCACTCTTATCATGTGTCCTTCACTTTAACGTGTCCAAATAGGGATTGCTTTCTTGGAGATTAAGTGTGAGCCTTGAAAATAAGTACAATGTTCACACGCATGATCATTCAAATGATTTCAGTTTTCAAACTACATCTCCCCAGGGAAAGCTGTCTGTCCACAGCTCAGTGCCCGGGCAGAACAGCAAGGTATGTGGAGATCTCTGATGCTCAGCTCTAGCCTTTCTATGGTTTTTGTCTAGTGTCAGGAACCTCTCATAGGTCCATAGGTAAAGCCTTTAGAAATACGCCGTCAGTTTGAGGCCCAGGTTGTGGGTGTAAACTTTGAGGCCCTGCTATACCATACAGTTGTTGGACAGTGGCATGAAATGCCACCTGTCCAAACACTGTGGTTCTAGTGCCAGGACCATACATGACCCTTCTTCATGGAGTGTCCTCAGTCCTGTGGCCAGTCACTTTCTATTCATGACAAGAAACAAAAACTTCCACTTGTTTACAATCTATCATTTTTGTGGGTATTATAGTTTGGCCTATATGACAGCAACATATTTTCTTTCTTGTTTGTCTATGGGGTTCTACAGTGTTATCAGTTTTAATGCATCCTTGTCATATACCATTCAACTGTAAAAAACAGTATAAACTAGAAATGTACATGTTAATGCATAAACATGATATTACTTTGTGCTATAAGTATTTTCTTCTTCCTAGTTCCACACTGTGTGATGGTTTTGATGTGACTAACTTATAATTATGTGTGTGCATGCGTATTTGTACAACTGCATCACGTGAGCAAGTCCTTTGGTTGCTGTGTGATGCAAAGCCCACTAATCTCCTTAGAAGCATGTCATTAAGAGTTCTGGCTTGCCCAAATAGGACAAAGGCCCTGCATCCTGCAGGATGGCTTAAGAATCACTGGGCCTGGGTTTAGCTTTGTTGAATGGAGAGTATTATTTCATTACAAATTTATTAAATGCATTGACTTTTATGTTCTTTAACTTAGATAATGAAACCACACATTATTACATACAAACATTAATGGATGTTTTGGGGTTGATATACTCATGGCAGTTTGTCTAATCCCACCAGGAAGCATTTCCACCAGTGGTCTCGAGGTCTGGCTGGCCTGCAATTGGATCTGGGAAAGTTGATCTTTCTACCCTTCACAAATTACCTGTTTCGTTTTGGGTTTTGTTTGCTTTTCGTGTTCCCCAACTCTGTCATTGTGTTGGAAGATAAGGGCAGGGTAAATGCCCTAAATAAGCAAATAGGAGAATGTAATTTTAAAAAGGAAATATTTTGCAACTAGAGAGAAGACGGCTCAGTGGTAAAGAGCACTTACTGCTCTTTCAGAGGACCTGGGTTTGGTTCCCAGAACTTATATGGCTGTTCCCAACCATCTGTAACTCCAGTTGCAGGAGACTTGACGTCCTCTTTGGGCCTTTGTGGACACCACACTTGCATGCAGAACACAAGCATACATTGTAGGGAACATTAATACATGTAAAATAAAATGAACTGGATTTTAATTGAATATAGAGGAAAGATTATGGTGAAAGAATGATAACCAGTACCCCTGGGGGTCTGGTTTAAATACTACCCAAATCTCTTGCACTGTTCCTCCATGTTCTAGGAAAGAACAGGGGGGTTCATGTTTTATTTAGCATTTTTAAACCTTGCTTATAGCTTATAAGGCAGACTGGTTTTTCTTTTTTTCACATGTCACAAATCTTGCAGCAGTATAATTTGATTGAGCAGCAACAGGCCGCCTCTTGCTCTTAGAACTTCAGCAGTCAGTCCAAATAGAAAAATC
The DNA here is from genome assembly GCF_037038515.1 of Microtus pennsylvanicus. NCBI lineage: Eukaryota > Metazoa > Chordata > Mammalia > Rodentia > Cricetidae > Microtus > Microtus pennsylvanicus. The sequence continues at coordinate 72,912,127 of NC_134590.1, read as the reverse complement.
ATTGTCAGTCTTGGGTGAACACTGCCTTTGCAGACTCAGTACCAAAGCAAGTGTAAAAGATCAGTCACATTCACATTAACTGTGGTAAAAATTGTAATATTTTGATTATTTTTGATTAGGTAAAACCACAGCTAAGTTTTTTTAATGCAGCTGCTAGCAAATGTAAAATGACACAGTTCATCTTCGCCTTCTCTTGAAGAGCATCACCGTTGAGCTTCCATTGATTTGCTTCTTTTCATCTTCCACAAGGACCAAGCCACTCTCAGAGAAAATGCCGCCTAATACTAAAAACCTGTGTAAGAACTCCATGTGATTTCTTGTGGGCCAGAGGGCTTTGAGGTAGCGCCGAAGGCTTTGAATGAAATCGTGATGACTTTCTCCTTAGAACTAACAGATTAAAGGATTCCGTTAAGGCTTTAACAAGTGAAGTACTTAATCTCCTTTTTCAAATGCTGAAAAACACAACTTCTTTTTTTTTTCTCTCTCCTTCTTCTCCAGAAATGTTCAGGAAATCATCACTTGGCAATGATGAGACAGATAAAGAGAAGAAAAAGTTTCTGGGATTTTTCAAAGTCAATAAAAGGAGCGGCAGTAAGGTAGTGCCAAGTGCGCGTGACTCTGGGGTGGAAAGGTGTGAGCCTATCTGGAGAGTTTTCTAAAGAATTCTGTTCAATGGTCCTGACCGACCCTTCACTCTGTGCTCCAGGCAGTTATTTCAGATAAAGATGTTTAGTCATTGGTAGAGTGGTAAACCTCTGGACTCCCCAGATCAAGGTGAGCCACACCCTGCTGGGTGCCCACACTCTCACAGCATGCTGCAAGACTCAGCACACAGCTCATAGGCATATGAATGAGTGAGTCTGGCCTTACTAAATATATACCTGGTCAGTCTCCCTTCCAACTTAAAGTAGGCAGTCTGGGAGGGCTGCACTCAAGACCATTTGTATTTGTCTGGAACTGGCCCGTTTTCTAGAGTTTTTAAATTTTTTTCTACCTTCTTACCATGACATGAAATCATTGAACACTGTAAGTTGTTTTTGATCTTTTTATTCTTCGTTAAATAACTCTTTATATGTGTATTATAGATGTAATATTGTACAATAACAAAGTCATACTACAAAGAGTTAAAGTGACGGGCTTTTTGTTTGTTTTTGTTGCTTTTCACTACTCAGAAGAGCCTCAAAAATGTAAATACTGCCTAGCTACTTGGCAAAGAAGACACTAACACTCTTCTTTTAATAAGTGTATTTTACTATCATGTAATGTCTGTTCTTTGCCAATAATTATGACTCAAACATTCAAAGTTGAGGGTAGAGTGATGGCTTCGTGAGTAAGCCTATTTGCTGTGCAAGCATGAAGACCTGAGTTTGGGCTCCCAGCTCCTTATAGAAAACCAGACACATGTGTGTAACAAACACATATTCCAACCCCCCCCACACACACACCGTTTTGGGTTTTTTTTTTCCTTAAAGAAATGACCAATGTAAGTAACTAATATTAATACCATGTTCTCAGTTGGCACAGGCTTTTTAAGAGTGAGGAAGACTTTCAGCTCTACTTTGTAGGCCTGTACCTCTATGCTACATAGACATTTCCTGCTCTTTCCTTCTTCAACCTGCAACCCTAAAATTATGATTCTCCCTGTGGTTGCTGGTGATGGTGCTAAAACTTAGAAACATAACCTGCTTTGCCAATATGCCTGAATGATGCCAGGGTCTGTCCAGCTGTGGAGGCACCCAATGCCTTCCACTAAGCATAGGCTACATAGAACTCCAACTCCTAACAGCAAAACCCTTATGTCTTTAGAGATCTCACAGTCTTTTCCTCCTTCCTGTGACACCTTGGGCTGGTTTTCTCATTCTGATTTGTGAATGATGGGGTATATAATTGTATATTTTTGTGCTCCTTACCATGCTTTTCTGTGTTAGCTGAGAATGTGTGCTCAGGCTATGTCTCATTAGTGAGATCTTTTTAGCCTTGGGTAGTTCACTCCCCTACTCCTTTTCTTCCTCTTCCTTTCCTGGCCTCTTTTCCTCTCATGTGTAGTATAAATGAAATTAAAGAATCAAAATTCTTTAGGGCTCTTAATTGTGTTTTTGTCCCCCGTATTGTTTAGATGAGCTTGCTGGAACTGCATTTTCTGCTGTTCCTTTGGTTATCAGTTCATAATGAAACCACCATTCCCCATCCCTCACCTTAGATCTAGCTGATTCTGCAATTCTGTCATTCTGTGAGGCTAACCCCAGAAGATACACTTGGTTTAGCCAGTAAGGCAGCCACCAAAGCTTGAGGTTCAGAGACAGCCATATAACTTTTGACAATTAGAAAGGGGCTGACACCAGGAACCCATGACTGTCACTGAAAGGCAGTGCTGGTACAATCTGTTCTGTTCATATAAGGACCTCATCTTTTCTGTCTTGGACTTCCAAGTCATTTTTCACTTTCTATATACCTCATCTTTCATTTATTACTGCCTTATTTAAATATATTTTGCTCTAGACCTCCACTGACTCAGCCTGTCTTTATTGGGTTACCCACTCTGCGTATGTATATGTGTGTGTATTTGTGTTTGTCTGATGCCTACACTTCCTAGCACTTTGACTCTCTCCTTGTTATAGTTGGAGGTTTTTGCATGCTAAATACTTCCTTACCTAGTATCCCTAAAGACCTGGGAGAGAAGAATTATCATCGCATTATACAGGTCAATATGGTTGTGCCTTTGTAATTCAGTCAGTTATAGCTTAATAAATGTTAAAATGAACACCTTTCTAAGTCCTTTATGATAATAACTCATTCACATTGTATAATGCTTAGCAAAACTTTCCTTATCTACAAAAAGCACGTGAAGTAACCTTAAAACGATTCTTAAACTCCTGTGATATGATGACAGACAGGCATATACATGTCTCAGTACAGAATAGCATTCAAACTGAAGTTATATTCTAGTGTGTTGCTGTTAAGAAAGAAAGAATAAGGTGTATATTGGTGAGTGAATGTTATGTCCAGAAAATGTCAATAAAGTGTATACCTTAAAGGGACATAATTTTGGTCCAAGTAAGTGAGGGAAATAACATTGGTCCAGTGTTTTACATTTTAATTATTAATGCATACCAATTTTGTATTACTTTGGCATCATTTATTCTCTTATACCAGTTGTTTTCAAAACATACCCAAGTATCATCTTAAGATATAATCGAAATTGTGAATTCTTGGGTCATGTCCCCTGATTCTCATTAGGCAGTCAGGAAATTGAATTTTCTAATTAGCTCTCCCTACCTGATCGTGTGGCTGGTGATGTATTATTGTTTGCCTTTTATGGATAGGAAGGGAATTAGCTGTGTGATAAATGGTTTCTGTGTACACTCAGTTCATTAACTGTGCAGAGATTAAAACTGGGAAATCTTCAAGACCTAGTTAATCAGTTGATTTGCTGGCCTAACTTGTCAGTTCATGGCCCCTACTGTTTTTAAATTAAGTATTTTCTAAAGTGAAGAAATGCATTCAGGGAAGTAAAAAAGGACAAAGTGGCGTTGTTCCCATGAGTTGTGGACTCAACAGTGTGAATTTGGAGTGAGGGAGTGCTTTGGTTAGGAGCTATTTTCAGACAGCATTCCATCTCATAAGGTGAAGAGAACCGTATTGCTGTGTTCTCTACACTCTCCATTGTTGGGAAGCTTGGCCCTGCCATGCCGGTGTTTTTGCTTTAATAGCTGCTATGGATGCCTGCTCTCCTTGGAGCTCATTGTCCCTGGAGTTGATGGTGGGGTGCATGTCTGTGTTCTAGGCTGAGCATCTCGGGCTGTCGGGTGCAGATAGTGATGAGGACCCCTTGAAGTCAGCGTCTGGAGGTGACTTGAACGTGAGTACTTGATCCAGTGTGTGCTTCTGCTAGCCAGGTGGGACTTCTCACTGCAGATAACAAAACTGCAGATCAGCTTCCGTTTGCTCCTCTGCTTGGTTTCTGTAGTAGCTGCGGGTGGTTGCTTGTACTTATTTGGATAATATTCGGTATTTAGGCTTCTGTTCTCTATTCCACTGAGCACGGGCAGGAGAACCCTGAATTAGGTTAGGTGAACCTACACTTTCTAAAGTTTTACTCATACTACCAGGAGTAGGCTGATAGTTTATAGCCACTGGCTACCCAGAGCTAACATTTAGTGAGCTCTGTAACTACATTTTGTACACAGAACCAGGAAAGGAATCTCCTCAAACTCCATTTTACCCACATTTCATAATCGGCACCTAGAAGGTTTCCTTATAATTTTCAAATACTTGCAGCAGTATAATTCATTGCATCATATACGTGCTTATGTGTTGAATGTTTTTAAGTGAAGATCTGACATTTGCCTCTAAAATTTGTCTAGATAGGGCATAGGAAGATGGCTCGGTGCCTGGCACCTCCACATAAAGCCAGGTATGGCTGCTTTGTGTGCCTGTAACCCCAGATTGGAGGCTAGAAATGAGTAGGATCGGGGAGCTCACTGGCCTGCCAGGCTAGCTGAAATAGAAGTTTCCAGGTTCAGTGAGAGACACTGTCTCAGAGAAACAAAATGGTCAGTGACAAAGGACGGCCAGTGTGCTCCTCCGGCTCCTACTTAACACATTCATTATCTCCCACACACATGCTTACGTGCACACACATATACACACATGCATACATGCACACACTAATTACCTGGACAAACTTTCTGTATGAGTAATAATTTTACATCGTCATTCTTAGTTCCACATCGATCACTATGTGAAATCTTCTATCCCTTGTGTGCTTCATGCTTTAAAACATTTAATAGCAACTTGAAGTAAAGTCTGGTGGAGAAATAGCCATCTGAGATTTGTTTTATTTCGGGGGTTATATAGCTTTTAATTAGAAAACATTTTTGTAGGTTAAGTTTTTATAACTTAAAAATTTTCAAGATAATATAATGATATTACATTTGTTGATAACAAATTATTAAACATGAGGAGTAAATTTTTCTTGCAAAGACACTGCTTTCTTTTTCTTTTCTTTTTTCTTCTTTTTTTTTTTTGAGACAGAATTTCTCTATGTAACAGCCCTGACTGTCCTGGTGCTCACTCTGTAGACCAGGCTGGCCTCAGACTCACAGAGATTTACCTGCCTCTGCCTCCCGAGTGTTGGGATTAAAGATGTGCGCCAGCACCGCCGAGTGCAAAGACATTTCTTCATAAAGTGAAAGATGGATTGTCTTTCACCTATTGCACTTACCCAGAAAAGCCTCAGTATTAATCGAGCACATCTTTCCACATCCACTGATCCAAACTGCGGAGCATTTTCTATAAATAGTCTCTAAGGGTAGAGCGATTCTGTCACATCAGCGCCTTTTACTTCTTTGATGTCTTTCCAGACAATGCGCCCCAAGGCACAAGTAAACAAATTTTGTCTTCCAAATTTATTCATGGCCAAAACTTGGGAGCCATCAGATTTGTGGTCACCCTGGGAAGTGTAAAGGAAGAAAAATCTGTGTCAGTATTTATCCAGTGCTTGTCATACTCACAATTTTTTTTTTTACTTTTTACCAATGAGTAGTTTCTAACCTTATGTTTGTGAGTCTTGAAATCTTTGTAATAGTCTTACTTTCTACTAATTCTTGCAAACAGATTCTTAATGACTTGCATTTTCATGAAGTGCAAGTCCTTTCTTGTTGTTAAGAATGTGGGATTTTATTTGAAAATGACCTTGGGCTTATTTTTTTGTCAAGGACTGGGGTTAGTGAAAGTTAGCCCTTTCAGAGAGTAGGAAATGCCTGTTATCTAAATTAACTGGTGCAAGAAGCCCTTATTGTTGGCTTAAGAAAAAGTCAAATTTACCTTAAGTACAAAAGCCTGATTACATTTTTTAAATTCAAGGAAATAAATAAATATGTGCCCGAGGTAATTATGTCACGTCTGCCTCTAACCACAGCTGTGCTGAGACGCACTAATTCTCTGTGTATGCACTTGAAAACGCAAGTTTAGTGCTCTGAACTTAAGTGTTTCCTCCTTTCAATGGCCTCCTATTAATGCGCTGTGGAAACCAGACTTCCGCCTTTGTTGGAGCCACTTCTCTTTGGCAAGTAAGAATGTTTGCAGTTTTGAGGATTTAATACAATCCCAGAAACTCTCCTGAGCCGGAGTGAACAGGGACACACACTTGTTCGTGCCTTTTCCCATACAAATCAGCCCAGCCTGAATAGAATTCTGTAAGGATTTTAAGGCACCCTCTTCTGGTGTAATCTTAAGTAAGTTCCTATCTGAACTAATCAAATCAGCCAGGCATTATGTTTGTTTTGCTATTAGACAGACTTAAATCAACAGAGGATGGCTTTTGATGCCTATAAACTCACTAGTCTTTTGAGCTTGTCTTTCATCAGTTTGTTTTATCCCGGAGATGTTGAAAAAAAAAAGTCTTCTAATATTTCACACATTCAATAAACAAACTGCTTATACATGAGTGGGGAACCTATTATATCCAAGGGCTTGGCATCTCACATGTTTGAGGCTATTATGTAACCAAGTAGAAACTCTTTCTACATCATTGAATGGTAGCTTAATTTCGCAGTAAGCATTGCTAATTTGGGTGAGTGATTTTGTGTGCTTAGAAGCGTAAGAGCCTAGTCATGATGCCCATGGCTAGCTGGCCGGTTTAGTAGATAGGAAGGTGGATAAGTGGATAAAGGATGGATGGTTGACTCATAGGTGACAGAATCTAAGAAAAACTTCATTTGAAATATCTAAAGCAGTTTTGAAAAAAAATTAAGATCCTACAAATATATGTAACAATAAAACTGTTTATTTGGAAGCAGGGGCCATATTCGTGGACAGACTGATTCAGTACCATTGTTTCAGTTAAGTTTTGTTTTAGAACTAATTAAGTTAATTATAAAGTTTAGTTGGAAAAATAAGAAAAAAAACAGGAATAGCCAAGAAAACCTGAAAAACCCTTTGATTATTTCAAGTAGAGTTTGAAGCTCTGAAGAAGACTCTAACAGGTAGTCGAGTGACACAATAGGAAGGAGTCAGCTGTACAGGAGAATGGAATAAAGTCCAGCAAGCCCTCAACAGCTGAGCAGGTGGGAATGACCGTGAAGAAAAATTAAAATTGTGCATGTTTTATAGCATACACAGCAAATCCAGAGATCAAAATCTAAGTGTGTGTATTGAAACCAGGCATGTGGCCAGCAGAAAACACGTGAATAATTTTCTAACTGTGGCTCAAACTCAAGGTGTGCTAATGAGAAATTCGATAAATTGGACTGTAGGGGAAAACATCTTGCATGACAGGATGGAGAATCAAGGCATAAGGAAGCAATCCAGGAGAAAGAAAAGGGAGAGGGGGGAGACGATATGAATATGAGACTAGTAATAAATCTATAAAACTCCACATATTGCATGGGAGAGGGCGTTTAGAATAGAGAAGGCAGACTGAAGTTGATGTGTAGATGGGAATGCATAGACGATATCGGAAGAAAACTGGCGTATGTGGTATGTAAATTATTGAGCATAGCTTAGTCATGATTACACTTACTGCAAACTCTCATTACCTATTAGATGGCAAAATTTTGGAAGTTTATTCATCACTTGTGCTGGCTAATCTGTGGGTACTCTTTTTTTCGGGAGGGGTATCATATAACATTTGTTTTTATCCTTTTTAAGATAAATTTAATACATTTTTTTTCTCATTTTATGTAGCTATCCCTGTTCCTACTCCCTCCCCTCCTCATACCCCACCCTCACCCTTTCCCTACCCCCCCCATCCACTCATCAGAAAGGGTAAAGCTTCCCATGGGAAGTCAACAAAGTCTGACACTTCACTTGGAGGCAAAACCAAGGCCCTCCCGCCTATATCTAGGCTGAGCAAGGTATCCTTCCAAAGAGAATGTGCTCCTAGACACCAATTCAAGCACTAGGAATAAATCCTGGTCCCACTGTCATTGGCCTCTGTGGGACTCTCAAATGTGTTACTAAGCAGAAAGCAAACTGCTTTAGCATTTCAAGTGGGGTTTTGATACTATCTAGCCAAACTATAAGTAGATTTATTATTCATTGCCACAGAAATTCTACTTTTAGAAATCTATCATACAATCTCCTTTGTTAGAGTCTGTGGTGATATAGGAGGCCATTTCTTATGACATTATTTGTAATAGCAAGAGCTAAACAACACCCACAGGCCCCTCAGTGGCAGAGTGAGAGGTTCAACAACCGTGATTCAGTATGATTTCCTGCACAACTGTGAAGGTAAGAAAATGATGGTTGCCTACTGATGTGGAATGTTCTTTGGGATATATATTTTTCCACTAGAAAAAAATAGTCATAATTATTTTTAATGTAAAGCAATGTCTGTACACGAAGCCTTGATATGCAAGGTCAATCACTGATTTTAGAACATAATTCAAGTCCTAGGATATGGTGACATGTAATAAAATGGTGACTGTCACTACAGGTGACTTAAGCTGCTACCTCAGCCCTGTGTGGCCTCAGTGGTCAGTTTAGTGATATGATCAGGTTACTCTTCCTTTTGCAGACACAGAGAAACCCTATTTCCAGCCGTGGATTACTGATCCAATCTGTTGAACTCGTTGAATCCTTTGTGGGTGTTTAGTATGGTCTCTCGCTTGCCAAGTGTATAAGTGACACGGCATTCCTTAAGAACAAGGGCTGGGAGGTGGTGGCTTTGGGACTCTTGAGAACTCCTCTGCCATCAGGCTGCCCTGTGCCTTTATATAACTTTTCCAGCTCCAGGAAGTAGACTGCTTGGAGGTGTGTGAGTGAGTGGGGGTGGGGGTCAGGGGGAGTGCCAGTTTCTGAGAGACGCAGGAAAAGTACCTACCTCAAGGTCAGAAGTGTGGAGGTCAGAGGGGGTTGGGTCAAATCTCTGTGAGACCAAGGACTGGTACCTCCCTCAAGGTCAGGAAATGAGCTTTAGATTCCAGCCCAGCAGGGGAGCCTGTCCATGTTCACTTCCCCAACTCTACAACAGGAGAGCACTGTGTAAGGATTAGCCTTGCATGACTCACTTAACACCACCACCAGGAAGCCTTTCTTCTGAAATGCTGAACACAGTTGAGTAGAGCCTTATCAGAGGGATTGCGGATATGACTGCTTTTATTTTTCTTGAGAAGCTGTAAGTAGGTTATCGTATCTATGAGACAAACGGTCCAGATAACCTACTTCTCAGGTAAATTCAGTTCCCATAGGCGGAAGTTTACCTTATTCCAAGATTTAGCTTCCTTTGTTATTTGAATCAAATTAACTATACCCAGTACTTTTCTAATAGCTTCAAATGATTTTCTTGGAATCCCACATTTTCCAGGAAACTCCTCTTTCTATATTTGTGGAGAGAATGTGCTTTAGAGGATATGTCATTAGCTAAGGTACACCAAGCAAGGCATACTGACCTTTCTAGCATTTACCAGAGGAAATAAGCTACCTTTAATAGGCCCCATCGTTTGGTTAAAAAAAAAAATTCCTGTAAGTACACCAATCTAAAATTCGTTATCATTGATACTGATGTCTTGCTACTATGAAGTCAAAGACTTTTTGATGAATGACTTAAAGAATCAGGGATCAAAACATAAATACATAAAATTAAAACTAGAGGCAGTTTATTTTCTTGCCCTGTAGGGGTCGTGAGGAAAACTGGTACCTTGGCGTTGACTCCCCTGGAGAGAAGGAACCTCTTGCTGTGCTTGGCAGTGGATTCCATATTCAAAGCCCCCATAAACTCCCTGTAGTCTTTGCCCACAAGCCTAGCCATTTAGGACTCCAGAAAATAGGAAGGAAGCCCATGGACACTAGGACATCGTAGGAAATGACACTAGAAATACCATCTTAAGGAAATCCTGTCACATTTCCTATGTTCTGTGGCCGTCTTCCTTCCCGTCTGGTACTGGGCTAGGTGAAGACAATGAGCTCCCAGAGGCTGCTGGAAGCAAGTGTGCGGTGCTGGCTCTACCACAGGGTGTCAGTGTTCCCACAAGTACAAGGAATCAGCCTTGCCCTAGCCTGGAAAAGCTCAAGAAGGCTGTTTCTGGAACATTCACAAATTGCTAATAAGAAAATATACCCTGAGGGCTGAGCAATGTGCTTTTAGGGTAGAGCTAACTTTTTGCTAGAAATCAATTTTGTATAGTCTGTATCTTTACATTATATATTCAGTATTGTAAAATGAATAGCAGATGGCAATTTAAAATGTATTTTTATTTATTCTTTGGGAATTTCATGCACGTATGCAGTATATTCTGATCATTTCCACTGCTCTCACTCTTCCAAGATCACAACACCATGTCTCTCTCCCCAACTTAATGTTCCCCTTTGTTTTTTAGTTTTTTTTTTTTTTTTTTTATCCACTGAGTCTAGTTGGTGCTGCTCATATGTGCATGAGTAGACTGGGAATCACATCAACGCTTCTAGTCTCCAACGTTTCCTGTCACCTCGCGCCTCTCTCGGTCTCTCTCTCAGTGATAGAGCCACTCTAACACACACAGAGAGTGGCAGATTTGCTCTCCCCTCCCCCCATTTAAAATTACATACTTAAATGTTTGCCCTGCTATCTTTATAGTGAAAAGGGCTGGATGCATTTCCGTAAAAGGAAGCTGGGAGTCCAGCTCCGTGGGATGCCATTGCCTTGCATGCCAGGCTCTGAGGAAGCTGGGAGTCCAGCTCCGTGGGAAGCCATTTTCTTGCATGCCAGGCTCTGAAGAAGCTGGGAGTCCAGCTTCGTGGGAAGCCATTTTCTTGCATGCCAGGCTCTGAGGAAGCTGGGAGTCCAGCTCCATGGGAAGCCATTGCCTTGCATGCCAGGCTCTGGGTTCTGTCTGCAGCACAGAAAAGAAAATGACTCTCGGTTGTGTCTGTTTGAATTTGGATTGTGATTTAAGCACTTACCGTCCTCCTACCTCATAAAGCCCTGTGTTTCCCTGTGTTGGGCAGATTTAAAATCACCACCACCCAGCATCTTTAAGAAAACAGCACGGTGCAGGCTCTTGGTCATTTCTGGATAAAGCTCAAGTATCTGTCACTTGTTACTGTTAGTGTCTCACTCTTGCTATGCCACCATTGTCTCCAAAACTGTTTCCATCTGGGACGTTTGTTTTTGCTGTTGTTGTGATTTTTTTCTTTCTTTCTTTTTTTTTTTTTTTGGCTTTCTTTTTTTAAGCTTTGGAGCCTGTCCTGGGACTAGCTCTTGTAGACCAAACTGGCCTTGAACTCACAGAGAGCCACCTATCTCTGCCTCCCAAGTGCTGGTATTAAAGGCGTGCACCACTACCACTAGGCAGCTGTTGTTTTAACGAATCTAGCAGAATTAGTGAATCAACGAATATGGGAACTTTATGGCTTTCGCAAGACTATGTTACTACGATGATTCCCAGAAGGGCACATTCCTGTTCCTGCCAGAAACAAGTACCAATTCATTGCAAATCAGCTCAGTTTTTTGTTTCTTTTTCCCATGACTCAGTTGTAAAACTCCTATACATTGGAGGTATATAGACCTCAATATGCAATTGAGAGTCTTTTTATTCGTGTACTTGTAAAAAAGAGTAATTACAATGTTCACGTTTGGCTGATGAGATGACTCAGCATGTGAAGGCACGTGCTGTCAAGTATATGACTTGAGTTCATTTTCTGGGACCTACATGATAGACAAAGAAGCGACTCCTGCAAATTGTCCTCTGTCTGACCTCCACATCTGTGTCCCCTCCCATGAAACAGATAAACGGAAAATTATGTTAAAATAAAATAGTCGTGTTATGCCCTTCCTAGGGCCAATGGGGGAGCTGCCAGAGAGGCATTCATACTTAAAGCTTCAAGGGCTTTTTCTCCTGAAGCATTTGCAGTGAAAGTTCAAATTAGTGCCCTTTATCCAAAATACTTGACACAAGAAGTATCCACAGCATTTGTGTTTGGTTTTCCAGCTGATAGTCCTTAATTCAAAAGTTCAAAATCTGAAAGGCTTCACAATGGGAAACATAAGCATCATGTCAACACCCAAAACATTTGGAATGTCAGCGCTTCTTAGATTTCTAATTGTCCAATTAGAGATGCTGCGTTCATCAGCATCTGTTACCAAAGCAAAGGATCTTAAGATGAGGCTAGGAAGATGGCCCAGTGGGGAAAGTATCTGCCTCACAGGCGTAAAAAACTGAGTTCAGACTTGCCAACAGCCATTTAGAAAGGAAGAAGAAGGAAAAAGAGAAAGTGTGACAATGCGTGCCTGTAATTCCAGCACCGAAAGGCAGAGACAGGAGGATCCGGGGACTCTCTGAACTCCAAGTTCAGTGAGAGACCAGGTCCCCCAAAATAAGGCAGAGAGCAATAGAAGAAGATACCTGCCTGCCATCCATGTGTATTTTCTGCATGCAAACCCACACATTTGCACGGTAAGGTTAGAAAGAAAAGTATCTAAGTCGTTCTGGAATATAGCTTAGTGATAGAGCACCCGTGTGTCCTGCTGTGTGCATGATCCTGGGTGCCTTCTTCACAAACACACCACACACACATGCTTTCTCTCACTGTCTCTGTCATTGTCCCCCTACACCCCCCACATAAAAAAAGGTTTATCTTAGCTCACATTTTGGAGGTCTCTATCTATAGTTGATTAACCTGTTGCTCTGGGGCTTAGGTAAGGTTGCAGATTGCAGGGAAGTGTGTGGCAGAGAAGGCGGATCATCTTGTGGTCAGGAACCCAAGAAAGACGAGGATGAGATTCAGATGTCCCTATCAAGGCTGTTCCTTCAGTATCTTTACATTAGTCCCCCATTTTGAAGGTTTCAGCATCTCCTACTAGGTTCTAAGAGCGAAGTCATGGACTCTCAGGCATACTCCACATCCAGGAAGTGCAGATGCTTAGCTTAAAATACATAACAGAACCTGAAAGGTTGATTGACAGTCGTTAACTCTTTTTTATTGAGTGGGTTTCACATCATGCACCCTGTTCCTATTCATCTTCCTGTCTCTTTGTATCCACGCTCTGCCTTTGCAACACCCCCCCCCAAACAAAACAAAATAAACTTTAAAAGAAAAAAAATATCGTCCTGAAAGCTGTAGTGAGTCAGCACACAGTGAGTCACACAGTAGACCCGCACATCATTACCTGCGAGTGTTCATTGCAATGAGTCATTCGTCTGGTTTGAGTCCGTCGGCTTCTGCTACACTATCAATAATGGGCCCTCACTGGGACTCATCTTGAGTATCCTTTGTTGCCCTGTGTCGTGGAGATCCTGGGGCTTTGGGTCTGCAGGACCACCCCTTCACATGTTCCAACAGTTCATAGATAAGGTGGAGTTGGGGTGAGCCAACTCATAGCCCTAGTTCTAGGCCTGAGTGGTAGCTGGGCTGGTCAGCCTGCCAACTCTCCCTCATCCTCACCATCAGAGAGAGAGCTCTCCAGCATGGCCTGGCTAGTTCACTCAGTGCCACAGGCAGCAAGAGGCAGGGCCGTTTTCCTGTTCTCAAACCCACAGGGCCACCTCACCCATACCACCAGGGCCACGTCTACTGTTGTGTCCAGGCAAGGTACAGGGCCCACTCTCCAGAGTGCTGCAGCTGGTGAGGGGTGGGACCAGCTCTATGCAGCTCTTGGATATCAACATGGTCCCAGGGGACAGTCTAGACCAGAGATGTCCACATGGCCTTTAGTGGTGACATCAACACAGACCCCTGCTGCTTCATGACCACGGACCCAGACATGGCCCTCAGTGGCAACATGGGTCAGGACTTCACCATGGACTCAGGTGTTCCTTCACCTTTGAGTCTTCACATCAACCTTTCCCCATCATGCTCAAATCATTCAGCTTTTCCCTTTCTTTCCCTTCTCTTCGCCCCCTACTTGTACATGACAGTGGCTTGGAAGCACAGATATTAAACTTCTTGAAAACACAATATTTGTAAGGATGCTGGGGGCAGAAAATGTCTCTCTCAACACACTGATTTGCTCTCTGTTCCCTCTACGTGTGATTTGATGTTTCTCACATCCTTAGTTCTCTCCCTATTCTTTAACAGATGGATACAAAACTAGACTCTCATTTGGTTCCATGTTGACTGGCTTAAGTTGCTTCAGATGCTAGGGAGGGGCGACTTGCAGAGTAATGAACCCATGATCATTTCTATCCAGGAAGTGGCAGTTGTGTGTTCCCTGTGCCTAAACAGAAAGCTAGGATGCTCTTTGCCTCCTTTGTCTACTGTTCCACCTGTGACCCACTGTCAGGTCACCTGCTACCTTCAGGGAGCCCACAGAACAGCATGTTGTGGCACACCTCTGTGACACCATCTTGCCAAGGCTGATGTCCCCAACTCCCAGCACAGTTTTGCAGCTACCTCCTGATTTTGGGGGTTTGTGGTCCTGGTACAGCCTTTTAACAGCTGGAGAGATGCTGTCTGCAGCCTCCTTGAGCCCTGGAGGTCTGGCTGCCTAAGAAGGGTGTGAGTCTTCCCGGGACCTCCTCATTTCTTCAGCCTCATCTTTTCTGTGCAGATTTGCTGTGCCTTGATCTAGATCTGTGTGGAGACAGGCTTCCTAGACTGTGATTTCCTCCTGGGTATGTCCTTTCAAATAATTGTAGAGTCTTTGTTCTACTCGTTGCTGAGCACCTGTGCTCTCTCAGACCTCTTGCTACCTTGTTCTAAACCCCTGGATTTATTTTCAGTTTGTACCCTGAGAATGTTGACCGGTGGGCACATGGCCAGCTGGGCTTTGCACATACTTATGATCTCATGTGCTTTTTTCTACAATGAGTTATTTCTTCCTGAAGCTGTCAGGTGTTGGCTCTTGTGCCAACCCTCTTGTCTACTTTCTCCCTGGGCTTAGCAAGCAGATGGGTGAGGCCTTGCAGTTATGGGCTCCCTGGGAGCATCTCGCCCCTGTTTTTTTGCAGTCCTGGAATGAGATCACATCTAGTTGTTTAGGACCTTGGACCAGGTATCTTGTGATATTTGTCTCCACCCCCGGAGCATTTTGAAAAGACCCAGAATTCCTTGCTTCTCCATTTGTTTTACATGCCCTTTCCTGTTGGCCAGCCTTTGCTGTGACTTCCAGCTTAAATTATGTTTTATTGATTTTCCATCTTAAGTGAATCTCTTGTTGACCTTGTCTCTTACCATGGCTGTGGACTCATGACTGGGGAGTCTTGAAGGTCCTCAGCATCCTGTTCCTGCACTCAGGACTTCACTCTGCACCTGAGGGTCCTTTTGCATCTTAGAAATGCTCTTAGCCCTAATTCATACTGAATTGCCAAGGACAAAGCCACCTATCCTTCATGCAAAGCTCACAGGGCTTAATGTTTAGCTATATTTATATTATATTGTATTATGTTTGTATTTATTTTAATCTCACAGAAAATACAAATGCTGTTGCCCCTCTAAGCCTAGCCCATCTCATGCTCCCCTCCCTGAGGTAATGACCCCTCTGAAGCATCCTTCCCCCACCCAAGGTAAGAACCCTTTTGAAACACTTATTCCTGAACAGGTGTCCATAAACAGTACAAGGGATATATATATATATAATTTAACAAATAAGGACTCCTTTATTTAACTGATAAATGAAAATTATATAACTTTTTCTGTATAAGATAATGTTTCCATACAAACACACCCTATAATATAGCTGAACAAAGGTAATATCTCTGCTACATCGTATTTTTCATAGTTAGACCTTTTATATTTTCCATCAGCACTTTTCCAGCATATAGAACATATAATCATCATGATGTAAAGTAATCAGCTCTTCTGAAGTAATGGTTTATGTCAGGTCTTGATTCATGGAATAAGACCAATTAGTATTGATGGGGAGAAAGATGAGGGAGGAGGGGATAAATAGATGGGAAGGATGGAAACGGGGAGGACGGGAGGGAGGGAGGATGGGAAAACCTTTGAAGGAAATGATAAACAGTGAGGAGCAGAAAATCATTCAGGCTCCCCCTGCAGCACTGAGCACACAGGCATGACCCTCACTGGCACAAACTGAGCCTGTCCTGATGCTGTGGGCCTGAGGTAATGGTACCCTGATGGAAGCCCATCCTACATGCTGACCGTCCACTTCCTCACTGCTGTGAGTTGCTCTTAGTAAGAGAGGAGGAAGGCCTGGAAATGTAAGATCAACTATTCTGTGAAATTCCATGAGAATCCTGAGGGAAACTCCAACTTAAGGGGATATTTGGGCTTCCAGCTCAAGTGTAGAAGAGTTTAAAGGAAACGGAGAAGAAAGGCTCTGGCGTAAAGTGTCCAGTTCTTCAGCCATATTGTTTTGTGATTACCAAGCTCATCCTATGTGTTTAACTTTGGCCGTGGTGTACACATGTGTGCCCATGTGTGAGCATGTACCTGGGATGTACATATGTATATAAAGGGTGGTTTTTAATGGCTCCTACTGAAAGCATGCAGAGATAGGCTGAACATAGGACCTATTGCTTCGTATATGACCTCCACTGTGTGGTGAGAAGGATGAAGTAATTCTTTACGTGTCACAATGTAAGCAGTAAATTATATTTACATTTACACAATGCAAACTGCTCGTCCGTTTCCCAGATGTCCAGACCCAGATAATCACACAGAAACTACATTAATTACAATACTGGCCAATGGCTCAAACATATTTCTAGCTAGCTCTTATATCTTAAATTAACCCGTATCTATTATTTTGTATTCTACCATGAGACTTGTGATTTGTTACCTCTTGCTTCTTGGGCAGCTACATGGCATCTGCCTCCTTTGGCAGGCTACATGGTGTCTTTCTGACTCCACCTACTCTCTCCATGTATTTCTGTTTGGATTTCCTACTTGGCTATACTCTGCTAAGCTATTGGTTGAAACATCTTTATTTATCAACCAATAAAAGCAGCACATGTACAGAAAGACGTTTCACGTCATCACAGTCATAATGACTCCCTAGTCATGGCTAAGAGTGCTTCCAGCTGTTGGGGAAGCGATGCACCTGTAATTAGAAAGCATGCCTCTTTTGAAGGCTGGCCTCCCATAAACCTGCACGCTTCTGTGTGACACTTCCTGCCATGGCCTCCCTGGAGCTGGAAGTCTTTTTTTGAGGTGGAGCCAGGATGAACTTTCTGGAAAGCTTTCAGGGATTCATTGAGCTTCGCACTGAACTAATATGGTAAATTTGAACTTCATGATATTTTGGGGAGTTTTTTTTTTCCTGAAAGGAAGAAAAAACATGAAAACTAAAAGTGTAAGAAAGGAATTGTTTGGCTTTCTCACTTGAAAATAGTGGTTATTTATTGTTAATATATGTATTCAGGCTTTTAATCTAAGTATTTGGAAGTAAAACTATTATATTTAATCTTAATTCCTAAGATAACTGTGTTGTCTTTGATATTTGTTTTCTTTTAGCATAATGGATTTCTGTCTTAGATGGGCTAGAAGCGGTGTGTGTGTGTGTGTGTGTGTGTGTGTGTGTGTGTGCAAGTTGTGAGGTTCCTCCCATTCTTACTTCCTTTTAGTCATATTCAGATGAGCTACTCTGAATGCTGGAAAATTCCTGACTGACTTAGGCTGCCCTCCATAGACATCTTTTTAATTGGACACAGAATAGACGCCCTCAAGTAAAATATAAACAAGTAAAATAGCTGACTTAAATATTACTAGAAAGGGGGTGGTCTGCTTATGCTCCATTAAATCTAGTATTGACCCTACTTAGTATGTCCTACTCTGTAGACATCTTCCCCTGAGTATTTATTTTTTAATTTGGGGTAAGGAAGGGAGTTTGGACTATGCAGATAAAAAGCCGTGAACTCCCATAAACTATGTATACAGCCATTGTCACTACTATTAAAATGTTATCGTCTATGTACTGTATATCTAATGACACTGCCAAACAGTGATTCTGACTTCCTCTTTCCAGTCATCTACACGGATTTGACTATGTCAAAATCTACCTCTGCTGTCTGTGTTTGAGGTTTTCTTCCAACTTCAACAACCAATTGCAGCCTGCTTTTTTTGAACACTGGAGTTATTTGGTAGCACATAAATGATTTTAACTCTAAAGGACAAGTACCACTTACTAATTTTTTTCTTATTAGTCTTACAATTATGAATTCAGGTTGCATTAGACAGAGCAGCTGGAAAGTAGAGCAGAGCCATTAGTTACATGTAAAAATGCCGTGTTCAAAGTACAGCCAGCGAAATGGACTTCTGCTCCAATTTGTTAGTATTTATATTCTACACCAAAGCAGATCACTGTGCTTTAGCAAAGCTATGATGCACATGAAAAAGAAATAACTTATTAATGCTAAAACGTCTGTCACAGTTGCAAAGCAGCTTTTAATGCTGAGATCTAGAATAAGGCTCCCTCCTTAAAAGGAGAGAGCAGTACACTCAATTATTACTGGGTGTTTGTGGAAAATGGTGAGTGCCCATTCCTCTCCAGGATCCGCCATCTCCAGCCCATGGGGGTGGAGGTCAGGATGACCAGGCGCAGATATCGCCGATGACCCCAGTTTCACTGCATTGTTGAGAATGCTGACTCTCAAGAGGAAAAGGATATCCCATGTCCTGCAGAAAATTTATATGGCAGAAGCAGAGGAGGAAAAAGCTTCAGCCTAATGTTTTTGTTGAATCACCAGGATATTGATTTTTTTAAATACCACCTCCCAGGTCTACTGTCCCCTTTAAAATATCACCTCCTCCACTGCACACTGCAATGAC
The DNA here is from genome assembly GCF_037038515.1 of Microtus pennsylvanicus. Taxonomy (NCBI): domain Eukaryota; kingdom Metazoa; phylum Chordata; class Mammalia; order Rodentia; family Cricetidae; genus Microtus; species Microtus pennsylvanicus. The sequence continues at coordinate 72,893,479 of NC_134590.1, read as the reverse complement.
AACTGTGCCACCTTCTCTCTGCGGCTCTCAAGCCTGCCTAATTCATGGCCTAACCTGCTTGTTACCCATGAGGTCTATCCCGGGTGACTCACAGTTGCTGGTCTGTTCTCAGATCCAGTGAACAGCCTCAACAAATTTCTGCTTAGGGATGTACTTACAATTGTGCCGTAGCCCTCCTTCAGGCTTTCTTTTCTAGACTAACATCCGTGGCATACAAATAGCCTCTCATAGTGGCCATGTTCGTAGAGAAAGATGCTGTTATAGCAAGTTTCCAAAATCCAGAGGCTTTGATCTAACACACTCACCATTATTGAAAAATTGTGGGAGGTAGACACGGGAGCAACAGCCTTTTAGCACAACACAGGGCCAGGGTGGCTCTGTTTGGTGACTGTGGTTAGTGACTATGGCTAGGTATTACTCTGGAGAAGATAAACATGCAGTACATGTCCGTTTTATTGGAGAGCGTTTTAGAACACAGGTGTGCGCAGTTACAAGAGAGCCTGGAAAATGATAGCATTCAGCTTAGCACAGAGGTTGGAATAAAATGCAGGGAGGGGAGCTGGGTGCATAGCTAGCAGAACCACCATTACCCTTCTGTGAACGAAAGTTGCTGAGGCCTCCTTCCCCTGTCTGCCTCTGCTGTCCCTCACCCTTCCTTTCCTGGTGACAAGAACATGGAAGACTGGAAAGAGTAGTTTGAGTTTAGCAGCTTCTTTGTTAATTTACTTTGTGGGAAGAAAAGATTTCCCTGTATGGTTTTAACTTGTTGAACATGCTGTTAGAACAACAATAAGCTAAGTCATATTCAACATCTTATTTTATTAAAAAAGATGTAGTTCCAGGCAGCATCTCAGTAAAGAGTTATTATTATTCAGATAAGTAGGATGGGATAATGTTTACAAATGTTTTAGTCTCAGAGTATAGATAATTCCTTCAGATTTTTCTGTCATTCTAGTGTAATGTAAAAAGTATGTGCTGAGCTTCCTGTTAATGATAATACTTAATTGCTAGCAAATTGAAAGTAATATATCAAGAAGTATAGTAATATAACCTCGAAAGAAAGACCAGTTTTTCTTTATTTTATTTTTAAAAGGAAAACAAACTATTTTTTTTTCATTTTGTATGCCAATCCCAGTTCCGACTCCCTCCCCTCCTCCTATCCCCTCCACCTATTCTCCCACCCCATCCCCATCCAATCCTCAGAGAGGGCATGACACACTGCTCTGGGGAAGGTCCAAAGTCCTCCCTACTATATCTAGGCTGAGTAAGGTATACCTCCAAAGAGAATAGGTTCCAAAAAAGCCAGTACAAGCAATAGGAATAAATCCTGGTGCCACTGCCAGTGGCCCTGCAATCTACCCCAGCCATAACTCACCAGCATTCAGAGGTTTGAACATATGCTGTTTCCTTTCCTGTCCAGCTGGAGTTGGTGAGCTCCCATTAGCTCAGGTAAACTGTTTCAGTGAGTGTACCCATCATGGTCTTGACTTCTTTGCTCATATTCTCACTCCTCTCATTTATCCACTGGACTTTGGGAGCTCAGCCCAGTGCTCTGCTGCATGTCTCTGCCTCTGTTTCCATCAGTTGGTAAGGCCCTTATATTCCAGGACCCACAGAAGAGGACAAAACTAGAATCCACAGTCAATTCTACAGGTGTGTGAATTTAGTATTATGAGCACAAAACTACAGTAGCTCCCTAAGGGTTTCAGCATATATAAAAATATGCTCCTCAAGGAATGAGGTCTCTATCTTGTGTTCTCTTGGTCCTGCCTGTCTATTCTGAAAAATCTTGTAGTCCAACCATAGCTGAAGGTCTGAGCTGCAGAATCCTGGTGGGTCAGCCAGAACATTTCCATTTTAGGTCAGAGAAACAGAATTGCTCCTCAGTCCATTTGCATCCTTTGTCTCTTCAAGGCCACCAAGTCTGCCCTGCATCCATATTCCAGGAGGGGAGAAGATGCTGTCTCCAAGCTCATTAGTGCTATCCATTAGCCTGTGTACAAAGCTGCTTTCAATTTCAGAATATTTCTGGCCTTCACCAGCTTCTCCTTAGCAACAGAAAATAGCACTCCAGGAGTCCAGAGATGAGTGAGAAAGCTTAAAGCAGTGATTTGACAGCGCTAAGAAATACCTGGGGAACCTTGAAAATACGAATTCACGGTTTATTCCTTTTTTGTCTTGCTTTTGGTTTGGCAAGTGTGCTCAAAAAGATGTTGGAGAGAGATGGTTTCTATACAGAATCAGTGACCTCTGCAAGGATAAATGCTGGAGCAGCTGGCAGGAGCTTTTCATGAAGCTGGAGGGAAGGGTGGAAGGTGAACCTTGCCACTGACTCCATCTGATTAGTACCAAATACCTGGGTCATCTGAAAGGTAGAAGTCAGAGCAGTGTTACACAGCCTGTGGATATAAACACCTTTCTACTGTGGCAGAGAGAGCGGCTTTTGTTTGCCTTGCAGTTGACATGGCTCCTTCTTCTGAAATTCTTTCCTGAACCAGAAATTCACAACTGCCTTAGAGCGCTAGTCATGTCCACTGTGTCCATGCCCTGTGCCTAGCCAGTCCTTCCTGAATATTAATATCACAAGAGCAGCCTTACCATTTCAGACATTAGCAGGTCTTTCAAACACTAGCAGGTCTTTCAAACACTGTCTAAACCTTTATGGCAACGTTGCAGAGTATGTAAATTAAAATTTGGGTTTTTTGTTTTGTTTTGTTTTTGGTTAGAGTATTTTTCTTTTCTCCTAAGATCGTGAGCTAGGTGAGCTAGGCATGGCATAAAGCCAGGTCAGATCCCTGAAGAAATAATCTGCTAATGAATCTAAGCACAAGAATGGCCCCAGGTGCTGGTCTTGGTGCGCAGGTGGGAGGTTGGTCATGCTGCGTCCTGGTTCTACGCGATTGGTCTGAGAGTCTTCAAAGCATAGTGCTTAGGATACACCGTCATATTTTATATAACTTTTGAAGGTTAGAAGAAAGTGAAAACGGGTGAAGTATTTGTCACTGGTAAACTATTACCCTTCCTCCCCAATGCAATACACTGTTTCAGCAGTCCCTCCTTTGTAATCTCTAAGAGCTCATTCCTGTGACACCTTAAAGTTTTAAGATGGCTAATGTGACATGTTAAAGTTTTAAGATAGATGACTTACGCCTACAGTTTCAATGGAAATGTCAAGTGATTTTAGCTCCTACGTGTTGCTAAAGGTTTAGATCTGCTGATTGCTTCATGATTGAGCCATACCCATGATATCTTGACAGTATGGATGCCTAAAGAAGACTTGAAAATGATAATACCAACTGACATCCCAATGTGAATGGGGGAAATCACACAAGGACCTACCTGTAATGAGAATCTATAGGCAGTGACTGACTTTTGAGAGAGGGAGAATCTATCTGCTCCTGGGATGACCTCTGATAGATGATCCAATCCCAAGCAGGCAGCCCTAAGCACAGATACATATGAGCAACACTAAATGAACTTAACAGGCTGTATTTGTAAATTTATGTTCATATATATGTATATATATGTGTGTGTGTGTAGCAGTAATAAAGAAGGAGATGCCATGAATTTGAGGAGTATGGAGGGAACACAGAAGAAATTAGAGGGAGGAAAGAGAAGGGACAAATGATATAACTACTATAGGCTCACATAAAATCCTCAAAAAAATTAGTAAAATTAAAGAAGTAGACCCTACTGCATAGGTTTGGAATGTTGTAAAGTTGCCTAGGAGAATAGTAATAGGTGTTTCGCTTCAGTCCTTCATGTCTACCAGTATAACTAGATGCCATTAGAAACTAGAGTGGGTTGTTTAAAGTTTGGGCATTTGAACAGAGAGAAGTCACCTTATTGATGAGGTGTTGTCTGTCTCTTTCCCTACAGGGCTCCATAACAACACCCAACTCACCATCTCTGCATTCTCGGTCCCTAACACTGGGTCCCTCCCTCTCACTGGGCAACATCTCTGGAGTGTCTATGAAGTCAGAGATGAAGAAGCGCCGAGCCCCTCCTCCTCCGAGTCCAGGACTCCTGGGTCAAGACAAAGCATCAGAAAAGGTAGGGGATGCACCTCTCATGGCCAAAGCATTTCTTCACTGACCCAGTTACCCCACTGCAGATCCTTGAAAATGCTGAATTCTTTACTCGTGTGGCTTTAGCGAGCTGTGTTTAGGGTGAGCATCTGAGCTTTATTTAGAAGTGAAGGTGAGACATCGCTCTGTGTCACTTACTAAGGTAGGAAACTATTTTCGGGTCTTTGGTTCTTAAGGACCCAGTGCTTGTAGATTGGCGTGTGTTTTATTTTAGCACTGAAGTTTTGGAGGGTGTCAGAGAGATTGCATATGAGAAATTGCGCAAATAAAGGTACTTCAAGAAAGCTAAAGCTTGTGAAAGAGACAAAGTATGTAACCTAGATGCCTCAAATTATTCAGACTCACAGAAAAACAGGAACTTCTCGGTATTGTGTTGCTTTTAATATGTTATAGGGCTTATTTCATTGGTCCGATATTTAAGAAGCCCACTCTCTGTATGTCTCCAGAGCAGTGCAGAGCCTTCTAAGGTTTTTGTCATTAGATGTTGCCCTGAAGATCACATCCTCAGCAGTGAATTCCATGATTCATGGTTTCTAGTGGTCCTCTTTCTTTCAGCTACCTGCTGATGCCTGAAATGTCAAGCCCTCTCTTCCGAGGAGTAGGGACCCATGTGACAATATGAACTATAATTTCATTTTTTGAATTTCTGTTACTCACAGCTAACCACGCTCCAAAAAATTATTAAATAGAAAGTTCTGGAGGTAGTTTATATATTTAACTCCCATACTCCTCTGAGTAGCATGATGAAATCTCAGAGCCATAACCCACCCTTCTGGGAAATGAGCCATCCCTTTGACTAGGGTGTCTATATTGTATGTAGTCCCTGTCTATTAGTTACCAAGTGCTACCTCACTTATGACTAATTGTCATCGTATTACAGTGTTATAGTCATATAATTCTTTTTTGAATTAGTTGTGGCCCAAGAGCAAAGAATAGTAATGTAAGCATGGAAGCAACTGATATTTGCCAAAGAGACACTCAAAGTATATATGTGGAAGCACTGTGTGTGTGTGTGTGTGTGTGTGTGTGTGTGTGTGTGTGTGTAGTTTGGTACTAAGGTTTCAGGCATCTCTGAAATCTATGTCCTCTGTAGGTGTTGTGGCAAGGATTAGCTACTACTCCTCTTTTCCAAGCTCTGAAGGAAATACTAGAGGGAAAAAAACGTGAAATTTTACTTTTCTAAACACATCCTCAACTGGGTGAAGTGTGGAGACCACTTCTGAGGTACCCGAGGGAGGCTCATACTTTTTGGCTCTTCTAAGCTGTGCATCATCATCCATCTGCTAAGGTGCAATTTGAAAACAAGAATGCCTTTTTCTTCATTGACTGCTTTGTTTTAACTGGCCCTGTATCCCAGCTTCAGGGGAAGAAAGCATACCCTGAACACTGGCATCACATGAGGCCGCTGAGCATCCTGATGGACTTCATGTCCTCCTTCTTGCCTGATGCCTTGGTGTCCCTTGCTCTGTCCCTGCATCCTAACTCTCAACAGCACTGACAGGCTTTAGTTTTGAACCATTTTTGCATTAGTCATTACATGACTTTCCCTGAAAATATACTTAGGTATGCTAGAAACAGTGTCCATTCCACCAAGATCTGAGGCCTTGCCTTGGGTCTTCATTACAGCTGCAGATGACGGTGACGGGGTCCTGACATCTTCCTTAACATGTGTGTTAGTTATTTTGTTCATGGCTATGGCAAAATACCTGCAAATATTAACCTAAAGTGGGAAGGGTTCGTTTTGGTTTGCAGTTTGAGGATGCAGTCCATCATGGCAGATAAATCATAGCAGTAGGAGAATGGACTTCTATTTACATTTTATCAAGAAGCAGGGAGAGGTGAGCTGATGCTCAGCTCTTTCTCCTTTTTCGTCAGTCAATCCCTCGGTTCATCAGGTGATCCCATCCACACTCAGCATGGTTCTTCCCTCCGCTCAACCTTTCTGGAAATGACATCATAGACATAGCCAGAAGAGGGTTTCCAAATGAGATCAGGCTGACAATGCAGATTAGCCACCACAGCATCCTTATCTGCCTGTCTGTATACCTGTCCATAGGTGTCTGTTTTTTCAGAGGCCTTCTTAACCTTGCCTATCAGAGACCACATCTTACCTCTACAGGCAGGCTTATTATTTGTGTCACTAGAGGTTTATCTCAGAATCCTATACTACAGCACATTTTAGAGAAGATGTTCTGATTTGTTTTCTGTCTCAAACACTCATTTCTTTTGAGATTCCTGTAATGCTGCAGCCACTGTCTGATTAAAGTAAATTTAGTCACCGAGGTACATCAGTCTGTCCCACACTTGGTGGGATGATATAACCCCTATGTGAAGCTGCTTCCTATGACCATAGTTCTTCTCTTAATCAGTTAGTTTCTGTACTTTTTCAAAACACATAGGTATATTGATAACATTAGCCATTTCCAGGTATCCCTGAGATGTCATTTTTCCTTTTGGATTGGATAGATACTTCTTTTATGATGAAAAAAATATGTATTCCGGGATCAGGGTTATGTAAACACTTTTCTTCAATAAGAAACCTTAATGTGATGGAGCACAGACGTTACGTCGACATTTCAACGTTGTCTTCTATACAAAGATGTTGTGTTTTGTTTTCCTGAATTTAATTTAGTTACTCGTACTGGATAGTCTGCTGGAGCAGAAAAACATATAGTAACTGGAGAATTGGGAACTTTAAATGGAAAATAAACAGTCCATTCTCCCCTGAAGAATGAACAGAGTTCCCTCTGCAGCAGTAAAAGCTTCTACTGAAATCTGTTTTATTTGGCACAGATTGAGTCGGGAAATTGGTTGCTGGAAACCATCTTCTTTTTTAATTGTGTGGGTGAAATACAGACTGCCTTGAAACCTTTCCTATGAACATGCTTCTTTTTTAAAAGAAATATATTTTGTTATTTACCAGTTTCTGAGAAAGGAACTCAAAAAACTATGTTGTTGTGGTTGTTGGGAAGAACATCAATTCCTTTTAATGAATTTCCTTCCATCTAAAGATAAGTTGTTTGTTTGAAAACTCTATTTATATGTAGCTACTACAAAAACCAAAATCCTGAATACGGAGAAAATGTTTAGTTTCAGGACTTGGCCAGCTTAGGAGAATATTTAGGTTTTCATCTTTATGTGTTTCTTTTTCATATCAACGAGGTGGTGAATTTAAAATTTTACATAACAGTGCCTTAAAGGTAGAATAATTTTGTGTTGTTCCATTTTATCTGAAATTTTAAAAAGTATATAATTATAATGTATTCATTACTTAGTTAAATTACTTGTGACTTGGTTCTCAGTATTTCTGTCTAAAGGTAATTCTCAAGAGATTTCCCTGGAGATGTTGGAGCTGGAAAGTAAGCAATGCCACCTTTATGCAAATTTCTCTGAGGAGCATTTGAGATGAGTGGGCACAAAGGCATGCACCCTTCAAGAGGGTCCTCTTTTCAGAGCCCATTGCTTCAGCCACAGTATTTTTTTATTATTATTATTATTTATTTATTAAAGCTTTCTGCCTCCTCACTGACACCGCCTCCCATTTCCCTCCCCCTCCCCCAACCAACTCCCCCTCCCTCATCAACCCGAAGAGCAGTCAGGGTTCCCTGCCCTGTGGGAAGCCCAAGAACCTCCCACCTCCTTCCAGGTCTAGTAAGGTGAGCATCCCAACAGCCTAGACTCCCACAAAGCCAGTACGTTGCCCATTGGCTGTACTACGGGGAACTTTAAGGTAGAGGTCATATATTATGTGGGTCCTGCACTAGGTGCTGAGTCAGTATTTTTCGAACGTGAATAGACACAGAGTGGGGTAGAAAGCACATGTTCTAAGCTCTGACACCAGAATTCTCATTCATAAAGTCCGGGAGGAACCTGAGCGTTTTCACCTCAGCACATCTGTTTTTCTACACTGGCGCTTTGCAAACTACCACTGACTGTCTCCCCTCAGGATCCTGACCAATCAGTGTAATGTAGGGAGAAAGTCTGCAGCAGAAAATTGATCTCAACATGAACAAATATAAAATACCTTAAAGTAATCATTATGTACGATTGGCTTCACATACTCATAGATTACATATCTGTAGATTTAACCAACCTTGAGCCAGCATAACTGGGAAAACATTGTGTCTCTGCTGAATGCGTACACTCTTTTTTATTATTGTCCCCTAAAAATATTATTTCCGTAACATTTCTGTTTTGTTGGGTAATCTAGACATAATTTACAGTATACAGGAAGATGCATATAGGTCATATGCAAATACATTGCCATTCTGAATAAGGGATTTGAACCCTGGCAGATTTTTGTATCCTTGTGGATACAAAATGGATACCAAGCGACACCTGTAAAAACTACCGTAGAAGTTGACACCTAGAGTTTTATTTTAGAATTCAAAAGTGGTGCACACTGGGATCTGAGAATATTCATCAAGCAGAAAGAAAATGTCCATTCTCCTTCTCCTACCTCTTTGTTGGGAAATCCATGTCTCATCTACCCCTCGCCTGATGCTGCGATGGCTTGTCCCCAAACCTCAGCTCTGAGTCTGATGGGATCTCAGCTTTCTGTACCTGTCTTTGGGCTACAACTTGAGTACTGTCTTCAGCAATGCCCCGGGGAGAACTTTTTTTCTTTTTTGTCTAGTCATAGCTTTCCCATTTGGTTTACAGCTGTCTTGTGCAAAGCATTGATTGATTATGAGCATAGACACATGCTCGACTGAAATCTATCCCTAATTCTCTCTCTGTTCCTCAGTGTCCACCTCTGTAAAATGAAAACAATAAGCAGTGTTGGCAGGATCATGTTTGAATAGTCAGAATGAGGGGCCTGGGGGAAGAGCACCTGTGTGCCTGTGTTCCTAAGGGTGCAAAGTGTACAAAGGAGGTGCAGGAGAAGTTTGTGTGGGGGTGAGGTTGAAGGATTGAAGGGTGTCGTGAGAGGGATGTGGGGGTCTAGCCAGAGTTAGACCAAACATACTTAAAATCAAATATTTATGGCTATGAAATGCCAGGTATATGATTAAAATGTCACCCTGGGACATATTCATGTACTAAATAACTCTGGCATCTTTTCCCCTTTTAGTGATGTTTTCCTTTCTCAGCTTTGTTGATGTAAAACACAGTCATTTCAGAAAAGGAACAAAAAAAAAATAAGGCAGTTTGTTCTAAACCAAATAGGAGTGACCATGACTTGGGAACATGTTTTCTAGTTGCCCCAAATTATTCATTTCGTTGTGAAATCGGTTACACGAGCCACCATGCACAAAATTCAAGTCCAAATGGATTAAAGACCTCAATATAAATCTGACCACACTGAATCTGATAGAAGATAAAGTAGAAAGTAATCTTCAATGCATGGGCACAGGAGACCACTTCCTACGTATAACCCCAATTGCACAGACACTGTGAGCAACAAAAAATAAATGGGACATCTTGAACCTGAGAAGCTTCTGTAAAGCAAAGGAAACAGTCAATAAGACAAAAAGGCAGCCTACTGAATGGTAAAAGAGCTTCACCAACCCCCACATCAGACAAAGAACTGATCTCCAAAACATATAAAGAACTCAAGAAATTAAACAGTAAAATTCTAAATAACCCAATTAAAAAAATGGGGTACAGAACTAAACAGAGTATTCTCAATAGAAGAATCTCAAATGGCCAAAAGATACTTAAGGAAATGTTAACATCCTTAGCCATCAGAGAAATACAAATCAAAACAGCTCTGAGATACCATCTTACACCTGTCAGAATGACTAAGGTAAAAAATACCAGTGATAGTTTATGCTGGAGAGTATGTGGAGTAAGGGGAACACTCATCCATTGCTGGTAGAAATGCAAGCTTGTACAAGCACTTTGAAATCAGTATGGAGGTTTCTCGGAAAACTGGGAATCCAGCAATACCACTCATAGGCATATACCCAAAAGATGCTCAATCATACTATAAAAGCATTTGTTCAACTATGTTCATACCAGCATTATTTGTAATAGCCAGAACCTGGAAACAACCTAGATGCCCCTCAACCAAAGACTGAATAAAGAAAATTGTGGCACATTTACATATTAGAGTACTACTCAGTGGTAAAAAAAACAATGACATCTTGAATTTTGCATGCAAATGGATGTAATTATATAACACTATCCTGAGTAAGGTAATCCAGACCCAAAAAGATGAATATGGTATGAACTCATTCATAAGTGGATACTAGCTATAAACAAAGGACATTGAGCTTATAGTTCATGATCCTAGAGAAACTAAGTAATAAGGTGAACCCAAAGAAAAACATATATAGACTCACCTGGGAATTGGAAACAGACAAGATCACCTGCCAAAATTGGGAGCGGGGGTGGGGAGTGGGGCGTTGGGAAAGAAGGGAGGGAAAAAAGGGAAGAGGAGGGGAGAAGGGGAGGGTTGAGGAGAACTTGAGAGAATGGGATAGTCAAAATGGAGGACAAACAGAGATGAGAGCAAGGAAAGAGATATCTTGATTGAGGGAGCCATTATAGGATTAGCAGAAACCAGGCTCTAGAGAAATTCCCAGGGATCCACAAGGATGACTCCACCTAAGATCCTAATCAATAGAAAAGGGGACCCAATCTTGAATTGCCCTGTAGTCAGACTGATGAATATCTTAAACATCACCATAGAACCTTCATCCAGCAACTGGTGGAAGCAGAGGCAGAGACCCACATCGGAGCACTGGACTGAGCTTCCAAGGTCCAGTTGAAGATAGGGAGGAATGAGAATATGAGCAAAGAGGTCAGGACCATGATGTGTTCACCCACTGAAATAGTCTACCTGAGCTAATGGGAGCTCACCAACTCCATCTGGACTGGGAAGGAACAAGCATAGGACCAAATTAGTCTGTCTGAATGTGGTTGACAGTTGCATGGCTGGGGCAGACTGAGGGGCCACTGGCAGTGGCACCAGGATTTATCCCTACTGCATGTACTGGCTTTTGGGGATCCTATTCTATGGATGTATCCGTTGCTCAGCCTAGATATAGTACGGAGGGCCTTGGACCTTCCCCAAAGCAATGTTCCTTACCTCTCTGAGGATTGGATGAGGGTGGGGTGGGAGGGTGAGTGGAGGGAATGGAAGGAGGGGAGGGAGTGGGAACTTGGATTGGTATTTTTTAATCTAAAAAATAAAAAAAGAAAAAACAAAAATATTTTTTAAATTCTAAAAAAGAGTCATTAAACAAAAAAATCATAATCATTCTGCAAATACACTGGTAGGGATGACATTGAGTAAGTGGGTACAGTGAAGTGGGAAGTGTTTGCTGTAACTTTAAGATGCTGATGAGAAACCAAGTGAATATATTCCAGAAACTTTGTCTGATTGTCAAAAGGATGTTAGGTCGGATAGGGGTGGGTGATGCACTACTGTAGCCCAAGGCAATGTCAGCTTTCCACCTGCAACATTCTAGTTCTCCATTATCTAGAAATTCTCATAAGCTGATCAGTCTTATGAATCTTCAACATATGTGTGCCTTTTATTATAATTTATGGTTGATTCATAACCACAAAGGACAGGCCCACCACCCACTATTCAGTACCTTCAGAGAGTTATGAAGAAAAGGGTTGCCCTTCCTCCCATGTCCTGGTCTTCAAGCTGGGTAGAATACTATTAACAAGACATTCTTCTCTGGGTGGCTTCATTGCCCAGTAAAGACTACAGCAACAACCTCCACCCAAGGTCTGCTGACACCTGCATTTCCCCATAGCTGTGCACATCACAGAGAAGTTCATTTTGTTGTTTTATCTCCATCAAATGATCGGAAACAACCAGGGGAAGTTTACTAGATCATGTTGTCTCATTTCAGTTATCATTATACACAAATACATAACGAACAACTATTCCTTTCTTATGTAAATATACAGTTATTATGTACCTACTTCCATACCCATCAAACTATATATCTCTTCTTTTATGATAAAAAAGAAAATATTTTAAAGCTACTGGGACTTTCTTTTACATCATATTATTTGAAATGTTGTATTCTAATGCTCAGCACTGGAAACTTCCAGCATGACAGAGATTTTTGGATGAAATCTTGGGCTCATCGCCATAGGGATTCAAAATAATTAGCAATGTTGACTATAAGAACAAAATGTAAAGGCTTGTGTTATGAACAGGTATTAATATCTTCCAAAGTAAGGTTTTCTGTGATGGTGTTGCTTCTTTGTTCAGTAAATCCTGATGAAATACAAGGCTCTACCCTAAGACCAGGAATTGCCATTTATTGTTCTCATGCTTCCATGAGGTATGCACATAGAAACACAATATCTCATATTATGTGAAGATGCAGAGTGATCCTAGAGGTCAGAAACTTGACTGATAACTTCTCTACTTCTTTGATTTAGTGGTTGAAAATCATAAAACTGCTGAGGACACTTCCGAAGGAATACTTCATAAAGAAGTGAAGTGTCTATTTTATCATTAAATTTAAAGACTATTTCTTTTTGTTGTTTACTTGCTTGTTTGAGAAAGGGTCTCATGGCCTAGGCTGTCCTCCAGTTTACTCAGTATGTTGGACCAGTCAAGGGTAGCCTTGAACTCTTGACCCTTCTGTCTTCACTTCCTGAGTTTTATAATTACTGGCATGTCTCCCACACATTCCAGTTCAGGGCTTTATGCATACTAAGCAAGAACTCCACATCTTTAGCCCTAGAGGCCGATTTTCTTTTCTTTATGAAGCATAAGTTGGTTTTAATAACAGTATTTTAATGTATTCTTGACCATAAGGAAGAGAGGCACTGTGGAGGAAAGATAAGATAAACCCAGAATATGGACATGGCTTCCTTAAAAGGAGGTTGTAGAGATTAAGACATACAAAAGTATAGGTAGAGAGAGTACAGGGGAGAGCTGCAGTGTAATATAGTTTGTCTACTGTTCAGAGAAGGAATAGAAAGGGGGAAGGGAAGGTTAGACTTTAGAAAAGTAGGCTGGGTTAGTGGGAAAACTCTACAAGCATGGCTCCCAAGGCCGCCTCTGATAGCAAGACATTTTGTCTGCTCTCCAGAGAGGTCACCTTGGCCTGAGATGGGCTCTAGAATCCTGCTGCTATGGAGTCGCTATAAGCTTGGCCAATAGGACTAGCACAGCTACTGTGAAATGGTTGGTGCTATCTACTTCATAGACTCCAGAGTAACTGGAGAGGCGGACTTCTGGTTTGGCCTGTGGAAAATTATCTAACTCGCATTAATTGCGGTGTGCAGACACTCCCACTTTATGTGGCACCATGTCCTAGCTGTCATTCTGGACTCCATAAACAGAGGACAGGAGAGTAGACCCTTGGGTTCATCACTCTCTGCTCCTGATGCTGGCTACGATGTGAGCAGCTGTTCTAAGCTCACACATTATACCCTTGAACTGGGAGCTGAAATCAACGGTTTCTCTTGTGCTGCTGCTGTTGGGTGAACTTTGATCACAGTGACAGGAAGAGAAACCAAGACAGCTGTCTTCTCTTGTCATTCTATGCTCTGTCCCTTGATTTCAGTTTTCTCTTGGCCCCCAACATGTAGGCTTAGGAGAAAAAGCAATCTGTATCTTTCTTCACTAATATCTTCAGTCTATCATATAAGAAGTACAAAGGAAACTAAAACCCAAAAGTCCAAGCTGGTTGCTGTGCCAGATAAATCACAAATATACAAATGTCCAATGGCAGTACTTTCTTGTAACTATTTGGCAGCAAATTCCCCTGCATCTAACTGGCCCCAGGTCTCATACACATAATTATGGTGGTTTAATAACAATTCATCTTTTGTGGCAGTCCAAAGACCTTTACGCCCACCATCTCATGTAGCCTACTAGTTGTTCCTTCTTAAACAATGTACAGTTATTGTCTTCATTTTTCCAATAAGGGCAATGAGCTTAGAAAGAAGAAATGAGATCATGGGGCAACTGCCGTGCCAGTCAGTGACACAGTATAGATTACCTGATGTCTTTCTTACACAGAGCCATTAGAATTAATGCCGGTTGCATCACAGAGATATGTAGCTGTCAGTTGACTGAGTGAGGAACATGCTGGGGTGAGTCTGAGCTGCATCCTTTGCCAGCTCTGACATTGTTGAGGTGACAGAACAAAGAACATTGTACCTCTGAGGTAAATATCCTTCCCATGAACCTGCCTGTCAGGGAGATGCTGAGGGTTATGGGATGCTTGAAATGGAAACGCTTGCTTACTCACCCCTGACAAGGAGAGTGTGTGCTTGCTGTCTGAGGGTCAAGCACCCTCAAGATGAGGACGTTCCATAAACGCTGGAGGAAGATGGTCTTTCTACTCCTCATTTCACATCACTCGTGAGTTTTTCATAAACAGCTTCTTTCTGCTGTCAGTGCCATGAACTTTCTCAGTAGCTCATTTCTTTAGTCCTAGAAGTAAACTTACTAGGAGAACACTTGGTACAAATAGGATAAAAATCAGTTCACCTCCATGTATATCCTTTGTCAAAACATTAGCTCGTACTGGCATAATGCTGATGAAGGATGCTGGACTCTTGAGAGAACTGTTTTAAATAAATGTATCCAACGATATTTGACTTACTGGTTTCAAGGTTACACAAATTTAAGAATTTAAGCTCATATTATTCTTAAAACTATTTTTATTAGAGTATTTCAATTTATGTAATGAGAACTAATGAAAGATAAAAGGCATCATATAAAAGTGAAACTCAGTGAAATTAGTTGAATATGTAGAAATATGCACAAAGTGCTCACATTTAAAAGCATAACATTCTAAAGCCATTACCGTAGGGCTAGCCAAATGCATTATTAATATATCTACTACAGTAGCTGAAATGTAGTTCTCTGTATTTTTTGAACTGCTCATTTTATTTAACGACTCCACACAACTTCCAAGTCTGTTTATGTACTCATATGGTATTAGAAACTTCACAAACCTTGACAGAAATGCAGAATAAAAGAAGCAGAATTCTTTGGACCTAGCCTAACTATCACTGGGTTCACATTCTACAAGGAAGTATGTTATTAATCTTTAAATGTCCCAGGTGTTAAGTTTATCTCTTTTTAGGAAATGAACCAAACTAGCACAAAACTAATTATTTGGATTTGTGATGATTCCGTTTGTATGGATACCCTAGTAGAGGCTCCATTGATATCTAAAATATGGAAATATAACACAACATTCATGGCAAAAAGTGTTGGGTCAGTGGAAGTGCAGAGATGTCTCTGGTGTTTGGGAGGCTTCCTTCTTCTGTGGAGATGGAGAAAGTGAGGGCAGACAGCATTGTGTTCAGCGGCATGGCGGAAGATGGGCTCTTTTCCAACGTAAACATCCCTAAGAACCTGGGCGTCTCCCTTCCACTGCAGAGCCTGGGAAAAGAGGCCACAGAGGAAGTTCCTCAGTGGAAACAACGGGGCGGCCATACTGAGAGTGCACTGTGGAAGGAAATGGCAGCTATTTTTGCTACTGGACACCTACCTTTTGTTTGTGGATTCTTTCCTTTCTGACACTTGCTGTTAAAGAAACAACTGTAGCTTTGAAAGAGATTAGATTTTTACTTCTTTTTAGCTGTCATTAAAGTGTGGCATTCTAGAGAGGCCTCGGCTAAAACCAACATGAGAGGTGCAATGCCCATTTCCCAGTGGGAAACAGTTTCGTGGGCGGTGGAAAAGGGAAGCAGGGCAGTTTCAGTGTGGTTCTTTGGCTTGTGCTTTCTCGTTTTTGTCATTGGTTTTGCCTGTCAACCATCTCAACAGAGAGATAAATGAAATCGTGGTTTCATTTTCTTTCTTACCTTCACATTTTGCTTCTTTCGTGTTTATTTTCTTATTTTTTTTAACTGTGTGTATACGTGTGTGGAAAGGGTCGTATATGTCAGTGCAGATTCCTTTAGTGTCTGAAAGAGGTCATCAGATTCCCTGCAGCTGGAGCTCTGTGCAGGTGTGTGTTGCCCAATATACCCCTGAGCCATCTCTCCATCCCCCTTGCTTCTTTAGATCTAAGTATTTTCATGATTCTTTCCAGCTACCTTGATAATCAACACTAGGAAAAGTGAGTTGAAGAATACAAACCCGCACTTTAAACTTGCAGTGAAAGTACCTTACTCTCTTTCTTGGATGCATGGTCTGTTTTGGAATCTGAACCCAAGTTCTGAGTTACCAGGATTATCTTGTATTAAACTTCCATTCTGGACTCGGGTATCTCTGCTTTGGGTTTGGAGTAGTTAAATCACCTCTGTGTTTTGAGACTTTTGGTTTATTCTTCAACCAATCTCATGAAATTTTAGTGTCTGTGACGTTTACTTTTTACAACAAAGGACCTGCCTGATGAAATGAAGAAGCAGCCTAGAGAATTCAAGAAGATATTTGAAAATTATATCTAATAAAGGATTAGCATCTAGATTATAGATAATTTAGAATTTAGCAACAGCAAACAGAATAGCAGTAAAAATTTATAATTGCACTGATAGACATTTTCAAAAGAAAATAGAGAGAAAGCAAACACGTGAACAGATGTTCAGTATCACTAATCATTAGGGAAATCAAATCAAAATCACAGTATGAACTCACACTTACTGGGATGACTAATATTAAAAAAAAAAACAGAAAAGGAAGAAGCAAAACGCCAAGAATGTAGGTGGATTGGAACTTGTGTATCCGTTTGGTAAAAAGTTGAAATGCCACAGTCTCTGTGATGAAGAGCTTGTTAGTTACTCTGAACATCAAAATTTGAGTCCTGTGGTTCTCCTTCTGGTATTTACCCAAAAGAATTGAAAGCATGGGTGTAAAGAGATATTAGACACTCATCATATTAGTTGTTATCAATAAGTGAGAGGGACTCCAATAACCCATCGATAGATGAATAAATAAGGAAAATGAAGTGTACCTGTATCATGAATTAGTAACGTTAAAAATAGAAACAATTCTGATACCTGGATCAATGTGGATGAACCTTGAAGATGTTATGCTAATTGAAGTAAGCTAGCCACTAAAAGATAAATGCAATGTGATGCCATTTATAGAAGATACCCAGTGTGGTCAAGTTATAGATGCAGAAAGCGCAGTGGTGGCTGTCATATGTGGGGAGAGAGAAGAATGAACAAGTCTTGCAAGGAGAGAAGAGTTTTGAGTTTTGAGGACTAATTGTATAGCATACACTACTGCTCATGTAAAAATGGTTAGGATGGTAAATCCCGTGTGGTTTTTACAAATAAAACTAAATGATTTCAACACTTCCTTTAAAAGGTATAATCTTCAGTAAAATGCTTTTACTTATTTTTGGGAAGTACACATTCCAGTGTAAGAACTTATGTATATTTTTTGCCTACCTTTCTCTTTCTCTCTGTATATTGTTACATTTGTCAGCACAACTTTGATCCCTTCTTTGATAAATGTGAGTTTTAAAAAGCTACTGTTCTCTTTCTGTTTTTGCACTCCCGTATTTAATGTATTCATTTCCACATGCATAACATACATACATATATATGCACATAAACACGCACACACACACACACAAAAATGTGTGTGTGTATGTTGCCAAAAAACCCTATTGGAACAGGAACCCTGGAAGCATGTAGTGTATCTTTGCTGAGGTAGCTGCAATGAATTGAGAAGTGACAGAGTGGGCTGGAAGGTGGCTCAGTACATAAAAGGATATGCTGTGCAAACATCAGTATCTGCGTTTCAATTTCCAACACACCCATAAAAGCTGAGTACATAGCATGAGCATCTGTAATCTTAGCACTTTTTCGGAGATATGGGAGGGGAAGACAGGAGAATTCAGAACCTAGAGGACAAGCTATCCTGGTTTGTACAATAGAAAAAAAAAACACAAAGGAACCTTGTCTTAAGGCAAAAGGTGAGGATTAACACTTAAGGTTGTCCTCTGACCTCTACACAAATGCTGTGACATTTGCACACCTATCTTCATGCACATAAATTCACACACATACACACACATCATACATACACATCACATACATACATGCATTACTTATACATACAGGGACATTAAATTTAAAATTAAATTTAATAGTTCAGAGGTACTCTTCTCATCCATGCATTTTTTTACAACTTTGGACAAGTCATTCAAAAGGACTTAATAGTCAACATTTCTGACTTCTGTTTCCATGAAGTAAAATAGCTTGTCTACATGATAAAGAGCTTTTGTGTTTATCAACAAGACATGCTTTATCAGTGAAGGGCTTTATCAACTGAAGGACTAATGTGTTTATCTATAAGAGTGCTTTAAAAATTAGAAAATATTTTCACATATGTAAATCATTTGGAGACCTTCTAACTAGTGCTAGACTTGTGGAAATTGTCACAGACCTACTACAGCATGCTTGATCTGAATGGAATTAGAATTTAAAGGCGTATAATATTATATCCGTGGTACGCTTGCTTAGTCAACTAAGCGAAAGAGAACAAAATGTTAAATACAAAAGCAACATTGGAGCAAAAAGAGGAGAAAATGGAGGAGGAGGAATGATACCCAAATGCTTGATTCCACCCATACTCACAATTACACTGTTCACAGATTAAAACTTGCATTTTTAAAAAAAAAATGATTGTCAGATCAGGTAAAAAATACCATCATAAGGAACCTGTTTTAAATAAAAAGACATAAATTAGTCACAAATGAAGTAGGAAGAAAAATCAAAGAAACACAAGCAAAAGAAGGCTGGCTGAGTTTTGTGGCTGACAAAGGAAATAAACTTAAATAAAGAGAGTAGTTAAGGTTGAGGGTGAACAGGGCTCAGAGGTACCCACAATTGTCACGGCTGCCTCTGGAAACCCCACCATTCACAGTTCAAGAACTCACAAAGTTGGTCAGAATGCAAGCAGTAAAACAGCTCTCCCAGAACATTCTCCTGGGTTTAAGGCTGACAGATAAAATTGTAAGGAAAGCTGGCAGCCTGCCAAATGCTTATGTTTATGAAGTTGGCCAGGAGCCAGTGAGAATCACATGATGTATTCTTTGCCAGTGCTGGTGAACTTCTGGTGGTTGAAAAGATTTTGTATTCATTCCTGGATTGCAGATGCTTTCTCGTGCAGACCCCAGGAAACTGAGACGTGTCCCTGAAAATATGTTGACATTTAGGATACGGAGGCTTTTCCAGAGAATCTTAAAATTATCTCTTTCCCATGTACCAAATATCATTAGAGACCAAATAGAGATCAAAGGTCAGACTTGGGAGAATCAGGATTCCATATATTTTCTGGGCATAAAGAAATCCCATTCAGTACTATACAATTAGAGAAGAAAATGATGGGTTGCTTTTTTTTCTGTTATTGTGATAAAACAACTTGACCAAGATAACCAAAGTTAATAAAGTAAGGGAAAAAGACAACCTATTCAGAAAGGCATTTAGTTTGGGACACGTGGCTTCAGAAGGTTAGAGTCTATGACTGAGGAGCAAAGGCACGGGGGCAGAAACAGCTAAGAACTCACATCTTAATCCACAAGTAGAAAACAGAGAAAGAGACAGAGAGACAGAGAATGGGACATCTTTTGAAACTTCAATGTTCATCCCTAGTGACACGCCTCCAAAAAGTCCACAGCTCCCAATTCTTCTCAAACAGTTCTGCCTATCTGGAACCAAGTATTCAAATATATAGGTCAGAGATTTTGCTGTTGTGGTGGTGGTGGTAGTGGTTTTTTTGTTTGCTTGCTTGCTTGTTTCTATGTTTAAAACATGGTTTCTCTGTGTAGCCCTGGCTGTCCTGGGACTTGCACTGTAGACCACAGTGACCTCAACTCAGAGATCCACCTCCCTCTGCCTCCCAATCTCTGCTGGGATTAAAGGTGTGATATCAGAGCCATTGTAACCTTAGAGATGATGCTCTTATTATATGTCCATGTAAATGTTAGATGAGGTACAGAGAAGGAAGGAAGGAAGGAATGAAGGAAGGAAGGAAGGAAGGAAGGAAGGAAGGAAGGAAGGAAGGAAGGAAGGAAGATGGGAAGGAGGGAGGAAGGGAGGAGACAAGGAGAGAGAGAAAGAGAGGGAATATAAAAATAAAAAACCTCAGTCCTGGTTTATGATGCGAAGTAGGGAGGAAACTTAGAATTAAATATCCATTTAAGAGCTAAGAACACATTTTTATCCTGTGCTTAAGCATTTTCTAAAGTCATGTAAGAAGAAAATACTTAATAGACAACTTCAGTTTTGTAGTTTAGGGAACAGAAAGAGGAGGCAATAAAGGAGAATGGGAACTGAGCCAAACCCTTTAGGCAAGAGAGTTAGTGGATGCTATAGGTAAAACCTGATGTAGACACTTTCATCTCACCCATTCCTACACCTTTCAGGCAAAGCAAAGTGACTTCTTCAGTGGTTTTCTAGGGAAGGAGAGATCTTCCACTTCTGGGAAGCAGGTCTTTTTAATGTGTTACCTGTGCCATGTGACAGATGGGCATGGAACATGTGTGGCTTACACTACATGACAGGATTTATTCTTCTTGTGGGAGGGAAAATGGGGCTTGGTTAGTGTGTGGCCCATGTTGTGTGACTATGTTCTTGTCTCTGATACCCAGCCAGTAATTGTGTTCTTGCCTTGCTTCTAGTCCTCTTTGCTTAGGGCTGGTTTCTTGGGATGTCTGGGTTCGCTAACATTTAGGTTATTCTCATAACATTCTGTGAAGAATGTCCTGTGTTTTTCTTTCTTGAATTACCAAAGACTGTGGTGATAGACGTGGTTTTCCCTGCCAGCATGCCTACACCCACCTATAAAAATTCTAAGTGTGGTTTAGACAACCAAGATAGCACTCTGCTGTTTACTTAGACTCTTTCCAGCCTTTCAAAGGAACCTATAAGTAAAGCAGAGTCCCCAAATAGTACATAGAGCCTAGATTTTGCATGAAGAAAATGCAGTCATTTTCAACCATTTTGTAATAGATCATCGAACTCTTTGCTTTCATTTCCCCACACTGGGGATAGGTAGATAATGTGTTCAGGTCCCACAAGTCCTCTTACTTTCTGCTTCAGGGTTAATAATTTCATCAGTTAATTTAGAAATCATCCCTTATCCATCTTCCTAGATGGAAACTTCTGGAATTCTATTTCTGTCGTGTGTCCACGTACACAAATCGTTATTCTGTTGTCTGCAGTTACTGTGTGACAGACCATTCTTGGGAGACGCAGTGCACAAACACACACACGCACACACGCACACACGGGGAGGGGAGAGAAAGAGAGAGAGAGAGAGAGACCAAGGGCAGACCAAAGTAATGATTGTATGCCAGTTTCCAGTAGGGTGGATCAATGAGTGTTCATTAGGTTATATGAGGAATATGGGTGAGAGGTTATTATAATGAATAGAGATGGCTCAAAAACAGGTGCATCACCAGAATGCCCACCCCAGCACATGTGACAGCTTATGAGAGCTGCCACCTTGAAGGTCTCAGCACCCACCACTTGCAGGCAGCTTGACAGGCTAAGAATCTCTTCTCTCTGTAGTTCTGCTGCCAAGTCTCCTCCCCAGTAGATGTTCCAAATTTCTGTTCTTCCAGACATGAACATTTTGTTTACCTGCTGAGTCTCATGGAAGTAATACTTTAATTGGAAGGAAATTGCAATATAACAACAGTGTAAAGAATAAAATGTAGGCATATTCTCTGACAGGAAGATTAAATTCTTAAGTTCAGACTGCAGAATCTCTTGCTAGGTACCACCAGTGACGAGGGTGAATACCCTGTCTTTCCTGGTACTTACCCAACCCTGCCAGGTGAGATGCTCCAAGATTATCAAAGTTATGATAGGGCACTGCCCCTTTTTCTTTTTCCAGGAAAGAAAACCATTCTCACCCAAGAGTATTTCAGTTTGGTTCCTACAAGACAATTTTAACTAAGAGAGGGATCTCGGCAAACTTATTAGCCATCTAGGCCTCAAGATGATGGCTCTGCAAAACAGGCTGGTGAAGGGAGAAATCTCATATTCTAGGTGGATAATGTGACCTTGGTCTATCTTTCAGTCTCTCTTACCTTTAAAACACAGCATACATGTCTGGTTCAGAGACCCTGTGTTTCTTTCAAGTCATTTAGCTGACTTCCCAATTATTTAACATGCACACATATAGCATTTTCTAACAGCCTGTGCAGCCAGGGACCTTTCTGACTCATTAATTCTTACATTAGCTTTGTGGAGTGAGTGCTGTCATGATCCCATTTAAAATGAGGAAACCGAGACACATAGAAGTAGGTCACAGCCCAGGTAGGCTGATTCCAACATGGAGCTCTTTGTTTTTCTTTTAGGTTTTTTCTTTTTTAAAATATGCTTTTAATTAAAATATAATTATGTCACTTTTCCCTTACCTTTCCTCTTTCCAACCCCTTCAAAGTCTCCTCTCTCCAACTCTTTCCATATCTTCTCTTCCTTACTCTCAATTTGATAGCCTCTCTTTCTTCGTTATCGTTACATGTGTGCGTGTATGAATGTGCACAAATATAGAAATACAACCTTCTGAGTCTATTTTTCTTGTTTGTGTGACCACTTTGTATTTATAACAAATTAGGAACTCATCCCTGAGAGAGAGAGAGACTAAATCTCCTCCCTTAGCAGTCATTAGTTGCCTGCCTATAGTTCTTTTCTAGGGAACCCGATGAGATCCTCCCTTCCAAATTAGCATGTCTATTGATAATCTTGTTTATGCAGCCATTTCTAGGAGAGCCTGTTTTGCAGCAGACGTCTTTGTATTCCAGCTCTTACAGTCTTTCTGCCCCTCTTCTGTGATGTTCCCTCCACTGTGGATGCATATGCTGTAGTGGAGATGTACCCATTGAGGCTTATGAAGTAGGAAATGGAAAATGGGGAGGACAGTGAGACTATAATTTTGGGAGGGACAATTCAAAAAGAAAAGGATGGAGGAGGATGGACAAATAACACCTAGAAGTGTGTGTGTGTGTGTGTGTGTGTGTGTGTGTGTGTGTGTGAGAGAGAGAGAGAGAGAGAGAGAGAGAGAGAGAGAGAGAGAGAGAGAAAATGTGTATATCTTAAAGGAAATCATGCCACCTGGGCTGGCAGTGTTCCCCACAAAAAACATAGACTACCAAAAAAGCAATAGAACCATGCACAAGAAATCTTTTTTTAACTGAAAATATTTTCCCACACAATATATTCCTATTTCAGTTTCCCTCCCTTAACTCCTCCCAGATCATCCCCAACTCCCCACCCATTTAACTCCATGCCTTCCTCTTCTCTTTCTTTTAGAAAACTGGCAAATAAGAACAGAATTTAAATAAATAGATGCAAACAAATAGTATCTCTCTCTCTCTCTCTCTCACACACACACACACACACACACAAACAAACAAACAACAATGACATTAAAACACAAAATAAGAAACTGTAACATTTAGGCAAAGACAAAAAGACAAATAAGGTTAAAAAAATGTCCAAACAAAGCAATGAAAAACCAAAAAAAAAAATAATAAAACTTAAAAAATACCATTGAGTTTGTTTCGTATTGGCCTTCTACCGCTGGACATGGGCCTGCCCTTGAGTGTAGAAACCTCTTTTCTAATGGTTGGTTAGGGTAATTCAGTGGCTCCTAAAACAGTATAGACAATTGCAGTTGCTCTTGCTTACCTCTTAGAGGTTGAAGGTAAACTCCTACTGCTGAAGATACCACACACTTAGGACACAGAACTTAGATGATTTGAATTTGCTCTAACTTTATAAGCTCCTTTAGCTTTCATGGTACCAGAAAATATTCTGCAAGCTGCCAAGGGAGGGAAGCAACTAATAATCCCACACAGTTGTGATGCCTATGCACTACAGAGAAGCTGAAATGCTAGGACACCCAGAAAGCTGTAACAAGTGGCACGCACACATTGATGGTGACCAAAGGCTATCTGATAGGACTTACGGCCTACTCAGCAGAAAAGAAATATTGTCTAGTACTAGAGACCTAACCAACTTCCCAGGGCTAGTGACGTCATGGGTTTAAAAGAGAATCTACTGCTGCCATTTTGCTCTATGACTATATCAGTATAACTCCTAATCTAAATTCTAAATTTTATACCCACAGATAAGTGTAACTCTCACCCCTCATCAAAGAAACTTCTCTTTGCAGCAAATGGAGATCATCACGGAAAACAACAGCTATATAAACCATGTTTTCTATAGAATAGTATTATCAATGTGCTTAAGCTCAGTTAACCAAAATAGAGAGGCAAATATTGTTCTCTGAGAACTCTGTGTTCCCTTAGGAACTCTGACTTAAGGCAGCGCAGATTTGATGCTGAGGTGTCCTCTGGGTGTCCAGGTTCCCAAAGGCTACAGGCTCTTGGTAGGGAAGAGCCAAGTCTGAGAGTAAGAACTCTGCATCAGCTCCCTGAGAGGTCCCTATTCTCTGTGTTTCCTGTATTCCCATTTGGTCATCATAGGGACTGGAACGGCCAGGTACTATTTCTGTCCTAGTTAAGTGGCTTGTTCAGTGTTGGTGGCCAGTAGATACAGACCTCTAAGCCTGGTAGTATGATTACCATCAGGCCAGGCCCTCATTTGCTCAGTCTTTCCTCGCTATTGTGGTGCATAGTATTTATGGACATAGTCTTAGGAATATAGAGTATTTAAAGGAAATTATATATATATATATATAGTAGTCATTCTATGAGCATTTGAACAGTTTTCTTCTAGGCTCACACAAACATATGGTAATTATTAAAATTGCTAATCCCAATGGTCATTATCTGTATAATGCTTTTCATATATTCTGATAAAAACAAGAATGGGCGCCAACACTTGTTGAAGATTAAAACTCATACAATCTTTCAATTTGGCAAATTGAGTCACATTTAAAGTCAATTTTATTTTAAAAGATATTTCTCCCCATATTAAGTCCTCATGCACATGGTATAGTGTTAGTGACCACAGGTGCAAATATGATAGCATCTCCAGCCCTTTTCATCTTGCATAAATGAAACTAGACTTATCAACCATATCATGTCCCTCTCCTATCTGCCCCTAAAAACCCCCATTACATTGAGTCTGTGGATTCAAACTATTTTAGAAGGAAATTCACTGTTTTCTTCTTCTTCTTTGGGTTTTTCTTGGCACTAAGCACATTTGTGCATGGATGAATGGCCAGATGGATGAATAGATAAAATGATAAGAAAACACATAAATGGATGTATGATGATGTTCCTTCTGCTTCACAATGTTTGTGGCCCCTTAGGTCCATTGTTCTTCAAAGCTGTGTCAAACATGAGACTCAAAGGGATGTTTCCATCCTCCTTAAGAATGCACATATAATTGCTGTCTTAGTATCATATTGCTGTGAAGAGACACCATGAGCAAGGCAACTCTTATAAGAGAAAGCATTTAATTGGGACCGGCTTACAGTTTCAGAAGTTTAGACCATTATCGTGGTAAGAAGCATGGTGGCATGCAAACAGGCATGGGACTAGAGAAGTAGCTGAGAGTTCTACATCTGGGCCTGCAGACAACAGGAAGGAAGAGCTTCTGGGCCTAACGTGGGCTTTTGACAACCTCAAAGCCCACCTCCAGTAACAGGCATCCTCCAACAAGGCTACTGCTCCTAATCCTTTCACATAGTGCCTGCCACTCCCTCGGGACTAAGCATTCAAATCTGCCAGCCTATGGGGGTAATTCTCATTCAAACCACGATACCTGTGTAGAGATGAAAGCTATCCAGACTCACAGAAGACGCCATCTGTTCATTTACTCATCTTGTATGAAGTTCCTATAAAATATCATACCCTAGCAAAGTTGCAAGGGGCCAAGGTGAGAAGCATGACGCTGTGTGTCTCATAGCGAGAAGCCATATTTATCATCTTTTAATTAACTTCTGCTCCCCCTGAGATGCTTTTGGAACTTGAGTCTGGTGCTACATATAATTGACACAATGAGATTAAGAAACTAAGTAACCAAAGAGGCCCAAGGGAACAGTGCTTTCTATCACTGAGCAGCCCAATGCTCTCTAGGCTGCCATAGCAAATTTACTTAGACCACAGACATTTCTCATAATTCTGGAAGGTGTGAGCTAGAAAGGCTGAGTGCCAGGGGCTTCCGACCTGGTATCTGATGAGGGACCCCTTCCTGATTGTCTGACATCTGTATTTTTGCTGTGTCCTTAACTGGTAGACGGTCCGGGGTCTGAAACTTTATACGGTTTCTGATGCAGTCGATACAGGTTCTACCAGCACAACCTACCATCCCTACAGTCCCACAGCATACCAGCCTAATACCATCCATCATGTCAGGGCTGAGGTTTTCAGCATGAGCTTGGTGGGAAGATGCAAAACATTCATTTTCTAACAAGATGCTCCAGTTTCTGGTTCCAGAGAGGAAAGAGAACAGAAGCAAGCTCCACAGAAGAACTGAACTGGTGTTTGTAGTCTGTGTTCCTCAAAGAGTGCCCTAATGAAGGTAGAGCTCAGGGAACCCTAAGAAGAGGGAGAGGAAGGACTGTAGGAGCAGAGGGGCCAGGGACCCCAGGAGAACAACAGCCCACAGAATTAACTAAGCAGGGCTCATGAGGCTCCCAGAGTCTGCATGGGTCTGTACTCAATTCTCTGCGTATATGTTATGATTGTTCAGCTTGTTGTTCCTGTGGGACTCCTAACCGTGGGAGTGGAGATGTCTCTGACTCACCTGCTCTTGGTATTCTCTTCCTCCTAATGGGTTGCTTCACCCAGCATTGCTATGGTGTTTATTACTAGTCTTATTGCATCTCATTATGCTATATTTGGTTGATATCCCTCTGAGGCCTGCTCTTTTCTGAAGGGAAAAAGAAACGGTGGAGCTGGGGGAAAGAGACATGTGGAAGGGGGGTTGGAGAGGAGTAAAGGGAGGGGAAATTGCCATCAAGATATATAAGAGAAGAACAAACAAAAAGAATACCCTAATGAGAGTATGAAAGTTTTTTAAGTGTTTCTAAAGCAACATTTTCAAGTACAAACTGGTTTATATGGTGTCTATTCAGCAGATGTTTACCATATGGGACATTAAGAACTCTAGTGGGAATGGCTAGAGATGGCTTAGCAGTTAAGAGTACTGGCTGCTCTTCCAGAGGACCCAGGTCAATTCCCAGCACCCACGTGGCAGCTGAAAACTCTTTGTAATTCAAGTGTGTGTGGATCTGATATCTTCATATAGACATACATGCAGGTAAAATACAAGTGCACATAAATTTAAAAATCATAATTAAAAAATAGCATAAAAAAGAACTCTAGTGGGTTATAATAGCTTGCAATATCACTGGAAGACATATTTTCATTCAAGCTTCAGGTATTTGACCCTGAGCCACTCGCCCCTGGCCAGGTAGACAATATAAAGAAATAGCCAAAGAAGTCTGTGTCCTTTAAAGGCTGAATGCCAGCATTGCCCTTTGTTAGCTGTATAAGCAAGGGTGAGTTTATCTTCCATAAGCCTCCGTTTCTGTTCTCTGTAAATGAAAGAGAAGGGCTGGTGAGATGGATCAGCAGTTAAAAACACTGTGACCCAAGCCTGATGACCTGAATTTGCGCCCCAGAACCCTGGAAAGAGAGAAACAACTCCACTGTATGCATGGCACACTCACGCCTCTACACGTGTCACAGAACCCCTATACACACAATAATGATGAATACTTTTAGAGTTAGAGTAACTATCTCTTCAGAAAGGGTCTTTGGGTGGTCCTCTGAGAGACACTTGACAACTCCAATAAATGTCTAATAAATGTTTGTGGGTGCCATTGTTCGTGTTTTCTTGAAGTCTATAAACCTTTCTGCTGAAAGCCTTTGTTTGAGCATGGTAAATCTCCAAAAGCTTCGGGAAAGCGCTCTTTCCCATTAGGACTTATCTTCACTGGAGAGCCTCAGACTCTGCCAAGCCCTTTGCGAGCACGCTGTCTTAATTAGCTTACTATGAGTGGTCCTGTGGCTGGAAGGCACCTGCTGTTCCACAAGTGCTGGCTGAGTGGGAAGGATTGGCTCTGCGGAAGCATTTCAGTGGTGGCGTGAGGCAGCTTTGGCAGGGGCTCCGGATGTTAATGCTTCTCCTGATCCGTAATGAGGAGGGAGCAGTGGCTGTCTTTCAGCAGGTGAAATTGCTTTTCCAAATCGGGTAAGCCTGAATTGTTTCCCCCTTCCCTGCTAATTAATTCCAACCTACTGCGGATGGGCAGCAAAATTCTAGAACATACCGCTATACAGACATCACTGGGAGCGTAGAGACCTCTGTTAACCAGTGTGGACTACAGGGGGAAAAAAAGAAAACAGAGACCCCCAAATCACAGTTCAGGGCAGTAGCATTTCCATCCCAGGAAATGGTATAAACCTTACAGAATTACCCGTCCTCCACTAGCCTTGAACATGTTGAGGTTGGAGATTGTATGTATCATTGGATCTATTGTGGAGTCAGTCACAGAAACAACGACTCAGCTGCTTCTTGCTGATTAATTGAAGAGGTTAATAAAATAATGGCTTGTACCAAAGTCTCACTGTATTTGAAGAAGTGTTTGAGAAGCAGGATGTAGTTGATCATCTCTGTCATCCAAGTACTTAGAAGGTTGATGCAGGAGGATAATAAGGAATATTCATATATACTGAGTTCCAGGCAACCCAAGCTACAGAGAGGGACCCAAATTTCAAGACAAAAACATAAGAAAATGAATAAATATTAGGATGTGTGGGTTAGAAAGTAATGTAGATATGAAAACCCACGGTGTTGAATAACCACAGTTAATGAATGGGTTTGGTTAAGCCTAGACGATGAAGTTTATGGCCAAAAGGCTTTATGGCTTTCAATGTTAGCAGCAACAACTTCAGTGGGTGGAAAACAGAATTGCTGCCAAAGACCAAACAGTCTTGCCTACAAATATCCCACTAATTGGGTACGAGGCAAGTTGCTGCTCCAGGGTGCTGACTCACCATAACAGCAATGCCATGCAGGCCTTAGAAGTTAGAATACTGTACCATAGTTGATCTCTGAAGAAACATTGCAAGGTTTGCTGTCCATTCATTTGAAAACATGCTGGTGGCATTTTACAAACTCAGTGTGAGCTAACCATCTAGCAAAGGTTCTTTATAGTATTAATGTGATAAAAACAAAACCACGAAAGTAGAATCTTCATCACCCTTAAGTGTGCATTAGTGAGGACCCACCATCAATTTCTAGCACCTACATCAGGTAGCTGTAGCTGCCTATAAGTAACTCCAGTTCCAGTAGATCCTACACCCTTTTCTGGCTTCCTCAGGTACCTTCATGAACATCATGCATATACAGACAAGCAGGTGCATGCATATAAAAATAGAAAACGATAAATCTTTGTAGCTTTGTATCTGCTCCCTGGACAGATCTCTCAAACTGTTTCATGTTAGATAGCTATACTTTCTAACTACTTCATCTCTCTCTTTCCCTATTCCCTATACCCCTGACAACTACTACTTCCATGACTTAGGGTTTTGGCTGTTACAGGAATCCCATGTGAATGGAATCATGCATTATCATTTTGTGACTGACATGTTTCACTTAACAGAATTTTCCAAAGGCTTACCCATATTGTAACATGCTTTATAGTTTCTTATTTCTTGAGGCTGAACATACTTTGCATAATATATTTAATAATCATCAGAAATTTAGGTTGTGCATGACTCTTGGCTATTTGGAACAATGATACAATGAATATGGATATGCACATATTTATTGCAAATCCTACTTCAGTCTTATTTGTAGTTCTTAATGTATATCCAAAAATAAGATTATGGATTACATAGTAATTCTATTTTAATTATTTGAGGAGCTAACATACGTTTTTCATAATTACTGCATTGTTTTTGTATTAGTATTTCCTATTCTTGAGAATTTTGTACGTGTATACAATGAAGAATTATCACTTATTCCCTCATTTCCGTCCTTCAACTCCTCTCATCCAACATGGCCTGCTCCCAACCTCATGTTTTGTTTTGTTGATAACCTGCTAAGTCCAATTAGTGCTGTCCATATGTTCATGGGCGTGGGGCCATCCACTGGGGCATGGGAAACCTACCAGTGGCCATACATTAAAGAGGAAGATGAATTCTTTTCTTCCCTCTGGCAGCTATCAACTGCCAATAACATCTGAGTAAAGAATGAGGCCACACAGCACTTCCACTATCAGTTCCCAGATTTTAGTTGGGCTGCTCATGTGACCATGTGCAGGCCTTGTGTGGCTGGTGTAGGTTTCTGAGTGTGGTAGACTTGTTTTGAGTCCAGAAGTTTGCATTTCGAAGCACTTCTTCCCATCCTCCTGCTCTTAGATTCTTTCTGCCCCTTCCTTCTTGTTCCCTGTGCCTTGTGGGTGATTGGGGGGTAGGTTGAGAAATATGTCATATTCAGAACAGAGAACTCAGTCATCTCTTCTTAGTACTTGGACTGTCTATACCACTAAGCCTTGACTACTGTCTGCTGCAACAGCAACAACAAAATATTCTCTGACAAAGGCTGAAGTTGAGAAGTTGAGAGCAGCCCAGGTCTATTAATATAAATGTGAATATTTACAGGACAATTTAACACCATGGCTACTTACCAAAATAACAATAGCTGTTTTTACTCTAGGGCCTATTACTACCTCAGCTGTGGGCGTTTCTTATCAGAATTATGTGTATCACACATTGTCTTTTCTGGGACAGGCCTCAAATCCAATCATGTGATTAGTTAACCAATAAGTCAATGCCACTATAGTACTAGTGGGCACATCGTGCCTGATAGGTCGGTATTGAGTAAGACCATTTTTGTCTCCCACTCCCCGGCACTGTGAAAGCTGGCTAGCATGTGTGTTTTGAGATCAGTTGGAGATTTATTTCTTTTTTCATTGTCTTCAGCAATAGAGCCTTATCAATAGAGTACTTACAGTAAGAGCAATGGCAATAGCCTTTGTTTTTTTTGGAGAACTTTGGGGCCTCCCTTACCAGTAACTTCTAGGAAGGTACCTCAGGCCTTGCAGTGTAATTTTTCATTAATCTAAGTCTTTTGGAAGTGGTATTATCCACCTATACAGGGTAATTCCATTCAGACCCATCCCCTTTTAAGTTATATTTTGGAATTAGCTTACTAGTGACTACAAAGTGTGATGTCATATATCTTTAGTTTTGGCTAATCTACCCACTGTTTTCTCCTCTTCCCCAAACCCTGTTCCCCCATCCTCACTTGATTATTTTATTCCCGGTTTTGCCTCTTTCTTTTCACTACATGTATTCCTTTATCCTTCCACATATATTTTTAAATTGCATTGTAAAATTGTAGATTTTCATATGGTTTTCTATATGCCCTCCTTTGTGTTAACTTTCCCCTCCCCATTCTGCTATAGCCCCTCATCCCTTTCTGCTGCGGCCTTCCACCCCCAGTATCCCCATTGTCTACTTTCACAGTAACTACAATCCCTTACTGTCTCTCCCTCTCTAGTGGCTTACTGTCTTATAGGTAGGGTTTCAATTGCTGGGATAAAACACCATTTCCAAAGGATTCTTGGGAGCAAAAGCTTTATTTTATTTCCACATCCACATCACAAGGAAATCAGGGCTGGAACTCAAGGCAGAAACATGTCTCAGGCTGGCTCCCCTCCATTGCTGCTGATGTCCTTTGGCAGTTGTCCCATGGTATTGCCATCTGCAAAATTCTGGGTTCTCTGCAACTGGGCTGTACCTTCACTGGTAGCTTCTCCTGGTCTCTCTTCAGGGACTTGACTCTGCTATGTGATGTGAAACCTCAACCTCTCTCCATGAGCTCTCGGGAACCTGCTGAGATTGAAGCTGTGCTTCCTCCCACAGTCTTTCCTGGCCACTTACCGTGGCAACCCTCAGCTGCTCTCCATGACCCCTTCATGCCTTCAAAACCAGCACCACCTTGGTGATTCTTATACCAGGCTCAGCTGGCAGCATGAGTTACAGCCTCGTCCCCCTCTATACCACAGCTTCTATGTGCTGACCCTGAGGAAATGCTCCCAGAAGATTTCACCTCAGTGATGCTGGCCTCCATTTAATTGCATCTGATTTCTGAGCCTTGGCTGACCAGAATCAGTTGTCCCCATAAAACAAAGATTTTACTCTAGTTGTGATAATCTCTTGTTAATTATGGCTGATTCTTAATCTCAGATGATCAGACACCACAGATTTTTAACACAAAAATACCACTCAAACGTCCCCAGTAGACTCACAAAACTCACTATCCAGCTAGTATTCTTTCAGCTCAAGTAAGAAAGCACTTTCAACAATCTTTTAGTGGAGGTCTGGTGATGATGAGTGCCCTCAGCTTTTGTTTTCCGGCAAGGTCTTTATTCCTTCCTCGGTTTGAAGATTTGATTATTTTAAATAAATAACAATTGTGTGTGTTTATTCGTGCCGTGTAACCCTTGATACATTGTAGAAATAGTTAAGCTAATCAATTTACTTGTTACCTCAACAATTTGTCTTTTTGGGGGTGAAAAATATTAATCATCTATTTTCTAAGTAATTTGGTAATGTACACTAGAGTGTTAGGAACCATGGTTACCACCAGGCAACAAGAAAATTTATTCCAGTTTAGCCGAAAAATGGCATCTTTTGATTTAAACCTCCCTTTCTCTCCTCCTCTGTATTCTCTCCTCCTATGTATTCTACAGCTTCTTTCTATGTTTGTACAGTGGCAGACATGTAGATTATCTCTGTATTGGCTCTTGTGAGTAACCTGAGAGAGCAGATAGCCCTTCAGCTCACTTATGCCCCTTCCTTAGCAAATGTACCTCGAATGGGACTACCTAGGTCATTTAGTTCATATTTCATGAGCCTACATGCTCTTTCTTGGGAATGACTACTAACTCAAGTTTCTTCTAGTAGTGAGCAATACTGCTTTTTTCTATATCCTCTCCAGCTTCTCTTATCTTTCAAAATAATAACCATTGTAAAAGGTGTGGTTTTAGTTGCCATTTCTGTGATGATTTGCATTATTGACCAGTTTTCGTATATTTGTTGCTATATGAAACAACAAAAAAAAACTGCTTTTGTTTGTTTAAGATAGGGTTTCACAATGCAACTATATTTTTTTTTGGCTTTTAGGATCTTATAAATTTAACCAAAGAGTGCAAAAGTACAAAGCATTGGTAATAAAAACTGAACAAGACTCAAATAAATGAAAAGATATTCATTGTTTAAATATTAAAAGTATTAGTGTTATTAATATATCCATAACACCCAAAGCAATCTACAGGTTCAATCCAGTCAAAATTCCAAAGTTGTTTTTCATACAGGCTGAAGAAACAATCCTATGGTTCACATGAAACTGCAAAAAGACCCCCAAATAAGCCAAACCCCTTGAGTAAAAACCAATGAAACAAACAGCCGGAGAGAAGACTCCATGATTTCAACATACAATATAATGTGTTATTAAGCTACTGTAATCACAGCAGCAGAAGATCACATAAAAATAGATGAGTGGCGAATGAGATAGGTCGGAAATATACTCACCAGTTTTCAGTCGCCTGACTTTCAGCAAAGTCACCAATGAGTAAGAGTTTCTTCAATAAATTGTGTTGGAAAAACCGAGCGCTCATATGTAGAAGAATGAAATTGGACTTTTCTCTTACCCCGTGCACAAACATTAGCTCAATATGGCTTTAAAAGCCTAGAAGTATAAGTCCTGAATTATAAAATTATATGAAGAAAATATACAAAGAAAACTCGGTGACATTAGTGTGGGCAGTTATTGTTGGTAAAGATCTCTGTTTTTAGCAGATAGTTTTGCCAGAGTGTTCTTGGTTGTCATTCTGTTTCCCCTCACAACTCCGAACATACCACCCCATCCCTTCTGGCCTCCACAGTTTCTTCTGAGAAACAAGCTATAACATACTCGAGTGCAGCATTTAACAGTCCCTTCTTGCTACTTTGGACTGATTCTTTTTGCCTTTGCCTCTGGATACTTTCCTTGTCTCCAGGGGTCCTTAGTGTGGTTTGGGTTCATTTCAGTTTGAATCCTTGGATCTCCCTGAATTGTTAGATAGGATGATTTTGATTATTTCTCCACATAGGTGCTACCCTTTTCCCTTTCTTCTCTTTCTTCTCTTTCTGGGACTTCTGTCATGCATCCATTGCTCCCTGTGACGCAGTCTCAGAGAGAACCCTCATCCCTCATCTTCCTTCTTCCTTAGGAAGCCCCTTGACTTGGTCATTTCTAGTGGCATGTTAAATTTGCAAAACCTTTTTTCTGCTTGATCAGGTTTACTAAGTAACCCTTAGAGTGGCCTTTCAGCGTTGGTTGCTCCAGCGCTCATTCGTTCTCTCTCTCTCCCTCTCTCTTTCCCAGCTTTTGTCTTTGAGTTGATCCTTGAACTTGTTCACATACAATTTTCACTATGTTGCATGTTCATCTATCTCTCTGTCCTCTTATAATTTGTCAAACTCTACTAAGATAGTTACTTCTAATTTTTTAAGGTCATCAATCTCCATATTTTTGGGCCTGCTTTCTAGAGATTTAATTTGTTATTTTTCTCAGGAAACAGTTTTCCGGCTTTTTAATATAGTTTTTATTTTTATTTGTTACTATAAATTGTACATTTGGGAAAAAAACAAATCACAACAAACAAACAAAAAATCCAAAACTGCTCATTGTCCCAGACTTTAGAGCATAACATTTTATAGGTCAATCAGGGTAGTAAGCCCATCTGCAGAGCTTGGAACATTTCAAGCTTTGTCTGTGTTTGTATCTTCTCTGGCCCAACCTGATTGTATTACCAGATAGAGTTGTCTGTGAATTTCTTTTTGTTCAAGAAGCTTGTAATGTCTTCCTCCCTCTGGTGTTTGTCTGTGGTACTGCAGGTCTCTGACCTTGGGGCCGGACTCTAGGTCTCCATCATTTCTTCAAGAAACTTGAGAGTGTTCTAAGAAATGCAGTATGTAAAAATCAAGACAAACATTTTTAATATTCGACTAAAGTCCAGGGGTCTTAGTTCCATATGACTCATCTGTCCAGCTGAGTAGCAATCACTTAAGAAAATGCTGGAAATTGTACATATAAGAGGGTAGAGGGAGAGGGGAAAGAGAATATGAGCATAGAAATAACAGATATCAGAAATACATCACTTCTTTCCTTACTCCCAGTCAGCTATGACCAAAACCTTTCAAGCGTGCAAACCTATACAGAAAGCCGAAGCATCGCATGCCCTTCCCACTCTTGTCATCCTCCGATGGATAACCCGTAAGTTGGTGCTGACTCCCGATGGTGCCTCCTGTACCAGCCTCCACTGGTGGATTGCCACCAAGTCTCTGAGCGCTGGAGCAGCCAGCCTTTGATTTTTATTCTTCAGTTCCTGCCATCTGCCCACATCTAAATGACATCAGCTCCCTAAGAGCTCTCCTGTAACCGAGGACAGAGCCAGTCCCTGCCTACGCAAGCCTTCTTAAAATCTGCAGAGCTGGAGGCCTTCTGATTCCTTTGTTCTCCTCCCTAGGGAGATCTGAGCCATGCTGGCTTGGGGGAAGGGATGAGGTACTTGAAGTGAATTGGCTTTCTTATTCATGTTCATGAGCCCGCTCTCCCTTGAGTGGCCTGGGTGCTGCTGCGCCTAGCTGATCACAGGAAGTCTCATTAGAGCTTTTCAGGCTGCAGATGGATGCTAAGTCATCGCTTGTATAGAACAAGGCCCAGGGCTTCATAGCCCCTCCGTCTCGTCGCTGCAAAGGATTTTGAAATTGGAATAAGTAATTCCGGACTCTGTTGTCTTCATTCTGAACTCCACATCTTGAGAAGTCAAACATAAATAAATGGGACTTAATGAAAATTCAGAAGAAGAAAGTACGAGATAAATGTTGGGCAAAGAAACGAGAGTGCTCTAAGTAACGCAGTTTGTAATAATCAAGGCAAACATTCTTAATATTCGACTAAAGGCAAAGGGCCTCAGTTTCATATGGCTCGTCTCGCCTGCTGAGTTACAGGCACTTGAGAAAATGTTGGAATTTTTACATACAAGATAAGAGGATGGAGGGACGGGAAAAGAGAATATGAACATAGAAAACAGTAAGCATGTGAGAGTTTAGATTTGTTAAGTAGTGTATGATTGTTTCATAATGTATGCATGTATCAAACCATCAGTTTGTATGTAATGTTTACTTATCAGCTATACTTCAGTAAACTTGAAAATAAAGGGAGATATGGTTTATAAAGCAAATCAATGTCTCTTCCTTTAAAACCCCATTAAAATTAGCAAAAATTATTTCTTAAATAGTTTTCAATAATAGGAATTGAAACAATAGCGGTTTTCAGGAGGCCCTGTGGTAAACGCCTAGCCTAGTGAGAACAGCTAAATATTGACTCCTAGGGATAGGACTGATATCAGGCTGGCCCAGAACTCCACTAGGCTACAGAATCTGGGGTAGACTCCACTGCACCCAAGAGTACGGAATGAGCGGGTGACTGACTGTTGCATATCTGCGCAGGAACACCATGTGACCCTTTCTCCCAGACAGCCATACTTCCAGCTTCTGAAAGGTGGCTCCAGACATCAGACATGGCTAAGTCAGAGCTCCATGTGCTGCAAGGGAGGCTTGGGGCCTTCTCATCCTGTTCCTCTTCGTACTCTGAGAGTGCACCTTTAGCAAGGATGCCTGAGAACCATTCTATGTGGGAAGGGCTGACTTAGGAGAGAACCCTGTACAGGTGGCTATGTGGGGCTCTTTCCTGTCAACTGACCAGATTTTGGCCCAGATACTCTAGGGGATCTTGTAAGTGTGTGAATAGACTTTCCCCTCCAAAACAAGATAGTGTAAGCAGTCAGCCAAGGAGCACAGATATATGAAGACAGGTTAAAATGAAATTATCAGGGACAGACAGAGGTGGGGAAGGGGAGAGAGGGAGGAAGAGGTAGGGGAGAGAGACTTATAGGAAAATGCAACATGTAGTTTAAAATAACAAAAATAAAAATACTATAGACATACTGCTGTCAAGGAGAAAAATGAAAAAAAAAACTATACCCAAGAAGGAAGACCACAATGCTGATTTTAAAATAAGTAGAAATCTTGGAAATTACATATGCCGTAGCATACTTTAACACTCAAAAGAGCTGGGCAATCAAGTAGAGGAAATTACCAAGAGGAAGGCAAGAACACTAGAGAAAAATAGGCAAATTGCTTCACAATCTGTCGTACTCAACCCACTGAAATTCAGAGAGGAAAAACAGGGAAAATGAAAGTAAGGGAAAGCTGAAAGGTGCAACTGGAGAATTCTGCAGGTTTCGGGAATAGAAATGCCTCAGGAAAGGATGAAAAGTGCACAGAATATTGGGACACAGAGTGGAGGGGACCCTCCAGGTCGGCAGCAGGGAAGCCAAAAGCAGGGGAAGACTGAGCCCTGGTGATGTTTGCATCCAGTGGGCACAGAAGCAGGCTGAAAGTGGTCAGCCTTAAGTTTCTAGTATTTTGCAATTGGTTATTCTCCTCTGTATCTATGTACAATGTAATAGGATAAAGATGCTTTTAGAGTCAAAATCTGAACAATCTTCTTCATGTAGAATTTGTTCCATAAACAGGGGATGAACAGAGTAGAAAAAAAGTTGATTTTCAGGAAGCTCAGCTAGGAAAAGAGAGTTAGGTAGCAAGCCAGTTGTCCCAGGCAGGAGGCAATAGGACAGTGTGAGCTTTGTCATCAGAGCCGGGCCCAGAGGAAACCTTAAGAACTGCTTGTTTTCTGCTTAAGAATTTCAGACTACAGTTGAGTTCAGGTAACAGAAACTGAACCTGTTGGTAAGGACGGAGTACTGAGTCGCTAGAAACTAGATGAAGATCGAAGTTTCAGGCTGCAATTTCAGGGGCATAATGTAGAAGAAAAGTCAACCTCCTCCCATGTGTGTAAGAACTAAGTCCTCATCTTCTGGAGCAGAAAGGCAGAACTCTACCACATGCAAGTCAAAGCAGCATAGGAGCCTTCCTCTACACCACTGAACTAGTGGATTCCTCTAAGGGAAAGTGTTTGCTGTGGGTGCTGTTGAAGTGGAAGTGGTAACCAAGACCCCCCTGACAACTAGGCTTTGAAGGGCTGTTGTGAGTTTATGTTTGGCCCACTTTTTATGCAAATCTCCTATTTGAAACCATAGGAGGTTATTGTGGTATATTACAAGTATACTATGCATCATGAATCATGTTAAAAAGAGAAAACTAGAAATTAGAAAAGATATGTCAACTGTTAGCACTTTATCTGAACAAAATTATTTTTTTCTCCTTTTTGTTTCTATATACATTTTAAACTTTTTGCAATAAAAGTATATTACTGATAAAATTTATACCTGTTTTGCAGACACACACACACACACACTTCTAGTCAATAAAAGGGGGTTAGTTTTTGTACCATGGTGCTGTATAGATACTATATTCTAGTACTCATGAAGCATGCTTGAATTACTAAATCAAAGAGCACCACGGTGGGCCTAAGGCACTAGAGGGTGGCAGTGTGATCAGGCTCCAGCCCTGGAAAGGTCTAGTAATGTTTGGTCAGGACTTGGCTATGAACAACTGAAGGCATACGAGTGACGTCATCCTCTGCACCTAGGCCCTTCCTCTTAATGAATTCCAATCAATTGAGAATGAACTAATGATAACTTTGACTGCAAGGAGGGAGGAAAGAGAATAGAGCCCTTCAGGAGCAAAGAACTGTAGTCAGTGGGTTACAGACAAAAACGTTTTCTACTTTCAATTGTGAAACCTTCCCGAGCTGCTGATAGACAGCGTTAGAATTTCAATGTCACATCTCTGAGCCAGAGCAGGGTTTCTTCTGTTCTGGATATGAGACTGGTCCCCCATATCTTGGTCTAAGGAACCTATACATAAATGCTTCACTGTGGGGCTAGATGCAGAGTGGGCACAATGTGGCTCGTGCTGGTCCTGGGATGTCCACATGAAGAGGCGGAAAGGGACCTGAGCCTTGAGCCACACTGGTCACTCCTACAAATGAATAAGTTATCTCTGATACTTTAGGAAGGACAAGGGGTCATTTTTTTCACTCATATAATTCTCTAGAAATGCCTAAAAAAATGGGCACTTTTTGTACAAATGTGGGAACTGAAAAGCATCTCTCTGCCACCTCAGGACCACACCAGGTATTCTAAGCCTGCTCGAGAGAAGCAGACCTGGACAGTCAGTGCGACACAGCATTCCTTTCCTGGCCATGTCACACAGAGCCTGCTCCGGAAGGGCGTGTTGCACATGTGTATGACCTCATACAGACGAACTAATCCTTTTCATCCTTCATTGTGTTTCCTAGACCTCACTCAGCTCACAGGCTGATCTACAGAAGAAGAAGAGGCGGGCACCAGCTCCTCCTCCACCGCAGCCACCACCACCAAGTCCTGTGGTTCCCAATCGTATGGAGGATAAAGAAGAGAACAGGAAGAGCACAATGGGTAAGTGAGTGTGGCCTGCTGTGTGCATGTCTCTGGGATGCCTGCTTTAACACAGGTCATTCATTAGCACTGTTGTTAACCCTGGCCAGTGGACTCTTTGTTAATTACATTAACCCAGAAAGCATGTATGCTAAAGAAAGAAAGTCTGGAAATGATTAGCTCTGAATTCCCCTAATATCTTATTTATATGGAGAAAGGCGTCGAGGAGGCGAGGATAGTAGGAAGAGTGGCTTGTGGTTAGAGAGCCCAGGACCCCAGGAGAGAGTGATGACGGACCTCGTGGTGTGAGTGGCTATGGCAGGTGTCTCTGAAGGATGTCTGTAGAGGCTGTTTAGAAAGTGTTTGTCATTTGAAAGACATCTTAGACTCCTCGTGGTATATACAGGTTTTGCATTCTTAATTTGGATGTCTGAAATCTGAAATTCTTCAAAATCTGAAAGTGTTTGAGCATCAACATGATGTTGCAAGTGGAAAATCCTGCACCATGGAGCTTGGTTTCAGGAACAAAATTATTTAAAAATTACATGAAATTACCTTCAGCTTCTATATATAAGGTGTATATGAATTATAAATGAATTTCATATTTAGATTTGAGTTCCATCCCCAAGATACCTCATCATGTATATGCAAATGCTCTAAAATTAGAAAAATCTGAAATCCAAAACACATCTGTCTCTGAGCACTTGGAGATCAACCTGTAATTTCCTATTTGAAAATAACCCCCATGTATATACAGTTTATGCATTTAGGAAAGCCACCATGTTGAGAGTAAGAAAACTCAAAAGAACTAGGCTGGAGTCCTGACACCTATAAGCAAGGAGTAACCTGTGAAATCATTATACCCCACCCTCATATGCTGGAGATCATGGGGGGAAGATGCTAATGGCTTGATTTCCAGGTCCATGAACTTTAGGAGGGTCGTTTTATTTTAAAATCTTTCAGTATCTGCTGTTTCACTGTAGTAACAATACGACTAGCCCTTGTAAAGGAGGGATTAAAAATTGAAGCGTTGGATTTACTTGTTCCCATTATTGAGATTCCCATGGTTAAAAAAGCATCAGAGCCCTGGCTGAAGCCATGAGGCAACCGTGCCCATCACTGACTCAGGCAAACCATTGCTTCTCTATTGACAATGTGTCTGTGGTCCCAAAGGAACAATACTCCCCAAGATAATTGGTTACATTGTCAAGTTCTGAAATTTTAATAAGGGTGACTTGGCTGTTTGTCAGCATTTTTTGCTGACAGTACTTTATTTTTAATGCCTGGTATTTCACAGCCTAAGAATCAATTATCCTAAGAAGTAATAACCTGCATTTTGTGTCAGTTCATCACATTTCCCAGGGGAATATAATATCAGAATGAAAAACAAGGACTGGAGAGACAGCGCAGAAATAAGGTTCCTACCACCAAGCCTAGCTCCCTGTGTTTGACTCTTGGAACCCACATGTAGGAGGAGAGCACTCCCACAGGTTGTCCTCTGATACCCACATGACACTCATGCCCGGACCCATGTGCGTGCATATGTGTGTGGACACTCACATACACAATAAATAAGTAAATAAACAGATAAATGCAATAACCTGAGACTCATGCTGGGCATGAGATCAGCTGGTGCCCATAGATGCCAGCAGAGATATAAAGTAGGTATCTAGAACTGAGAATTATACTAACATCCCTTCACTGATGGTGCAAAGAGAAGACATGGGTAGAGGCAGTTTTCCATTCTTCCTCCTAACTGATCTGTAACTTCTTTGTGGATACAGGGAAGCCAGAAACCTTTATTACT
Source organism: Microtus pennsylvanicus (assembly GCF_037038515.1). Lineage (NCBI taxonomy): Eukaryota > Metazoa > Chordata > Mammalia > Rodentia > Cricetidae > Microtus > Microtus pennsylvanicus. The sequence continues at coordinate 72,852,309 of NC_134590.1, read as the reverse complement.
AAAAAGTAATGTTACCCTTTAAGGGCAGGAACTGGTAGACAAGGTCTTGTTGGCAGTGAGAAGCTGAACCCCCTCCCATTCAGAAGAACCCATGAGTTTAGAGGATATTGACAGCACCCCACAAAACTCAGCAGTAAAATCTAGGTATCAGGTTAGAAGAGAGATAGAAACTTCTCTCTCTCTCTCTCTTTCTCACACACACACACACACAAACATGTACCACATGTATGCACACATACACATGTACACAAAGTTGAAGATTTTTCTACTCAGACATCTAGATTTTGGAAAGGAAGACTTGTTTTTGTAACATGAAGTAAAACAATATTTCAGTTGCCCACATTTGGGTCAAAGGTATAATTTATTGGAAATCACAAATAAATCTTGGAATGGGGGAGCATCCTTCCAGTGTTCCTTGCTCCCATAGTCCTACCTTAGGTGTGCTCCTTCCCACATAAGGCTGCCCACCAGGGACCATCAATAGCACCACACAGACTGATTTACACTTGCAGAGGAAATGGTTTTAGCATAAAGAAGTCAGTATTTTCCCACATCTAGAGAATCATATCCAAAGAAGGAGTAAATACATACATACATACACATACATATATATTATATATGTATGTATATATAATATATATATGTATTGATACACATGTTTGAAGAGGATGTTTCTCAATATTTTAGTTATGAAGCTGAAAGGCACAAACCATAGGCTATATAATTAGAAGATTCTAAACTGTACATCTTGAAGAAAGTATTTTCTAAAACACAATAGTAATCATGAATATATGATAATTTATGTCATTTATGAACCTAAGTTATTGACTTTCACAAAATCATTAGTATAAGTTTATTTTCACATAAAATTATAAATGTCTGATCCTTAATGCAAAGTACAGATGGTCTGAGAACCCCGAACACTTTCTCTAACCTGGATCTCATTTCAAAAAAAAAAATTGAAGACTTTGGTCCTAAAAAAATGAAAGACGTTGATAGTGAGGTGGGGCTAAGAGATAACCCAAGTCACTGGACTGTCTGTTAATAGTAGGTGAATGAAATCGGTGAGCATGGAAAAGGCCAATGGGAGGAATAGTCTCATTTCAACATGACTGTGCTGCCTTCCAGGCTTTCCTGAGTTGTTTCAGGAAATTTATGGAATTGTGCCTAAAAGAGACAAATGGCAGCCAACTAAGCAAATCTTTCCAAATTATAGCTGAACACTATGTACATGAAATGTTTTAGCATGGGGATGGTTGGCTGTGGTGCACTGTTGGGTGAGTGACTTTGATATGGGGTATGACTGGCTTGATGTAGCGTGAACTGGGATTTGGCATTGGGTGTGGCTGGTTTGGTGCAGACTGAGGCTGGATTTGAAATTGAATGTGGGCGCCTTAGTATTTGACTTGGTATTAATTAGATGTGATTTGTTTAGTGTTAGATTTGGTGTTGGGCGTGACCACTTTGGTATAAAATTTGATGTTGTGTGTGTCTGCTTTGTTGTTAGATTTTGGTGTTGCATATGGCTGGTTTGGGGCAGAATGATGTGGGCTGTGGTGTTGAGTGTGACTGGTTTCGCATCTGGGGAGCAATAGCAATGGTTAAAAGACAGGACATCCTTTGGCTTAACTTTGAATCCTTCCTATTGATTCCATGTAGGTGTTGGACGTCAGGTGCCACAAAAGCCTCCCAGAGGCACAGCCCGGGGCCCACCCCAGTTAGTGCTCCCCCCGCCCCCACCCTACCCTCCTCCTGACACAGATGTGACAGAGCCTGTCACCTTTCCTGGGGAAGGCGCTGGTTCCGAGACCTCAGAGCTGAGACCCAAACGTACGTGCCTCTTGTTTCCATTCCAGCTGTGTGTTGACCCATCTGTCTTTCTGGTCACTACTGATATGAATCTGTTTCCAGACATTCCCTTCTTGCTTTTGGACATCTGTACTTTTCTTTCCTTTCCAAATTTCTTTCCAAATGCTCAATGCAATGCATCTAGCTTCAGAGCGAAGGCACTGTGAATAGCACACAGTGGCCTGGAAGAATGATGCAGTTGTTTCTACTTCTGTGAGACTTTAGCTGAAGATGTGCTTGTGGGTATACATTTAGGGAGGAGCTGATGCTCTTGGGGTTGGGAGTTTCCTCAGAATGTGTTCAGAGAGCAACAGCCACTGGCAGAACAAACTTTGCCGTTCTGCTGAGGCTCTCTCAGGATGGCTATGGATGTGTATCAGGGCAGTCAGTGCTCAGGAACTGGGAGGACACCACTTGTAAGTCAACTGTGAAACTCGTGGCCAATGGGCAGGCACTGGAATGCTTCTCTGTAGTAAAAAAAAAAAAAATGAGAAACCCAGAGAGGAAGCAGCTTCTGTCTAGTCATCGTCAGAACTAGAGTTCTATTGCGCCTGCATCATCTACACTCACAGCCTCTTGGGATTCTTTCAATAAACGTTAATAAATATGTATAGCACTTCCCCCTTGAGATGGATAAGAGACTAACGTGCTATACACGATTGGAAGGAAGGCATCACCTTCATGCCAGGCCTGTGACAGTGCAGCCTACATCACAGCCCGCGTACTCCAGTGGAGCCGTGTCACTCCGAACCAGCCCAACTGCCACCCTCCGTATAACTGTGCTCCGTAGGAAGTGTGTGCTCTTCCACCATCGCATTTTCCTCTTTCTGACTTTGGAAATGGCAATTGCCGGCTCACTATCTTACCTCCTTTCTTTAGCCAAAGTAATGGTGACTCAGTTTACCTTTCTCCACAAATAGTTCTTGTGCGCACCAATTATTTTCATCTTCTTTATGTTGCACATACTTCTTCATACGAATTAGTTGTTATAAGGTATTTGATAATTAATAATCAACTAGCACCAGCTGGTGGCAGTGCACACGTTTAATCCCAGCACTCAGGGGGTAGAGGCAGGTGGATCTCTGTGAGTGCCAGGCCAGCCTGGTCTATAGAACTAGTTCAAGGACAGACAAGACGACATTAAGAAACCCTGTCTTGAAAAACAAAGAAGGAAATAAAAAAGAATCAACTAGAGATGCTAGAGAGATGACTCAATGGTTAAAAGCAATCTTGCTCTTGTAGAGGACCCAGTTTCCAGCACCTACACAGGGGCTCACAACTATCTGATACCTTCTTCTGGCCTCCATGGACACCAGGCAAGCACATGGTGCATATATCAGCATGCAAGTCAACTACTCATACATTTAAAAATAAATCTTTTAAAAGATCGACTAGACACCAGTCAGTGAAATGACTATGGTGGCATCTCTGAAGAGAGGGGTATTCTCGCCCCCCCTCACACCAAGGCACACAATGATTTCAGAGGCCACTTCCGTGACTGTTTTCCTGATTCACATCTCCTTGTGGGGACAAGTGGACAAGAATAGCTGATGAGCACAGTAGAGCTCATGTTGTCAAGAAGGAACACCCACAAGATCTGCAGTGGAGTGTTCTACAAAGGGTGGGAGAGCCAGGTAAAAACCCAGGTCCTCTCCCCTGCTTGCTTTTCTTCAGCCACATCCAGCAGGCAGGTTGAGGCTTTAGGCACACAGGATCTGGGATGAGCTTACAGAAGCCCTTACAGAACTTCCTCCTTCATTGGTGGCACTATGAAGACATTCCCCAGCCTGCCCTGAGACTTCCTAGGCGGTCTGAAGGGTGTGGAGCAAAGCATCAGACTTGATTTCTTCTGGCCTTGTGGCTCTACTTCTCATCCTTTGGTCACTGCCATCTGACTTTGAGATTCCTTCTACAAGGATGGCATTTCCTTAGCCCTCCACATCATAAATCACCTTTCCTCCACCCTTCCTTACCCACAGAGATTCACATAACAGAGTGAAGAATAGACCAAGATAGAGGCCCCAGAATCCATTAGATGAGAGTCAACAAATGCCACTTTGTTCAGTCACCCTTGGCCCTCAGTTCAGTCCAACCCTTTGGAGGAAGCCTGAGGCCACGCCTCTCTCCTGACTGTATGTGCACCAGAATCTCAGGCATCCAATGCAGAGCTTAACTAGCAAAACTGGTCTGCCTAATGTTTATGACATTGAAAACTGGGATCACCTGCCCAACCAGGCAGACTACAACTTGCCTTCTTTGATTTGGGATTCAAAAAATGAGAGAAAATAAAACCTTTGTATTTTTCTGTTTCTTTCCATAAAGCAGATATCTAGTTACTCCTCCCACCTGTCTCAAGAAAGGCAAAAGTGGTGAGCGTATAAAGTGTCTGGTATTAATTTATGTCCATATCATATGCTTCTCACCTGCTCTCCCAATCAGACTTCTGGCTCTTGGGAGCTACATGAATGCTCAGTAGAGACATCGCCATGCTAGCTTCAAGCTCTTCTGTATCTTCTCCTGCTTTCAGTTCTCAAAACTTCATTTCTTTTAAAGGAATTCCCCTACCCTCACTGGGAATTTACCTTGAGAATCTCTGAGGGCTTGATGGTCCTTCATGTACAAGGTCTCATGCGGACTTTCCCCTAGCTCTGCCACCATAGAGAACTGAGCTCGAATGCCTTGAGTAATGCAATGAACTTTCTCGCTATCGTGTCTCAGACCCTCTCTCGCTTTGTCTGTCCCCTGCTCTTTTCTCTCATTGTGCTGAAATCATCTATGGGACACCTTTGACTTTAGACTACCCTCTGTGATTTGTGTAACAGAGGTATATATCACTTAGGTGTTAGCCTTTCTTGGAAACAGTAAGCTCAACTGCCCTTCCTAAGCTTGAGAACATTTCCAAAGCTAGTAGGTGATGGATGGGTATGCAGATGTGGGGAGGCAATGGGAAGACACGAGATAGGTTCTCTAACTCTGTCCTGTGTCTTGATAGCTCCCATTCTATCTTTCTGTTTCAGCTTTTCCCTCACTTCCTCCTTAGCCTTTATAAATATTTGATCTATGGCCATGAAACCACACTAACCTGTAATGGGGAAAATGGAAAGACAGTATCCATGTGTTTGCTCTCACACAGATTTGGGACTTTTGAATGTATTTGGAATCAAGGGCTCCAGAAGCAAGAGAAAGTAGCCATATGTTAATGTATGAGTTCTGCTTTAAGGACCCCTCTGTCATTGCCTGTTCTCTAACCCAAATTAGATGATCCCAGCCTAGATCCAGATGCATATGAACTCTGTACATTCCAGAGTGTCAGACAGACAGCACTCTCTGTGTGCACCCTGCTGTCTAGGAACAACACTGCCAGCCTTCTAGCTTGAGTTTTTCTTGTTGTTTCTATGTGCTCACCCTTTCAGTTCCTATTTTCCGTGTATCTGGTATGCGCCTCAGGTAGCTGGAGGCTGTTGTCTTACATTTTTTTTCATTTTTCAACTTGGTGCTTAATGTAGTAGAAACCATTCTTCCATTCAGCTTCATTAAAGTGAAAATCACTTGAAAGTAGAGAGAATTCATGAACACCATCCTAGTTGTATCTTAGGATATCCTCAGTGAGTCCACGGTCATAAAAGACCTTGTCTATTTTACTTAAGAAAGATTGACCATCTCAGCAGAGTTTAGTACACCAATTTCTGCTTGCTTATTTTTTCTTTACTTGGAGCTAGTCCTTCAGATGTAGTGAATACTTCTAGAATGGTCCTTAGTAATGTCCTACTTATTAATCTCCTTTCCTGGCCCCAGTGATTCCCAATGAAGAGAATGTGACAAAGTAGTAGGGAGACTCTTGTCACTTCTAAAATGAACATAGAGGATGGCTATGGCTTTAATCTTGGACATCCCTTATTCCTTCCTTCTGGAGAGACCTGGCTGCCATAGGCAAGCTACTTTGGACAAAAACTGAAGCCCTGTGTCCACTGAACACAAGAATAAATCCTGCCAGCAGCCCCACTCGGTCAATGTGAAGGAAGATATCTTGCTGGTAGAGCCTGCATGTGAGTCCCCAGCCTCATGATGTATCTCTTGTGGGAGATCTTACACCACAGTCACCCAACTACATGTGCCTGGTTTCCAGGCCTACCACAAAGCAATGAAGAAAGAAATGTCATTGCCTTGAGCTTCTGAATGCTGGGGCAGTTTGTGCAGTAGCAATGGATACCCAAGACAATTGGCAAGGAAATGAAGCCTATCTTCAAGGGCTGGTGCCACCCAGTGAGGGAAAGTCATGTCACAGAGCAGGAGTGTCCAAGATTGGCCCAAACCAGAGATCCAGGTTCTTTCTGCCCCTTCTTTGTTACTTTTGGGGTGATTTCCTTCTCAGGCCTCAAGAAGAGGTCTGTGGTTCTTTCCTAGGATACATCATGACACCAGACTCTTCAGAAGGAGATGACTATCTCTCTTAATCACCTCTGTAGGAGGAAGCAAATTCAGAAGGATTTATCCATCTCTTTGATCACACTGGAAAATGCAGTGCCCCAATGTCTGGCTCAAATGATATCACCTTAAATGAACCAAGCTCATATAGACAGAGGGGTTTGAACCAGCTCTCCTTGAGGGATGTGGAAATTGATGAGTGGCGAGGGGGGTAATGTGGTTAACATTGCATATACAGTCAGTGGTATCCGCCATGCTTGTTAGAAGCCTTCAGTTTGGTTGTTGTGTGCATAAGGTATGCTGTGAGTGGGTGTAAAGAGAAGGTGCTGTCTATTGGTAAAGGACACATGAAAGGGTAGTCTCAACGGCATCACATCCAAGAACCTGAAAGCCCCAAATCACCAGGAACAGTCCTCCTGAGGAGCAACAGTCATGCAAGACAAGGAACCTCAGACTTGGCATCTACCTGTATATCTCATTTTTGGCTTTTACAGAGCAGAGGAAATACTGATAGACCTCCTGGCATCAGAATGTAGACATCCTTCCTCACCTGCACTAATCTGTGGCATAGTTTCAGCTGCATTATCTGAATGAACTGGAAGATTCCAGACATAATTCATACATTGCAAATGACATACTCTCCTAAACCTTGTGATGAAATCTCATACCATTCGTCTCTATCCTGCCCAGGACCTGAATCACGCCTTTGTCTCTGTGTCCACACTGTTGCTACTACCTAGTCATTAGTGTCACTTGGCAGCGTTTTAAGGTTGATTGTCAGGATACTGCAGCACCCAAGTGCAAGTAATCCTTATTTTCCTTAACGATGTCCCCAAAGTGGGAGTGGAGTGGTGCTCCCTTTAAGTGAAAGAGAAAAGTAAACCATATGCTGAAATTGCTAAGATCTATGGTAAAATAAATGCAACATGCACATGTATATATCTATGTCCGAGTAAGTACTTCAATATTCTCAGGAGTTTCTGGCATCTGGTGGGGGCTTTAAAACACGTTCCTTATGGATGGAGGAGGCTACTGTATGCCTTTTCGGTATCCAGAGACTAAAGTGTTTGCCTTCTAGAAAATCTTAGTAGTAAGAAAATAGAAAAGTAGTATTGGTTAGGGTGTGTGTCGAACTCATGAGTCCTAAGAATGTTGAGTGTCATTTAAAATTACTTCCTGCTTTAGAAAACATTCTTTCCTATTCCTAAATAAATTTACTATAATCAAAACGCAGCCTTTGAAAAGCCAACAGAAGGCACATGTGAAGTTGTCTCTGCCAGAGAATAAGTTCTCCCCTCTACCAGCCATTGTTGTACGTACAGATAAGGTTCCTTCTCAATGAGCCTTGCAGTCAGCCCCTTCATGGTCAAAACATCTTTCAGATTCCGCAGGGATGGATGACGCAGGAAGAAAAGTGATTAGGCTCTGTAGCTGCCCAAAGCCTCACTCATGTCACCAAGTTCATCTCCAACATGGCTGTGTGTGTGTGGAAGAAATGTGATTAAGCTCTGTATAGCCTCCCAAAGCCTCATGTTACCAAGTTCATCTCCAACATGGCTGCGTGTGAATGGTTCTTAACATAATTGTAAGAGCAGGAGACTAATAGGTCTCTGCTCTGTATTCTTTAATCTTATTCATAGCAATGCTTTTATATTCCCCATTAGGTATCTACTTACACCACTTGCACATGCAAGCTCTTTGAATGCATGTCTAAACCAATAATAACGTGTGCATTTGGATTTTGCTCCCTAGCTTTCTAACTAGCTTCCGTTCTGCTAACATTTGAATCTGCTCTCTGAATCACTTTTGTGGAATCATCCCGTGAGTTGCACTGAATTGTTTGTTTTCAGGATTTACAGTACAATCATAATTGGGCTATTAATGGCTCTTCAATTACAAATTCCAGTTAGAAGGCCCTGGGGATTTGAAGATAGAGCACATAAAGCTTTTATAATGAAGCATTGTTTTAAATATTTTATTTTTTAGTAAATTTAAAATGACTATCTTTTTCATATACATTTTCTTGTGCATAGCTTGGGGGAAGTAAGTCTTTCTCTGAACGTATGTTTACAAGAGAATTGGCAAAGAATTGTAACGGCGCAGGAAAAAATAGGTCATTCCCCTGTTCTCAGCAGTGGCAGTCACCTTCGTGTTATTTCTAGCATTTTGATTTTAAATTGCAATCACTTCTGGGTCTTTTGGTTAAGATCATGTGTAGAATCCTCCTTTAAATTTGAATAGAAGCCCTGTTCTAAAACACATTATGGAAATTCTGAACTGGGAGGAGGATGTGGAGGAGAATTTAGAGAAAGGAATTACCATTTTGAATTACAAGTTGGTAATTTGAATTTGATTGATGCAGAATTAACAATAACAATTCATACTCCAGGCAAGTGACTCAGCAGAGGAGCTAAGCACAGAGAGATTCGGAGCACACTGTGGTAGTTTGTAGATGCCTGCCTCTAATCTAACTGCACTTTGGGAACAGATGCTCCCAGAGGGCTGCTGGCTGGTGACATAGAGCCCAAAACTGGTGAGATGAAGCAAGACTTTGGTAGATGTTATTAAATTTGGATCAGTGGTCCTAAGTCACCTATTCTCTTGTTCCAAAATCCACCCATTCCCACTACTAAATACAAAATCCTTCTGCTTTTAAAAACAAATCCATTCATTGAAAAGCTCCTTAAGTCCACAGGTGGGTAGAGATTGGAGCTGGCTCAGGAACCTTCACTTACCCCTTTTTCCTATTGATTTCTGTCTTTCCTGATCATGGCAAGGGAGCTGGCTACACAGCTGCTCCGGCTGCCATGGGAAAAGGCAGAACATCCAGGAAAACAGGAAATAGATCATGAACGAATAGCCTTTTCCGTAAAACAGCAGGAAATTATTGACTCTGGGAGCAGAGCCTGTCCCTGACTAGATTTTCAGACTGTTATTTTTGTACCTCGGACATTATTATCCCCACCTAGAGCTAATATTGGATGCTTTTTAATATAGACTCAAGGAAAGCTACAGTCTGTATACAGCAGTAAGGGAAAACAAAAAACTTAGGAGCTCAATTCTTGTTGCTTATCATTTTCAGCACTTTATAAGGTATTTGAAAGAGAATTCAAGAATTAATTGCCAGTGCAATAAATAGCATGGGCCTGTGTCAGATCATGAAAATATAACATTAAATTTTCAGTAATTTTGTAAGCAAATTGCTAAGTAGAATTATTAATAAAAAGGAAGCTTGTTAAAGATGAAATTTTTAGTAATTCTTTGAGAATTTCATACAATGGGTTTTGATCTTATCCCCCCACCCCAATCCTCCCAGATCTTCCTCTTCCATGTGCCCATCAAAATGTTTCCTCTTTTGGTTGTTGGTCATTCCCATCAAGTACAGTTTGTGCTGTCCATATAATATTAGATTTGTGGCCTTTCATTGGGATGTAGTTAACCTACCAGGGGACACACCTTAAAGGAAACTGACTTTCCTGGCAGCTCTTGGTTGTCAAGAAAACTCCTTAGCTAGGGATGGGCCTTTTTGCCCACCTCCACTGTCTCCCTGCTGGGATGTGGCCTGGCTTGCGCTCACACATGTCTTGTGCGCACTGTGAGTTCATGTGTGCAGCCATCCTGCTGTGTCTTGGAAACGGTTTCCGTTTAGTTATCCCCTGCCTCTAGCTCTCGCTGTCTTTCTGTTCTCTCTTCCACAGTGGTCCCTGAGTTTTGGGAGGAAGCAGTGTCATGTAGATATCCCATTTAGGGCTGAGAAGATATAAAGAGAGAAAGTATAGAGCACCGTGGCATAAAAGAATAGTGGGGGATAATGAACAGGAAGGGATTAATGGGGTGAGGGATGGAAGAACAGGGTAAAGGAGGGAATATAGAGAAGGAGAACAACACTAACGCTATTTCAACGAAGTCATAGGAAATCTACTACCTCTTAAAATGTATACATACACACATATAAAGATTTTGAAAAGGATTACTCTGAAACAGAGCAGCAATTCCATTGCTAGACATCATATCCTTACAAATAAGAAGCCTAGTGCCAGGTATGGGTTATTACTTTTGGAATTGTTAGCCAATGCGGCCCCAAAGACCCCAGATTACAGGCTGTTATCAATGCTCTTGGTTTCCCTGAAGAACTTGATAGTAAGATCCTGTTGCTGCAGACATCACAAATTGGAGTTATAGAACATGGAAAAGTCAAGCCGGTGCTCACCTTGAAGCCTCATCTCTACCAGCTAGTTTTCATAGCGCTGGAAGGTACATGATGCATGACACCAGAGGAGAACAGTGATTATCAGGACTACCCAGCTGTGACTCCTGCAAGCCACAATAATAACTGGGCTGCAATACTTGCAATCGTGGCACAAATGAGGAGCCAATCATTTTCTGTTTAGATTTAAGGCCTGCTCCACAAGATGAAACCCATACCTGGCACCATTATTGAAAGCCTATGGCTAAACAGTGCCTAGGTCCTAGAGAAGGACCTACCAGTATTTCACAAGATATTAAACCAACTCTTATTGGTGGGTATGACTTACTGTTATACCTACAAATTAGTACCTCTCTCATCCCTAATCAGAGAAGCTTATTTTTGCTATAAATGGTGATTAAGTCAGAGATACACAATTGTTCATGATACAAAGAATAAAAAAAATCAAATTATATTTTGGCTGCTATAAATTAAGGAATTTGACAAAACTTAATGAAAGCATTCAATCAGAATCAATTGATTATATAAAACTTATAAAAGCGGGATTATGTATCTCATTATTTCTTATAAATATTGTGCTTTCCATCCTTAACAAAACTTATAATTGTTTATGCTTTTGCTTCTATACAGCTGGTTATTATTTACCATCATATCTTGAGAAAGAAATGGCAGATATAAATAAGATGGAGAAAAGAAGTAAGATTGTTTAGGAAAGCTAAAGACAAGTTTATCTTAAATTTTCTACAAGTTAATTAAGCACCACGTTGGCTCAATAATTATACCTTTACAACTATGGTTGTGTGTCTTAAATTCTTAACTTGAAGAATGAAATTAAGTTAGGAATACAGCTTTTTTAATATGAAGTATCATAAGAACTTCTTTCTGGATTCATATAAATTTAAATCCTTCTAAGAAATAAGAAATGGATATATGGTTTTTCAGGAATGGTGAGAAAAATATTAAGTAATATTGCTTTCTTTTATTATTTAAAAATAAATAAGGTCCATGGTTATCTTTGTTAGGGTTTCTGTTGCTGCGAAGAGACATCATGACCATGGAAACTTTTATAAAAGAAACATTAAATTTGGAGCGGCTCGTGTACAGTTCAGAGGTTCAATTTATTATCTTCATGGTGCGGAACATGGCAGCACACAGGCAGACATGGTGCTGGAGTAGCTGAGAGTCCTACATCTTGCAGGAAACAGGAGGTCGACTGAGAGACTGGGCAGTATCCTGAGCATAGGAAACCTCAAAGCCCGCCCCTACAGTGATGCACTTCCTCCAGCAAGGCCATACCCACCCAACAAAGCCATACCTCCTAATAGTGCCACTCCTTATGAGATTATGGAGGCCAATTACATTCAAACTACCACAATAACCTTGGCATTTCTATATGGCTTAGGGAGCCATGTGCAATGGTATAAATTTTAAGTCCTTGATTTCTGTCCCTAACCATAAGACTTAAAGCTTCAAACTACTTCCCTTTAGTTGTTATTTCTATCACAAGTCATTCTTGTCCTAGAGGAAATAGCAGGACCTTTCAAAAATTGCCTCAACCTGCACCGACACCTCATGTCTATCTCCAACTCAGTGAACTCTGACCTCTGAATCTATGCTTGCTCTCTGCCCAGTATCACCAGCATCAAGAAGGGGTATCTGAACTCAAGAACAGTATAAAACAATACAATCTGTTTTTCATTATTTCTACAGGTATCTTAGGCATTTTTTCCCCCAAGAGGTAGTCTTGCTTCTAGCTGAAGAGTTATTGACAATTGATGAAGAACTGCTGGGAGTGACAGAGTGAGTTTTCTTCAGGGATGCATCTCCTGGGAGGCTATCCATGCCCCCAGTGGATGGTCCTATACCCGTGCACATACTGGCAGCACTAAGTGAACCCAACAGTATTTTTTAAAGGATACAGGAAGTTGAAATTAAAAAAAATGGTGGGGGAATAGGAGAGGAAGGAGTTGAAAAGGATGAAATGGGGACGATGGATTTGATCAATACTCTTAATAAGCATGTATGAAATTCTTAAACCATAAAAAAACTAAAATAAAATAAATGAGGTATAGCTTTTTCCTTCCAACTAATAGGTGTTATTGCCTGTTCTATTTGGTGACCTGAAAGACCTACAGTGAACGATAATGGTAGTTATAACACTGTCTTCACTGGAGACAGAATTCTACTGCTGGATCAATAGACCTGTCTAACAACAAACCGGGGAAAGACTAAAAAAAGCAATGCTGTCACACAATGCTGACGTCAATTGGCCAGCACCACTCCGTGGGCGGTGCTGAATCTCCAGGGGCTGAAGTGCATGGTGTCAGCAGGCGGTTGCTCTACCAGGACTTGACATTCACTCTGCCATCTATTTCCTCTACAGTTTATTGCTGTGCTGCGTTCCCTGCTCATGGCAAGCGCTCCTGATAGACAGGCCTCTTCCGGCCTCAGGCTTTTCCTGGTGTCTCTGCTGTCCCGGCTCTGATGCTGCTGTCATTCTACGTCCTTCCACTTTCAGGACAAAAAAAAAAAAAAAGCTCATTTGTACCCCCTTTACTTTCTTTAGAATTTACATATAAATGAAAAAAATGGCAAAGATTTGCTTAAGGTTCATATTTTTTTGAAGGAGGGAAAGACTTTGAGATATAAATTTAAAGTTGGTAATATTGATAATATTGACTTATTTGACCTTCACTGATAAATGCATCTGTTCCTGCGAAGTCCATTACTTTACTGTTGATTCATACTTTTCTTCTTTGGGGTTCTTTTCTAGAAGCTAGTCTCCATTTTCCTCAAAAGTAGGTTTGTATACATGATTTGTCTGGTATTTTCAATTCGGGAAGGATGGAAACAGTCTATCTACCTTGTAAAACAAAGTGCTGAACATGTGAACTCAGGACCTAGGATATAAACCTCCCCACTTGGGCATTCATGGGCCCAACTCCTTGGTGTGTCTCCAGTTTTTCTGTTACTCTATCATCTGCCATTTGACTAGTTTCCAAAAAAAAAAGGGAGAAGGGGAGCTGTTTCTCTCTTCATCTGTTCATTGTACATTCATCCTTTTCCTGCTAGACACTCATCAAGCACTTACCTGATGCTAGGCATGGTCCCGCTATCCAGAAGATAAGAGTAGATACCAAACACATGGGTTTTACTTAGCTGTGGAAGGGAAAAAAAAAACAGTGGCTCAATTTGACAAAGACTAGTCCTAAGATTTGTACAGATGCCAAAGGTACCAGAGAGTGTAACAAGTATGTCTACACAGAATGTTTTGGGTTTTTACGGAGTCCGAGATGCCTCAACTGACAAACTCTGTCATCATACTTCTGTTCCTGTCGCCTCTGTCAGTCCAGAAAGAGTAGGTAAGGGTCATCATACTGGAAGGTTCAAGGTTAAGCAGAAAAGGCAAAGGTTCCTTGCCTGCTTTTGTTAAGTGTTATGAGTGTTCAAAGACACATTTGATCTAGAGAGGTTTTCGTGTTTCTCTCCGAATCTTTTAAAAGATTGTTGCTTAGAGGAATTTTTATTGCTCTTGTCAATCGCAATGAAAACGTTAGCTAGCAATTGTTCTTGATGATAGTAATGTAAACATTAGCTAACAAATACAGGAACGATCATAACAGGTGCTCGTATATGTGATAAAACAAATACAAGCTAGAAGTACATAAAACCAACGTAGTGCCATGAATTGGAAGAGCCAAAAAATGATAGGAATCTTTCTCTCTCTCTCTCTCTCTCTCTCTCTCTCTCTCTCTCTCTCTGTCTCTCTCCACACCCACATGCACATTAGAAAATGCTTTCTCTCCTTCTCTTTTCTTTCTTTTTCTTTTTTCATTTCATTTTTCCCTTTTCTTTCTTTCTTTTTCTTTTCTTTTTTTGTTGCATTGAAATAAAGGACTGTTGTCTGATAAGTAGCAGTCATTTGACCTCAGATCATTAAGTGGAGAAAATCTAAACAAGAAAAGGTAATGTTTATAAAATGTTGGGAAAGCATCAGGATTTATGAGCCAGACATTAAAGCTTGTAGAAGATTGTATATAATTACAGCAATAAGCATTTGTGTGAGAAGTGGCTATTATGCTTAAGAAAGATGGCAGCAAAGATTCTCAAGACAAAACGTGAGTACAAAAGGGGAGGGTGATAGTGCTTATGAAGTCACTGGTTAAAGCAAAAGAGGCAGGGTGAAAAGTATACTGAAGATGAGTGGAAGTAGAGTGTGCACACACCCCACAAACGGAGAGGAGTTCAGCACGTGACAAGCACAACTTGACTGCACAGACTCCGCTTACTCGATCATAAAGTCACCTGAGACATGGATGGGCAATCTCTGACAATCCCCAACTTACCTTTATGACAGACTACCTAAAAGTCTTCTACAACATTATTCAGAACCGTTCGGTTAAAGTCAGGCAGATTAGCGTCTGCCGTGCATTGTACTGGAGTCTTTTACAGATTAGAAACATTCATTTGCCCCAGAGCATCTGCATTTCTGACTTACTCCAGACCCCAGCCATGACTTTGTGGGTCGGGCCTTCTGATAAGCCAGCCGGAGGGAAAACATGTTGATATCTAGTCTCCATAATGCTGTGCATGCTATCTGTAAAAGATGAGAGTTCCCATGTCCCGAACGGAGACCCACAAATCAAGCAGACTGGTAACTGGCTTGTCCCCTTGCACTTTCACGGAAAAGAAAGCACCCTGGAGAATATGTGTTCCACAGCAAATGCTCAGGTAAAAGAAAATTAACTGTAATTATTCATAAATTATAATCAGCTGAAAGGCTCCGGGTTTTGTCAGTGGACAGTGGGACACACTGAGTCTGGAAACTGCATGGGTTTCCACTCTTGATTCTGAAATCTTCTCGTTTTATGTAAAAGCTGCTAATTTTGCAGCTGAAATAATTTGGAGACATTTTCCAACTGTTTACTCACTGGTATTTCATTTTCGCACCCATTATAATCAATCACACATTGCATCTGTGTTTGTGGTGCTTATCAGCTGCTAATTTTCACAGTTTTCGTGTTAATTTGGATCTATAATATGATTCAGTTCGTTCACAACTTTTATAGTTCATATAATCAGATTCAAAATATTTCTATGCAAAGGCCTAACATTTCCCATAACCAAACAGACTTTTTGAGATAGGGACAGGGTTATATTTTCCAAAAGTGAAAACGGCAGGTAAAGGCCTTCCACACAATGATGCAAGGTGTATTCAGACACCACAATCAGCTACACATTGTTAAGGCTTTGGAATTCATCTATTACAGATGTCTCCTCCTTGAGGGTGTATGTGCGTGCGCACACTGTAGCATCATTCAGACCCGAGGAACGTGGATCAGGGAAATTGCTCAAAGTAGTATCCCCTCATTAGTCACAATGGTTAAACAACAAGCAAACTTCAAACATTTCACTAAAACCAAAGACCTAAATAGTGAGACTATGCAGCTCAGCAGTCCCTTTTGGGATGGCAGGCGGGGGGGGGGGGTCATATTTCTCTTCAGTAGCTGGATGGAGTTAGTAACTATTGACTGAGTAGTCTCCTTTATATCATTATTTCTTTGTTTATTCTATCTGTAAGTGACTGCAGTGACTTCTGACCCTTTCTTCTCCTTTCTTAAGTAAATAGTGCATTTTATCATAATGCATGAAACTCCATAGGAGTCAGAGACTGCCAGTATTCTCCAGTAAAAAAGAAAAGAAAAGGCAAGAGGACACAGAGAGGAGGATTGTGTAGACTGGATAGAGTGTATCCAGATTTATAAATTGGGTGAAGGAAGAGAAGTGGGGAAAAGTAACCCAGACCTGAGTCCAGCTGGGAAAACTGATGCATGCCACACGTCCTTCTTGGGCCTAGAAGAGACCAAGATTAAAGAACAAATATATCCTCTGATGGGATATAGCAAGAAGTAGCCTTGAGAAATGTAAAAGTCCCCTGCCTCACACAAATCACAAAACAAAAGAGATTGGGAATGTAAAGAAAGCATATATGTGGTATAATTGCATGGCCTCATTGTTCAGTTATTCCTGTGCTAAAGTTTGCTTTAACGTGGAGTGCTAGTTCCTCTAGAGGGTATGTGAAGCCTTCCTCACAGACTTGTGCCCCTCCAGGGAACCTGGGCAGCAGGTGCCCATGTGCACAGGCTGGGAACCTTCTGGTCCCCTTGACCCCGACATTCATATTGGCACCTAGGTCTCTTGAGGTGCTGCATTTCCAATAAGAGAATTAAAGAGTGACTGTGTGATTGTGTCTCACCATCAGGCTCCTGACTGTCTGACCGTAGGTGGACAGAGGTGTAAAATTAAGCATATGCTATTAATAGAGCTGCTGTTTGTACAGGAGAATGGGTGGTTCTTGGTAGCAATAGAGAACCTTTGTTCTCATGGCCAGTTTCTCTTTGCTGTATGCTGTCTGCACCCTGAAGCACCTCACTGACAGCCTCTCTCCCCACCGTTCTTTCTTCTAGCTAGTCTTCTCGTAAATAGGCAAACTCCTCTTAATCTATACCACAGCTCCTCAAACATCCCTTTCTGTTATGCATAGCCATTTTTGCTCTGCAAGTATTATGTGTATTTTGTGCACAAATAAAGCATCATGTATATATCTACATACATCACCTTATGTCAGTATTATAAATCTAATGGGGAAATGAGCAAAACATACTTTATAATGACATTGTAAATCAATTAAGAAGTACAGCTCCATCCTAGTAAAGCTTCTGACTAGGAGATTGTTGAAGTGTAGATTATAACACGTTGAAATTAATGTCCTTAATGATAAAGTTGTCTTGATCTGGGAGAAGGAAAACCGAGTCTGGCTTGTTACAGTCTGTGTAGTCATCTGGATATGTTATTTTAAATGAAAATGCAGATGTGTAAGCATGCACACAAGATGTTGCCTTCTCTCCCCCTGTCCGTTTCCATAGGAATCAGGAGAGTGTTATTAGTGTCATTTTTCTCCTGCCAAGAAAGCATAAGTGCATTTCTCATACATATATCAACCTCCTCTTTGCTGTCCTAACCCAACTTGACAGCCAACTGATAGCGCTAGCTTCAACCAGTCTCCCTCTGACCATCTCAGGAGTTTGTAGAGCTGGTGCCAGGGCAGAATCTTTCCAGGCTCCAGTGTGGACCAACTGCTGATCAACCCTCATTCTTTGCAAGCTTGGCAGGTCCCTAAGGGACTGGTTTAATTTAAGGTATCTTGGAAAACAAGTGGTTTTATCTGCTTATATGTATAACCACCAGGGGGAGCTCTAGTTATCCCATTGATGGACGGCTCTGCAGAATGGAAACAAAGATACAAAAACTAAACACCAGGGCTTTGCTTTTATGCCAGTATTATGTTGCAGCCAGTCGCACAGAACAAGCAGGCTTGGTGACTACAGTCTTAAAGCTGATCCTTCTCTAGTCACACAAAGAAGAAAGTGAAGCCAAAAGAATCAACTGATTTGCCTAAAAATCACACAATTAAGGAAAGGCCTGTACTCAGCTTGGTAGAGTCTCCATCTGCTGTTGCTGGGGTGAATAATAGATCATGTATTTGGGAACATTATGTATGTGTGTATATATACATGTGTGTGTGCATTGTGGGGGTATACATGTTTATTTGCTGTATCTCTGTATAATGTATACATAGACACATGCATAATGTAGAAATACACTGGTATACACTGTAAACACATGAATATGCACGCACAACACATATGGGTATCCATACCATATACATGCCTGTGTATACATCATTGTTGTAGACACACTATATCCATATATATTCATAATACATATACAACCATATAGAAGACATGGTGAATTGTATGTGTACATGTCAGTATATAAGGTTAGTATAGTATGTGATATTCTTAGCTTGTGGATGCCAGTTCACCTCACACACGATATTCATGAACCTGTGTTTGGTTGTAAGAACTGTGACATTGTTCATTTAGCTTTCCCAGAAATCATTGTTGGCCTCTTTTATTGTCTGTCTCAGGTCCTTTTTTTTTTTTACTGCTGTGACCAGATACTCAACAAAAAGGCATTTAAGGGAGGAAGCCTTTGTTTCATTTTTTATTTTATTTTATTTATTTATTTTTAAAACAATAGTTTCCCATTTTACATACCTATCCCAGTTCCTAGTCCCTCCCCTCATCCAGCTCCCCATACCTAGCCCCCACCCCACCCCTCGTCCACTCCTCAGGGAAGGTAAGAAGAGGAAGCCAATATTTTGGAGCACATTTTGAGGGAGATGGTCCATGGTGGCAGAGAACATGCATGAGGCACTAGTCACATTGCTTCTGTGGTTAGGATGCGAAGAGTGGAAGGAAGCAGAGTCAGCTACAGAACACCAAGGCTCAGCCCTAATGAGAGTTTCCTCCAGGGAGGCTAAGCCTCCTAAAGTGCCATAAGTTTTTAAAGGAGCGCCTCGAACCCGGGACCATGTGTTGAAATATGTAGGAAAATATTACGTCTTGTATCAGACCACCATGGTTCCTAATTTGCCACTGAAAGGAGATTTAAAAATTGAGGAGAGCCGGGCGGTGGTGGCGCACGCCTTTAATCCCAGGACTCGGGAGGCAGAAGCAGGCGGATCTCTGTGAGTTCGAGGCCAGCCTGGTCTACAAGAGCTAGTTCCAGGACAGGAACCAAAAGCTACAGAGAAACCCTGTCTCGAAAAATCCAAAAAAAAAAAAAAAACAAATGAGGAGAACATGATCAAATGGCTAAAATGGAGAGTTATACAGCTTTGGGTGGGGCCAGAATCTCCTGCCGCCATATTGATATGCGTATTTCACCATTCATTTTTATATCTACATCCGTTGGCTGTGTTGTATCTGGGGATCACCTGACACAGAGAGGGTGGCCTATAGTGGGTCTACAGAAAGAACCCTGCTGGAAATGGGCAGCAGTGTGCCCCATGGATTCACCCTTTATAGAGTAAAAGTATGAGATAAAAGTAGCTACAGGTTATGGGCTAATTCTTTAGTCTTTACCACAGCCCTAGCAAGCAGCTCTGCTGTTAATATCCTCAGTTTACAAATAAGAAAACTTTGGCACAAAGATAAGTAACTTGTCTGGGCCAAAAAACAAGTTAACGCCCACTTAAGCCAAGCCTTGTTCCTTGCCAGTTAGGTCCCACACACTGAGCTTGTGTCTGTTTCCCCCTTTACTATGTCTGCTAGTGTGTGGCCAGGTGTGGTGCATCCACTCTGACTGCCCCCTCTTAGATGCAGAGGATGGCAGCTACGGGCAGTGGTGGTGTTCATATTTGAAGCTCTTGAGTCCACCGCCACCAGCTGCGCTGTGTTAAAACTCCAGCCAAGAACAAGTCCAGAAATGAGCCGAGGCACTAGACTCACATAGTTTCCCACATGTGGACACCTCTCAAGACGAGATTGGGCTAGATTCGTCTCCAGAGCCAATGGTCTTCTGCCTTGCTGGAGCTGCTATGTCATCATAGCACACTGGCAACTCAAGCCATCCATGCTCCCCCAGCTTTGAAGGCTGGAAGCCTATGATCAGGATGTCAATAGGGTTGGTTCTTCTGGATGCTGTCTCATTGGCTCATGGATGTCATTTTGTCTCTTTGCCCTCATAGCTCTTTCTTCTATGTTTTGGGCTCTGGTCTCCTCATTTTTTAAGAATGCTACTCATACTGTCTCACCCCATGAGGCCTATCCTGACTTTTATTCACTCCTTTAAAGACCTTTTCCACATAATGTCCCATTCTGAATTTGCTGCAGCTGTGGGTTTTTAGAACAAATTTTGGACCATAACAATTGCTGTCACCTTCCTGTGGTTGCTAAGGAGATCATAGAGGCTGCAGAGAGTATGATATACCCATGTGTAATCTTGGAACAGTACTAGACCCCGACTGTAGGGCCTGGGCCCTTTTCCGTGTCAGTACCTTGTCACTCTCCAGATACTAGCTGTGCTGATCTTGTCCACATTTGTCATGCATGGCCTATGATGCCCTGTCCCTGAAGTAGCCATTTTCCTGACTTTGCTCTGACTAATTTCATCCTCTTTGACAGTTTATAGAGTGTCTGCAATTCTGATAACACTGAGTTCTCCACTGACTATCAGAAAAAAAAAAACCTGTCAATCCCAAGACAAGCTTCCAGAAACAATCAGGAACTGGGATACCCTACACCATACTTACATCAGAAGCTGCTTCTGCTTGTGCCACCCCATTGCCCCCATGTACTTCTCAGCCTCCATTTGCATCTTTCAAGCATTTGTAAATTCACTCGCACTTGTGTGCTGGTGCACACACACACACATACACACACACACACCATATACACCACACACACACACACCATACACACCACACCACACACACACACATACACACACACACACCATACACACCACACCACACACACACACACCATACACACCACACCACACACACACACACCATACACACCACACAACACACCCACACACACACACACCATACACACCACACCACACACACACACATACACACACACACACACACACCATACACACCACACCACACACACACACACACCACACACACCACACACACACACACACACACACACACACACACACACACACCACGGTTGAAATCTGTCTTGGGTCTTGGTTGCATTTGACCCTTCACAGTTGTCTCATAGTTATCTTCATAGTTATCTCAACCTTTACTTCCTGTTTCTCCTGTGCTTTGCAGAGCATTGTAAAGATGCTTCATATTTATAAACCTCCAAATGTTCTCCTGAAATCAGTTACTCACACTCCTCTGCTGTAATGAATTCTATCCATCTTAAAGGTTACCACACTGTCACCGCTTTCTCCCAGCTAACAGGACTTCTGAGGAAACTGAGCCAAGATATTAACCATTAGCCACAGATTGTGTTGCAGACTTCGCAGGCAAAAGGGCCCTCGAGACCCTGCTCCAGGGCCTGGCAGCCTCTATGTTTTGCTTAGACTTGTTTTTGCTTGACCTATGCAAGGCATCTTAAATTGTTCGAGTAAACTGCTGAATCAGTTAGTAGCTCTTAATTATAACTTTAAGAAATGACACAAAATGTGTAACATTGGGTATTTTCCAGTGCATGGTCCTATGGTGTTGAGATATTCACAGGGCTGTGCAGCAGACCTCCAGGTCTTCGCCGTCTTCCGAGCTTCATTCTACATCCATTAACTTCTGTTTTGCCCTTTTCCCCAACCTCTGTCAACCACAGTCCCACCTTCTGTTTCAAAGAATGTGATACTCGGGGTACTTCATGTAAATGGAGCCACATAGTGTTTGTCTTTCTGCCAATGACTCATTGCCCTTAGCATAACACCCTCAAGAATTGTTCATATGGTAACATAAAGCGGAACTGCCTTCCTTATGAAGACTCAACCACTCCCATTGTTTGTATATGCCATGTTATCTTTCTTCATTCATCCATTTAAAGATACTTAATTTGTTTACACTTCTCGTCAGGAATAATGCCGGGGAACATGGATGTACAATTATCTCTTCAGAGGCATGCTTCCATTGCTTGTCATACAGATCCAGAGATGGGTTGCTAGAATGTCGTTCAGTATGCCTTTTGTCTCAGCCACTTCCAGGAACTTTGACTCTAGAGGTGGAGCTAGCTCTCTTAACCCAAAGTAAGTCTCATGAGAGATCTAGAGTCAGGGTGACTGATCCATGCAGATGTTCTTTTAGACCAGAATGCAGTGACCAAGCAATAACAAGGACAGTAAGACTGGATTGGGTCACTAGGATCCCTGTGCTGGAAAACTAGGCTGTTTCTCCGAACAGGAGAGGTAAAATGATGCCGAGCAACCCCAACTGTGTCTACTGGAGTCTCTCCAGATAGGCAAGCAGGCTAGAGTCATACTAGTTGGACTAACCTTTTAACTCTGTTGTTGGATAATCTCAAGCAATTGAATTGCTCTCTTCCAGAGTTTCTATGAAAAAAAAGCTGCTTTTGAAAATTACACAAGCAAATAAATGCAGAGACATTTAGAACAACAATCAGCACCGAACAAATCATATTTAGTATGAAAATGGCTATAATACAAGATGCAAGAAATTATACATTAAAATCTAGACGTTTTTGCTTCTTATGAGAAAAAGGGGCAAGGCAGCACCAGCTTGTCTCTGTGACAGTGTTAGGGTACAGCAATGCCTGTGTCTGGTAGATGCCTACTGGCACTCGGGATAGCCTCTGCGCCCTGTCACTCCTGACCCTTGGCCTGTCACTCACAGGATCTCTTTAAGTTCTGTTCTCAGATTTCTGCAAACTAGAAAGAGTAAGAAACTCAAGTCCTCTCTCTAGACAACAAAAAAAAAATCAGAAGAAAAATGTTGATCCTATTATGAAGTAAGCCCAAATAAAACATTTTCTTCTTCATACCCCTTCCTGAGAAATGTGTGGTGAAATTGCTTTTCTCTTTTTTTCTTAAGATGTTGTCTTTGCATGTCTCCTTTGAGAGAAATCTTAAAGTATCTTTAACTGCTCTTCAAAATGAATGCCTTGCACCTGGGGAGCTCCTGCCACTTCTCAGAGAACCTAATGTCCCACCACCCACTCCCACTATGACTGTGAATTCTGGATAGCATGTCCTTGGCAGATAGGAGCTGAAGAGTGGTACTTGTCTGTACCCACTTTTCTTTGTACTGCAGAACATTCCCAGCTGTCTCAGCGCCCCTGAGCAAGCACCAGTCTTTCTATTCAGCAACAAAACACAGGGATAAATTAGCCCTGGTATCCCCTGGGAGCACTGCAGCCAGTGTTTAATTGAGATACCTAGAGTGGACGCTTCTTGCCACTTCAGAGACACAACTGACACTAATTGGAAGCTTCTCTCCCGGTCCCTATAGGCAGGCTCAGTGCTGGTCACAAAGCCTAAAAGTGAAGCCTGAGCCAGCTCTACTGCTACACCGTCCACCAGTGTCTGGCCAGAGTAGAGGATTCCCCAAGCTACAGAGAGGCAGTTGAGTCCTCAAGCATGTTCCCATGGCTGTGACTCCTGTACCTCTCATGGGACGGAAGAAAGAGGCAGGAAGGGAGGGAAAGAGGGAGGCTGCTCCAAACAGCCATGCTGGATATGCAGTTAGGGTTGCACCCTGGGAAAGCTGATTTGGGAGGAATCGCACCACTGCTAATTGTATAATTCTTTTTCTGAACAATTTCAAAGCGTGAGGAGCATAATACAGTTTTTATGAAATAGGGATATGTTAACCCTGACTACTGTTTAGCCCTAATGACTTAGGCAGTCACGCCAAGTATTCACAGGGAACTCTGGATGCCGAGGTTCCTTATGTGAAGTGGTATAGTATTTACATGTCACCTACGCAACCTCTCATATATAGTTTAAATTATCTCTAGATTACTTACAATACTCAATATAATGTAAGTATCATATGAATGGCTGTATTGTTTAAAGGAAATGACAAACAATCTATACATGTTCAGTCTCGAATGCTTTAATAATATAATATAATAATGCTTTATTCGTGACACAAAGAGATACCTGCATGTATTTTACACACTCATTATTTCAGGAGAAGCTGAATTAAAATAGAGACTGGTTCATGTGTAACTGGAGACCAGAAAACCCTACTATCTGCCATCAGCAGGCAACAGCCTCAAGAACACCAGAGATGTGAGTCAGTTTGAGTGTAAATGGCCTAAAACCACGAGCTCTGCTGTCTGAAGGTGATGAGGCCTGGAAGTCCCCATGCTTGGACTCATCAGACCACATGGGTATATTTAAACCACACTTGATCTCCACATATAGATACAGACAAGGTCATGAAATCAAGTAACACAATGCAGCTCTACTGCACAATATCAAAACCTTAGTCCTCCCTTCCTCTAGGGGCAGCGACACCTTTGAGACCTGTCTCACTCTTTCCTGGAGTAAAATTAATAATACTTATACACTGACATAAAATGTCAGTGATAGTACATGGTAAGGAAAGAAGACCAGAAGAAAGGAATACATTTTTATATAATTTGTGTATGACTAGAAGCATATTCCTAAGAAGTGTGATTGTAGCCATTTCTCTAACATTGTTCATGGCATGAACTGGTATTTCCAGCATCCACCTTCTTTCTATAACCCTTCTTGGCCTTTATTAAGAGCCTAGACTAGTTTTGGCAGATTATTTAGTGAAATAACCCAAACCTTCATTCTTGAAGGGTTTGAGCCATTAGTAGTCTGCCTGGAATGGATTAGGATAGTTTTCCACTGACCTTAATCATAGGACATTGTGATTCTGAGAATTGCCCTAAGGGACAGCCTGTGTTCTAGAGAGATTTTGTCTCCTACTTTTCTTATGAGGTACAGTCCAGTTTTCCGTGGGCAGTCTGGATTAGTTACACAAGCCATTATTCTCACTGTTTCTTAGCCTTCAATGATCTGAAGAGTCAAAGTGATGGTGTGAGAAGTCTTAAATTTCAGTTCAGTGAAATCACTGTTGTGTCTACTCATAGAACTCTAGGGTGAAGAACCTTAAGCCTGCAGAGCAAAGGGGTGAGAGAGAAGGAAGCAGAAATTTTGTTAGTGGGTAATTCGGGGATGATGGTAGATGATACCACTTCAGTTCCACCCTCTGAGTCCCAGCTTGGGGGAGGAGAGCATCATGGATTGGATGCTGATCCCATACATGTAGCCGCTGGAGAGTTGTGCTCAGCATGCTGATCCCATACATGTAGCCGCTGGAGAGGTGTGCTCAGCACCATATTTTACCTCAGTGCTATCTGCATCTCCAAAAGACCACAGTTCTACCAGGATGTCAAGAAGCTTGAGTCCATCACTGACACAAAAAATAGTGCAAAAATATTGCCTTGAGACTGTTGAATATAGAGTAGGTGGATATATTAATTGTGGGGTAATATATCGAATTTTCTTCATACACTATAAAATTTTCTTATGTATGTGTCCTTTAAAAAAACAGGCCAGCAGTAAAAGCAAGCAAATATAAATCACAATGATTATCCTAAGAATGAGTAGATGAGTGATTTTACTCCACCAATTGTTAGGATTTTCTTGAGTTTCTAATCAAAAGGGGAAACATACTTACTTTAAGACCAAAAAAAAAAAAAAGAGAGAGAGAATCCGAATAGAAACATACCAGGTAAAATTTGGTGCTAGTGCACCATACTTTCCTTTCAGGAAAGTGAGGGATGCCTCAAGTCCTAAGGACTGACCTTGAAAACTTGGGGCTGGACCTCAGCATCCATGCAGGTTATTTTTGGGGATTGGTAGTTTTGCTGAGGTGAGTGTTTTCTGACCAATAAAGCTGAGTTATTTTGGTCCACCATAATTGTGTGTTAGACAGGTGGTTTGTGTATGAAACGTTTAATTTACTGGCTGTGCAGTCTGTTGACTTTGGATAGAGCTAGAAACAATTCTATACAAGTTTCCCCAAATGATGGGCTCAGATGCTGATCTTGTCGCCGTTACAAGCAGATACACATCACCAAACCTGCTGGAGTGGCAAGAGGGCTCCGTGGGAAAATCACGGTGTGACTTTTCATGGTCTGTACGCTAACCACTCTCTGGGATTGCGTGGCCCTGGGATGGTAATTTTGCAGGGTATATTGTGTTATAGAAGAACACATTATATGAGCATAAATATTAGTCACTTAGATTTTCTTTGCATATTTTATGGTATATTTTTATTTTGGGGATCTGTGATGCTGTTTTGGAGGGAACTTGTCTTGAAACAACACCTGTCAAAGTGGTTTTCCATATTTAATACATATGCTTTTATGCATGAGCACAGACCCAGGCAGCAGTCTGAATAAGTCATGTTCACAGTTTGTGCTAGTCTGTGTGTCCCAAACTTTAGGCGATGTACACAAAAAAGAAGGCAAAATAATGAGCTGGCCAGCTAAGCTGATGAGGCTGCAGCTGTGGGCGGTGATGTGCTATGGGTAATCCCCAGAGACCTAGGCTGTAACAGCCATTCAGCATCCCTTAATCTCCCTGCAGCCTGCTTGCTCTTATATGTCTCTTCATGACACCACCATGGCAACGTATTTTGAGGGAAGGGGTAGAATAATGAACATGCATTGCCTCTAAGACCTTGAGGACAGATATCCAAAATCAAAGTGTTGGTAGGCCCCACACTGACACCTATAGTGGGCTGATAGCTGGAAATGGAAAGTTTTAAGGAAAGGGTAAGTTCCATTTTGCTTCTAATGCGTCTGGTGAAAAGAAGAGGAAAACATGAGAAAGGATATGGATGTTGATATCCCTTGGGCTCCTCGAGGGTAAAGCCTGTCTCCATTACCTAGGGGTCTGTGATGGGGTGCAGAGCCAGAGCCACTCAGGCAGCAGGGGAAGGGACCTCAAGAGATTCTAGAGCTAGAGCAAGGACAATCCGCCACTAGATCAGGAGAATGCCATGGAGACCAGAATTCAGGAAGTCACTCACATCTAGGCCAGCCAGTCAAAAGAAGAAAAAAAGCAATGTAATAATCTTAATTGATCTGGAACTTCTCAGCCCCTTATGCATCTTCACTCAGGTGGCAAGAGCCCACCACATGGCTCTGTTCAGTATAAGGTTTATAATGTGGTCCGAATCCAAGACAGGAGCTAGAACATCTTGTACTTACTCTACTGAACAGCTTGAAAGCTCCTTGCATTTGATAGACTTATAAATAGTAATACTTAAGAAGCCATCAATATGAAAATAAAAGGAACAGGTAAAAAAAAATGTAATCTATGTTAAAAGAAAACAGCCGTCACCTTGCATTTTTAATTTGTTTTTGAAAAACCAAATGAAGGGTTTTGTTAAAGATATACAGGGGCAGATTCATCTGTAATGATTGGCCTTCACTCTCAGTACAACTAAAAGGGGGGGTGGGGGTGTGGAGATGAGGGGATGACTGGCCTGATGCCAGATGGGACTCTCAGGAACATGAGAGGCCACGTAGACCCATGGATGGGAGCCTCTGAGATGTCCATTTCACAGTGACATTGCAGGTTACTTGTCATCTTTCCTGAGCTGTGTGAGGTGACTCACAGCACTCTATGTCCTTAGTCATGCAGAAGATTAGGTTTTGATGTCCAGACTCTCACATTTTAACCAATAGTATGCATTCCACTTACTGAACGTGTCAATTACTCTTTGTTTCATCATAAACTTAAGGCTCATGGTGCGGCAGTAGAAAGAGGCCTCCTCACTAGGGGTACCCAGCCCCCAGGTGCGGTGCCCTTGTTTTTACAGTTCTAGACCTTCCATCTCAGAGGACAGGCAAGGATGCTTGAGAGGACACCCAAAGGTGCATAATGTTTGTGAGAGGGTTGTCTGACTCCTCTTTTTCTATTGGGAAAATCTGTTTTATTTCTAAATAGCAGTGGATGTTAAAAGGAATTATAACTATTATTCAAGCCTAGAAAAATCTTGGATAGGAATATTTTAACAGTTCAATATAACATGCAAAAATATTCTCTATTTGGCTGATTTTATATTAAATTGAGGTCAGAAGTGGTAGTTCTGTGGTGTATTATGGGAAACTATGCAGAACTGGGCCCCAAACACTATCCCTCAAGGCCTAATGAAGAGAGATAGACCATGGAGAAACTTAAAGTGCAGTGGGTGATGTTTTTCATAGATTGCCTTGTCCTTGGCCGGATGACTCACCTGCTCTGTGACAAACCCGAGTCCCAGTCACTTACTTCCAAATTGAATCCCTTAGCAACTTGGCAAGTCCCAAAGGTCCATTTTCTGAGGTGTTGATTAAATAAAAGTCACGTAGTTTTCATACACTAGGTGACCTGGAGACAGGGTTTCTATTTTGACAGTGGAAGCGAAGGCTTCCTTTGGTTCTTGGCAGCAGCAACTGCCCTCCACTCCCAGTCTTCCTGTTCCATTCAGAGGCGAGGCCACAAAAGTACTTAAGGAGTTGAAACATTTTTATTAAAAAATACTTTCAAATACTTTGGAAATCTTGGCTATTTGTGACTAGAATTTGTTCATTGAATTTAAAAGATCATTCAGCTTTAAAAAATTAAATTCAAATATTCTGGTAAAGTTCTGAGTATATTTTCTTGGTGAAAGAAGAACCTTGCTTGATTGAAAACTTGCCTAAGTAAACTTTTGTGATTTTTTTTTAAATGTGCTTGCCCCTTTTCTGAGCCTAGCAGAGTGTACCTGTTACATGTACCCTCGAGGGTAGATAAAATAATTTGTTGATGGAACTTTTAAAATGTTGTATCCATTTAGTTATTTTCTCTGTTTGCATGTGAGTAGGGGCTGCATGCCATAGCACACTTGAAGAGGTCTGGGGAAAGCTTCGAGAGTCAGTTCTCTCCTTCTATTATGCAGGTCTTGGGAGTCAAACTAAGGTTCTCAGGCTTGACAGCATGTGTCTTTACCTGCTGATCCATCTCTCTAGCTCTGAGCTTCTTGTGCAATTTGCAGAATTGGAATCATGGTGTCTGCACTGGAAGTATCATGAGAATTAAACAGAAGATAGATAAGTGCCAGCCACTTGAACAATACAGAGTGCAAAGGTTCAGTTCTATGATGAAGCTTTGAAATATATGTCTTGACCTGGCCTCTCCCTCATAGTAATTAGTCAATACTCAAATATTGTAGGTGACTCTCAAAGCCATGGCATTACCACCAAAAAGGAATCCTGCTTGGCTATGTGCTAAAGAAGATATGTGTCTTAGTTAGGTTTTCTATTGCTTTGATAAAATACTATAATCTAAAGCAACTTGAGGAGGCAAAGGTTTATTTCATCCTACAATTCTCATGTCACGCTCTATCACTGAAGTGTGTCATGGCAGGGATTCAAGGCAGGACTCTGGAAACAGGAACTGAAGCAGAAACCGTGGAAGAATGCTCTTACTAGCTGGATCCTCATGGTTTGCTTACCCTGTCTTCTTATATAACACAGGGTCATCAGCCTAGGGATGGCATCACCCACATCAATCATTAACCAAGAAAATGCAAGGCTGACTTGCAGTTAGGCACTCTGATGGAAGCATTTTCTCAAATGAGGTTCTTCACAGAAAACTCAGCTTGTGTCTAGTTGACAAAACAAAGGGAAAAAAAAACCAACAAGGACAGCTTGTAAACAGAAAATGGAGCCTTACTTTAATGAGAACTGCCTTCAAGCACCGGCTACCAACACCAACACTGTGGCTACTGTAGTTAGAAACCCAGCTACCTCTATCAATGCATTGTTCACCTCAAGAAGTCAAACTGTCTTTCAGCACAGTAGAAGTCTAGTTAGTCCAACGTGGGTTCATGTGCCACATCTAGGACTGCTGTCTTTAGACGTTTTGTACCAAAGTAAGGAAACACTGAAATTCTTGAGTACCAAGGAAACCCACTTCCTCCCATGCCGCCACCCTCACTGAAGCATGTAAAAGACAGCCAAGAGTCACAGGACCATTTTATTTGTAGTTCTTTTTTTTCTTTATTTTATTTTTTTAATTAAAAATTTCCACCTCCTCCCATTTCCCTCTACCTTCCCCCTATTCCCCCTTCCCCTCCCTCTCCAGTCAAAAGAGCAGTCAGGGTTCCCTGCCCTGTGGGAAGTCCAAGGTCCTCCCCCCTCCATTCAGGTCTAGGAAGGTGAGCATTCAAACAGACAAGGCTCCCACAAAGCCAGTACATGCAGTAGAATCAAAACCCAGTGCCATTGTCCTTGGCTTCTCGGTCAGCCCTCATTGTCAGCCACGTTTAGAGAGTCCAGTTTGATCACATGCTCCATCAGTCCCAGTCCAGCTGGCCTAGGTGAGCTCCCATTAGATCAGCCCTGCCATCTCAGTCCCTGCCGTCTCAGTGGGTGGGCACACCCCTGGCGGTCCTGACTTCCTTGCTAATGTTCTCACTCCTTCTGCTCCTCATTTGGACCTTGGGAGCTCAGTCCAGTGCTCCAGTGTGGGTCTCTGTCTCTATCCCCATCCATCGGCAGATGAAGGGTCTGTGGTGATATGCAAGATATTCATCAGTATGGCTATAGGATAGGGCGAGTTCAGGCACCCTCTCCTCAGCTGCCCAAGGAACAAGCTGGGGACATCTCCTTGGACACCTGGGAACCCCTCTAGAGTCAAGTCCCTTGCCAACCCTAAAATGGCTCCCTTAATTAAGATATATACTTCCCTGCTCCCATATCCACCCTTCCTCCATCCCAGCCATCCCATTCCCCCAAGCTCTCCCCATCCTCCCCTTCTCCCTTCTCTCTCCCCATCTCCCCTTACTCCCACCCCACCCCCACCCCCAAGCTCCCAATTTTTGCCTGGCAATCTTCTCTACTTCCAATATCCAGGAGGATAACTATATATTTTTCTTTGGGTTCACCTTCTTATTTTTACAATAAAGTTTAAAATAAATTTTAAAAAACATTCATAGTAATTATATATCCATCCTTCAAAACATATACACATAGAAACCTTTTGGTCAAAGTTTTGATGCCCACATGTTAAGAAGGAAAATTTTACAACCTTCTACATGTAGATTGTATAAACAAATCATATTAGCACACAGGTTCTTATGTACTGGGCAAGGTGCTAAAAAGTGAGAAGCCAGGAAGGAAGATTTGCCTCTAGGTCATACTGCGATTGCTCCATACACAGAGTTGAGGTAATGAGTCAGTGAACTCACTGTCTGACAAAGGAAGGCTGCCAAAATGTTCTCCAGGTTTACTCAAGCACATCCTAAATTGGATTATACTCATGTGTGATACAAATGAATAAGTCTAGGAAATGTAAGGCATGAGTCAGGAGACTTTGAAAATAAAGCTTTCTTCAGTAGAAGCATCATCATGAAGAATATGTGTTTCTTCAGTCAGATAAAAGTAAACGTTTATTAGATAGAAGTCTGTCATTCTAAGAAACAGCTATATTTTGAATGACTTAATCAGAAAGTGTCTATGTATGTTTAGCTTATATCACTTGAAATTCTATTAGATCAGTCTTTATCATATGTATGATAGCTCCATGCATGAAGTGAAATTTTTCTTAGTCTATGCTTGTTTCCAACTAGTGGGGAAACCATGTGCCAGTTAACACGGCCAACACTTATCTAGAACTCACTCCCAGTCCATTTGTCCTGGATGAATGGAACCAGCTTCCTTAAGAGCTCTGATGGAGAGGTTTTGAGAAGATTTTGATACACCCAATTTCAAACACACATACATCACTGGACTAGTCACTCTTTTCACGTTAGCCACGTGTGTTTCATCTCTTACCACCTTCTGTGACTAGGGTAGGATGGGAGCAATGGACTCACCCAGAAAATGAAAACTAGGTTACAAAATGTTCGCATCAGTGAAAACTAAGCTCTGATTTATAATGAAGTGAGTCTGTGCTTCCTCAGGCTGATATTCTAATAGGTACATTAGGATTCTAGGGCTAGACATATTTCATGCTCTGAAGGAATAAGGATAGATTGGTGCAAAGAAAAAGATACTTGACTCAATATAACCAGCTCTATTTTTTTTGGTTCTTTTATGCTTTCCAAGTCTTCATCATCTTTTCTTCCTCAACATAGCCATAGTCTATGCTGAGTTTCCTATACTTGCTACCTTCACCATGGGATGGTCTTCAGAGGCCTGGATGAATTAATTGACAAGGACAATAAGATAAGATACTAAACAGTTTCTATCAAAATAAAGAGGATATGATTTTGAAGAGTAATAGGTCAACTTGACTTCATGAGAACTGTGAGAATTAGTGAGAAAGAAAGAGAGCACAACACTTTCCATGTAGCACTGATAGCAGAGGGTATCTCAGAGATTAATCTTAAACCCACCTCCTTTAGCCTCCCCAGAATATTTGCTCATTTGTGCGCATGCAGCCATGTATGCTGAGCCCTGTATACATGAGACACTGCAACCCTGGCCACTCAGCAGCACCCAGCACTTCCCAAGATGCCTGTGGTTTGTCCACTTCTCATCAGACAACTCATCTCTACCTTCCAACAAGCTTGTTCCAAAACCTGCTTCAGTAGTCAGCTTCATGACTTCCCCATCTAGAATGACTGTTCCATTCACTACATTTCCTGACATAGAGAACCATGGACTTCATCACCTCAGATCTTCAGCTACAGCCCTGTGCTTAGATGTAGCTTTAACCAGTTATGTGTTTCCCCTGGAGATCTCCAGGACTTCCATAGGAGCCTTCTCTAGGTGTTCTCTACCTTTTCGAGAACTGCTGTATTGAAAACTCTAGCATCATTCCATGTCTCCTTCCCAGATCCAGGCATTGCAAAGGCTCTTCTTCTTTATATTACAGACGTGCTCCTTAGCCACTGAGAACCTCACTAGGGTGCAGGAGACAAGTCTTTCCCTCAGGACCTAACTAAGCCAGTGGAGATACTGACATATGGTTGAGCAGATATAGAACACTAGTGATGACAAATCCTTCTGAATATCAGGCATTTTCCAGTTCTCCTCTCCCACCAGATTTATAAAGGACTATGATGATATGATAACAATGCTGCCCAATTATAGATCATTAAGCATAATTTTTGTGACAGGTCCATTATTTTTGGCATATAACATAAGAAGAGCTTTTTAAAATTGAGTGGAATGATGTAGCCATCAGATAATTTTCTTCTTTCACCTCTGCTTTTTTTTTTGGCCCTTGTCTCTGATAAAAATGAAAGTTATGAATTGAATTTATGCTAAAATGCCTCATTTTAACAGTAAGGACTCCAGATATTTCTAAGCAATGAATGGGAGAGAAAAAGCCTCAATTTTGATCCATTTGCAGCATTTTATCATTTTGTTTTAATAAATGTCAGCATTTTTAGTGTGTTTGTGTAGCTGGGGGTGTGCGCCAG
This sequence comes from Microtus pennsylvanicus, assembly GCF_037038515.1. Lineage (NCBI taxonomy): Eukaryota > Metazoa > Chordata > Mammalia > Rodentia > Cricetidae > Microtus > Microtus pennsylvanicus. Next base: position 72,819,043 of record NC_134590.1, on the reverse strand, counting down.
TGGTAGATTGCCTCTCTAAAATATAAAAGACCCTGAAGTTGATGCCCAGCATTACAGGAAAAAAAAGAGGTAGTTATGCTGCTTTTCCTGACTGCTAATCACTGAAGCAATATCTCAGTAGACAAAAAAATAATTGAATAGCATTGCCTTACAGTGAAAAGATATAAAATATATCTTTCATTTATGAGCATATTTTACAGAAAATGTATTTAAAATATATCTTGAGCAAAAAGTATATTCAGCTAAAGTAGATTTTATTGGGCTATACAGTAGGAATTAATTCAAGGAGGAATAGATGTGGCCTAAAGCCTTTCCTATTAGAGGAAAAAATTTTTGTTCATGTTTCTACAGAAGGTGCTGATCATGAAAACATAGTTAGTAGCCTCTTGAGTCTTTGGGTTGCAATTTTTAATTAGTGAAACATTTTTATGAAAGCACTGATGTTTATAATCCAGTGGAATTGCTGCAACTTGTTGTAATCCCTTCAATTCAAGATGGTAATTTTCAAGTGTTGCTTTCAAAAGGAAAGAGGAGCGTGGTTGTTTAGAATTATTCTGAAGATACATAAAAAAACATTTTGAAAAGCATCGTGTGAATTTTCATCGCTCTGTCAGAAGCACTTGCCTTATTTTATCTTTGTTCCCAGGACATACAGCACAAAGAACTAAGACAATGTAGGTTGAAATGAAGGACAAACATCAATTGTGAAATCAACTCTTGAGGACTCTCCTTTCTTGATGACTAGTGACAAAAGAATATTATGTAACATTTTCCCTTTATTGATCAAACAATGAAAAAAATGAATCCATTGTAAGTTTAGATTCTTCTTGATGGATGGTATTTCATCTTGAGGAACATAAGGAAATTTGAAGTATTAGAAGTAGAAATGGGTTTGTTAAGTCTGACCTTCAAGCCTTCTAGCTTGTCTAACACCATTTGATGCTGAGTATCCATGGTTTACTTCCATAGCCTGTGACTAACTGGGAGCTGCTATTCAGTGTTGCTATGCAACATCACAAGAGAGCCGTGGACCACAGCAGGGACCCCCAACAGTGATTGAGATTCAAAATGTCATTCCAAATGAATGTTTGTCATTTTTGTACCATACTAGATTTGAAAAAAATGTATAAACTGAATCATCAGCAATTAAGGATTGAAGAAATTGATATATAGGGTTTGATATTTTTCCCCAATGACTCTGCGAAAGTTATATATAAATGAACAAGACAAGTAAAGGACTAAGAGTAATGGTCTAATTTTTATACATGTATTTTGGTTGATGATTTTATACATGCATTTTCATCATTTGTACATGTATTTAAAATGTCAAATAATTAAAAAAAAGTTCAGTTAATCAGTAAAATGTTTGTTACACAAGCATGAGGACCTGAGTTTGAGTCCTTGGACCAAAAAGAGCAACAAGAAAGTCAGGGTAAGGGAGAAATGAATGGCAGCTGGCCGACTCTTCCCTGGAGTCTGACTGGATAGCTTCAGAGAATCAGAGTTCCAAGTGGGGATTGTTGTATGGAGTAAGTGACATAGAGCTAATTGAAGGGCTGCATGGTAAGAGCAGAGAAGAATCATAAAGCTTGTTACCAACTCACGGGCAGGAAGAATTGCAGGCTATGTACGTCAGTGTGTGTTAATTACTTTTCTCATGTGGTGAAATTCCTGAAAAGGCAGCAGGGAGGGATGAAGGGAGGATTGGTTGGTTTTGGCTTACAGTTTTAGGGTATAGCCCATTGTGATGGGGGAAACATGGCAGCAGTAGCATGAAATATCTGAACTTTTCACTTCAGGACTCAGAAAAGAGAAATGGACATTGGTACTCAGGTTGTGATTTTATTATCCAGTCTAGCACCTTGACCCATGGAGTAATGTCACCTACAGTTAAAGTGGGTCTGCCTGCCTCAATTATTGCTCTTAACCCAGTCTAGAGATCTTCACGGATATGCCCTGAGTTGTCTCCTAGAAGATACTGGGTCCTGTCAAGTTTACATTAGCCACTGGGGTACAGATACTGTTTAGTCTTCAGTCTGCTAAGCTTTGCAGCTTGGCATAGTGCTGCACACCAGCAATCCCAGCACTGAAGAGGCAGAGGCAGGAGGATGCTGAGTTCCAGACTAGCCTTAAAAGGAATCAGAACAACTTTTGTTCAGCGGTGCTCTGAAATTTAGTGCATTGCCTTCTGCATTTGTGTCTCTTCCACTCCTTCTGTAGTTCCCACTTGCTTCGAGCTCTTTTGTGAAATTTATATTCTTATAAGTGTTTATTTTTTCATGTTTTTTGTTGTTCAAAACTCACATAAAGTAACACATGAAGAGATTTTCCTCCGGTTTGTTGGCTGTTAGTTGTTGTTGAGATAGGATGTCTAGAGATGCAGAGTGCGATTCATATTAACACACAGTAGTATCATTGGAGTGTGCACTTGCACACACCTACAGCCTACACCAACATCACAAGTCCAGGGGCTATATAAGGGAAAGGGATTGACTTTGGAACACAGAGTCTGGTTCTAGCCTTGAATCTCTAAATCTAGAACCTGTAAATCAACTGCAGCCCTAGAGTACAGCTAGTCTAGAGTGGTGAACTGCAGTCCTACAGTCTCCAGCTCTATGCATGGAGTCTTCTGACATCCTCACTATGGATAGTTAACATGTCTCCAGTTAGTGGGATGACGGCGGTGTTCCCTACCAGGTCTCAACAGAGACAAACTCTAAAGTCAGCTGAAGGTCATACACAACTCTGCACATCATCTCCCTGTGTATTTCTTCGTAATGCTCACAGGCATCAATCAACCACTCATACTTGGGTTCTGATACCTTTTAATTTTACCTTCCCTTCCAAGCTCATCTCTCACACAAAAGCTTATATTATCTCAAGTTACAAATGAAGACAGGGCCAAATGTTGAAGAGGAATGCCATGAGCATGCAGACCATGTAGACCACATTTCCAGCATCATTCTGTGAAGCTGCAGGTCAGAAGGCCCCCAGACCAGAATGGTTTACTTCTGTTTATTCTTAATGTTTTTGTTTGCTTGTGGAAGGCAGTCATTTTTATATTATTTCTTTAATTTTTGAAATTATAATTACTTCATTTCTCTCTTTCCTTTCCTCCCTCCAAACACTGCTATATACCCCTCCTTACTCTTTTTCAAGTGCATAGCCCTGTTTTTTCCATTTATTGTTGTTATATACTTATATGTGTATATGTGTGTGCATATATATGAAGTCATTTTAAGTCAATAATCAGACTACAAACAATTGCATTCATTATCACTAGTGTGAATATTTAATCACCATAATTGCCTGGAGGATGCATGTTTAAAGGGCTAATTAAGGGTTTGAAGATGTAGCTCCTTGGTTGGGCACTTGCCTAGCATGTGCAATGCCCTGGTTAAATCCCCAGCACCACAAAGATAAATAAACAAAAAGACTAATTAATCAAGTGCCCAGTTTTTATGGGAAAGTTTGCATTCAATTATGCATATGCATAAGGCCTTTTCAGAGTTAATATGTTTCCAGAGGGTGCTATGGGTTTGGCAGAGAGTCTTCCTTACTTAAATCTCCCTGAATCACACATTTCAGATAGGTCAAAGGGATATTGCCTGTGTTAGGAAGCATGACACCCTGAGTGGCTTGTGTTGACCTGTCTTTATGTGTCCTCTCCAGTGAGCCTGCCCCTGGGGCCTGGCAGCCACTGCAGTATGGGTGGAGTCTCACAGGTGCCACCAGAGGCTGAGGAGACAGCATCTGTGGGCAGCTGTTTTGCGTCAGAGGATACAACCGAGGACTCAGGGGTGATGAGCTCTCCCTCAGATGTCATCTCTCTGGACTCGCAGCAAGACAGCGTGAGATCTAAGGACAAATGGTCCACCGACCAGGAGGACTGCAGCGACCAGGACCTAGCTGGAACTCCAGAACTTGGTCCCCAAAAGAGCCCATCGTGGGGGAAAAATGGCTCTGGGAACTCCATTCCAAGGTGAGTCGTGGAATAGCTCCTAATTTTCAGGGTGATCCAAATAATGATCATGTGCTATGTGCCTTCCATGGATGTGTCCTACCCTGGAGTTAGCAATTTGTTAACTCCAGTCCTATCTTCATGCTGCGTGTAGACATGAATATGTTTGTAAGCCATGCATCAGAATGCTTAGTGTGCCTTGACACCGGATCCAAAGGCACTGTACTTGTGGCATACTTTTCTACTCAACGATGTTAAAAGTCACCCGTGATAACTCATATACTGTCCATTCATGTATTTATCCTTTTTCATATTAATGGGCTTAGGTTATTCCAGATTTTCAGGACTGGAAATAATAAGTAAACTACATATATGTTTTTGTTTAATAATGAGAATTTTCCAGAGGAGAAATTAGATCATCAGAAAATTCATCAGCTACATGGAATATCATCAAATAGATGCTCTGTGTATCTATGGTACCCTGTCATTCCATGTCTACACTAGTGTTTGTGGTTAGTAGACATCTAAGCTTTGCTGATCCCATGGGTGTCAAATGGCATCTCAAGTATCTTCAATTCATAGTCCTTGGGTAGTAAAAATGACTATACAATTTGTTTATTATTTAATCTTACTTTTTATGTATTGTTTTTGTGGACTTTATCCTTTTTTAAAATTATGTGCTTTGCCATTTTTAAATTGGTAACTTCTTCATTGGCTTTTTAACCATGAGGAGTTTCTAAGTCTGAAGTTTAAATTAAACTTTGTTATTTTAAATTGTACAACAATTGCCTTATGTCATATGGTTGGTTGTGTCCTTGCCTTCCAACTGCTACAGTCTCTGCATATGTAAGGGATTGTTCCTATTACCTAAGGACTTAATTGGCTGAAACACTAATGCTAGCTTACACCAGGGTGCTCCTCTACCCGTGGTTCATTTTCAGGCATGGTGTGAAAAGAGACTGGTTTTTAAACAGGATCCACTTGGCAAGTTTCGGTATTACATCACCCTGGACTGCTTTGCACTAGTTCCTATCGCCATCCTCTGACCTTGTTCACCTTGTCAGCTGGGTGAAGAAGAAAAGTATCTGTGATCTCTAATCCTGACTGATACACTAAGTTATCCCCTGAAGAGATGGCCTCCCGCAAGTCTCTCCTTTCAGGAAATAGGTCGGAGAAGGTTTTTGGCAGAACTTTGTCAGCTGAAACATCATTCTGTCTCAGACCACGGTATACCGTGTGTGTGTTTCTGAATATGAAATACAGAGCATTGCCATGTAACTTGTAAGCAATGTCTGTAGTGTCAGAAGGGGTTGAAACTCAAGTGCTGGAACTGGCGTGGGGTGAGGCCAAAGAGCATCATTAAGGGAGCAGACAGTGTGGGTGAAGTACCTGCAGGCTTCACCTGAAGATAGCAGCCCTTTTCTGGACATAACCTAGCAAGGAGGATACAGACCTTTTGTGGACAGTATCTGAAATGTACCAGACATCTAGATTGGTATTTCACATCTCACAAATTTAAAATGCTGTTAAGTGATCTGAGCATCCACAGTCAGACTAAACAGATGTGTAGTTGTGGTCAGCCCTCAGGTATGCCCTTCAGTAAGTATATAGGGATGCCTTCACTATTATGTGATTCTTATAGAAGCACTTTTACCTGAATGCCTATCTGTAAACTTTCAGATACTATTCAGATATTTCCTGTGCTATAGCACGTCAATAAGTACATGTATAAATATATTTGGGAAGTCACCATATTCTCCTCTTAGCCCCAGTGGGTTTTTAGAACATCTTTTTCTTAATTTTTTTAATTCATTTTACATACCAACCACAGTTTCCCCCCACTCTCCTCCTCCCGCCTCCTACCCCAAGTCCCCCTACCCATCCCACCTCATATCCACTCCTCAGAAAGGATAAGGCCTCCCACAGGAATCAACAAAGCCTGGCACATCAAGCTGAGGTAGGACCAAGGCTTTCCCCTCTACATCAAGGCTGAGTAAGGCATCCCGAACCTTAGGGAGTGGGCTCCAAAAAGCCAGCTCATGTACCAGGGATAGATCCTGGTCCCACTGGCAGGGGCCCCACAAACAGACCAAGTCACACAACTGTCGCCCACATGCAGAGGGCCTAGTCTGATCCTATGCAGGCTCTCCAGCTGTCGGTCCAGAGGCTGTGAGCTCCCATAAGCTCCAGTCAACTGTCTCTGTGGATTCCCCTATCATGATCTAACCCTCCCCTTTGCACCTATAATCCCTCCTCCCTCTCTTCACCTGGACATGCGGAACTCATCCCAGAGCTTAGCTGTGAATCTCTGCAAGCTCTTGAAGACCTTGCAGACAAGGCCACGGGTTTAAACATCCCTCTACGAAAGGCCTCCATGTGGTCTTTAGGATGAGTGCTCCCTTAATCACTGTTTGGAAACTCTTCGGTGTCACCTTCCTGCTGGGATTCACACTTAGTGAAGATGCAGGTGCATGAGTCACATGGCTAGAGAGAAAATGGCTCTCTTAATGGAAACGGTGGCTCTGGGGCTGGGAGGTTGGCTCGATGGTTAAGAACTCTTATTGATCTTACAGAGGACATGATTGCAGTTCGCAGTGCTCACATGGTGGCTAGCAACTATCTATAACTATAATCTGAGCAAGTTGATACAGTCTTCTCACCTTTACAGGCACCAGGCTTGTATGTGTAAGTATGTACACATACATACATGTAGTCAAACACTCATACACATGAAATAAACTCCTTAAAAACCATGATGGGTTTTGTGTTCAGTTCCACAGAATACCACACCGAAAACTTGGGTTGTAAAGAGGAAGGGCAGGATTGAGGGTCCCACAAACTGTAGTAAGCTGACTTCTCAGCAGAATGCAGGTGGGGCCTGGTGGAGCAGGCATCTTCCAGATACCAAAGCTGGGAGGGGCCAGAATTAGGGAAGTTACAGCCCATTCCAAAGGATAGTGGCCCAGAATCGAGGTAACATTGTGAAGTAACAGAACTCACAGGACTGTAGCCTTAACCTTGGCCATTTAGACAGGGAGAAAGATAATAAAGAACAGAAAATAGTGGTCGATGAAAGTAATAAGGAATATGTTTCCTGGCAACCTCCTCGGGAGGCATGCTTCTTGCCCCTCGTAGTACTTTTCCCCCCACTGTGTTTATACCTGAGTATGTACCCAAAGGGCATGAACTCTGCTCTGGGTGGCTAATGTTTTGTCTCTCATTCCAAACTCCTGCCTCTACCCAGCATAATTCCAAACCAATGCCTAGTTTCTGCAACTAATATTAATATGTCTATTTGTGTTCCCATTATGAGACATAATGATGGTATGAGACCAGGCTATATTATGTCCCTCCTGTCACCTCTGTTGCCAGACTCTAGGATGTAGGGGCATCAGAGGTTACCCTTTGCCATAACAAGCAACGTCAGGACTCTAGGATGAGAGTAGATTCCAGTAAGTTGCCACGGATACCTCACTGTGCAGAAAGTCTCCAGTATGGGATCAGTCACTAGGGGCATAAGGACTACCCGTGGTTTCCACTTTACTAGCACAAGGTCTTCTGTTGCCGCACCTCCAATACTCAGAAAGTCACTAAATGTTGTTTAAACATCATGTAAAGACGAATCGTGGCCCATAAAAGCCCAAAAGGTCCACTTTTCTCAGGTATCTCCTTTCTTTTGTAGCCAATAGCATGTGTATTTGGGGTATAGGATTGCCTGGGTTTAGATATTTAAATCTTAGGTACAAATATTATTTCCTCCCAAGCACCCATCCAAGAATATTTTGAGAGCCATCCTCTGCTACTAGCTATGGTTTGTTTTTCCTACTGTGCAGTCATGTGGTAGACTTACTGCTCTGATTTGATATGGCTGAGGGTAGAAACTTAGCTCATTGCCACTGGGACTGCTTCCTCATTGCTGCTTGTATTGCTGAATAGCACCTGGCATCCTTGGAGCCTAGGTTTTAAGTTGAAGAACATCAGTAGTAAAACTCGGTCTTCTGAAACAATAAAGCAAGTGGGGATGGTTGGCCATAATTCCAGTTTATTGTATGTGATACAGTTTGAAAAGGGGGTACTTCTCCATCAGCTCAATTGATGAGATCCAGTGGCAAAGTTTTCATTGTCCTGAATTCAAACTCTACCCTAAAATTGGTACATCACCTTTCTCTTGTCTTCCTCTAAACCAGGTACCCAAAATAAATTCCCAAGAGGAATTCTGGCCTAAAGTGGTATATGCATATGGCGGTGGTCCCTTGTTCTGGGAACACCCAGGAGTGCCACTCTGAGCTTCATCAGTACCTTTGCCCTAGGAAAATGCTCAATAATTCATTCTGGATGGACTTATAAATCTCTTACACCTGTCTGTTGTAGACGACCCGGGCCAACATTCTTTATTCTTACAGGATAGCTTGGCAAATGTGTGTCTTTAGCCTGCAAATTCACTTCCCCCTTCCATTTCTTCCTCAGTAAAGTTGAGATACGTGACATTTCCTCTTAGAATGGTGCCGGCATATGGCTTGCTAGCCTTCAAAAGCGGTGAGCGATGCTGTTCTTGTTGTTCTTGCTTTTGTTTACAGGTCCTAGGGGAGTAATAGAAGCAGGATTCTTTGGATAGTCCTTGCGATCATTTCTAGCTCTGCTTGCCTGCCTCCTCTTCCAGCTATCACATCTTTGTCTAAATAGAAATAATAGGGAGAGAAGGGAGGAGCAAAAGGGATGCTGCCCCCCCCCTGAGAGGACCAAGAGTGGAGCTAGCAATGTTTCTAAGCAGTGGATCCCCAGAACAATCTGGCTGTCATCAGGCAGTCTGTCTCTATTCAGCATCACGAAACTGAGTTCTAAGGTGTTTGGGGGGAACTTCAGTAAGGCAAAATGCTGTAAAGTGTGACTAAGAGAGATGACTCTGTGGGTTTGGGTTTTTCTTAATGGTGGAGCCAAATCCAGTCACATGCAGAGCCTCTCAAAGTAGAAAATACATTATCGCTTCAGCCTCACAAAAGGTGGTGGAAAGAATGTAAGAGCCAGAGGATGAGGAGGAGTATTGGGAAACACTGTCTGCTATGCATGACACGGCCATTGTACCCATGAACTCACAGCAGCTGTAATTACCTACAAAAGACTTGCACCAAATGGAGCCTGTCCACCATCCACGTGCTTACAGGAGGGGTCATGAAACCTCATACCTCTCACTTTGTCAGGAGTTATTGACAGGTGGTGATGCTCACTTTCCTCGGTGCTGTGGCTACTGATATGTTATTAATATTCTAATAAACAACCCCCATCCATATTCATACTAATTAAACTAATTAAACTCAGTGGGTCACAAATAATAACAAAAACAAAATATTTAAGAGTGGAGGTGACTTGGGAAGAAGGAATCAGCAGAAGTATCAGGAGGATGAGAGTAGGGAATGGGGTAAAAACGGTCAAAATGTATGGAATTTTCAGAGGACTTAAAAGTAGTGTATATGTGTGAAGAGAAGTATAGTTTTTGTTTCTGTGGTGAGGAAGGACCCCTCTCCCATCCCATCCATTGTCTGTACTCTAGCTGGCAACCCTTTAAGGGTCTTCCTAGCTCCAGCTTGTTGGTAAATGTAGGATGGTAGGACTGAGGTTCATAGTTGCAGTCTGAGAGAAATTCTTCCCCTCCTTGCAGGGCACGTGGTTCCAAGCAGCCTTGCATGTAGACAGAGACTAGAGTGGGACTTGGACCCTGGATTCTACCTCATCCAGCCTCTGGATCCTTAAACCAGAACTCCAGGAGCGGTGGTCACAGAAGTGTCAGGAGTCATTCATGTAGCACAGACCATGATACCTAGAGTCTAGAAACCATGGGGCCACAGGAGCATTTATAAACTGCACCATGACCATGTAGACCCCTGAGCGTTCATCACCATCCGCACTCGGTAGCGTCAGGAGCAGTTAGAGGCATGTTATATATTGTAGAGTCTGTCAATGGAGAATTAGAATACACACGAATGTGGAAAGCCTTGGGGACAACACTCATTTGGTAGAGTCCTTGCTTTGTTTACATGAGGCCCTGATTTGATCACCAACACTACAGAAAAAATTGTGGAGTGCTGTACCCGACTGTAGCCCCTAATCATACTAGCTGCTAAACATGACCATCCAAGCTGAAATAATTTGTATGTGTAGAAAAGAAACAAATCTAGTACCCAGTAAACAAATGTTTTAATCACATGTATAAATAAAGCTAAAACTAAAGTAATGAAAATTGCATTCACTTCTCTCATTTAAAACAGGATTGCAAGAAGATGTAAAATTACACATATGACCCCCCCCACCCCCGATGTGTTAAACACCAGTGTCAGACTCCGAAGCCTTATCGCTGGGGAATGCTTACAGCTGCAACGAGGGGTCAGCATATGCAGCAATCATCCAGTTTCCCAGGCTGCCTGCTCTCGGGCTGCCTGCTCTGGGGCTGCCCTTATCATTCTGCAGTAGCAGGGTTGCTTTGGTCTCCATAAGCAAATTAAGCTCCTCTCTGAAAACATCGTGATTTTCCTCTTTGACATTTTCCACAATCGTATACATTTCTTAGCGAGGCTCGGCCGAATCAAAAGCAAACACAACAATGCGCTGTGGATTTCTTAGGATTCGAGATGAGTCAGAACAGTGCTATTCATCATGCTCTTCACCTTTTCTTCCCAATAGCAAATGGAAAGAAAAACTCACCACGCTCCTATTTGTCCTAGCACTGAATAGACGGGACAATTTCCTCCTCTCATCTGCCTGGAGCCACACAAACAAATGCTGAGACCAAGCTGGGCGAAAGCTGCCCCAGCTGGATAAGAGGCACACCCTCTCTCTCCACTCTGAGTTCCCAAAGGGGAGGCAGAGGAGGCAGATGAGCCTCCCAGACAGATGGGTTTGGAAGTCCCCAGTGCTCTTGGCTTGTCCCTCATGCCTTACGCAGCAGTGGCATGAACAAGGCTCTGCAGCCATCACCTCCAGATCTGTGTGAGAAAACAGCTCCGGCTGTGTTTATTTAACATGGGAAGGCTGATAGCAAAATGCCCACTCAATGTTTGTTGGCTTTCTGTTTTCTTGGTCCTTAGCCACAATAAACTGCCAATGAGAACTGTATCTAAAGATTTGCTCATTGCTGGGCGTGGGGGGAGGAAGCCTGGGAAAGAAACATCCGTGCACATTGGCTTTATGTCAGCAGATGCATTGCCTTCTGCCCAGTATACCCTGCTCAGTGCTACATGCCTTGTGCTCTCCTGGAAGCCCAGGAAGCTACTCTTTAGGCCCCGTGATTAAGTCCAGGTAAGATTAAAAGAGGAATGGCAATACCGTGCTTTGGTGTAACCCTTTGCAACAATGGAGTTGGGTATGGAGGAAAAGCAAACACCACTAGATCCCTACCCGCCCCCCAGAAACCTTAGCTAGGAAAACAAAATTGGTAGATTGACATGGACATTGACCTTGACTAGATAGCCCTCCATGCAAATGCTCAGGCCCAGGAAATAGCAATCCTTGAGGTACACCAAAACTCAGACAAGCTGAAGAAGCAGTGAGACCCACAGCTACCATGTTCAGAGAGTGTAGGGACTCAGCCAAGGGCCTGGCAAGGGTTAGACTTTGGTGAGCTCCATAAGGCACCCAGGTTGGCTCCTACTGGCATATGTCTACTTCTTCCCAAATAACTCTGACCCTAGAACACAAATCCCATCCAAGTGTCAGAGAGCAAGGCCAGGACCATGGAGGATAGGGGTGTGCTGACAGGGTCTGAGACTGGGTGCCAACATCAGTGAGTGGAAAAGGAAGTCTGTGAGTCTATATGAGGCAGTAAGAGGAAAAGCACTGGTCAAGGGCAAGAGGGCATGGGTGAAGGGATAGCTTTAGCAGCTTGGAACCTCAGACTTGAGCAAGACATTTGGTCTGGATGCAGAGAAGAAACCAGCGGGGAAAGCCCACACACCTAGAGCTGAGTTTCTAATGGCTAGAGTAGTTGGGACTGATCCTAGCAGGGGGGGGGAGTGTGATGATCACAGAGCCTACTCAAAACCGACTGTAGCCTTCTCCCTCACGGATGGCCAGGAGGCTCCTGTAGGAAAGAAGACCTTACATACCAGTTTTGTGGGAAACATTTCATCTCATTTACAACAAAAAATGTTTAACTAGAGTCTGAAAGCAGTGTAAAATCTGCTCACTAAAGTAGGCTCATCAGTCCTGGGAAACAGGTCAGTAAAGTGCCAGTCATATGATCATGAAGAACTGAGCCCAATCGCCAGAACCTGCATCTTAAAAAAAAAAAAAGCCCAGTGTGATGACATGTGTCTTTATTTCTAGCACAATGGAGGCGTGACAGGAGGATCCCCATAGCTCGCTGACCAGACAGTCTAGCCTACATGGAAAACTCTAGAGAGAGGTCCAGTCTCCCAGACTTTCACACTCATGCACATAAAAGCGCTGAGATATGTAAGCATGCCCTTTTTAAAAGCAGCTTTATCATACAAGGTGCTTTATGGTAAACAGCCTCCATAAACCCTCCTCAGTGAAGCACACAGGCGCACGCCTTGCTTGCCCTGTTCACAGGTGTCTGTGGTGTTCTCATGCCATCCCAGTTACCCTACATAGAGTGCTGTGTCTGGGCTTTTTTCATGCATTGTGCTAGAAGCAGCGTTAGCCTGTATTTCTCCATAGGCTCTCTGATTGTCATGGTTACTGATTGGACTGTATTTTTCCACAGGCTCACTGATGTCAGAATTACTGATCGTATTGCCCTTTACAACGTAGGCAGCTCTCTTTGCTGCTGAATAGTTTAGATTTCTTCACAGAACACAATGAATACTGTTGTCGTGATATTTTCCCCTCCCACTGAATTATTTCCTTACCAAGATAAAGATATATGATTTCATATTTTTTTCATTTAGAATCAACAGCAGGTGTGTGTGTGTGTGTGTGTTATTCATTGAAGTTTCATGTGATTTCTTTTCTAATTTAACATTTAGAATAAATTGGTGGAATTTAGTTTTAATTCTTCCCGAGAACCTTCTCTTCACTGTCTCCTGAGTGATAGAGCCAGACATTCTTCAAAGACAAATATTTTGATATAGAAGAATATATATCCTTATTATATATAATATTCTTTGGCTGGACTTTAAGCATTCTAAACTACAAGTAAAAATCTAAAAAGTGATCTGCTTTACATGTTGAATACCATTTTGCCTAGAAATTTCCATATTTTATTTCTCTGCCATATAGTCTAGTAAATATTTGAATGTATTTTTTTTCCATCACATTCCCTGAAAGAGAAACAGCTTTAGTAAACCGCACTGAAACAATTACAGGCCCAAAGCAAAGCCATGGGAAGGACAATTGGGCACCTCTTGCCGTCCTTATTAACTGGTCTGCATGCACACACATCTCCGACCAGCCCCTTTTGTCTAGCCTGTCGGAGAGCATTAGCCGAGACGGATCCTGAAGCTACCTCCTGGCTCCCAAACGGACATAGTCACTAAGAAAGAAAGACTCATTTATTCGAATAAAAATTTTGCTGCGTAAGTGAGGACTGTACAAGGCACATTTCATGCATCATTATCTGGGCCTGATTAGCAACGATGGAAATTGGTCCTCGATTCTAACAATCAGCGGAAAGGAACCTTCAGCTTTCACTGAAGACAGACAATGGCCATAGACATGTCTGTGTTTTCTGCACAATAGGAAAAGAGATGCAAAGGCCCTCATGGAGGCGGCTTTCAAATTGTTTTGGCAGCGGTTGTCTCACATATGCCATTGTCCCCGTGACGCAAATAAATCATGACCTCCCTCTCCTGAGCAGCAGGATGACATATCTTAGGATGCCCCATGCCACAGGGGGCCACATTGTCCCTCTTGACCCTAGACATGGCTGGGCCACCTGGTCAAGGCAGCCGATCCTTACTCAGGCTTTGGAGCAGGTGCACCTGGCTTTGAATGCTGTGTGACCTTGCACGTGTCGGTTGGTCTCTCTGGAAAGTTTCCTGTCTGAACAATGGCAATGACAATGCGATTTACCTTATAAATCATTTCTGAGGGTTGTAATAAGGTGATTCATGCAAACAATCTCTATTCAGGGTCCAGCAGGCAACAGTTGCTCCTCTAACACAGAGGTTTGCCATCTTCTGGAGCTTCCTATGAAAGGCCTCCAAGAAGGAAGCCACAAGGATGGCCAGGAATGGTAGCTTTTTTTTTTTTAGTATTTTTTAAATTGTTTTTATTGAGCTATATATTTTTATCCACTCCCCTCCCTTCCTCTCCCCTCTCTTTATACCCTTTCCCAAGGTCCCCATGCTCCCAATTTACTCAGGAGTTCTTGTCTTTTTATACCTCCTGTGTAGATTAGATCCATGTATTTTAGGGTCCTCTTTGTTGTTTAGGTTCTCTGGGATTGTGAATTGTAGCCTGGTTTTTCTTTGCCTTATGTCTTAAAGCCACTTATGAGTGAGTACAGATGATATTTGGGTTACCTCACTCAATATGATATTTTCTAGATCCACCTATTTGCCTGAAAATTTCAATATGGCATTATTTTTTCCACTGTGTAGTACTCCATTGTGTAAATGTACCACATTTTCCTTATCCATTCTTTGGCCAAAGGGCATTTAGGTTGTTTCCAGGTTCTGGCTATGAACATAGTTGAGCACCTGTCTTTGTGGTATGACTGAACATCTTTTGGGTGTATACCCAAAAGTGGTATTACTGGGTCATGAGCTAGGTTGTTTCCTAATTTTCTTAGAAATCACTATACTGATATCCAAAGAAGCTGTACCAGTTTGCACTCCCACCAACAATGGAGAAGCGTTCCCTTTACCCCATATCCTCTCTAGCATAAGTTGTCATCAGTGTTTTTGATCTTGATCATTCTAAGGTGTAAGATGGAATCTCAGAGTTGTTTTGATTTGCCTTTCTCTTATGGCTAAGGATGTTGATCAAATGATCCTTAAGTGTCTTTCAGCCATTTTAGATTCCTCTGTTGACAGTTCTCTGTTTAGGTCTGTACCCCATTTTTTATTGGATTATTTGTTCTTTTGATGACCAATTTCTTGTTACAGTGGGCAAAATGTTTTCTGTCTATCTTGCCATGGTCTTTATGGTTACAAAAAAAAAAATCTAAAAGTAGTTCACCTCTGTGGGTGGCACAATCAGGTTTCCCAAGTCCTCATAATTCCCATCTTATGCACAGTGCAGGAATTAAGATGCAATAATATGAAGAAAAAGAGACACACCAGACAGTTTGAGAGTCCCTGATTGTAGAGGAATGGCTTGTTCCTCCCTTTCCAAATCTTATAGGTGGATTGCTGCAGAGGGGCACTGGGCTTGCAAAATTGAAGGCCTTCTGATACTTTTCATACAGCCCCATGTGCTCCTCTCTGAGAGTCTCTCTGGCAGCACAGGAAGTTCAAAAGTGTCCTGTGCCAGAGCTGAAGCCCACGTGACTGCAGCCCGAGGAACACTGGTAAAATGCACATGTTCAGAAACAGGCTGACCCTTTAAAGTCTAGCAGGGAGACACAGCCCTGGCATCATGACATACAGCTGGTCATCAGGTGCCTCACTTCTTAGAATTCCAGGTGTGGTGCAACTTAAATATGTACATGAAACCTACCAGCATGTTTACTTGGCTGGAATAGCAGAATGGAGACATGTGGACTACATTACAAATACATGGGGTTCAGGCACTGATAACATTTTGGGGGCTAATATTAACATAACACTCCAAATATATCATCTGTGACACACATAGCTTGCATGTCTTATACAATACACATGTATATAAACATCACTCATGCAAATATCTGTCTGTGTAGACAAAGACAGCGGTGGCCCGGTGAATGTGGGGACTACTTAATTTTGAATATGAACTGAAGTTTCTGGAATGGAGTACTACGCACTAATCATAGTAGGAAATTAAGCACTCTTCCTTTCTCTTTGGTCTTCCTCAGAAACGAGAAAGTCACCATGCCTCCAAATGATGATGAAGACCTATTCATTACCGGACACTTCCATCAAACCCTGGCAGAGCTTGATAAAAACCTGGAAGGTAACAGCCACAAGCCTCCTACTTCACTAGCCTCCCATATGACCTTCTAGGCAGTCATTTTTTTGAGTAGTTTGGTGTGACTGCACAAGGAAGAAGTCTCGGGATTGCAGCCTGGTTCGGATGTGTTTTGCCTGTATGTAAGGGCTGAACTCCTCTCTTGGGTGAGGGCTCTTCTTGATGTCTACTTTTTGCAGTATTAAGGAAGTGTCTCAGTAGTTTTCAAAATATGTGACTCGCAATACTGCTTTTGTGTGTTCTGTAGTAGTCTACACACATTGAAGACAGAAATATCCAGGGTGCCAAAATGACATAGAGAGACACAAGATGGCACAAAGAGAAGCAGCTGTCTTTATTAAAACGTCTAACTCTTCCGTACTTGGTAAAATACACAATCTTCTGTCCATGATAAGCAGCCTTAGCAAGGAGCACCCCGTGGCCCTGCTGCTCCTTTAATATGTTCCTTGGAAAATAACACTATAAGTTAAAGGCTGATGCGGTGGACTTCAGTAAGTAGTGGGAACTCCTTTAGACAAAGAAAGCTGCACTACTCTTTTTTTCCTACTCAAAAATAAACTAGAGAAACAAGACAGGGATGAAAATCAGGCATTCAAACCGACCCTGAGTTCGTTTAATTCGATTTTCTGTCTCTTCTCATCGGTATTCGGATGACACAGCTGGGAATCTGTAGCGGCTGTGTAGTCTCCCACACGTTGTGACCACATGACCCACTGCGTCCTTTAGTGCTGTGAGGAGTCAGTGTGGTACTGAAGACATCAAAGCTCACTTATTCTCTCTTGGAGAAAGAAAGCTAGGACAAGTCATTCTCCATATCTTGCTTCTAGTGGGCACGAGAAATAGGAAGGGTAAAATCTCAGGGCACTTGAGAACATTTTCCAGAGTATCAAATGTAGGAATTTGTTTTATAATTGGATGACTTGGCAAGACGTGGTGACTAAATGTCATGGCCTGCAAATGGCTCTCTGCTGTATGGTGAAAGTTGCGATTCTGGTCTCAAGCAGATAGAGATTATAATCAAGATAACATTTAGCATACATGCTTTTAAAAAAAACACAGTAATAATACCTGGGGAAATCAAAGTATTGGCTGTGCTCGCTTTAACTCACTGGAAATACTACAAGGGGCACCAATTGGTCACTTGACGTTTGTCTTTCTCTGTAGGAATGGAAGACAATTATGAAACAGATACAAGCTCCCTAACCAGCTCTACAAATGGTGTGTCTAACCACAGCCTGCAAGAAGCTGCAATCCCTGATAATGGCGTGGATGACATCCCCGTTACATTTATCGGGGAAGTTCCCGATGAGCCTGTTGACTCGGCACTGTTCTCCAGCAGAAGCAACAGTGCTGCTGCCTTTACCATAGGAGACATGGCCAACCACAGATCTCGCCTGTCCCCATTTCAGACGGAGCATAACCAGCCATATGTAAGGACAAGCACAAAAGAGCCTGACCCCTCCCCTCCTTCCCAAGAGATCAGAAAGAGAAATCAGTCTTCAGCCTTCGCCAGCACATCTGAAGACGAGAATCCAGTTGAAAAAGACCCCAGAGTTACTTCATATGTTTCAAAGCTTTGTATAGATGGTCTAAAAGTGAAGGATAAAGGCAAGGTGAATGGTTCTACTCAGAGCGAGAAGACACAGGCAGGCCACAGGGTAAATTCACTACCAGTCAATCAAAAAGACAGTGACCATGAAAGCTCCAAGTCAGCACTACCACCATGGTCTCATCATGGTCAGACCTCAGGGGGAAGCTATGGACTCAGGCATGGCTTGACTACATACAAAATTGTTCCTCCCAAATCAGAGATGAGGTATTATGACAGGGATGTGTCCCTCTCCACTGGTGCCATTAAGATCGACGAACTGGGGAATCTGGTGAGTCCTCACATGAATGGGAGCAGGACCATATCCCATTCATCCGCAGTTGTCGAAACAGACGCACAGCCTATTGGAAAAGTCAAAGAGTTCTGGAGGCTCAACTCAGTGGAAAAATGCCTCAATGGGCCGGCAGAGTGTAGAGCCAAAAGGCCCCCCTCCATCACTACCACTGCCACACCAGTGAGACCGCAGCAGGATAACGTACTGAAGGCAGCCTTCATGCTGCCCACTCCCCAGCAGCAGCCTGCCCCAGAGGAACATGGGGCACACCAGGAGGAAGAGAGCAGCCAGCCACGCCCAGCAGGCTCTTGTCACGTGAAAGTGCCAGCAGCTCACCCCACAGAAGTTACATTCCTCAAGCCTCAGAGAAGAACGTCCAGCCAGTACGTGGCCTCTGCTATTGCCAAGAAGATGGGGCCTCCAAAAGTCTATGCTGATGTGGTGAGACCACATAAGCAGACTGCTGAAAAGGGTCACGAAGAACCAAAGCCGGTTAGACCACCTCCCATGGGGAAAGACAGTGATGCTCCCAACCTGTGCTCAGAGGTGCGACAGCTTGAGCATGGTTCAGACCAGGGCTCTGTCTGCCTTTCCAGCAACGCTGGTGTGCAGATGCCCGCAGGGGACCATCCCAGGGTCAGCAGCTCATATGGAAAGTCATCGACTCAGGACTGTCCGGCTGCTGTCCACAGAAACTCCAATTTCCTCCCAGTCAGATCTTCCCAGAGGGATCGTGTTTCTGTGGGACCAAGCTGTGGTCTCAATGGAAAGCAAACTACAAGTAACCAAAAGACGAGCTTACCATCTAACCCCACACAGGCACCGGAAAGGACGCCCCCGCCCCCTCTGCTCTTGGCAGAGGCCCGTAACTCTGGGAGGATACTGATGAATGGTTCTGCACGGGCCTCAGGAAATTGTGAGCCTCCTCACGGTCCAAAAGAGTCTAGCCCTACCAGCTACATCATCTTGCAGACAGAGGAAAAGCCTAGTCCATTAACTACAGATGTTCAAGACACAGAGGATGCTCCATCATCCAGCATTTTTGGGCCAAAGAAAAAATTCAAGCCTGTGGTTCAAAGGCCAGTTCCAAAAGACACATCTCTGCATAGTGCCCTAATGGAAGCTATCCACTCATCAGGAGGGAGGGACAAGCTCCGCAAGGTAAACGTGGTGGGCATCAGGGGTTGGGTGCAGGGAGCTCCCTGAGCAGGGCTTTCATCCCTGTCACAGATCTTGAGAATGGGATGGGAGGGAAGACTGCAAAGCCAGAGCTGCAAGTTTGTGGGTTTCATTTTAACTGCATTCTGTCTTTTTCTTTTAAGGCATTTGAAGAAAGACACTAGAGAGGCTGATGAGCTTTAGCTTGTCAGAGCCCAGAAGTGTAACAGAAAAGTTGTCAATCAATAAACCTCCATCCACTGGGACAGAGTAGCAGTGAGGTCAGGGTGTGGGACTGTCTACTCTGGTCCAGAAACACTCTGTCTACTTTGTGTTATTATAACAAAATATCTGAAAACCTTAGAAAAAGAAAAGATTTATCTTGGCTCTAGGTTTGGAGGATTTAGTTCATGATCAGTTAGCTTATTGCTTTTGAGCTTATACCAAAGCAACATAGTATAGTGAGAACACATGGCAAGTCACATACTCACCTCATAACCAG
This sequence comes from Microtus pennsylvanicus, assembly GCF_037038515.1. Lineage (NCBI taxonomy): Eukaryota > Metazoa > Chordata > Mammalia > Rodentia > Cricetidae > Microtus > Microtus pennsylvanicus. Next base: position 72,799,476 of record NC_134590.1, on the reverse strand, counting down.
GGAGGTGGAAGAGACAAGTGTCCCACCATCCCCTTCAAAGATCTCCTTCCGGTGACCTTGGACCTCCCACTAGGTACCACCTCCTAAAGTCTCCCCCAGCTCCTAATGGTGACAGGCTGAGGACTATGCCTCATGAGCTTCTGGAGAGCATCTTGACATTTTGAGATAGTAAGACTCAATCATGGCTACTGCTTCTGTACAGCCATGTATTGATACACACAGCTACACATTCTGAGAACTGCATGGCATTTGGTTTCATTGTTGTGTGAATGTCATGGAGTGTCACACAAGCCTACATGGCAACAGGCCAGCAGTCAGCAGGAACTTCTTGTTACATCAAATGACATCAAGAACAGATGACAAGGATGCTGCTGGCGTAGCAGGCCTCATCATTTTGGAGGAAGATAAAGGAATAAAAGCGTTTCCTAAAAGTAGTTGTTCATGCCAGCATAAGCATAGGACCGATCGTATAGTTAGTGCATTATACAGTAACAAAGTCACCTGTGTCATAACTCAGAGTGACAACTGCATGTAACTGTGTGTCGTCTACCAGTATGGAGCATAGGCTTGTCTACACCAGCATCACCCCAAATACCCCCAAAGTTCATTGCAGTAGGACAGTAGTAAGGTTCCAGTGTCACCGGGAGACAGGAATTGTTCATGTCTTTCCAGACTTGTGAGTCTCCTCCCATCAGTGTGGTTATTATTGACTGAAACATTATGTGAAGGCATGCCATTGTCATTCTACAGTAAAAAAGCAAGAATTTTGTGGACCTTCTCCACTATCGGCCTCATTTAATACATCAAAATATTATTACTAACCCAGTGCTAATAATGAAGAGTTGTTTCTTCTATTTTTCAGTGAAAACAAGGTAGGAAGAGTCTAAGTGGTCTGGCCCAATGTCACCCACTAACCTTCTCATCCAGGTTTACAAGATTTCCGTAGATTTACAACATGTCAGCTAGGGAAAGCTGGGAGAATAGCAGGAAGAGTTTCATAGTAAAAGACAACATTGGCTGCAACCCCAAACCTATAGCCTTTGATCCTCAGATAGCTGCCCCTCAACTTACTACAGGATTATGTCATGGTAGTCATAGAAAGTTGAAGATACCCTAAGTTGAAAAGCCTTAATGCACTGAGCTCAGCTGCCTTAGTCCCACCTCCCTGCATGTGCCCAGAACATTTATATCAACCTACGTTTGTGCAAACCCTGCTCTACAAATGTGTTGAATGACTCAGTATAGTTTTTTTAATACTATGCTGAAACTAGAAAAGAAAATCAGTGTGTGCATGTGCTTTGATACTGTGGCTGAGCAGAAAGCTCTTCTGGGACCTTCTAAACAGACCTTTAAGCAGACAGATTGAGTGGAGTTGATGCTGTAGGCCTCGGCTGATATGGAGTTAGCCTTTCCTTATTGTCTGAACGAAATATGTTGACTTCATTAATATTCTAGACTGCAGAACACACCTCAGAAGGAAGGCCAAAGAAACCGTCCTACATGGAGACAGAGAGCGAGCGATCTGCCCTTCTGGCAGCCATCCGGGGCCACAGTGGGACTCTCAGCCTGAGGAAGGTGAGGAAAAGGACCTCCCATACATAACTTATTTAGAATCCTGCCTACCCTTCTCCCCAGCAATCTAGGCCAGTACCGCCAAGTTTTCATTACTCTGACTAGATGGCAGCCACCATCAGAGCTGCAAACTCCACTCGCTTGGCACGTTGGCACCCAAATCCACAGAATGAGGCAGCTGTGTGAAGCCAGCCCTGAACATGTACTATAGGCAGAATATTAATTGAGCCAGATAGTGCACCTGTGGCTGTCACGCATGGGATTTAAGGAATTGATGTGACTTGCGCATTTCCCCTATGGTTTCAGTGGGTGTCACTCCCACCCCCAGTTAGTCAAGTTTGTGTGCCTGGCTTCTGTTTCTGCCCTCACGTTTGAAGGGAAGTTAGAGAGTACTCTTGCCGCACTTGGTGCCTCTGAGCATGCTTTGGGAGAGCGCAGGGATATGTGTGAGTCATCAGCAGACAGATGTCTGCTTCCTGTAGTTCATCATTAAGGAGCCGTTTGCAGGTCACTGTGACATGGGTGTGCTGTATTCTTGGAAAGGACCTCTACACAGATTGTAACTCTCTGAGTCGGGCAGGCTGCTGTAACAGAGCACTGTATGCTGGGTGGCTTAGGAACAACAGAGGTTTATTTCCTACAGCTCTGAAAGCTAGAAGTCAAAGATCATGGCAGCCACAGAACTGGTGATTCAGGGGGTTGTCTGAACAATTCTGGCTCAATGTACCTTCACACCAAGGCTTCACATGACAGAAGGTTCAAGGAACTCTCTGGGGTCTCTTTTATAGGGTACTGATTCTGTTCATGGGAGTTCCATATTCATGATCTTGTCACCCAGTGTCATCACCATGGGGTGTCACAGATGAGACGGGGTGCAGGAGCACTCAACTCTAGTAACCTCGTAACTGTCTCCTTAGGTGTCATCCCTTGCCTCTGAGGAGCTCCAGAGCTTCCGAGATGCTGCACTCTTGGCCCCAGGTCTAGACAAAGCTCAACAAGAAGACCATGGTCCTCCACCTCCACCTGTCCTGCCCCCACCACCCTCTGCAGCCTCCCAGCCTCCCTCAGCCTCCGTAACGGTTTCTAGGTTCAGCACCGGCACCCTCAGCAACACAGTGGATGCCAGGCAAGCCTTGATGGATGCCATTCGCTCAGGCACAGGAGCTGCAAGACTGAGAAAGGTGGGTGTTGGTATGGGTAGCTGAAATGGAAAATGATTGTGCAGCCCAGCTTCTGGAGGGCACCACGGAGGGAAGGGCAATAAAGGAACTGACTGAGGAGAAAGCCAGCTCTCCATACTAACTGCTGCCCGTGTGACAACTTTTAGGCTAAACCCACTTCTGTACCCCTCCTAACCCAAAATCAGTGCTAGAGGAAGGGACAGGCTGAGGATGTACTGTGTGCTTCCTAGAGTTTCTACTAGGAAAGCGGCACCGTAGGCTGCAATGGCATCACCTAGCCTCCCTTACCCACCTTTGTCTGCCTTTTTCTGCCAGCATAATGCATAGCCCTTAGGGACTTCAAAGTCTCGCAGAAGAGCACACACTTTTTTTCTGCCCTTGGGTCTCTTTTTGTGCGGTCTAATGCAGGCCGGCATAATTCCCACCTAGACACTGCAGAAAACTAGAGGCCCTGAAGCAGGAACAGTTCCACCTGGCTTCCAGGCTGTTTCAGGCCAGACCTGCGCTATGAAATCACTGACTTCTGTGGTTGCACAGGCCTCCTGGATATGGGAAGTTATGCTAATAACAAGAGAGCTAGGGAATTTTAGGTTTTCTAAAAGATCATTTCTGCATCCTGAAGTGTGCTGTCCCTGAAGAGGTCGGTAGAAAGTTAATCTTCACTTCATATGTGAAATGTACAAGGCTAGAGAACCGGAGTCCCTTGGCTTAGTCACACAGGGACTGCACTGAGCACAAAAGGTACTTGCTGCCCAGGCTGTATCCTCTAAGGAAAGCAGGTTACCCGTGAAGCGGAGGCTGGGCTACTTTCATATAAGGCTGCTATTGTCATGAATCAGACAGACAGATCTCCTTAGAGGAGAGGAACAGTCCCTAGGACATGTGGCTGTGAAAAATCTGTTCTTCCCTCGGCACAGCTCCATCGACACTCACAGGCCACCAGCTCTTTTGCTCTGCCAGAGTCTCACAGGTACCCCTGAGTTGCACTTTTCCAAGCTCCCTCAGAATCTACTAGGCTCAGTTCCCTGGCTAGCCCCCACCTCCCTGGGCTTGTCCCGTTTTGAGGACAGCCATGGATGTACAGGTGTGACCTTTCTTATCAAGGATTATTGTAATAGGGAGCGGCGGGCTGCATCCCCGGCACCCGGCCGCCCGTATGGCTAGCTTATACCCCAAAATAATTACACGGAAACTGTATTCTTTTAAACATTGCCTGGCCCATTAGTTCCGGCCTCTTATTGGCTAGCTCTTACATATTGATCTAACCCATTTCTAATAATCTGTGTAGCCCATGAGGTGGCTTACCAGGGAAGATCTTAACCTGCTTCTGTCTGGAGTGGGAGAATCATGGTGACTGCCTGACTCAGCTTCTTTCTCCCAGCATTCTGTTCTATCTACTCTGCCTACCTAATTTTCTGTCCTATCAGAGGCCAAGCAGTTTCTTTATTACTTAACCAATGAAACAACAGATAGAAAGATGAAAGGATGTAGTCCATCTTCACTGGAGGCATAGCCCACTTCAGTCTTCTTTCCAGCAGCACTGGAGACTGACACACATCAAGCAGGCTCCTCAGGAAGGGGAATAGGGGCTTCATTCAGGGCGCTTTGAGTTTCCCATGCCTATGGAATTGGTGTATTTCTGAACTTATATCGTGAATGGCTGAGATGGAATTCTGGGAGTCGGAGGAAGATAAAGGTGAGCACAGCTCCGAGGCCCCTTGGGCCCCTGACAGCTGTTTTGCAGAGCCCCGTTCCCAAGCTGGTAGTTCTGGGCCTCTTTGGGGAAGTCCTCAGTAATTGAGTGAGAACCGTCACCAGTCTTTGTTTCTGAGCTCCCAAAATCATGTTTTTCACCCGAAAGGCTATATGCAACACCTGAGTCCTGAATCCTACTTCTCAGAAGTTAGAACCCATGTGTCAGCTGAGTTAAACTGTCTACAAGGGATTTTGCTCTAAGGTTTGGGGTAATTATGTGTCTTGTTCACTGCTCTAATAATATGCTAAAAAAAAAACCACCAAGTATAACCTACCTGAGGCTTCCCTTCCTGCCTTATCAGTGAGCTAGTCAACCATGGTTTGAAACTATTAAGTAGAAATTTCCAGGAATAACAATTGATGAATTATAGCTAACTTTCCTTATAGCAAATGGGTACTAGAATTATAGCTCTCAATGTCTCCCGGTGCTAATGTGTGATACAAACGTCTCATACTCAGAGATGTGTGGGTCTAGTTGAAAGCACAGCACTTAGACTCTGGTACATGCTACAGTTGTAAGCCCCCGGGGGAAGCTATGGAGAGGGAACTGCTGACGTGAAGGCTGCGCGCGCACACACTTGTTCTCAGTGTTTCACCGGCTGATAGTTGAAGCTTTTCACAATAGCTGCTACTTTCTCCTGCGGTCATGCAAAGGACACTGGGTCAAGAGGAGCTGGAAGCCAAGGTTGTACAGATAATAAGTGTACAATTTTAAAACTCAGGTTTGCTTTCTCTGAGACCGATTTTCTCTGCTTTGCAGAGAGGTAAAAAAAAAGCAAGGCTGAAACAGTCGGAAAGAAGAAACTAAGTGGTTAAGGAGGTTAGGGGTAGACGTGAAGGACACGGAATGAGGAGGTCTGCACTGACAAGCACCTGGAGGTTTGGAGGTGAGGAGGGAGTTGGCCAGCGTGCACCCCAGGCATGCCTGCAGGAAAAGTCAGGACAGCTAAAATGTTCTCGCCGGGGCAGGAGCCACAGCTGCCAGTTCTCACATGATCTCAGCTTTCGGTCAGCTGCTTAAATGGAATTCACAAGACCAGGTTTTGATTATTCCTTGGGTTGACTTAGCTCTTGGGTTCCCCTTATTCGCTCTGGAAAGTGTGGGTCAGTAAATGTTTAAGGATTTATAAGGCCTCTTTGTTTACAAGGTGCTTTGGGGGCTCATAGCGAATTCAGAGTCTCCCAGCGGAGCAGACACTTTTTTCTACCCCCGTGTCTCTTTTTGTGCGGTCTAATACAAGCCTGCATATCTATTTCCCACGGAGACCCTGTAAAAAAAAAACAATGGCCTCCAAAGCAGGAACAGTTCCACCTGGCTTCCAAGCTCTGTTTGAGCTCGGGACTATCCTGTGAAATCACTGACTTCTGTGGTTGCCCAGGCCTCTTGGATATGGGAAGTTCTTCATCTGACTCCCATGATTCCATCTGAGCCATTCATGATAGAGGTTCAGAAGTGTACCAGTTCCATAAACATGGGAAACCCAAAGGACCACAACCTTGATGAATTCACTTGAAGCTGGGTCTTGGGTGATGTGGGGCAAGATGACAGTGAACAGGTTCTTGTCACTACTGTGCCCAGATGACCTCTGCCACCTGCTGCAGGATGTGACTTAGGAAGCCAGGATGGGATGACATACCCTTCTGAGCAGCCCCCAGCAGCCCCTTTGGTGGGGAGGGAGTGCAGGTGCTCGTAGGCTACAAAGCCATCTCCTGGGCAGGTGCTGGGTCGTTAGGGGCACTGGTTTGCCTTCCCCCTGCAGCTTTCTGTAGAGCACTAGGTCTGGGCATCAGGAAAAATGCTCACAGTTAGGGTAATGGGTTCGGAAAGCTGATAGGTGCTGATTTCTTGCTGTGTGGACCACAGGCTTTGATGGCTCTGGAGTGTGAAACACACGGGCTTTCTCTCTTACTGTTTTCTTCACTTTCTTCCCCTCTTTGATCCAACTGACCTTGAGGAAAATCCAGAAAGATTGTGACTTTTGCAGCCTGGACTGAGCTCTCTACAGTTAGGCATCTGTGTAGCTCTTCACGCCTGGGTGATCTGTGTAAGCTCCTGATCAAATGGGTCCTTGAATCTAGCTCTCCAGGACTTTGTAAAAGGCTGCAGTCCACACGGCAGGATGCTTTTTGCCACCGAGAAAGCCCTTTCTCAGCTCAGATCCTGGAGTGGAGACTTCCCCAACGTTTAGAACTTTAAGAACAAAGAAACTGACCATGTCAGGCAAAGTGAGATGGTTGTTCACCCTACTGTGATGCCGGGCTCCTTGGGAAGATGCTGCCCGTGATCCAAAAAGGTCAGCTTGATGGAGAAAGAATAAATATCTTAAAGATGACATCATTGTTTCTCAGCGTTCACAGTTGCCTGCATGGTGGGAGTGGCCCAGATCTCTGGCTATTGACAGCTACCAGTGCAGCTCCCAGCTGCCTGATTTGCTTCTCGTTCCATACGAGGACACATGCAGCGCCGCTGTAACCACTCAGGTTTCTTCCTAGGATGCCCCCTTTTCCCAAAGATAGGTTTCAGTGCACAACCTCATCCCCGCGGTAGCTTCCTCCTTCTCCTTTCAGTCCTTCACTCACAGTGAAGGTAAAACAGCCTTCTGCACCCATCTGCTTCAGCAGATCTGTGTGTGCTAAAGGAATTGTGTCAGGGGGCCTGGAGCGCACGCACACCGTTTCTTCTTGTCTGTGTGTAGATGTAAACATGCTCATGGCAGTGCTTCATCCCGTAAGCCTTCAGCGGCACCTTCCAGGATGCTGGCACAGGGACAGCTGAATGGAGCCTCGCTGTGCCTACAGAGAGCACTGTGTCAGAGACACAAAACGAGAGAAATAACTTTTCAGACTCACTGAAAAACGTGGTTAGAAGCCCCACCCCACCGCACAGAGAGGACATGGCCGGCTCCCGCTCTGTTCCCCTGGGAGGAAAGGCTGTGGCTTCCATTTGATAAATAGGCAAGTGGGGTGCTGATATCCTGCGAGTTTTCCTGGCAAAGCATTCCTAGGTCAGCACCTTTGCAATGCCCAGACATCTTATCAGCTCCTGGCCGCCTTGGCAAAGGCCCACGAGCCACGCTGAGCTCACACAGCACAGGTGCCCTCTTTCCCACTAGAGGAATCACAGATGCAGACACATGCATGTCATGCCTCTTGACCTCAACAGGAAGCCCCAAGAACTGATTAGACATATGACGTAATCAGGAGGTCCCAAGCTAGGGAGGAGAAAAACAAACCTCTTCCTTTGCATCTGAAGGGAACGCTATGTTCCAGGGACTAGGGAACAGAAGCCTGTGTCAGCACAGACCTGACTTCTAAGTCAGCTGCTTTGAACACTGGGCCCAGGTTGTTCATGTGTAAGCGTAGCTATGTGTAGTTAGATTGGAATGGCCTCAAGACAGGCAGTCAAGATGTTCCTGTGACAGCTCCCCCACACTACCTGTTGTCTCTAAAAGTGGAGCTGGAGTAAAGCGTGTCAGGCAACTACCCGGTGCACTCATCCTTCCTGTTTTCGTACACACTCTAAACTCTCCAGAAGGCTCCTTCAGTCCCCAGGCTGGCTCTGTTCTCCCACCTTGTCACTATGTCATTTTCCCTTCATAATGCAGGTCACAGTTCCGAGTTCCTGAGAACTAGTGTGAGTCCTGTTGGATACGGGCCTCTGCTTGCACAGCATGGCCTTACACAACCAGGATCACCCCTCATTGTATCCGCAGCCCCATCAGCAGCTGCTGGCATAGAGTGGGCACTTGGTCACGAGCTGAAAAGGGAACTGGAAGACTGTGCCTCATTCATGGTGTTCTGCAAATCTCAGCCCTCCTGTTGCATCCTGTTGTCCATACACCAAGAGGTCACTGCCCATGAGAATCAGTAGGAAATCTTGCCAGATATCCGATTCAAATTGGAAGTTCACACCTTCCTTTCCTTGGGGGAAATGAAATGACCTTAGGACATCTCCAGTCTTCCTTGCTGGCCTGTTTGCACCCTCAGCTGTCAGTCAGCTGCTGTCTCCCCTAGACTCCTCAGCGCCTAGAGTCTGTCCACCCAACCTGGAAGAAAAGCACTTAATTAGAGAATTTCCTGCTCTCTTGGTGATTTCTTTCTACAAAACACACACACACACACACACACACACACACACACACACACACACACACTTCATTCTCCAGCAACAGCATTCCCAGAATTCCCAGAAGCACTGTTCACTTCACCTTTTTCCATCTCCTTGGCAGGTAGTAGCAGGTAAGGAAGAAGAGTAAAAGTAGCTTCCCGTATTCTCTAGTGACCCCTGAAGAACTTTTCTTCTTGTCTAAACAAAATAATACGATACCCTTTTAGGAAGCATGAGTCTTGGAGGAGGTTCTAGCGTGTGGCATCCGAACTGATCTCTGTTGGCACCGCCTCTCTCCTCCGTGCACACACACTTGTCTCCCAGGCTACTGCTGCCTGCTGGCCACAGAAGCAGACTCTCAACAGTGGACCATCCCTGGCGCCCATCTAGATGGCAGTAACTCAGCGGTGTAGCTGAAGCCTGAGCTGTCATCATTCACTGTCAGTAGAAACTCAGGCTTCATTGACAGGTACCTGCCTCCCTAAACTTGCTTCGGTGACAGTCTAGCTAGATCTTTCCCATGCTCTCCTTTGCAGTTTTCTTTTTATATATGCAAAAAATAGAAAGTATGAGCATTACTCCCTCCTCCAAATTTTTTCCTAACATACTGAGAACTGTTCCAACCCATGCTGCATCATCATGGTGGACATGACCTCCAGACCCTCTACACTGTCTGTGAGAGCCAAGGATGGGCAGCTGCCCTGCCTCCTCTGTCTGCCTTCTCCTTCTGTCACACCAGCTTGCCCCATTCCCACTTATCCTCGTGTGTCCTGAGAGATTCTCCTAGGTAAGGTATCATCATACCCCAGGAAAAATGCTCAAGTATCCTAGCATTAGCACTCTGGGAGTGCTCGCTCAGCCTGTGGCTCCATGCCAAACCCTCATTACAGATCACTAACCCTGGCCCTGGGGGGTGATGTAGTCTGTGCCTGTCATGTTCTCCCGAAGCCCATATGCCAAAAGAGAAGCCTAATGGGAGTTCTAGTCATTGTTGGCCAGCTCCTTCTGCTCTCTGCTTCTCTCCTGTGAAAGGAACGCATGTACCCTGCCGCACATGCCCTACCTATCCTATGCTGCCTCTCGGATGTGCTTCCATAGACCTAAAACCTTGGGCTGACCCAGTTATGGGCTGAGACCTCCAAAACCAAGAGCCACAGCAGCCCATTGCAATGTGTGGGGAAGCATGCCAACATAGAAGTGCCCCGGAACCACAGAGTGAGCAGGTATGCTGGCCATCCCATTGTGCTGGGCACCCTGTGGAATGATCTTGGCCACCTGACAACGCTATAACAGAGACCTCGCTCTCATCATACCAGTGGAAGACACAGGGGTGACAAGGGTGTGAGCTTCTCTCAGAGCTTCCCCCAGCCAAGGTACAAGTCCACAGTCCACAGTGTGTGCTCCTGACACTCACACACATTGTTGTTTTACATTGTGGGATTTTTCTAAAATGAAAACTATCTCAAAACTGGCTGGAGGATTTTCTTGACAGCCTGCGTAGGCGTCACAGCCATTCCTTACTCTGACTTCTATAAAATGCAGTTGAGCAAGCTCCATTTCTTTGTTTTTGCATGAGAGATAGTTTTTATCCTTTTTTATAGGAAAGATTTTGAACATGTTAAACGTTGAGATAATTGTGCAGCAAACATCCCCGTGTCTAGCCCCCAAAGCTTTTGATGACAGCTTGCTATATCAGTTTTATCTCACACCGTGTCCATCTTCACTCTCTACCCCGCTGCCTACCTGCACACACTGTTTCTTCTGTTGTTGAAACAAGCTCTCGCTGTGTGGCCCAGGCTAGCACTGAGCTCAAGATCTTCCTGTCTCATCTTCAGAATGCTGGATTGCAGGCGTGTGACCATCACACCTGGCTGAGGATTTTACTTGTGTGCAGTGGAAGTATATTGAAAACATTAGCATACTTGACTCCTGGGTGACTTCACCTGCATGTTACTGGAGTTTGCTTTGTACAGTTGTTTTTCAGGTGAACATATACATAGGGTGCTATGCACACATTTAAGGAGCTCACGGGTCATTTTAGTGGGACTCCATCCTAACCATCTTGAGATTAGTTTTTTTATAAGAATCTCAAGAAGCATAGAGCTTACAGGTGTGCCAGGATATGCATGTGTGTGTGTGTGTGTGTGTGTGTGTGTGTGTGTGTGTGTGTGTGTAATTTATAGCTGTTCATACTGCCTGCTTCTGCCTTCGCATATTTTGTGTAGGCTGAGTGGGGAGGGCAAAACAATCTGGTATAGTTGGGAGACTGCTAACCTGGAACAGGGGAGGTGGGCCAGTAGAATCAAATTGCAGGAGGGAAGACACAGCTTTTTAAGTAGACTCAATGGGTCTCTGGGAGCTATGACAATACAGAAGGTAATTTCAGGGATTGGATTTATCAGCCTTCCTGAAGCAGCTAAACATTTAGGAAACTGTGACTTCAAAATAAATAACCATTAAGTCACAAGGTCCGTGGTCTTTGAGAGACATCATAGCAGATAGTGAGGCCTACATCCAATATCTCCTTCCCCAGCTGTAATGTAGAAATGGTGTTGACCCAGGCCCATTGTTCTTGCTACTGTGATGAAATGCAGTGACCAGAAGCACGTTGGGGAGGAAGGGGTTTATTTGGCTTACACTTTCACATCCCTGTTCATCATTGATGGAAGCTAGGACAGGAACTCAAGCAGGGCAGGAGCCTGGGTGGCAGGAGCTGATGCAGAGGCTGCAGAGGAGTGCTGTTTACTGGCTTACTCCTCGTGGCTTGTTCAGACTGTTTTCTTATAAAATCCAGGACCACCGTTCCAGGTGTGGCAACACCCACAATGGGCTGGACCCTACCACATTGCTAATTAGTTACCAATTAAGAAAATACTTTACAAGCTTGCTTAATTTGCAAGTCTGAATTTATGGATACGTCTTCTCAATTGAGGTTCCCTCCTCTCAGGGGACTATAGCGTGTGTCAAGTTGACAGAAAACTATCCAGCACACCCATGAACTCCTTGTTTGAGATGCAAAGCTGCAGTCCCAGGACACCAAGGCAGTTGGCATGCACAGCCAGTACTGAAGAGATTGTGACACAGAAGTCCAGAGACCTGTAGGATCTGCTGGAGTATCGAGCCCATACAAGGGAGGCTGCAAACAGAACCACCAAGAAAGACTGGGAGAGGAGAATCTGGAGCGCTCGTAGGCAGAGAATAGGGCCTTCGAGTCTTCCGAAGCTGGACTCAGCATTGGGCAACAGTTTACATGGTCCCGTACTGTCCCCAAATCTTTCCAACAGGGGTCAAAGTAACTCCACAGGACCACATCTCAGAACAAAGCTTAAGGATATACATATGAATGTGAAATCATTTAACACTCGAGGCAAAATTAGCACTGTCTGGCGTCCAAGCAAAGCTGATCAGGTAACAAATGGAAAGCCAGCCTGCAGTATTAGCCACTGAGGATGGCTCAGACATGCCCCGTAACAAACCTAGATACTAGAAAACAGTGATTCATGACCATAACAGGATTAAATTATAAATTAATAACAAAATGGCCTCAGGGAAATCTCAAGTATTGAAATAATATAGTTCTAAATTAAATAACCCATGGGCAAAAGACAAAAAAGAATGAGGAAGTAGTTTGAGGTGATTGTGAATTGGAAGTATAGATGCTGCTAAGCGGTGTGCTTTCCAGAGAATTCCATGGTGCTTTGCTATTCTGTAGCTGGGTTATGTTCTTCACTCTGAAACTAGAAAAAAAAAAAAGAGCGAAACTAAAGTCTAAAGTTAGCAGGAAAAAGTAAAGATCAAAGCAGGAACCAATAAAATAAAAGAGAAAACTGATTTTGAAAGCACATGGGTAAGACTGGCATAGGATATATCAAGAGAAAAAGATTCTTTGTCAGTTTTGGGAAGGAGACATTTATATCATCACATGGATTCTGCATACATTGTAAGAGACTATTATCCAAAGGGAGTATCATACACGACTTCATGCCATGGGTATGTTACTTTAAACACATCCAGCTTCAAACTACAAAAATACAAATGTAGAACTCCAAAAGAAATACATAAGTTGAACAGCTCCAGGTCTGGTAAAGAAACTAAATAATAAGGCTTTTACTAAAAACCTTCACACACTCGAGCACACATATACACGCTTGTGTGCGTGCACAGACACACACCTACATACGTACTTTCAAACTTCCTAGATATCTTCCCCAATACAAGACCTTTAAACAAATTCATCCCAAAAGCTGAAGAGGAGAGCAGGTCCCAACTTATCCTATGAATCCCCTAAGATTCCACTATCAGACAAAGACAGGTAAGAAAAAACAACATGAAAATGATGCTGTATGGTGGCCCAGAGAAATGTGTCCCAGGAGTGCAAGGCTCGCTAACATTTAGAGTCTATTCCCATATGAACCATTCTTTTAAGTCATCCTAATAGATTCCTTTGAAGCATTTGACAGTATACTTCATTTCTCATGAAAATTCCGTAAAACAGGAAGAAAGGAATTTCCTCAAACTGATAAAGGCCATCAGTGAAAAGTGGCAGCTAGCCCATACGTGACAGTAGAACATGAAAAAGTCAGAAAGCGCCTGTTCTATCTGACTTTCTTCACCGCTTGTGGAGGAAAACAAAAGAGGAGGGCATGGAGATGGGTGCATTGGCATTGGCATACGATGCTTGCAGCAGCTTCGTTTCTAACTGCCTCAAAGTTGTGAAAAGCTGCCTATCAGCAAGCAATCATCAGATACGCTGTGTCCATACAGTTAGCTACTGTAATTACAGCAATAACAGCAACGTGGATGACTGCAGCAATACAGATGAACGTCAAGACAATTGCGCTGAAAACAACCTGGCCATAAAACTTAGCACATGCCATATCGTTTGATTGCTATAAAATTCTGGAAACTATAAACTCCTTTGTAGTGCTGGATTATTGGTGGCATTTGAGGACTGAAGGGACTTTAAGGAAATCTTGAGAGTACTGTTGTGATCTTGATTGTGGCTGTGGTGCCAGCAGTCCATGTGTTATTAAAACATAACAACTTAATCCCAACACTAGGGGCAGCAGAGGCCCCCGAACTGTTTATAAGTAATAGTCCAGCCTGGTCTAGATAAGGAGTTCCAGGCCAGCCAAGAACATACTGAGACTTTGTCTTCAATGTGTGTGAATGTGTGTGCGTGTGTTTGTGTGTGTGCGTGTGCACACATTCTGTCTACCATCTATCTCTGAGAGAGATGATGTGTCATATTTCAGTTGTCACTACAGTCGTCATTTCTTTATAACCACACTCTCCTTCCCCACTGGCATGCCCTCTTGCCCTGGTAGTACCCGTCTTCTCCGGACTTTCTTCTTCCTAGGACCCTTCCCCGCTTACCCCAGTGGTCACCACAAAGCTAATGGATGCTTCTCACCCTACAGGCTTTCACCACAGGGAATCAGAGAAACTCTTTTGAGCAGTTTACTGGGCACTTTTTAAAGAAGTGTCCCCCTGTGTTTCTCTCGACCCTCTGGACCCAGTTTTCCTGGCTTCTTGATGTTCTAGACTCTGAATTTATTCTGTGGGTTTGGATTAACAACCGAAACCTGGCTAGAGGAGCACGGAGGGCAGGCTCGGGAGTTGGGAGGAAAGCACTGTTATAAAGAATGGGCTCCCTACTCTCTAAGCCTATAGATCTCTGCCTGCCTGCTGGCCTGTCCTCCTGGCTATGCCAGAATCCTTCATGAGGTGTTACCCTTGCCCATCCATGGCCTTTGGAGCTGCCTCTTCAGCTTCTTCCTAACTCATAGCCCCTCTCAGCTTCCTTTGTGGCTTATATCTTTATGGGACACTGAACAGCTGCATACTTGGTAGTGTTAATAGGGCTGCCACCTCCATCTCCTTGCTCCCAAGCTTCACCAGGAAGGCCGACCCAGAATGTGGAGGCACCAGAGGTCAGAGAATGCTGAAAGAGCTAGGAAGGTATTACTGGGCCCACATGAAGACAACAGGAATTGAGCGGTACGTGCAAGGGGTCAGAGGACCTGTGCTCTGGGTAGGACTCACTGAGCTAGCTGCATGTGAGCGTTTGACCCAGAGGCTCCCAGCTGAACGTGCTTTGTGTCTGTACCACAGGTCTCTGATCGAATGTCACTATACAGAAAGTATTCATTTGACTGCAAAGCTGGTATATCCACCTCACCTGTTGCGCTGCCATCCCCCCACAGGGTCATCACTCACACATTGCCCCCATTGCTGCATCCCAGGTGGAAGCAGAGGGCCACACCACCCCCTTCATCCGCACATGCCACACGTGTTAGGTCAGCTCTGGGGCTGATGGTGCTGGCAGTATCTCCCACCATGTCTGTTGCTGAGAGACGAGGCCACAGGCAAATAGCTGAAGGAACTGCATATGGTGACTTCTCCCAGATGGCAAGCCCATGAGGACAATGTCCAGTGTCCCGGATTGCAGGGGATGGATTACTGGTGCTTGTGAAAAAAAACAAAAGAAATTAGAGCTGTATATGCCCGTGGACAGAAGACCTGTGCTAAGAAAAAAGTATATGTGAGCACTTGACTTGAAGCACAGTTCACCTTGCCTTTATATGAGAGGCAAAACTCCTAATGACGGTGACAGTATGTCACTTCTACCTTGAGCTGACATGCAGATGAGCTAAGACTTGCACAGTACACGTGGTACTCGGCTCACAGCAGGTAGACCAGTGCAGTACACGTGGTACTCGGCACACAGCAGGTAGACCAGTGCAGTACACGTGGTACCCGGCACAGAGCAGGTAGACCAGTGCAGTACACGTGGTACTCGGCTCACAGCAGGTAGACCAGTGCAGTACACGTGGTACCCGGCACAGAGCAGGTAGACCAGTGCAGTACACGTGGTACTCGGCACACAGCAGGTAGACCAGTGCAGTACACGTGGTACCCGGCACACAGCAGGTAGACCAGTGCAGTACACGTGGTACTCGGCACACAGCAGGTAGACCAGTGCAGTACACGTGGTACCCGGCACAGAGCAGGTAGACCAGTGCAGTACACGTGGTACTCGGCTCACAGCAGGTAGACCAGTGCAGTACACGTGGTACCCGGCTCACAGGAGGTAGACCAGTGCAGTACACGTGGTACCCGGCTCACAGGAGGTAGACCAGTGCAGTACATGTGGTACTCGGCACACAGCAGGTAGACCAGTGCAGTACACGTGGTACCCGGCTCACAGCAGGTAGACCAGTGCAGTACACGTGGTACCCGGCTCACAGCAGGTAGACCAGTGCAGTACACGTGGTACCCGGCACACAGCAGGTAGACCAGTGCAGTACACGTGGTACCCGGCTCACAGCAGGTAGACCAGTGCAGTACACGTGGTACTCGGCTCACAGCAGGTAGACCAGTGCAGTACACGTGGTACTTGGCTCACAGCAGGTAGACCAGTGCAGTACACGTGGTACCCGGCTCACAGCAGGTAGACCAGTGCAGTACACGTGGTACCCGGCACACAGCAGGTAGACCAGTGCAGTACACGTGGTACCCGGCACACAGCAGGTAGACCAGTGCAGTACACGTGGTACCCGGCACACAGCAGGTAGACCAGTGCAGTACACGTGGTACCCGGCACACAGCAGGTAGACCAGTGCAGTACACGTGGTACCCGGCTCACAGCAGGTAGACCAGTGCAGTACACGTGGTACCCGGCACACAGCAGGTAGACCAGTGCAGTACACGTGGTACCCGGCTCACAGCAGGTAGACCAGTGCAGTACACGTGGTACCCGGCACACAGCAGGTAGACCAGTGCAGTACACGTGGTACCCGGCACACAGCAGATACACTGGACTTAAGTTGGGTACTGTCGACCCAGTGTGCTTGTGTTAGTTCTGAAGGAATCTGTGTCTTTTGAGTATTTGCTTTGGTGGATAAACTAAAAAGGTAGAGCACGATGCTGAATTCTCTATCCGGCACCGTCCAAACTGTTTCCCAGTTTGATGCTCTAGGAGAAAGACAGTGGTTACTTCATAGGAAATCCATTTCTGTAAAACGTGATCAGAGGCACTAGAGATGGTCCCCTAGACCAGGATTTCCTGTTGTTGGTCTGTCAGGAGAGAACTGAGCCAGCAGAAGCTTTGTGGCCTTTCCTGCTAAACAGAGGATGAACTTCCCTGCTCCTTCATCCACATCACAGACTGGGCGTGCACTTCACATATGTGGCAGTGAGTAAGCCTGCTAGGGTTCCTCACTCCAACACAAGAAGCAATGAGTATAGTTCTGGGGGAGAGACCTACAAACAAATATCTATGGACACCACAATGCTTTTTCTTTCCTCACAAGTCATTGGAAGATTACAGTATATTTGTATTTTGTAAAGGCTCTTTGGGACAGTAAGCAGCATGGCCATTCCTCAAGACTTCGGTTCTCCAACACATGCACATCTCTCTTCTGTACACTTGTCCACAGAGACAGTGACTCTCCCCATCTTCACTGCAGGTCCCCTTGCTCGTGTGAGGTCCTTCGGCTGCAGAAACCACCTGTACAGCTCCCAGGATCATCACTAAAGGAATCCACGCGACAGGAAATGAAACCATCAAGAAGTGGTACTTCCCTGTCTCCAGGCCAATGCCCACAGTGGATTTTTCGGTGTTCCTGCATAATAATCCAAGGGGAGATGGTGCTTTGCTGTGGGGCTTGTGTGCCAAGGACATGCGATCTGCCTCTGAATGCTCACAGTTGCCAATAAACTGCTCTTGTTGGCAGAGTAATGGGAACACACAGGCTGAAATTCAACACTCATACTTGAGTATAGTTATGGGCACAAGGAATAATGCCTTACACTGATTTTTGTGTCTTTGAGACTTTGACCACATACCCGTGGTTAAAATCACTTGTTTAAGATCTTTTCAATTCTAGGTGGATAAAAGCATAAATCAACAGAAACAGTTAGATTTTATCACATGCTACATGAAACTCAGTTTCTGGAGTATGAAGAGTGATGGAGGAAGGCTGCCACGGGATGGCTTTTGCAGGATAGTCAAGCATAAGAGTTCTATTCCTCACACAGTGAATCCTCACACCACAGAAGATCTTAGACCATGATCTGACCAACTAAGCTTTTAACACTCAACTAGTGTTGCCCAGACTAGGAGCCCTCCTTGACTTTGTGAGCAGGACATTCCTGCCTCCTTACGAGATGATGGGAAGCAAAGATCAAAACACTGGAAGGGTTGTCCCTTTTCTTAAGGCTTGTGTCCCACTTGTATAGCTGTCCCCAGTGCCCCAGCAGGCTATGAAGTGCAGCAGGCCACTCTGAAGGAGCCTTGCATGGAGCCTGAGACTTCACCACTAGCCTTCAGAGATCCTGCAGAGGGCCAAGGAGCACGGGGTTGGGTGCTTACATGTCACCAAGAGCACTCCAGATTGTGCTGCGTATTCTGTGACTTACATTTTATCCTGACACACTTCAGCATGGTCCAGCAGCTGCTCTGGTATTATCTGACCGTCTTAGCACATGGTGTGTAGACACCATCTTTAAAGAATTTATGCTCAGCAGGAAGTTTTGTGGTTTTCTTTCTTTCTTTTTTTTCATGTGTCTCTTAAACCTTTTCTTATATGGAGAAAACCATGACAGCAATAGAAGTCAAAAGCAGTTCATGATACAAAATTTCTGCCTTAGTGAAAATATATATATACATGAAATCATTTTGTTGGTTCACCCTGTTTCAAATCTAGGTGCCGGGCAGAATGGGGACTTGGTACTGTATGATTACCATTGCTAAACTTTCTCAGTGAGGCAAGAGCTGCCAGCCAATTGCTCTTAGTCACAGCTGTCTGCTCTTTCTCTTAGTGCCACAAATAAATGCAAATCCAATCCTGTAACTGTCGTGTGGATTTCATGCTACAGTGTATTGTCCTGCCTGCAAAACGGAGGAGTTAATTTATTCTGCCAACAGATACGTTGGCTGCTGTGTTAATCAGTGTTCCATCGCGGTGACCAAACACCTGAGGTAAACAGTTTAAGAGGGTTTATTTTGGCTCCTGGTTTTAGAGATGTTGGCCCCATTGCTGCCCCTCTGGCAACACAACACACCCTGACAGACGTGAGTGCTGTAGCTCACCTTATAGTGGCATGATACGGAAGGCAGGGGAGGGGCTGGGATCTCTCTCTCTCTCTCTCTCTCTCTCTCTCTCTCTCCCAGATATCTCGGATGTGTAACCACATTTACTTAACTTCCGCTATGCCTCATCTCCTGAAGGTTCCCTCTCAATCGTGCCACAGGCTGGTGACCAACCTTTTAATGCACAGGCCTTTGGGGGCCTTTCAAAGTCAAAACTATACTGAATCTTTCTGGATTCCTGAGTCCCAGCAAATACAATAGACAAAGCCATCATAATCATATAGGTTAGATTATAGAAGAGAGAAAACTCATCAGGAAAAGGGGACAGCAGACTCAAAGGGAGGTGATGGGGAAAGGCCTTGGTTTGAGAAAATTACTGAATGAAAAGATATAAATAAGGCAGGGAGAAGAGCGAGTACAAGGTCTCTGGAGGCACATCCTAGGGGAGAGGAGTGGGGAAGAGGCTGTTGTAGAAGATGGAAGAACAGTGCGAATGAGCACCTTTCAGGCCCAACCCCTACAGGTCTTTGTGAACTGTCTGGAACCCTTTTCACTGAAGCCGTGTTCCCCGGCCAAACCTGAGAGGTCCAGAGATGGTCCTTGGGGAGCACAGGGGCCCCCTTCTCTAGTTAATTTTGTTCATGTGGATCAGTGTGAAGCTGTGTGTGCTTGTGTTCTGCTCCTCCAAGGACATAAGCCTTCGGGTTTTGAGGTGACAGAGAATAATCACAGCCTCCCGGTTCATGCTGCGGTCTCTTCTCAGTGTTGTCATAGTTACTTTTGTCTCCTCTTCTTAATAAACCCAAATCTCAAAGCACCAACTTCCGGATGAGCAAACTGGAGGCTAAGATGACTAGACAGGTCTATCATGTGGTTCACATTCTTGCAGCAACCTTCTGGGACTCCTGTTGCCCAGAGTTAAATCTGAATTCTCTCGTTAGCCCACCAGACTCATAGGTTCTATCTCTCCTCCTCTAAAACCTGCTG
The DNA here is from genome assembly GCF_037038515.1 of Microtus pennsylvanicus. Lineage (NCBI taxonomy): Eukaryota > Metazoa > Chordata > Mammalia > Rodentia > Cricetidae > Microtus > Microtus pennsylvanicus. Next base: position 72,779,777 of record NC_134590.1, on the reverse strand, counting down.
ATCAGCCCTCAAGAAGGAAGCTGTTCGTGACGCTCTGATTTTAGAAAGCAGGCCTTTTACCGTTGCGTCCAAACAGCCTTTCCACCGTTCCCTTTGTCCACATCCAACCACTCTTTTTCTGAGAGATCCTGAGACCGTATGTATTTTGAGATATATATATATATATATATATATATATATATATATATATATATATATATATCATTTTCCCCTGCCTGCTATGCCCAGAATCCTCCACTAGCCATCCCCTCCAGCTGGAGCCTCCAGCCTTGTCCTAGACAACTCTCCAGCATGCTCACACCTCCATGCTCCCACCGTGTCTCCTCTCAGCCTCCATCCGCTGTGCGCTAGGTGAGCCTCCAGGCACGGAGCAGGAAAGACTTAGTTCATCCAGGGAAACCTCAACAGAGGTTAAGCCTCAGGTCATCGTCCTGGCGGGAAGCCTGTGAAGACATCTAGCCACTCCCTTCCAGCCGTGTTGCACAACACAGAGGCAGAGAGCAAAAGGTGAGCGATCTCAAACAGGAAGTAAGTGGCTTGGCTCCAGTCATTGCCCGGCTAATTAGGAAACACAGTCCCAGAATATCCCAATGTAGCTCATAAAATCCATGACATCTATTGCCAGAGTCTGGCCCACACAGTGCAGTAAAGGTTTAGCGAATGCCTCAGATCTCCTAGGAAAGCCCAGATGAGTGGAGGAGATCAGAGCTCAGGCTCACCTCTTGCCTGAGGTTTGTCTGCTTTGTTTGCCGCCTCTGTGTGGCAAGTTATGGCCAGAAAGCCTCCTGAAAGAAGTCCTTACAGGCACCCCTGCAGGGCTAGTAGCCTGGCAAAACAAAAACAAAAACAAACAAACAAAAAAAAAACCCTGGCCTCTCTTTCCTGATGGATCTAACTTCTAAAACCTGCTGATGGACTCTCAAGAAGGAGGTTGTTTGTGACTCTGATTCAGAAGGCAGGCCATTGACAGCTTGCCTAACACATTCTGCTTTCCAAGCGGCCTCTTCAGTGACGGATCCCAGAAGTCCTGCTATGAGCATCTCTACTACACAAATAGAGTCCCTTTCTAGGCCTCTGGAAAGCCCTTCAGCTCAGCTCCCGATCTGGAAGGCTGCTGGCTTGTGTGTCCTGCCAACTCGCCTCACTTGACCATGACCCCACTTTGTCGTGTGTGTGTCTGGGCCTTGTGCCTGCGCCTCCTGAGTGGCTCACTTCAGTGGTTTCCAAGTCAGAAAGACAAGGAAACATTTGCTAATCACTGAATTCTGTGATTTTTCTCCTTCCATAACTGTGGGTATCTGTCCCATTGCTGCTTTTCCATGGCTCCCCTTACACCAGCTTCCTGAAGGTCCAGCCTCTACCTACAGCACCTTCCTTAGACCTCCAGGCCTATATGGAGCCAGCATTCTGACCCCTGGGCTCAACAGCAGCTTCACAGTGCCTGCTGGTCGGGCTGACTCTCGCGGCTAGCAACTGTGCTGTGTGTGGTTCATCGTGTTTACTTCTGGGACACATACCCATTGGTTTGGAACCCAAAATATTTAGACAAGAGTGTGGCATTATTTCTCCATCACAGAAACACAAAGGAAGAAAAGAGCCCAACAAATAGAGTCACTTCCCAAATTAGTAGGATCAATGGCTCCATTGTCCTTTTTCATCCCATGGACATGGCTCAGAAAGAGGAAGAAAATAAGTGTTTCCTACCCCAGCTTATGCCTGGGTGCGGCCACATCCCTCCACTCTGACTAGAGGAGCAGGTAAGCTCAGTGCACAGGAGCACACACTAGCGATTGGCCTGAGGGCAGTTCTGGAACCTACCATGGTGTCACTTTCTTCTTCAGTAGAGGATTGAGCCAGGGGACATCTCTCCTCTCCTCAAAACATCCTGGTTCCTGAAAGGGCTGGGATGTTCTCCAGGACCAGAAGCCATCAGAAGTACAAGTTGAGATCCTTAGGGCTCGCTGAAAGTACTCTTTCAGGGACCACCATGGTGGGCAAAAACATGTTTGTTTCTGGACTCAGAGGATCCGGGTACCGACTGATCCCGGCATTTCCTCTAATACTCCATCAGAGTGATGTATTTTTCCTGATAACTCTTTGTTTGTTATAACAGAGAACTGCACTGTCAGCAAAAGGGGGATTGGTCCATAAACCAGGAAGAAGAGGGCCAGAAGGCCAAGGGCGGGTGATTGCAGAGATCCAGGAGGCTGACGGCTAGCATGACAGATGTTCTTGAGGCAGGGAGGGAAGAAGAGCAGGTGGAGAAAGCAGGTAGCCCAAATCACCACCGTGCTGTGCCTCTGTCCGCTCCGCCTCATCTTGAGGCTCTGTTCTCAGGATCAATCCCCCAACCCAAGGGTACAGAGACATTTGGCACACCCATTGCCCCTTCTTTCCTCTCTCCTTCCTCCCCTTTTTCTTCCTTCTCCTTTTCCCTTCCTCCTCTCAGTCTTCCCCCATCCCTCATTCCTTCCTTCCTTCCATCCATCATCCCTCCCTCCTTTCTTTCCTTCCTTGGTTCATTCCTTTCCTCTCCCTTCTCTCTTCCCATCTAATACTAGAAGAGCTTCTCTCAGTTGGAATCCCCGATGGGTGCCTGAAACAATTACAAATTAGTGTCTCTGCCTTCCAGTAAGCCTGCTGGCAAGTAGCCACATGGAAATGCCAATCAAGAGTGTAACAAGTATCCTGGGGGAGAAGAGAAGTGGGGCAAAGATTGGAGGCTCTTCCTGGTGGGTGGCTGCGGTGGAAGCCCCTCACAGGAGCATCAAGAGAAAGGCTCCTTTGCAGGTTAATAGAGCAGGGCATAGCCAGAGGGCCCGGGGAAGCCAGGGCCGCGGCGGAGGACTCAGACTAGAGGTTCTGCACCGGGGCTCTGTTCCACTGCAGACATTCCTGGGGCTGAGGCTGCTGCCACCCACTCCTGTGTTCCACTAGAAATACAAATGTGTTCAAAGCGGAAAGATCAAGAAGCGATTAACCATGCTGGCACCTGCTCATGAGTGGTTTGGCCGTGTTCCCAACTGGGGTGTGCGCCGAGTGAGCGCAGGTGGCAGCAGCTTGCCTCATACCGCCTGGCATACTCCTCCTGAGGAGCCATGCACTGTGCGTTCTGGAGTTGCATCGCAGACCCTTCCTCTAGATGCAGAGGCTGGAAACGCACGAAGGAGAAAAAAATTGTTTGTCGGTCCAGGTGGGACCACACATGGCTCTCCCCCTCGCCTCTACCGGATCTCTGAGAGCAGCAGCGTTAAGCCCTGCCAACACTCTCGTACCCAGACTCTGTGACCAGAGTGCGCCTGGCCTTGCTTGCTCAAGGCTGAGCTCGGCTGGTGCCCCTCCACTCGGTTGTGGCCTTTCAGATTTCCTGCTGCTCCTCAGTTTCTGCCCCTCTTAAACCTCAGCAGCTTTGATGTCTCTGAAAATACCATGTGGGCTCATTCTACCATGCTTTATCAGAACGCCAACTGATCCTCCAGAACCCAACCACCTCCCAAGGAAAGCCTCTTATAACCACTTAGTCCCCTGTGGAATGCCATGCTTCTTGTTACTATGGCCATTTCTCAATGGAGTCTATTGGCGTCTGTGACCCGGAACTCTGTGGGCCCCATTCATGTGGGAGTGTCAAGTCTGAGAACACAGGACTGATGCCATGGGCATTCGCTGAATGGATGGTGCAGAGTCTGCCCCAACCAGACTGGCAGCACATTCTGAATACAAAACTCCTGACGACCTGCTTGGCCAGTGGCTAGTGGGCAGATGCCCAAGAGAAGGAGGCTGCAGTGTTCCTGCAGGGCGGCTCAGAGGCCTTGGAAAGACTCCAGCCTGCAGGGATAGCAGTGGCCAGGGACGGGACAAAGAATGGGCTTGCTGGCAGGTTTCCAACTCAAGGGTACAGCTGGCCAAGCCCCAGGTTGGGCAGAAAGCCACTGGCACTGGGGATGAGGAGTTGGCTGAGGTGGGGCTTAGAACAAGATGGCCACAAGCCACTCCGAATCCGGCTGTGTGAATGAGGAAGCTGCTGGGAGTCAGCGAGTGAGTCACACATGACTAAGGCTCAGCTTAGAAAGCAGACTGGAGTATGCCTTGGGGTAAAGGACTTTCACAGAACCAAAGTCGTCCTGCGATGGCACCGTGACATTTACCATCCCAGATCTTCTTGAGTAACATCATGGATACTGACCAAAACAGTGCCATTTTCTGAGTGGGCTTTTAAGGCCCCTTCTTATGAGTTGGGGTGGGGGATGCTACCAAAGCCCTGTGACATCTTTGACCACACAGGAGTTAAGGGGTCAGCTGACAGGGCCCACCACTCCCCTCTTCTTTCATTTGCTTTGCTCCTTTCTCCTCTTTAGACAAAAAGGAGTAATTAACAGACCAAGCATCTTGGGGCCTCTTAAGCATTGCCCTGATTCAGCAATGTGGAGATCACAAGTGTTTCCTGGATCTATCTCAGAAAGCCAAACCCTGGCCTTGTCAGATCTCTCTTCCTACCAACCGAAGCAGAGAGATATCTAGTGACTTGCTGATGGTCACACTTGAGTTCACCCTGACATTGGCCTAAGCCCCAAATCTGAGTCTCTCCCCATCCACTGTACCCTAGGAAGAGCTCCAGTCTCAGGAGAAATGAATGCTTCTCATTGGCTGGACTCATGTACTCGAAGCTGCACCTGATCAATGTGTATATGTGTATATGAGTTTGTCTCACAGCTGAAGAGGGTAGGCAGGCCCTCTGTTACCAGGATTCCTGAACCAGGAACTTCATGGGGGGCCATCGTTCCTCACTAAGACTTCCTAACACCCAAGCAGCATCGAGTCAAGACTGCTGGGCCCTTGGTTGATCCTTGCATCTTTGGGTGCATTTGAGCTGTAAGGACCTAACTTTTTATAGATCTCACCTGAGAACAAGAAAAGAGAGTTCAGCATAGACCCCAGCATATACATTCCTGAGAGCATTTGAAACGAAAACCTAAAGGATACCCAAGGGGAGGTGCCAAGTATGGCCTGGGAGGAAGTTTTCCAGGTGCCATCAGGCCTAGAGTCCCCCACAAGGGCCTTCTGACTCTGCTTGCCTGGTACTTGTGACTCTCAAACCTGAGGCCAAGAAGCCACTACCAATATCATGTGACTGCAAGGCCTGAGGTGAGGCTGAGCAGGGGGAGAGGCTGAGCACCCAGCTCTCTTCACACGCGTGTGCTTTCTCAGCTTTCTCCCCAAGCAGACACTCAGCCACAAGACAGAGCATCCTGGGAAACGCGGAGCTGATCTGGTCAGTCTGCCTCTTCCCTTACAGATGAGAGAAACAGCACGGTTCGCCTCAGAGGGCACCACCAGCAACCGAACTGAGTGAAGGCCAAGTGTGCTGGCTGCGAGTCAGTGTCTGGTCCCCTTTTGCTTCCGGGATCTTCAGGGACCAACAGGCAGCAAGCCCGGCTGTGGGTGTGAGCCCCAGTGGGATGTGGCAGGGCTTCCTTGATGGACTCTCTGCCAGACACAGGGAAGACAGCCATCTCTCCTCCAGACATAGCTGTCCCAGACTGTCCCCTGTGGTGGACGGCGTGGCAACATGCCCGAAAGGTTCCTTTTCTTTATGCCACTACTTCCAGCTTTTTCTTTATTAAGCAAGCAGTGATTTTATCCTATGGACAATAGGCAAGAAGCATGGCTATGCAGAATTCCTGAAAACTTTTGTCACTTAAAATCATGACTGCTTTTTTTCAGCCAGGCCCTGGCTGCTTGCTACACTTGCTTGAACTCTGAAGCTCATGTGATCTTCTGCCTTAGTTTCCTGAGCAGCCAGGACTCCCAACGCTTGCCACTGCTCAGGGATCTTTTTTTCTCTTAGATCTTAGATACAATGTCACTCCATAGCCCCCCTGACACTGACCTGGAACTCATTGTACAGCCCATGCTGGCTTCAAACGCACAGAGATCCACCCGCCTCTGTTTCCTAAAGATTGGCACTAAAGGAATGTGCCACCACCACTCCCAGGTTCATTTTATTTTTCTAATCAGAGATATTTATGGAATGTAATTTGAGCATTCATTACATAAGTACAGTGTAAAATGATCCGATTAGGTTAATTAGCATTGCTTTATGTTAGAAACCTTCAAACCCTGTCTCCTCGTTCTTTATAAAACGTATAATAAATTATAGAATGCTGTCACCCTGCTGTGCTGCACAGCCCTGGAATTTAACCCTCGTGGTGAACTCTACTGTGGTACTGATTATATTCATCTCTTTGTCTCTATTCCTCCCGCCCTCCCGAGCCTCTAGTGGCCACTATTCTCTCTACTTCTGGGAAAAAAAAACAGTGGCATTTTTTTTTCTTTCCACATGTAAAAGAGATCACGCAGCATCTGTCTTTCTGTGCCCGGCTTAACATGACGTCCTCTAGATTAATCCATGGATCTGGATGCTGCAAATGAAAGGACTTCATTTTATAACTGAATACTATACTATTCCTCTGTGTGTGTGTGTGTGTGTGTGTGTGTGTGTGTGACATTTTCTTTAACCATTCATCCATGGATGAACACCCGTAGATCCCATATATTGGCCATTATGAACAGTAATGTAATAAACACAGAAGTACTGAGTTTGTTTATTTCTGTTGACCATTCTCTCAGTAATGGGATCTATAGATCACATACTGGATCTACTTGTGTTCTGTGGTTTCCATAGCAGCTCTGACTGTCCATTTCTCTAACAGAGCTCTACTGAAGGCTTTCTCACACAGAATGTGTTATCTTCTGAGTCTTCAGTTACAGCCCCTTCCCCGGGGTCGGATGATATGTCATTGTGGTTTGGATTTGCATTTCCCTAAAGGTGATGAATGTTTTTGCAGGGCCTCCGCTGGCAGAATTGCTTAGGTAGGCATTCATGCTACATCCTGGCTACAGGAGGCTGTCAGAGTACCTGTATGCAAATAATTCTTTGAGCTTCCCTGGGTTGGAAGGCCAGATCTTGGTACAGTCATACCCAGATGCCCCTGACTTTATGGGACAATAGTTCCAGTGAACTTAACAACTTCCCAGTTCTGAGTCTGGACTTCAGCATGATCCTGGACCTTAGGGCTGCCTGTGAACATTGCTCAGGAAGTCGTGAGAGCAGCTCCAACTATCAGCACTTGGCCCATTTCCCCAGGGTCTCCTCCAAGAGAAAGATAGCCTCTGGCTTAATTTTAATGAAGCAATCTATGTAAGCCATAGTCTGGTGACCTCATACCTTACTTTCTGCCCTTGTATAGCTATCATAGTCAAGACACCCTTTGCCATTTGGTCTGGCCTCCGGAACTCTACTTTGATTTTAGATTAGCCCACATGATGGGATTGGGCTGAGCCAGTGGCAACACAGTTCAAATATAGCTCTGTTGTTAGATCCAGGTGAGAAGCAGCCCCGCCTGTCACGCATTCCCCAGGCCATGTGGTTGATGATGCAGTTTAGGCACTGGGTTTCCTCACCTGTATCGCTGGAAGATCTGGAGACCAGAAGGTGATGAGTGAATTCACTCACGGCCTCACAACCTCCCCTGATGAGAGAGTGAAGACAGAAAGGCAGGAGTGCCCAGCTATCTGACTCATGCTGTTTGGGATCATTCTGAGTGCTCATGTGACAAGAAGACTTAAGCCCTGGGCTTTGGCCATGGGTTTTCTGGCAGTAGGATCTGTAGAGTGTGACAAGCACCTCTTCTTAGTGAGCTTCTTCACAGCATGAGGAGTTTACAGTGCTCGCCAAGGCCTCTCTAGAGCCCTGGTGTTCTAGAATTCATACTGTATCCACCAAGATCCAGAAACACCTTCATTTAGGTGCATGACTTGGGAAGACAAATTCCAAAACTGCTCTCAGAAGGATGAGTGTAACAAACCAGTCTAGTTGTGGGTCCTGGAGTAAAAGGCAAGGGAAGGGACAGTCACCATAGCCTGACAAGGGTTCTGTGCTCAGCAACTCTTCGAAAAGGAGATAGGCTTGTGTGTTTAGAGAATCAGTCGCTGACCACCTCAACCTGGCTGGACAGGAAGTGCTTTGGCTTGTTAGTTCCTTGGCCCTTTTAGTACTTTCCTTCCAGACCCAACTAGAATTGACAAGACGGGAAATGGTCAGTGCAATATACAGTAATCATTCTCCAAGGTCCATGATGGTCAGTTTCCTATGTCCATGATGGTTAGATTCCTATGTCCATGATGGTTAGCCTATAGAGTCCATGACAGTCAACCCCAATGACCAGCCTTTAGGACCCACAATGATCAACCTCCAAGTCCCATGATAGTCAGCCTCTAGGTCCCACAATTGTCAGTCTTCAGGTTCCAAGGTGGTCAGTCTGTGGGTTCCATGATGGTCAACCTCCAGGTTCTGTGATGGTCAGCCTGCAGCTTCCATGGTGGTCAGTCTGTAGGTCCCATGGTGATCAGTCTGTAGGTTTCATGGTGGTCAGTCTATAGGTTCCATGGTAGTCAGTCTGTAGGTCCCATGGTGGTCAGTCTGTAGGTTCCATGGTGGTAAGTCTGTAGGTTCCATGGTGGTCAGCCTGTAGGTTCCACAATGGTCAGTCTGTAGGTTCCATGGTCGTCAGTCTATAGGTTCTATGGTGGTCAGTCTGTAGGTTCCATGGTGGTTAGTCTGTGGATTCCATGGTGGTCAGTCTATAAATTCCATGGTGGTCAGCCTATAGGTTCCATAGTGGTCAGTCTATATATTCCATGGTAGTCTGTAGGATCCATGGTGATCAGTCTGTAGGTTCCATGGTGGTCAGTCTGTAGGTTCCATGGTTGTCAGTCTGTAGGATCCATGGTGGTCAGTCTGTAGGTTCCACAATGGTCAGTCTGTAGGTTCCACAATGGTCAGTCTGTAGGTTCCATGGTGGTCAACCTCCTGGATCCATAAGAGTCATTCTCCAGGTAGACAGTAGAGGATAGAAATAAGTTCTAGATGGGCACATATAATACTCTACCTAGTGCCTAATTAGGGTAAGGCAAAGTAAACAATGCTTCAGTGCTTCACTTTGGTAAGAGTGGGGTTTTAAGGTACAAAGGGTGGTTTTGAATAAACAAGTAAACTCTGAACTCAGTGTGAATTTGCCCCTTTCAGTGCAAAACTGAGTTTAATCGTTTTCATGTACCAGTTACAAATTTCCATATCCATAGTAATCATTCACTCAGAGTAATCATGAATTCACTTCCCTACCTAATTAATAAGGCACATGACCAAAAACCCAGAATAACTCTAGCTTTATCCCACTTTATCCTGCTTACTTGAATGGGAAGGTTGGAGGGAGAATCGGATGTTTAGTGATGTTTCAACAAGTTAGTCTAGGCTTGGGGCTTGGCAAGACCCAAATTCCAAGAGAAAAATATTTAAGAAATTAGACAATATTGATGAACTGCTTACACATTGATTACAAAGGGAAGCAATTCAGGAGCTGTAACAGGAAGGCCGCTTGCTTGTCCTGGCTGCCCAGAACCAACATAATCACACAAAAACTGTATTAATTAAATCACTGCTTGGCCCATTATCTCTAGCTTCTTATTGGCTAACTCTTTACATATTAATTTAACCCATTTTTATTCATCTGTATATGACCACGAGGTCGTGGCCTGCCAGCGAAGTCTCAGCACATCTATCTCTGGTGGCAGATCCATGGCATCTCTGACTCCACCCTTCTTTCTCCCAGCATTTAGTTTCATCTCCCTGCCTACCTAAGTTTTGCCCTATCAACAGGCCAAGGCAGTTTCTTTATTCAATAACCAAGAAAAGCAACACACAGACAGAATGACCTCCCACATCAAGGAGCAAAGTGGAATTTTCAGCCACAAGGCTAGAATCTACCAGGCAAGGACCAGAAATTTCCAAATAGTCTTTTCATGGAGCTGTTGATAATGAAAGAAGAGACTATGCCTGGAGAAAAGTCAACTGTTAGTAGGCAAAACTAGGTTGTGCCCTGATGTGGGATTCCCCTTTGTATGCTGTGAATGCCATTGGTTAATAAAGAAACTGTCTTGAGCCTGTGATAGGATAGAGTAGAGCTGAGAGAAAGAAGGCTGAGTTGGGGAGAAGCCATGGGGCCACCGCTGCCAGAGACAGACATGCCGAAAGTTTGCTTGTAAGCCACTGCCACGTGGCGATATAAAGATTAATAGAAATGGGTTAAATTAATATGTAAGAGCTAGCCAATAAGAACCTAGAGCTAAAAGGCCAAGCAGTGATTTAATTAATATGGTTTTCTGTGTGATGATTTCAAGAGTCTGGGCAGCTGGGAAACAAACAAGTGGCCTTCCTACTACAAACTGGCACTCCAACGTGTGCTCACTAAATCCACATAAAATCTGAGAGAGCTTGAAAAGGAATTCTAGACACACACATAAAAAAGTTTAACACAGCTTCTTGCTCTTTGCTGGTGGCACGCCACAGCTCCTTTAAGAGAGGTCTTCCTAATTCAGGGGTAGCAGAAAAAAATCCATGAGGTTTCAAAACAGTGGTTTCTTGAGCCGTGCTGCCAGTACAAACTCTGACTCTTTCAGGAGACCAAGCATTTAAATGGGATCTGTGAGCAGAGATCTACAACTTGCTTAATGGAGACATAGACCCACTGTGTGCCTAAAAATGGGGCAATGTGCTTTGCTTTCAGAGGCAACAAACTTGCCTCAGGCATATTGGATTGGGCAGAACAAGCAGGCAGGGTCACATTGTCCCTAGCCATGTCCACCTAGCATTTTAAAAAAGCCATTCTGGTTAGAAAAGGATTACAGATATGCAATAAAGACAAATACAGATGGAAAAAACCTCTCAAGGGGTCACAGTATTGGATAAATGTATGTAGGCTTGGGAGAGAGAAGAAAAAGAGTATAGAGAGTTATAAAAGGAAGTAAATGGTCTATAAAAAATAAAATCTTAAAAGAGACAGAGTAAACTTGTAGAAAAAGTGATAGAGCAAGAAAAATAAGCCACGTAAAGATGAAAAGCACACAGAGAGTCTGGATTATGTATACTATTGTGTTTTCTTTGAATTTTTGACTGTGAATGAGCTAAGTACAGAGACACATTTCATTGTACCGACTGTTAAACTAAACCAGCATATATACTCTAAAGGTATCTTGTCTTCAAAATTTGGGTCTAAGGATTTGTTGCTTTGGAAAAGAGGTTCTGCTTTTGTTTCCACAGAAGATGAGAACCTGTAGAATCCTTCCAGACTAATGTGGTTTAATAGACCAAGACCCCACCCAAAAGGTCACCCTAAACATTCCCAGAAATTACTTCGCCCAATAAACTGCAGGAAGTAGTTTAGAGAGAACAATGCCCAAATTCCCAAATATTGTTTATAAATGTTTTTTACATTTAAAGGGGTATATGCTATAGAGATGGATACTTTGCATTAGAATGGATCTTGCTTTATTGATATAAATTTAAGGTCAATTTTGTAATATGTATATTTCTGCTCTTGATTAAGGTATTGTGTTTCTGCAGCTCATTTGAAAATGTGATGTATAATTAAGAAATATAGGTTAATAGATAATCATCTATAATAGTCAAGCTTGTGGTCATGTTAGTTAGATTTTCTAGGTGTATAGAGTTATATTTTAGTTAGATAGGTATTCTTCAGATCTTTCAGAGACCTTCAGAATATGGCATTTAAAATGTTTTAAGAACTTAGGACTTTTCATGACAGTGAGACACATCTGCTCCTGGCAGCACCAATTACTTCAAGAGGAAGATGGGCATCAAAGAGGCTCCTCATGAAGTTTGTTAGCCATTTGGGCAAGAAACTGCTCTTGCCTGGACATCTTGATATTATGCTGTGTGAACTGGGCATGCAGAACCCACAAAGAGATGACTGCTGAACTTGCCAAAAAGTGAGACAGTCGTTTGGGGTTCCTGCTTCATGAAAGAGTCTGCCAGACATTCTGCAGGACACTGAAGAAAGTGACTGACAAACTGCTAATATAGTAGGAACTATCTTTGAAATTTCCTGCTTTGTGGGAAAGTCTGGGATATTATGGGCCTGAAGGCTGAAGATGGATGCTCTAAGAAAAGAAGAACTTTGGGTGACTGTCCAGGCAGTGAGATGTCTCTGTCAATTCTAGAGTTCTGGAAGTACCTTACAATGTACTTCCTGTTTACCTAGGTAATATTACATCCTTCTGAATTCTTTGATGGCGTTGAAGACTGATGGGGGAGAGTCTTCTGTTTTGTATTAATTTCATTGGTTAAATAAAGAGATTGCCTTGGCCCTAACAGGACAGAAAATTAGGTAGGCAGAGTAGACAGAACAGAATGCTGGAAGAAAGAAGCCAAGTCAGGCAGTTGCCATGATTCTCCCACTCCAGACAAATGCAGGTTAAGATCTTTCCCGGTAATCCAGCTCGTGGTGTTACACAGAATATTAGATCAATATGTAAGAGCTAGCCAATAAGAGGTTAAAACTAATGGGCCAGGCAGTGTTTAAAAGAATACAGTTTCCCTGTAATTATTTCAGGTAAAGCTAGCCAGGTGGTGGGAAGCAACCTGCAGCCCACACAACAGAGTGGCGCTCCAACGTGATGGACTAAATCCACTAAAAAACCTGAGAGGGCTTTAAAAAAAAAAAAGGAAGAGAGAGAAGTTTAACACAGCATTTGGCTGTTTGTGGGTGGCTGCTGCAAAGAAAGTTTCCTGACTCAGCAGCAGGAAAAAACTGGCTGTTTTAAAATGCCGGCTTTCTGGGCTGTGCTGCCATTGCGATCTCTGTATGGCTCCTACGGGAGACAGAGCTTTTGAATGGAGCATTTGGAGTAAAGTGCTACGGCTTGCTTGATGGCAATATGGACTGCTGTGTACCTGGAACTGTGCATGGCTCAGGGTCACCAAATGGCTCTGAGGCAGGAGTGGCTCAGCTCCACCATGCTGAACTGTGCTGGTCTCAGGCAGGAACTACCATAATTACTGTAATAACAGCACAGTTAAGGTTTAGACGGGGCAGGACACAGGTGGTACCGTATTACTTGTACATGATGCAACTTAAGTTTTTAAGAACTGCTTAACATTTTAGGAAATGCTCCTGGAAGCACTGGACTGAGCTCCCAAGGTCCCAATGAGGAGCTGAAGGAGGGAGAACATGAGCAAAGAAGTCGGGACCACGAGGGGTGCACCCACCCACTGAGACAGTGGAGCTGATCTATTGGGAGCTCAGCAAGGCCAGGTGGACTGTGACTGAAAAAGCATGGGATAAAACCGGACTCTCTGAACATGGCGAACAATGAGGGCTGATGAGAAGCCAAGGACAATGGCACTGGGTTTTGATCCTACTTAATGTGCTGGCTTTGTGGGAGCCTAGCCAGTTTGGATGTTCACCTTCCTAGATATGGAAGGAGGGGGGAAGACCTAGGACTTACCACAGGGCAGGGAACCCTGACTGCTCTTTGGACTGGAGAGGGAGGGGGAGAGGAGTGGGGGGAAAGGGGTAGAAGGGTGGGAGGAGGGGGAGAAGGGTGGGAGGAAGGGGAGGGAAATGGGAGGCTGGGAGGAGGCAGAAACTTGTTTTTTTTTTCCTTTTCTCAATAAAAAAAAATCAAAACCAAAAAAAAAAAAAAGAAATGCTCCTGGATACTAAAAAAAATTACAGATTCACAATATAACAGATTTCAGACATAGAAGACCTATAAATGGATCACAGTGTTAGATGAATGTACGTAGTCCTGAGAGAGAGAAGAAAAAGAATATAGAGAATAAAGTTAATGGTTTTTTAAAAAAACGGTAAAGTCTTTAAAGAGACAGAGTACAGATAGTTATAGATTAAAAGAAATAAAAAAAATAATCCACCTAAAAATGGAAAATTCAGAGTCTGGATTATGTACATTGTGTTTTCTTTAAAATTTTTGACTGTGAAGGAGCTAAGTGCAGAGAGACTTTTCATTATATGGGCTGCCAAGTGGAACCAGAATGGATATCATAAGGGTATTATGATTTCAAAATTTGGGCCTAAGGATATGATGCTTTGGAGAGGGTCTTCTTTTGTATTCACAGAGGATGAGAACCTGTGGATCGCTTCTATCCCAATATGGTATGATAGACCACAACCTCCTGAAAGGTTGCTGTGAACACCTTCAGAAAATTACTTCATTCAACTGCCAACTGAGATGAACCTGGCACACAGGTTACCCCATGAAAGATATGATTAACAGTGCCCCCATTCAGCAGGAAGCAGTTTGGAGAGAAAAAACTGAGCCCATGTTCCCAAATATTGTTTATAAATGTTCTTTTACATTTAAAGGGGGATATGATATAGATATGAATAATTTGCATTGGTATGGATTTTAAGGCCAATTTTGTTATATGTATATGTATTTCTGATCTTGATTAAGGTATTGTGATTGTATAATTCATTTTAAAAGTATAATGTATAATTAGGAAATATAGATTGCTAATGGATAATCATTGATAATAGTAAAGCTTGTAGTCATGTTAGTTAGATTTTCTAGATATATAGAGATATATTTCAATTAGATAGGCATTCTTCATATCTTTCAAAGGCTACAGAATATGGCATTTAAATGTTTTAATAATTTAGGGCTTTTCATGACAATGAGACACGTCTGCTCCTGGCAGCACCAATCTACTTCAAGAGGAAGATGGGCATCGAAGAGGCTCATTATGGAGTTGGTTAGTCATTTGGGCAAGAAACTGCTCTTGCTTGGACTACTGCATAAACTGGACACAGAACCCACAGAGAGAGGACTGCTGAACTTGCCTAAAGGTGAGACGGTCTTTCGGGGTTCATGACTCATGAAAGAGTCTGGGAGACATTCTGCAGGACACAGCAAAAAGTGACTGAACAGTTTTTGAAATTTCCTGCTTCATGGAAGAGTCTGCTGGATACTATGGGCCTGTAGGCTGAAGATGAATGTCCCAATGGTACAAAAGAACTTTGGGTGACTGTCCAGACAGGGAGATGTCTCTGTCATTTCTAGAGCTTTGGACTTCTTGTTTGCTTAGGTAATATTATATCCTTCTGGAGTCTTTGATGGAGTTGAAGAAATGGATAGATAATTATAGTTTTCCTTAGATATGATAAAAGATAAAATAGATATGAATATTGTAACTGTAATTCTTACTTGATAACTGTTTTGTCATATGTAATCTTACTATGTTAAAGTGAAAGCCTTTCTTTTTTGTTTAAACAGAAAAAGGGGAAATGATGGGGGAGAGTCTTCTGTTTTGTATTAATTTCATTGGTAAAATAAAGAGACTGCCTTGGCCCTAATAGGACAGAAAATTAGGTAGGCGGAGTAGACAGAACAGAATGCTGGGAGAAAGAAGCCGAGTCAGGCAGTCACCATGATTCTCCCACTCCAGACAAATGTAGGTTAAGATCTTTCCCGGTAATCCAGCTCGTAGTGCTACACAGAATATTAGAAATGGGTTAGATCAATATGTAAGAGCTAGCCAATAAGAGGTTAAAACTAATGGGCCAGGCAGTGTTTAAAAGAATACAGTTTCCATGTAATTTTTTTCGGTAAAGCTAGCCAGGTGGTGGGAAGCAGCCTGAAGCCCACACAACAGAAGACCTTATAGTTATAGCTTTCCTTAGTTATGATAAGAGATAAAGAAAATATAAATATTGTAACTATAATTCTTGCTTGATAACTCTCTTGTTATATGTAATTTTACTATGTTAGAGTTAAAATCTTCTTTTTTATTTAAACAGAAAAGGGAGGTGATGTGGGATTCCCCTCTGTATGCTGTGAATACCACATTAGTTAATAAAGAAACTGTCTTGAGCCTGTGATAGGGTAGAATAGAGCTAGGTGGGTAAAACCAAACTAAATGCTGGGAGAAAGAAGGTTGAGTTAGAGAGAAGCCATGGAGCTACTGCCAGAGACAAACATGCTGAAACTTTTCAGTAAGCCACTGCCACGTGGCGATATACAGATTAATAGAAATGGGTTAAATTAATATGTAAGAGCTAGCCAATAAGAAGCTAGAGCTAATAAGCCAAACAGTGATTTAATTAATATAGTTTTGTGTGATTATTTTGGGAGTCTGGGCAGCCAGGGAACAAAGAAGTGGCCTTCCTACTACAATGCCCCTCATCTCACTGAAGGCTGTCAAGTGCACACACTGGTCATAAAATGCCAAAGCTGCAATTCTTCACAGGCAGTTGGGAGTGGAGACAAGTGCAAAGGTGTGTCAGTAAGTGCAAGTGAGACAGACACCTGAGATACACACTCCAAACTCTTGTTAACAGTGTCAAGAAAGGTCCTCAGCAGGCTGACAGCTCAGTGGACCAAAGAATGAGCGGTTCCAGATTCCAGCAGGTCACTCTTTGCTCTGAAAGGCCAGAGTAAGCTAGAGTCAGTGTGAAGGTTCCCAATACCACATTTGAAGAGGATGATGGAAGATTCAGCACTTTCAAGTCGTAGACTTTGACATCATCTTGATGTGCAGTAGAAGTCACAGAACGTTTCCAGAGGGAGTAACAGGATTCATTTTGAATTCTCATTCTGCCAACAACGCTGGGTGAGTGTCACTGGATCAAGCATAAAAGCAGACCAAGGAAGCGGTCCCCAGCTGGCCAAGCAGTGAGGGGAGATGGGAATTATCAGGTGGTCTCCCATAAAGGTGAGCAGGCTGCCAGGCTAACCCAGCTGGGCTCATGCAGCACAACCCAGAAAGTGTTAGAAGGGGAATGCAGATGTCAGCTCACCGGGAAATGCTGTCCACGATCAAGAAAGTCTGCACCATAAATGAAGTAAACTACTATACACCACGCCACACGTCCCATCATCCACACGAAAGCAACACCATTACCAATTAAATTGTGTTGATATTTGTTACAGTTTGCTATATTTTAAAATCACTTTCCCTAACTTGCTGTATTCCAGGGAACACTAAAAGTGAGAATTATAGAGTACAAGCACCCACGTCATCTCGTGAGTCAGAAACCCGAGGAGAACTCGGGAACCCCACCCTTCTCTCCAGTCCCCATCACTAGCCTTCCATTTAAGTGCTTCCTTTTGTGCTATAAAAACAAAGAACTTCATTTTTGACCATTTGTCTCCAGATGTCCATATGCAATTGTCTGTGCTTCTGGCTTTCCTCCGTAGGGTCACCTCTGCTAACGGGGCAGTTTGGGCCTTTGTGCTGTTCAGGCCTTCTGCCGATTAGATGACGGCCACCCACACTGCAGAGGAGAATCTGCCTTTCTCAGCATCCACCAATTTATGCGCTTATCTCAAACAAAAGTATTCTCAAAGGAGCAGCTGAAACAGTAGTTTTCAAGGTGTGGGTCACGACCCATCAGCTATCCTGCATGGCAGATAGTTACATTACAGTTCATATCAGTAGCAAAATTACAGTTATGGAATAGCAACAAAATAATTCTATGGCTGGGGGCCACCACAACATGAGGAACTGTATGAAAGGGTCACAGTATTAGGAACGTTGAGAACCACTGCTCTAGAATAATGTTTGACCACACTGCCATATAAAATTAACTATTAAACTTTTTAAAGTTTTAGACTTAAACTTTTAAAGAATTAGAGATTTTAATGGGTAGATGGTAGTATCTCAATTTTGTTTTAATTCACATTTTCATATTTAATAATGCTGGGGTTTTGGTTTTTACTTAGTTTTTATTCATAATCATAAACGTAACTCTGCAATCCAGCTAGACTTGAAGGGGAATGAGGAGAATATGGAACCCAAAGGACTTCAGTGAGAGCAGAGATTACAGGGTACTGCGAGCAGATGGGGCTGGGCTGCTCTCCTGAGCTACAGAAGGAATGGTCTGGTGGGTAAGAAGCCCGCAAGTCAAAAGAATTAGAGTTGTCCACAGTCGGAAATGGTGATCTTCTTGCTGGTCTTGCCATTCCTGGACCCAAAACGCTCCATGGCTTCCACAATGTCTATGCCTTTTTTACGTTCTCAAAGACCACGTGTTTGCCATCCAGCCACTCAGTCTTGGTGGTGCAGATAAAAAACTGGGAACCATTTGTGTTTGGTCCAGCATTTGCCATGGACAAGATGTCAGGACGTGGATGCTTCAGGATGAAGTTCTCAGGCTCAAATTCTCCTCTGTAAGTGAATCTGCCGCCAGTGCCATTATGGTGTGTGAAGTCACCACCCTGGCACACGAATCCTGGAATAAATCTGGGAAAGGAAGAACCCTTATATCCAAATCCTTTACAGTGCTCAGAACACGAAAGTTTTCAGCTGTCTTTGTAACTTTGTATGCAAATTGCTCGAAGGAGACGCAGCCAAGGGCTAGCCATCGGTGAAGATGTTCAAGAACACGGTGGGGTTGACCATGGCAGCACCAAGCGGCAAGAGGGGATGGCAACGTCTGCAAAGCCACGGCTGGGTATTTTAAGAGCGTATTGACCACTAACCATCGTTAAAGTACTATTCAAATGTTTGGCCCATTTTTACCAGAAATTTCAATCAGCTTGAGAGGTATTTATGTTGATAAGTCAATAAGCAGTAATCATGTGAATAGTTTGTAAATATTTCATTAGACATGTTTTGGTTACAGCTTCTTATTATCTCTCCATATTTGGAGGGCAAGGCCTCCAAAATAGTCCTTTATCTTCAGAATTTCCTTGCAAAGTGAGATCTCTTATTCTTGTAGATAAATTTTGAAATAAAGTTATTGAGCTTCAATGAAAAAAATAGGAATTTTGATTGAGTGAGCACTAAATTATAATATATATACAAAAGACACATGATATACATGGGTCCATGTGCATATGCAGCCATATGGACCCCTGTATTTTCCAAGCCTTGGTTTTGGGGTTGGTTTTGTTTGGGTTGGGAGAATCTGTGAGTTTTACTCCACAGCCAGGCTAGCCTCAAACTTAACACCCTCCTCCCTCAGCTGCCAAGAGCACTGGGGTTACAGTTGTGGGCCACTGTGGCCACTCTTCCTTCACCTTGCATCACCGTTTTCTTCCTACAGGAAGTGCCATGGAGTCCCAGTGAGCTCATATTGAAATGAAATGCTGGATTCTACTCGCCATTGTAAAACACATTTTGTCTTGATAGAAGTGAATGAATAGCTGTCTTATCGCTATTTTTTGCATACTACGTCTATAGGCTTTAGAATCCAGGTTATACATACGTCCTATCTTCCCTTTTTGAAATGGTAGACTCTTTTAAGTAGCACTGCAGTTCTTTGATAGTGGTGTCAGACTTCTGCTAAGAAAACATCTGGTCAGATAGAGGATATAGCTCAGTGGTAGAGCATTCGCCCTGGGTTCCATCCCCAACCAAAGTCAAAACAGACTAACAATCAAAGAGAAGGGGAAAAGAGAGGGAGGGAAGGCAGGTAGGCAGGCAAGCTTCTAACCATGGGACTTGAAAAGACCCATTTTAAAAAATTTCTCTCTTTAGTCCCGAGGAAACTTTTCATCTCTACTAGGGTCAAGCCTGAGGAAATACAATTTTTCCAAAAATGTGCATTGTTATCTAGATGTTAAGGGCATCTGTAGAATATTATACTAAGTGCATGGTTTTATTTCCTTCTCTGTTATCACTTTCTTTTAAAAACTATTCATGTGTTTAGGTCTGCACGTGTGTTCAGTGCAGTGCACCTGCAGCTCGGTCAGCCTCAGGTACCTCCTCAGAGCCATCCACCCGGAGTTCTGAAACCGCATCTCTCTTCAGCCTGGCTCTGATTGGCCTGGAGTTTGCAGAGTAGCCTTGGCTGGCTGGCCAGCGAGCTTAGGAATCCTCTGAACTCTGGCAGGATTACGAGCGGGCACCTCCATGCCCACCTGTTTAAACAAGACTTCTAGAGATTGCACTCGAGTCTCTGTGTTACTTTAACCCGACTTCTTCTCTTCTGTTGCTTGCTTTCTTCCCAGCTCTTATGTCGTGTGCTTGTGTGTTCTGTCCTTCATATTCTTTCCTGGGCTCTGAGTTCTCCCCCTCTTAAATCTGCCTTTAGTTAGTGACCTTTTCTTTGCCTTTTTTTGTTTTGTTTTATTTTGTTTTCCACTTTCTCTTATTGATATTTTTTTCTAGTATTTTGAATTGGCAAAATGTCTGTCTTCATTTTACTGAAATAAGTATTTGCTGCTGTGCAGTTTAGATTCTGATAAACTGTATTTCCATTACAGTTATTTTCTAGAAGTTCTAAGATTTAGTTTTATCTTTCCCTTTGTGCAAAGAGTTATCTACTTACTAACACTTGCTTGATGAAATGGCCACTGGAAGAAAAAGGGAGCAAACCTTAACAATTAATTTCTAACTGCTTTAGGTTTATATTTACATTGCTCTTGGACCTTTAAAATGTTACTAATTTTCACATTGTTATATTATGGCCATAATTATCTATTATCAACAAAGTTTTGTTTGTTTTTGTTTGAGCAACTTGAAGTTTTTGTATGTGTGAAAAATGTAAGCAACTTTATTGAAAACTCCACTTGGTCTTGGAAGAAGGTGTGTTCCCTGTCTAATTCAGGATTCTTATGCTGTATTGACAAAATGTAATCTACTACTTGGTGGCTCACATATTTTGGTGCCTTAAGAAATGTCTTGTCTACCTGATCTCTCTCAAACTGAGGGCAATTTCTGTGTTTGATCTGCTTCCCCTTATGTCCCCTCCAGTTTCTACTTCACAAAAGTCACTGCTCTGGTATTCAATGTACCTGCTGGGTTTCTCTGAGTAAGAACTTGCAACAAAGATTGAGATGCAAGTGGCTGAGGTGGTAAGTGGAGAACACAATGGTGCATGCGAGAGAGGGAAGCTAAGTCAGAGCAGGGTAGGAAGCAAGTAAATGGGTTGTGTTAACACTATGGAGCACATGGACCTAGGACACCAGCTGTTGGCATACCGTGTATGCTGAGAGCTTTTCCTGTCCAAGAGCGAGGAAGCTGTGCTCTTGCATGCTCCAAACCAATTATCACGGTTGAGGACTACTCCCAGGGATATTAATTCTCCAGCAAATCCACACTATCACGTGATGGCCAAAGAAGATGCTGGCTGCCCAGGAAATTCGTGCAAAGACATGAGGTGCCAGAGCGGGGAGTTGTGGGGTCAGTATGTGCAAAGGAAGGCTATTCGGTGATGTGAACAGGCCTTATGTATCAGTTCCAGCTACCAAGAGAATGAGCCCTGCTGGCATGTTGCTTTTCTTCACTCAGCATGGTGGCCAAGACTTTCACTTGGATTATGTTCATTGCAGCTATGTCTTCCAAATAGAGTTGCATTTTGCTTTGTTTATCCATCTGATTTCTTCTATTATCAAGATACTTGAATCATCTTGGGTTTATTAATTGTTAATTTTTTAATGTTTGGTCATTCATATTATTCATGTCATATTTCATTATGTGCTAAAAAGATTCTTGAGACAGGGCTTCACTGTGTATCCCTGACTCTCCTGGAACTAGATATGTAGAACAGGCTGGCCTTGAACTCACAGAGATCTGCCTGCCTCTGCCTCTCAAGTGCTGGGACCAAAGGCATATGCAATCATATCTGACTGCTTTTAAATTTTTTAAGTGATTAAAAACACAACATAGAAAATTTCCATATTTATGAGGTACAATGTGGTGTTTCGGTGTACTTATACATTATAAAATGTTTAGCTCAGGGTAAATAACTATCTGTCTCTTCAATTATTTGCCTTTTTTTTGATCCTTTTGGAGACAAAGTCTCACTATGTAGCCCTGGCTAGCCTCGAACTCACTATGTAGATGAGGTTGGCCTTGAACTCATAGAAATCCTCCTGTTTCTGCCTCTAAAATGCTGGAATAAAAGGCATATACAACATTTCCTTATGGCCCAAATATTCAAAACCCTTTATTCAAGCATTTTCAAACACTCAGTACATTATCGTGACTTGTAGCACCCCCCCGACCTTCCTAGTCCTATTTCTTGGTGCCATTATCAACTTACCCTCACCCCTTTTCTTTCTACGTTTCCCAGACTCTAGCAACCACCATTCTGCTCTTGGTCTGTTTTTATACATGTAGAGTTGTACAAAACAATGGATTGCATTATGAAGTTTCAAACATGTATATCGTGCACGTCAGTCCTGTTCACCCCAAACCTCTTGTTTTTTCTCCTTGCTCCTGATGGACCTCTTCTTCCCAAACAGTCTTTCTCCTTTGCTGTTACACATTTACAGAGACAGACAGACTCTACAGTGTGTGCTGTCAGTGTTACTAGGTCAGCGTACTGTGTGCGTGAGTAGAATTGTGCAGTCATTTGTTTTTTTATGCCTGATTTATTACACTTAGCAGAATGACAGTAAGTCACATATTTCTACATCTTTTCAATTCACATGCAAACTTCTAATCAAGATGTTGTTATAAGAAACGGGTTTTCCTCCTGCCGGAAAGAACAGAAAACTGACACATGCAGCGGTGGCTTTCTAGACACTAAACCACAACGAGCTGTGAGTAATCCTTATCGAAGGAAAACAAGCGGGTAAGTGTTGCAGCTGCTCTGCTTCTTGCTCTGGGAGACTGTCCGGGATGAGATGTTGGGACAGGGAGCACGGTAGAGCATGGAGTGCCGACGGATGTAAGTACAAGGAGAAGGGGGCATCTGGTGCCCCAGGACAAGGATACAGAGAGGCCAGAGCTCTGCAGGAGCTCTCTCTACCAGCGTCCGACTAGGAGGAATCTTCAGTTCTCTATCCCTTTGGCCCATGAGTGAATTAGTCCGGTATTTGCCCAGCACAAATGCACATATCCATCTCTTAAAGTTCCCTTGTGGTCCAACCTCACAAGTGAGAAGTAAGTCTTCGCGTGAGTTTTGATAGTTACTCAAACTACAGCAGTCACTGAGAATCTGAAGGAAAAGATAATAGACCCAGAACTCAGGAGTGAGAACCTCTGATTGCAGTGACCCCAGGCAGGCAGGCTTGCTTGGTAAGAGGAATCAGGGTGAAGCCCAAGGTGGCTCTCAGGAGGTCTATGAGCTGCGGGGTGGTTCATTTTCACCCTGGCTTCAGCCAGCGATTGTGCCCACAAAGCCCTATACCTTTCTCTTCTCCCTGACTCCCATCTAAATGATTCTATCCCTGCCCCATTCGTTAAGAGGCTTCTATAGTGATTTATTGATTCAATATAAATGATGAACCTAAGTGCAATTTAAGAAGAATAGAACCCTATAGCTCATGGTACTTAGGTTCCCCGGGGTGTCTGCAATTCTCCCAAGGCCAGAAGCATCAATCATAACCAAATGATACAGGAGACAGTCACCACGGGCTGTAGATGGCGAGTCAACATGGGCAGTGAGGTATTTCACGGGATATGTGTAGAGCCAGACCTAGGAGCCCAGTTTCCCTGCTTCTAACCTCTAAACCAGCCAGGCCTCAAAGCCTGGAGCAAAGATGAGCAGATAAAAACAACAGTGGAAATTAAGGAGCTGAACGTCCCTGTGAGCCTCACAGTAAGGCTTATGCAACCTTCAGTCTCCCCTGTGAAATAACTAACAGAGCATCTCCATTCTCCCCACCAGGCAGATGCAGAGGACACAGTGGCCCACTCCTCTGTTCTTTGAAGAAGCGACTGGGGAAAGCTGTCTTGGTTACAAAAGCCTCCTTAAATGGTTAACAGTTAGACCTACCTATAGGCCACAGTGTTAGATACTGACAATATACTCGGGTAGATCTGCAGACATCAGAATGGGAACGATTTTAGGGATGACGTATGACGTGTCAGTTTGAAAAAACAGAGAGATAACAACACTGCTCAGAAAGTATCTTAAGGGTCTGTAGACTTGTCCCGAGCAACCACAGCTTATCCCCCAAGGACCTATCTACCTAGACTGGAGTGAGCCACCCGGAATGACCAGTGTCCTGCCAAGGAACCTCCATTTCTACCAGGAGATGCTACTGCCCTGGATGTTCAGATTTTGCCTTCAGTTTGAATCACACCAAACTACCCCGTGCCTTTTATTGTCAATCAGTGTTCTCAGATAATTAAGATGCTGTTAATTCTTGGCAAAAAGTGTAATTAAGAAGCTTAATTATGTCTGTGTGGAGTGAGGGGACTCAGCAGGACACAAGGCAGCGGCTCTCAGACTTTAATTGCATTAGGAGTCACCCAGGGGGAGCTTGTTAAAAATGCAAATTCCCTGGCTCCTGGCCAGAGCGTTCTGATTCAGCCAGTAGGGGGTGGGACTAAAAAATGTGCATAGTTATTCTACGTGTAAGTGCACAGGTAACTCTGCCACGGACGTGGAAGGGAGCACACACGAGGGATTGAGCCAGCAGCTCTTCGTCAGTGGGACCCAAGTCATCCAGTGGCAGGAGGTGGAGATTTTCTAAGTCACGGATCCAATGAGGTCTCGGCCCCTGAAATGCTCTGTGCATTCTAATGTGCTTCTGGAGCCTCTGAAAAGCCCTGCTTTCCTGGGCTCCTACCAGGGACCAACACAAGTGCTAATTATGACTTAACCCTTTAGCGTGTCTCCGTGTAATGAAAGTTTCATCATACAGAAGAAGACACTGAGCTTATGAAGGGTAAATATGTTTCTTATGATCCCATGGATTTCTCATTTTTTTTCTAATGCAATATGACTTCGCTTATTGAAGTCTATACTTATATGAACTGCATTTTTATATAATATTGCTTAAATTTACTTGTCAAATACATATCTATTTCCATTATTTTATTAGTATATAGTCATTGTATCAATAATTGATCATATTATGACGTTTTCATACATGGGTATAATATACTTTGATCAAATTCACTTCCTCATTACCCTCTCTTAAACCTTTTACTGCCCCCCCCATGATCTTTCTTCTCTCAAGTAGTCCTTCCCCTATTTTCATTTCGTTTTTTTTTCTTTTATAAGATTTTCCATTATTAAGGAGATAATTAAGGAGATAAGTATCAGTTGGGGTCTGCCAAAGAAGAGTCAAGAGGATATGTTTGTATAGTGTGTGTGTGTGTGTGTGAGAGAGAGAGAGAGAGAGAGAGAGAGAGAGAGAGAGAGAGAGAGATGAGATACTATTAGGAATTGGCCATGTCATCATGGAGGCTGAGAATTAGAGACTCAGAAAAGCCAATGGTATAAAACCCATTTGGAGTTTGAGTCTGAAGGCATGATCTCATAAAGTGATGCCTAGGTTAAAGAGGGGCAGAGAAAAAATACTTCCTTAGTCTTTTATTCTATTTAGACCCTTAACAGATTGGATGAGATCCAACTACATCAAGGAGGTTGATCCGCTTTACTCAATCTTTCATCTAAACTTCAGTGTCCTCTGGAAATTTCCTCATAGACATATCCAGAAATAATATTTAGCCAGGTATCTGGCACCTTGTGGCTACAAGATGCCATGTAAAATTACCTTTCACAGTTGCTAGACGGGGTTTTGTTGTCCAGCATGCCTCTATCTTGCCACAGCAGAGTCACTGGAAGGCTCCTGCTTTTTGGTGTCTGGGTGTCAGGGGCTGTTTGCAGAAAAGAAGGTTGTGACAGCCCCAGTTACTCCCACAGATGTACGGGAGCTGTAGATGCAGAACTCCCTCCTTTAAACTTGACTTCAGATGCTGTTGTCATTGCCTAGCATCTTGGGCACCTATAGAAGGACGCACCTCTGTCTGCCTGATGTTGCTTCTTAGCTTTGCTGTAAGCTATGGTCGCTGGCAGGGTCCTGGTCCTGGAAGCAGCTTTAAGGAAGAAGTAGAGTAGAGAGAACACATGCAGAATAATGACGGGCCATCTCCTACTATGTAATAATGAGCACCTAGACTGTTCAGAGAGAATCTGGTTGTGATAATAATAAATGAAGAAGGCACAGAGAGATACGGTTGTTTCTCTTGTGAGTAGTGCAGGAGACGATCACCAATGCGAGCATTTGATGCTCACAAGTACCCAGAGAAGCAGGAGAGATAGAATCTAGTGATCACCAGCTAGCCTGCTGTAGGTCCCATCCTCTCCACCAAAAGAAGGGACAACAACAACAACAACAACAAATCAGTACTCTGAGTGACGACATTTAAAAATGGAGAAATTAAGACACAGGAAAGAGAAGTGTCGCCACTGGCAAGTGGGAAGGACAGAACACATACCTCTGTACCCCAAACTGTAGAGTCTTTGGGGGACAGTTGGATACATAACATCACTAGAATCACTAAAAGAGAAGTCTAGCCCATTATTATACGTTTGAGAAGAAATAGGAGAATGTAATTTTTAAAAACTTAACAGTTTCGGGTTTTATTTTACAGAAATTTTGACAATAATGGGGATCACTCATTGGAACATTAAGTAACTGGTGACAGACAGAGGACGAAGACAGGGCCTAGCCGGGATTTGGACTCTCCTTGATACAAGAGATATGTGAAAATGACCCCATGCTGGGTGCAGCAGCAGGCAAGGAAATTGTATGTCAGGAAGAGCCAGAAGATTTAGAGCTGAGAGCCAGGGGAGAAAGCAGATTCTGGCAGACCTAGGTCACATGTGGAGTAGGGACACAAAGTTAATGCTGTCCAGATCCGGCCATTCTTAGGGACCTGGAAGTCTCAGGGCTGGACCAGGAGTTTAGTGACACCTGAAGGTTACCAATTACAGGACAGTTGACAGAAGGCAGCCTCTCATGGAAATCCTAGGTGGCTATGACTGTAGGATCACAGAATGAGTATTGTGGGAGAATTTGTTAAAATACAAATTAAAACAAATGAAAGCAAAATAGTATGTGTTATAGAACATATTCAGAGATTAGTATTATCTCAGACACTTACTATTGAAAATATGGATTGTTACCGTGCTTTAACTGAACAATTTAAAAATGCATTTCCATGTTAAAATGGGCATAACTCCTGTGTAGTAATTCATATTCCCAGAATTCTGTGCAAATGAAACAAAACCATGAAGATAAATGAACTAGGAAATGTTGAAAACAGGGAATTTATAAAAAAAAAATTTATAAGTTATCTATACAAAGCGAGGCCCTGGCCAGTTGAAATGTTGTTGAATGTTTACAAGAAACTATAGTAAATGCAAAGGGAAATTAGAAAATGTGTGTATTGGAAGACTCCAATTCACTTAACTAAATAGTTTCCTTAGTGAAACTGTTTGAATTGGTTACCAGCTAACTCTGCCGATAGCCTGTGTGTAGGAGTTCTAGATCTTCAGAGGAACTGCAAAGTAGATAGCATTTAGCCCCGAGGATGCCTTGATGCTGCTCTTTCATGGCCATTTCAAGGTCAATATGATAAAAGCCCAGAGGCTGTACTTCATAGGTTCCAAGGAACAGTGTAGGATTGGATCCTAGATGCTGATCCCGTCCCCCATTTGCGGTCTTTATTGACTTTGCCTTCACTTTAGATCTGACAATGATATCATTTGTACCAGGTGTGATGCCTCAGCTCTCCTGGCAACAGAAAAGCCATAGGAATGAAAAATTCCAGCCTTATTGACAATGGCCCTGAAGTAGGTTCTAGTCACCTGATTCCAAAAAAAAAAAAAAAATCAGTTGTGCTTATGTGTTTCTCAAACCCATACAGGTGTTCTAACTTATTATAATAAGCACTAATCAACAGTAACTTTGGGAGGAAAGAATTTATCTCATTGTGCATTTCCAGGTAACCATCCCTCACCGGGGGAAATTGGAGCAGGGACTCAAGGCAAAAGCTTGCATCAGAGCTGGTGGAGGAAGGCTGCTTATCGGCTGGCTTGCTTGATTCGCTTAGCAAGCTCTCTGCATAACCCAGGATCATGTGCCTAGGAATGTTCCAGTCGTGTGGTCTCTTGTACATCAGTTAGAAATCAAGAAAATGCCCCACAGGCATGCAAGCCCACACAGCAACCTGATGGAGGCAATTCTCCATTGTGGCTTCCTCTTCGCAAGTGTGTCTAAGTTGTGTCAAGTTGAAAATAAAACCAACTAGGACATTGGGATCAAGCTCAATATTGTATTAGAACATGGTGCTGGATCACGATAGGAAGATTGTGAATAAAATTCCACAGATTTGTGAACATACCTACTCTATGGGGAACAGGTACTTCATCCTGATGACTGTATAACCCTGAAGTCCTTCTTGGCTTTGTGTGTGTGCACATGTGTGTCTTTGTATGTGTAAGTGTGTGTATGTAGGCATGTGTGTCTGTGTATATATGTGTTTCTATGTGTGAGTGTTGAGTGTGGGTTTCTGTTTATGTGTGGTGTTCAGTGTTCCTGTTTTGTTTTCCAAGTCCCATGTTGTAGTTTCTGCAAACATCCTGCTTTCATTGAACAAACCACCAATTGTCCTGGAGATGTTGTTCAGTTTTAAAACACTTCTCTGGCATGCATGAGGCCCTGTAGTCGACCCGCAACACTGAAAACAATAAAAAAAAAACAGCAACAAAACAAAACTTTCAAGACAAGGAAGGAGCTACCATCACCCTACGGTTCCAGTTGTTAATGCTCTACCCAAATCTCCCACCACAGAAGCCTTCAAGTCCCCTCACTGGTGAGTCAGGGAACCACATCCCTAACCAGATACAGTTTCAGCTCTGATACAGTGGTTATTTATAGGCCTAACAGTCGATTGAGGCTTGACTCTTAAATGAAGGGAGGTGGGGGAAACTTCTTCTAGAGAAGTCTGGAGAGTAAATATTTCCAGTGTGTCAAATCTGCAGCCACAGGCCACAAGTGTCCCAGGATAGCTCTGAATGTGGTCCACCACATTTGTAGATAACGGTGTCATGTCACAGTGTGAAAAGATCCAGGTTGAAAGCCAAAGAATCTTGTGTTTGATAACTGCGCACAATAACCATGACAGACACAGTTGCTTAGGAAGAAAGAGCTTGCACTGCTTCCTCTTCCTCCAATGCGTTTCCAGTAGCCTGGCCTATTCGACAGTACTGCCACATGAAGGAGAGTTCTCTTCCCCAGTCAGGGTCCCACTTGTTATTCCTCCTGAGAACTCCCAAGATACACCCCATCGGCGAGCTCCAGCTGACCCAAATGACTCTCAGTCTAATCAAGTTGACAAGACCAGCCATCACACAGCACCTCATTTTTGTGAGAACTCTAATAGTGGCCTATTTGTTTTCTAATTTTCTATAACAAATTCTATTGAGTGAAGTGCCATTAAACAATCAGACAGATTCTCTCAGAGTTTGGAGGCCAGAGAGAAAAGCCAAGGTATTGGCTGGAATGCACTCCCTCTGAGGGCGACAAATGAGAAACTTCTCTTGTCTGCTCTGGCTTCTGGTGCCATCAGGTTCTCCATGGTGCAGGACTCGTAAGACACTGTCTTCTAAGAACCTACTTACCAAATTTGGAAACATCCTTAAATTCAGGATGGTCCTATATTGAAATCTTTGGCTGACATTTGCAAAAACCCTCTTTACAATAAAATCACAACCATGGTTTCTAGCATTTAGGACTGCCATGTATATTTTAGGGACACCAACCACCTAACTAAAGGCAGTTAATGTAGTCCATCCCCACAATTACATGTTCGTCAAGTGGGAGGTACAGATCATGTGTCGACTCAGACTTAATGGGTTTTCAGTTTGGGAGGATAATGCATAAGGAGCTCAATTCAGGGAACCTCACCTACATGTCAACTTGATGGAGGTGAGATCTGTTCCTCAACCTTAACCTGAGGCTGGAATGGAATGAGTCTTTGAGGGGCTCCTAGGAAGTGAAGTCATATTTTTATGTGGGATAAATGTCAAAAATCATAGTGAAAAGTCATAAAGAGTCAAGAGGCACATGATGACAGTTTGGAAAATATATCTCTAAGACTTTGGCCCCTCGATCTGGAAAAGTAAGATCTCACCAGAGAGACTGGGGATGGGAAAGCAGGGAGAAGTATATCGTAGCATCTCAAGTCTTCGTGCTCAACTTGGCTTTGCTACATTAATCCATAAGGCATGCTATTAAAACTTGGAATTGGGATCCTACTCATTGGATTCCTGTTCTGGGATGGCTGTGGGAAACTTGTATGGCCAAGGCTGTAGTGATAACTACTCTGTGGCATTCCTATCCCCTAACACACACACACACACACACACACACACACACACACACACACGCACGCACGCACGCACGCGCACCTGTGCTCAGGAAGAGCTTATGTCAACAGCCACAGGCTTCTTGGCTCCCAAATCTCTCTACAAGTCTCTTCAATCCACCCCAAATAAACACTACAATACCATGTTTGTTGTGAAAATAGAATTTCAAACAAAGCCTTTGGCACTTCCTTTCAGGGAAAGAGATACCACAATTAACTCACAGAGAGGTTTAGGAGCTGGTGGGATACCTGTGGCCCTGTGAGGTAGAAATGCTAAAGATCAAAGGGGTGACATGTTAGTGTCCAAGAGGTTTGAGAACAAATACCCCAAAGTGGCCAACTGCAACAGCAGAATCTATTTTCTCATCATCCTGGAAGCTAGAGCATCCCATTTCAAGATGTTAGTCTCTGAGACTTTCTCTTTGGCTTCTAGAATGCTGTCTTTTCTCTGGGCACACATATATCAATATTTCTGCCCTGTCCCTTTGTCTTAAAGACCATAGCCACATGGCATTGCTTCCACATAAATGACTGCATTTTACTTTAATCACATTTGTAGATGCTGGCTCTAAATCCAGCCTCATCTTGAGGTTCTGAAGGTTGGAACTTTAGTATATTTTTTGGGGTGCACACCATAAGTCTCTGCTCCTAGTGTGGGGAGGGAAAGAGGGTATGACTCCATCAAGAACAGGGCTCTAGAGACAATGCTGCCAATGACAGTAGAATCCCCTTGCCAGGGATACGTCACCTTTTTAACTCTTAGCACCCACTTGTGGAAAAGTAAGGACAACACTCATACATCCCTCACAGGGTTGCTACAAGCATTACACGAACAATAATAGGTTCCCTGTATCCATAGATTCCCTGTCCCCAGCTCACTGCAGTTTTGATATTTTCAAAAATTGTGTCTGTGAGGAACATACAGACTTTCCCCTCTCGGCACTGGTTCCTAAACAATATTCCATAGTAATAATTTTCACGGGGTTTTAGGTAAATAAGTAATCCAAAGATGACTTGAAGTTAGAGAAGCATGTGCGCATGTCACACTCATGCTATGCCATGTTGCACAGGAGATTTGGGTCTCCCTATATTTTGATATGAGATAAGAACTGAGCCAGTTTCCAGTGGATAACAACTGAATATACATGAAAATACCATAGTAAGTATACAGCTAGCTCTGGCACCAGAAACAAGCATATTAAATGCGAGTTCATTCAGACTGGATTCCCAAGCATCACTGAGGCTCCAGTGGAGGCTAGCAGAAGAAGAACCAAGGCTCAGCTGTTTCTCCACCTCATCTGTTGGGACTGAGGCACAAACCCATCCATAGCCACAAATGCTGGCTGGTTCCTGCCTGGCGTTTCTGCTTCCTTTTCTTGCCACAGCCCATCCCACCTCCATCTACTGTCAACAGGGCATCTCCATCTCAGAAGCCCCCTGCTTGAAATTCCCTCAGAGCTTTCTGCTTCTTCTAATGGTGGAGGAGGGTGAACTTGGAAGTGCTTGTTCCTGGCAGGCAAATCCTCATCCCCTTCTCCTCGTGTAATGTGCTGACCTCAGCCCACACCCAACACCTTGGTCATGCAGCTTGTTCCTACCTCAGGACCTGGACACACACTGTTCCCTTCCTGAAACACTCTTCCTGTTGAGTGACTGAAAGTCTTCACTCCACCATGATGTCTTGCCTAAACAGCATTTTTAATGAAATCATCACCATTCCTGCCTTTCCTGACCTGGAGTGAGATAGATGTCCCAATACGCTACCGCCTTAAAGCCCTCAGTGCTCACACTCTGTTCCTCAGCATTCTATCTGTGCTACGGTCCTTTCAGGCTCAAACTAGACATGTTATTTAAGGAGAAAGATGGAGAGATGGGTGGAGGAACAAAGCAATGTAGCAGCTTTCCATTAGAAAAGTCTGTGTGAGCCATTCCACTCAACGCCTTCTGTGGGGTTGATATAAAATTTTACGCCAGTGGTTTTTGTGAACAATCAAGATTATTTGCACATTGGATCATTCCTGCATAGCCCATAAGATACTCGGTGCCTAACTGTGCTGTCATGTGCCTCGTCCATGACCCACATAAGATTACATCACATATCCTCCTCTGCCACTGTCCAGTTTGGGGTCCTCCTTTTCCTGGAAGTTGACATCATAGCAAAATGGTTCTAGAGCAACAATCATATCTTACATGAATTCTAGTAACTTCAATCTCTCCCTCTGGTTGAGCAAATGTCACAGAATGAAGGTTTGCAAAGCTATGCTGAACTTTCATGGGCTATAGTGGTGGCGAGGGCAAACCAACACTAAACCCAGGTCCATAGCTACAGGATAAACAACAGGTGAGTACCCCAGGTTGATAGGGATCACAGCCTCACTGTGGAAGAATAGCATTAAGATATGAAATGGGAGAGGCAATAAAGACCCCCAAGGCTGTGGATTATAATTGTAGGTCCTTTAGCAGTCTACCAAAAAGTTGAGAAGAGTCTAGCATCACTGGAGCCCAAACTTGGCCTCTAAGTTTAAGTCTACTTTGGAGAAATAGTCAGTTTCAGGATAAAGAAAGGTAGGCTGAGTCAAAATCAGTTAGTGGTGATAGACCAGAAAGAAAGTGTCCTCAAACCAAAGTGTAGCCCAGATGTGGAATCCAGCCAGAAGGGGCTCCTGCTGGCCAAATGCATTCATTGATCTGTGCATCCAATCACGCGCAGTAATGCATTATAAACCACCAGGGAAATGGAAATGCAAAAACATTCCCCTAATGATAAATCTATAGTTTATCAATTACTTCATTATTGGAGGACTCTTAATGCTGAAAGCCTAAGATGAGTATGGAGAAACACACAATTTGATTCTGATCAGAGGAAACAACCAAAATAAAAACTATACTATTGGAAGGAGTAAAAAAGGGCTGGTGAGATGGCTCAGTAGGTAGACACTTGACACCAACATGAGGACCCGTATGCTTGAAAGAGAAACTGATTTCATAAATTGTCTTATGACTTCTATGAGTGCTTTATGGACAAGCAGACACACACACACACACACACACACACACACACACACACACATACATATACACACACATAAACACTCACATATATACATACACACAGAGTAAAATAAGTAAATACATAAATGTCATTCAAAAATGGATAGAAAAGAGGTTCACATATGTCAACTGGATGAAAGATGAGGGAAGGCTGGAAATGAGCTTGACTTAGGGTTAGAGAGACAGATCCACGAATGCAGTGCTCAACCCAAGACTGAAATTAAAAATTTATGCCCTGGCAATGCTGAAACATGCATGGGCAACCCATATATGGCGGTTCTATTGAGTTTGCCCATGTTATGTTTTATGGCTTAAGTTGATGAGGGCAACTGACCAGCTCTCTTCCTCAAGAGAGCACCAGAACTCATTACAGGTGGTTGTGAGCTACCATGTGGTTGCTGGGAATTGAACTCAGGACCTTTAGAAGAGCAGGCACTGCTCTTAACCACTGAGCCATCTCTCCAGCTCAAGAGAAAATTCTCAAACATTACTGAGTTAAGTGCAAAACTGGCCTACAGATGGAAGGCAAATACCATATGGACTTAGGTATCTGGTATTGATGCTGTGTTGTGTATTGTGATCACATGAGAGAACTTCTCTTGTCCTGAGGAGATATCAAGGCTTCACACCACAGGGATTTGTGTTGAGATGTGTGATAGCTTCCTCTCAACTTCACTAGTTTTACTTTCCTTTTCATTTCTCTTTTTTCCCTGAAACTGGGGGATTGAAAACCCAGGGCATTGTACATACTAGTGAAATGATTTACCACTGAACTATATTAACATCACAACTTAATGATTTTCTGTTAGAACTTAGTTTAGAAAAAGGAAGGAAGTAAACGATGAAGGAAGGAAGGAAGGAAGGAAGGAAGGAAGGAAGGAAGGAAGGAAAAAGAGAGAGGAAGGAAGGAAAAAAGGAAGGAAGGAAGGAAGAAAGGAAGGAAGGAAGGAAGGAAGGAAGGAAGGAAGGAAGGAAGGAAGGAAGGAAGGAAGGAAAGGGAGAAAGGAAGGACAAATGAATAAACACATAGAGGGTAAGCAAACAGTAGAAATGGGCTGAGGATGATATTAGGCAAAGTTTTGTTCAATCATCTTCATTATACTAGGCATTATACTATTGGCATCATGTAGATTGCATATATTACAAATGCAGTGGTTACTATCCGGAAAAAGACAATCTAGCATTCTTTGTGTGCCCTTATTTTTGCATGCTTATATAAATTTAAAACTTATCCCATTCTTTCTCCCTAAACTCCTCCTCTGAGTGCTGAACTGGAGCATCTGACATGCGTGTCACACATAGAAATACAGTTGTCATAACAAAGATTAAAAATAAAAAAGGACAAAAGCCTACTGCTTATATGAGTGGCAGACCCATTCTCAGTCTGGGCCACTGTGGACAGATTCTAATCCTGGATGATCTCTGGAGCCTCTCACTCAAGCTCACCACAGTGAATTTTGCTCAAGAAGAGAAATGGAACTAATTACATGGGCATTAGGATGATAGCTGAAGGAAGCTCACTGTTACTTCACCCATATGTCTACACTTCAATGGGATGTTGTAAAACATTGATATTTCATCTTAATGCTTTTATTTCCAAGAGGGAACTCCTACTGCTATTGTGAGTCCCCAGATTACTAAGGAACCTTCTCAAATTGTGAAAATCACGCCAAGGGGACAAGTCCCTTCAAGGCAACTTGTACTTTTCCTTCAATCTAGTCTCCTCCTGGTCCTTTGCCCTGCTTTGAACTAGTTTGCCCCAAACTAAACTCTCTCTCTCTCTCTCTCTCTCTCTCTCTCTCTCTCTCTCTCTCTCCCTCCCTCCCTCCCTCCCTCCCTCCCTCCCTCCCTCCCTCCCTCCCTCCCTCTCTCTCTCTCTCTCTCTCTCTCTCTCTCTCTCTCTCTCTCTCTCTCCACAGTGATAGCATTCCTCAATGAGGAGATTCTTGCCTTATCTTAGAGTGTCTGCAACCTTGCAGCCCTTGCTTAAGAAAAATATTTCTTATATAAAGCATCATGTTATCCTTATGATAAGAGATCAATATATAAAGGCTCATGAAGGAAACACCATGTGAGGTCTCAGGGAGAAATGACATCTTTAGTTGTATTCTCCTTTCTAAAACTGAAAATAGACTCTTCTCTCATAGAGTACATCCAACCAGTTTCCCTTCCCTCCACTCAGCCTAGTGCTTCTCCACACCTCTTCTCCCCACCAGAGTCACTCTTTCTCCATTTCCTCTTCAGAAAAGAGCAGATCTCCAGGAAGCAACAGCCAAAAAAGAAAGAAGGAAGATGCAATAAGACAAGGTAAAAAGCCCTCGCATGGAGGCTAGACAAGGCAACCCAATGGGAGGAAAAGAGATTAAAAGCAGGCAAAAGAGGCAGAGATGCACCAGCTCCCACTGTCAGGAGTCCCACAGAAACACCAAGCTAACAGCCATAACATACAGGCAGAGGACCTTGTGCCTAGCCTGATCTTGCACAGTCAACCATAGATGCTGTGTATCCAGGAGTATAGCAGGCCAGTCCTATCTAGATGACACTGTTTCACTCAGGGTGTCCTTTACCACTGGCTCTCACCATCACTCTGCACCCTTTCCATAACATTACCTGCCATGGGAGAAAAAGGTGTGGTACAGGTGGTCCATTTTGGCTGAAAACTCCACAGACATTCTCTGTGCTCTAACCAGGAGTGAGTTTCTGCATTAACTGTGGCTCACTGAACAAAAACGTCTCCGATGAGGTCTGAGAGCTGAACTCTATATGGGAACAGAGATATGAATTTAGAGAGCAGATTGATACTATGTCCAGTTAGAACAATAATAGCAGTAGACTTACCCCTGGAGACCATGAGCTCCCAACATGGGTTCTCTGTCAGATGTGTGGTTCTTCCTGTGAAACGGCCCTTAAATCTAATCATTAAGACGTTGGTTACTTCCATACACTTGTGCTACTCTCTATGACAATTCATTGCCCAGTTTAGTATTAAGGTTATACTGGCTTAATGGGAAGAATTGTGAAGTTTCCCTTTTCTACTTTATGTAATAATCTGATTAGTATTGGCTTAGTGTTGGAGGAGGGGAGAGAGAGCCACTTGTTGGTTCACAGCTGCTTAGCCCTGAAATAATCACACAGAAACTCTATTAATTAAATCACTGCTTGGCCCATTAGCTCTAGCTTCTTATTGGCTAACTCTTACATATTAATTTAACCCATTTCTATTAATCTGTGTATTGCCACGTGACAGTGGCTTACCGGCAAAGTTTTGGCATGTCTGACTCTGGTGGAAGCTCCATTGCTTCTCCCTCTCCGCCTTCCTTCACCAAGCCTTCAGTCCAGTTTTTCCTGCCTACCTAGGTTCTGCCCTATCAACAGCCCAAGGCAGGTTCTTTATCCATTAACCAATAAAAGCAACACATAGACAGAAGGACCTCCCTTTGAAAATCTGGTAGGATTCTTCATTGAATTCTTTTAGTCTTGGTTTTCTTTTCTTTAAATGGGAGATTTTCTAAATTAATGCTGCTAATCCTATTGGTGGTTATCTATGTGTTTAAATTATTTACTTCATTTTGGTTTAGCTTTTGTAGTTGTGTGCATTTAGAACCTCATCTATTTCTTTTTAGATTCTTGATATCCATGTAAATTATGGAAACCAATACATTGCATCAGAAAGCATACCATCCTTTATCTCTTGAGAAGGGGATCCCGTTTCCCTTCCTCTCTCTTGTTGGATGTTAGGCTGAGCTGCCCCACATTGTATCAGACTTTAAGTGTTGTCCACTTACAGGTGTGCCACATGAATGAGCTCTTCCTCCTCAGGTTACAGAACCTGTCCATGGTGAATCTTACACACTCTTAAACCTATTGAACTTTTTGCTTTGTTTATTCTAAGTTGTGTTGAGAGCCTGTTTGTTTTGGTTTTGGTTTAATCCCAAGTCTGTTCTGGCATCATACTGCCCCACTTCCCATGTGCAGATGCCAAGTCCATCCGCTAAAGCTGTAAGCATAATTGGTGGTAGGTTTTAGCATGTGGCAATTTCTTCGGCAGGTTGACTGTAGTTGGGATATGGGGTGTTTTACCTAGATCCTGTTTTGAAGGCTTGGCCTCCAGCTTGACACTGTTAGGATGCAATAAAAAAAGAAAATCCTTAACACGTGGAGCCAAGGGGAGTTTAAGGCTGTTGCATAATGAGCCATTGGAGGAAGCTACCCAACACCGGTTCCCCCCTTCTTTACCTGTTCTCCTCCCAGCTGTCCTGAAGTGAGCAGCCTGCTCTTTCATGCCCTCCCCATCATGGCGTGCTTTTGTCTCATCACAGGCCCGAAGCAACGGGGCTGATCCATCATGGACTGAAACCAGGAGCCCAAACAAGCCATCCTTTTTTAAGCATCTCAAACGGGTTGTCATGGAAAGCTGACTGGCAGTCTTTGAAGTTTTCTCTAGATTGTTTTCTTCTGTTGTCTCCTGCAATCCAGTTTCCATCTATGGCTGGTTATCTTCCATGTTTATAAGTGTATTTTCAAAATAATTAATAGAAGGTATAGCATGAAAGCAGCTCTCTCAGAAAATGTCCCATGCAAGGGAACTTGGGGACATCGCTAACCAAAAACCACCATTTATCAGAGGGAAAGCTCTGAATGACTAGACTCCCCAAGTGATTGAAAATTGTTTTATACTTTCCACCTGGTCCTCTGATGGCATCCACCACTCTCAGGGTGACCCTTAGGGGCTTCACTCAATTCAGACACCTCCCATTAGACTCCCGACCTAGTGTGCACATACGACAGACTCGTAGTCCTGTGTTCCATAAGAACCTTGACAGCTAAAGTATTGTTTGAGGAAATGGATCCAGGACCAGAGGAGTTTCCCTGAAGGGATGGCGCTTCCTCGCTACTACTAGATCTTGCTTGTTTCTAGGAAAACTGACTTTCAAGTGTCCCAGGGTTTACTCTGAGAAGCAGTAGGGCTACTGCAGGTGACCTACAGGATGGAGTCCTCAGCTCTCCATACCTCTGTGTGCAGAGCATCAGCCTTGGAGTCAGCTCTGCAGTGGAAGCCTCTCTAAGCTGTGCTGGTCTCTGTACAATGACAAGGATGTTCAAACTTCCTGGCAAGAATAGAGTGAGGCTAAAAAGAGACACTGGGCCTCCATTTAAATATGTGAACAACAGATTACAAGCATTTGGGTTTCCTTAGGAATCTCAGGCTAGGAGAAGACTGAAGTCTGCTGCCAGCCAGAGGACTTACCTCTCAGGAAAAACCTCACAGGGTTCTGAGCACTTTGCCAAAGAGAGTGGAGCAGAGCCAAGAAGGGGTCAGTGATGGGAAGACAATCATGGCCCACACAGCTTAGTTACCTGTATGTCTGGCTCTCTACTTCGATCAAAAACCCTTCAAATAGCCATTAATTATATGTCTCTCCCCACATTCCCTCCCTTGCCCTCTCCTTCCCTCTCCTCACTTGATCCTTTCATTCCAGGCACCCCATCCATCCATATCTATCTATTCTATGTCCCTTTCCTAATGAGCTCTATCTGCGTTCTAGTCACTTCCTCTATACCTAACTTTTGTGGTTCTATATTTGTAGTTTGATTATCATCGACTTAATACTGCATTTGCCTTTCTGAGTCTAGGATACTTCACTCAGGATAACTTTTTTCTAGTGTTCTATCCATTTTCCTGTGAATTTCTTGATTTTGTTTTTGGTTTCGTTTGGTTTGGTTTTTCGAGATAGGATTTCTCTGTAGTTTTGGAGCCTGTCCTGGAAAATAGCTCTTGTAGACCAGGCTGGCCTCAAACTCACAGAGATCCACCTGCTCTTGCCTCCTGAGTGCTGGGATTAAAAGCATGCGCCACCACCGCCCAGTTTCATTTTGTTTTTTTAAAGGCCAATAATACTCTACTGTGCAAATGTACCACATTTTCTTTATCAATTCCTCCATTGAGAGTTGTCTTATATTTATGGAGACTCACATTGTGTTCTAATATGTAATCTATTTTAGAGAAGGT
Organism: Microtus pennsylvanicus; assembly: GCF_037038515.1. Lineage (NCBI taxonomy): Eukaryota > Metazoa > Chordata > Mammalia > Rodentia > Cricetidae > Microtus > Microtus pennsylvanicus. The sequence continues at coordinate 72,740,778 of NC_134590.1, read as the reverse complement.
TCTATGGGCTTCTGAGAAAAATGTGCATTCTTAAGCATTTGGGTGGAATACTCTGTAGATATGTGTTAGGTCCCCCTGACTCTAGTTGTTTCTTTGTTCCACCTTATTTAATTCTTTGTAGAGTGAATCTGTTTAACATTAAGTGTTAAGGATATTGAAGTCACCCAATATACCTGTGTTGGGGTCAATCTATAATTGTAAATCTGTAGTAATTGCTTTATAAAATTAGATGAGCCAATATATTCACAATTGTAATTTTCTCTTTCTGGATCTTTCCCTTGATTAGTAAGAAGTAACCCTCCTCATTTTTTTTTTCTAAAAAAAGATTTGGTTTGACCTCTGCTTGTTCAGATATTAGAGTGGCTACACCTGCTTGTTTCATAGTTCCATTTGCTTGTAATGCTTTTCCACCCTATTACCTTAAGATAGTGTACATGTTTGGTGATAGGGCGTGTTTCCCCAGAGGCAGCACAAAGAGGGATTTTGTTTGCTAACCCACCACGTCTCTTTAGAATGAGTTGAGACCACTGAGTTATTCAGAGTTATTATTGAAAGGTAGGACTTACTCCCTTTCATATTGCTGTGCTTTAGACTTTCTCAGTCTTCTTTTGTTTAATAAGCGGTTGACATCATTTATTTTTTTCTTCCTATATACTCTCTTACGTATTCCTGCCTTCCTCTTTGGACTGAAGTGTCCTTTCTCCGTCCTCTGTAGAGCTGTCTTGGTGGCTGTACGTTTCTTTACCATGCTGTCATCACAGAAAGGTTGTCTTTCACCTTCAATTATACTAGACAGTTTTTCTAGGTATGTTAGACTGCTTGACAAATATGATGTTTAGAGTTTAAGAGACATCAATCCAAGCCCTTCTTGCATTCATGGTTTAGATTTCTTTAAAAAAAAAAAGTCAGTAATCATTCTTATGGGCCTGCCTTTGTAGGCAGGTAACTTGGCTCTTCTTTTTTGTGGCCTTCAATATACGTTCTTTGTTCTGTCCACTTAGTATTTTTGACTATGACATGAAGAGTGTCTTTTGTGGTCCTGTCTGTTTGGTGATCTGTCTTCTCTCATGCATGAATGGCTTCTCTCTCCCTAGATTTGGAAATTTTTCTTTATATTGTGTTTTCATTTCCAGCACTTCAGTTTAGGTGTTCTTCAGCATTTCTGTCTCTTAAATTAAATTATATTTTCAGATTGTGAGTGGGCTTCCTTATTTCATTTATTTATGTGTCTGTGTTCTCTTGGAAAATATCTGAGTCCTCTTTGAGTTGTTTTATAATGCTTATAACTGATATTTTGAATTCTGTGTCTGGCATGTTGTCTGTGTTACTTCTACCTGGAGTTGTTATTATGAGATTGGTAAATTCTAGAGGAAACAGTCTGTCTTGAGTGTTCTTGTTGCTCATATTTTTGAGCTGGTATCTGCACATAGGGGGTTAGCCTGTTGGTTGAGGTGATTTAATTCAGGTTGACTCTCTTTGTTCAGAGAACGTGTCTGTAGTGCTCGGAAAAGACTAGGCTGTAGTAGAACTAGGATGTTTTCTTCTGTGGTGTTTCAGGCACCAGACTCTGTCCACACAGGCTAAGTACTATCTATAGCAATGGTCACTATTTAGTACTCAACATCCTGTGATAAAAGAATAGCAGGTGAATACAAATAAACACTTGTCAAGTACCAATTTGTTTAGAGAGTTAAGGACCCTGATAGTCCTGTGTGTGCTGATAAGTTAGTGTGAGTGGAGAGGAAGAGAAGAGGTGAGCAGTCTGGGTGAGACTAGTGATAAAGACGTGTATCCAGTTGCTAAAGAGGAAGACATGCAAGAGTGGGAATAGTTGAAAATAGTTGAAGCAAAGGAGAAAGTGGCGCGGCTGTGTGGGGGATCTGGTTTACAGTAGACTAAATGGATGGGTACAGATATCATAAACCAGGTCAGCCTCTGGGATTTGCAAGATGTGACAGTAAGAGGAATGGATTCAGAAAAAAGAAAAAGGAAACAGAAGAGAAAGGAAGGAAGGAAAGAAAGAAAGAAGGAAGGAAGGAAAAGAGAGAGAAAGAAAGAAAGTGAGAGAAAGGGAGGAAGAAAGAAAGAAAGAAAGGAAGGAAGGAAGGAAGGAAGGAAGGAAGAAAGAAAGAAAGAAAGAAAGAAAGAAAGAAAGAAAGAAAGAAAGAAAGAAAAAGAGAGTAAAAGGGTAAAAGGTCTGGGACAGCAGGGGACAGTGTTGGCCTGCAACAATGACCTGCTGGACTATATAAATAAGAACTAGCTGTAGGAGAGGGTGGGGAGGTGGGTGGAGATGTGAGATAATGGAACCACTAGACGATAAGGATTAGTTGTAGTGGGGAAGGAAAACAGGGTGGAGATACCAGAAAATGAGATTGCTGGCCTGGATGTTTTTTTCATCCCCCTTGGCAGAGCCACTGATTTTTCTCCTTGGCTCTGTTGATTTTTAGTGGTCCTGTTCTTCTCTAGTGACCTCCCAGCTCTTCTTGTTTGGGGAGTTTTTCTGACTCTGCTCTGTCAGCCATGAATAGATAAGGCAAACTCCATCAGCGGTTGCTGTCCTCTGATAGGAACCAGTGTCTGGTGGCTGATCAGTGCCCGGAGTTTAAAGCTTGTGCTTAAGTCCCAGAGCTTCACATTCCTTGATGGAGCATAGAGGGTATCTTGGTAGAAGTTGCTGGAACCCTTTCAGTGAAATTCCTGCTGATGCAGTTTCTGTAAATCCCCTGATATAAGTCTTTTATGTAGGCTAAAGGCCAGCCACACACTACCTGTATTGGCACCCTTCACAGCCTTGAATCCAGTCTGATAGTAAAGAAAGTAAATGAGTCCATTGGTAGAAGAGGTTTATTGTAGGTACTGAAGAAATCAATTCAGAGACTGGAGAAGTAGTCAATGAGGTGATAAAGTATTCCAGTTCCGCCTGGGCAGTGGTGGCTCACAGCTTTAATCCCAGCACTCGAGAGGTAGAGGCAGAACTCTGTGAGCTCGAGGCCAGTCTGGTCTACAAGAGCTAGTTCCAGGACAGCTAGAGCTGTTACACCGAGAAACCCTGTCCCAAAAAAACAAAAACAACAACAAAAAGTATCCCAGTCCCCTTACTTTCTCACATAATAACCAGCCACTCATTTCAATGTGGTTTCTAGTCTGCCAGCTTACCCTGAATTTGGGATTTCTTCTTTGGAGAACTTTTGCTCAGATTCATAGCCATTTTTAATTGGGTTGTTTGTTTTCTTGGTGTTCAGTTGGGTTTTTTCCCAGTGTTTTGTGTATTGTAGACACTAACCTTTCATCAGATGTAAAACTGGCAAATATGGTCTTTCATTTTGGGTCCTTACTTGATTGACAGTTTCTTTTGCTCCAGAGAAGTGTTTTAATTTAGTGAGATCCCATTTGTCAATTGCTGGCTCCATGCTATTAGATTTCCAAGCCTCCGAAATGACAAGCTAAAATAAACCTTGATATTCGTAATCAATTAGTGAGTCTTGGCACTCCCGCTACAGCAGTAGAACACAGATGAAGAAAAGGTTCGCGGGAGACACCCATGTTCTACATAAGTCAGGAAAGTCTCAAGGGTTTCTGAATTATTGTAAAGAAAGGATATTATCACTCACGTGAGAAGAATTTGGTAAAATTAGAAATTGCGTTCTGGTTGTCCTGTGTATTGTTGAAGGAGAGGAAGCGGTGTTGAACCTTGAGGGACTTCCTTCCATCAGCTGAAGGTTTTAGGGTCAAAGCATGGGTTCTGGCAGCTGGGCTGTACTCAGCAGACCAATTCAAGAGTCCGGTGATGGTGAAGGGGAGAGAGGAGAATTTTTTTCAATGTGGTCACTATGAGAAGAGTAACACAGAAGTTCAGTGACATGAGTCCACCTTTGGAGTGCTAACAGGAGGCTTGCGTTTAAGTAGAGGGCCAGACATACAGGTAACTAAGCTGTGCCGGCCATGATTGTCTTCCCATCATTGACCCCTTCTTGGCTCTGCTCCACTCTCTTCTGCAAAGTGCTCAGAACCTTGTGAGGTTTTTCCTGAGAGGTAAGTCCTCAGGCTGGTGGCAGGCTTCAGTCTTTTCCTTCTCCTAGGGTGAGAATCCCCAAATGCTTGGAATCTGTTGTTCACATAGCTAATAAGGAGGCCAAGGGTCTCTTTCACTCTTTCCTGCCAGGAAGCTTGAACATCCTTGTCAACGTACAGAGACCAGCACGGCTTAGAGAGGCTTCCACTGCAGAGCTGACTCCAAGGCTGATGCTCTGCACACAGAGGTGTGGAGAGCTGAGGACTCGATCCTGCAGTGGCCCTACTGCTTCTCAGAGTAAACCCTAGGACACTTGAAAGCCATTCTTCCTAGAAACTGTTGGAGAAGGTTGCTTGCTCTTCCCGGCCACCCTGGCTAGCTTAGACATGAAATAATCAAACAGAAACTATTTTATTTAAATCACCATTTGTCTCATTAGCTCTAGCTTCTTATTGGCTAATTCTTATATTAATTTCTATTAATCTGTATATAGCCACGTGGCAGTGGCTTACTGGCAAAGATTTGGCATGTCTCACACTGGCATCTCCATGGTGTCTCTCTAACTCTGCCTTCTTCCTCCCAGCATTCAGTTCCATCTTCCCTGCCTACCTAAGTTCTGCCTTGCTATAGGTCCAAAGCAATCCTTTATTCATTAACCAATAAAAGCAACACATAGACAGAATTACCCCTCACACCAAGAAACAAGGAAGCAACAAGAAACAAGCAAGACCTGGAAGTAATGAGGAAGCACTGTCCCTTCAGGGAAACTCCTCTGGTCCTGGATCAGTTTCCTCAAACAATACTTTAGCTGTCAAGGTTCTTACGGAACACAGGACTACGAGTCTGTCGTATGTGCACACTAGGCTGGGAGTCTAATGGGAGGTGTCTGAATTGAGTGAAGCCCCTAAGGGTCACCCTGAGAGTGGTGGATGCCATCAGAGGACCAGGTGGAAAGTATAAAACAGCTTTCAATCACTTAGGGAGTCTAGTCATTCAGAGCTTTCCCTCTGATAAATGGCGGTTTTTGGTTAGCGATGTCCCCAAGTCCCCTGGCATGGGACATTTTCTGAGAGAGCTGCTTTCATGCTATACCTTCTATTAATTATTTTGAAAATACACTTATAAACATGGAAGATAACCAGCCATAGATGGAAACTGGATTGCATGAGACAACAGAAGAAAACAATCTAGAGAAAACTTCAAAGACTGCCAGTCAGCTTTCCATGACAACCCGTTTGAGATGCTTAAAAAAGGATGGCTTGTTTGGGCTCCTGGTTTCAGTCCATGATGGATCAGCCCCGTTGCTTTGGGCCTGTGATGAGACAAAAGCACGTCATGATGGGGAGGGCATGAAAGAGCAGGCTGCCCACTTCAGGACAGCTGGGAGGAGAACAGGTAAAGAGGGGGGAACCGGTGTTGGGTAGCTTCCTCCAATGGCTCATTATGCAACAGCCTTAAACTCCCCTTGGCTCCACGTGTTAAGGATTTTCTTTTTTTATTGCATCCTAACAGTGTCAAGCTGGAGGCCAAGCCTTCAATACAGGATCTAGGTAAAACACCCCATATCCCAGCTACAGTCAACCTGCCGAAGAAATTGCTGCATGCTAAAACCTACCACCAATTATGCTTACAGCTTTAGCGGATGGACTTGGCATCTGCACATGGGAAGTGGGGCAGTATGATGCCAGAACAGACTTGGGATTAAACCAAAACCAAAACAAACAGGCTCTCAACACAACTTAGAATAAACAAAGCAAAAAGTTCAATAGGTTTAAGAGTGTGTAAGATTCACCATGGACAGGATCTGTAACCTGAGGAGGAAGAACTCATTCCTGTGGTACACCTGTGAGCAGAGGAAACTCAAACTCTGTTATGATGAAGGGCAGCTCAGCCCGACTAACATCCCAACAGGAGCGAGGAAGGGAAACGGGACCCCCTTCTGAAGAGATAAAGGATGGTAGGCTTTCTGATACACTGTATTGGTTTCCATAATAAATTATCATATTTTTTTTTTACTTCAAACAACATGGTCACATATTTGGATGCTGGAGATCCGAAGTCGGTGCATCTACAGGCATCTAGCTCTTGTAAATCTTGAGGAAAGATGTCCATTTTGCCAACTCCTAACGCCTGCGGGTTCTCAGACAGCTTGACGTGTTTTTTTTTTTAATTTTTTTTTTTGGTTAGCAGATTCTTCCTTGAGTTTCCTCCTTTATTCTCCCACTCTCTCTGCTGGGCAACAGGAGAAAACCTCCCGTACCTCCGCTGCTCTGCTTGGAAATAAACTCAGGTCAGTTTCCAAAGCGTGGCTAACACATTTTAGTTTCCCCAAAATATTGCTGTTGAGCTCACTGTAAAATTATTTTCTGTCAATCAACCAAATTGGAAGAGGGATTAGTTTACAAACCAAGTCATCGTCACGATTCTCCAGGTGAATGTGGAGTTTTGTGGAAGCAAGTCTGTCCTATTCAGTATAGAGATCCATTTCCCCATTTCAGAATCCTTGCAAACCTCCAGCGGGAAAACAATATTTTTAAAAATAGTATTAAAAATAGTATTCATTTCAGGAAATCATGAAACTGAAGAAAACAAAAGGAAAGTATGTAGAGAGCTGTCAGGGAGCAAACGCCAAAGTCACCAATTGAAGTGTGAAAATTTGAAAACAAGTTAAAGCGGAGTGGAAAAATCCAGCTGTCTGGTCTCGGACTTATAGCTGAGGATGACATTGAACTTTTGAGTCTCCTGTCTCGACCTCTCTCAGGTACTGGGATTGCTGGCAGGTGCTATCGTACCTAGAACATGGGGTGTTGAGAATTAAACCCAGGATTTGATGAATGCTAGTCAAGAATTCCACCCACTCCCAGTCCAAACATCTCACTTTCTGAGGTGAAAACAAAACAAACCCTCCCTGAAACTGCACCACCAGGACCTGGAACAATGTGACCCCATGACTCCTTTGACAAATGGACAATGTTCATCTCCTCATCTTAAGGAGACAAAGACTAAGAACCAGCAAGATGGCTAAGTGGGAAAAGCATTTGCCACAGAAGCCCGGGACCTGAGTTTGATCTTCAGAACTTTTGGTAGAGAGGAGTGAATGCCAACATCTTCTGGCCTCTGCATGTACACACACCCACACACCCACACAATAATAATAATAATAATAATAATAATAAATTTAAAATGAAGTTGAGCAAAATTATTATTATATTTACCTAAAGCAAAAAGTCTACAACCTCCAGGGCAGTATTGCCCAACTCTGAGAAATGTGCAGGCAAAGACAGGTCTATCCTGTTTCCCCTCACTTGGGGGAAAGGCTGAAACCTGAGCACTCAAGATTGAAAAGATGAGAAAGGACAGACTCGTTAGGCATACCAATGCCCTGGTGTGACAAGAACACACCTGGGGAACACAGGCTTCTCTGTGTTCTAGACTCGGTGACTACAGATGCTGGTTCCTGACTACCCTGTGCTCTGAGACTCAGTCCCTTCTGATCTTCCTTGCTGTGGAAGTTCCCCAGTTTCTCTGGTTCTGAACATCCCAAGTCCCTGTACTATGAGCACCAAGACAGGAATGGCCTTCTCCACTTCTGGATTCAGGATGCAGACTCACGACCAAGACAGACACAATCCCAGCCCCATCCTGCTCAAGGAGGTTGCCTCGTGCAGAAGCTTCATGCCGTTGCTTCTGTTATATTACCCTTTTCCCACATGTCTGTAGTCATCCTCGATGGATGCTGACATTTCCTCCCTCTGCCATTGACTCTGTTCTTGTTGCACAAGGAGGAGCAGTGCATCTTCTGCCAATATTCCTTGTTATGCGGAGGTTAGGCTCACTGATTCTCTTAGCCTTGAGAAGTCACGCGTCACAGTCTTTCCTTGTCTCACATGTGAGTTGTAACCAGGTTAGCTAATGCCATTGATGTGTGCCATTAGTTAGTTCTTTCCACATACTCCCTTTGCTGTGGGCAGCTCCACCTCCCTCTCTGCTAGGGTTGGCTCCACTGTCCTAGGGCCTGAATACTTTGAGATTTCTCCTTCTAGACTCCAAGCAGACGCCTATTCATTAGGTTAGCCTAGAAGGACCCCAAACCTTCTGACCTTTCTGCCTACCCTTCTCATTGGGGCACACAGGCACTCACGACAAGGGTATAACTGAAGTTCCGGGTGACTCCAGCTTCCTTGTGGCTGGGTGAGGATCACAATGGAAGTATCTGTTTCCCTTGTTGCCTCTCTGTCTTGCCTAGACCAGACCTTCACCTTCCTGTTCTTATCGGCAGGCTCCTTGACTCCTGGCCATTCCAGTTCTCAGAATTTGCTTCTAGAATTCTCAGATTCGGGTATTTATTACGACTGAATGTCTCTGGCCATGAGAATATTAATATTTTTATTAATATGGGAATATTAATATAATATTATATTGTCACCAGTGCTGTTAACAGAGCTACATCAATAAGGTCCAGGAACTGTAGCAAGCTCCACTGCTGTCAGTTCTTCCGCTAATGACCTGAAAACGGGACTATTGTTGCAACTCATGTTTTATGAATGAGGGAAGGGAGACTGAGAGCATCCTTCAGCCAGTGAGCAAAGAGCTGCGAGCATCTGATGCCCAGGCCGTGTTCTTCCTGCTTGACCAGGGCTCCCACCTCATTAAGGTGCCTGTTTGTCCCCAGATGATACCACAACCTTCATTACTCACAGAAGGTCCGCAGAGGTTTCGAGGTTGAAATGTTCTTTCTATCAAGGAGAGCGAAGGATCATTTTTTTCTAGCTGATGTGAGAATAAAATCAGGAAGGTGTTCTTCAACGAGAGCAACTAATATCCTCCGTAAAACCCAGTATAAAATTAACTGGAAAGTATCAGGGAAGAGACCGCTTCATCATGCAGGGTGAGCTATCTCACCTGGCACAGGAGAAGGCAAAGAGGGGACTGGTCTTAGGTTCATAACCAGAGCCAGTTTTGGAGAAGGAGAAGGGTTCCAATGAGCTATGTCAACTTTAATATGAAGTGTAGCTTGGTCACCCATTAAAAGATGACCTAGAGACTGGCCCTCGCAGGCTTCCTGGCCCCCTGAGCCACGCTGATCTCCTTCAGGATGTCCTTTTTATTGAACTTCTTAGCATGCCACCCAGCCTAGCTGGAACAATGCGTTCCAGGTTCAGTGAGAGACCTTATCTAAATAAAAACAACAAGAATATGAGAGACCTTATCTAAATAATAACAACAATAACAATAATAATAAAGTGGCAAGCGATCAACAGAGTTACCAGAGAGCAACATGCACAGGGAACATACCTAAACACACGTACAGTCATAAGCATACATGTATACGTACATAATCTAATCCTTACGGGAGGGTTGGTGTAGTGGCATTTCAATTGTATTTTAATAAATAAAGCTTCCCTGGGGATCAGGAGAGTCAAACAGCCACACGGGTCAGTCTTACAGTCAGGCAGTGGTAACACACACCTTTAATCCCAGTAGCCACACTGGTTGCCATAGAAACTGGGCAGTGCTTGCCTTTAATCCTAGTGGTGCATGCCTTTATTCCAGCTCTAGAGAGGATTATACATACGGTGGGAGGAAACAGCTCTCATTCTGGATTCCTGGAGGCAGGATGGCCATTTCGGACTGAGGTTGAGGTAATACCCAGTAGCTGACTGCTTTGCTTTTTGGGTCTTCAGGGTGAACTCCAGTTTCTCTCTCTGAGTTTTTATTAATTATGCTTCAGGTTGGTGCCTGCCTTGTTTTTATTTTTATATTGGTCTCCAAATCATTCCAAATACCCTGTCAACTCTAGCAGATGTTTCCAGTCTCCAGCCACATCTGCTGAGCACGCACAGCAGGTCAGAGACACCTGGTCCAGCTGAACACTTTTTCCCCCACCGTGGAGCTTCCCTGGGTTGATGCTCTGTGGGCCTCCACTGGTCATCACTGTGACGCAGCGGTTTAATCTGCCTCGACTCACTCCTGAAGACTTGGATGTTGTCTGGCGCCTGCAGCCTTCTTCCCCTGCACGCAACAGTTCACTGGAACACCCTGGATGGAATGTTTTCAAAGAATCACCCGAGCGTCTGCTTTGGAAAAGGTTTTATTTATGTTGTCTCTGCAAGGCAAGTGTCAAAGCTCTCACTGATTGGGGGTGTCCTGGCAGTCCCAGGTTGAGTCGGAGAGACAATCCTGCCAATAAAGTTCTTGATGAAGACAGCGGGAAGCAGGGAAAGAAACCCTGCCTGTATCCCACCACACGAACTGGGAAAGGGAGTCCAAGGGATTCTTAGAATTCTCCTCCTTCTCCTCCTTGCCCCAAGATGTCAGTTCAAACACTTTCTTCCTGAAAGATTTCGAGACATCTCCGACTTTTCACCCTATGTTTTGAAGGTCTCAGTGCCTGCGAGCTATAGAGCCTACAGGAATGCCCTGCTATGCAACGTGGTACATTGTGGGAAGCTTAAAGCGGTGTTTCCCTCTGGGCACCGTAGAGCTTCTTTTCAAAGAAATGTTAAACCAGCAGTCGGCATTCCAGTTTGTAAAAGTATGTTTTTCACAGGCTGCCAAGAAAGGATGTGTTGCTGCGGCAGCTTACTGGTAATTAAAACGTGGAGGTTCCTAACACGAGAGTGCCTCAAAAGTTTCCTACGGATTCGCATAGGTTCACAATAAGGAGCAGGCGCCAGGCCTGCTTTGGCTGCCACTGACTGAGCAGGTACCCATGTCTGGGTCAACCTGCAGCAACTCTAGCTTTCCAAAGTCAGACATCCAACTGTGCATGACTGCTTTGCTCAGTAGAACAGTTTTTAATGAAGTGGAAACCGGTAGCATAAACGTGGAATTATCAAAACACAAATAACAGCAAAGTGGAGAGAGTGGGGGTAGGGAGAAGGGATGTCTTTTTCCAGCTGGCATCTTCTCAGGCTCATTGGCTCTGCCTACCTTGGGGAGTCCTTGGCAAGAATGGATTAAGCAGCCAAGCAAAAGAATGAACAACGCTGGCTCAACTGTTCTTTTAAAAAGGCTTAAGCAGGTGGTGATGTCCAAGGCATCCCAGCTCGATGTCATAGTGAGAGGGAGCTGCGTGGCCTTGGCAAAGGAAGGCTTTTCACACTCCTCCATCTATCCATCCACAGTGTCTCTGCGAGACAAGTGCACACGGTCTGCCCTCATCCAGGACACGAGGAAACACTTAGTGCAGGCATCATGCCCACAGAGGTGCAAGCACAGCAGAAAGTTGGGAGCAAGCCCACATGAGCCAAACCCAAAGCATGTTTCCCACACGAAACACATTCCACCGCGGTCCCGCTCCTGCACAAGAGTCTCAGGAAAGGACCATTGGCCATTAGAACAAATTCTCTGACCAGGATAATGGTTTGCTTTGGTATGCAGCCTAGCTACTCACACCAAGGAAGAAATTAGTGATAGTTACAGTTTCATAGACTCCTTCTTATCTAGAGATCTTTCTAGAAAGAAATGAATCAGAAGGGTCTTTGGAGGGAATGTCTTCCTTGCTGTTTCTGCCTGTCTGCCTGGGGCCCTTGGTCAGAGGCAGAGGAGCTGTGGAGAGAGTCCAGCAAATGTGTGACTTGCAAATCTCTTGTCAACACAAAAGTTTCAGGGACCCATTGTCCACTTGCGAGCTCTCTGACTTTTGCCCGCACTATTGTTTGTTATCATTTCTACTTGGTATTATTAATAGTTACAGATAGCATCCATGACTCTAACCAGTTCTAAAACCCCATGCCAGTGAGTTTGCCAGGTTAGTCTGCTGTTGTATTATTGTTACTCTGTCCAGTCTAGTTTGGCCATGGAGATCTGGGTAATAGGACCTTCCAGCATCAGAGTCTTGCAGAACCTCCTGGGTTGAATTTCAGTACACGTTTTGAATTGGGGAGCGCTCTCTCTCTCTCTCTCTCTTCTTTCCCTCCCTCCCTCCCTCCCTCCCTCCCTCCCCCCCCCTCTTTCTCTGTCACTGCTCTGCACTGGTCTGCCACCACACCTCTCCCCAGTGGCTCAACCTCTGTTTGGAAGTCAGGACATAATCTCTTGGTTATTAGCACAGTCTCTTGATGAGCTGCTCAACTCTAGCATGCCCACCCATAATCCTTTCTAAAGTAACTATTTTAGGGGCTAATGAGATGACTTAGTGAGTAAAGGCAGTTGCTGCCAGGCCTGATAATCTGAGTTTGAACCCCAAACATGCATGGAAGGGGACACACACACACCATTAAATGTAAAAAGAACTAAAATAAGGATTTTATATATTCACCCTGCTATTTCTACTGTGCAAATTATGATTTCTAACAATGTAATCTACTAATGTAACTTCTTTAAAAATGTATGATGAAGTAGCTATGTTGTGAAGAAATAAAATCAACTTTAATAAATATACAGGTTAAATCACATTTTATTTACAATAAAAATTACATAAAACAGTTCAATATACTGAATTTATAATAAAATATATAAAATTTTAATATATAATGAAATAGTTATGTATTTATACCTGCTAACAATAAATGTTTAAATCTTTAAATTTTCAGGAAGTAAGGAAGAATGTTCTTTGGGGTAGCTAGGTGGCTGTCAGACTGACCTTGTGGATAATAATAATTTTATGTCTGGCTGAATCTACTAAGCAGTTATTTGAAGTTGTGGAGAATAAACAGTGGCAAGTTTTGGAAGGGATTTGACAGGGAGAACAATGGATTGGCCCTGAGTGTGTTTCTCAGCTACAGGATTCTGGCATGCAGGTGGCATCTACCTCCATGTTACAGGATGGCTGAACCTCTAACAGAAAACCTCCATGCCAGTTTTTGGGTGGATTAAAGTGTATAATTTAGGATTATCTCGGTCTTTGCAAAATGAGAGGCTATTCTATGAAGGACAGAGCCAGACAAAGGAATCCAAATCCTGGACAGCAGCTCTGGCTGTGTCCTGAACCCCATGAAGTCCTAAAAACGGATCTGAGATTTAAGTTCCCTCTCAAGAGGTAGTTGGCAACATGGGTCTAGCCAAGTTATTTGCATTCTAAACAAAGCTAATCTTCTTTGGAAGGATATAATGAAATTCCAGGTTTTCATATCATAAAATTCACAATATCTGACTATAATACAAAATTATTCAATATGCAATGAATTAAAAAATACAGCTAACAGAATTCAGTTCATAATGATCCAGATGTTGATTAAGTGGATGAGGACATCAAAGTAGATACGACATCTGTTCCCAGTAGCCTAATGAAAATATGGTTGTAATTTATGAACAAGCAGATCACAGCAAAGACAGAAAAATTATGGGTGAGTATGGTACCTTTAGCGGCCGGGTGGTGGTGGCGCACGGCTTTAATCCCAGCACTCGGGAGGCAGAGGCAGGCGGATCTCTGGGAGTTCGAGGCCAGCCTGGTCTACAAGAGCTAGTTCCGGGACGGGCACCAAAGCTACAGAGAAACCCTGTCTCAAAAAACCAAAAAATAAAAATAAAAAAATAAAAAAATGGTACCTTTATAATTAAAAAATACGCAACATTTGAAATAAAAACACCATGGGATAAAATTTAAAGTCAAATAATGATTATAGCAAAAGGAGTCATGTGACTTTTTAATAGATGACTTTAAATCTGATTGAAAAACTAACTACAACTTCCAGGATTTTCAGAACATATCAAATATTAGGGCATACATGCAACTGGAGTCCTGAAGGAAAGAAGAATGGAAAAGTCAAAATGTCTGAGAAGTAGAGAACGTATAAACTGTGTGTGCATAAGATACCAAGGGAAAGAAAAAAGAGGAAACGTAGTGAGAGGAAACAGAATAGTTATAACTGACAAGGTAACAGCAGAAAACCTCTGTTTGTGTAGGATGAGGAAGAGATACAGTGAACCTACTGGAGTCGGGAGACCACATCATGACAACCTAGAGGTGGTGAAATGAAAATGAGAGCAGACTCACAGGTGAGTCATCCCTTAGAGGAACGGTGCTCTAGACCGCATCCTCGGCAATAAAAGACGCTGGCACAGGAACAAAGGTGTGCACGTGCACTCCTAGAGAGCACTCCTACCTATTCAAAAGGAAACGAGAGACTGGAATCGTGTCTAAAATTTGATTCACAGCTTGAGGAAGCAAGCAGCCACACAGCAAGCAAGCATGGACACATACATAGCCTCTGAGAACTGTCAGCAGCTTCTGGCTTAGAGCCAGCAGGAAGACAGGGACTTAGTCACACAGGTGCAGAAGGCTGGACTTGAGTTTTACTCACAATTACATGAGCTGAAAAGAGAATCCCAGGCTCCCGATCAGAATGCAACACAGGCAGACGGATGCCCAAGGAGACGTTCGTGAAGACCCAGACAAGCCAGCTTCTTTATTCATTAACCAATAAAAGCAACATACATACAGAAGGACTTCCCACACCAGAGTATGATATGTCAAATTTTATAGAACCGTATTTTGTCTGAGTAATGTTAATGTCAGTGTTTCTTGTTAGCTGGTTATATTGGTGTGTATTTGATGGGATGTCATTTTTTTATCAATAGGAGATACCTTGATCTATGTGATACTCTTTTTTTAAACCTTTATTTTTACTATGTGTGTATGGGTGCTTTGTCTGCATGGTCTGTGTACCCTGTTTATGTAGGGTCTGCAGAGGCTAGGAGAGGAATTGGATTCCTCGGTTCTTTGGAACTAGAGTTACCTGCAGTTGTGGATGCTGAACTACAACCCAAGTCTTCTGGAAAAGCAACCAGGCCCTTACTCATTAGCCATCTGTACAGCCCTATGATACTTTAGAAAGGACTTTTTTTTAGCCATGTAGCTAAATTTCACTTTTAAAATTATCTTTTTTCATTTCCGTTTTCAACTTTTTTGATGATACTGAATTTAGGATTTTGTTTTATAGAAGAAATGTCATTAGATCATTTTCCAACCAAATTTGTCAATCTTGACTCTGGTTCTATGCTTACGTGTTATATTTTAACAACCCCTAAGACAAAATTCTTTGTTCACACTGATAAATAACCAAGATTATTATTTCGGAATTTAGTTTCCTCCTTTCCCTACCTGGTTAGCTTCAGTATCATCTTGTTAACTAAGATATTAGTAACCATACTTTTTGTTATGGCTTTTTCCTTCCTAAGAATAATGTCTTAATAACTCTTTAGCCATCAATATCAAGCAAGATTACAAATGAAAGAGAAAGAGAGAGAGGAGAGAGAGAGGGATGTTGTAAGGAGAGAGGGCTTGCTTGTCGGCCCAGCTACCCCGCTATCTTACACCTGAAATAATCACACAGAAACTGTATTAATTAAAACACTGCTTGGCCATTAGCTTTGGCCTCCTATTGGCTAACTCTCACATCTTGATCTAACCCATTTCTATTAATCTGAGGTCGTAGCTTACTGGGAAAGATTCAGCATGTCTGACTTGGCATCTCCATGGCAGCTATCTCTCTGCTCTTCTTTCCAGCATTCAGTTCTGTCTACTCTGCCTACCTAAGTGTTACCCTATCAAAAGGCTAAGGCAGTTTCTTTATGCAACCAATGAAAGCAACACATAGACAGAAGAACCTCCTATACCAGAGAAAGGAGAAAGAAAAAGAGACAGAGAGAAAACAAGTGAGCTCCCAATATGACTACCTTAAGCCAAAACTGTGAATTTAATTATATTATACATTTGAGGAGCCTGGCGGGCATGGCTCAATACTCTTATCCCTTTCAACATAATTTCCTATTTCACCCTTGGTCTTTGCATCTCTCCTTAGCTTTAAAATTTCTATAAACAGAAACCAATGGTTGATCTCTGGCCACATAGCCATAATGTAATTAACACTGTAAAATTTAACAGTATTTTTTACCTATGTTACAGGCTCAACATTTTCTCTCATAGGCCAAGTCTTGTGCACTTAATCTATAACAGCACTTAGAAAGCCAAGGCGGGAGGGTTGCAAATTCAAAGCTACCCTGGGCTATTCTGTGGCCTTACCCCTCCACTTTTAGTTTCTTCTACAGGAGTCAGAAGAGACCAGCGATTGAAATTCTTTTTTTCAGCCTCATTGGTTAATTAAATTGTAGCTAGCTATAGAATCCCCACAGAGAATTGATGTGAATTGCAACAAATGAAGGCTGAGTAAAGGGTAGACAGGAGGGAGAAGTAGGACCGCAGGCCCTGGAACAAATGGAAGTTGTTGGTATCATGTTAGTATCAACAGGAGTTCAGTTACTTGGGATTGGTGGTCCCTATCTCCTTGGTCTGAAGGGCTGCCCATAAATTCATCATTCTTCTTCCATTGAGCCACGTGGAGCCCTTGTCAAATACCCTTTCCATTGGCCCTCCTGCAGTCTCCTAGTGTTCCTGCTCCCCAGTACAGTGATGGCCATCCCTCATCCTGTGCTACGGTTATTACAGCTATCGCTATTACCTGAACTGCTTCTCTGCTCTGTTGTTTAGTTTCCAATTTCTTCTGTAGAGCTAAGACTTTGTCTTGTCCATTGCTATATTCCTGGAGCCTGACCAAGACTAAGCATTTAGTAACATCCAGTGAGTAGAGGAGTGGATAGAAGCCAATAGCAATTGGCACATTCACCTGCCAGCTGACGGAGCCAAGTGTCTGCACACATGCACTATCTACCATGGCATCACAAAGCAGTCACCCACAGAAGGTAGAGTTGCTACTGCAGCCTCAGCTACTGCAGCCTCCTCTGCTCCCATCATCTCAATGGCTCCGGCACCACTGGGCAGCAGTGTGCTGCCCACTGTGAAAATTTAACCAGTCATCTGTCTTCTTCCCTGAACAAGAGTAACAGCGCTGGGAACCATGTATCACATCCTTATAGAGGGAGAAAAAGGACCATGAGTGAGTGTTGCAAGTTTTATACTGAACTCATCCTCTATGGTCTGAAATGGGCTTGTCCTCATAAATCAAGAAATAGGGATACAGAAGTACATGACCACACCTGGAGCAAAGAGCTTGTGTACTTTTCAGAACCTTGGTTTGCCCCAAGGGAGCCAGATGGCCCTGCCAGATTCTTGCCTCTCCAACGGCCTGTACTTGAAGACAGAAAGATGGAATCCTGATAAAATAAGGCTCTTGCATCTCCAGAGCTACTGAACAGGTGGTCACACTCCTAAACCCAAAGATAAAACAACCATGTGGACTCTCTATCGCTTGCTTCGCTACAGTGTGCAAATGCCTGGAAGGCTTCTCTTTGTCAGAAGAGGGAGCTGGACTCCCTGAGATTGTCACTGGTCTAGAGGCATGCTGTCCCTAAAACAAAGGAAAAGAAGCCAAAGAATCCTGGAAGAAAGTGGGCAGGACTCCTGGCTTCCTCAGCAGAGAACCCAGCTGAAGCCAGATGAGTTGGAAGTGTCTTCTACTCCTGCACAACAGCTAGCACACCACTGAGCCATGGGGAACTAAACTTATGCCTCGCCACGCCTGTGCTCACATGTCTCCCGAGTGCACCCTCGTCACAAGCAAACTGCGGGCTGGGGGTGGGAGATGGGTCAGAGCCTAAAGAAGCCATTGCTGTCTTTGCAAATGTAATGCACAGAAATACACACAGCACACCACCAGGAGCACAGGGGAGTCTGGAACTTTAACTTCCACTAGGTTCTGATTGCATCCGTTCTAGATCAACAGGCAAATTCAGAGCAGACGGCTACAGGCAAGAAGAGTTGGGTCTAAAGTTCTACAGTGCAGGTGACCACAGTCTCCAGTCATCTGCAGCTAGTGTGCATACTGCACATCACCAGAGAAGTCTGAAGGCCCCCAGGATGTAGAAATGGTAACGTGTGACGTGATGGAAGTACTGACTACTTTGTTGTGGTTGTGACAGATGATCGAGGTGAAACTCCGCATGCATGGGTAACACATTTGAAATGGAGAGCATCTTTGGGTGCTGAGAGTCTTCACCCTCTGTTCACGCAGAATCTCTATCACGGAGCAGAGGTTGACAGCAGACTTTCCCATGCAGGTTCTTGGGCCGGCCATCGTCCTCTCGGACTTCTAAACAAGACCTGCCATTGGCTTTGCCCACACTAATAGTCGAGACATGATCCAGCTGTGGTGGCATATGGCTTTAATCCCAGCACTCGGGAGACAGAGGCAGAATGATCTCTGAGTTCAAGGCCAGCCTGGTCTACAGAGAAAGTTCCAGGATAGCCAGGGCTACACAGAGAAACCATGTCTTGGAAAAAACAAACAAAAAAGAATCAAGACATGGTTAGCAGTCAAATGACACATTCCTACTCAGAACCATATTTCAATTCTCTGTGTGTGTGTGTTGGCGCGGGGAGGGGACAGCAAGTCTGCAGGATACATGGTGGCTGGCGAGACTATGAGACTATTTTCAAATGCACATACACGCCGACACTGTGAAGCACCTGGTTTTTCTAACATGGATGTGGGCATTCCAAGGGAAGAGATTCAGCCCTTCCCCCAACTCTGAGGACTGTACCTGATACTCTCAGTGAGGCAGGGACACTGATATGGTGGCCGTGAACTGACACTGAGGAGCAAGTTTGAATGAGAGGGGCTGTCACCATGGGAGGGGAGAGAAGTGAGCGACTTGTTCTTCACAACTCCTGAAGCTCAAAGTGGTGTGTGTATTTTGTTTTAGAGAAGTTATCATACAAAGCAACGGTATTATGTTTTATTCCACACTTCACATGGGTTCCCTGTGCGAAACTCCATCTTTCCAGGTGCTCGGAGGTGTCACCAAGAGGATGGCCCTGTTGCCCTCCATCCTCAGACTTGCCGTTCTCTTTTCAGAATTTCTAAACAAAGGATTGGTGGCTTGCCTTCTGAAATGGAGTGGGTGATCATTTCTTTTAAAATTAGAAGGGAAAAAAAACCTCCAAGATCAGAGAACTTGAAGAAGAAGACCGAAACCCCAACATTTAGAAGAAAATCTAGCTTCTGAGGGCTCATTCCTAGGGGAATGTTTCTATTGGGTTTTGCTTGTAAATCATATTATTTGCCCAACAATTTTAAAAAAGGCCAAAATGCTAGTCAGGTTACTGGAGCTCGATAAAGTCAGATGTGTACTTGCATTAGCTGGCTGGAAAAAATGCAAAGATATGTTAAGGTAAAGAACATTTGAAATAAACACGGTCTAGAACTACATATATTATAGTTAGCCTGCTTTTTTCAGGCATGGCTAGCATGAGATACTTCTGATGAAATCATCCCTTTTCATACTAGACCCTTCCTAGGGTTCAAAGAGACCTCAACTTTGAACGTAAGCTTGCCTCAGTTGCTTTGATGTTCTTGATTTGAGCTTTCCTCAAATCACTTTTTAATTACAGAATTCTGATACCTATACAGAGATGCCAGGGCCCTAACAGTTTTATGATGATGGTAGACACAGCTCTCCTGGTATCTCTTTCTCTTCAGTTGTAGGACTATGTCCTGGCTTTTGAGACAGCCTTCTCTTAACAAAAGATATTTTCATATAACTTAGGTGTCTTTCTCACCTGTAAAAGTACACCAAAGAAAAAACAAATCTTAGCACTGTTTACATTTGAGTATGAGCTGTTCCTCCTTCTCAGTGTTGGTGGAGACCTAGAGGAAGAGTGAATGGATATTTGGGATTACAGAGAGACAGAATTTAGTATGAAAAGGAACAGTGAGATGACATTGCTGTTTACAAGATAAACTTTTGAGGGAGGGAGGGAGGGAGGGAGGGAGGGAGGGAGGGAGGGAGGGAGGGACGGAGAGAGAGAGGGAGAGAGAGAGAGAGAGGGAGAGGGAGAGGGAGGGAGAGGGAGAGGGAGAGGGAGAGGGAGAGGGAGAGGGAGAGAGAGAGAGAGAGAGAGAGAGAGAGAGAGAGAGAGAGAGATTATCTTTGAAGAGAATTCCCAAAAAGCTGACTTGGCCTCCCATGAACTGAGCTGGATCCTCTCCCAGAATGCCTTTCTGACTCCTTATCCTACCTAGCGGGGCTAAGCACCCTCACAGAGACTGTGGCATCCTGCCTCATCTGTCACTTACCATGTTCTATTCAGTCAGTTCTCTCATCTGGCTGCTCCCTAACTCAGCTCTTTGGGAGCAGGAGTCACCTCATTGCCCTTCTCGGCTCTCAAGGTTATGGACTGCACACTTAATTAGCACATTAATAGAAGGACAGAGCACCAAGTGAGAGAAGGAGAGCAGAGCAGGAAAGGCGGAGGAAAGACTAAGACAGAAACCCCCTCGTTTTCCAGGACCTCCAACTCCCAGCAGGCAACAGGCAAATGCAGCTTTTAAAAACCACAACCTTTGGGATTTTAATTATATCCAACCTAATATATGGAAGCATCTTAGCATCCTTCATTATTTATACTAGTATAAGAATGAGTTTAAAATCAGATTAGTCCCTAACAATCTAATTTATCCTCTCATGTATCTGCAAAGCGAGTGTCTATTAGCTATCACTCCCAAGCCAAGGGCCAAGCTGTTCTATAAATCTGATAACCAATGCAAGAGCAGGGCAGTTATCAAAACTGCCTTTAAAGGACACGGTTAAATCAGACCGTGCTTTGGGAAGCTTCTAGTTTAGAGACAAGACAGATATGTGAAGTCTTGATGGTGAGATTGTTCTCTAATTGTTAAGAAAGAAAGATGAGATAGGTTTTAGGTAAGTATGTGTGGCCAAGAGGCTCAACCATCAAAATTTCAAAAGTGCACATAGCTGGGTAATATCTAATTGTACTCTTGCTATTTAGCCTTTTGAGAAAAGGCTAAAAAATATCAAAATTCATTAGTTAGAGAAAAGGCTCTAACTTCAATTAATTTTAATAGTTAAAAAAGAACTGTGAGGTTTTGTTTTCCAGAACTGGGGGTGAGTAAGCGCTTAGGGCCCCAGGAGCCTTGAGGACACTCATTCTCCTAACCTGAAGGAGTGGATTCTGGGGCCTGTCCATTTATCCCACTGAACCTAAGGCAAAGGCCATGTTCACACCGTCTGTCATCCCAGTTGAAAGTCACACACGTGAGAAGTGGAGCGATGAACAGGAGGTAGAATAAATGACCACCTTTCTATTTCATAACGCACCAGGCCAACCCACTGTTAGGGACATGCTCTTCATGTGTCCTCACCAAAGCATACAGCGTGTGTATGACATAGAAGACAACAAGAACCATGTGACACGAGACGCCACAGGCTCCTGCCAGCTCTCACTGTCTGTTGTGTACAGCTAACCATGATGGCCAAAGCCTGTTGACAAAGGACATGGGAAGAAGGTGCTATGCTCAGCCCTTAAATGCTTCATGACATGCAGTACCTCTCTGCTTTTCAAAGGGGGAAACTGAGGCATAAAAGGCCTGGATATTCCGGCCATGTTGTGCAGCTCTGGAATAGCTCTGCTGAAGAGCACGTAGTCTGTGTACTTAGCTTTTGAACTGTACTGGAATTTGTCTAATGTGGCAATCGGCTCAGAGGTTAGCTATTCTCCAAGCACCCAGGCTGTATGTGCAAAGAACACTGACAGGTCCCAGTTACATTTGTGAATCACGCCCAAGAATTCCATCCCTTGTGAAGCTTTGTAATTCCTTAGAGGGTTTTGTCTCGGCCACCTGGACTGTCAGGCAACCTTCTCATCAAGATGACATTTAACCTGCAGCTGCCCCTTGCTGGGCAGACAGAAGGGAAGGAGAGGTGGCCTGGGTGCAGGAGTGAATGCAAGGCCCTACATGGGAAACCACTACGCCTCAGAAGGCCCCCAACAAGGCTCTGAGGGCAGTGCTTAGGGATACAAGGGGAAGGAGATGCAGGATGGTGAGAATGACCATTTTCTCTAAGGCACATAGAAGAGCTTACAGATCGGGTGTTAATCTCAAGAACACGAAAGATATCCAACCATAAATGGGTCTGAGAGAAAACCCTTAGATGAAAACTCAAGAGACAGAGACTCCAGAAAGCACAATATTGTTTAAAATGTTTTGCAAACAAGGAGGCCAGGACTGTCTGGGCTCCCCTCACCACAGGCTGGGATGTGTGCGGGTTTGCTCCTCACCTGTCCTCTTCAAATAACATTACGTTTGTTTTCCTCGAGTCCCTCTCTTGCTCTGCTCTCACTCCATGCCCTCTACGATGGATGTGTGTGGGGGGGCCTTGGCCAGCCTTGGGCCTATCAGAGTAAAACAATCCCATGGGCACTAGAGGCTTTGAAAGTGATATGGTCTAACAGAAGTCTTCTCTATGGGCTCATGCTTTGAACACTTGATCCCCAGCCAGCTACCCTGTTTGGGGAAGCAAGAACCTTGAGGCTGCGGTGGTGCCTAGCTGGTAGAAATAGGTCACTAGGTACGTACTTCTGAAGGTTACTGTCTGATCCCTAATTCTGGCACCTTCTCTGCTTCTTAGCTACCACAGGGGGAGGATCAGACATATACTTTCACTGCCGTCAGTGTGCCTTCCATTCCCAAATGGACCGAGAATCGACCATTCTCTAAAATGGATCCAAGAGTTCTTTTGTCTTGTAAGCTTTTCCTGTCAGGTGACAGTAACTATTATTAAGAAAAAGTAGAAATGTGTGCCCTGAGTCCGCAGTCAGAGTAACACCTAGGACAGTGTCTTAGAAAGACTGGGCCAATGACTCTGAAGGAATTTAAATCTGGAAGCATACAAGCCTTGTACAGATCTCCCTCCAAAATTGGCTGAAAATACAGCAATGGCAGACTTTTTGCTTTTTACAGATTCTGACACAAGTTAACACACTAATGTCAACAAAAGCGCGGTATGCTTTCCACCATCACAGATAAGACTGTCTGATTACCCTCCCAGTATAAACGGACGAGTGAAAAAACACACGAAATATTTTCCGAGGGAGTCAGACCTGAGCTGCGTAGAACCACGATGCCTGGAAGGAGAGGTAGAAAGAAGGTAAATCCATGGTAATTCTGTTTTCCTATGGGAAGGGAATTCTTAGACTCCAATATTATTATTAAAAGAACCCAGCTGTCTTGCTGGGCAGAAGAAAGGACCAAGCTCTGTCAACTCTGCTAGAATTTGCAGGGCAGGGTGAGAGAGAGGAAAGCTAGACAGAGAAGTAGCAAAGCCCTGTGCAGGTGTGCACCCCTGAATGCAGATGCTATCAGGTGCACCCAGGGAATACACCAGGATGCCAGTACAGAATAACCACATGGAAGGATCGGGGAGCAGCCAGTCAAACAGCTCCAGTTCTGTCAACAGAAGGAGGATGGCCGGTTGTATTCATAGACATTGAGAAGTGGCCCTTAAAGGTTCCTTTATCTAGAATCAAAACAAAATTAGTAGACAGATGAAGCAGTAAAGCAAACATGCACAAACCTAGTCAGTAGACAAGAAACCACATACACACACATACACACAGACATGCACATATGTACTCCTATATACACACCTACATATACATAGAGGTATACATACACACATATGCATTCAAATACACATGCACACACACATATATCACACATACATATATATGCACTCATATATACATACACATGCACATATATACAGACAGACATATAAACACAAGCACACATATGCACATACACATATGCACACATGGGCAGATGCATAACATACACACATATGCACATACATTCATATATCCATATGCACATGAATACACATGCAAATATGCACATATTCATACACTTACACACATGTGCACATATATACACACATTTGGACGCATATACACATGTGCACAAAAATATACACACATACATATGCACACATATCCACAGATACAACCACACACACATAGATATACACAGACTCACATTTATACAGCACACACATATACACACCTACACACTTACACAACACATATACACTGTACACAATATACATAAACACATATGCATGCATATTCATACGCATATACACATACAAATATACACAGCACATATACACGCAGGCACATGCATATGTATATCCAGGTACATATACATACGTACATACCCTCAAGTCCACACACAGGAATTAACAGACAAGACTCCTTACACAATTATTATAAGTTTTTACATATGTGCTCAAAAGCTCAAAATACTTGCAAATAATTTCAAAATAATAAGATAAAGAAGCAAATTTTGTAAAATAAATAGTAGAAAAATCACTAAATGATTAAAGTCAAACACTTAAGAAACAGAGATGTGTGACCCTTGAGGCATAATAACAGAAATGACCTAAGCTAAAGCAAAGAGTAAAAAACCAGCCAGGAGGTGGTGGCACACGCCTTTAATCCCAGCGCTTGGAAGGCAGAGGCAGGCGGATCTCTGTGAGTTTGAGGCCAGCCTGGTCTACAAAGTGAGTTCCAGGACAGCTAAGGCTGCTACACAGAGAAACCCTATCTCCAAAAACAACATCAAAAACAAAACAAACCAACTAAAAGCAATGAGAGAAAGAGAAAGGAGAGAAAAGCTTCAGTGACCAGTAGAACAACATCAAAGACTCTACTCATGGCTGTATCTTTCGGAATTTTAAAAAGATGTGGAAGTAAGGAGGAGAAAGGAAGGAAGGAATACACAACAATTTTGAAAAAAAATATGGCCCCAATTTTCTCAGTTTAATAATAGCTGCCGTGGGTCCAAGTAAACAAACTAAAAAGCTAGATGAACACACACACCTCTTGAAATCATTGGTATAAACCCCTCAGAACTGCAGTTAATGCTTAGTAAAGAATTGCCCTAGGCGGGTTGAGTGAGTCTGATCAAGTCTGTAGAAGGCACTAAGAGCAGAATAGAGGCTCTCTATAGAAGAAGGTCCCCTATGAATAAGATCAACTCTTGCCTAGGAGTTCCAGCCTCGGGGTCTCAGGCCCTTCAGATCAGGGACACCAAGTCATTTATAAATTAATCTAGCAAAGCAAAACTAAACTAAAAACTTAGCACTAATGAG
Organism: Microtus pennsylvanicus; assembly: GCF_037038515.1. Lineage (NCBI taxonomy): Eukaryota > Metazoa > Chordata > Mammalia > Rodentia > Cricetidae > Microtus > Microtus pennsylvanicus. Next base: position 72,715,910 of record NC_134590.1, on the reverse strand, counting down.
AAAGACAGAAGCACATATACAGAGATGAACTAGAAGAAGGATAACAGGTCTCGTCGGCAGCTGTGAGGATGTAAAGTGTTAACTGGACACATCTGGGAGGCTGCCTGGATAATGTGGTCTGTGGGGACTGTCCTGATGATCTTAACCAATGTAGAGAACCCAGCAGCAGCTCCGTTCCCTGGCTTTGGGTCCCAGACTGTACAAACGTAGGGGAGCTGAGCTGAGTGGTGAGGGAACCTTCACTCTCTGTCCCTGGTGGCAGATGTGACCTGTGGTTTCAGGTTCCTGCCTTATGTCCCCCCGTAATGGGCTATCCCCTAGAACAGTGAGCCTAATGAACTACTTCTCTCTTAAAGCTGCATCTGTCGGGGTATTTTACAGCAGGAGCAGGTAAGGTGGTAGCAAAATAGGTCAGAAGATGAATTGTTGTCCTCTTTAAATATTTAAAGAGAAAGAGCTATCAACATACAATACAACATTTAATGGAAATATGTTCAAAATGTAACGGTAAAATAAAGATGGTAAACAAAACTGGATTCTGCTCCCTTAGAGATTAACACTGCTTTGAAGGGAAATTCTTCAGACAGAATGAAAATGATAGAAGCTAGAAAGACAGGCCTATCTTAAATATTTATTCTAAGCATTTGATCTTTCAGGGCTTTTTTCTTCTTCTTTTAATCCTAGCACTTAAGGGCCTGAGGCAGGAGCGTTGTGGGTATGAAGCCAGGGTCTGGTTATTAGCTAGACTTTATCTCAGAAGAAAATTTTTTTTAATGTGGAGAAATGGAATGCAAAACTGTGCAAATCCCTGAATTTGATACCCAGCTGAAACGCACACATACAGATACACACACGCGTAAACACGTACATATACTCAAACATACACACTGCCACACACACCATTTAATAGTCAATAGACCACTTAAAGCAAAGCGCGGCAATATCTTCTGAGCTTTAGAACATCTGGAAGCAAAGGCACAGCATAGAGGAAGAAGGCAACAGATTCCAGTGTGGCAAGTCTCACATCACGAATGAAATAACAAGTGGCATGCTTGAAAGTAGACTATGACATCACAAGCACATCTGTGACTGTCTTGGAAGCAGTTTTTCCTCAAACTGTAGCATAAACTAAAATCGCTATAATATCCCAGTTCAACAGGTCCAGAGTATGACCCAAGAATTTCTGTGTCTACAAAGTCAGAAGTTGTCCATGAGATTAAAAATCCTGATATTGTTAGCCTGGGCTCATAGGGACTCAGAGAGACTGTGACAACCAGGGAGCTAAATAGGACTGACTTGGGGCCTCTGCATATATATTATAGTTTCATAATGTGGTCTTTTTATCAGACTCCTAACAGTGGGAGCAGGGGCTGGCTCTGACTGTGCTGCCTGCCTTGGGGACCCATTCCTCTTACTGGTTTGCCTTAATAGAAGAGGTGGTGTCTAGTTTTACTGTGACTTGATATACCATGACTGGCTATAACCATGGAAGGCTCATATGTATCTGAAGCGAAACAGTGCAGAAGGAAAGGTGGGGTAGAGGGAAAGTCGGGGGAGAGGAATTGGGAAAAGGGAGGGAGGAGATACTTTGGTTTGGATACAAAAACAAAAATTTAAAAATCCTGATGTTATATTACTTCAGCTAGTTACCTTACTATGCACTATATATATATAAAACCTCTCATTACAGCTTTGTCAATTATACATTTTCAGGAAGTCAAGGAGAAAAGAAGTAGATAATTATTAACTTACGAAATATATTTTGATGATTGAAATCCAGGTTTGGTAAAAGTAAAAAAGATGGTTAGTCATGAGACCTGGGAGTAACTGTATCTATACTGTGGATTTTAAAACTAGGTATTAGGATGAGTCAAGCAGGGGCATGATGATAAGGGATCAATCCATCACAAAGAAAGAGGCATCTTAGCTATATATGCACCTAATGAGGGTTTTTAAATTCATGGTACCACAGAAGCGACCAAATAGACACATCCACAATCATAGTTGGACATTTTATCATTTTTCTCTCCAAAACAGTTAGAACCATTATATTATCAAACAAAAAAAAACAACTTGGAAATGTTCTAAATTAAAACTGTGTTCATTAAAAATGAAACAAAAGGACATTGACTTCTTACCAGCAGCAGCAGAGACTCACTATGGGAAATTCATTTGGCACACACCTGTATCTGCACATTGGAGTGAAGCCCACTACCCACCACGTATACTGCTGTCAGAGAAGAGCAATGGTTCTGGGGAAAACAGAGGAGATCTGGAAAAGCAGGATCTTTACAACAAGAAAAAATATTGATGTGAGCCTCATTTGGCAAAGCAGTTCCCACTCGGTTCAGGGAAGGGTCTTAGCAAAAAACAAAATAAAATAATTAAAAAAAAAAAACCAATCCAACATCTCACATGGCCACAGTACTCATGAATTCACAACTGCTGGGCTACATGCATAGACAGGGATGGATTCACGGGGCCCTCTCTACCCACTGGAGCTAATGGCAGTGGAAGGCTGCAGGAGAGAGAAGTCATTGTCTTCAGTGATGGGGCCACTGGTGAGTTAGTCATGCTCCTGCCCACAGGGGTAACCCTGCTGAATCCCTATGGTCCACAAAACAAAAAGACATGAAATTAGAATGGGGATTTGGTGGGAATGGGAAGAGGGTAAATGTAAGTAGAGGGATGAAGGTGAACAGAATTATTATACACATATACAAAATTGTCAATAGATAAATTAATTTTCAAGACACATTAAAAATAATGGCGTCTTAAACCAAGCATGATGATATACCTCTGAGAGCCCAGCACTCAGTTGGAAAGCTGGGGCAGGAAAATTGTGAGTTAAAGGCCTGCCTAGGCTATAAAGTAAGTGCTTGTTTCAAGAAAACAAAAGCACAAACAAAAAAAATGTGTCTTAGAACTTGCTTCATGCCCATCCAACTTTAGGGAGCAAGTTGATAGACTAGGGGCATTTTTTTTACTAAAAGTAGATTATTTTTATATATTTTGATTATAGTTTCCCTTCCCCCAGTTCCTACCAGATTTTCCCTACCTCCCCACCCACCCAAATCCGCAACCTTTCTCTCATCAGAAAACAAGCAATCAGATGATGATGAGGATGATAAAATAAAAACAAAACAAAATAGAGCAAAACACAAAAAAAAGTCAAAGAAAAAGCACAAGAAACACATATAGACACATAGACAAACATATTCTCTCTGTCTGTCTGTTTCTTTCTCATACACACACACAGAGAGAGAGAGAGAGAGAGAGAGAGAGAGAGAGAGAGAGAGAGAGAGACAGAGACAGAGAGAGACAGAGACAGACAGAGACAGACATCCCATAAGAACACAAAATTGGAAATCATAATATATAAGCAAAAGACTTTAAAGGTTAAAAAAATAAAGAAAAACAATGCCCAGTCAAAGCATTATGAAACAAAAAACTTCCAAAACTACCACTGAGTTTGTTTTGTATTGGTCATCTACTACTGGGCATGAGCCCTGCCCTTAAGTGTGGTTTGTATGCCCAGTGAGAATTCCTTCGAGAAAACTACTCTTTTTTTGTGAGAGGTTTCCACAGATGCGAGCTGAGTCTACTTCCCCTCTCTGTGTTGGAACCCCATCTGAGTTAGACCTTTGTAGGCCCTGTACATGGTGCCACAGTCTGTGAGTTCATACGTGTAGTAGTCTTGCTTTGCCTAGGAGGCTTTGCTTCCTTGGTCTTGGTGTCCTCTGTCCCCACTGGCTCTTACAACCTGTGTCTCCTCTTCTGCAGAGTCCCTGAACTCTGAAAAGAGAGATGTGATGGTGACATCCCATTTATGATGGAGTTTCCAGATTCTTGTACTCTCTGTACATTGCCCGTCTGTGGGTCTCTGCATTTGCTCCCGTCTGCTGCAGCAGGAAGCATCTCTGATGATGGCTGAGCAAAACACTGGTCTATGAGCATAGCGGAATGTCTTTGGGAGTCTTGTTATTGCTACATCCCTTTATTTTTAAAACTGAACCTGACATTCTGCATGTAATTTCCATCAAAGGTATGTTTATAGCTTCTAGGCTATGAACTCTGAGATGATACCAGGCCATGCTACTAGTCCTATGCAAGAAATTTGCAGGTCCTGTGGTGCTCAGGAGAAAAATCAGATTCCAAGACCCAGCAAGGAAAAGGAACACTGCTCTTATATTTCTAATATTTCCATAAAACCCAAGGGCAGATAACATACTGAGTTCAGATCAGAACAGAGAAAAGCATACAGCTTCAAAGTGTTCCTGCTCATTATCTGTGAAGTAGAAGACAGTACGTCTTCCCTTCCTGAAGCTACTGTTTCCAGAGCCTCAGCAACTCTCTGCCTTTATTATTGCTGTTCCTATTTACAGTGTTATTATTAGAAAAGGTCTCATTATGTAACCCAGACTGGATGTAAATGTACAATCCTCCTGTCTCAGCCTCTCCAGTCTCTGGGATTACAGGTGTGCACCACCACATCTGGCTCCGCAACAACCCTTTGTAAATAATGTCTAATATTTGATGACAATTGCAAGCAACAGTTGTGAGATGAGCCATAGAATTTAAAATAACAACAACTGTAATTGCAAGTTTAAATAAAACTGAAGCTCCTCCTAGAAAAACTATGAAGATCAATAAAACGGATGTTCTTTTCATTTCAGTGGAGTTAGATATCACATAAACACAAGATGGAAACATTCTTGGAACTCAAGGAAGCTCAGTAGATAGTTTCAAGTTGAACAATGGAAAAAAACAATGAGTTGACAATACATGCAAAATATAAGGCACATAAGAAATACATTTAATGCATGCATACCTGATATCTTGTAAAGAAACAAAAGAAAGAAAGGGTAGGAAGACTTAAAGAGCTACCAACAACAGTTTTCAAAAACTTGCCGAGAAAATTAAGCTGCAGAATTTATAAATTTGCAAAATTCCAACCACCATGAACACCAAGATGCACAAATGCATGAACACATCCATACACATGCACACACATGCATCATAGTTAAAGAGAAAACCGTGCAAACACAAAACCACTGCTAAGGTGGCAGAACAAACCATCTAAGCAGCCAGAGAAAAACTATGGAAACCAAGAGATAAGGAAGTTGTTTAAAAAAAAAAAAAACACTGGAAAAAATTTCCTACCAATGATCCAACCTGAGACAATGTGTTCTCCAGGAAATACAGAAACCCAGACAGAAATGGATCTCCATGGCAGCATGGGAATACAGGAAGAAAACATCATGTGAGTGGGTTACAATCTAGCAAGTAGAATGAATATAAAATTATTCAGTAATCCAAGGAACATTTAACACTGAAATATCAACATCAAATATGGATAGAAGAATAAGTGGTTTTAAGTAATTTTCTCAGGTTTCCTTATTTTGTTTGTTCTTAACACATGGTCTTATACAGCCTAGGTTGGCCTCGGGCTTGTGTGTCAAGGTTGGACTTGAACTCCTGATCCTCTTGCCTCTACCTCCCAAGTGCTGGGGCCTCAGATGGACATCACCACTCCTGATATAGATGTGTGTATTTGAATAAGATTTCAATTCTTAAAGTACAAACCAATATACACATTATGATTTTTAAAAAATCACCTGCATCTAAGAGCCATAAAAACTACAAAAGAAGAGTAACAGGATTGGATTTATTGTGATATTTATTGTGATATTCAAGATACCTAGCAAATAACACGATTAATCCAAAAGAAAGAGAGTGAAATATGGAAAGTAGGGGTGAGACAGAAAAGAAATACTAAGTAGTAAGCTGCCGCTAAATTCCTGGTTACTGATACTAATGTATCATTAATTACAGTAAATATAAGCATAACAACTGTTACCAAGTTAAATAATAAGTTATCAAACTGAATTTTCAACACTTACAGAATTGTGAGACTTCTCATTTATAAAGATACCAAAAGTTCAAAGTAAAATGATAACAGGGTAAATTGAACAAACACAAGCCAAACAAGGCAACACCAAGTCCATGCTATGCAGACTCCAAATCCATCTATGCTTAACAGTCGAAGAGGGGACTGGAGAGATGGTCCCGGGGGCTAGTTCACAAGCTCCTGCAGAGGCCTGGGGTCAGGTGACTCACAACAGTCTGTAAATACAGCTCCAGGGGATCCGAGGTCTCCATAGGCAACAGCATTTACATGCACATATCCACACAAATACACATAACTAAAAATAAAAACTAATTTTAACAAAGAATTAAGAAAGAACATTTAAGGCAATAAAATCTAACAGGACCTAAGCTATATAAAACAAAAAAAGACAGAGTAATAGTACAATTAGAAAGTCTGAGATACCTCTGAAACTGTTTCTCTGACCACTTTAAAAATACGGTAGAAAAATCTGAAAATGGAACAATAACCAGGAAAGTCCCCAAATACCTGTGGTGATGCAGTACTCCTCTTTATAATGCACTTCTTAAAAAGAAGTCAAAGAGAAATTAGAAAGTATAATTAGAATGATGTTTCATAACATGTAGGATATTGCTGCTGCTAAACCAGCTAGTTTTTCTCCCTGAGTGGAATGACAACCACCATCAGACACGTTTTCTAAAGGAGACTTTATCCACTTGTCATTAGAGGACACAGGAGACCCCAGGCTCTAAGGCACCTCGCTGGGGATAGAGTCTGGGGATTTCTACCAGCAACGTGCTTGGAGGTTAACTAAGGACAAGTGAAGAGGGGAAAGTTTACAAGAAATGTTTGTATTTTTCCTACATTGCACCACCTACGTCAGTTTTTAATGGCATATTGGTAGTCCTAGAACACACACACAAAGAGAGACGCTAAGAAGCCATATTGAAAACCACTGGTCTAATGTCTGTCTCAAGATAAATAGGAACACAGAAAACTCAAAGAAAATTCCAGGCTCCAACATGGCTAAGAGTGGGTACTGAGAAAATAAAGAATTAAAAAAAAATGTAACTGATAATCATGTGGCAATACTGATAAGCAAAAAAACGCAAGTAAAGGCTATTAATAAATATTTCAACAGTATATTAAAACAAAGATTCCAGCTTAAGCCATTACAAGGTGATTTTATTCCAACGATGAAAAGATGGTTCAACATATCCAAATCAACAAATGCAATGCAGTCAATTAATGGACTTCAGAACAGAACTCACGTGTTCATCTCCATAGATACAGGAAAGACCTTTGAACACCCATTGAAGATGAAAGCCTTGAATAAACTATGAAAATGGAGACCACACCTCAACATAATAAAAATGTTTATACAGAAAATCCATAGAAAATGTTACAGCAAATGAAGAAGCCTGGACAGCATTGCCTCTACTATTCAACACAGTACTTGAAGTCTTAGATGAAGTAATAAGGCAAAAGAAAAAAATTAAGGGCTACAAATAAGAGAAAAATAAGTTGGGGCTAGTGAGGTGGTTAAAGGGCACTTGATGCTCTTGCAGAGGACCCAGTGAGTTCCAGCACCCACATCAAGAGGCTTATAACTCTGGTCACTCCAGTTCTGGGGTATCTAACACCACTTAATGGTGTCTGCAGGTCTGCATGCATAGAGTGTGCCCCTATGTAAAATAAATCCTTTTTTTTAAAAAAAAAAAGTAAACTTGGTTTTAAAAAGTAAAATTTGTAAGATTTTACTATTTGTAAAAGACATGATTTTGAATTTAAAAGACCATAAATAGCCACCAGAAAGTTCTGAGCATTAGTAAACAATTTCAGCAATATAGCAGGATATAAAATAAACTAAAAATCAACATCTCTTCTATATACTGACCAAAAATTTCAAAGCAGGGGCATCTCATTTGTACTTTGTATTTTTCATGTTATTGCTTTACATTACTGTGTTTTTTCTTTAATCACTTCTTCATAAACAGCTCTTAACAAATGATCTGGTTCTACTTTTTCTATTGTTCGGTGTATGTTCTTCATATTTCTGCACCCACTCTATTGTTTATACCTTATTTTTCCTGTACATACATGTCCTTTTTCATTTATTCCCACCCCATTGACCTTTTTGATTTCTTGACTATAACCTTCCAGAGTTTTGATTAGGTTTGAAATTTGTTTATCCAAACACTATCCCAAATTCCCATTTCCATCTGCTTTTCTCTGTGTAATATTTTTCTAGCTTGTTTTTTGTTTTTTGGGGGGAGTGTTTGGGGGGGGGTTGTTTGTTTTTTCAAGACAGGGTTTCTCTGTGTAATAGCTCTGGCTGGCCTTGAACTCACAGAGATCTACCTGACTCTACCTCCAAGTTCTTGGATTAAAAGCATGTGCCACCATCGCCTGGCTCTTTCTCAGATGATCTAACACTACTCTCTAACCCTAGTCAAGCTACTGCCCTTCCATTCCTGACTTAGTAATATCTGAGTCTAGATCATATTATCCTCCCTTGATCTCGATAGTAATAAGGTTATAAGGGTGACTGTTTTAACCAGCTATAATTTTGCATAGTGGGCCTATCCAGTGGCTGTGGTTGCTTTTGTAATTAATACTATATATTAATTACATATATTATATATAATATATTCCTAAAACTGTGGAGGGAATACTCATACTCCACATGAACTTTGAGCATGTGGAGTATGAATTTAGCTACTAGACTGTAGTGTTGATCTTACTACAAACCATTCCCACCTAGATATTGCAAGTGCCTCTACTGGAAGATTATAACTTATTTTAAAACCATTAGAAGAACTCCAAGTGTGTAAGTAGCAATGCAGAAATATAAGAAAGAAGAAAAACAAAGGTTTTATGACCCTCCAAAATAATAAATTCCACAGCAATGAATTACAATGTGAATGAATTAGATAAAAGTCCAGACAAAGAGTTCAAAAGAATACTTATGATTGCTCAACTAAATCAAAGAAAATGCAAATACACTCCCAAATGAATTAAAAGAAAACACACATAAACAGCTGAATGTAATAAGAGGATCAAATATCAAGAGAAATTTAAGAAAGAGATAAAAATACTAGAGAAATATAAAATAAAAACTTTAGAAATCAATTCAAGTAAAAAGCACAGCAGAAAGCCTCAGAAAGAGATCAAAGACAAGACAGAATAATTATAACATTCAGACATCTACAAAGACAAGAAGCTGTAACTATAACATACAAGATCTATGAGACAATATTAAATGATCAACTTATAAATCAAGCCAACAGAAGAAAAACTTTAAGCTAAAAGCATAAAAACATTTCCCAGATCTAAGAAAAGAGATGACCAGCCAGGCTCTGATGGGGAACTTCCTTCAGTCAATGGCCTTTGAGAGGCTGGACCAGGTTGGGCATTACTTTGGGTATCAAAAGGTGCATGCCCACTGTTTCTCTCTCTGTGTGTGTGTGTGTGTCTCCCTCTCCTCTCCTCTCTCCCTCCCTCCCTCCCTCCCTCCCTCCCTCCCTCCCTCCCTCCCTCCCTCCCTCCCTCCCTCCCCTGTCAAACCTGGATGCTAGATTCCATTCCTCTTCCCCATTGTGATTTGTGAGTTCCTTTTTAAATAAAGAACCCTTTATTATACCCTATTCGGAGTGAGTGTGGGATTACTTTGTGCTCCCCTTCATTTGTTGCGTTCCCTTTCAAGGTTCAGAATGCATTTAGAACACTAGGCAAATAAAACAAGAACAGAAGCTTCATACACCATATTGCAGTCAACACATGAAACATGAAGAACAAGAAAAATACTACCAGTGCCAAGAATGAACACCGAGCCACATGTAAAGATAAATCTATCTGAATCATACCAGTTTTTTTCAACATAAAACCTAAAATTCTGGAGAGTACATAATTTTATACTCGATCTGCTTAACTGCTAACCCAGATTACTATACCCTGCAGCTTATTCGTGATAATCAACGGAAAAGGGGAAGCCTTTCAACGATAGCCTTGAATAGGAATGGTTTTCATTCCCCCAGTCAAGAGACAGACCTGAAGATGTAAAGGCAGCTCAGCAGTTCAAACAGCTGCTGTTCTTCAAGAGGACTCAGGTTTAGTTTCCAGCACCCATACCAGGTAGCTCTCACCCACATGTAATCCAGCTCCAGTTGACCCACACACCATATAAAATATGCCCAAGTATACATAAATAAAAACAAGTCATTTGAATTGTTCTAAAATGGGCCTGGGAATGAAACAAAGACTTCTCAGAAAAAGAAGAAGAATGGCCAAGAAATATCTAAAAAAATTTAAAAAGATCATCATCCATAGCAATTAGAGAAATGAAAGTCAAAACAACTTTGAGATTTCATCTTAACCCAGTCCAAATGGCAAAGATTACTAAAACAACTGACAATAAATGCTGGAGACATGATGGTGGTAAGAGGGAAGGAGACCCTCATTTACTGTTGGTAGAACTGGAGACTGGAGCCACTGTGCAAATCAATGTGAAGAATTCTCAAAAAGCTAAAGCTCAGTCTACAATATGACCCAACTATACAATTCTTTGGCATATGCCCAAAGGACCTGGCATCACACTCCACAGATACTTGCTTAGCCATATTCACTGATTCTGTATTCATAACAGGAAAAATGGAAACAACCTAACTGCTCTTCAACTGACAAATGGATAATGAAAATGTGATACATATACACTGTGGAATACTACTCAGCTATGAAAAAAGTGGAACCATGAACTTCGCAGTTAAAAGGATGAAATTAGAAAAGATTATATTGAGTGAGATAACTCAAACTCAGAGAGACAAACATCAAATGGTCTCTCTTATCAGAAGCTTCTAGCTCCAAATCTTCAAATGTGAGTACACGTCCTGGAGCAACTACAGAAACTAGAAAAGTAAAAAGGATCCATTAATGGGGTATAGGGGGGGATTGGGGGCAATAAACAGGGGAACAGCAAATGATCTGATCAGGGAAATGGGAAAATGGGGGCTCTTTATGAAAGTGGAAGGTAAATATAGAAGGGGGAAGAGGTAAAATAACAATAATGATGTCTGAAAAAGTCATTAGAAATTATACTATTAACTATTTAAAAAATAAAATACACATAATACCATGTATAAATATGCATATATAGTCTTAATGATTTTTTCCCATTTGGGCTGACAATTGCTCCCTCCATGAGCCAAATATCACCTAACAAAACCCCGATACCAGACCTGAGAAGCCCTCTTTTGAGCTGTTGTTCATGGCTGTCCAAGGGACTCCCCAGACATGGAGTCTTTTGTCCATGGTTGACTTCAAATGTGGAAGGTAAGCCCCTATGGCTGAAGAAGCACTTCAGAAACAGAGGCCCCTGAGCTGGAACTAACCTGAATGTCTCCACTCTGACAACTAGCTGTCATAGTACCAGAGATACCAAGCAAGCTTCCAAAGGAGGGAGGCAACCAATAGTCCCACTCAGCATTGATGCCTATGGACCACAACAATGACCAGCACGGCTCAATAATTCTAAGGATGAATTAGTGGCACACATACCTTAGTGATAACCAAGAGGTCTCTAATTGTACTGAAGACCCACTCAACAAAATGGATATCATGCCTGGTACTGGAAGCCTGACCAACTACCCAAGGCTAGTGAAGTCATAGATCTTGAAGGAGAACCTACAACCACCACTTTACTAAACTAGCATAATTCCTAACAACATTCTAAATATTTATCTGTATACCAACAGATAAGTATAGGTCTCACCCTCATCAAAGAAACATCTACTTGTAACAGATGGAGATCATTACAGAAAGCCACAACTCATCAAATGCCAAGAACAGAGGCCATGTGGTGTCCAGCCCCAACTGATACACCTACAACCCAATTCCTGAATCTAGGGCTCAGGGATCACAGATGAAGAGGGGGCAGGAAGACTATGAAGAACAGCAGGACAGGGGGTTTGCTGTGAGATTCTGTCTCCTACCCGTGTTAGAGAGCTATACCCATGAAGCCTCATTAAATGGCCAAGAAAGGCCTGAGCAATGATGACACCAATAGACACGTTGAATGGAAGGGAGAAATCTCCTGGGGTCTCCGCTCTAGGTAAAGGATTAAAGGCAACTAAGGAATGCTAAGATCAAAGGGAGAAAATAATCTTCCCCAAGGATGAACCCCCAAATTGATTATACAATACCAAGTGGTCAACCTTGAAATCATATACATGCAAAAAACATTATACAGACTGAGAGGCTGTATTTACATATTTAGGAAATATATTTATGTAAACACACACCTAAATATCTATATATCATCTATATCTATATATCATCAATTAAAGAGATAGAGGTCATGAATTTAAGAGAGACTAAGGGATGCATGAGAAGGATAGCATAAGAAAAGGGAAAACAGAGTGATTATATTTTAATTTCAAATTTTCTTAGTTTCAAAAACTGTGTCTAGATTGAACACAGACTTTTTTGTCATATTCCCTAAATAATGTAGCACAGCTGCTTGCATGATACCTATGATGTTTTAGGTGTTGTAACATCTCATGTAGTAGGGCATTAATAAATAATAGTTAATAGATAATATCCCAAGCTGGAAACATACAATTATTACTTATAAATGGAGGTCTGCTATGAAAAGAATGGTAACAATTTTAAAAAGCATTTCCTTAGGAGTGATCCAGAATATATAAGCCATACACAGGGGCCATGCAAATGCTGCACCATTCATGTAAGAGTCATGAGCTTCTGCAGTCTGGGTACAGTGGGGAAGGGTATCCTGAGACCAAGCTCTTGTGACTATATAACCCCAGGCTAAAGAAGGAAGTGTGAATAAATATTGAACTCTAGGTAGGAAGTTTATTGTGGGTCAGCAGTTCTGAATTATATCTGTGTATTCTAGGATTTAGCAATAGCAGACCGTGGGATATGGGAGCCAGGTTTCTCACCATCATCTGAATACATTCCAACTGCATTCTAAGTATCAAATCACAAGGGAACCCAAGATTTGTTTTCAATTCATGGGAAACAACTGTATTTTACACACACACACACACACACACACACACACACACACACACACACACCATACCACATGCCCCCTTGCTGTGATTGAGGCTGAGGAATCATACAGCCCTGAAAGCCCTGAGTTCCAACTTATGCTCAATCATCTTTCAGTTTTTGCATGAAGTCGCAACCAGGATCTTTCTGGATACGAAAATCTTTGGCTACACAAATTCCATATGTGAAGTGACCTAATATTTATGCATAACAAGAGGTGCACAATATCTCTCATATGTTTTCAGTACTGTCTTGATCATTCATCTAGTAAAACATAAATTCTGCAAGAATAATTTTATCTCTTTAGGACAAAATGACAAGGGAAAAGCATACTTGTTTATCTGTATGCTTTCAACTTGAGGTTGGTTGGACTGGAGAATTCCAAGCCCCAGATGTGAAGGGCTGAGTATAGCCATTAACAGATAGCAAACGTTCTCCTCCTTACTCACTGAACGCTTAGTTAAACCAGTATTTCACTTTGCAAAGTAGTGTTTTCATACAAATAATCCCAAGGAAATAACTTTAAAAGCCAACAAAACTAAAAATAAGTGTAGAATAAAGTGCTAGGTTCTAGTATTCTACAAAATAGGAGAGCTAGAAATCATAATAATGTATCAGACATTTTATAAATAATGAGAGGAGAGGAGCTAAAAAAAAAGTGGTAAGAGTATGTAAATGCTAATTACCATGATTTGATCAGCACATAGTGTGAGTGCGCTAAAATATCACATTCAGCTTCATAAATGAGGAACTATGTGACAATCAAAAATTTCTCAAACTGCCTAAGAGGATGGCAACATCGGCTGCTCTGATTTATCACTGCACACTGAGACATTAGTCGGCATCACCACATACCCCATAAATTTGTACAATTAAAAGCAATTACTAAAAACTCTTTAAATGCCCAAAGCTTGTCTTTAAATCTCACAGTTGGCCATCACGAGGCTGTCGTTCATGTGACTTGACTGTGGTCGGTTCTCTCTCAAGAATGGACAAGCCTTCTTTTACATCTGTAATTAAAAGTTGGGTCCCAGAGCCGATTAGCCCAAAGCTAATTCCAGCCTCCACACTGGCTGCTTATAACTTTTAAATTTTTCTGTCAGGCACAGAGACCCGTGTAAAAGAACTACCAAGCATGCAGGTTCATGTACGAAGGCACGCCACTGCAGAACGTCTGTCCTCTCACCGTTAGTACAACTGTCCTCTGCGATCATTGACTTTCTGGCATTCCTTCCTGCTCCTCCATATACCACTGTACTTAATCCATAGGAGAAAATCCTATGGGAAAATCCCAGCCAGTCTTGTTCCACCAACCAACAGCTATGACAGCTCCTAGCACTAATCACTCTCTTTGCATTTGGGCAAACAATGACTCTCTGCAAGAGAACTTCTATGTCTAAGCCTAACTTGGTCAAGAAACCAAGTTAGTCCTAAGCAATTATCAAAAACAGAACTCAGGGATCCTAAATTCTTAGTTTCGACTGATGTCTGTCTGCCCAGTATGAGTGACAAGAAGCAGACACCATCTTTATCTAATTCAGCATGTTAACTTTTGTGTGTTACTTAGCGCCCTTAGTATCCAGAATGCGGTTGGCACTCAATGAACATTTCCAGCAGTGATAAAGTTTAAAAGGAACATGTATTTACAGAGTAAATAACAAATTCATTTTTTCTTATCCTTTGGCAGGTGGATCTTTATCAAGTTTAAAAGCTGGCATCAATTTGTCATGAGATTGCCATCCTGGATTTACTTTGCTTTACTCCTGTTCTAATCCCCAAAGAAGCACTTTGGCTTTGAAGGCATTTGAAGCCTTGAATTATCCATAGAAAATTTCTGGAAACAGCCCAGCCAGGGCACCTGGTATTTGCATCTCATCAGTTAAGGTATTTAAACATTTTTATCCCTTCAAATCCTCACACTCTGCAGTGTATAAACTGCAGCTCCCTATCTCACCTCACAGCCAGGCAGCCGGGTGGCCAGGCAGCTGGAGGTTTGGGTTTGTTTGGGATTTTTGTCATCTTAAAAAATACTTTATATTTATTCTCTGGGAATTTCATACACGCACACAATGTGTTATGATTATATTCATTCCCCATTTTTCTCCCTTCAACCCTTCCTGGAATCCCCCAACATGGCCCCCTCTCGGTTCTGAGTCTTCCTGCTCCCCTTCTCCTCTCTTCTTCTTTCTTCCTTCTTCTTAAAAAAACACGAAACCCACTGCGCCCCATTAGTGTTGCCCATATGGCAGTTCGGGGTTAAAGTCATTTGTTGGTCAGAGCTTTGGGCTGTGATTTACTGCCTGAGCTTTCTGTAGAACTCCAGCCATCTTGGTGTGTACTCTGGAAACACACAGTTACTTTTATAGCATAAATAGGACCCAGATAGATCCATCTGTGACAGGGGAACACTACTGCTGAAAAACATTTAAGCTGCAAGCATTAATTGCTGTTGAAACTCCAACAAGATTCCCCAGCACTGAGGTGTATGATCTGTGTTTTTACTTTAACCGCAACATTTTTGTCTTTCCTCTCCTCTTTACTTTTGTTCTTTCTCATATATCTCCTAGTGTGAAGGCCTCGGGAGTTCCCAATTCAGGCACCAGCCATAATGGAAAACTAGTGCTATATATAGATCTTGGACTATCCCAGTTATTAAAGGTTTGCTTCTAGGCTATGGAACCATGAAGGGTTGGACCCTTTGGGGTATATGGCTTAGAGGAAGTGAGCTAGGTCACTGGAGCATGCCCTTGGAGTGGGTTTTTAGATGTAAATTCCTTCCTCTATTTACTCCCCAGGCACCATGAGGTGAGCAACTTTGTTCTGACTTCATGTTCTACCTTATCAAAAAACCAAATGTGGTAGGGTAAAGTGACTGTGGATCAAAACCTCTGAAACCCAAACACACCTTTCTTCCTCATAACATGTTTATTCTGGATACTTGGTAACACCATTACCCTGAGTGTGGAGAAATGAGTGAACACTTGCTTTTACCAGATACAAACATACTGTGTCTTTTTTTAAAAAAATTTTCCCCCATTTATTTATTTATTAAAAATTTCTGTCTCTTCCCTGCCACCGCCTCCCATTTCCCTCCCCCTCCTCCAATCAAGTCCCTCTCCCTCCTCAGCCCAAAGAGCGATCAGGGTTCCCTGCCCTGTGGGAAGTCCAAGGACCACCCACCTCTGAGTGAAGAAGGTCATTGGTTAAAAAATAAAGAAACTGCCTTGGCCCATTTTATTGGTTAGAACATAGGTGGGTGGAGTAAACAGGACAGAATGCTGGGAGGGAGAGGAAGTGAGCTCAGAGACGCCATGCTCCCCTCTCCCGGGCAGACGCACTCGATGAAGCAAGCCGCCAGGTCAGACATGCTGAATCTTTCCCTGGTAAGACCAGTGCTACACAGTTTATTAGAGATGGATTGATTGGGGATGTCAGAATTAGCCAGTAAGGGCTAGAGCTAATGGGCCAAGCAGTGTTTAATGAATACAGTTGGTGTGTTGTTATTTCTGGGCATAAGCTAGCCAGGCAGTCGGGGTGCTAGGGACGCAGCCCCACCGCTTCTATTACAACACACCTCCATCCAGGTCTAGTATGGTGAGCATCCAAACTGCCTAGGCTCCCACAAAGCCAGTACATGCAGTAGGACCAAAAACCCATTGCCATTGTTCTTGAGTTCTCAGTAGTCCTTATTGTTCAGTGAGTCCGGTTTTATCCTAGGCTTTTTCAGACCCAGGCCAGCTGGCCTTGGTGAGTTCCCAATAGAACATCCCCATTGTCTCAGTGTGTGGGTGCACCCCTTGCGGTCCTGAGTTCCTTGCTCGTGCTCTCTCTCCTTCTGCTCCTGATTTGGACCTTGAGATTTCTGTCCCGTGCTCCAATGTGGGTCTCTGTCTCTGTCTCCTTTCATTGCCTGATGAAGGTTAATATTCAGGAGGATGCCTATATGTTTTTCTTTGGGTTCTCCTTATTTAGCTTCTCTAGGATCACTAATTATAGGCTCAATGTTTTTGTTTATGGCTAGAAACCAAATATGAATGAATACATCCCATGTTCCTCTTTTTGGGTCTGGCTTACCTCACTCACGATAGTGTTTTCTATTTCCATCCATTTGCATGCAAAATTCAAGAAGTCCTTGTTTTTTACTGCTGAGTAGTACTCTAATATGTATATATTCCATACTTTCTTCATCCATTCTTCCATTGAAGGTCTGATATCCAAAATATATAAAAAACTCAAGAAACGAGACCGTAAAAGGCTAATCAACCCAATTATAAAATGGGGCACTGAGCTGAACAGAGAATTCTCAACAGAAGAAGTTCAAATGGCCAAAAGACACTTAAGGTCATGCTCAGCTTCCTTAGTGATCAGGGAAATGCAAATCAAGACAACTTTAAGATACCATCTTACACTTGTCAGAATGGCTAAAATCAAAAACACCAATGACAGCCTTTGCTGGAGAGGTTGTGGAGAAAGGGGTATACTCATCCATTGCTGATGGGAATGCAAACTTGTGCAACCACTTTGAAAAGCAGTGTGGCGGTTTCTCAGGAAATTCAGGATCGACCTACCGCTGGACCCAGCATACTGTGTCTTATAACTGGTACTGGTTTGCAAATGTAGATTTGTGCACATTCTCACAATAGAATTTTGTGTAAAAATCTATATTCTGATCTATTTTTTGTGTCATAGGTAAACATGTAGAACTCACAAGATGGAATCATAGCAGAATGTAATTTTTTGTGATGCTAAAACTCCAGCAACATACATTATACATGTCATTGTACTGATATCATCAATAACTCAAATGAGATTTAATGATTGAAAGTGGGATGATTAAAAACTCTGATGGTTCAGTTTTATTACACTGATATTAATATTTAATGAAAATGAGGCTTGTGTTGTTTCATGAAAGAGTAAGCTAAGTTCTGAAAAGATAAAGCTTGAATGCATAATGGAGGGTGAACCACAGATGGGTTAGAGAAAGGTCAATTACCTTGTAAAATACAGAAAAGAAAAAAAATTGGAAAAAAAATGTAAGAGCACTTGCAAATGGGATAGAGGTGTCTCAGAAAATTAGGGGGTGGCTTTCTTTCCAGCAGGCACCCCAGTTCCTGCTAGCTGACTGTCCCTGGCTGAGCCAACGGGCTCTGATAACAGGCAGCAGAAAGAGGGCTTACCCTTTCCTTGGGCTCAGTATTAGATGAGGCTAGAGCAAGGTGCTAAGCAAAATGCAACAGCAGCCATGGTGGGCAGGGAAGGGCACACCAAGCCAGCACCTCTCAGTCCAGATCAAACACCAGCTTCCTATCTCTGCCTCACCCCCATACACTGAGATCAAGGCTGCAAGTACCAAGGCAGAGTTCTATAAAGCATCTGCCCAAACAGTGTGAATGCACGGGAGGTCAGGAGCTGCCAAGGCAGAGCTGAGAGTTGCCAACCACTGTGGTGCACGGGGTCATTTACTGATCACCTGCAGCCTCAATTTTCTCAATCACAAAGTAGAATAACTGTCAATGATGTCATTGCAGAAGTAAAAGCACGACTGTGCAAAGCACCCAAAGGCCACATCAAGCCAAGGCAGGTGCTCAGAATTCAGTACCTGTAGTTGATTTTTATATCACCTCTGGCTCATGGAGTCTGGGAGATTTAAAAGAGAGCCTGGGACATGTCAGTATAGAATAAGGTTCAGACAGTGCCACCCTTGTAAATGTAATATTACTTACAGCTAGTCCAAAAGGCAAATTCTGGACAGGGCCGATACCTTGTACAGCATGTGGATCACATTGAGGGGGGTTGCCTGAAGAAAGACTTCTTCTGGTAGCTGGTGGCCCTAGTGTTCTGCTTGTTTATGGTGTCATACATTCCTAGATGAGTAGATCCAAATACCATGCAACACCTGCAGGCATCCGGCTCCTCAATCACGACTTAAAGGCTTCTTTTAAATAATAGCACTAAATTACATTAGCCCCATCACTACCGCATGTATGGGCAACCATTCTAAGACCTCTTACAGATGTATAAGACCTTCTCTAGTAGCCAATTTGTAAAAAGAGACTGCTCTTTGCTTCCCGAATGTATAGACACGAAAATCACACAGAAAATATATTAATTACAACACTGTTCAGCCAGTGACTTAAGCATATTCCTAGATAGCTTTTTTCTTATATTAACCCATTTATATTGACCTGTGTATCGCCAGGAAGCTGTGGCTTACCAAGTAAGGTTCTGTTCTGGTGTATTTCTCCTTCTGCAGCTACATGGCATTTCCATGACTCTGCCTACTCTCTCTCTATATCTCTGTCTGGATTTACCTCCTGGCTTTATTCTGCCCTGTAATAGGCCAAAGCAGCATCCTCATTAACCAATAGTAATAAAACACATTTATAATATATGGAGAGAAATCCTACATCATCTCCCCTTTTCTGTCTAAATGAAAAGAAAGGTTTTACTTTAACATAGTAAAATTACATATAACAAAATAGATATTAAGCAAGAATTACAGTTATAATATTTCTTTGGGACTTTAAAGTTTCATATCTAATTTATCTTTTATCATAACTAAGGAAAACTATAACTATCTGTCTTCAAAGACCCCAGAAAGATATAATATTACCTAAGTAAACAGGAAGTACATTGTAAGCAACTTCCAAAACTTTAGAATTGACAGAGACAGCTTGCTGCCTGGACTGTCACCCAAAGTCCTTCTGTAACACTGGGGCATCCATCTTCAACCTACAGGTCCATGGTATCTGGCAAACTTTTCCATGAAGCAGGAAATTTGAAAGGTTGTTTTACCTATCTTGGCAGTTTGTCAGTCACTTTCTCTGTACCCTGAAGAATGTCTGGAGGTTTCTTCTGTGAAGCAGGCACCCTGAAGAACCATCCTGTCTTCTGGAATGCTCTTTTCTGTGGCTCCTGCATATCCAGTTCATAGGGCATACCATCAAGCATTCCATGAAAGAGCAGTTTTTTTACCCAAATGGCCAGCCTTGTCACATTGAAGGCAAATTCCCTAACAAGCTTCTTCAATTACCATCAACCTCTCTGAAATAATTGGTTATGTCTCACTATTGGGAAAAACCTAAGTTCTTAAAACATTTTAAATGCCATATTATGTAGGTCTTTGAAAAGTCTGAAGAATACCTATCCATCTGAAACATATCTCTGTACATCTAGAAAATCTAACTATATAACTTACATGACTGCAGTTTGACTATTAGTAATAGATGACTATTACTAATCCATAATTTTTAATTACACATTACACTTTTAAATGAGCTGTATAAATATAATACTTTAACTAAGAGTAGAAACATACATATACATAATATAACAAAATTATCTTTAAATCTGTAACAATAGGCCAAGATCCACACCAATGCAAAGTGGTTTATTTCTATATCATATTCCCCTTTAAATGAAAACAAACATTTATAAACAATCATTTTGGGAATTTGGGCATAGTTTTCTCCAATCTGCTTACTTCTGAGTGTTGGGTGAAGTATTTTTAGGGTTCACAAAGACCTTTCAGGGGGTCTTGTTTCATCTAACCACATTAGCCCGGAAGGAATCCACAGGTTTCCATCCTCTATGGAAACAAAAGCAGAACCTGTTTTCCAAAGTAACTTATCCTTAAACCCAAATTCTGAAGTCAAGATACCTTTAAAATATATATGTTGGTTTAGCTAGCAGCCCTCAGAAACGTGTCAAAAAATTCAAAGCAAGCACAATAGTATGAATAATCCAGACTCTCTGTGTATATTCCATCTTTATATGGCTTATTTTTTTACTTCTTTAATCTATGACTGTCTTACTTTTTTATATTATTTTACTGTCTCTTTGAAGACTTTGTTTTCTTTTTAAAACTATTTATTTCTTTTTTAACTGTCTATACTCTTTCTTGTCTCTCTCTCAAGTCTCCGTACATTATTTAAACACATGATGACCCATTCAGAAGTTTATTTCTGTCTGAAACTGTCTTTATTGTATATCTGTAATCATTTGCTGACCAGGAGCACTTCTTAATTCTTAAAATGCTAAGCAGCATGGCTAGGACTAAATGATTCTACCTTGTCCAACATGGCAGAGGTATGTTCACTGCCAGCTCTGCAAGCCATGCTCACTACCCAAGTTCCAGAGTTGCAGCAGGTCTATGTGGCAATTAAACAACAAATAGCATGCTGCTCACAAGCCCCATTTAAATTCAGGACCTCCCAAAAGAACCAGAGACATTCATGTAACTAGCACAAACCAGGAAGCTTTCTTAAAGGAGCTGTACAGCTTTTGCTGTTACTACATTCTCTTAAAGGAATCGAGCCACTGCTTGCCTCTACCAAACAAAGCCCACCCAAGAAAATGCTGCTACCAAGAAGTTGTGCTTAACTCTATTCTTTCATGTCTAGAATTTCTTCCCAAGCTCTCTCAGGTTTTAGTTGGCACACATTGGTGACACTTGTATGCCGAGGCCACTAGTTCATTTCCCAGACCCTGATAATCACACAGAAACTATATTAATTACAACAGTTTGACCAGTGACTTAAGCATATTGTTACCTAGCTCTTTTCTTAAATTAACCAATTTCTATTAATTTGTGTATTGACACAAGGCTGTGGCTTGCCAGGTAAGGTTCTGTTTGGTGTCTCTCTCTTTCCACAGCTACATGGCATCTCCTTGACTCTGCCTACTCCCTTTCTATATCTTTGTTCAGATTTCCTGCCTGGCTATATTCTGCCCTGACATAGGACAAAGCAGCTTCTTTATTAACCAATGGTAATGAAAACATATTCATAGCATACAAAGGGGAATCTTACATAAATCAATACTTTACATGCTGTCTTTTTTTTTCTTTTTCACCTCTTTATTGAAAGGAGAAGTGTTAGTGACTTCTCTTGGGCATATCTAAACTACAAGCATTTTTCATTGTTTCATTTGGGGGTCATTATTAAGTATAATTAGGGTTGCTTGAATGAAAGGGCTGTGGTATCACACCAGTCTGTTACACAGTCATGTAAGCTACTAAGTGGCAAATGAACCGGTAGCATATACAGTGTAGATACCCCAAGTGAATGATCATATCCCGTACTAGAGGCAGAGGGATGCTGTGTGATTGCATCCAATACTTAGAACCATGTGAAACTTAAAACCTAGGAATTGTTTGAGTGTTTTTCAAGAAAGAATTTTTTTAAATTTCCAAGATAGTTATTTTTATACTATGATTGAGTGTGGTAGCTGAAATTACAGAAACTGAACCTTTAGATTAGGGAAGATTACAGAACTAAATCAAGAAGGACAAAGATAGTCCCTCGTATAACTGCTTCTAGTTTGTACAAATTGGATCAAGAAGACCACTTGCTCAATCTAAAATGTTATGTGACTTCATACAAAGTTCTTCCAGGGCTAGGGATATGGCTCAGCTTGAAGAGTGCTTGTCATACAAGTTTGAAGACCTTAGATCAGACCCTCGTTGTTCATATGAAAAACCCAGGTGGTAGTGTCCTAGTGCTGGAGAGGAAGAGACAGACAGATCCCTTATGCTCCCTGATTAGTCAGCCTTGCTAAAAAAGTGATTCCAGGTTCAGTGAGAGATTCAGAAAAGTAGGTGAAGAATGACTTCAGAAAGGATCTACCTGATTTTGAACAAGGAAAAAAAATAAACAATTTTCTGTCTAAGAAATGCCCATATAGAGGGGCATGTGTCTATATCATATATCCTAAGCACAAGAGTACATACAGAGTTATTCACTGCTTTGGGGACTAGAAATGGAAACAGGTGACAAGTTGGAAAGTGATGTGAATGGCTTTAGATATGAAGATAGAAAAGATCAGGGAAAATGGGGGCAAGGGATCACAGCTCCTGTATGTAGTAACACTAGAGATGGAAGTACAAAATGCTCAAAGAAGATGCTCTTGTCAGGAGACTATTAACAGAATTGATAGCACCGCAAAGCCAACATCTCATCCAGTCCTTATGAACAAGGACAAGAGTTAATACAGATCACCTCGGAAGTATGTGTGACTCCAGGAATGACGCCTAGGAGCTGAGAGCACTGGAACCCATGTGTACTGCACCTGAACACTGTGCTGCCCCCTGCGAGAGGTGGAATCTGACAAGTATGGCTTGGTGGGCTCTATGTCTTACATACGGTGTTTCCCCTCTGAAGACTCATGTTGACATTTAATCCTTAGCGTGAGGTGTTAAGAGCATGGACGCTTGATCTGGTCGTGTGCTTAGAGTTGGACTTTGGGGAAGCAATGAAAATTACATCAGGTTATTAGAGTATGGTCTCTGTGACTGAATTCTCTTTGCTGCATAAGGAAAGGACGTAACCTGCATACTTGGCATTCCTTGCTCAGCCTTAGGAGTCCACCAGCAAGAACACCATCACCAAAACTCACCCTGAGGCTCTGGACTTCCAGTACTCCCATATCAAATGCCCAAGTCTCAGATGAGAACCAAAAATCTGGATCCAAAAATTCTGCTTCTTAGCATCAGAAAACCTGTGAACATTCTGAAGGAGAACCATACATGCAGGTAAGAATGTCTTTTATGTGGCACATCACCTGGTTTTGAGCAAAAATATGGACACACATCTCATTAGAATTCCTGGGGCAGTGTTCAGCATTTCTACCAAGTAAGGACTGGTTGAAAGTCATTTTGTAGAACTGCTTATTATCCATTTAAGATGGGAAGTCTCATTTGTCATCCTATTCAGCATTCCGCCTTCTCAGTGAGCATAATGAATATTTATGAGAACTCTCCC
This sequence comes from Microtus pennsylvanicus, assembly GCF_037038515.1. Classification (NCBI taxonomy): domain Eukaryota; kingdom Metazoa; phylum Chordata; class Mammalia; order Rodentia; family Cricetidae; genus Microtus; species Microtus pennsylvanicus. The sequence continues at coordinate 72,692,192 of NC_134590.1, read as the reverse complement.
ACTATTTTCTCTGAGGCTTCAGTACAGCGGTTGCAAATTCTTTCCCCATCAGGTTTCCATTCATTCTTGCTTTAGAGATGGAGTATTGTACACATAAGGAAAACATGATAAACAGAGGCCATGTCTCCAGAAATGTTGGCAGAATGGCATAGGTAAAAATTACTACCTAGACTAAACCTGAAGATGAGTTGGGCCATGTGTTTTGCTAAGCGTGCCAGTTGCCAGAAAAATGAAGTGCAACAAACTGAAGATATTGTCTTAAACAGATTGAAATGTGAAGTGCCAAGAAAATAAGAGAAAAATATAGAAGCACTGACTTTGTCGTTTTTCAGTCTCATAGAAGAGAAGCTTGGAGATGTGGCCAGCTCTTAGCTGGAAACACCACGCCTACCAATGTGGCAACACTTCCTTGGCCTTCACCTCAGAAGAGACAAAAGCAATGCTTTTAAATGCTATGCATAAGGAGTTGTGTGATGTTACTTGAGATAATGCTATTTCAAAAATAAATCACGTGGTCCAAACATGAACTTCACATTCACTAATTTCTGACTCAATCTAAGGGGCAAAAGAGGGGCAAATAAAACTGGAAAAATTGGGCTTGTCTATTTTCCTACCATCACATGTTCCAGTCATCCAGTTCAGTTCCCATGATACTGTGTCTTTGAGACTGTCCCGAGTGGCATGCAGCATAAACACAGCTCTCAGAGCTGAGCCAAGAATGCCAATGGAGAAACCTGCCTTTCTGATTGGAGTGGCAGAGAAGTTCAGAGAGTGGAACATTGCCTTTTAATTAGGCTCAGACTCATTTACCTACGTGATAGGCCTCTCTGAATATCAATCTCTAAATTATAAAGCTTAAATAATAGGATTTTGCTACGTGACATGTGATATTTTGAACAGTCTCACCATTTTCAAAGGTTATTCAACATTTGTGATCCCTAGCTTTTACACTTGACCTAGCAGAAGCAGGCAGTCAACTATCATTCTGATAGCCACATTGCAGGAAAGGAACCTGGGGGTCAAAAACACTGAACATTTTTACAAATCCATGTAGCAAATAAGAAGCGAAACCTAGAATGGAATCCACAGAGCCATAGCAGCGTGCTTTTTCCTCTAAAGGAAAAAGCCATGGAAAAATATGTCAAAAAATACCAATGCCAAAACTGATTGTCAGAAATATATTTAGAATAGTTGATCTGGGGAGTCAGTTAGGTTTAAAATAAGTAAATGGGGCTGGTGAGATGGCTCAGCAGATAAAGGCACTTGCTGCCAAGGCTGATAACCTACATGTTAAAGGAAGAGCACCAACTCCTGCAGGTGATCCTTTGAGCTCACCAGTATTATGTAGCATGTGCACCTACATTCATGCACGCTCACGCATTAAATAGATAAAAGAATAATAAAATTGAAAGTGAAACAACACAAAAAATGAAGGGGGTAGGTAAGTTTCTGATCGGAGCTTGAGTGTGCTATCAAGTGATAGCGAAAGGTGTTCTATCCAGGCTATTGGTGTTTCTCTTGGTTGCACACTACAATAACATTGTAATACCATATTGCTGAAAAATTACACATTTTGATTGCAGAACAGGGAAATCAATCTCAAAAAAACTGGGAAACCTCCTCCCTACGGGCTAGATTTCAAGGCACTAGAAGGTGTTAGGGAGGCTACTGGGGTGGGAAGACATCAAAGGTATTGCCAAGCAGCGAACAATGAATACTATAATACCAACCTGCCAAACAAGATGTGACCACTAGTGCTAAAGTGTCACAAAGGTTATATGGGTAACCAACCACTTTGGGCTTGCTTTTGAGGCTTGCTCCCTAAGAATATTTAACCCTGATAGTATAAATTTGGTCAAAGTCCATAGCTCAGGAGGTCATAATTCTTAATGTGGAGCCTACAACTGTTGTCTTGAAAAATTGACATGCTCATAACCTACCTTATCAAATTTGTTTTTGTATCCAAAAGATCAGTGATAGCAAACTTGGCCAAAGATGCAAGTCTTTTGCAGTGGCCAGCAGTCAATGTAGAGACTCATAACTGATACAAGGTCTGAGAATAAGTGTCTACTAAGTGCTCAGCCCTAAATGAGGCTTATACACCAACATTCCTCCTCCCCAGGGCTCAAGGAACATAGTGAAATAAGGGGCAAAAAGAATTTAAGGGGCAGAGATTAGGGAGAGTTCCGTTAAATGGCATGGACATGGCTAGCAAACCCATAAACTCACTGCAGTTATGATTACCTGGACAGGACCTTCACAAGACCAAGCGAACATGATCAGTAAATGTTCCAACATAAGGCCCTAATTGGACCCAGAAGATTATAGAATAAAAGAAGAGGCCATGAAATAGGAGAGCTGACATGTTAGGGTTGCTTTGGAGAAGTGGGACAGTGGAGTTGGAGATGGGTATGGTTAGATGTATTGTTCACATATGTAAAACTGTCAAAGATATTTTAAAAGATAATGTGAAACTTGCATAAGAACAAACTAGAAGATCACTGGAGTAACACTCAGAGTCTAGAAAAAAATTTCAGTGGATAGAACCTGACGAATAAAACCCAAGTTTGACCTTGGACCTCCACATGATTGTGCACAGATATATAGGCACACTTGCACACCCACATTTATAAATGGATGTGTATACATATAAAAGAAATTAGAGAGAGCAAGTCTCCTACTTTTAAAAATTGGCAAGCACTATTATTGGGAGATTGCAACTAAACAGAAGCCCACACTAGTACATCTCTGCCAGAATGTCACAACCTGAGACTGACCGCATAGAATACTGATAATGCTTTTGGTGAGAAAGCAAGAGTGGTCACTTTTGAAGATAGTCTGTTCATTTCTTATAGAACACATTACTCTCACCATTTCATTCAGCATCTGCACTCTCTGGTAATTAACCAGATGAATTGAAATTTTATGTCCACCCACAAACCTGCATATGATCGTTAGAGCAGCTTTATTTGTAACTGTCAAAATCTAAAAGACAGAAAGATTACTTTTAATAATAGATGGACAACCTGTCAAAGCTGGAAAATGGAACATCGCTTACCACTAAAAAGAACTGAGTTACCAAGCTGTGAAAAGAGAAGGAGAAAACGATTATGTTTATTACTGAATAAAAGAAGCCAATCTGAAAAGACAACCAACCATGTGATTCTAACCAAATAACATTCTGGCAAAATCATGGAGCCAGCCAAAAGAGTAAGCAGAATGCAATGACTTCCTAGAGGTGTTAACTAGCCTATATGATCATGATGTCCACATCCCATTAAAAAAGTATCAAAACTAACGAAATACACAATACCAAGGGTTATATCTGATCTTGGTTGAGAATGAAGTATCAAGGCAGCTTATCTTTTGTTATTAGTAACCACTCTGATGAACTGAGTTGATAGTAAGGAAGGCAGGGAATTGAGAAGAAAGAGTTTATCTGGGTTTATGGATCCATAGGGACAAGAGTCCATCATGGTAGGAGTCATGTCAACAAACAGGCATGACAACAGGAGCAAGAAGCTAAAGGAACACATCTTTAGTCACAGGCACCAAACAGAAAGAGTGAACAGGAAGTAAGGTATGCCTACATAATCCCAAATCCTATTCCCCAATGACATTTTTTCTCCTACAAGGTCACACCACCTTGTACCTTGCCAAATAGCACCACCAACAGGGAACCAAGTGTTTGAATACGAGAACCTATGGGGAACATTTCTCATTCAAGCCATCTTCCTTTCTGAGGGCTCTCTGTTCAGATTCATGGCTCGAATTTTAAGTTAGGGTGCTTGGGGGTTCTGATGTTTAGTTTCTTGGGTTCTTTGGATATGTTTGATTCTAATCAGCTGTCAGATATGCAGCTGTGTCTTGACAGTTTACTTTAGTAAACTGATGATTTTTCACTTCATGAGATTTCATTTATTGATTATTAGCCTTTTCTCATAAGCAGTCAGAGACTAATTCAGAATTCAGCTATATCTTGAAGCATACTCTTATTTTTTTTTTACCAAGTTTCAGGTCTTATGCTGAAGTTCTTACTTCATTTGGAGTTAATTTTTGTGTAGGTTGAGAGATATGGAATAGGTTTCATTCTGATATAAATATCCAGTTTTACCAGTTGCATTTGTAAAAGATTGTTTTCTCCAGTGTATGTTTTTAACATCTGGATTAAAATCCAACTGACTGTATCTGTATGGTTTTGTTACTGGGTCCTCTATCCTATTCCACTGACATGGACTATTATGTACTAGTGCTATGCTGCTTTAATTACTGTGTCTCTCTAGTATAACTTGAAATCAAGTGTGGTGATACCTCTAGTGTTCCCCCTCTTCCTCAGGCTCACATTGGCTAACTCAAGTCCTTCGTGTTTCCATATCGATTTTGTGTAGAAAGACCTGGTGTCTAGATTAGGATGGCATGAAAATGTAGATTGTTCTTCAGTAGTCATTTTCTAGCTGGAGAAATGGCTCAATGGTTAACAGCACTTTACTCTCTTGTAAAGATTCAGTTCCCAGAACCCACAGAGTAGCTCACAGCCATCTGTAATCCCAGCTCCGGCAGATCTACTGGGGTCCAGAGGCACGGTATACCTGTGGAGCACAGACACACATGCAGGCAAAACACACATACATATAAAATAAAAACAAGTAAATCTTCTAAGCTACTTAAAAAGCCATTTTACAATACTGATCCTTCCAACCCATGAGCATGGGAAGTCTTTCTAGCTTCTAGTATCACACTCAGTATCTTTCTTCAGTGTTCTAAATTTTTATTATATTCTTGAGAGTCTTTTATATATAGAATCTTACCATCTGCAAATAGAGGTAGATTGATTTCTTCCTTTCCTATTTGTATCTACATGATCTCTTTTCTCTTGTCTTGTTGCTTGAGTTAAGACTTAAATGAAGGTGAAGATAGTGAACACCCTTGCCTTGTTACTGATTTTAGTGGAAATATTCTGAAATTTTCCCCAATTAATATAATGTTGGTGATAGAATTGTCATATATAACCTTTATTATGTTGAAATATATTCTGAATTTCTTAAGACATTTTTTTATATAAAAGGATAATGGATTTTGTCAGAAATAGTTCTGTGCCTATTGAGATAACTATGTGATTTCTGTCCATGAGTTCATTCATGTAATTTGTATCCTTTATTGATTTATGTATGTTGGACCATCCTTGAATTGCCAGAATAAATTCAACTTGATCATGATGCATGATATTTTGTTGCATTCTTCGATGCAGTTTGCAAGTATTTCATTGAGACATTTTGGGCCTAAGTTCGTCATGGAAGCTATTATTTTGCTTTTTGTTGTGTTATGCACTTTTGGCATAAAGATAATACTAGTTCCATAAAAAGAGGTTGGCAGCATTATTTTTGTTTTTTCTTTTATTTTTGAGATTATAATATAATTACATCATTTCTCCCTTCCCTTTACTTCTTTATTTTACAGAGTGATCTAAGAAGCACTAGCATTCGTTCTTCCTGTAAGTCTGGCAAAATTCAACCTAGACTTTTGTTAGTTGGGAGGTATTTAATTAGTGTCAGTTTTATTTTCCACTGTATATCTATTTAAATCGCTTACCTCATTGTGGCTGAATTTTGGTAAGTCATAAGTATGTACAATTTCTTTATTTCCTTTAGCTTTTCCCACTTAGCGGAATATGCTTTCAAGATAAGAACTGATGATTTTTAAACTTCCACTGGCAGCTGTTGTTATGGTTCTCTTTTCATGTCTAATTATTATCAGTTTGGGTCTTATCTCTCTTCTGGGTTCTTGGGCTAAATGTTTTGTCATTCTTTCTATTTTTTCAGATAACCAACTCTTTTATTCTTTGTACTGTCTTTCATGTCTGTTTCAATTTTATTACTTTTCTACCACGATCTTGATGATTTCTTCCCATGAACTGACTTGTGGTTTGGCTTGTTCTTCTTTCTCCGGAACTATGGGCAGTAAGTATCAAGAAGTTATTTACTTGAGATCTCTGTTTTCTTATGTAGGCATTAAAAACTATGGGCACCCATCTTAGGACTGTTCTCATAAGTTTTATTCCTTAAGTTTTGTATGTTGTGTTTCCATTTTCATTCAATTTTAGGTGTGAATTTATTTACAGGTTGATTTTGATCAGACAAATCATCAGTAGTGTGTTGTTTAATCATTATGTGATTGTAACTGTGCTAAGGTTTCTCTTAGGGTTGATTTGCAGTCTTCTAAACTTACTTATTTATCATTTTATTAGTTAAGTATTTTATATAATGAGTTCTGATCATGTCTACACTCCTTCCACAAACTCTTTAAGACCCACCCCCTTCTCTTCCCACCCAACTTTGTATATTTTCCCCCCATCAAGATCAAGATTGTACTGCCTATATACCAGATGCATGGTCTTCTACTGGAGTGAGGTTGAAACAACAGTGGCTACATTCTAAAAACAAAACAAAATAAAAGCCCCTCTGATGTGGGAGTCCCTTCTGTGTGCTGTGATTACCATTGATGAATAACAAAACTGCTTTGGACCTATAGGAAGGCAGAACTTAGGTAGGCAGGGAAAGCTAGGCTGAATGCTGGGAGAAAGAAGAGTGAAGTCAGAGAGAAGACACCATGTAGCCCATTGGAGAGAGACACTGGGAACTTTACCCAATAAGCCACAGCTATGTGATGATACATAGATTACTAGAAATGGGTTAAATTAAGATGTAAGCGTTAGCCAATAAGAAGCTAGAGCTAATGGGCCAAGCAGTGTTTTAATTAATACAGTTTCTGTGTGATTATTTGGGGTCTAAGCTAGCCGGGCAGCTGGGACCGACAAGAGGCTCTCTTCTCCAACAAATTGGTGCCAACATGGTGAACTAAATCCATGTAAAACCTGAGAAAGCTTAGAAATGAATCCTAGACACAAAAGAACAGAGTTAGCATGATTTGGTAGCAACATTTTCTTGGGTGGGTTCTGTTTGCCAGAAGCAAACAGAGGCATGGTTCCTTTAAGAGAGGTCTTACTGATTCAGCAGTAGCAGACACATGGTTTCAAAATGGCAGCTTCCTAGCCATGGACCATGCTGCTAGCATGAACTCTTTTCAGAAAGCTGAGCATTTGGCCGGGGTTTGTGAGCAGTGTGCTTCAGCTTCATTGGTGGCAACTTGGACTGGCTGTGTGCCTGGAAGTGGGTCGGTGTACACGGCTCAGAGGTGCAAGTGGCTCCACCATGCTGGACTGGCTGGGTCAAGCAGGTAATTCTGTATATATCATAGTAATGGTGCAGCTTAAGTTTTAGACTGGGCAGGCAAGCAGGAAGTACTATATATACCATAGTAATGACACAGCTTAAGTTTTAAGAAGTGCTTAGCATTTTAAAAAGTGCTTGTGGACAGTAAAGAATTACAGATATGCAATAAAGACAAATCCAGATGAGTCATAGTATTGGATAAATGTACATAGCCTTGGAAGAGAGAAGAAAAAGAGTATAGAGAGTCAAAAAATAAAGTTAATGCTTTATTTTAAAAAAGGATAAAGTCTTTAAAAAGACAGAATACAGATAGTCATAGATTAAAAGGAGTAAAGAAAAATAAGCCATGTAAAACTGAAAAATTCACAGAGAGTCTGGATTATGTATATTATTCTGTTATCTTTGAAATTTTTTGATTGTGAATAAGCTAAATACAGAGAGACATTTCATTGTATGGGCTGCTAAACTAAACCAGCATATATATTCTAAAGGTATCTTGACTTCAGATTACTAGAAATGGGTTAAATTAATATGTAAAAGATTAGCCAATAAGAAGCTAGAGCTAATGGGCCAAGCAGTGATTTAACTAATACGGTTTCTAATGCAGTTTCTGTGTGATTATTTTGGGTCTAAGCTAGCCCGGTGGTTGGGAACCAACAAGCAGCCTTCCTCCAACACTCCTCCTTTCCCAAAAGCTAAAAATTATCAGTATCTCCATCATTAGGGGTGGAACTTCAGGTCTCACACTTCTCTCTATTCTGAAATCTAGTCTGGGCTAGGCTGGCACAGGGCTTGTCCATCCTGTCACAACCACTAGGAGTTCACAAGTGCAGCCAACCTACTGTGTCCAGAAGACCTTTCCCTTGTAGTCATCACAACCTCTGGTTCTTAGACCCTGCCAACCTCCTATTCCTCAATGTTTCCTGAGCATTTGGAGAACCATGGTTGGCACATATGTTCCCTTTATGGTGAACATTCTCTATTGGTTTATTCTCCACACCTTGGTCAACTGTGGGTCTCTGTGTTGATCATCATCCACTACAAACAGAAGCTTCTCTGATAATGGTTGAGGGGTGCCTTAATTTATAGGTATACTGGTAAAGCATTATATCCATTTATCAGAATAATAACAATAGATTCTCTCCTAGGGCCTGTGACCCAACTAGCCATAGGTTCTCAGCCCAATAATGATGCCAGGTGCAGCTTTCATCTTGGGGAGTGGGTCCTAAATGCAATCATTAAGTATTGCTTACTCCCAAAACATTTATGCCACTATTTCAGAAGTGGGCATGTCTTGCAAGCCAGTCATTATTATGGCCTGCAAAGATTCCATCTGAGTATGACTGATGACCTTTCTCCTCTGGTAGCATAAAGAGCAACTTCCAGCACTATGAAAGGAAGCCAGTATGAATGAAGTTTCCAGCTCTATACCAGCTTGATTTTTCTATGTCCTATGACTCATGTATGTGATGGCTTCAGCAATATGGCCCTACTCTCCAGTTCTGGGGTGTAATCAGAGGGCTTTTAATAGCCTGTGTCTGGGAGCCTTTGGGTCCCTTCTAGCCAAAACTCCAAAATAAGTTACCATTCCTGGTCCTGGGCATTTTATTTATTAGCCTCTGGAATTTATTAAAGACAATGCTTCTTTGTTAAAAGAGAATCCATTTTTAACTCTTTTTTATATGTGTGTGTGTGTAGATGTAGAAGCTTCTACTACAATAGGCTTACATATGAACTTTTTGAAAAGTCTCTAGTATTATCTATCCCTCCAAGTTTCCCTTATTGTACTCTGCTTTACCCTGCCCAACCCAATTTCAGCCTTCCTGTGCATAATTACCTTTAAACCATATATACTAGAGTTTTCTATCTCCCTCCCCTGAAAACTCCTCTCCAAGAGCTCTTAGTAATATCCTGATTTCTGTAGATATTCCAAATGAAATGAATACATTCAAAAATTAGAGGCTAATGTCCACAAATGAAAGAAAGGTGTTTTTCTTTGTTTACCTTATTCAGAATGATAATTTCCAGCTCCATACTTTCATCTGTAATTCCATTTTTCTTAATAAGTGAGTAATATTCTGTTGTCTATAAATATAGAACATTTTCATTTTTCATTCAGCACTTGATGATATCTAGGCTGTTTCATTTTCTGGCTGTTGTGAACAGAAAACAATGAACATGGATGAGCAAGTATCTCTTTGGTAGGATGTAGATCCCTTTGGCCCATGAGCGCTATAGCTTGATCATGAGGGAGATCTATTTCCAAATTTTTATGGAACCCCCATACTGATTGCCATAGAGATTGACTGTACCAGCTTGTACTCCTACCAGCAGTGATTAAGTGTTCCTTTTTCTCAACATCTACTCCATTATTTGATATCTTTAGGTTTGTTTTTATCTTAACCATTCTGATTGGGGTCAGCTGAAATCTCAAAGTACTTTAAATTTACATTTCCGTAATCACAAAGGATGTTGAACAATTTAACAAGTGTTTCTCAGCCATTTGCATTCCATCTTTTAAGAACTCTTTTATCCCATTGTGATCACATAGAATACAAGGGATTAGTGGTATATAATTCTGTATCCCTTTAACGGCAGCCTAGACAATTGTATCCAGGAAAATAATCTGCAGTACTTGAGAGAGAAAAAAATCTTTCCAGGATATAAACAGACTAAAAAGGATTTATGTCCACTAAGTCAACACTATTGGGACTACTGGAAGCAATACTTCAGACTGAAGAAAGGAATAAGCATAGCTTAGAGATTATAGAAAGAATACAAATAAAGCTATATTTCATTGAAGCACAAAATAGCAAAAAAGAGACAATAATCAGTACATACTTTTCAATAATAACTTTAAGTATTAATGACCCCAACTCCCTAATCTAAAAGTCACAAGTTCATTAAATGGATTAAGAAACCAAAAAAAAAGTCATCATCCCTTCAAAGTCACAAGCCACCTTAGAGTGAAAGGATGAAAGATGGAAAAAGATATTCCAAGTAAATGGGACCAGGAGGCAGGTAGTGTCACTCTCCTACTTCTTACAAAATAGATTCAAACAAAAACAAGCCAGAGGAGACAAAGATAAAGATCCAGTCAAGGAAGGAAGACACCTAACCCTAAATATACATGCACCAAACTCTGGCATCCACAATTCCATAAAAAGCATACTATGGGACTTAAAGATACAGATAAACTCCGCCATGATAGGTGATTTCAGGGTTTCATTTTCTCCAATAGACAGGTCATCTGAACAAAGCCTAAACAGAGAAGTGCGAGAGTGGAGTGGTGACATTTATCAAGTGGACCTAAGAGATTTAGTAAATATGCCAGCCAAACACCAAAGAGCATACATTCTACTCAGTTTCCCATGGAAGTTTCTATAAAGAAGATCACAACCTGTGACACAAAGCAAATATTAACCAACTCTGGAAATTGAAATAAATCTGTGTGTCCTATCTGACCACAATGCAACAAAGCTTTAAATCAACAACAAACAAATCTCCAGTAACTACCAAAGTTATGGAGATTAAACAACACAATACTAAATAATGAATGAGTTAAAAGGGAAATCAAGAAAAATTAAAATTCCTCATTTTAAATGAAAATTAAAATACTGCACAACAAAACCTCTGGGACACACTAAAAGCCACACGGAGAGGAAAATATATAGCTCTAAAAAATTAGAAAGAGCACAAATAAATGACTTAATCACGCAGCTCAAGAATTTGGAAAAACAAGAACAGACAAAACCCAACTCCAGTAGACAGAAAGAAAATATTTTTAAATATTTTAAAAATAGATTTTAAAAAGAAAATATTTTCTTAAAAATTAAGCATTAAAACTAATGAAACAGAAACAAAAGAAACCATAAAAAGGATCAATGAATCTAAGACGTGTTTTTTTTTTTAAGACATCAATTTGAAAAAGCGGTGTATGGGAGGGTTTAGAGAGAGGAAAAGGAAGAGAAAAATGATGTAATTATATTACAAATCTCAACATTTGAAGCAAAAAAGATTGAAATAAACAGCATATTCGCCCAACTGATGAAAAGAATGACCCAAATTAACAAAACCAGAAATGAAAGAGGCAACATTACAATGAATAGCAAAAATCAGAATATTATAAGGGAATAATTTTAAAGCATATCCTACATTAAATTAGAAAATTTTAAAGAAGTGGACAAGATCCAAACTACCAAAGTCAAATCAAGAAAAGATCAACAATTTATAAGACACATAATGAATAAGATCAAACAGAAATGAAAAGCCTTCCAATAACCAAAAGAGCCCAGGTGATTCTCAGCAAAATTCTACTAGGCTTTCAATGGATATCTACAATCAGTACTTCTTAAATTATTCAAAGATGAAAAACAAAGAAACAGAAGAAGCACTCTGAAAGTCCTTCGCTCTCATACCCAAGCCAGTTAAAAACAACAAAGAAAACTACAGATCAATAGCGCTGATAAGCATAAATGCATGATGTCTAGATATGAGAGAGAAGTTATACCGAGGAAATCTCAACAAGTCAGTTGCCTAAAACCAGCCTGCATGTTGAACACAACAGTTGAGATGCCTACATGGATGAGGGGACTTTCAGAAGTACCACCCTTAGATGAAAGAACAGTGACTTTTGAGAGAGGGAGGTTCAGTTTTCTCCAGGGGTGAACTCCCTAAAAGACTATCCAGTCCCAAGTAGAGAGCCTTAAACACATGTAAGCATGACAACACAAAATGAACTCAGTAGCTTATGAACATATAAGAGATGCATATATGTGTGTGTCTATATGTACACTAAACAGACTCAATAGGTTGTACACACACCACACATATATTTGTAGCATTGGTAATTAAAGATGAGTATATGAATTTTAGAGTGAGTAGGGAAGGAACTGGATAGTGAGAGAGAGGAGTGAAGATGGTATAAATCAGTCCTTGTCTGTAAGACTATCAAAAACATTTTAATTTAAATTATAAAAAAGGTACATGCAAAAAATAATAAATAATGAGAGCATTTTTCAAAGGAAAAGAAATTAAAAGCAAAAGATGATCTATACTATATGATTTTTTTCTATCTTCAGTCCTTAAATGGGAAAAACTTCAGTAATGGAAATTGCAGCTGTTATTCTGTAGGCTGAGTCTGGGAAACGGAGTGACTGCAAAGGGGTATTTTGGTGGTGGTGGTGGTGGTCAGAAGACTCAACAATTGCCAAAAGCGTATCAAACCATAAACTGAAATGACTTATATAAACTATACTTCAGTAAACTAAAGAAAAACTGGGGGAAAAAAAACTAATGGTACATATAAAAACAAACAAAACATCTTAGAAGTAAAAAAGTATACACATTTAAAATTCAAATGAACTTTTGTTGAATAAATTCTAAAGTGTTTGCCAAAAGAGACTAGAAAGCTGGAAGTTAGTAATGAATGATATATCTAGAACTCAGACTAAAGAGATACAGAAGAAATAAAGAAGTCAGGGTTGGAGAGACTGCTCAGTGGCTGAGAACACTTGCTGCTCTTGCAAAGGATTCTGGTTTCCAGCACCCACATCAGATGGCTCACAGCCACCTATAATGCCAACTCCATATACTTCAGTGCTGTCTGACCTCTATGGGAGTTTGCAAGCTGGAGGTATAAACAAACTCAGGCAGGCACACACAAATATACACATAATTTTTTTTTAAAAAAAAAGACATGCAGGATAGATTTAGAGACTGTAATATATTGTTAGGAATATCATTAAAATGGTAACATGAGTAACAGGAAACATATTTCACAAAATAGTAGCAGAGAATTTCTAAATTTGTAGAAATAATCTGACCACTCAAAAAAATGACTCTTGGTTTAATATGGTTAATGAAAACAAAACAAGCCATACATGTTTATGAAATATCAAAACATTAAGAACATGTGTTCAATTAACCCATGAAGAGTATAGATGACCAAAAAAGAAGAGCATAGTGGTGTTAATCTTCCAATCAGCATTATAAATCATTTCCAAAATCTCAAATGATTGCCAGTCTTGAACTTTGAACCCATGGGCACAGTTTGCCACACTGATCATGGCTCTAGTCTACAGGGTTCATAGACAAGGACTTTTCCTCAAAACAACTGACATAGCACTTTCTGGCACTATGAAGTAGCTTTCAAGGGAGGAAGCTTCCTGGCAGCACCAACTTGATTTTTCCATGTCCTATGACAAAAGTGCATGATGTTGACAACCACGGGTTCTTACCATCAGGTCCAGTAGCCAATCAAGAGCAATAGCAGTATCCTGTACTGTTTAGAGGGCCTCTGGGACACCCTTTACCAATAACTTGCAGTGATGTATTCCACAGCTGGCATTAGGTTTTTTTATTGGGTAACCTACGATATCTAAGAGGAACACTATCCCTTGTGTAGGGTAACCCCAAGTAAATTACTTAGATGAATAAATATAGTTTTATAAAATAATGTATAGTTTGTTGATTTTTCATAGGCATTGTCAGTTTTATTATAAAGATCACTATGGTAACATTCACTGCCACTAACAATATCTGTGAATTCTCATTGCTCTGCATTTTTACCAATACATTTTTTCCAGAACTTAAAATGGGGGTCATTTTGTGGGTGAATAGTGTCATCTCAAATGATCCTAATTTTCATTTCTTTCATTGTTAGTGAGATGGAGGTTTTTTCCCATTTATTTACTAGCTGCTTGAATATCCACTTTTATGAAGTGCCTCAAATTTTCTTGTATTCTTGTCCTTTTCTTTAATACTGTGGTGGGTTTGCATAAGTGTACATGTCTGTGTGTATGCACGCACGTGTGTGTGCAATAATGAATAGATGTGCAATGATTGAATTTAGGAAGTTAGACATTCCATACAGGTACTAAAGCACCGAGCTGTAATCCCTGTCCTGTCTTGGTGTTTGATGCGCAAGTGTTCCTTAGACTTTGTAGCTATGGGTTCTTTGTCAGCTTTCCACACTGCAAATATCATCTTCTACGGGATGCTATCTTAATGGTATCTTTCACTTTCAGACATTTAAAAAACGTCTCCATTTGAAATCATTTCAAATTTACAGCAAGTTCACAACAGCAGAGAGAGCTCTCACAACAGCTGTATTAGTTATTTTTCTATTGTTGTGATAAAGCACAATGTCCAAAGGCAACTTACTTAGTTTGGCTTCTGTTTCTAGAAGAAAAAAGTCCATACTGGTAGGGGAGGTGTGACAGTAGGGACTCATAATAGGAAGGCGAGAGACCACATTTTCAAACGCATGCCAGAAGCAGAGAAAAAGAACTGGGGTGGAAGCAAGACTTTAAATTCCAGCCCCCGGTGACAAGGCTATATCTCTAAAACCTCCCCAGACAGAGCCATCACTGGGGAACAAATGCACAAATAAGTAGCCAAGACTATGGGGACATTCCACATTCAAATCACAACAGCCTTTATCTAGATTACCCTGTTGTTAATATTTTATTATACTGATGTATTGCTTTCTATTTTTGAACCATTTGAGAATACATATTTGCTTTCCCTAAATGCTATGATGTATGTTTCATTAAACCACTGCCAACAGATGGACAATCTATGTACCTGAAATATAACTGGAAAAATGGAAAATTTTGTATACGAGCAACAGGGTAGGCTCTCAGGTCTTTCTTAGTGCCTACTGCTCATGTTGGCATAACATCTTCTCATGGCCCATGTGACCTGTTCAATTCTAGATTCCTGGATCCTGTACTAGCCACAGAAAGTTCTTACAAGATGGTGGATGTTGACAATGAGGAACAGTTTGAAGTCTATCAAGATCTTGTATGGTTTTTTAAAAAGCATTTTAAAATAATGAGGAAAAATCACAGTGTACCAGTTGGCCATTTAGACACTGCAAAACCATCAGGTTCTCCAAGCCCTTCAAGAAAGGCTTGATGGTCTGATAGAAACAGCAACAGGATACATAAAATTCTTGTATCGGGTAGTTAAGATCCTTCATACATATTCAAATCAAATGGGCACAGACAGAAGCCAGATTCTATGGGGAAGTCCACAGTCTTGAAAGGCTGCATATTATTCTGATTCTGTCATCATTAGACAAGTCATTTGAGATCATTAATGCAGAATAGTAACCAATAGTAGAATATGAATAGAAACATTAAGAAAATGAATTTCTGAGTTTTAGGCAAGCTTTTGGAGTTTATGGTCAGTCAGTCAGGTCCCATAGACACCCCTCCCCCAATATTACAAGCTATTACCAATAATATTGGTCACCATCCAGAACTGGATGGTATGATGCTATTGCTGAAGACACCACAGACTTAGGCCACAGAATATGGGGCATGAAGTTGGTCCTCACTGGCTAGCTTTCATTCCTACTGGATAGTTTCGAAAGTTCTGGAAGGTGCTGTGCATGTTATCAAAAGAAAAAAGGATTCAGCAATCTTATCCAAATGTAAATTATGTGATCTACAAAATGGTCAATTAAGACTTAGCCACTAGTAAAATAGTGGAACAAATTTCACGGGACTAACCAACTACTTTCTGATCAGATTTAAGGCCCACCCCACAAGTTGAATGCTATAGTTGGCACTGTTAGAGGGGCCAAGAACCTGTGACTAGATGGATCATGGACCCTAAAGGAGAAGTCCACGATTATTCTGCTAAATGGACATACTGTTAAAATGACTCATAAGGATTTATCATTATGCCCATAGATTGATATACCTCTC
Source organism: Microtus pennsylvanicus (assembly GCF_037038515.1). Taxonomy (NCBI): domain Eukaryota; kingdom Metazoa; phylum Chordata; class Mammalia; order Rodentia; family Cricetidae; genus Microtus; species Microtus pennsylvanicus. Next base: position 72,676,246 of record NC_134590.1, on the reverse strand, counting down.
AACCCTTATTAAAGAGGCTTTTGTTATGTTGTTGTCGGTGGTAATTAACTTAGAAACCAACAATTGGTCAAGGTGCAGAAAATAAGAGATGGCAGAATGCTCATCAGTATACAACACATCTATATCAGCCTCCCTCCTCCCAAGGCTCAGAAATCATCACAGAAGAGGGGGCAAAAAGATTCTATGACTCAGAGGTATCAGACCAGACCAGTGTTTTCTGGAAATGGCCAGGCATTTGCACATATGAACTCACCGTCGGAGTGACAGTGTACACAAACCTCCACAAGCTGCATCCAGACAAATTCCCAGCATGGAGGAGGGGAGGTGGGAAAGAAGTCCCATCCCCAGCTAAGGAGCTAGTGGGAATTAATAGCTTCTGGCAGCGGGACAGTCAGCTTTCTTTAAGGGTGGAGCCCCTGGTGGGCTGATCATGCTTCAGTGAAAGTCACACATCCAAGAGTATATGAGCAGCACAAATAGAATTTGATGGGTTTCAAATTAAATGAGGACACACTTCGGTGGTTTTGGAAGGAGGGGTGGATCTGCGAGTTGTGGAAGGGGATGAATATGACCAAAATATATTGTATGGAACTCCTTAGGAACTAATAAAAGCTGGGGGGGGGGGAGAAATTCTGGGGGAACTGAATAAATATCAAGGCTGATGGAAAAAAAATGATCCTAAAAGAATTTACGAATTTTTTGTTTGTTTTTAAGAATGGCAACTTGTGCAGTGACAAGGTCCCAGAATATGATAAACTTTTTCTGAAGCATCTGGTAGACAATGAAGTTCTTAACCTGTGCTTAATTTGAGCTTCACGTTGAGCCCATTAAATATTTCACAAATGAAGAGTTAACAAAGACATACACAATGGTGTCGGAACCAAATAATCCTGACTCCTTTTTCTTTGTGACTTTTTGTTTTGTTTTGTTTTCTGGTCCTAAAATTCCTGAGAACAAGAGAGCTATATACTGTGCCTGAAGAAACCCTTGGAGTGGAAGACCTTGAAACTAGTCACATTTTATCTGAGTGTATAATTTTAAAATCTTTGTTAAACTTTACGGAAGAAGTTACAAAAGATAAAAGAGAAGGAGAAAGAGGAAGGAGGAGGGAAGGAGAGGAGGAGGGAGAGGTAGGAGGAGGAGAAGAGTAGAAAGGAAAGAGGAGGGGAGGAGAAGGAAAGAGAGAAGGAGGAGGGAGTAGTAGGAAAAGGTACATGTGAGGAAGAAGAAATGAGGAAAACTATCAGAACTGTGAGTTGTAGAATATGGAGTGCAAGCTGGAATAAAGAAGGATGCTACAGCCTTGAGGACACCCTATCTGGTCCACCTTCCGCCTTCATGAAAAGCATGAATGTGCATCATTTTGTAAGCTATTTCAATTTGTTTCTTCCTCATCGGTTTATGTTTTTCTTTTTGAGCCTAATATTAAAATGTCATATAAGAAGAAAAAATATTTTATTGTTTATGTCTACAGGTATTATTCAAATTTCACCAGTTATCATGATCATGTTTCCAATAATAAAAATAACATTTATTGGGCTAAAGATTCAACTTGGAATTATCATGTCTTTTGCTGCCATGTATCTTTATCCTCTCTTTTTAAAATTATTTCATTTTTAAAATTTACACACATATATATAGAAAGTATCATGATCATAGTCAACCTGCATTACCCTCTCCTGTCCCTTCCCAATGTGGCTGACTCCCTTCTTCCAAACTGGCACTGCTCCTACCCCATGTCTTCCTGTCTGTCTGTCTTCTCTCTGTTCTCTGTCTCTCTTTGTGTCTTTGTCTGTCTCTCTGAGTGTTTATGCGAGTGTGTGTGTGTGTGTGCACAATCAATGCTCATTAAAGTTTAGGGGTAGGGATCATACTCTGTAGCCTGACTCACCACGAGGTTTGGAACTATATCCATTAGAGTCCAGTGCCTAGTCAGTAGATACACAACTGGATACAATGACAGTCCCATGGCAGAAATCAGTTTAGTATTTTTATGGGATTCCTGTGTGTGTGAATGCAAATGAATGGATCCCTGGTTCTTATACTTTCCCTTGGACTCTTTTCCTTTTGTTGGTTTGTCTTAGTCCAACTCTGATATGATGGCTTTTGTTTTATCTTATTTTACTTTCTTATGTTTTGTTGTTTAAAAATTGTGTCATCTTGTCTTAACTTTGATATGTTGTATGCCTTTGGAAATTCATTTCTCTCAAATTTTGCAATTTGGTAGAATATAGGTTTTAAGGCATGTTCTTATGATTTTGTGAATTTCATTGGTGTTATGTTGTTTCTCTTGTCATCTCTGATCTCACTGACTTGGGCCTTTTATCTCTTGTTAATTTGGCTAAGCACTTATCAGTCCTGTTTATGTTTTCAGAGAGCCAACTCTTTATTTCATTGATTGTGTTTATTATTTTCTTTCTTTTTATGTCACTGATTCATGCCCTGATCTTTAATGTTCTTTATGGCAATGCCTTTGGGGTTTTTTCTTCTTGTTGTTTTTAAGGACTTAAGGGGCATCATCAAGTTATTTTTCTGATCTTTGGTAGAATCAAACATGACTGGAGGAAAAAATGTCAATACAATGATGCCTATCAATATTCTGTTATATTCATAGAATGGTGACTACCATAATTATCATCAGAGAGCTTTTGCCCAGTAACTGACAGAAACGGATGCAGAGACCCACAGCCAAACATTAGCCCAAAATCAGGGAATTGTGCTGAAGAGGGGTAGAAAATCAGTTGTTAATCTCATGAGACTTCCTTTATATGTGACCCTGCCCTTTTCCTTTGCAGCTTAGAATATATGTTCTTTGAGCTGTTTATTCAGTGTTTTGACTATAACCTGGTGTGGGAAACTTGTTTTCTACTTATATCATTTTGATGTTTTATATAACTCTTATTCCTGGGTGATCATCTCTTTTCCTACTTTGCAAATTCCTCTTTTATGATTTTATTAAAAACTGAGCCTTTGGTCTGTGATTCTTCCCTTTTGCTTCTTCTTCTATGCCTACAATTCAAAGGTTTAGTCTTTTCATGGTATTCCAAAATTTTTGTATATTCCATTGACATTTTTTAATGTGTCATTTTCTTCACTTGAATGCTCCAGTTCCTTTACCTTGTCCTCAGACCCTGGTACTCCATCTTCCACATGATCTGTTCTACTGGCAAGCTTTCCACTAAGGATTTTAGTTGAATTATTAGACGTTTTATTTCCAGCTTCACTTCAGTTTGGCTTATCTTAGTATTTCTACTATTTTATTGAATTCTATTTTTGTGTCCTGAATTGATTTTCTAATTTCATTTAGTTCTTTGCTTCTGTTCAATTGGAATTTGTTCAGGAGCACACACTTGACCTATTTAAATTCATTTTGGTGTTTATTCATGTCCTCTTTGAATCCCATCAACATTTTTCTATTAGTTGTGTTATTTGTTTGTTTATTTTTATTTGTTTCATTTTGTTTTGTTTTATATTCTTCTCTTATACAACATCCCAACCACAGTTTCCCCTCCTTCTACTCCTTCCAACCCCCTTCTCTCCTCTCCCCCAGGTTCACTCCTCCATTTCCCTTCAGAAAAGAACAGGCCACCCAGGGCCATCAACTGAACATAGCATAACAAGTTATAGTAAGATTAGACACAAACCCTCATATCAGGGCTGGGTGAAGCAACCCAGTAGGAGAAAAATGGTCCTAAGAGCAGGCAAGAGTCTGAGTCAGAGATAGCCCCCATCCCCACTGTTAGGGGGTCCCACAAAAACAGCAAACTATCAATCATAACGTATTTGCAGAGGACTTAACACAGACCCATTTAAGCTCTGTGATAGCTATTTCAGTCTCTGTGAGCCCCTATGAGCACTGTTTAATTGATTCTGTTGGCCATTTTTCCTGGTGTCCTTGGCCCCTCTGGCTCCTATAATTGCTCCTTTTCTTCTTCTATTGGGTTCCCCAAACTCTGAGGGGAGGGACCCTATGGAGGTCTCTATTTAGGCTCTCTCTCTGCCTAATGTTTTGTGTGGATCTCTGCTTCCACGTTCATCAGCTGCCAGAGAAAGCCCTCTGATAATGGCATGGACTCTGGTCGGACAGCTGTTAGTAGTGTTACTGTGTTGGGGTTTATACATCAGGAGTTAGTTCACTGGCAGAGCTTTTCTAGTACACCAGTTGGATTGGTATCTTATATTTCCTCAGTTTACTTGGTCTTGATTAGGCTGGAAGATGCTTGGAGTTCAGTTGTGGAAATACTCAGTGCTGATTCATAGATGAGTAACTGAGGCCATCCCCACACTCTCTGATCTCTCAAAAGGGGTCCACAGGATATGCCAATGTTGGAATCAGATGGCAAAGTTAGTGATCTCTAGGGACAGGGTTCACGATGTCTGAGGTTAGGTATCTGTGACCTCACATAAGACTATGCAGAGTGCCTGGAAGTCCTGGCATGAGCCTGGAGCTGGTAGAGGGAATAGAGGTCTAAGTCACTGACCTCATCCGATCTCACACAGGGTAGATCAGAGTCCTTGTGAGTCCCGCAGGCATGCGGAGATGTGTGAGGGGAAGGTCACAGTTCATGGGTCCCTGAACTCCCACTGGCCATCAGAGACCCTTTGGGTTTCAGCAGGATTATGTAGTTGGACACAGGGTCACTGTTTACAGGTTTCTGATCTCACACTGGTCAGTCAGTGTCCCTCAGGCCCAGTAGTAGCCTGGAGATGGTTGAACGAATATCAGAACTAGGCTGAAGATTGCTGACCTCAGTCTGTATCAGTCAGAATCCCTAAGGGGGTCGGGAAGAGTCTGGGTTGAGCAAGGAAATACGCATCAAATCTTATTTTTTAAAAAAAAATTATTTGGAGTCATTTAGAGTAAGGTGGTGGTGGCAAATGCATTTAATCACAGCGCTTAGGGAGCAAAGGCAGGTGGATCTCTGTGAGTTCAAGTCCTGTCTGGTCTACAGAGCAAGTTCCAGGACAACTAGGGCTACAAAGAAAAACCTTGTTTCAAAAAAGCAAAAAGACAAAAATGAAGAAAATATTTGGTGTATAGTACTGAAGCATCTCTTTTTTTTGGGGGGATTAGTTGCTGGGAAAGGAGTGTATATTCACCAGCTTAATAATCATGCATTTTGTTTAGTTTGTACCCAGTCAGGATCTTCTGCATCCCATGGTTTATCTTACTACTTGGCCAAAGATGACAGTGATATCCTGAGCCTTGTGCAGCCCTCTCCTGAGTACTAAGATTAGAGGTGTGCAGCTCCATACCCGGTTTATGAAGTCCTGGGGATCAAACCAGGGTTATGTGAGTGCGAGGAAAGTACTTTACCAAATGAGATGTATCCTAGCCCATATTATTCAAACTTTCTAATTCTTCTTTTCAGCTTCTTCTTCTTTTTTTATTAAATTTATTTATTTATTAAAGATTTCTGTCTCTTCCCCGCCACCGCCTCCCATTTCCCTCCCCCTCCCCCAATCAAGTCCCCCTCCCTCCTCAGCCCAAAGACCAGTCAGGGTTCCCTGACCTGTGGGAAGTCCAAGGAACCCCCACCTCCATCCATGTCTAGTAAGGTGAGCATCCAAACTACCTAGGCTCCTACAAAGCCAGTACGTGTAGTAGGATCAGAAACCCATTGCCATTGTTCTTGAGTTCTCAGTAGTCCTCTATGACTACTGAGTTCTATTGTCCACTATGTTCAGCGAGTCCGGTTTTATCCCAGACTTTTTCAGACCCAGGCCAGCTGGCCTTGGTGAGTTCCCAATAGAACATCCCCATTGTCTCATTGTGTGGGTGCACCCCTTGCGGTCCTGAGTTCCTTGCTCGTGCTCTCTCTCCTTCTGCTCCTGATTTGGACCTTGAGATTTCTGTCCGGTGCTCCAATGTGGGTCTCTGTCTCTGTCTCCTTTCATTGCCTGATGAAGGTTAATATTCAGGAGGATGCCTATATGTTTTTCTTTGGGTTCTCCTTATTTAGCTTCTCTAGGGTCATTAATTATAGGCTCAATGTCCCATGTTTATGGCTAGAAACCAAATATGAGTGAGTACATCCCATGCTCCTCTTTTTGGGTCTGGCTTACCTCACTCAGGATAGTGTTTTCTATTTCCATCCATTTGCATGCAAAATTCAAGAAGCCCTTGTTTTTTACTGCTGAGTAGTACTCTAATATGTATATATTCCGTACTTTCTTCATCCATTCTTCCATTGAAGGGCATCTAGGTTGTTTCCAGGTTCTGGCTATTACAAGCAATACTGCTATGAACATAGTAGAGCATATACTTTTGTTGTATGATAAGACCTCTCTTGGGTATATTCCCAAGAGTGGTATTGCTGGGTCCAGGGGTAAGTTGATCCCGAATTTCCTGAGAAACCGCCACACTGCTTTCCAAAGTGGTTGCTCAAGTTTGCATTCCCACCAGCAATGGATGAGTGTACCCCTTTCCCCACAACCTCTCCAGCAAAGGCTATCATTGGTGTTTTTGATTTTAGCCATTCTGACAGGTGTAAGACCATCTTTAAGATACCAGCTTCTTCTTATAGTCATGGTATGGGTAAAGTCTCGTACCTCTCACAGTCAAGGGATGAGACTGGAAGTTTGGGGTATTTAGGACAGTCCTAACCCAAAACAACTTAAAGCCTGCAAAACCAGTACCATGTGGTCAATGCTACCAAATTCTGCTGCTAGCTCTAGATAAAACTTGGAATCTTTGGGGCACAGTTAGAGTCTGGGTTAATACTTCCTTGTGAAATTACTTCTGAGAGTCAGGGAACCCTTTCCATGGTGCTCTCAGTTTAGACTTTCCTCCCAAATGAATTTCATTTTCACAAGATTAAGCCTTAAATTTAACCTTATTCAAACTCTCAGAACATATGTAGAATGTACCCAGATTCTCTTCCAGCGTGTTACATACTTAGACCTTACCCCAATTTCTAATAGAGTCCTCCCCCCACTAAAACATCAGGAGCCAGATCTCCACTGCCTACATATCAATCTCAACACTGTTATTCTTCCACACTCCAACCAGAGAGACCCCTTTAACTCTAATTGTAGCATTCTAGGGCTTTTGTACCCCAGTTGCAAACTCTTCTAGCTCCTTCCTACAAAACAATTCTGAAGGCTAGGTACCCCATACTCAGCAACAATCACATTCCTAGCTATCAATTCTCTATATTTGTTACCTCTCTCATTGCTGTGACAAAAAACAATTACAGAAGAAGGGGTTGATTTGGGCTCATAGTTCAAGGGTGCAATTTATCATTGTGGAAGATGCCACATTAGCAGAAGCTGGAGGAACCTGATCACATTTTGTCCACAAAAAGTCAAGAAGCAAAGAGCAATGACTGCTCAGCCTGCTCTTTCATTTTTTGAGCTCAGCAATTAGCTTAATTTGTAAAAATCCTTCATAGATGTCATAAGATTTGTCTCCAAGTTGATTCTACATCTTGTCCAGTTAACATTTAAAAAAAGCAGCACAAAATCTAATAACCCAATCTTCCTGTGATAACCTAAAGCAGTAAGACTCCCTTTGAGATTATTATTATCCCCAAATGGAGTCCTCTTGAAGCCAGATAAGGAATCAATTCAATTTTTTGAAGACCAATAGGCTGTCTGAACTACATCTCAGTGTTTAAGGATCTCCCCATTTCCCAAGAACATAGAAGAAGACAGTTTACCATCTTCACGTCAATTTCAACAATACCTTTCGTCCTACGGTTTTTGTAAAAATCCATGTGATACTTAAAATTGATTATCAAATTGGCAAGACCTGGAATAACCCAAAAGACAAGTCTCTGGTAATGCCTATGAGAGATTATCTAAAGTAGGTTAAATGAGATGGGTAGCCCCACCCTAATTGTGGACAGCATCATTCCCTGGTCTGGTGCCCTGGGCTTCATAAAAAGGAAAAAGGTGGCTGAACACTCCCATTCATCTCTTTATGTTTCTTAATTGTAGACACAATATGACTGGTCAACTCCTACTCCCATGACTCCCCTGCCATACTGAACTAGACTGTGGGACTGTGAAGCTAAATCAGCCATTTCTTCTTAAGATGTTGTTGTGGGAAGTTTTTTGTTGTAGCAATGAGGCAAGTAACTCAGCCACCCCTACACTCAGTTCTGTCACTGGTGCTAGTAAGAAAGCTCTGAGCCAGCTGAGCAAAATCACTCACACTTCTGGTTAGGAAAAGGTATCATTTCAATAAAATTAAGCAGGTATTCCCTTGACAACCTTTCCAATGTGAGTTCCAATATCTACACAAGTAGGTCTCAAAGAGTTTTCAGTCTATTCTTAACTGTCATTGTATACTCCAGGTATTCTTGCTTAGAGAAAAGTGGAGGATCTAGATGATTTTGTACAAACATTTTTATAGTTAGCAGTGGACAGGCTGCTTCCATCCTTTTCTGCTGTTTTCAGTGTCAATGTTCAATGTTGCAGCTTTGGATCAACATACAGAATATTCCTTTTGAAAGTGTAAATTCATATAACCAAATCCCTGGAGGGAGACGAGCACTCTAAACAAATAATGCTCAACTGACTTTCTTGTCCTGCTTTCATATCTGGGCTATTATAGACTGGCTGATACACTTTAAAGCCAGTGCAGAATAATATAAGTAGCTGAATGATATCCATCCCCACAAGTCAAACTAGGATTCTATGCACTAGTAACACTATTCTAAAAACAGTGTGTGCATGTGTCTTTGTGTGTATTCTTATTTTGTTGTTGTTGTTGTTGTTTGGTCTCTTGTATCCCAAACTGGCCTTGAACTCATTATGTAGCTGAAGATGATCTTGACCTTCTAATCCTTCCACCTCTAGCCCCTAAGTACTGGGATGACAGGCATGTACCACCATGCTCAATTTATGTAGTATTGGGGATCAAATCCAAGGTTTCATTTCTATTAACAGAAAGTGGGTCTTATAAGTTATCTACCACCAATAAAATTGAAGCTCTGAGAAAATATAATTATACTCAACTGTGAATTTCTAGCTGCAACACATCAGTAATGGAGTTGGTATATAACAAATGTGGAGCTGAACTTTTTGACAGAACGTCTTCAGATGCCTCTCTATGATGACTATATCTATCCCCAAAGTCATGAGCCAAAATAAACTCAGTGTGCCAAATTGGTCATTTAGACAGTGGTCCATAAATGCCCTCTCTTGGTAGGATGCAGATAGATAAATAGCTCATTAGTATGATCGTCCAGGAGTTAAAATTAGAAGTAAGTTTGACATGGGGCTAGAGGTAATTAGTGCTGCAGGGACCAGGACCCTCATGCTCCTGGATGATGTCAGGGTCCTTTGTTCACAGTTGTCTATGAACCCTTTTCCAATACATTTATCAGGGTCAGAAGAGAAGCCTCTATTCCCTTCCTGCTCCAGGCTTCTGTCTGTCAGCACTGCAGCAACGCTGGCAGGCTAGCCCCCACTTCCCTGACTCCTACTGCATAAAGAATTAGAAAGTTGGTTTAATTTATTCTTCTGGCTGGAAAACTTCATCTTATGCATAGAATAACCTTTTATAATCCATTCAGGATTTCTCCCTAGAGAAATTGCTTTGAAAAACAGATAAGGATTATTTGTAACTAATTAGCAGCTACCTCCATGTAAATGGATATCCTGCAAATGCTTCATGCTCCAAGGTAAATGTATCTTATGAAATATTTCTATCAATAGGTACCAATTTCTTAGGGAACTCCTCCTCCAGTACTGGTCCCTGAATCAGTAATCTCTTCCAGACTGCTGTTGAAATTATTTGTACTTCCAAATTCATGAAGATTGTGCTAATGAGCTTTTCCTCTACCTGCACCCTTGACATTAACATCAGCCAGCCATAGCTCTGATTTCAGAAAATTTATTATCAATTTCACACACTAGAAAGGGTTCAATTAATTTTAGGCAAAGCCCAAATGACATCGCATTTTGTCTCCACTCCTGTTGCCCATGCAGGAGGACTTGCAAGAATAATATTTTAATGGCTTGGAAACTGTTCCCAACAGAATTATCTGAGAGAGGATTTTTCAAGGGTTACATCACTAAATGACCAAACAAAGACGCAGTGTCTGGCTACCACCCACACGATCCACTGTGAGCCATGTTTTCATAATGATGACACTCAGATTTAGACACACCTCTTTTATAAGTGGTCAAAGAGATATTAGCAAGATCAAGACTTGGTCCTCAAAAGCCATCAAATGTCCTACAGGGTATAAACTTCGCTTTGTGGTTTTATCCTCAATAATAATAAAAGCTAAAATGTGCTGGGCATGTAAGGTACACAAGGCACATTACCTCATGTGACCTCACAAGAGCCCTAAGCACCAAGTCCTATTATTCCTCTCATTATCAGGAAGAGACACTAGAGTTTTCCTGAGGCTGGCTGCTTTGACATCCAGGTAAATGAGAGTCTACAACCTGTGTTCTTTAGTGTTGATTCTAATTAAGCAATACCAAATTAAAGCAAAGGCTAATGTACATAAAGTATAAAAGTAATTTTTAAAATATTGTATTTGTCTTTGTGTAGCTTTGTTATTTGTTATTAAAGTACTAAGCTTGGTTATTTTCAAAGCTTTTTTAGAGAGATAAAAATTAATTTTTATGATCGTGCTGTGTTTGGTGTCTTTATAAGGAGTTTTGTTTCTCTAGCAAGTTGCATATTCTGCTTAGGTCTATGTTGGCTGTGTAGGTATAGTAATTATCTCCGTTTCTTTTTAAGAAGAGGGTTAATCTGAGATGCCTTGAAACCTTTGTTGGCCCCCTCTACTTCTTTTGGAAGTAGCAAATTCCCATCACTTTCCTTGGCATCTTGCTCCCTCCTTGACTCACAACATTGTAAGCCAGATTAGATGTATTCCTCTCCCCTGCAGGGACCTGGTAATGTTTTCACCATCCCCAGAAAGTGTCTGTGAGGGCTTACAGAATCCATCCTGCAATAATTCCAGTTTTCATATTATAACCCAACAGACAATGAGCACTTTTCCCCATAAGGAAGGAAAGATAGAACTTTGACTCACATCATGAAACCCTTTGTCTTATAAAAGAAGTACCAACATCAAAGACAAGTCTTGCCCAAAAGGATGCACTTCCATACTGTTCATCACTCCAGCCTGGCTGCCTTCCCTGAACCTTCTGCCTCAGTTCCCTATCAGAACACAGGCCAGGACCTGATGATCACTGCCCCAACCCCATCGCCATCGACTTACAGATCTGGACTCTCTGTCTAGATCATGTTTTTAGAAAAAGATGCTTCTTAGAGTCATTCATCTCCATAGCCTCTTCTTCCCAACAGTGTTATAGCAGCTGCTACTGGACTCCTTCTGCATATGACTTCATTTGTTCATTTATACAACCTCTATATGAGATTTTATTTTATTTTTGAGACAACTGCAGCTCGAATCTATGGCCTTTATTGGTCCCTACTCTAATTCCTGCTGAGATGCTAAATATGAAAAAATGGACAGAGCATACATACCAAAATACTGTGTTGCAGAAAACAGAGCTGAAGGCCAGTCTACTCTTGCTAAGCAATCAGTCATGGAAGCCAAGCACAATCAATGCAACAAACAGCACCAAATAGCCAGGACTCGATTAACAACTGAACAGCTTCCTAACTTGTTTCCTAATTCCAACCAAACACTACCTAGAAAAAAAAATTGCCTAAACTGGCAATAAGGATCTTGGTTGTGTCATAAATACTTTTTCCTAAAATGGGAAGTCCATAGAAAGATCTCAGGCATGATCTATGCACACCATGATCCAGGACCTGCTGCTTCCAAGCTACAATTAAGATGAATACTGAGAATGTTCAGAAACTTTCAATGCAATCATGTTGTATTTGTTCTTATTATACATATTTAAATGTAATTTTATGTCTGTTGAATCTAATAATGAAAAGTTGGTGTATATCATTTTTATGCCTTACTCCATTTCTTTGGCAATTCATTTATATGGTAGTTTATGAGAATATTATTCAGAAATTGGTCAAAAATAACAATAAAACATATATTCCGCTATAAAGAATTTAAAAATCACTATGGCTTATGCCACTTACAGAAATGAGGGGTGGCAAAGACAAAGGATGACAAAGGGTTGGTTGTAAAGCCAGGCAATGACTACTCCTAAATTAATAAACACATACATGACCTCAGTGAGCACAACAGTGCCTGACACTCACAAAACCAGTATCACCAGGAAAGCTCAAGTTTCCTGCCTTACATTTCCCAACAGGAACCTAAGCCCTTCATTCTATAGGTTTCTGCAATAAGAGCAGGGCTCTTGAGAGCTAGGAAGTTAGTCACTGTAACCTAACCAAAAAGCAATTTGGCCAGCAGACAACATCAGTAAATTGCAGTGGAAAACCAAACAACTAAAAAGATTTGGATTCAGTTTCTGGAAATAAAATAGCAACAGAAATACAGAGAAATCATGGTTATTAGTATCTTGTTGGCATGTTAGCTCAGGTCTAATTCAAAACAACTGTCTTAAAGGGTGGAATCAGGTTCTCATGCGCTAGATCTACCAGGACTGCTCTCTGAGGATCTGGAAACATTCCCTCAGGACACATCCTATGCAGAGGTTTTGTTGGCAAGTGAGCCTATGGAAAAGAGCCCTTGGAAAGTCTCAGCTGTGCACCTGCCAATACGCACAGTACACTGACCAATCCTGTGTCCAATTCCAGCATTTGCTTCCTTGTTATTTCCTTAACCAACAAAACACTGGCAAAAATAATAATGGCAGCTAGCATTCTGTGAGAAACGCGCTGCCCAAACCCAACAGTTTCCAAGTGGCTTACTCAACTTATGCAAAAACAGACACTTGTTCATGTGTCTCTGTGCTATCCTGGATTGCCACCTGCTTCCAACCCCACTCAGCACTCATGGTACCCTAAATCGAAAATTCTTAGGCTTCTATTCATTCTGACACATATGATATATGATGTTTGTTTTCAAGACTCACTTCTCTGGGCAGTATGAAGCTATAAACAATGGGAGAGGAGGGAGTCCCAATTCAAGATAGTAAGTAGGATACAATTAAATGATAGGACATCTTGGAAAAGCCAAAATGAAATCCATGCTGGCTGTATGTCATCTACAAACTTTGATATAAACTATTATCTAATTTTGATATATAATAAATGAGTACAACCACACACACACACACACACAAACACACAAACATACCTGGTGTGTTATAATTTGGGAACTGAAACATTCTCAAGCTTATTTTTATGGGTTTTTTTGTGTCCATTGATAAGTGCCATCTCTAGCGTCTGTTGGGATTGTTTGGAAATAGGGACTTGCATTGGTTACTTTTCTTGTTGGTATGATAAAATATTTAACAAACTCAGCTAAAGGAAGAAAGCATCTATTCTGGCTCACAGTTTGAAGGTCTGCCCATCATGGTGGGGAAAGTATGACAGGAGGAGAGCGAGACAGCTTGTCACACACTGCAGCCACAGTCAGGAAGCAGTTATTAATGTTAGCACTTACTGCTTTCTCTTTTTTATTCAGTCTAGGACCCCAATCCATGAAATTGTGCTGCCAATTCAGGCAGTATCTTCCATCCTCAATCATACTTCTCCAAGAATCCAGAATGAGGAGAAAATAATTGTCTAAGCTATCTGGTATCTGCAATGTCAGTCTCTCAGGAAGGCATATTGTTTTTTCCTGTACTCTAATAGCATAGACTTTTTTTTTGAGCAAAGGCATGGGTTCTGGGTTCTATCCCACACATAATAAGTAATCCTCCAATTGACAACTCTGACACCTTCTAGCTGAGACAGGATCAAAGGCCCTAAATTCAAGACTCACACACTAAATTGTGTCCACGTAAGTGGCAATTGCCATTCTGGAGTGGAAAGCTGTACTTCTGCGCAGTGCTCTGTGTGTCAGATTTGGCTGTAACTTGGATGAAAAGACTTTCTGTGCCGCACACTCAGTCTCAGAGTTAAAGTGCTGAGTGTGGCTCCTACCCGGCAGCCCCAGAGCTAGTAGAAAATGGTAGTCCTCCATTTTGATATTGGAGAGAGGTGGAGCCAACATTCACAGCAGCCCTCTGCTCTGCTGCTCAGAGACACAACTGATTCAGTCATGAGCTGCTCCGCCATGTTGGACTGGGCGGGACAAGCAGGCAGTACCTGTTTTTGACCTAAGAATGTCACAGCTTAGATTCCTGAGTGCTTAGAGACTTAAAGGCACAAATCAAAAGTGCTCCTGGACAGTAAAGAATTACAGATTCACAATGGGACAGATTCAGACATGGAGGACCTCTAGTTGGATCACAGTATTGGATGAATGTACGTAGGCTTGAGAGAGAGAAGAAAAAGAATATAGAGAATAAAGTTAATGGTTTAAGGAAAAAGGGTAAAGTCTTTAAAGAGACAGAGTACAGATAGTTATAGATTAAGAGAAATAAAGAAAAATAAGCCACGTAAAAATGGAAAATTCACAGAGAGTCTGGATTCTTTGTATTACTGTGTTTTCTTTAAAATTTTTGACTGTGAAGGAGCTAAGTACAGAGAGACATTTCATTATATGGGCTGCCAAGTGGAACCAGAATGGATATCATAAGGGTATTATGACTTCAGAATTTGGGTCTAAGGATATGATGCTTTGGAGAGGGTCTTCTTTTATTTTCACAGAGGATGAGACCATGTGGATCGCTTCTATCCCAATATGGTATGATAGACCACACCCTCCTGAAAGGTTGCTGTGAACACCTTCAAAAAATTACTTCACTCAGCTGAACATAGCGGACAATGAGGACTACTGAGAACTCAAGAACAATGGCAGTGGGTTTTTTATCATACTGCACGTACTGGCTTTGGGAGAGCCTAGGCAGTTTGGATGCTCATCTTACTAGACCTGGATGGAGGTGGGCGGTCCTTGGGCTTCCCACAGGTCAGGGAACCCTGACTGCTCTTTGAGCTGATGAGGGAGGGGGACTTGATCGGGGGAGGGGGAGGGAAATGGGAGGCGGTGGCGGGAAGGAGGCAGAAATCCTTAATAAATAAATAAATTTAAAAAAAATTACTTCACTCAACTGCCGACTGAGACGAACCTGGAACACAGGTTACCCCATGAAAGATATAATTAACAGCGCCCCCATTCAGCAGGAAGCAGTTTGGAGAGAAATAACTGTGCCCATATTCCCAAATATTGTTTATAAATGTTCTTTTACATTTAAAGGGGGATATAATATAGATATGAATAATTTGCATCTGTATGGATTTTAAGGTCAATTTTGTTATATGTATTTCTGATCTTGATTAAGGTATTGTAATTGTGTAGTTCATTTTTAAAATGTAATGTATAATTAGGAAATATAGGTTGTTGATGGATAATCATAAATAGTCAAGCTTGTAGTCATGTTAATTAGATTTTCTAGATATATAGAGATATATTTCAATTAGATAGGCATTCTTCATATCTTTCAAAGACTACAGAACATGGCATTTAATGTTTTAATAACTTAGGGCTTTTCATGACAATGAGACACGTCTGCTCCTAGCAACACCAATCTACTTTGAGAGGAAGATGGGCATTGAAGAGGATCCTTATGGAGTTGGTTAGCCATTTGGGCAAGAAACTGCTCTGGCCTGGACTGATGCATAAACTGGAAACAGAGAACCCTCAGAGAGAGGACTGCTGAACTTGCCTAAAGGTGAGACGGTCTTTTGGGGTTCATGACTCATGAAAGAGTCTGTGAGATATTCTGCAGGACACAGCAAAAAGTGACTGAACTGTCTTTGAAATTTCCTGCTTCATGGAAAAGTCTGCTGGATACTATGGGCCTGTAGGCTGAAGATGGATGTCCCAACAGTACTAAAGAACTTTGGGTGACTGTCCAGACAGTGAGATGTCTCTGTCATTTCTAGAGCTTTGGACTTCTTGTTTGCTTAGGTAATATTATATCCTTCTGGAGTCTTTGATGGAATTGAAGAATGGTTAGTTATAGTTATAGTTTTCCTTAGTTATGATAAAGGATAAAATAGATATAACTATTGTAACTGTAATTCTTGCTTGATAACTGTTTTGTTATATGTAATCTTACTATGTTAAAGTGAAAGCCTTTCTTTTTTGTTTAAACAGAAAAGGGGGAATGATGTGGGAGAGTCTTCTGTTTTGTGTTGATTTCATCGGTTAATAAAGAAACTGCCTTGGCCCTTTAATAGGACAGAAAATTAGGTGGGCGGAGTAGACAGACAGAATGCTGGGAGAAAGAAGCCGAGTCAATCAGTTGCCATGATTCTCCCACCCAACACAGATGCAGGTTAAGATCTTTCCCTGTAAGCCACACCTCGTGGGGCTACACAGATTGTTAAAAATGGGTTAATCGAGATGTGAGAGTTAGCCAATTAGATGGAACTAATGGGCCAGGCAGTGTTCAAAAGAATACAGTTCCCATGTAATTATTTTGGGGCATAAGCTAGCCAGGCAGCCGGGAGCCAGGGCGACAAGAACGCAGCCCACCGCTCCCTACAAAACACTAGTGCACTGACCAGCATATTTGTCAAGCCACTCATTATTGTAGCTTGCTGGGTTCACAGGTAAGGGACTGATTATTCTTCTTCCTAGTAGCATACATAGCACCTTCCTGTATTATGAAAGCTAAGCAGTAGAAACGAAGCTTTTAGGCCAGTACCAGCTTCATTTCCCCATGTCCCATGACTCGAGAATGTGGTATTTTCAATAATAGGGTCTTACTATCATGTCTAGAAAGTAATAGTATTATTTAGGGGGTCTAAGAGACCCCAGTGACCAAAAGCTCAAAATGGATAACCCATACCAGGCACTGGACATTTTATTTGACAGGATACAGTATTTGTGGAAGGCATTGAAAACTCCTTTCATACATGTGTAAGCATATTTTTAGGATGCTTCCCCTAACTCAACCCCCCTCCCCCCACAATCCATTCCTCAAAAAGGATAAGGTCTCCCATGCGAAATCAACAAAGTCTGGCATATCAAGTTGAGGCAGGAACAATTCCCTCCCCCCTGTATCATGGCTGAGCAAGGTATCCCTCCACAGGGAATGGACTTGTCTATTAGGAACTGGTCTTATCTATTAGGTGTTCTATAAACCTTTTATCTGGATGGGTATCTCTTTCTCTAAGCTTGAGAAATTCTTTTCAATGACTTTACTGAAGATAGTCTCTATGTCACTGGTGTGGTTTTCTAGCCCATAACTTGGAGGCTAGCTCTTTTCATTGTGTCCAAAAACTCTCTTATATTCTCATATATATATTTTTAAATTTCCCATTGTCCTTTACTAAGTGAATCAATTTCTCTACTTTTTCCTATCATTCACGACTCTCTGTTTTCAATCTAATATTTGTGGGACTACTCACTGAGTTTTTAAATGGCTTATTGAATTGTTCATTCCAGCATTTGTTTGGTTTTCTTTAGGTTTCATGTTTTTTTCTTTTTATTTCTGCATTGGTATTTGTGCATCTAGAGTCAGTTTGTTGGTTGACTTATTTTCTTTTTTGTTCAGATCACCTTTACTCTTTTAGAAGAGCAGTTTACAATGTTCAGAGGGAGCTAATTTGTAGCAGGATTGGGACCTCATTTTCCTTTGCGTAGTATATGGGATTGGAGTGTCTATCAAAGGTCTTCAGTTTCTCTGCTACACTCTTGTTCCTTCATCAATCTGTTAAGAGAGCTTTGAACAAGTTTCCCCTGCTATTGTAGAATGCTCCTGGGTCTCAAGGCCATAGAGGGCAGGTAGAGGATCCAAGTCATCAGGCAAGTATATGGGTCTCTGGGTCACTTTTAGTGGCTAGAAAGTGCCCTGGTGTTGGGATCAGGTGAGCCCCCAAGGGGAGTTAACCTAGCAAGCAAAAATGGGACTTGGACAATCCAATGGTGAGGGGCTGAGGGAAAGGAAGTTTAAGTAGCCTATCTGGGTATCTGCACCATGAATTCTGTTTAGAGTCCCCTGTAGCCAGCTGGCTGGGATCAGGCAAGTTCCAGAAAGAGGAGATGGGCCAAGAGGAGTGGACAGTCCCTACCAAATATACTTAAGACTTGGTGAAGCCCAGTGAGGTAGGGCTGGAAAATGGAGAGTAGATAGCCTCTCTTTTTTAAGGCTATCATGGATGGACTTATTTCTCTAATTTCTTACTTTGTTTGTTGTTGGTATTTAGGAAGGCTGCTGGGTTTGTGTGTTAGTCTTGTACCTTTCTGCTTTCTGGATATATTTAGCAACTGTAGTAGATTTCTGAGGGAAACTTTAGGGCCTTTTATGTGTAGAACATTACCAACTGAAAAGAAAGCAATTTTGACTTCTTTTCCTATTTGTACCCCCCTTATCATATTCACTTGTCTTGCATAAGTTGAACAATACCTCATCTCCAAGATAAAAATGACTTTATCATGGTGGTCCCTTTTAATGTAGTCTTGACTTTGGTTGTAAGTATTTTACAGAGAAGTTTTGTGTATGACTGTCAGAAAGATTTTTTTCTTCTGTTATTGTATCTTTGTCTAGTTGTATCAGGTAACTCTGGCCTCAGAAGAAGAATTTGGAAATGTCCATTCCTTTTAAATTTTATGCAATAATTTAAGTAGTATTGGTATCAGTTCTTCTTTGAAGAGCAGGCAGAATTCCATGTTCAGTCTATTTAACCCTGAGGGTTTTTGTTTTTGTTTTCTTTTGTTTTAGTTGAGAGACTTCAACAGTTGTTATGAGTCAATTTAAATTATTTCTTTTATCTTGATTTAATTTTAGTTGATCATATATTTCTAGAAATATAAAATTTCATTTATATTTTTCAAATTTAGTCAAGTGTAAAGTTTTAAAATATATCTTTTTGATTTGCTGTGCTGTATTTCTTCAGCATATGATGTAATGTTTCTGGTTTTGTCTTTGACAAAATTTACATGGGTCCTCTTTCATTCAGTTAACTTTGCAAAAGACTTGTCTGTCCTCATAATCTTTTCAAATACTCAACTCATTTCACTGATTTGTTGTACTATTTTTATTTCTATTTCATTAATTTTAGATGTGATTTGATGATATTTGTCTGTCTATGGTTTTGGGGTGTTATTGCTGCTTTTCCAAGGCCACTGGGTGTATTACCAAGTTATTAAGATGGGATCACTTGAGTTTTTAATGTAAGCACTTAGTGTTATAAACTTTCCTCTTAGAAGGTGGTTAAGGCGGGGCACATATTTAATCCTAACAAGTGGAGGTTGAGGCCAGCCTGCTCTTACATAATAAGATCTAGACCAGCCACTGTTACATGTAAAAGTTTCTTTCAAAACTTAATAAATGTTCTTCTTAGGACTTTATTCATTATATTCCTTAGTTTTGGTATGTTGTGTTTCATTTTCACTCATTTCTAGGAATTTTTAATTGCATTCTTTTTTCCTCACTTGACACAATTTTTATTCAGTAGTATTGTGTTGGTTAGCTTTCATCAACTTAAGACAAACTTAGTCACCATAAAAGAGGAAACCTCAATTTAGGAAGTGCCTTCATATGGTGGGCATGAGGAATGTCTGTGGGTCATTTTCTTAATTAATGGTTGTTGTGGGAGGGCCCATCCCACTGTGGTAAGTGCCACTCCTGGGCAAGTGGCCCTTGCTTATATAGGGAAGCTAGCTAAGCAAATCATGGAAAGTAAGTCAGTAAGGAGATTTCCTTCATGGTTCCCTGATGTCACTCGGTGATGGACTGCTGATTAAACTGTGTAATCCAAATCAACCTTCACCTCCAAGTTAGTTTCTGCCAGTATTTTACCACAATAGTGAAGCCAACTAGGACATCTGTGCTGTTTTATTTATACAGGGCTGTGCACTATCTGAACTATTGCTGCTGATATCCATCTTCATTCACTGATGATCATAAAGAAGGAAGGATACTATTTCAATTCTCCTAAATTTCCTGAGACTTGCTTTGTGTCCTAATATATAGCTAATTTGGAGGAATGTTTCATGGGCTGATGAATATAATATGTATCTCTGGTATACGGGTAGATATTTGTTAGGAATTTGATTTATGATATCATTAACTACAGGTTTTTTCTGTTAATTTTTGACTGGATGACATGTCTATTAGTGAGAGCGAGGTATCAAAATTACTCGCATCACTGTTTGGGGCTCAGTCTCTGGTTTTAGGTCTAATATTATTTCTTCTACTATACTGGATACCTCCACGTTCGGTGTGTGAATGTTTAAAATTATAATACCCACTTCGTGGTGTTTCCTTTATGAGTAGGAAATGTCCTTCCCAATTATTTTCTTGGTAGCTCTACTTTAAAGTCTATTTTGTCAGACAGTTAAATATTTACACTTGCCCAGGAGTGGCACTTACCACAGTGGGATGGGCCCTCCCACAACAACCATTTATTTTTCCATTCTTTTACTCTAAGGTACTGTCTATTGTTGATGATGGAGTGTGCTTTTTAGGAGCAACAAAATGATGAATCCCATTCCTAACCCAATCTGCTAATGCAAACTGTTGATATTGAAAGTATTGTTGAACAATATTTGTAATTCCTCTTATTTTTGTGATGGAATTTTTTCTTTTTTCCCCCTTCATTTTTAAATGTTTTTATTGAGCTATATTTTTTTTCTCCACTTTCCTCTCTTCTTCTTTCTTCCCCCATGGTCCCCATGCTCCCAATTTACTCAGAAGATTTTGTATTTTACTACTTCCTATGTAGATTAGATCCATGTATGTCTCTCTTAGGGTCCTTTTTGTTGTCTGGGTTTTCTAGGATTGTGAATTGTAGGCTGGTTTTTCTTTGCTTTATGTATAAAGTCACTTACGTATGATATTTGTCTTTCTGGGTCTGGGTCTAGGTCTGAGTACATATGATATTTGTCTTTCTGTTACCTCACTCAATATGATGTTTTCTAGATCCATCCATTTGCCCAGAAATTTCAAGATGTCCTTATTTTTTCTGATGTGTAGTACTCCATTATGTAAATGTCCCTTATTTTCCTTATTCATTCTTCGGTTGAGGGGCATTTAGGTTGTTTCCAGGTTCTGGTTATGACAAAGAATGCTTCTATGAACATAGTTGAACATATGTCCTTGAGGTATG
This sequence comes from Microtus pennsylvanicus, assembly GCF_037038515.1. Lineage (NCBI taxonomy): Eukaryota > Metazoa > Chordata > Mammalia > Rodentia > Cricetidae > Microtus > Microtus pennsylvanicus. The sequence goes on along the minus strand of NC_134590.1, from coordinate 72,655,206 downwards.
ATTGAGCATCATTCGGGTATATACCCAAAAGTGGTATTGCTGGATCATGAGGTAGGTGGTTTCCTAATTTTATAAGAAAACTCCATACCGATATCCAAAGAAGCTGTACCAGTTTGCACTCCCACCAGCAATGGAGGAGTGGTCTCTTTACCCCACATCCTTGCCAGCATAAGCTGTCATCAGTGTTTATGATTTGGCCATTCTTACAGGCGTAAGATGGAATCTCAGAGTTGTTTGGATTTGCATAATGTTTGACCATGACCTTCTGGCTTTCATTGTTTCTATTGAGAAGTCAGGTGTAATTCAGATAGGTCTACCTTTATATGTTACTTTGCCTTTTTCCTTTGCAGCTCTTAACATTATTTCTTTACTCTGTATGTTTAGTGTTTTGATTATTATGTGGCGAGGGGACTTTTCTTTTTTATCCACTCTATCTGGTGTTCTATAAGCTTCTTGTATCTTCATAGGCATATCTTTCTTTAGTTTGGGAAAGTTTTCTTCTAATTTTGTTGAATAAATTTTCTGTGCTTTTGAGTTGGACTTCTTCTATCACTATTAGTCTTAGATTTGGTCTTTTCATGGTGTCTCATATTTCCTGAATATTTTGTGTTAAGCTTTTGTTAGATGTAATGTTTTCTTTGACCAATGAGTCTGTTTCCTCTATTGTTTCTTCAGTGCTTAAGATTCTCTCTTTCATCTCTTGTATTCTGCTGTTTATGCTTGCATTTGTAGTTCCTGATCATTTTCTCATAATTTTTATTTCTATAATTCCCTTGGTTTGTGTTTTCTTTATTATCTATATTTCAGTTTTCAAGTCTTAAATAGTTTCTTTCATATGTTTGATTGCTCTTTTCTGATGTTTTTAAGGAATTTGTTGATTTCTTCCAATATTTTGTTTGTCTTTTCCTCCATTTCTTTTTAAGGAATTTTTCATTTCCTCCTTAAGGGCATCAAACATTCCCCTAAAGTTATTTTTTAGGTCATTTTCTTCTGCTTCACCTATATTTGGGTGTTCAAGTCTCGCTGTTGTAGGATCACTAGTTTTTGTTGATGTCGTATTGCTCTTTGTGGTGTTGAATGTGTTCTTACCTTGTCTACCCATCTTTTCCTCTGATTGGTATAGTTGGGGCTGTGTCTCTGGTGATCAATCTTCCAGGTGCCAGTGGATCCAAGGCTCAGATGCTTCTTCCTCATGGAGCAGTCAGAATCACAGTTCTATTCACCCTGGTCCCAGGGGTCACTCTGCAATTCATTCAGTCCTGCTCTCATGGAGGTTGCTCCTTTGTACCTGCTCTGGCAGAGGTCGCTGGTTTGAGACTGGCCCCACCAAGGTCTCTGACTCAGGCCTGCTCCCTCAGCAGTCTCCCTCTTGTACCTGCTCCTGTGGAGATAGCGGCCTCAGGCCCGCTTGGCAGAAGTCTCTGGCTCAGGCAGGCTCCTGTGGAAGTCACTGACTCCAATGGTGGTATTTTCTTATTCCTCCATTGATCAACTGTGCTGGAATTGCTTATTACTTTTGGTGATAAACACACTTGGGTGTGTTTAATCTTCTTTTCAAGTTGAAGTATACCTCATAGCAGCCTTTGAAGAGCTGTCTTAATGGTCATAAATATCTTTAGCCTATTGTTCTTGTGGATTTTTTCCTTCAATTATGACTAATAGTTTTGTGGGGTATAATAGTTGTCATGTGGGGAATCTAGGTTATCATCTGTGTTATGTCAGAACCTGTAGAACATCTGTCCAAATCATTCTGCCTACCTAAGTTTGTTTTGAAAAGTTATATTCTGATGGATCTGCCATTATAGTTGACTTTATCTTTCTTACAACTTTTGATCTTTTTATTTCTGTACATGTAGGGGTTTAATTATTATGTGATATGGGTAATTTCTTTTCTGTTTCTATTTGGTGTTCCTCTTACATCTCAACAGAAATCTCTTTAGCTTTGGAAATTTTTCTTCTATGATCTTTGTTAAAAATATTTTCTCTGCCTTTGATCTGGATTTCTTATTTTTCTTCTACACCTATGATTTGGGGTTTTTGTCTTTTTATACTATTCCAGAGTTCCTGATAGTTCTATGTTTTGGTCTATTGATGTTGACACTAATATTTTCATTGGCTGTGTGATCCAAGTTCTCTACCTTCTATTTGAGACCTAATAGTCTCTCTGTCATTTGACCTACTTTGTCAGTAAAACTTTCTTATGAGCTCTTCTTTAATTTCCTGAGTTTTTTGTTTCAAATGTTGAGTTGTTTTGGCTATAGGATATTTTTGTACTTTCATATAAATTTTGAAATTGTATTTTCAGTTTCTGTGAATAATAGTGTTAGAATTTTGGTGTGAAAAGTATTGACTCAGTAGATTGCTTTAGGTATTATGGCCATTTTCAAGTATTAATCCTACCAACCAATGAGTGTAGGAGATCTTTGCATCTTCTGGTATCTTATTTCATTCTTTAGTGTATTAAACTTTGCATTATATAAGCCTTTTACTTTTGGTAGATTATTCTGAGATATTTTAGAGGTTACAATAGATGAGATCATTTTTCTGATCTCAAACAAGCAAAAAAGGAATTGAAACATCTATTAATTGATGACTTGAATCCATAAAAAGATTAACAAGTTTGACAAAACTTTAGTGAACTTGACAGAAAGAGGATTAAAATTAACAAACTAGAAGTTAAAGGTAGATATCTTTTTCAAAATTATAACCAACACTTAGAAAATTTTAAGAATCATAAGGTATACTTTAACTTTATATTTCGTGCAACTGGAAAATATAAAATAATGATACATTTCTAAGTGTACCTGATCTATCACAGCTAAACAAGATGAGGTACATAATTTTTAAGAATCTGTAACAATCGATGGAATGGAACCAGTATTTGAAAAATATCCCCTAGAGGAGGTGATATGAAGGAGAAAGGGAGAATAATGATAATGGAGGCTTAAGTTGGAAGAAGGATGAGAGAATAGGGCTGCAAAGGTTGTGGGGGGATAATTAATACCAATGATAGTTGGAAAAGCCATGTGCAAAATTACTATGTTATAAGCTTCCTCAATATCTATATATTCACATAAAAAGTTTAATCGAGTTAACCTTCACAGGGATAATGCTCTCTCCAGAAAACATATATTGCCAAGTAAAAGGTCCAATGTCAGATGTGAGTTACCTCTGGTAGAGACCCCTCAGAAGAATATATGTTGTTTCTATTGTTCTTGGTTGCCTGCCAGAACTTCTTAGTGAGACCCTATTGCTGAAGACACCACACACTTTGCTCACAGGATGTGGAGAGATCAAGGTGGTTCATATCAAGAAGCTTTCTCCATGCTGGCTAGCTTTCACAGTACCAGAAAGCACTAGGCAGGCTTCTGGGGAGAAAAGATCATCAACCATCTCATCTGAGCCCCATGAACTTCAATGATCAGTAGGGCTAGATGATGCCCATGGGCTCAATAGTGGCAAAAATGTTACAAGTGGTGCTAAGTGGACTCTGTGAGCTATCTAAACAAAAACAAAACAAAAACAAAAACAAAAAAAACCAACACAAGAGTACACAAATTTGTTAGGGAGTAAGGAGGTGAGGTAGATCTAAATAGGTGAAGGAATATGTGTGGGTGAACATAAAACAAATATAGGAAATTCTCAAATGATTAATAAAAATACTTTTCTTTTACTAATCTCCCAAATTTCACAGCAGATTTCAGTACATGACATTACCCTTGACTAATGAGCAACAGAAACCTGCACATTTATATTTTCTTTCTTCTCTCTTGATGAACAGCATTAGGGTTTTATACAACAAACAATATTAGTGCCAAGTCTTATAGAAAGAAGGTAAACTTGGGACCTAGGAGATGCAAAGTGCCTGTTGAATAATTATGAGTACCTTTGGATATTTATTACCCACATAAAAGCCAGGAGTGGCAGCAAATACCTGCAACCCCAAGTTCTAAAGGAACAAATAGGGGGATCCTGTAGGTTCTCTGTCTAGTCAATTTAACTGAAATGGTAAGTTCCAAGTTCAGAGAGAGACCCTGTCTCAAAAATTATAGAGTAACCAGAGAAACCTGGTATTGATATACAGCTTCCACACTTATGTATACCCAAATGAGTGCATAATGAGGATTATGTCAAGGGGGCCACTTCTGGTTTCTCTCTCCTTCCTCCCTTGTTTTCTTTAGAAGTCAGACAAACTATGATGCCAAGGAAACACAGACTGCTAACTCACACTGTTTGGCCTCTTGGAGCACAACACAGGGGTAGAGGAGAGTTGGGTGGATCTAGAGAATTAGATGCTTATGACATCCTTGAGAATGACATCTCTTTAAGACAACCACTTTGGCTCTACACATAATGCCTCCTTGTCTCTTCCCAGAAGCCAAAGTCCCCAACTACTTCCAGGCTCCATTTGTCAACTGATAATGCCCTAAAGCTTCTCATGGAATTCCGGTGCACTCCAGTTCTGACAGAGATGGCTGTGAGCTATTTAGTAAGACACAGCTCTGCAATAATACGTTGAGGCTGAGCTTCCATTTCTCCATGACCCTCACTCAGCAAATCTCAACATGCAAGGGTTTGTTTCGGTTCAGAAGAGCAGTCTGTCATGGTGGGGCAGTTTTGGTGGCAAAAGCTGGTCATGTTTTATCCACAGTTAAGAAGTGGAAAAATATGATGCCAGCTGTCTTTCTTGTATGCAGTCCAGAAGTCGAAAAGTCAACCCCAGGAAATGGTGCCATCCACAGGAGATATACTTTTCCACCTTAATTTACCTCATCAAATTAATCCCTCACAGTCATGCCCACAGATTAGCACTAATCTAGATAAACCCAGAGAGCCATGTTGAAGGAGAATCTCAATCTTGTAGAGTTGATAATCAACATTAACTATCATACTAGTCTTTAAAACCTTAGCCCTTGTCAGTCTCTGGACACGCAAAACTGACATGGGGGGCCTATAAACCTTATATCTTTGAAAAAGAGACTGAGATATATAGTAGTTACTTTTTTCTATTGCTGTGACAAAACATCATGGCCAAGGCAATTTACAGAAAAAAGAGTTTATTTGGACTTACAGTTCTGGAGGATTAGAGTCCACAATGGTGGCTTAAAAATATGGTGGCAGGAACATAAGCTGAGAGCTCACATTGTGATCCTAAAATACAAAGCACAGAGTGAACTCAAAGGGTGTGGGGCTTTGAAACTTCAAATTCCACTCTCCAGTGACATACTTCTTCCAGCAGGCCATACCTCAGAAACTTACCAAAACAGTGCCACTAATTGGGGACCAAATTTTTAAGTACTCAAGACTATGGAGGACATCTCATTGATACTACTACAGAATGGAAAACAAGAAAGCAGCTAGGCCATCCTTTGTACTGAATAAGACAGCACATCTGTGCTATAAAACTACTACTCCTTATAGCCTCTTAGGTTGGGTTGAACCCTGTAGTCTAGAGATCAGAAAGAATTGTTAGGTCCAGAATACATGTGGGTTAATTTTCCAAAGAAGGCATGAAAATATTTGTCACACCAATGCTTTCCTTCAAACTTGAGCATCTCAGTTAGGTCTGTATCCTTTCCTTTGCTTCTAAAGATGTTCCTTGCTATGGCAGAAAAGTCCGTGCATCTCCCTTGTACTGACTGTTCCTAGAATGCCCTCTCTGGACATTCTTACTCATGGCCAAGCTGACATGCTCTGAGAAGCCTGAGCTACACACAGGAGCCACACATATTGGTTAATTCTGTACTGTTGTGACCACAATACCTGGAAGAAACAAGAAAATGAAGGCTTCTTTGGGCTCATGATTTCAGGGTGTCTCAATCCCTCATTGTCAGGAATACATAGACAACGGTTAAAGCATGTGGTAGTGACTGTTCACTTGTGGCAGACCAGGGAAAGGAAACAGGCTTTTAACCTTCAAACACCTGTTCCCAGTGACCCACTTCTGCCAGCTATTCTGCTCCCCCTAAAGGGCCTATAGTATCCCAAAATAGTAACAGTTAAAATATGAGCCTGTGGGAGACATTTCCGATTCAAATCATAGCCCTACATGAATGCTCTGGTCCCGGGTGAGCCTCACATTAGCCATCCTGGCCCAGTTAGCAGATAGTGCAGGAGGAAGTCATCAGAAGGGATGTTCCAGTCATGTCATTCCTGACTTCCTAGCAGAGATCTGTCACCATAAAGAGCAAAGAGCCTGGTCTGGGCCCTGTCTTATTCCCGATCCCTGAATTCATAAGCACAATGAAGTGATTAGATTATACCATCAAGTTTCTGGTGGTTCACTAAAAAGCAAGAGCAAATGGATCTGAGATCTCTTCTCTGCTTCATGACAACAACTTAGGTTGCCTTTAAAAAGACTTTCTCTGGTTGCTTCCAAAAGCTCTGGTATTTGTATGTGGCCACAGTGAATGCAGGATAGGAGGTGCCTGATTTGGGAACTCACCCTGCATTCAAGACATACATCATGGCTGCTGAGCATGAGCAGGCAACATCATCACTCTTGTGGTTTTCAGAAGAGACAGGAACTCTGGAGTGCTGAGGAACCAGGAAGGATGACAGTCCTATCTCTTACTCACATGAGCCATTGCTGTTTGGAAGATTTAGACTGGATGACTTGAAGACTGCAGGAGTCTGTAGAAACCCCTCCCAGTGCAACCAGCTTAGTCAGCATCCGCTGGGAGTACAAATGAAGATAGGAAGACATAGGCCCTGATTCTCCCGGGAATATCTGGGGTTTGCAGTTCTCCAAAGCTACCTAGTGCTGATTCCATCTCAACTTCTACAACCAGAATTCATTTGGAAGTAGAGGTAAACACTCCAGAAATATCCAAAACAATGCAAGGTTGTATGTCAAAAAGGACCTACTTCATTTCTGGGAAGTGGCAGAGTTCTTGGGTTAAGGCTTATTTACATATTTATGGCCACAACAAACTTGATTGTGGTCACAGCTGCATCTGTAAAATGAGACTGGACCTCAGTACATGTCAGGTTGGTATTCAGGTCTACAGGTAGCCGCTCTTGTAGCTGTATAGTTAACACATGATGCTATGATACAACGTGGCATGTCCACGGATGCTTCAATATAAACAGATGCCCGAGATTTCCAAAGCCTCATTGACCTAGATCCCACCTCCAAGGGAAAATGTACAGAGAAGCTCACCTGAACATCACCTGTCTGATACATGGGAGCCTCAGCCCACAATAATGGCATGGCCACTGCCAGTACTTGCTGTCCTGATGGATTCTCATAGCCCAACTCTTCCCCTGGAAGAAACATTTGGAGGTGCAGGGTGAGGAGTCTGCGCATTTGTGAGTAGGCAAATGAGAATCTCTCTTCCAGAGAAAGGATTGAGCTGAGCACTGAGGAGGCTTGGGTCGGTCCTCAGAGGCTACCAGAGCAAGCTCATAGCTGTGCAGAGCTGCATGCTCTAATGCAGAGGGATGGGACTTCTGCAGACTGAAGCTGGAAAACATCTCAGGGACCGAAAGTGGAGATGAAAGAAAAGACAAAGAAGCCCTGGAGACAGCTATGGGCTGTAGCAATCACTGTTTCTGCTAGCTGTCCACTCCTAAAGGCCACCTGGACCTTGTCACATACCTGCTGTCTTATGGAGCTTGAAGGGGATTATGATTCTTGTGATCATGGCTCTTTCCCTCAGGTTCCCAGACAGGAAGAATCCTCAGAAACTTCTATGTGGGATACTGTGTCTTTCAGGAAGGTGCCAACCTTATTTCACCATCAGCAGGAGTCTGTAGAGAGAAGGAATATCTGCTCAGAGGAGACAATGTCAGTCTGAAAGCCCTGTGATGATTGTTCATGTAAAAGTTTGGGTTTTGGTTTTGAAGAATTGGGATCAAACCCAGGGCCTTGCACAAACCAGGCAAATGCTCTATCACTGAGATTCTTTACAAGTCCACAATCTTCAGAGAAGAATGCTCACACTCAGATAATACCAATCACGTCTTAGTCACTCCCAGGAAGATCTGATCAGTGTGAATACCACACAGCCACACAGATCTCCCTGATAACACTGACCCTGATTTTTTTCCGTACATGGAAACTATTTCAAGCCACAGTCCACTATCTACCAGTACCCCATGTAAAAGACAGGAAGAGCAGTCAGACCCAAGCAAGAAGCTAGCTGAGAGACCAAGGTGCACATGAAATAGGTTTCAAATGTGTGCAGTCGAGCAGCTCAAGATGTATTCTTGGCCAGCACTAGAGGGGTTATGGACAGATGTGTTAAATGTGAATGACCTGGCATGTACCAGGCATTGTGCTTGGCCCTGTCACCCCCTTCAAACCCTCCCTTGTCATAGAGGTACTACGATAATATCAGCTTTACTACTTGTCTTGCTCCAGAGTCTGTGACTATCCTAGGGCAGGCTGCCCCGATGTAGGCTACCCCAGTCCCATTTGGATACTCAGAGGGCTCCAGCTCCTGGGATTGGTAAGGAGCGAAAGCAACTGGAAATTCTTTCTTCCTACACAGATGAAGGCATACTTCCTGGATTGCAGATGGAGAAGGCAGCTGAGTCCTTCTGCAGCTGATGCTGACCTCAGGTAAGTGGTCCAGCCCCAAGGTTGTCCTCTTTCCCTCCCTCCTCCTCACGGGTGCACCCTAAGGTGACACCTACTCTATAACTGTCCTTTTTTCCTTCTTCAAGGTCTTTCTTGTATTGATCATGTAGCAACTCGAAGATGCCAGCAACCATGCTCTAAGTTATAGAGGTGCCACAAAGGCAAGCAGATCCAAGCTCCAGTCCATCAAGGCTACTTAGTAAGCACATGTGTCAAAACACCTAAACAACAGCAAAAGCAGCAATGACAAAATAGGTTTATCATGAAAAGGGACTGACAAGACGTGAACACAGCTCAATACAGACACAAGAACAAGAGGATACTGCATAGCACCCTTGTCTGCAATGATGAAAATAAAATAAGGGCCTTAGAGCAATTTAGAACATGCCAGCATATTGTGGCAGAATCATCCGGTGGTGAAAGATAAGGAGCCTGGTGTATGAGGGCTCTCCAAAGGAATAGGACAGAGAGAGGAGAAGGAGGGAACAGGGAAGGGGAGAAGAGAGGGAGGGAGAGGGAGGAGAGAAAGAGAAGGAGGGAGAGAGAGAGGCTGAGAGTTTAGGTTGGCTTACATGGTATGGTCTGGATACTGTGACAATGGCTGTCTCCCACAGGAGAGGCAGAGAACCTGGTGGCTGTTCAGTACATGCGGCAGAACTCCTCTGCTGTCCCAGTCTGGTGCTGAAGGCTTGAAGGATTCCTGAAAAGGCTTGAGATGTCACTCTAAATGGGAAGCCCAAAGAAGTTGGTGCTAATATCAGCAAAGGAGTGCCACAGCGGAACGGCAGAGAGATTTGCCAGCAAGAGTGACGGCAAGCAGGTAAAAGTGAGGTCGGTGCCTTCTTCTATGTCTTTATCAGGGTGCCCGCAGAAGGTACAGCCCACATTTAGAGTAAAACTTCCTGCTTCAAGTAATCTGTCAAGACAATCACTCAAGAACACCCAGCAGCTTGCGTTTCAGGTTATTTCAGATGTAGCCAAGTTGACAACCAGGATTAGCCAAAATAGCTGGTTATAAAATTCAGATTCCTTGTCCCCCTCCAGAAACCCTCTGCATCAGGATCTTGAGAGAAACTTAGGAGGATGTGGCAGCTGGGCCAAGCCAGAAGATTTTACCATAGGCTAGAAAGTCTAGACCAGAGATTGTTATTAAACCCAGACCAGTGGTTGGAGACAGGCCTGATTCTCTAACACAGAAGCATAAGCCTCCCACTTACAATCCAGGGTGGGGGAGTGGGAGGAAGCAGTCATTAACATGATACTGGATTTAAGACTCACCCAGGATGCAAGAAGCTGGAAGTGAAAGTTGGACAAGCTTTCACTACCCGTTTCCTAATTAGCATTAGGATTAGCATGTGGGAACTTGTAGGGAAATTGAAAATCTACCACGTCCAGGCAATAATCGGGATCACAAAGGGGGCTCATGCAGGTCTCTGAGAAGTTGGTGCCTTTGATAGCTACTGCCCTGGTCCACACAGGTCTCTGTTAATGAGGTTCAGGCCACTGTTGGCCAACAACTGCTGTTACCAAAATGTTAAAGTGGGTGCAGCACAGAGTGAGGATGCGCGGGACGCTCAGGCTTCTGTCCTAACAGAGCACTGCAGCCTCAGTGCCATGGCGCCACCTCACTCCCGCTTTCAGACCTCTGCCAACTTGTCCTTTGACCACACCTAGCCCAGAACTACTCAAGGAAAGAGATTCTGGAAAATTCTCAGCTTCGCCCCATATACATGGAACAATCCAACACAGTTGGGTAAGAGGGGTCCAAGTATCAGCAAAACTGCATTTGGACAGACGGACAATGGTCTGTCTGTCTCCCTGATGATAATCAATTTCCTTTGAAGAATTTCCAACAGATAAGGGGAACGTTAAGTATACCATACTCCAGACACACACACACACATACACTCCTGCACACACACTGACACATGCCAGTGTGGGACACACAAGCCTGTACAGTACTTCTTCCCCGTATTCATGGGAGGCTATAGCTCACTATCCCAACACAGAATATCTGTTTTTTGTTTTTTGATTTTGGCTTTTTACTTTTATTTTGTTCTGCTGTGTCCTCAGACTTGAGAAACTCGCTTCAAGATTCTTTTTCCCATGTGCTACTCATAACGTGTCTATCCCAGCTTATATATATCACCTCCTCCCTGCGGCTTTCCCTGACCACAGCTACTAAAGTGCTCGGTGTCTTCTTTGCTTCACTAATGCACTCGACAGAGATCACCATCCTACTACACCCCAGTGACATAATGCTTCTTCTTCGCAGCGACAATCTCACCTAGCCTCCATCACCCTGGGAACGAGTCCACTGCACGCATCTTCACACAACTAGCACACAGGGAAGAGACAGTAATGCTTTCCAATAAATACAGACGAATGGGTATTTTCCAGGTCACGTCCTATGGGTTGTGCACTCTTTAATGGCTTAGTTTTAATGTCGTTCAATTAATTGGAGTTGGCGAAACTGACACCTTGGAAGAAGCAATGGGAGTGATGACTGGGGACCGGAAGCTGTAATCAGACTTTCCACTCCACCTACTCCCTGGGTCAAGATGGGGTGGTTGCAGATCGAGCCACATACCCAGACCAGAAAGAGTCAACCCCATGATTAAAATCTCCTTCTGCAATGTTTCCCATCCTCCACTGCAAAGGGAAACCTCTGATGGGTTTACATGAGGGCTGTCTGTGTTTGCTTACCAGACAGCTCCCACTCGCTGGCATGAAGGAGGCGGCAGGAAAACACCTCATGGAATTTCCTAGTTTCTCAGGGAAAGTGTCCCCTTTGTTGGCCAGAATGTCTAGGAGAAAGTACTCAAGGATCAAAACCAGGTTTTACAAGTAACTTCCAGTTCAAACAAAATAGAAAAGGGAATGCATTTTTAAAGCTTCCAGTTGGCAAAACTTAGAAATTTTGGGAATCTTAGCAACTATGGCATAAGTTGGATTTTTATATTAACATTATTATAAAAGCCCACACTTGACGCATTGAAGTCCACAGAGATTAAACTCTTCTTGGGTCAGTGTGAGAAAACACAGCTTTGCTATTTCGCCCTTTTCTGCTCTTTCTTCACAATTACAGGCGAAAATAAAATAAAATTAAAAACCCTGCATGTGAGCTGTGCTTTCTTATAAACACCCAGAAGTGAGCTGTGCATTCTTATAAAATTAGACTTAATTTGCTTAATAAAACCAAGAAAGTAATTTTAAAATTATTTTTAAGGACAAAGGATTGTGAGCCATTTTCTTTGGTTCTGTGGTCTCTTAGGTCTTAAGAGACATTTATTAACCACAAAGACAACTATGAAGCAAGATAGCCAAGAAATAAGGTCTGTGATTATTGAGAAGAACTGTAAATGCTGGGTGCTTCTTTTTTCCCTTTTTCTTTCAGGCTTTATTTTTCAGCTGAGTTAAGACATAAAAAGTTCAGTTGCTTTGCATGTACACCAAACTATGCTTTTATCAAAATACTATTGGAGAAGCTGCCTTGGTGGTACATGCCTGCAGTTCCAGCTATTTGAGAGATCTAGAAAAAAAGTATCACTTCAAGTCATAAGTTTGAAGCCAGCCTGAGCAACATAGCAAAACCCTGTCTCAACAGAAACGAAACAAAAGCACTTTTGAGGGACAAGATCCATCCACAGGAGGAGTCCCTTAAATTAAATTCTCAGTGAATTTATCACACTGCAACCTCTTCTCATTCATTTGATTCATACTCACTTATTGCATAAAGTCTCATTATACTTGCTGGTATAAATATTAATAATCTATGCTTTCAGGGGACTTCAGCACACCCTTCCATCAAAGCACAGATCAGCCAGATGAAAAAGTTCAGAGCTAAACAATGCTGTATATCAAATAGATCAACCAGGCACTTACAGAACACTTGGTCCAGCTGCAGCAGAATCCACATTCCTCTCATCAGTGGATGAAAACATTTTCCAAGATAGATATTTTAGAGTACAAAATGCTTGTCAACATTTTTTTCAAAATACAATTTAGTATCTTTTCTACAAAAATCAAGTTAAACTATAACCAACAAACTTTAAAAATACAAATACATGGATGTTAAACAACATTATCTTGATTGATCAATGAGAAATCAAAAGAGAAATTTAAAATGTATAGAAACAAATAAAAATTGAAACACAATATACCAAAACTTACAGGCTACAGTAAAAGCAGCATTGAAGAACAAGTTTATAATAACAACTAGGGGGTAGGGGAGCTTCAAATGAGCAACTAAGGATACAATTTAAACAACTAAAAAAAGCAAGAACAAACAAAACTCAAAATTAGTAGAAGGGCAAAAAATAGCAAAACTGAGATATTAGAAAGCTACAAAATAATAGTGATACAAATATTTCTTGAAATGATAAAGAAAATCAACAAGCCATTTACAAGTTTAACAAGTAAAGGAAAATATTCAAATATATTATACCCCAACTGAAAAAAAGAGATATTATGACCAATATCATTGAACTACTAATGATCATCAAGGACTAATATAAATTGGAAAACCTAAAATAAATGTACAATTTTCTAGATATAGTCAACAAAAAATAACCATGAGGACATGGAAAATCTCAACTAATCAATAAACAGTAAAATGGAATCAGTAGCAGAACCCAAATCTCCTAACAAAGGAAAGCCTATGCCTTCATTAGGGTTTCTATTGCTGTGAAGGGACACTCTGGCCACCAGAACTCTTATGAGGAAAACAGTTAATTGAGGAGGCTCACTTATAGTTTCAGAGGTTCAGTCCATTATCATCATGGCAGGGAGCATGACAGCATGCAGGCAGCCATGGTGCTGGAGGAATCTCTGAGAGTTCAACATCTTGGAGGCAACAGGAAGTCAACTGAGATACTGGGCGTTTCCTGAGCATAGGAAACTTCAAAGTCCACCCCCACAGTCAAACACTTCCTCCAACAAGACCATCCCACTCCAACAAAACCACCCCTCCTATTAGTGCCACTACCTATGAGATTATGGGGGCCAATTACATTCAAACTACCACAGACTAGGACCAGATGGCCTAACTGCTTACTTGACCAAATTTGGAAAGAAAACCTATGCCAATTATTCTCCGTCTACTGCTGAAGACTGAAAAAGGAGGCGTCCTTCAAAACTCCTTCTAGTTTAGTACCACTGAAACATCAAAATCAGAGAAGGTGACAGCAACAAAACAAAGCTACAGCATCCCTGATGAAGACAGATGCAAAACCTCTCAACAAAATACTAATGAACAAAACCTTACAGTCCATTAAAAAATTATACCCTATGATCAGATAGACTTCATCCCAAGAATGCACATGATTGGAAACAAATACATGAGATCAGCAGATGTACAAAAATTGGGATCATCTCAACAAATACAGAAAAACCATTGGATAAAATTTAACATTGAATTAAGTACTTCAAAACAGTATGGACTGCCTGTCAGAATCACAGCCGATGTGTTTGAGAAACACTGAAAATTTCCTGTAAAAATTAGGATCATGACAAGGATGCCTATCAACATCCTTCATCTTATAGATGAAAAGAGAAAGGAGACAAACTGTGGATGTATACAGACAGCATGATTTATATAGAGTCAAACCTAAGTGTATCATTAAAAAAAACTGCTAGAAGTGATAAACACAATAGTTACAGTATGTGCATCCAACATGTAGTGATAACTATTTTTAAATCCCTTTAAAAACTTATTATAAAATAAGTTATTATAAAATAAGTTATCATAAAATAAGTTTTTAAAGCTTCCATTTATAACAGACATGCATGCATGCACATACATAAATTTAAGAATAAATTTAACCAAGGAAGTTGCTTATTTTCACAAGAAAAAAAAACACATGAGCTTGATTAAAGAAATAGAAGAGGACACTAAAAAATAAAAGAACAACCCATGATAAGTAATTGGAAAGATTTATGTTATTAAAATGCTTGTTCTACACAGTGTGATTTAGGATTCACTATAATTCCTATCAAAATACCAATGGCATTCTTCACAGAAACAGAAAGAACAACCCTAAAACTCATGAGGACTACAGTAAGAAAACAAGAATATACAAATAGACAAAATAGCTAAAGCAACCTCAAGCAAATGAACAAAGCTAGAGTATCACAATATCTTATCTCAAAACATACAGCAAAGCTATAGTGAGTAAAACAGCATGATATGACTATAGCATGAAACTAGGTACTGAGACCAATAGAAGAGAATGGAAACTTCAGAAATAAATTCACACATCTAAAGTCAATTGGTCTTTAACAACGAAGCCAAAAACCTGCACTGGAGAAATGATAGCCTTGCCAACAAATGGCATAGAGAAAATTGAATATCTATACATATGTATGCACTCAACTCAGTATGAATTAAAGATATAAAACCTCAAACTATGAAAATACTGGAAAAAACATAAAACACTACAAGACAAGAGTATAACCTTTTGAATATAAACTATTATGGAGTTTTTTTTTCACACATCAAAGCAATTTGTGCTGCCCATATGTTCATGTGTGGTCTTCTACTAGAAAATGTTTGACCTGCCAATGGCAACACTCCAAAGAAACAGGTGCTTCCTCTCCCAGCAGGTATCAATTGCTTATACCTCCTCAGCTAAAGGTGGGGCTTCATTTACACCTTCCTCAATTGCTTATACCTCCTCAGCTAAAGGTGAGGCTTCATTTACACCTTCCTTTCCCATGCTGGGATTTGGTCTGGCTTGAGGTTCACGGGAATTGTGCATGCTGTCACAACCACTGTGACTTCATATGTGTAGCTGTCCTACTATGTCTAGAAAGCACATTTCCCTGTCGTTACGTCACCCACCACCTCTGATTCGTAGACTCTTTCCATCTGCTCTTCCACAACGATCCCTGAGCCTTTACAGGAAATGCTCTATTTAAGGCTAACATTCCAGTCCCAGTTCTCTGCATCTTGACCAGTTTTAGGTCCCTGTGTTGATCATTATCTACTAAAAATAGAAGCGTCTCTGATGACAGGCGAGAGATGCATTATGGGTGTAACATTGACTCATTAAGAATCAATTTAATGGGATGTCCATTTAGCAAAGTAAGCATAGTAGGTTCTGCCCCTAGATTCTATGATCTGTCTAGATATCGGGGTTTTTTTGTTTGGTTTTGTTTTGTTGGTGCAAAAATGGCACCAGGTATGGGCTTCATTTTATGGAATGATACTGAAATCCAATCAGAAAGTGGTTCGAACCTGATGTTCAAACCAACGTTGCAGCAGTGGAGATGTCTTGCTAGGTCACTCATTATGTAGCTCAGGCCTCACAGCTAGGTAAGGCTGATGATGATGTTTCTCCTTTCGCAGCATGCATAGCACCTTCAGACACTATGAGAGCTAGCTCATAGGATGAAACTCCCAGGTTACAAATTTGGGTGAGCAAAAAAAAAGGGGGGGTGGATTTGGGAGGAGCCTGGCAAAGAATAAACATGATCAAAATTCGCTGTCTAAAACTCTCAAAGATCTAATTTTTTTGGTTTGTTGATACATATATATATATATATTGTTTTTATTGAGCTATACATTTATCTCAACTTCCCTCCTTTCCTCCCTACCCCCCTTCTATTCTCTCCCATGACACCCACATTCCCAATTTACCCAGAAGTCAAAGATCTAATTTTTAAAAGAGAGTTGAGAGAGAGAGAGAGAGAGAGAGAGAGAGAGAGAGAGAGAGAGGAGAGAGAGAGAGAGAAATACTTTCAATGTTAGAAAATGTATTTTCCCCTAAAAGCAATAAGAAATGGAAGGAGGCAGGAGTTTGCTTTCTTACCTAGTATTGACAAGGTTTCTGACCTACCCATAACGTATGGGCTAGATAGTATTTGTGCTCAGGAATCATTGTCCACTTTCTCCCGTGTATTGGCAGAACAGTGGTTATTTAGACGTCATCCTTTTTAGAAAATGCAGGGATGAGTGCTCTGATGCCTGTGAACTCTTTTCAAATATTTAAGAACAACATGTACAGACATAAACATCTAAATACAGACATGTATGTAGATATGCATAATCATATACAAGTACATGAATGAATAAATCCATGTGGCAACTTGTTAAAATAAGCAAATGATGGACAGCCACCTTTCATCATGGTACAGTTCCAACTTCTCTATAAGCCTGCTATTTTTCATAATAAAATACTGGGACACGAAACAGTATAGAAATGCCTCTTTGTTGGTGAAGGGTTAATGACTTAAAAGCCTCAGGGGGCTTGAGATGCTCTGGACATTGAAGTGTTGAATAATTCCTATGGAAACATCTGGAAAGGAGAGCTACATACCAAACCTGCTGGGATCTTCCACTTCTAGACTGCAGGGGAGCTGACCTGCAGATAATCCATTCCTCTTCCCAAACTGCACCAGGCTTTTTTGGGAGGGGTAGGCACCAACCAGCTCCCTAATCAAGACATGGAGACTTATTATATGCTTGACCTTAACTTATGCATTTTTTTGCTAGCTCTCATAATTTAAATTATCCTGTTTCTCTACATCCACGTTTTGTCCTGGGGTTTTTCTTCCTTCCTTCCTTCCTTCCTTCCTTCCTTCCTTCCTTCCTTCCTTCCTTCCTTCCTTCCTTCCTTCCTTCCTTTCTGTCCTACTCCATCTAGCTAGCAGGTGGCTGCCTGGAAGACCCCAGGCATGTCCCTCTCTTTCTCCTTCATTCTCTTCTCTCATTCTTCTCTCTTGAGTCTCAATTTCTCCACCTATTTATTTTCTCTGCCTGCCAGCCCTGCCTATCCTCTCTTGCCTAGCTATTGGCTATTCAGCTTTTTATTAGACCAATCAGATGCCTTAGACAGGCAAAGTGAAACAAATGCAACACATATTTACATAATTACGAAAATACAACATAAACAATGTGACACACATTTACACAAAGTAGTATCCTGCAGCATAAACAAATGTAACACACCTTTCCCTAGTTAAAGTAATATTCCACAACACCAAACTGCCCCTTTTTCTGTCCTCTAAAATTCCAAGACCCTCACGCCATGCTCTCCCTCCCACAGAGAGACTGTGGTCCTTCAGTTGTTCTGATTAAAAGAGCAATTATATTCTGCTTCTGGAGATGCCGCTCTGCTTTACTTTTATTTCCATGTCACCTTCATCAACCTGACCTAACATTTGGAAGGCTGGGGATGGAACCCAGGGTCTTGCACACACTAGGTAAATGCTCTAGAACCCAAGGATATCTTTAGCTCTTAGAAATGTCTGAATGCATGCCACATTTGCAAGACATCTGCGGTAGACTGGAACTCTTTCTCCTGGTTCTAGATATTTCAATTTTAGTCTAGAAGTCAGAGATCACACTGGCATCTTTGGCAGTCAATTCTTAAGCCCTATTGATCTACTCTGATCAAAATCCAACCTTACATTCCTCTCACTATGCTGCTCTGCAAAGTCAGTGGGATTGAGTCTACAGTGCTGCAATGGGGTTTCGCTAGGAGTGACTTGAATATCCTTCCTAGCTTTGTGTTATATGCATGGTTTGATAGCTGTCCCTTATTCTCATACAAATCACTGGACAAGTAAGAAGATGGGTTTTCTGGCATATTCTAGATATTCTCTCTGGTGCTTATGAAAAATTGAATTTGTGCTTAGTGCATCTCCCTGTTTACCCAGGGATATTTTCTACTCCGTTGCTTTTTGAACATTGCAGTGATGCCACCCATTTTCATTTCATAACATCAATTCAGTTTTCCAGGATTCCTTTAAGATCACCCACAGAGGTTCAGTGTTTATAAGGTCTCACGGGCCCCTGGGATCTGAGCCAGGGACTTGGATAGACTTCCAGCACTTACGTAAGGGGTCACAAACTCAAATGTCTATAGGAGCCAAGTAGTGGACAGGGGAGGGAGGGAGACTCTGGGAAACTAGAGATTCCTGACCAAAGTCAGCAGCACCTCAGATTTCATGACCCAGTGCTAAGCGTCCAACAATATCAAACCATTTAATAGTGTAAGAAAATAGAAGAGTTTTAGAAAGAAATATGTATATTTCTAAATTTGGGGGTTATACATTAAATTTGAGGTTCTATCCACCAATGACATGGATTGGAACTTTCTCCATGATCCTTCCCCTAAAACAAAAAAATGTTGCTTCATTTTTTGCCCATGTTAGTATACTACTACTGGCTTCTTCACTTAGGGCCAAAGAGATTTTTGTTGTTATTGTTGTTGCTGCTGCTGCTTTTAATATTTGGTTTTATCAGTCATTTCTGCCATCAGTATCACTGTGTGAGGATCAAGCCGGCACCCACCACCACACTTTGCTCTTTGTCTAAGCCTCTTTTGTAGCTTTTAGAAAGTCTTTGTCCTTAGGGCATATCAGTCTTTAGTATTCCTAAAGCTATGTTGCAAACTCACACTTCCCTCATATTCCCCATAGAATATTATGCCATGCCATTTTTCTATGTTTTATTCATGTGCCATTTAAATCTGAGCTCACCAGAGAGTTCCTGGGTCCAGCCTCGCTGCTTTCTCTCATTGTATGCCCTGACTCTGACCTTTTAAGTAATTCTGACTCAAGGCAAGCCAGCAAGGAATCTGTAGGTGACAATATTCTAGGCAGTATCGCAGGGCCAGTCTTTCCTTCTACTACCTTTTTGGTCCTAGTCTTTTCCTTGCTTCTATTTGCTCCTGGACTTGGAGCTCATCACCTAGCTCTTACAAGGTACGTCTGGATCTTTGGAACATACCTTTCATATTTGGAACTGGGATGTTGTAGATTCCCTCGGCTCATTTCTTCAGCACTTAAAATCCTCAGGAATAACTTCATACCATCCTCCTGCTCCCAGATAAGACCAAGGCTGACCAACTCCAGTTCCAGCCTAGAAAGACAAGACCTGGTTTTTCGTTCCTGCCCCCATGGAGGAGGTGAAGAATTCGTTCTACACACCTTTAACCTGATGCACAGAGCACAAAAATAATCAACTCCTCATTAAGCACCTCCCACCGGTAGCACAGCACGATGGACCTTTCCTGGATTGTCTCTCTTAATTCCAAACTCAGTGATAGTAAAACCAGAAAGTACTCCTTTACAAATGGGGAAACTGAGGCTCGGGGCAATGTAGTAACTTCCCTGAGATGACATGGTAGGAAGATTGAGCTGAAATCTGAACCTGTGCTGCTTATTTCCAAAGGCACAAGGACTATTCCTTTCTTACTGACGAAAGGAAGTAGTGACGTAGGCAAAACGCCACCAAGCAAACCAGAAACACAGATACTTAAAAAATGAACCACAGCCCCCTGCAGACTCTTACCTGTGTTCACACACATGTACTTTAGATTGTCACCTAATGTCTAGCTACAAGCCTCAAGCCTCTACATTACAGTTTTTTGAGAAAAAAAAAAAGCCTAGCAAAGAAAAAAAATGGCATTGGAGTCTAATTTTGCAGCATGAACTCATTCTAGAAGCAATGATTAAACACCTATGACATTCCAGGCTTTGAGCCAGCAGAGGGAATATAGTCGTCAAGGACAGATTTGGTTATTGCCTTAATGGAGCCATCTTTCCTATGCACTGGTTAAGTCGCTGCCCAATTTCCTCTCACACACACTCTTATGGGTTAGACGTGCCATTCTGAGGGACTAGGCCTGGCACCAGATGCAAAGAAAAGAGGAGAATGCTTTACGTCTCACTCCACCGGCTTTCTACCAACAAGCTCCATTTTCTTTGTTCTTGATGACCCAAGTTCTTTCGTCCCACAGGAAGCTAAAGTTTTGTGTTTTAGATAGAATCTTGTTTCTGTGTTGCCATTTTTTAATCTCACGGATTTCTTTGCCTTAAACACACATTCAGCAATCTTCAACTGGACCTATTGTTCCTTTCGCTTGTTCCCAACCCATGTCCACGAGAACACATCAAATAGCTCCTAAAACCTTTACAGAACAATGATATCCACTACTATGTCCCAGGAAGCAGCTCTTCTTATTTTGCCCACAGTCCTTTTTCCTGTAATTGAGGCAATTTCACAGAGGTATGGGGGTGAGATAATGGTCTTAGATTCGGCTGCAGTTAAACCGTTGGACCAGCAAGGGCAGATCAGGATTGATGGCCTCTTCTGTCTGAGAACATTCAGAAATGCAACTCACTCTATCTGTGGTTGCTACTTAAATAACAGAAATACCAGGGAATAAGTAAAAAAGATATTCAAAAATGTCAAAAATCCTTACCATCATGAAGTTTATTTTCATGCCATAAGAAGTTACTAAAACATGCAAAAAATGAACTGGAAGTGAAATCAGCCAGACTCAAGAAAGATAAATAAATCATGTTCTCTCTTGTATGCAGAAATGAAATTTTAAATTATATATGTGTATTTATATATGGATATGATATGCATATTTGCATACATGTCTTTAAACTAGAAAGAAGATCATGAATGGGGAAGAAGAAAGACAAGAAATTACAAAACACAGAATAAGCAAATTATATGAGAACTATAGAAAATAGTAGTCGATACTAAGTATGTAAAATAAGAAAGGAAGATGGGAAGAGCTACTGAGGAGGTAGCACCTGCGTGTAGACCCACAGGTAATAAGAGAATTAGCAGCCATCATCTCTGGAGTTGAGGAAGAAGCCAATGTTGAGGGGAGGCTATGGGAGCATGCAGGCATACCCAGGGCAGCTATGGGAGTTCGCCTAGTACACCCGGGAAAATATGAAGAGAAGTAGAAGGCAGAGTTATAGGTCAAGGACATGTTAGAGTGAGACACATATGGCCATTGCAAAGACCTCTTGGTATCCATCCAGTTTAAACACAGGTCTTCAGAGAACTTTCAATGGATAAAACCATGCTAAACTTAATATCTCAACAGCCCATTCTGAATGTGAGTAGAATGAACACGGACAAGACCGTTAGGGACCAGCCCACCTCTTCAATCCCCATGTCCTTTTACCTGGTCTTCTATCACAGATGCCTAAAGCGTGGCCAAGTCCTTTTCTTTTCTTTTCTTTGAGCTTGAACTTGCTGCTACTGGAAATCTCTCTTCCAAAGAAAGCAGTGAGAAAGGCCCACTGAAGCAAATGGAACTGCATGTGGATAGGAAAGGAAAGAACAGTTGGCATCTGCTTTCTGTAAGAGGTAAGTTCATAGCACTTGACACGCTAACCTGATTTGTTTTGTCGCGGTAACATAGGAAAGGCTCCCAACAGAAGGACCAGAAAGCCAGCGACAGGTGTTGACCTCCACATTCCATCCCTGACAACTCTTCCTATCCTGGGACAACACGCCATAAAGTATTCCCTCCGATAGGGAAAAACTGGGCTCCCTTGAACACCCGCCTAGAGGGCATAACGGTGCTTCCCAGCTGAGCCTGCAGCCCAAGTCTTCAAGAGCTGAAAAACCCACGATTACTCATTTGGTCACAAGCTAAATTAAACCCTACCTCTGTGAGCTAACCACAAGATAAAGGTGGGGCTGCTCATAAGAAACGTTAACCCAATAAAAACATGCCTGAAAGGATGTGCGTGTCTCATCGTTACTCTTTTCCTACTCAGGCGGCATGAGAAAATGCAGGAAGAGGAGCCAGACTTTGCCTCTGATAAATTACTTGAGGGTAGGTAGCATGGGTGAGGTCTGGTGGGAGGAATATATCTTTGTCACTTAACTCCTAGCATATCTAGGAGAGTCCACTCCTTTTTAACATTCCATATATATTACAAGGGGAAAAAAGGATACTTGGACCATTCCCATCCTCTTTCCCCTGATAGCTTTAACTATAGGTCTAGACAACATATTTCTCTCCTACTTGCTGATTTCCCAAAGTCTTGAGAGTCAACCACATCCTGTCAGCCCTTGAAGAAATGGAGAGATTTTCAGAACTCTTGGATTTAAGCTCTGATCTCTTAGATTATAGAATAACTAAAAAAAAAAAAATGATGACTGGGACATCTTGAATAAACCACAGAGTGTGGAAGCTGGGGTCTCTAGGGTCTTATTTTCAGTATGGTACCAAGATCCAAACCTAGGTCCTACACATGCAGTCAAACACTCTCACTGATCTACATCCCCAACCAAAAACTTTCAACCCCAATTTCTCTCTTTTCCTCCTTCTCCACCCCTCCCCCATCTCTTAACTCTATCAACAGGCTCTCATTTTATAGTCCAGACTAGCTTTAAATCCATGATTCTGCCTTAGTCCCCTTAGTGATGAGATTACAGGTATGTACCATTGTGTCACTGATTAAGACCTAAATTATGCTCCATTGATTTGTGTGTTAAAATTTTAACACCTGGTATCTCAGAACTGCATTTGGCAACAAGGTCATTTAAGAGGTTGTTAAATTAAACTGAGGTCAGGGGGGACTCTAATATAGCTGACATCTTTTTTATTGCTTTTATTGAGCTATCTATATATTTTTCTCCACTCCCCTCCCTCCCTCTCCCTTCCTACCCTCTCCCATAATCCCCACACTCCCAATTTACCCAGGAGATCTTGTCTTTTTCTACTTCCCACATAGACTGATCCATGTATGTATCTCTTAGAATCCTCTTTGTTGTCTAGAGTCTCTGGAATTGTAAATTATAGGCTGGTTTTATGTCTAAAAGTCACTTATGAGTACATAAAAAAAATTGTCTTTCTAAGTCTGGGTTACCTCACTCAATATGATGTTTTCTAGATTTATCCTTTTGCCTACAAATTTCAAGATGTTATTATTTTTTCTGCTGTGTAGTACTCCATTATGTAAATGTACCACATCTTCTTTATCCATTCTTTGGTCAAGGGGCATTTAGAGTATTTTCAGGTTCTGGCTATGGCAAATAAAGCTGCTATGAACATAGCTGAGCACATGTCCTTGTGGTATGATTGAGCATCATTTGGGTATATACCCCAAAGTGGTATTTCTGGGTCATGAGATAGGTTGTTTCCTAATTTTCTGAGGAATTGCAATACTGATTTCCAAAGCAGCTGTACCAGATTGCATTCCCACCAGCAGTGCAGGAGTGTTCTCTTTACCCCACATCCTCTCCAGCATAAGCTGTCATCAGTGTTTTTGATCTTGGCCATTCTTACAGGTGTAAGATGGAATCTCCGGGTTGTTTTGATTTGCATTTCTCTGATGGCTAAGGATGTTGAGCATTTCCTTAAGTGTCTTTCAGTCATTTGGGGATCATCTGTTGAGAGTTCTCTATTTAGGTCTGTACCCCATTTTTTATTGGATTATTTGTTCTTTAAATGACCAGTTTCTTGAGTTCTTTGTATATTTTGTAGATCAGCCCTCTGTCTGATGTGGGGTTGGTGAAGATCTTTTCCCAATATCTGACATCTTTAAGAATTGTTTAGAATATAGCCAATAGAGAGAACAGGTGAGAACACAGAGTGGAGACAGATTTAAGGAAAAGCCCACTCTGCCTGCACCCAGATCTTATATGTACAGCCTCTATGTCCATGAGAAAATCAATGCCTGTATGCTAGTTGCTCAGGTGAGGGGTTTTGCTATGGAAACCTGAGCACCACATACAGGTACCTTAACAATGGCACTGGCAAGGCTGGGCTTCTAAGCAACAGCCTAGCTCTAAAGCTCCAAATAGACAAACTCTACTATCAACATCACTCAGGAAAGGGGCTGCACTGTGGACAGGTTGTAAATTCCTTTATCTAATTGTGTTCTGGTGGCCAATATTCTTGCTGACCTTTTCCACTGGTCCAGCTGCCCATCTCTACCACCTTGTCACATTCCTCTGTCTCCTTCATCCTGACTCTCTGTAGCACATCTGGTCCCCTCATTTTACACGTTGTGCATGTCATGCCTTGTCCCCAGAACACGCAGATGTGCCCCGTAGAATACATCCTTCTTCTTCAAGCTTTGTTTTAGCTGGGTCATCCCCTCAACTGTCACTCCCAGGTGTGCATTCCCTTTAGCCTGTTAGGACTTGCATGTGCCAATTTGTTTTCTGTGTCATGGTCATGACAGCAGCCACACTCTACTTGTGATTCTCCACATGTGGCAGATGTCACTGGGGATCCAGGGCTCTGGCTCAGTAGCTAATTTGTATACAAGAATAATTCCCAGAGGCATCTTTCCTTTAGCAAAGTGTGAACCAGACACAAACACACACATACACACACAGATTTACCTCAGCAGATACACATGTATACAGTCTGCTGTTCACTGGACTTATCCACTGATCTCCCATGCTTTTACATTATGGTGAATTGCTCAGTGTAGTTCTATTGCCCTGGGGACCCTCTTGGTAATTCCCTAATTGCCTCAATAAAGCCTCTCTTTTCTCCCAGCTCTGTCTGCCTTCAGCCTTGAGATTTCCTAATGGAAACCACTCACTCCTATTGGACTCCCAGGCTGTAATTAGCAGTCTGGGACTTTGGTTTTTTTATTCCTGTTGGTGTGAAGGTGAGGCCATTGCCAAAAACATTGTCAGTGTCAGCGGAGCAGCGGAGCAGCCCCTTGAAGAGAGCATATGATGGAGTTGTTACATGTTGACTGTCTCCTGTGTATTTATTGACTGAAACATTTGAGCTGTTGCTTTTCACATTTGTAATTTTAGATCACAGATGCCTAGCGAGTTTAATCATACAGCAAAGCTCACATTTAATGAGAAAAATGTCAAGTATATTGTTATCCACCACAAAAGCTGTGAAAAATATTTCTGCCATCTGCAATGTGCCTTCT
This sequence comes from Microtus pennsylvanicus, assembly GCF_037038515.1. Taxonomy (NCBI): domain Eukaryota; kingdom Metazoa; phylum Chordata; class Mammalia; order Rodentia; family Cricetidae; genus Microtus; species Microtus pennsylvanicus. The sequence continues at coordinate 72,629,948 of NC_134590.1, read as the reverse complement.
GCTGCTGCCTCTAAGAAATTTTCTAGTAACAATACAAAATTAACAGTTGGGCAAACATTATAAAAAAAGGAAAGTTACTGACGCTCCTGAAACTCAGACCATGCCTCAATGTCACGTCAAGTTACTTCACCTAGATTCCCAGAATAACTTGCTACTGGATGATGTGGTATCCTGCGTACCTCACACACCTTTGACATTCTGCCAGTGATTAACTACATCCTAGATCTGGCTACATCAGCCTCTAGGTAACAACCCTGCAAGGCATTTCCTCTCCAGCTGTCACGCATCGGCACGCTCCCTGAGCCTGTCTCATCCTTACTCTTGCCTCCCTGCGGGGCTCTACATTCCAGCCAAGTCAAATTCTGGGTCACTGGCTGAACTTACCTCCGTGTTACTGCCGAGAAGAACAACTTTCCTCCCCTCTCTGTGGCTATTCCTACACATCGTGCCATATCTACCTCAGTGTCATTTGTGGGAAACCTTGAGGGACACTCCCCCAAAGGATGAATCCCCTGGAGCCTTCCGTGTACGCTGCCACAGAATTTCCACCTCAAGTCTCTGCGTGTGGATTCCTAACGCCTCGTGCACCAGCCTCTTCTTGCTCAACTGAGCTCCAGGTTTACAGGGGTACCGCTTTCTGATGGCAAACTGGCTGTGGCCGCTGCTTTAAAGGACTCAGAAGCAAACGAAGTCACTGTAACAGGAGTAAGCGAGGTCTCTTGCCCAGGAACTTGCTCTTTTGACGTTGGCAACACAAAACCTTGCCATTATGCAGGCTGTGTTTATTTCTAGGTTTTCTCTCTGTATTTTAGCCCTTTCTCCTACTGAAAGAAATAACAGTCCTGTCAGTCAGGGAGCAATTGATAGTGATAAAAACTCTCTTTTTAGACAGTGAGTTCACTTGTTCTTAAGTCATTCTTTGCCACAAACTGCAGGCTCATTATACGAGGAAAATGTGGTATCTCGGAGAAGCCACACTCTTAGAAGTTTGTAATTTACCTCGCCTGATGACTAAGGTCTGGAGGTTGGCGCTGCTTATTTGAGTGTGGTTTGGGTGGGGAGGCGGTGATAAACAAAGCCTGTCTTACTCATTGGAGCTGGGCTGTGGGAGTTGTGTAGCAATACCTGTTCTTTGGGCAGTACCTTCTGCTTTTAGGGGGACACAGTATAAAGCGCCCTTCTCACAACTTCAGTGTGACCCCAAGCTCTGAGCTGGTGCTCACTACACATGGTGTACCTCACCCATAACCCATCTTTCCCTTTAATCCCATTCATTTTCTGAATTCCAGTCAAAACTTCAGTTGTGAGACATCAATTCTTCTTATACGACTTCTGTCAAGAAAAAAATAAATGGCATTGAGTTCCCACAGCATCTTCAAGGAAAGACACAGGGTAAACTTCAGGTAGAAGGTGACCTGGGAAATGGAGAGCAGGATGGATAAGTGATACTCCTGTCACTCAGCACCCAAGTAAAACCATACCTGGTACTACGCCTCACCATCTAGTCCACAGATGTAGAGTACCCTATTCTATTTTATTAGTTTGCTTTCTATTGCAGTGATAAAAAAAACATGGCCAAAGCCATATGGGAATGAAAGGGTTTATTTCCTTGTACAACTCTGGATCACATGCCACCACTGGGGGAAGTCAAGGCAAATACTCAAAGTAGGAACCTGGAGGTGGGACCTGAAACAGTCTGTTGAGGGATGCTGCCTACTGGCTTACTTGCTATGGCTTTCTCAGTCTGCCTCTTCTAGAACCCAACATGCCCAGGAATTTTCTTGGTCCCTTTTCCCAAATGACACTAGCTTGTGTCACACTGATGAGAAACTATCCAGCATATCTATCTTTTCTAAATGCCTACTGCACATGCCTCAGTCTCCAAGGAATCAGACTGGCACAGAGGACAGGGGTCATATACACAGAGCCCATCTTTGCGTGGTGAAGAGTGTGGATCACTTGGACATCCTCAATGCATAGGGACTGCCCCACCCTTGTCTCCTTTCTTACGCCATGTAACTATGAAGTCAGATATCAGCCAAGAAACTTCACACCCAGCTGCACCCACTAGGCTCCTCCATAGCCTCCAGAAGGAACTATCACTGCTGACCGCCCGACTTTAGAGTTCCTGTCCCTGTACGATGTTGCTGACAGCAAACCCAAGGAACTAACACACTTTCTTTTACTAAAAAAAAATGGTGAGACAAGCTGGGCAGGTTGAGGGAGATTTTTCAAGTGACCCTAACATGGAGAGAGTTTAGAATGACAGGGTCACGGTCATAGAATTCAAGTTCGCCAACAACATGAATGGTTGCTGACCTGGAAGACATTCCTCCTTGCAGAATAAAGTTGAGTTTTAAAAAGTCTGAATAGCACAATTATGTATGGCTATGTTCTATTTACATACACACACACATAAGAGAAGTGAGAATAACTGTTTACATACACTTACCAAGACAGAAAGAAATACAGACCCTTGGTCGAACTGTTTCTCGTAAGTACAAGTGATTGCTTTTTAAGAAACCCTCTCCTTCTGAATTTTCATTTGACCATTTTTATTGCTGCTTTTTTTACAACTAGATTTTTGTCTTAATTAATATGTAATTGTAATATTTCCCCTGCTTTCCTTTCCTCCCTCCAACTCTTTCCATGACCCTACTTTACTCCTTCTTAAATTAATGATCTCTTTGTCTTTGATTATTATTGTGACATACATACACGCACGCACACACACACATATACATACATACATATATACATACAGAAATACAACCTGCTGAGTCTGTTTAGTGTTGTTCGTATATATATGATTTGGGGGAAGATCACTTTATTTTGGATAACCAAGTAGGGGAATCATCCTTGAGAAAGACTAATTCCTCCTCACTGAGCAGTCATACCTATCATCTTCGTTTAGGGGTGGGGCCTCCAGAGATACCCCCTTCCATGTTTCCATGTGTGCTGTGTTGTCATTTTAAGGTCTTGTTTAGGCAGCCATGTTATTGGGATATGATATTATTGCTTTACTTTTCCCCTTCATTTCAGACTTGTACTTTTACTTTAGACAGTTTCCTTTTTCTTTTTTGGCAAGAACATTGACTGAAAGGTTTATCATAATTCCTTCATTCTTCAGAAGACAACTACAAAACCCCTCTGCACGCTCTACTGAGCATGTACAGTTCAGAGGCTGAAAAATAGAATAACTCTCACTTTAATGACCGAGAGCTGTGCCATCCAATATGGGTGGCGATGGTCACAGGTATCAATTTGCCTTTACATGCAAATTGGTTTCTATCAAATACTAGACACCCCAGTCTCATGGTCAAGTGCTCATTGTCCACCTATGACTAGAAGCAACCACACTGAGCAGCCCCGATAGGGAACTTTCCATCAACACAGAAGGATCTATGGCTCCGTGCTATTCAAGAGCAAATCAAGAAGCCGAACAGAGGCAAAGCTCAGAGCATCTGGGTCCCAGTGCCTGCTTCAGATGCCTTCACCACACACCTCTGGCAAAAGATCTGATATACTGTAGCTTTCTTTTTCCTCTCTACTGAAAGAGGAAGATAGTTTATAATATTGTGGACTTTATAAATTAAGATATTTATAAAAATCTATTTATTGCAACAAATATTTTTTAAAACACTTAGGAGCTAGGTATTATGATAAATCTACAGAACAAGGCCGTAACAAGTTCTTCTGGTCTCTGAGTTTTGATAAGAGAATGATGAGGATAAAAATAATTACAATGCAAGTGAAAATAAATGACCATCACGTATCAAGGTAGAATGAAATGGTGGTATAAAGGTTGAAGAAAGTCTAAGAGGCGTTTTGAGGAAGAGTCCACACAGGAAGTGTTTCTAAAGTAAACCAGTTTGAAGAGGGATTGGTGTTCTGAGAAGCCTCAACTTTGCTTTCTGGCATAGACTTTACCCAATGAAATCTAGGTCTTTGCTCCCCTCATTCCCTTCCACTCATCACTGAGCAACCTTTCTTTCATCTACAGAGCATGTTATTCAAACTGTCATGTGAAACACCACACACACACACATACACAAACACACACATGTGCATGCACACACATGTATGCACACACACGTGCACGCACAGAGCAGGGAGAGAGACTAAAAGGCAATGTTAACAAAATTTAAAGAAAATCAGTTTTAAAGATATTGAATACCACTCAATGGAAGTCAGTGGTCACCAAAAGTCAAGAAACAACCCAGGTGAGCCCTGAAATTGCCCCCTGCCTTAACAGAGCCTCCAGGAGCTGGCGATGAGGAAGGACCTAAGCCACTCCCACTTCAACAAGGACAGAGAGTTGTATACTTCCATTTATATGAAATATCCAGAGTAGTCAAACCCAAAGAGGGCAAAAGTACATGAGAAGTGTCCATGGGCTGAAAGAATGGATAACACCTGCTAATACATGTGTCTTTGAAAGCGATGACCCATGCTGTAAAAACCAACTATGACAAAGGTTGACCTGCTTTGTAAATATGCTAAAGACTGTGGGGCGTGAGTTTTAAAGTATGTGTTATGGGGAATCAACTTGATGGCATTTAGAGTCGACATGGAAACAAATTTCTGGGTATGTGTTCAAAAGATTGTCTCTCAATTAGGTAATAAAGGTAGAAAGACCTACCTTAAAGGTGAGTGGTACCATTTCATGTGGGTGGGTGGGTGGGGAGTTCCAACCCAAATATAAAGGAGACATGGACCTGATCATAAAGATTCATTGCTCTGTATTTTCTGAGCATGGAACCAATGTCATCATCTGCTCCCTCCTTCTCCTGTTATCAGGCCTTCCCTGTCACAGCAGCCTACATCCACCTGGAAATTTGGGAGATAAAAAAAAACCCTTAGTTTAGTTACTTTTGTCTGAAGAAAAAAATTAAAAAAAAAAAAGAAAAGATTACTGTGGAGAAGTATTTGTTAAAAAACAAAAAAGAAAAAAGTATGGTCCATTGTTGTGTCAAACCTGACCATGTAGTTCTTATGCCATTAGAACTGATTTATGGGAGGGATATGGAAAAGTTTGTAAGCTTCGGCTAGAAAAGCCCTTGAATTTTGTAAATAGAGCTTAACGGGTCATTCTAGCAGAGATCTGGAAGTCGAGAATTCTGAGATAAACTCAAACAGTGCAGTCGAAGCTCATGGGGCTTCAGAGGCAAACAAGTTTATAAACCAGGCCTGTTTCTGTCAAAGGATCTGGCTACATTCCGCCACGTCCAGAGAACTTGAGAGAAGTTAAACTTAAAACAAACTTATTTGGTGAAGAAATTTTCAAGACAAGTTAGCTTTCAGATTGTGTTGTGGGTACTGCTGCTTGCTTTTAGGTCTACAGGGACAAAGATCAAAATGGAGACCAGAAAGAAAGAAAAATATGAAGTTCGCAGTAAGGAAAGACACAAGATTAAATCACAAGTTTGGGCCGAAGAGAATGTAAACAATAATGTGTCTGTAATTGTTAAAACTGCGATAATAGGAAAGGAGGTCACACCTGTCTAATTTTCACCTCGTGAAAATACAAATTCATGTAAAAGGAGAACACCTAAGGCCAAACAGCTTAGTGGATAAAGATACTTGACCTTAAGCCTCATGCCTTGAGTTCAATCCCACAACCCACATGATTGAAGGAGAAAACTATTTCACACTAATTGTCCTCTGACCTCCACATGTAGTGAAAAGCAAGTGAACATGTTCTCTCTTTCTCTCTCTCTCTCTCTCTCTCTCTCTCTCTCTCTCTCTCTCTCTCTCTCTCTCTCTCTCTCTCAAAACAACTTTCTAATAAACTGTTTCCCCAGGGTCAGCACACAAGGGCCAATGCAATTATGGCCCAAGGAGATAGACTCCATCTTGAGCTGACGGGAGAACACTGTAGCCCTGTCCACATAATATTGGTTTTGGAGTCATGAAGTCTTACACCATTTTTCCAAAGAGGACTGAAGTCGGGCAATGTATGGCATGGTTGGTGTTCCTGCCAAGAAGACCTTTGAGACCACTGTAGAAAGCTTTGAAAGAAAAGCCTAAGCCGCAAGGGCGACTCTGGATTTAGGAGATGCCAGGACCATGGGACAAAACTGCTGACACGGAAGTGTGCTGGCCAAGAGAGTGGCTGTGTGTGCTGGAGGCAGCAGGACTGGAGAGTAGGCATACCTAAGCCCTTTCGAGCCCAGTGATTTCATCGCAAGTCCCCCAAATGGACATGGAACTGTAGGGCTTGGTGTTTCCCTGTGGAGTTTGGTCTTAGAATGAAATGACCTCTTTATTCTTTAGCATGAGAATATTTACTCTGAGTCATCGTATGTTGAAGATATGCAACTTGTTTTTTTACTTCATAGGAGCACACAGGTAAGAGACTGCTTAGAGTTTCAGATAAGACTTAGATTTTGGACTTTTAAATAATGTTTAAATTGTTTCTTAAAAGACTGTGAGGTTTTTTTGAAGTCTGATTGAATGCATTTGAGATTGTCATGAGCCTGTGGGGGCAAGAGATAGAAATATATGGGTTCAAGGTGATGCATTTGGGTGTCAGGTTGACAAGGGAAGAGATGATGGCTAATCTTGATGGCATTTAGAATCACCATGGAATAGATTTCTGGACATGCTGGTGAGGGGTCATTTAGGTTAGGCTAATTGAGGAGGGAAGATCCACCCTAAACATGAGCAGTACCATTCTATGGGTACCCAAATTGAATAAAAAAGAGAAGTCAAGTTGGTTGCAAGCAGTTATCCGACTGACCACAGTGTGACATACTGTGACAAGTTGCCTCATGCTCCTGTTGCCATACCTTCTATGCCATGATAGACTATGTATCCAGGAAATAGAAGACAAAGTAAGCCCTTCCTTTTTTAATTTTATTTTGTCAGGTATTTTGTAACAGTAATAATGAGTTACTAACACAGGACATTAATTATAGTTCAATATATTATATAAAACATTTTTAGGTATAGCATAAAAGTTAGAAACAGAGAAGTGAAAATGATGCTCAGAATACCTGACAGACATCCTGCTACTCTGTTTCTTTCGGGGTTTCATTTCATTCTCTATAAGTAGATATCACTGCTGTTTGTCAATTCTCTATTTCAAAACATATGCTGAGCTCATTTCTCTCTGCCCCTGAATTAGTCTGCTCCGGCTTCCATAACGAAGTGTCATGGATTATATGCCTTAGACAACTGAAATTTATACTCTCACATTTTATTTTAAATAATGAAATGTTAATCATCTCTCCAGGGATCTTTTCTATGCTTATGATTTTATCTGTTTTGAATTAGTTCCTCATGTTATATCCCCAATTGATATTAATGGACTAAATTGTCCATCACTTTTACAGATGTTGTTCTGATAACTTTCACTGTTACTAGTAATATGTAAATGTACATACCCTACCACATGTTCACAAGTATTGGATAGTATTATCCATTTCATTCTACCTTGGAGTGCACTAAAACTTGTTCTCCATGGTCTGTGGAATATTTATGTTCATAGACAGGCAGGCGTGAGAACTAGGATTTAGTTTTAATAAGTAGGTGGAGTGCAAATTCTATGAAGGGAGAGATTAGCAAAGGGTTTGCTTCTCTTCCTGGGCTTTTCACACAAGCCAAGTACTTGATGAGCTTAACATTGCTAGTAGGAATCAGTATGGATGTTTCTAAAAGCAAACAACCAAAACCTACAAATAGACCTACCAGATCCAGAAATAACACCACTGATACTTACTGGGAGGACACTAACTCGACATATCACAGATATTCGCACATAACTGTTCATTGCAGCACTGTTTACAAAGGTGATATTGTAGAACAACCTATGTGTTCACAATCAGAGAAGGGGAGAATGCAATGTATATACACAACGGAGTCTTTTGCAGTCATAAAGAATGAAGTTCTGTCATTTGTGGGTGTTGGCGTGGCTCAGTTTTAGAATGTTTGCCTCTATGCAGTAGGTCCTGGGTTCTAGCTCTGTCGTGGGATTAGAGACAGAAGCTAACATTTGTCAAATATTTCAGACTAGGTATGTAGCCAAGAGCTGTGCATGCACTAGTTTTTTTTGTGTGTGTGTGCATGCACTACTTAAGACACTTTAATAACATTGTGATGTCCACACTATTAAGAGCCATGTACCATGACTATCAGGTGCAAGAGGTGGGAAGACCCTTTAGTTATATCACTCTGGTATTCTTAGAGCAGATTCCAGAGCTTGTGTCTACGCCTTGAACTCTATATAGCGGATTTCCGTGGAGGGAAAATGACCGCCATGTCTTTCCCCTCCCCCATGTACTCAGACAGTATCCTGTTCTGGTCTCTTAGACTGCTTCTCTTCCACACTTCCCCTTGCAGAAGTCATTCTGAGAGTAGGGCTTTCCTTCCAGTTCATCCTACTCTCTGGTGACCTAGCCTCTCGAAATCTTCCAGTTTACAGAGAAGAAATGCAGGAGTCCTGGGAAAGGGAGAACTGGAGGAGGGAGAAGAGAACGTGAAACAAAACTAGGCTAAAGAGGAGATAAAATGACTGTAGATGCCTTGCCATCGGGGTATTCGATCAGTGGCTGAGAGAAAACTGCCAGGAGCCTGGGGGGGAGGGGAGGGAGGGAGGACGCAAAAGCAGCAGATCTCCAGTTATAACTAAGTGGTCACTCAGCCTCCAGTTCCTGCTTTATGAATAGATAAGTCTGTTTCCCTTTGGCATAGGGATGCATGAATACCACTGTTGAATAAGCACCATGGGGTTAAGCCCCGTGCACTAGCTACAGCATATGCCCACCAATTCCCATAATGACTCTGGGACTGGTGCCTCTATACCTCCCACAGAGCAAGCTCACAGGCCAAACTTGCCTAACACCTGCTTTCGTATGGCACGTGTGCTAAGAACTATCATTATATACTTAAATGGTGTAGAATATAAAAAAAAGAATATTGAGTGACATATGAAAATTAGGCCTATTTCTAATTTTGGTATCCATAAAGTTTTATTGGAAGATGGCTCTGCCCATTCACTTGCATGTGATCTCCAGTTTGTTTGACTCTGATAACTGCATCTGTGTAGCAAGGAAAACTGAAAATACACTACCTCATTTTTTACGTAGGACTCCCTCATCACTGCAGAAGGGTACCCAAGTCCCAAGTCAATGATTTATAAAGAAAAGGAAGGAAGTCTCTTTGGAATCACAGTTCTGAAGGTTTGGAATTCCAAGACCAAGACCTATAACTGGTGCTGGTTTTCTGCTGCTTCACAGTGTGCAGATGTTAAAAGAGCAAACAGGTGCAGGGGGGCTGCAATAACGCAAGGAGCAGCCTTGCTTGATAGCAGTCTATTGTCACAAAATCACACCCAGTGAGAAAGCATTGATCCCTCCTAATGAGCTAATCATCCCCTAAAGGAGAATCCAATCAAATCCTAACAATAGTCTCACAGGAGACCGAACATACCCCCAATTATAGCACCCCAGGTATGAGCAAAGATCACAAGGGCCAGAGGGACTGAAAATTTCACTTACTTGTAAGGACCCAAAAGAGAGTGTTAACCAAGCTGCTCCTAGAGTGTTCACACTCCTGCTTCTGGGAAGAAGAAGCAGTTGGATGTCATTGGCTTCAATGTCATTCTGGTCTGTGCTGAGGATAAATTGACAGTGAGCACATAATGCTTCTGTTCTTCTAAAGGTGTATCCTTCCAACCCCAAGTACTCTGCAATGTGTCCCAAAGAAATGAGATCCAGGAAAGCCTTTTTTGCTTCACTGAGTTGCTGTAGATCCTGGGTCTTTTTATGGTATAATTGGAAGCATGAAAACTCCAGGAAGGCATAGGGCTCATAGAAGCATTAAGCGAAATAATCTCTTAAACTGTCATAAGTAAAAGGCTAGTTAAAGCCACATTTCCCTTTCAATATAAAAACACAAATTTAACGTCAAGATACATGTGTGTAAAGTTCTTCCCAGTTTCCCGAAAGCCTGCAAGGAATAACAATCCAGAGAGGCTGAACCTATCTGGTGTGTAGACATAGGCTAGGTGTGTAGCAGGTTTTAAAAAAAGCAAGGGAATGTCACCAAGTGTTAGGGACGAATCCCCAGGTAGCACATGGCTGACTTTCTGCAGGGCTGTGCCAGAAGAAACTTAATATTTGTTCATCAGCTAATCTCAGGTAAGGGTCCACTCTGTCCCAGCAAGTACACACAAGGCACACACAAGACAGGGAAGGTGCTGTTCTTCAGCAACTGACATCATCATGCAGGAGACAATCCAACACAGTGATGAGTCTAGGAGGCGAACACAAACCACGGCAAAGGTTAGTAGACTTGCACCAAGTGACCAAAGAAGGCTCTCTCTCGGAGTGGCGCTTTGAAGGAAAGTGAGTGTACCTCAAAGGAACAGATTCCAAGCAGAGGGAAGACCGGTGGGGAAAGACTTAGTACAGATTCAGAAGTGTCTGAGGAACAGAAGAGATAAGAGAGTGCTAGAGCTGGTGTAGGGCAGCAGGAAGGAACCAGAGGAGGTGAGACCTTTGTGGTCAAAAGGCTGTTGATCTAATTTCATTCTTGGGTAGAGGTGGTAGGTGGAACGGTGTCTCCCAAAAGATAGACTGAGGCCTAACATTTGGTGCCCTTGAGCGGGAGTTTATTGAGGTGCAGGCATCTCCCTTCCTCTCCCTCCCTCCCTCTGTCTCTATGTCTCTATGTCTCTCTCTGTCTCTCTCTGTCTCTCTCTCTGTCTCTCTCTCTCTGTCTCTCTGTCTCTGTCTCTGTCTCTGTCTCTCTCTCCCTTCCTCCCTCCGTCCCTCTCCCTCTCTCGGGAGTGGTTAGAGATGGTTTCTCTGTATGTAGCCCTGGCTGTACTGGAACTTGTTGCTTTGTAGAGCAGGCTGGCCTCGAACTCACAGAGAGAGATCTGCCTGTCTCTGGATTGCTGGGATTAAAGATGTGTGCCACCACATCAGGCAGTGAAGGGGAGATCTTTTAAGAGTATCATTAAGCTGAGATGAAGGCCTACTGCATTATCATGGGCCATAATCCAATGGCTGGTGTCCTTGAAAGAAGAGAGTACATAACAGATTCTCACAGGGACAAGCGCTATGAAACAACAGAAGCCGAGATAAGAGCGATGCAGCTACACACCACAAAATGCCAAGCGTTTGCACAACCACTGGAAACTGGACAAGACAGGGAAAGATCTCCACAGGAGCATGGTCATGAAGATTTCTTGATTTGAGACTCACACCCCTGATACCTCAAAAAAATATTATTATTGTTTTAAGAACACCCCAGCTTGTGTGAGGGTTATTCCTTGTCATCTGTGAAGCATTGGTTCCAGCGCCCTGTTGATTCAGAACTTAAAGGAACACACACACTAACTCAATCAGTCAATAAAAGAGAATTTCTAGAATTAGTTTCAAATATTTCTAAGCCACAGTAGTTGAATCTGTAGGCATGGAATCTGTAGATACAAAAGGCATACTATAATTTGTCTTAGCCCCCTAAGAAACTAACACATAAGTCACCCTCAAGGGTTGAAACAGAAGTATGTCTGGCTGAAACTGTGGAAGAAACTATGGCTACTAGGTTGAAAGTTGACTGCAAGGGCTGGCTAAAGTGTCGCTCAGCGGTGAGATCTCTGCCTCATATTCACAAGGGCTATGAGCTTGATCACCATCCCTGAAAATAAACAATAATAGGAACTAAAGAACAGCCCAACCCATTCGGGAGAGTACAGAAGAGAGATGGCAGTAAGCAACATCGCGGAGCTGGACTCCCATTTTCAGGCTGAGCACCTCCAGGGGAAGCCAAGCATAAGACAGAGCTACGCAGTTGGACCCCCCATGTACCTGGAGGACTCAGGCGAAGACAGCCTATTGTAATTGCATCCCTGACTTAACAGGCATCCTTCAGCTAGTCACCCAATATGTAGCTCCCGGGAGCAGAACTTCCCAAGGCAAGAATTAGTGATTTTCAACTTTTCTGCATCCACAACTATTTTTATAGATGGACTTACGGAGCACCTACCCTATGACTGCTGAGTAACGTGGATGGAGTGAACTGCGAAGGTAAATGTATGCTAGAAACATGTATGCTAGAAACAGATGTCGCCAATGAGTCAAGACTGTTTTCATTTAATTTGTTCCAACAATTTTACTGGGATCAATTCACTGCATGTATTAAAAAGCTACAATAGTTCATCCTGAAATGTACCAGTGGTCAGGAATCTACAGATCACTCTACCTCCTACACAGGGTGAGAAAATTTTGATTCTTCTGACTTGGCATCAGTGACAACAGCCAATGAACAACCACGGAGCCAACCAGTGTTCCTTCACACTAGAACTGGGGCTACCTGGCTGCCTCCCTAGCAGCGCACAGATCTTCCCACCGGGTCTCTAGACCATTCTTTCTTTAAAAATAAAAATTTTAAAGCTACCATTGTGGTCACGATGGAGAGATTTACAGATGTTTCGATGAAACTCTTCATTTGGACTTTATGCAGCAAAGTACATATTGACTTTGTGTCACTGAAAACACTAAGATTTATTATTCCTGAAGATAAGTAATAACCTTGACTTTGACTTGGTCAATATTTATCTCGCAAGTCGATAAATCTCCAGCAATAAATTTCAACAAAAGCCAACACTTTCTGATACAGGGCTGTATTCTGCAGAGGCCCCCAAACTTCTCTGTTCTTTCTCACAGAGAGAGCAGTCAAACCTGAGAAAGTATTCTCAGACATATTTTATTTTTAGTGAGTTCAGTCCCATTATGACAGCAGAGTTTTATCCAAATAACTTAATGTGGGTGGGAAAATTACAGACTCTGGATCTTTTTGTCTTCCTTTCAATACTTCAACCAATGAATCTTCTCCTCAGTCCAGGTCTTTCTAAAGCTGATCCCAATGCTAACATCAGACATTGGCCAGAACAGGCTAAGGGACAGGCCTGTCTGCAAATAAAGGTGATATGTGATACTGGTCATTTGTGTGCCTGTCAGTGAAGGCATTATCTAAGCTGCCCTATTATATTTTAACAGTGAGTGACCTCATACTAACTTCGCAGAAGCTCAAAATCTCTTTTTAGTGTTTGTTGGTCAAATAGTCTGTCACCTTTTAAAACGGCAGTGCATGTGTGAGCAGCCAAAGCGGTTTTCCCATCTAACAGGACGTGACACGATGCTGGGAACCCCAAATGCCTCATCCTCTGCATCTTCAAAGGCCTCTTCCTATTTAGTGTTACAGCCAATCCCCTTCTTTCAGAATCCTTGGGATCTGTGTTCTAATCTGTAAAAAAAAATATGTGTGTGTATATATTTATACATACATACATACATAATATGATACTGGGTAATTAATTTATAAAGAATATATATATATACATACATACACATATATATGATACTGGGTAATTTATAAAGAATGGGAACCATTGCTTTCCTTTCATGGTTCTAAAGGACAGAAAACACAAAAGCATGGCCCTGGGATCTGCTCCATTGCTGGGCAGGGCCTTTCTTGCTACATCGTAATGTAACAGGGGACTTGTCATGGAAAGAAAGACAGAGCAAGGATGCTAACTTGGGTCTCTCTTACTCATTTTTATAAGGCAACTAAGGACATCATGGGAACTGAACCCTCACGACTTCAGAGGCCCCATTTCCAAACACAAGAACATATAAAACTGGAGATAAGGCTTCCAACACATTACATTGGAGGACATAATCAAGACAAATCAATAGATGGACAGTTTATCAGCATGTATGCACTGACACTTCTGAGTATATGGTATCTCTTCTCCTTAGGGGAGAGCGAACATCACAGTGGTGCTTGCTTTCTGTCCAACACACTTCACCTGAGACCATGGGAGATGATTCATAGAGAGGATTCTTTTGCTTGAATCTATAATAGTCTCTTCCCTGCCTATCAAAGACCCATTCCAACATGCTGACAGATGAATCTGTTAAGGTCTTTACCACCCGAAAATTTCTACCCAATTAAAATTTAGGCAGATAATATTTAGCTGCATTTTATGCAGATTTTCACCTACCAGGCAGATCTTATTGCTGCTATTTATTTGATTGTGTTGTTTTATTTGAGACTAGATTTATTTACTCTATGTACTTATTCAGTAAAACTTCTAGAGAGCTAAATCACAGATGGAATATTTGGAAAAATCTAATATATACTTTTAGATTATATCAAAATGATTGCAGCCAATCAAATTAGCAACCTCCCAATAATAGAAAACTGTCTTTTTAATATTTATATTGAGACAATGTTACAGATGAAAGTAAGGATTTTGGAGCCAGACGGTCTGGAGTTGGATCCAACCTCTCCTACATACCAACTGTGTGACTTTGGGCAAAGTGATTATCTCTTTGTGCCTATTTCCTCACAAGTTAAACTGAGATCTCTAGTTGTAGAGATCCCATAAGATTGTTATGAGAATTAATCTATTTGATATCTGAAAAGTGCTTAGAATAATATCTGGCTTTCAGTAAGTGATAAATACGTAACACTGGCATTCTATAATGAGAGTGAGATTTTAAATTAAACTTATACTGTTAATCACTTCACATATTATTAGTAACTCTAATTATAACAATTTCCAAGACATATATTATTTCACAAATTAAAAAAAAAAGAACAGACCCAGAAGATCAAGTGATTTGCCTGAGATAGCTTAGTAAGTCCTAAGAACTTGGCTTTGAGTATAAAAATACCAATTGAACATTCTTGGTAGCATCCTAAGATGCAAATGACACTTGGGCCAAGCACTCCCTACATGTCTCCCATTTCGACATGTTGCTGCAATGCCTTGCAACAATCTCTTGAGTTTGTTTGCTACGATTTCATCACAGGGAACTGGAGTCGCAGTCCCCTGGAGCTGCAGTTCCAGGTGACTGGGACCACTCAGTGCCTGTCCTGGAAAACAAGCCTGGATCCAGTGCAAGAGCAGCAAGTGCTCTTCACGCTGAGGCATCTTTCTAGCCGTTGGTCCTGGGTTTAAATCTGTCTTTTGCGACTAAAATTGTTCACTTTCTGTCCCACAAACTACACCCACATGTGACTATAAACTCTGGGTGGCTTTCACATTGCTATCCCAACACATCCTCGCTTTTCAGCTTGACGTTTTTTAGGCACTCCGAGAAGCTGAAAGAATACAATTGATATCTGAACGTCTCTCAGCTGATTGTGACATTTTTTATTTTGTTTCTTTCAACAATTATTTTTAATCTAAAAGAAGTTTTCCAAATATGCAGAAATGTCACCAAGACGTACTACTTGATATGAAGGTTGCTTCCCAGTGATAAAGGGTACAATATGGAAGACGGTCTAGCTATGATGGGTCCATATGCATCAAATAATATGGCATCAAATTCATAAAGCAACTGCCAGAGAGGCTATCAATGGACAAACAGAACCACAGAAGTGTAAGACTTGAAGTCACTACTCTCTATTCATCAAAAAAAAAAAAATCAAGTAACCATATAAAATACACATAAAATCAAAACAAGGTTGGTATGGGAGGAGTCAGAGTCCAGAGATAAGTCTTGGCTACAGAGTGAATTTCAGGCCTAAATCTGAACTACAAAGTGAAATCCTGTCTCAGAAAAATGGGCAGTAGTTTAAAGGAGCACTGGATGGGGCAGCAGGAGTACAGGGCAGGGGGCTGACATAGCATGGGACATGAGAGATCAGGGAAGAGGAGGACTCCAGACAGGGCTTTCTTATGGCACCTACTGGACAAGAGGAGGCATCGAACTCTATGCTGTTGAGTAAATAACAACATGAAAATACAAGTTTCCTTCAGAAAAACATAAGCAGAAAGCCGCTCTCCTCTGATCAAAGCAGTCTCTGTGCGGCCAGTGTCACATGCCTTGTCTTTGGAAGTTATGTAGATCGATGGGCAGAGGAGAGGGGGCCAGTGAGCTGCCTGTTTTCAAAGAGCACAGCTCAGCTGTAGATTGCACAGGCATTTCTGAGCACGGAGCAGATCAAACACCAATCACTCAGAGACCATGCCTCCTTCCAAGGACAACGGAGTTTGTCCCCTGACTAACTTGCCTAGCAGGGGTCTAGTATTGAGAGCTGGTGTACTGCATCGGGTGGATGAGACATTTATGGAGGTATGGCAGCATACGTGGTATAACTGAGTAAGAAGTTGAATGTGCCACACCGCGAACAGGTTGGTAGCCCATAAGCAGAAACTCTACACCGCTCTAGCACCTATTTCTAACTAAAAGATTTGTTCCTGCATTCTGAAGCAAAGCTGACATTGCTAGACACCCTCAAATAAGACGAGTGTCAAATAGTATGTTCTACTTTCATGGAGTTAGTGGTTTTCAAGAGTTCTGCTGCTCCTTGCTTTTCTAAGCCTCGTGTGTTCATGATGTTGATCGTCTGCTTCCCATGGATGAGGAAGCTGGGCATTTTTAGCTGTCTGTCTAGATGGTTAAAGAAGGACATGATGGAGAACTGATGCCCTGACATTCAAACCTCCACTACTGGTACAGTGAGTGAGTGAGTGAGTGAGTGAGTGAGTGAGTGAGTGAGTAGGGAGAGTGGGGAGGGAGCAGCACGCTACTTACTCTTCTGATGCCGTAAAAGAATACCATGGCAAAGGCAGCCGCCTGGAGAGAGGGTACAATCCATCAAAGCAGGGAAGGCATGCCAGCAGGAGCATGAGGCTGGCTTGGCAGCCAGGAGGCAGAGTGGTCCCATTCATCACACACGGGAAGCAGAGATTAGAGAATATAAAGTAGAGGTAGATATAAAATGCCAAAGCCCAGCGATGAACGGTTCAATAACTTTCCCAATGTCACCAGCTGGGGACTAAGCAGTTCAAACATGACTTCTAAAGGATATTTCCTATTTCAACCATGATAAACAATATGCTGAGAGAGCTGGACATCTCCACGCAAGTCCTGCACCCGGCATCTGCCACCATGAATAACAACAAAGGGTTCTCACACGTCTCTCCTACCTAGCCGGAGCCCTAATATCCCAGCAAGTACTTGAGAGAAGATACCACCTTGAGCATCCATGACTGACAATGGAGGAGAGGTTGTTAGTCTCTCTTTAAGATAAAAACAACGGCTTTAGTCCATGATCTGGGCAACTGAAACCGTAGACAGCTTGGTAATATGAGGGGCAGCAACTGCTGCCATCACCTTTGGGTCAGAAACACGATCCAGAAGTCCTGAAACCAAGGCAAAACTCTCCAGAGAATTGCATGTTTAAGGAAAATAATTTCAGGAAATTTAACCAAATCAACTTTTTTTTTGACATTAAGTCATCAAGGCAGCAGCCACAGCACAAAGGAAACCGGTATCTGCACGGAGGGATGAGGAACTTTGGATCCAACAACGGATGGGGATAAACGCTAAAAGTTTTTCTTTTCTTTTTTCTAAAAATACACTGAAAGCTAATTGATTGCCCATTTCTGAACAAATAACAATGTTGCACAGGTTAAAATGTATTTAAAAGGAAGAGTGTGACAACAGAGCAAAGGCCAGGAGGGAGAAAGTTCACGGCTGCAAAGCCTTGGTTCTCGGCACGAAGTGGGACAGTACTCTACATTTTCACACATCACACACGGATCTGCTTCCAGGAAGAGGAACTAGCCTGCAGCCAAGCTACCCTGTGTTGTCCAGAGAGAGTGAGGGAAATGGCTTAGCATCTCTGAACCAAACTTTACTCATGGATAAATCTGTCTTAGGTTTTTGGGAGTTTGTCTGTTTTTTCGTGTTATAGCAAAATGTTAGTGTCTCGCTACTTAAGAAGAACAGAAGTTTCTCTGACTCGTGAGTCTGGAGAGGAAGTCTAAGAGCAGGATGCTGGGATCTAGACAGGGCCTTCTTTTTGCAGAACAAAAGGACAGAAGGTGCCACGTGGCAAGATAGAGCACATGTGCTACCTGAGGCCTCTTAGAAACCTCTTAGGAGGTCCCTGATGCCATCCTGAGATCCCCACTTGCGTGAACTCAGCTAATCCTGATTGCCTACTGCCTCAGTTCACTTTCTGCTGCTGTGATAAAACACTCTGGGAAAGGCCACTTATGGGAGAAAATTACTTATTTTAACTCACTGTTTAAGGTGTAAACCATCAGCGCAGGGAAGCCATGGCGGCAGAAGTTTGAAGCAGCTGGTCATATCACGTCCACCAAAAGAAAAAAGAGGCAAAGGTAAGATAGTGTTCAACTTGCTCTCTCCATTTCACACAGCCTAGGATTCCCTGCCCAGAGAACTGTCCCGCCAACAATTCAGATAAGTCTTCCCACGTCACTTAACATAACCCAGTTATCTCCCATAGGCCCGACCAGAAGCCCATTTCCCAGATAATTACAGATCTTACCAAGCTGACAATTAAACCTAATCATCACACCAATTTTGATGGCTAATCTTGACTGTCAAATTGAGTGGCCCCAGAATCAACCAGGAAACATACCTGTGGGCATTTCAGTGAGACTTCCAGACAGGATTAGCAGAGGGGGAAGACCCTCCTTCAAAATAAAAGACACCTTCACCTGTGGCTCAGATGTAATCAGCACTGCCTGACTTCTTGAACTAGAGTATCTCTCTGTGTTGCTATCACTGGAGTTCCCTGCTGACATCAGATCCCAGGGCTTTCCAGAATCGACTGAAGAAGACGAAACTCCGGAGTTTTCGAAGACTTCAGTGCTCAGTTGGGACTGCAAAGGTATTCAGTTTTTTGGGCTGCATACCTGTTGGATTCCCAGTCCCTCAGCATATAGATGACAATTGTTGGACCACCCAGACCTCTAGTGTAAGCCAGTCTGGCCCCCTTTTCCTCTTTTGTTAGATACACACATATAAATATTTATATTAATCACACACATCTATCTGCCTTTCTGAGCCAGTCACTCGAGGAATGTGTTTCTCTAGGTGTTCTCAAATAATGTTGGCCCTGCTGTTTGAGGGACTATTGCTCTGAAAACAACTAATTTAAGAAGTACAGTTCTCTCTAGATAATTTTTTTCTCCATTCTGCCTCTGCCTAATACACCTATCAAAGGTCTCACCTCCAAATATTAAATCATTAATTTGGCCATCACATTAAAATCAAAGCAACTAGGAAAAGCAATTGTTTTACATCGTTACTCAAAATGTGGTCAATGTTTCTATTTTGCTCCAATTTCCTAAACCATCAGAAATCCCAACTAGTGGTGTGTGCCTTTCAGATATTAGAACTCTTGCATAAAATTCAGGCAGTGACATCCTTGCTTCCCCAATCATTCGAGGCAGAAGAAGCTGGCTCCTGCTGCTGCAGGTTATTCCACTGAGAGACATTTCAGCCTGCAATTGCTGTGATCGAGGCCAGGTGGGTATAAGTCCTTCTAGGTTTAGGGAAGACCAAGAAAAAGAAGCAAGAACCAAGGTAGAATCTTCCACTGAGAGGAAGACTAGAGTGGGGGTAAGAAGACTTCCTGTAACTCCCGAGAGCAAGCTGTACCAGCTGCTTCCCTCATCGGGGGATACTGAAGTCAGTCCCAAAAGCGCTGCAGCTTGGTGATGAGGTAAGTAAGGCTGTAACTAAGACAGGTTTATGTGTGTCCATTTGTTTATCAGTGTAGGACACTCCAAAGAGTTGTTCCTTTCTCATATTGAAGGCTGGAAACATGTATCTAGGTAGGCTGAGGAGAAGCACTAGTCACATGTCACTCTGGATCACAGTCCAGAGCTAAGAATTTCTTGGAATGTGGGGCTCAGGCCATGGGCTTCCCATTGCCGTGACCTATATGGTATACAGACAAGTGATTTGGCCTTGGCTACTTACTGGAAGTTGACTCTTTGGGGCTGGATCTTTGTTTGTGTGCTCTTCTGGGGCCTCTGGCTGCAGGGGTGGTGTTAGGGGTGGATCCTTTGTTTATAATAATTGCCTAAGGTCAACTGCCTGCCTGGCTGCTGAGCCAGCCACCTGAGGAACGTGTTTCTCTAAGGTGTTCTCAAATAGTGCTGGCCCTGCTCTTTGAGGGACTGTCGCTTTGAAAACAACTGATTTAAGAAGTGCAGCTCTCCCTCAGAATCTAGAGGAGATCCTGAGATGTCCTGACTAAACCAAACCTGAGGCTTCTAAAGTCATCTAAATAAGATGCATGTGATTAACACACTGCAACCTCAACACTTTCAGTATGTCTAGAATATTCTCAACAGCCACAGAGACCCATCTGTCCTGACAACCTAGGAAGTCTTTCCATGATCTCCATCTCCCCAAGTCCAAGGAGCTAAACATTTTATGTTTGAACTGGATTTCAACAACACTGTGACTAATATTCAGACTTCTGTGAGACAGTGGAAAGAGTGTGGATTCTGAGTAGCTCATATTTACCGAGCACGGTTTTTATTCCAGGCACTAGGCAAACATTGGTTCAGAAAAGTTAGCCTACCTAGGAGGGATGAATCCGCTGGAAAGAAGAAGTCATGTTTGAGCCCAGGCAGTCTGACTCCTAGGATCATGGTTAGCTTGATGCCATGCTGTTGCTCCTCCTACTAATGGCAAATAATGCCTTGATCACGATAAAACCCTCATGACAACACACCTAAATTTCCAGACTACCTCAGTCCAGTTTCCTTAAGTTTCAAGACATACAGACCACTCACATGCACCTTGAGAAAAGGAAAGCTGTGAAAGCTGCCCATGGGTGTTCCAGCAGCCAGTCCTTCCTGTCTCTCATGGGGATGCTTCTCTGTGGATCTTGTACCACTAAGCACATTGTTTCCCTCTGCTATTCCGGTTCCCACTGCTCATTCACAAGTGAGCTCCTGGTTTTAATTTTCTTAGCACCTTCACTGTGAGTGAGGTTGGTATCCCCAAGCCCGTGTCCCCCAATAGATGCTCTAAGCAAGAAATGTTCATGCCATATAACTGTTCACTGAGTTGCTTTTATTGTGCTCCCACTACCACTGACAATAACTGTCTTCGGAAAGGTGACTCCAACAAACCAATCAGCCACAGAAAGGAACAGGGGTGTAGCCTCTTATATAAACCATAGCAATGTAGGTGAACAATAACTTTGTTCTTTAGGTGACTATGACTCTGAAATCCGGAACACGTGGAAATATTCCACATGTTATCTTGTTCTAGCTAAGTAACATCTATTTTCTCTCAGCCATCATGTGATGCAACTTGCTTTCTGATGTTTTCTTGATCTCACTATGTCAAAGGCTTCTAGGGACTTTCCCGATATGGAGAACTAGGGTGGGGAACTCAGGATCAATGTCATTCCTTCTGTGGGAGTTGCTGCCACAAAAGGCCATTTTCTTGGGGATGAACTGCGCTAATACTAATGTTTAAACATGAGTGAAATCCTGGCTTAGGAATATACCAAGGACAATGAAATCTGCTATCAGGGATTACACTTGGATTGCTCAGGAGGTGATAATTCTCCCCCGAGTTGTTCTCTGGAAAAGGTGCAGAGTGTGCTAACTACTATTCCCTCACTTGCAGTTGTGGAGTCCGCTCAAGTTAGGGGCTACAGGTGTTGCACAAGTAGGGACATCTCTGGCTCTAAGTTAATCATTTGAACCAACTTCATGATAGCAGTTCAAAAGCATTTGAGCCTCCGCTCGATGCCAGACAGTGTACGTGTTAGTTTGTAAAGTAAATAAGACTGAATCAAGGTCCCCAAAGCTCAGAGGAGAAGACAGACTCTAACCAGGATTCACTGCACTGTTAATGGCACAAATATAGGCAACCTCAACACTATGGGGCCAGGCAGGCCCAGTAGTATCTAGGTTGAATCCCAAATCTTGTTTTTTTTCTCAGGCCAGCATGTCAGAACCCATTCAAGCAGATCACAGCTGCAAGCCCTAGAATGCCTGATTCTATATACCTGAGTGGTTCCTGAGAGTACGCATTTCTAGAAAGTTTGCTAGAGGTGTGGATACATACTTACCTGGCAGGGGAGATCTCATGATCATGAGGGTGATTTTCCTAAGGTGAGGCTCATCCATTGCACTCCAGGTATGCTAACCCATGATTTCTCCAAATACCGGAAAGTCAGCTGCATAATTTGTAGTAGTAGAGAGTATTTATGCTCTACCACCAAAAAGAGGTGTGGATGCTGCCAGTCTGTGGAGCACACACTGAGAACCTTTCTCTACTCCATGGCTTGGAAAAGTTGTGTTCTCTGTCTTGTCCTGGGTTCTACATGAGAAACAAGAACAAAGAAGTAGGTTAGGTCCTCCGATCATGATGATGAACTTGACATAGGTGCAGGGAAGACTGGCGGTACAGTCTGAAGGTTGAGAATGGAAGTCTGGAGTTCAGAGGATGTGTTGATGGCAGTTGTCAGGGGATGAGGAAGTGATGTGGCTCCACAGAAATTATGGGATAGATAAGAATGAGATAATCTTCACTACCACCCCCTCTCTCTGCCACACACTCACTCTTTCTCTCCCTCCCCTTCCTTATCTCTCTCTCTCTCTCTCTCTCTCTCTCTCTCTCTCTCTCTCTCTCTCACACACACACACACACACACACACACACGTTCTTTCCTTTCCTCTTCTTTCTTTCCTTCCTTTTCTCACAGATACACATTTTACAATGTGTCTTCTGCAGTTTACAGTGCTGTGCTGTTCTTCTAAGTATTCACAACATGTGTGTTTCGTAGACTTTGTATAGCATTTAGAGTTTACAAGTTCTTACAACCTTTGTTTGTTCATGGACAGTGTGCCTCTACAAGCATTGCTCCTCTAGGCTGAGTTGATTCCTGGCTAGTCCCAGAACCCTCTGTAGAAAGTGTCAGTCTTATTCCCTGGTAGGGAAAACTGGGCTGAGGCAAGGGGAAGGGAAGGCAGTTTTAGAACCTGATGAATGGTAAGAGAGAAAAGATGCAAGCAGAAGCAGGATGGAAGTCTTACTCTACAAAGAGTTGGGGCTGGTAGTGGTGAGACTGAACACCTCTGTATGATGCAGCTCCCAATGAGCCATTTCAAAGATCTTCTCATCAGTATGGCGTTTTGAAAGAGATCATACTATTGGACCACAAGCATTTGTTTTGATGAAGGGGAAAGTTGTTGTTTTTTTTTTTAAGTCTCATCATTGCACAGTCTCTTCTTTGTATTGTGATGGTTAATCTTAATTGTCAATTGGGCTGGATTCAGAGATTCCAAGCATTTATTAGTGTACTTCTGAGGACATTTCAGAGATGTTTGACATGAGGGTGAGCAACTGAGGGAGAAAGACCCTCCGAAAATGTGGGTGGCTCCACCCAATGGACTGGAGGCTAGGATGGAGTTGAAAGTGGAAGAGGAAAGAGATAGAAGTTGACACAGGCTCCATGTATTCTGAGAAAGTATGTCCACTGTGGCTACCATTATCCATGAACATTAGACTCCAGCTTCTGAAGAAACTTTCCTTGAGACTCACATAAGCATGTCTTCCACGAGCTTCTGTGCTAAGAAGGGTGGCATCATTAATTCCCCTTGTTCTGAGGCTTCCAGCTTTTTGACTGAGAAGCAACCAGGTTCTCTGGCTCACCAACATACAGATGGCCCCTGCTGGATGGCCCAATCTCCAATATATATAAGCCAATCCAATAAACTATCTTAAAATTATATAAACCACAAATATACACACACATATATGTATATATGTGTATACATATATGAATATACATACAACATACTGATTGTTTCTCTAGAGAACTCCAATACAATATTCAGTTCTGCTCCCTATGGTTGATGATGTCATGGGCCTTTGAGAAGAGCCTAACTTTCCTAAACCAATATAATTCCCAACCACATTCTAAATACCTAACATTATTACCACAGGTAAGTGCAACTCTCAACCCTCATCAGGGAAGCTTCTTTTTGCAGAATACAGGGGCTACTATAGAGATCTACAACTAGTTAAAATGCAGGGAATAAGTGACCCTGAGGTTTCCATCATCAAATGGGACATCTAAAACATAATTCAAACACCTAAGTAAGGCCCAGGGAACAACATGAAAGAGGGGAAGGAAAAATGCTGAAAGTCAGAAGACTAAGATGACTATGGAAAGATAGTGTATCCTAGACATGACAAGAATGTTGTACCCACAACATGGTTCCCTACACAAGATCCATACAAGTCAACGTGACATCTTGAATGATGGGGAAAATCTCACAAGGCTCCAACCCTAAATAAAATGAAGAGCTGCTGCCAAGTAATGTTTGCTAAGAGAAGAACCAGTCTTCTCCAGGAGCAAGCCCTGTAAGAGGTTATCCAATCCCATACGGTCAGCCCTAAACACACACATATAAAATCAAGTGTCATTTATACACACATGCACGAGCATACATACATGCACAAAATCAGAAAAGAAGAGAGCATGAATTTTAGAGGGAATATGGAGAGCATTGAAGGTGCAAAGAGTGAGGTATCGTTGTATGAAATTCTCAGCAGCAACAACAAAAAGGAACCATGTAAAAAGAAAGAGAAAAACACGAGCTTTGGTCAGTCTGAAGCCCACCATTCAAAGGGGATATGCATGGAAGCACTGGACTGGGGGTATCCATGGCTAAATTCTGTCTCCAAATTGCACATGCCAAAGCTCTAATGTGACAAATTTGGACA
Source organism: Microtus pennsylvanicus (assembly GCF_037038515.1). Classification (NCBI taxonomy): domain Eukaryota; kingdom Metazoa; phylum Chordata; class Mammalia; order Rodentia; family Cricetidae; genus Microtus; species Microtus pennsylvanicus. The sequence continues at coordinate 72,605,397 of NC_134590.1, read as the reverse complement.
GAGGTCCTTCAAAACAGATGAGGAAGATAGATGGGGACAGTAGCAGGACCTTGTCCAATAAGATTAGTGTCATCATAAGAGATTAGGACAATGACCCATAAGGAAGGAAGACCCTGTAGTTCTCTCAGTAGATGGCCATTTCCAAGTCAAGGGAAAATATCAAAGGAGGAACCAGTAATGCCTGGCACCCTGACTAACATGTTCAGCCTCCTTCATTGTGAGAAAATAAATGCCCCTTATGTAAGTCACGAAATCTGTGGAGTTTTATTAGGTTGTATGAGTTTACTAAGCTTAACAGACTTGGGGAGAGACAGGTGGCGTGGGGGTAGGGGTCTCATCGGCTATACCTGTATGTGGACCCCCATTTCAAGAGTGAACTTTGAGGCTTTTCGTCATTGACATGAATGACCTATAACAGGAAGTCCTAGACTGAGAAGTGGTTTATGAATTGTGGAAGTGGTCAGCCTGCCCTGAGGTTGGGGTGCCTGGGAGGCCATCTATCAAAGACACTGAAGCAGACAAAGGAAACAGCATGGAACTTACAGATAGATCCTTGCTACAGAATAATTCAATACTTATATAAGATGGAAGAGTCCCACAGAGAACTCTATATCAATTCCCACCAGTTAGTAGTATTGGATTCGACAAACCTCAGCATGCCTTCCAATGACATACCTCTTGTGGAAACATGCTGAGTGTGTTGGCTGTGCATCCAGTGGTTGTGTAAATGCCTTCAAGTTCATATACTAGTGCAGACTGAGTAACAGCTGACTAAGGTGTGCTATGGTTTGGATATGGTTCCAGTGTGTCCCCCAAAGGTTTATGTAGGAAGTCTGGTTCCTAATGTGGCAATGTGAAGAGGTGGATAGACCCTTTAAGGGGCAGGGAGGTAATTAGGTAACTGGGGGTACTGTCCTTAGAAAGGATGAGTGCTGTTTATCCTTCACGGGTTCATGGTACAGGTGAGTACTCATGGACATGGTTTCTTCCCCTGTTGTCTGGCTTTCTGTCTCACTGTGTCATCAACCGGCCCCCACCCTGCAAGATGCCATTTGCTATCATGTGACACCCCCAAGGAGGCTCTTACCAGAGACTAAATATGGGGTTGTAGAATCCTGAACTTTAAGTATCCAAAGCTATAAGGTCAACACTTTCTTTGTAAAGTAGCCAGGTTCAAGCATTTTGTTACAGCATGCAAGTGCCGGAGAGCCTGGTACCCATCCCACCTTTCTTGTTAACCTGACAGAGCTAGTTCTCCCAGCCGTTGCATATGGAGGTGACAGACTGCACCCACTAGAATGTCAAGGCTGATCCTATGCCAAGTTCTCTGCTGGAAGCAGCACTATTCAGTGTCTAGACAATGGAAGAGTGGTGTTAGGGCGAGAGTCCCCTGTGGGGCTGACTGCTCCCCTTTTGGCTTACTTGCCCTTCAACTTCTCTACCATCCAGTCCTGCTCCCTTTCTTCCCTTTCATAGGTATCTCAGGTAGATGTCCTTCAAACTAATCACTCCCCATCTCCCCACAAAGTCCTGCTTTAGGCTGACCTACTGTCTGTCACATCTGTGATACAAGGATTGAAGAGTCAGGCCAAGAATCTGTGTCGCTTTCATCTCTATAGTGACTAATACATGACATGAGAGAATGCTATGGTGGAATTACAGAGTTTGTGATAGATTTTCCATGCTCAATCCGTGTTTGATGCAAAAGCAGGGTGTTAGGACTCTCCTTCCACAGTCCCCTGCCCACCTTGCTCTGCAAGCATGGAGGAACCCAGGTGAGGTTGATGCAATCACTGATCCGTTAGCACCTGCAGAGAGCAGGATGCTGGCTCTAAGTCATTGCGCCTGTTACATATGTGTTGCTATGCTATGACCATAATACTGGAAAGAAACAACTTAAGCGAGGAAGGACCCACGGTCTCAGAGGACACAGCCCATCATGGCAAGCAAGACAGAGCAGAGTTCATGGTAGAGGGAGGTCAGGTGTGGTAGTCTCTTCATACCATGATGGACTTAGGAAGAAGTACAACATAGCTCATGAGACCAGAACCAGGGACAGGTATAATCTTCAAAAGCACAGCCCTAGCTGCCTACTACCAGAGTTTCTCAATACCCAAAGCCTACAAAATAGTACCACAAGCTATAAGGCAGCCAAGATGTAAGTCATGAAGGGCATTTCATATTTAAGCCATAATAGTCACTAGGACTTGAGAATGGCCTGTGAGATTCCATTTGGAACTAAGAGTAAACTAAATTCACTTCCATTTAGGATACAGCCCTTACTGTCTCATCGGAGGCTCTACCTTACAACCTAGCCTTGTATGAAATCTGGGTTAGCCATCTAAGGAGAGAGCCTTGTTTAGGTATATTAACTCTAAAGAGATGGTTTTGTTTAGGAACATTAACTCTGGCATGTAAACATGGAGCCTGCTGGAAATGGACACTGTAACTGTGGGGAAACTGAGTGGTCAGTATGCAAGGGGACGTAACGTCCTGGGGAAAGCTAGGTATAGGGACATCTCACACGTGTGAGCAGGACCAGCCACCAGGAGAAGGGGTTGGAGAAGCAAAGCATCACCAGCGGCACATGGTCCACTGGGAACACCAAGCTCTGCCCTATGCCACAGGCAGATGTTTGGTGATGAGACCTTTATGTCAAAAGCCTTACGCAAAAAGTTAGACTCTGAGGTAACTTGAGAGAATCATCCTTTCCTGACTCTACTAGAAGGAGGACAGCAAACTATCAGGGTTCTAGGGGGGTATGTTTTTCAGAAGAGAAAAAAATACACAGCTTGCCCATGGATGTTTATTGCAAAGCTATTCATAGCAGTCAAAAACTGGAAACAGGCCAAATGCCCAACAGACAAGCATGTGGAGGGTGCCAATTCATCGAAAGGGGTGCCTGGAGGCTGCTGAAACCAAAACAAAACAGGAAACTCACTGCTCTTGTGTGGAGATGGAAGCATACACATTGCAGTATTGGGAAAAGGCCAAAGGTTATATAAATAGTTGACATTTCAAGTATTTTTTACCTCTTCCTGTCAACTTGCGAATATGAGGGAGATTTATCTTTCCATGAATGGTTATAGAAAGAGATGCTCTGAGCCACACAGCACTGCTTTCTACTGTCTTGCTTTGGAACAAAGCCACCACGGAGTTCCCCCGCTTGCTGCTCAACTTTCTGTTTGTCATCGGGGCTGGATGCTCACATCCAGGAAGGGCTGGAGAGTGCTTCTGAGATAAAGAGGGGATCAGCCAGCCCAGCTCAAAGCTCACCCTGAAGGCCACCCACTCAGCCCTTCAAAGCAGCCGTCCCTGGAAGAGGGCGGGACGGGGACAGGGTGTCCCGGACCATGCAGGAGATTCAGGTATGCATTCTTTGGACACTGTCATCTGACTGAGCAGTCTGTTGCTCTGAGTCTCCTATTCCCCCACAAGAAAACGACGGAGTGCCTGACAGGTCAGGTTCCCTTCCTGGCAGGGTGATCACAGACAATAATGGCCCGAGAAATTTGTCAGTGCTCTAACAAAAATCTCTTCCACCGGGTAATGTCTGGAGAAGAGAGTGTCTGCCCCACGGTTCTGATGACTAGAAGGTCAATATTTGTTAAGGGCCTCTGGTTGCATCATACATCAGGTGGTATCTGACAGTGAGAAGGGAAAGGGTGAGAGGGAGAGAGATCACATGAAAGAACGGAAATAAGAGAGCCCAAGGAGGGGAGAAGCTTACTTTTTTGGGGGGGAGGGACGGGTAGACCATTCTTCAACTCTTCAACAACTAACCTGTCCCTAATTATATCACTTATTTCGGTCATTGTTCTGAGAAATGCCTGACAGAAGCCATTTAAGTGAGAAGAGACTTACCTCAATCATGACATCAGCGTGTTCAGTCCATTGTGGCAGACAGTGTGTGGCAGAGCAGGGACACTCATATCAGGACAGGACAGGTGGTAGATAACGGAGACACTGATGGTCTTCTGGCTTTTCTTCCATCTAAAATTAAGTTTCAACATGACTTTTGATGAGAACAGATCACACTAGTCCCCAGCATTTCCTGATGGATGCTAGGCAGGCACACTGAGAATCACAGATACTTATATTCATGAATCCCAAGACACTGCCTTAGGAAGCTGGAATTGCTATTTCCCCAGGCCACAGGTGACTACAAGATTGGGCTGACTTGTGTGCCTCCAGATGATAGCCGTGATAAAACCCCCACTGCCTGTGAGTAGCTGCCATAGTCCTGGCATCATGTGAGGAGGCACTTTAGAAAGTCACCTGTCCTACTAACTTAGTACTCTCGACATTGCAACTGAGAACTCTTAATGCGTGGTGTCTAAGACCATACCCTGAGGGTTCTGGTTGAACAAGTGTGATGGTTTGAAAGCAATTTAATGTTTTCACATTTATTTATTCATGGACATGCCAGACACGCCACAGCATGTGTGCAGTGGTCAGAGGAGGACACCCTTCATATGTCAGTTCTTTCCTCCCACCCTGTGGGTGCCAGGGGCTTGAGCTCGGGTCATCATGCTTCACACTGTCTTTACCTACTTAGTTACCTTGTTGGCCCCTGAAGTCATTTAAATGTGGTCTGTCCTCTCAGGATTGATGGACTGAATGAAGGCTTGCTCCTCGATGTGGCGGTCCCTTTCCGAGGTGGAACCTAATGGGAAGTCACCGGAAGCACCAAAAGGATTAAGGTAGGTCCCAGAAATGCTGTTAGTTCTCACCAGGGGGCTCTCACAGAAACAGTAAACACAGTCATGTGAGCTCGGCCACTTCCATTCATTTAAACTGCTCTTCTGACACTGCTGCTTGAGGTCCTCGCTAAAGTGTGCTGATGCCACGTGACACCCTTTCCCCTACAGAACTCTGCACTGAATAAACTTCTTTTCTCTAGGAAATTACCCAGCATCAGGTATTCCCTTCCACTGACGGACTCACGCATTGGGGGTATGGTACAGTTTGAAACTCACGATTCCCAGTTGGTAGAGCCGTTTGGGAAGATCGTGAGGTCTAGTGAATGGAGATGGGTCATGGAGAGTTTCTCCCACACTGCCTCTGTTCTAATTCCCGGCATCCTGATCTGCCATGATGGGAAAAGCAACAGGTGCACTCACTGAGTACCACTCTCAGTGGCCACTCTCCCATACGTTCTTCTCAATGAAGAACAATGTCCTCCTGAGACCACAACTCAAAACAAGCCCTTTCTTCATTAACCTATTATGTCAGGAATTTTGTCACACAGAAGGGAAAAATAACCAATCTAAGTAAGAGGTACGTAGTCATGCTTGCTGCTCTGTCTTGTGATCCACAGTCCTGGACACACATTGTTATATGTGATTTAGTATGAGTGGTTTATGCTATATTATGTTATTGAATAATTAGGGACATCGCCGCGTAAAAATACACAAACCCATCAGAACAACCCAATTAAGTAAGACTTATCCTGAGGAAATTGCATCAGTAAGCCTAGAGAATTTGCTCAAGCTCAATTCATACGAAGTCAGTTTGGACCTATTTTCATCTAACACCAATGCACAAGGCCTTTTCCAGGATAGAACATGTAGCCCCAACAGGAGCATCTCCATGATACCCAGATGAGTTTTCTTCAAGAGTGATGGGCTTGTTGCAGAAATTCTCAGTGACTCCAGCTTATGGACACACAGAGATGGTAGCTCTAGCAGGAGCACCTGACAATTGCTGTCTGTGCCAAACAATCTTACAGAGTTCCACAGTCTCCTTGAACTCTAGACTACTCAAATGTGTGGGGTCCCTTGGTGGTCCAGAGTGTCCATGCAGTTCTCCCTGTGAGAGGTCTGCTGGGGCACCTCTGTTCTGGATATCCCAGTCCCCGAATCAGAATCTTGCCGCAACATTCCTGAGGTCTTGAGAAGAATGTAAATACTGCATCCTACCTGCCTACCCAAGAAGCTTGCCCAATGTCAGCATTTCATCCATGCTTGGCAACTGAAGTTGTCAGTTCCAAGGCCAATGATGTTATATAGTGAAGGCTTTCCTATTGGTTCCACTTCCTTCCCACTTGGCCATCTCTCGCCTCCATCAACAACCCCTGAGATATAGGGGTTCAGCTTGACCTAAGGGTAAAGGGAAGGAGACCCTTTCTGTTCTGGAAGCCAGTCACGTCTCGGTGGTTGGTACCTATCTTCTCGGTAAATTAATCTTGATCTCCTAGCCCCGTGCCCCCCTGATAAGGACCCTGTCATCTTTTGGTCTAGGGCTCGAAGCCATGATCTAAAGGTCAGTCCATAAATAAATTGCTCCCCTTACTAGCTGGCTCCATCCACTTGACCTACGATATAGTTTTGAATGACACCTGGTGTCTCAAGGCCCATTTGTAGGACAGGTCCCTCTTTTGGACTCTTTAATACATTGCTTAGCTGCACATCCACTGCCCTCCTCCTTCCATAGCATTTTGAATGGCTTTTCAAGCTACCTAGCAGGGTACAGTTCCCAACCTGTGGATGTCTCTAAGCTCTGAGAGGTCAGAATTCCCAAGATGGCATTCATAGCCAAGTCCTCAAATTCTCCAAAAGCAAGAAATCAGGAGAGACAAGTTAGAACCCTGCTCAATAATGAACTTAATGTTTTCTTTCTATGACTGTCCCTTTTCCCCACCTTGGATCCAGGACACACTGTATCACCCGAAAGTAAACAAGAATACTTTTTCTGTAGAGGGAAATATTAATGATACTAAAATCTAATTGCAGAATTACACACAAAAGATACCCTGTGAGGTAATGTGTTGAAATATCTGATTTTAAAATAAAATAATAAAATGGCAAGGAAATGACGAGAGACAGCTCTGAGTAGAGAAAAAAGATGGGTAGGTGCAAAGATAGTCAAACAGGTCACAGTAGCTTGCAATTAAGTAGTCTTGAGACATCTCGTTTCTCTGAGCTAGCTTCCTGGGCTATAAACTAAGACTGTAATGTACAGTAAGTATTAACCGAGACATGCACACAGGATCAGTGTGTACATACAAGAAACATATGTCTAAGTATATGATGAAGCAGATGCTTAAAAGATGCTTGTTTGGGGAATAAAAAGGGAAAAGGAGAAGAAGGAATAAAAATTACATAGAAAACGAGAAAACACAACTTTTCCTAGAAAAAAAATCTTCCATATACAGTCCATAGATCTTTGATTCAGATAGACTGTCAGTCATAAGAACCCTGAGTTACACGTACACACAAATGAAGGAGCAAGAACATACCCATGACTGTGAAGCATAATTTGCTGTACGACCGACATGATCCCTGACCAATAGAGGGCACAAGGTCCCCAAAGGACACAGACCCTCAGAGCACTGCTCTCCACCTGAGAGGACAGCTCATGGGTCTAAGTCCAACTACGCTGCCTTTTAGCAAGCATGTTTCCAGGGCTATCCTCTCTGTTTTGCAGAGAGATGAATCCTCTCACTGAGTCTATACTGTCTGACAGGCGTTTCTGGTATTAAGAATTTTGACACTGATTGCAAATTCTCACTTTACAAACACACTTTTCCTCACTGCCTGGCACACTGCGGAAGGTATGCTTATATTAAATTCCTTTTAGCTCTGCATAATTTTTTACTACTTAAGTAATTTTACCCTTATTTGGGGGTCCTTCTGTTAGCCCTGAAACTTACGTTATTAAAACCATGAAATGCATTGGATGAAAATATATTTCATTAAGCAAAGTTTGTATGACATTAGTGGTTAATTAACTCATAATTGAAATAAGGGGGCTAAGTTTTTTTGAGGCTAAAAAGGACCTCCCATTTTAGAGACACAACTAAGCATACCCCAGAGCTTATAATTGCATGCTAGCCCTCACATTCTAACACCATGTATAATTTCATTAGACTATTACCTTTAACTATAATGGGGCCCTGGATTTTAATATCTGTAAGGGCCAAACATGTTTGTTTAGGTCCTTCTGGTTGTCTAGTTACCAGCAATGTACTCTCTGAACATTACGTCCTGCTGTGTCAGAGTTTAAAATGCTGTATGCTCTCATCATACCTTTCTACAAGGCTGGGACGTTGTTTCAGACGAGGTGTAAGATGAAATTTCCTAGAGGCTTCCAGCATGCGCACAGGAGAAATGTCCCCTTGGTTCCTTGGACACAATTACTAGTGTAACTGTTTTGGAGCCATGTCTGTATTACTGCGGACAAGCATTAAGATGAAGCCAGCACCCTGAAGTTGTTCAGGCAAAACTGGAAGTGCCTAGGATTTGGACTGAGGAACCTTGTGATCCAAATCATGTAAACGGATGCTCGGTTTTCCAACTTGGATCAAGATGTCTTGTGGGGCAACCCTTCCCTAGACTCTATCATGGTGAAATCTTCCTAAGTGGCCTGGATTATGAGCTCTCCTTGCATCCTTCGCCTGTCTGTATCAGGTCTTGTGCGGGCTGCCCTGTGGTGTCTATGATGTCTTCCATGCCCTGAAGAATCAAAAGAGCAAATATCTGTGATCTCCACTTTTATATGGAAAACTAAACCTCCAAAAACAGAGCTCAGTGGAATCCTTCAGAGGCATCCTTAGAGCCTTGCCCTGAAGACATAGAGCCTGGCTGACTGAACCTTGATCCTGTTACCTGGCCTCTGCGGCAGAAGCACTGGCCTCCAGCCGAAAGGTTACAGCTCTTCCTTAAAGCAGCTTGGTGTTTACATGTATGCTCCTCTGTGGATCGATGTGTGGGTGAAGTTACCTCAGCCACCAAGCTTTAGACTATGATTGCCATGTGAGAATGTAACACACTGTTGACCTTCCCCGTCTCAGCTATTCTTCCCAATCTGTAGAGAAGTCAGATGGGATTTTCTAAAAGCACCTGGCATCATCTAATTCCTTCAAACCACCCGTCAAAAAAACAAGTTAAATTGGCTTATAATGTAAATGTAAGAGCTAGAACTAAAGAACTTCTAAAAAGTTTCCGTATCGAGTGAGGCAAGAGTTCCTTAAACAGGACTCGAAAAACAAGCCATGAACAATAAATTGATAACTTATCCTCCAAAATACAAAACCTTCCTTTTGATTCTTGAAACAGTGGGAGGGGGAGAAAGAATAAGAGAGAGAGAAAGGAGATAGAGAGAGAGAGAGAGAGAGACAGAGAGGAGAGAGAGAGAGAGAATGAGCAAAGCATGCATCCATATTAAAGAAACTCTAAAATTTAATAATATGAAAACAACCCAAAAGAAACATGATTTGAGCAGACACCTCACAAAATTATGGACAGACACAGCAAGTACACGAGAAAGTGCTTAACATACTAACTATGATAAGAATGCAAATTAAAATCAGGAAAGACATACCACTCCACGCTAATATGGACGGCTACAACTGAGAGGACTGATGAACACGTCTGGAGGAGGTGGAGTAACTGGGACAGTCATGATTTTTGGTGCAAATGCAAGTGGTATAATTACTTTGAACATAATTTGGCAGCTTCTGATAACGCATACCGCAGGACCTCTCTGCTCTGCCTCGCTGTTTACCCGAGGGAAACGAAAACTTGTGTTTCCACAAAAAGCCTCTCACGAAGAATTCTAGTAATTTTATTCATAATTGCCTAAAACTGAGACTGACCCACATTTCTCCTCACCAGCGAAGGGGTGAACAAATTCACACACACCCATATGGTGGGATCCTGTTCTACATTTAAAAGGAGCATGGTACAAATTTGGGAAACAACACAGGTGAACACCAAGTACATTGTACTGAGTTACTTTCTACACTAGCGGTGCCTCTCCCCCAGCAAAACCACAAGGTCACACAGCAGGTGGGTGGTTGCCCGATGTGGGGCCCAGGGGGTGGGGTAGGGTGGGTGTTGACTGCAAGGGTGGGGTATGAAGCAACCTTTCGGGGTCAATACTGTCCAGTGTCTTTACTGGTTACACAACTGTGTACCATTCTAAACTCAACAACACGTACTTTAAAAAAAAAAAATAAAAGAGTGAAGTCAGCAAATTATTTCAATAGATGAAATTCAAGGAATATTTTCCAGTGAGCCCTTGTTTTGCTTTGAAAAGTTCTTCTGATTCCAGCTGTTTTTAAAAAGGAGAGTTTCTATAAAGATGTCAGAAAACAGAATTAAATAGGTAGCCCAAAGAATGCCATACTATCCCAAGCCAGACCAGAAGACAGGAATTGGAGGCTCTATTTGGGTCTACCAAGCCCCCCTCCATGGTCCTCACCTGGTGTCCTTTGTCCTGACTTCTACCAATACTCCAAGTTCATAATCCCAGGTGTAGCATCTGATTGCTCAGCTCACCACTCTGCCCACCAACTAACCTACCTAGGAAATGGACTTTTTGGTCCTGATCTGTTGGGGATCAAAAAAGTCAGGATTGCTGGGGAAGTCATGATCTTCTAGTGTCCTTAGGTTATGTGCAAATGCCTAAACCTGATGAGTAAGGTACTCCTTACCCCTCCCGCCTCGACTCTCCGGACTCAACCTCACCCTCCCATCCTCCAGCTGCAGCTCCTGTATCCTATGACCAAATGTATCTACTGGGTACTTCTCCCCAAAGGAGCCAAGATTTCTCCTGGCACAGTTCTGAGATACATGCTTCTGCCTGGGCCTAAAGACCATTTTAGTTTCCTCTTTGCCTCACCTTCCAAGTCTGAGATTTTAGGACTCTATGGGGTCACTGCCACAGCCGCAGCCAGAAAAACTCTGAATGCCACCAGATCATTCTTCTGTAGAGTCTGGGGGAAGCTTTAACTCTCTGGCTTAAATGGTTCAAAGAGTAGACCCATTTGGACTACTCATGTGCAAGTATACATGGTAAGTTAAAAATGCAGATCAAGCTGGGCCTTGAGACTTATGTCTATAACCTCAGCGCCACAGACACTGAGGCAGGAGGATCCTGAAGCAGGAACAACCTATGAAGGTGATTGCTGTGCCACCTAGATGGATGTAGGAACCAGTAGTGTAAATATTCTCCTGGGGTCCTGGGGCAGCCACTATGTCAGAATTTGGGTCCCTATATTTTAAAACACTTTAGAAAAAAAGGGAAAGTTTTTTTTTTAATTTAGTTTGGGTTTTTGGTTTTGGGTTCATGGCTTCAAAGAATTCTATCCATTATAGCAGGGAAGGCATGGAAGCTCCTCTTAATGGAGATCAGAAACGAAAAAAGCGGATGAAGTGAGAACCAGGTATACTACCTTTAAAGTTCTGTTTCAAGAGACCTACTTCTGAATCCGTCCAGGTTCTACTTGTTGAGTGTCCAGCGCCTCCTGAATAGAGCTCCACTGCTGAAGATCAGTGCTCAGTACAGGAGCCTATAAGAAAGACAAGTCTGTAAATGGCATTTCATATACAAATCATAAGACACTGTGATTTCACTCTGACTGCAGATCACTCGCTGACCCACCAGGGTGTTCTGTTGGACTGTCCTCAGACTGGCTGGTCTCTGGTTTCCAGCTCTGCCTTCTAAGCTATGCCAGAACACACCATGTGCAGTAGGGACGGAGCGGCATAACTAGCATCTGTCGGGATGCCATTTGCCCTCCACGCTTTCCCTCTGCCAAAGCTACTGGCAACATTTGAGACGATGCCTGGGGCTGAGAGATCACTCCGTTACTCCGTTCATTTACACTACAGAGACATTCATTTGTCTATGATTGTTTCCAATGATTTCTTCCACTTAGTTCCCTCTTTGGGCCAGGGTACTCCCTCACCCTTTTCTGGCAGAACGCTAGCAAAAAGGTACATCGTTACCACTGACACTATTCCTTCAATCAGCAAGGGAGACAGATGTTAATCAATTCATTACTAATTTAAAATTAGAGTCTATCAGATTCTCTACTTTCAGCTGAACGAGCCTCCTGAAGCTCATGTTTGGATAATGGAATTCCTCACTACTAGAGAATCCTGTTTCTTGTCTCGACAACCAAGTCTGCTTTATATAGCACCACTCTGGGAAGTTTGTGAGCCACAAAGTCTTACCCCAGGAGGCTGGGTTCTCCAGGCTCATTTGTAGACGGCAAAGCCTTAGAACATGTGTGTCTGTCACGGTTCTGTGAGGGAAAATGTGGGCAGGGGACACTGGGAGTCTGGAGATGAGAAAGGTACTAAGGTAGTCTGCCCACAGAATTGGCCAGGACGTCCCCTCTGGGGCTAACTGTAGCCCCAGAGCCACAGCAAGAACGGTAAGGCCGTAACCTTGGTTCAGAAAGGTGCTGTGTGCGTCCTGCCTGCTGAGTTCTACGGAGAACCAGGAAATGTGGGAAATGAGGGCCTGTCCAGGCTTTGACACCGACAAGAAAATGCTTGATATTTATTGACATACCATTCGAGTGAGATATAATGCCTGAAAACACAGATGTTTAGGGACAACGAAATTGAACTTTTTGCCTAGATCACTGCACTGCTCTTGTAAGGAAAAAAGAAAGCTCTAACTTATCAGATAAACTGACAAAATTAGAATCTGCGCCTAAACTAGCTAGATCTTTCTTATAAAATAAATCTGTGAATCTCAGAAAAGTATGGTGGTTACATAAGGCAACATCTCTATTCTTGGGAAGGCTACATCCACGTACAGAGGGCTGAAGGGTCCACGGTGTTTGGAACTTACCAACAAATCGATTCAGGAGGGAAAAAAAGTATTGCGAAAGCATGTAAAAAAACTTTCAAACATCTGTAAAAGTTCTATGACCTGCCAGGCTTTGTGTCTGGGGCAGTATGGATCACGTACGAGAGCATGCAGGAAAACTGCAGTTTGAAGCAAATCAACGCGGGAGAAAGTTTAGCCCAGTTTCCTCTGCTTCGGTTTGCTTTTGAATCCTTTGTCTACAAAAGAGTTCTTGTGTTCCTTTCCCCAGAAATCCAAGATTTATTCACATCATTTTCTCTGGATGTTGTGGGTTTCTGAGTTTGGACCAATGGCCAGAAACAAGACTGAGTGTTCAGTTATAGGAAAGGGAAAACTTTTCATTGATTACATCAGTCTGAGGTCGGAAAAACCACTGTTAGAAGCAAGAGGTACAAAACGGTGCTCAAAAGGAGCGTTGGGACGACACACACAACTTTCAAATCCTTGCCCTGTACTCACTCCCAGCGCCTCGACCTTCTGAAAGTTACTTCTTAGAGATTTAGTCTCTTTATTCTCTACAGTTGTTCCAGGAACAACCTCAGAGGCCAGGGTGAGGGAGAAGTAGGACTCATGAATGTTTCACACCACGTGTCTTCTCAACGACGGTGATTTACGGTTGGAGCTGCTTTTACAACGCCAAGACCCAAGAAAAAGGTGTAATTATTGGTACCCTATCTGTACTAAGAAACCGACATAACCCAGATATTAAGAATTTTTTCGACGGGGCTGATTCCCATTAACCCCGTTGCCTTTTCAGCGGTCACTTTAGAAGCCGGTACGGCCCGTCTGGCCATTACTTTCACGAGGGCCCCCACTTCAGAGGTAAAGGACACGAGGCTCGCTCGGCTGCCTCAAGAAAACAATAAAGGGCCTCTCAGGCTTCCCTCCTTCGGCTACTCACACGCAGCTGGCGAAACTGAGGCTGAGAAAGGTGAGGCTCGGACCCGACCCGCCGTGAGCAAGCCCGAGTTTCCATCTCCGGGACCGGGACTGCCCACGACGGTGTCGGACGGCCTCAGCCCGGGAAGAATTGGAACTGTGCGGTTGGGGAGTACTTTCTGAGTTTCGAACAATTCGCTTACGAGTGGCCCTTCGGGACAGGTCCGGTCGCTCTTTCGCCGGCGCGGCCGCGCACCCGGGCGGTGGCGTGGCGCCGGGGGTCCCGCGGGCGGGGAACATGGTGGGCGCGCGCTGGCCCGGGCGGGAGCATCGCGCCACGCCAGCCCCGCGGCCGCTGGGCCCGCGCCCCCCGCGCCACGCCCTGCGCCCAGGCCGCGGCTCCTCCCGCGCTGGCGGCCGCCGAGCGGTCCGGGCGGCGGCGGGAGGAGGAGCAGGAAAAGCGGCCGGGGGAGGAGGCGGAGGCGGAGGCGGCGGCGGAGGCGGGGAGGGCGGGCGGGGCCCCGAGAGTTTAAAGCCCATCGAGGGGGTGGGGAGGCCGGGAGGCGGCAGGAAGGGAAGGGCGCTGCGGCTAGTGGCGGGCGGGATTCGCGTTCCGAGACCCACGGGAGCACGAACTTTCCGCGCACCCTCACGCGCACAGCGACCGGGACCGTCCAGTGTCCGTCTTTGCCTTCGGGTACCCCGTAGAGGAGCGTGCGGAGTGTGGCCGGCGGCCACGCGGAGGCGGCGAGGAGCAGCGCGGCAGGTAGGAGTTGGGCGGGGAGCGGCGGCAAGTTACTTTGTGGTCCGCGCCTCGCGGGGCCCGGCGGCCGGGCGGGTCCCCGCGCCGTCATTGTCTGCGCTCTGGCCGCCCGCGGCTCGGGACGCGGGGCCCCGCGAGGCGCGGCGGGCGGAAGGGCGTCGCCTCGGGGCTGGGGGCTGCGGCGCCCCAGGCCCGCGCGGCGGGCGGCGTGGGATGGCGGGACGGGACGGGACGGCGGGGTGCATGGTCCGGGCGCCCCCGCGGGGCGCTCCCCTGCGCTCCAGACCCTGGGGGGAGGTGCGGGGCCCGGGCAGCGCATTCTTGAACCGTCTTGTCAGACGGCGGCGGCTCGGGGGCTGGGGCGGGGGCTGCGGTCAAGGCCGCGCTTCAGGGGCCGCCCGCTCCCGGGGGCCACCGCCCTGGAGGGTGGGCGCCCAGGCTCCGCTGGAGCGGCGGGTGCTCCTGCTGCGCCCCGGGCCTCGCCGTGCGCGCCTGGCGGGCCGGGCAGCGGTGCCAGACACTCCCAAGTCCCGAGCGAGCGCGGCCCGGCCGCGGACCGACGATCTTGCCCTCCCCCCCACCCCCCACCCCTTTCTTTCTTTGGTTCTCGTAGTGGCCCCGCTACCCGTCGCTGGGGCCTAACACCAAGTTTTGAGGGCTCGCGAACTAGCAGCCCGCCAGCGGTGGAAACGTGATAAGAGCGGTACCGTTTGCAGAAGGAAATTTCTGATGCAACTCTCCGCCTTTGCTGATTGCCTCTCCAAACGCCTGCCTGGCGAGGGCCTGCAGCATGGGCGTTATGGAAATTAGGGTATTCTTTACTTTTTAAAATTGTATTTGCCTTTTCTTGGCATTAGAAGAAACCCCGCGAACTTCTTTTCGTTTGCTTTGACCGAAACTGGGTAAAGTAGGGGAGCCACAGGTGATTTTTACAAGGCCCTGGTTCTTTAGGATGTTTTTGAAAAACTCTTTTCTTGTAACTCTTTCATTCAAGAGATGCAAAGAAAAAGTCCCAAACAAGTAGCATTCGTGAGTAAATATGTGTTATTGCACAACTTTCTCTTTGCGGCTGTTTAAAAGGCCAGGCCCAGAAGACTTTGTTTCAGAAAATGCTGATTCAGCCATTTGGAGCCCCTGAGTTTCAGAAATGGTGCTCAATTTAACGTTTCGCTCTGCTTTACCAGAACTCCAGTCGTTAGCTCCCCAGTGGCACACGCTGGGGCTTACACTTTAGTGAGGTTCGTATTTTACCGAAGTGGACCTCAAGTTCTGGATTTCTGCAGCAGAGGGAATTGTGTAAGGCGATGGATGGAGAATCCTGAGAGTTTTTCTTTCTTTTTTTTTCTTTTTCTTTCTTTTTTTTTTTCTAAACCTAGAGCACTGCGATCAAATGTGCTCCCAGGAATGATTCTCGCCTACCGAATTTTTGTGTTAAAAATCAAAACTTTAGGATGACTGGAACATAACTTTTTTTTTTTTTTTGAGTTTTACTGGGAACATTTAAAGGAGGGCTGCACGGGCCAGTCCGCACATTACAGGGAGGGAATTTGAGGACAGAGTTCCAGCCCAGCAGGCATTGCAGTAACTGAGACGCGGAGCCGCTGATACTTAGGTAGCATTTCGCAGTTTACAGGGCACTTTCAAAAGCCCTGTTGCTTTTTAGCCACTTGGTCGGGTAAGCCCCCACGGTCCCCATTTTACAGGTCTGGAAACCAAGGCTCAGGAGGTTAACTGGTGTGCCTGAGGCCATACCAGCTAACAAAGGACAAAGCTCTTGGAGACCTCCTGAGCTTTTCCCGTCTGCAAAAGCACGTCCACTTCTGGAAGAGGGACACCCTGCCCGACACACAGCACAGCAAATGGAGGCCGGGGCCTAGTTTCTTAGTCCAGTTGCTTCCAGCCTTCCAAGATTAATGCCACGTAGGCCAAGCAATTATCACTGTTTATTTTTTTTTACACTTGCACGCTCATTTATTTTGAGAAGAAACTTCAATGTTCATGAAATCATGAGTTTGATATGGTAACTGTGTTCATTATAATTAAAAAAATTTTTAAAAAAACTGTGTATCACTCAACTCACTTCTTGCACATTACTTGTGGCCTGTATTGCTTTTGAGGTTGGGTTGGGTTGGTCAAAGTGGATTTTGTTGGTGGACCAGGAAACCAGAAAGCAGGGCCGATTTTTGGTGGCTAATTGTCCAGGACTTTGTATGGTGGTTACTGCTATGGTTGGAAGCCAGAGCAGCTGTCCCTGACCAGTCAACCTCTACTGGGCAGCAAGAACAAAGTCAGAACCAAAGATCCAGCTCAAAACTTAGGACGTTGCTGAACCCGCTGGGCCAGCTTTGCAGAGTTTGGAAGCCAAACTTTGGTTGAACCAAGGCATCCATGTGCTTTTAGCTCATTTTAGAGCTGTACAAATTCTTGGTTAGCTTATCTTTTTAAAAAAAACTAATATTTTATAATTTAAAGAATTAAAATTTAGAGAATTGCTTAAAATTTTGTTCAATTTGTGAGAAAGCACAGGATAGCCAGGTGTATTTGCAACTATGGGCTTGCAGGGTGAGGTTGGCCATCTATAAAGACTTAGCCCTAACTGCCGGAGATTTCAGCCCTGGCACCTTCATGGGAGGGAAGCCTGTATATAATCCAGTGTCTGTTTCTCAGTCTGTTAAAACAACATGGAGGGCAGGCGAAGCAGCTCAGTGGAGAGCCATGATGAGGCCTTGGCTTTAACTCCAGCGCCAAATCCTCCTCCCTGCAGAAATTCCCCTCACAGAAACCTACAGCAGTAATGGAGCTGTTTGGGAGGAAAAAATCTGACTTGCTTTTCATTTAGGTAGTTGGTCACATGTTCAAATTTAAATAAATCTTTTCCGTTAGTGAAGCTGTTCTTGACTTTTGGGGGGGGGGGGGTTCTTTTCTTTTTTTTTTTTTTTGAGGGGTGGTGGTTTTTACCCATCGTTTTATTTTTCATTTGCCTGTAGAAGTTTATTTTTCTCCCCTTTTTCGGCTTTTGGGCTTCGAAGTTCCGTCGAAGTCACAGACGTTACAGTGTTCAGAAACTGAACTCCGCTTCAACAAAGGCATCTGTTGTGCCTTTAGTTTCATCCGAAAGCCATAGAAATTCTTAATTTTTTAAAAATTTCGTTATATAAAACCCTAGAGCCCAGATTTTAGACCTCGTTTTTTAATGCAGGATTTAAAGCTAGGTGTCTCCCTGTAAGCACTGTTTTGGCTGCATCCCACAAAGTGTGCTATTGCAGTCATTATTTTCTTGTAAAATCAGGTTCAGAAATATGGGAGATTATGGGGGGGGAATGAGGCAGCCAAGTTACCTGGTAGAGCTTGGCAAATAGGTGCTCTGGGATTTGGGGTGTATTCTTCAGGGTTTGCACACTAATGAAAAGGCAGATGGATAGCTCATTTATAAAAATGAAGTGAAAATGGCATGATTGTCCTTTGAGATATCAACCACAGAAAGCTTTTTTTCTAGAGTTCTCAGAAAGCATCTCAGAGGTAGAAATGGGTGCCCCTGTTTTCTCCTTTGGAGGTGTACAATTAGGAGGTTTCCTTTTCAAAGCTCCCTGTGTTAGAATATTCTTTATTTTTAGCCATTTACTTCTCATTAGATTTTGGAAAGACTTTTCCTTGATTGTTAAGATCCTAAATTAGAGGCGCTGGTTATTTGATCTGAGCCCTGCAAAACAGGACTTCTTGTTGCCCACATCTACTGGGGCAATAGAAGTACATGCTTAGAGGAATTGCCTTTCTCTCTGTAGCACTTCTTTATGATTTGCTTGACCAGCAATTCCTTTGTGTCTCTTGGTTCCACAACTTGCTACCTTTGTGAGTCTGAACAAGTTAACAGTCATTTGCAGAGTGGAACTTTGTGGAGTAGCTCAAACTCACAAGGTACACGCTCAGATGGCTGAAAGTTGGTGTATAAAGGAGTCTCAGGTTTGCAGGCACAGGAAGCCTGCGACATTTGTCTTCAGAGTCTAAAGATTTGCGTCTGGACTCCATAGAGGCTTTTTATCCCAGCCAGGACTGAAATGAGCACGTACACTTATCCTGGACATGCTGACCACGTCCCCTGGGGAGTGGCTGCAGCCCCATTCCAGGGCTGTGCTGGTGGGCAGCCCCACCCCTCACTGACTTCCTTGCAGGGTTTTGAGCCAAGTAATTAGGCCTGGGTAACTGCCATTAACAAGATGCTCCTAAAGCACATGGCACAGAAAGAGCTCTGTTGGTCCTTATCACCCTGCCATCATTGTCACCACAGCTAATGCTCAGTTGGAGGCCTGGGATTCTCGCTTGCTCTTCCAGAGCAGGTAGAGCTGCAAAGTAAATGGCTCTTGGGCTGGTCCAGTGTGCTCAGGTATGCTCTCTTCCTCTCTGCTGGCTCTGCCTAAGCCTCTGACAATAGGAAAACCATGCTGGATACCTGCAGGCCTTTCCTTTCTTCTTCTCCTGCCCCTTGGGAGCCCACAGGGACATGAAACAGGAAGGCTGAGAGGCGACTTGTCACAAACTGCCTTCACTTTTGTGATTTGTAGGGACTTTTGACTTTTTTATCTTTTCTCTCAAAGTGCTGGGGATCAAACTCAGGGCCTTGTACGTGTTAAACTTGTGCTCTATCATGGAGCGAGAGCCCTAGAACTTACTTTAATATTTCCAAAGTACCATCTCTGGGAGTTCATGAGCAAGTTTCCAACCAAGGTGCTCCTCAGTATAAAAGTTGTTTTTTTATATAATACTGGAGGACCGCCCATAATCTAAAAATCAGAAATCACAAATCTGAAAGTTTTTGGGCGACAACTTAATACTGTAACAAATGAACATTCATTTCTACCCTGTGAAATTTATTTTAGGCGTGGCATTATTAAAAGTGTTGTTTAAAATTATCTTCAGGCCATGTGCATACAGTATATAATAAAAAAATTCATTTCACATGTAGACTTGTGTCTCATCCCTAAGATATCTCATGGCTCATCTGTGTATAAATATTCTAAAATCCAAAGCCAGATCAACAAATAAATAATCCCTTGCGTACCAAATTTAAAAGCTGTAGCAATACTTTTAGGATTCTCTGCTCCAGGAAACTTAGAATAACTAAAAGCTACCATGAGTGGAGCAACTGTTAAATTTAGATGTTTGCACAGTAGCCTCATGACTGAGGACAATGCCCAGCCCTGAATCTGGGGCCTTCTTAGAAGTACTGCTACCAAGGAGGTCTTTGTGTTGGGGTGCTGGGTGGGAGGTGGAGCCAGGTGAATGTGGAGCCTCGAGTGTCTCTGTGGGCTGGCTTCACCCAAAGCCTGTAGTGCCCATCTTTCTACTTTGGCGCCTCAGGGGCCAGCATAAGCTGTGGTGTGCTTTTCCCTGAGAGCCTGCAGGTTGCCAGTTCTAGGGAGCTGCTTGCTCTCTTTCAGTGGAAATCGTGTGGCCCTTACAGAAATCATTCCAGGGTGTTCCTGGAGAGATGGGAACACTCTGCCCTGTGCTGTGTGCACCCCCTTATTGTGGTGGTTGAGCACAGGAGGAGGGAGGAGGTGATAAAAAGCAGTGCCTCTCTCCCTTGCTGGATCAGCCCAAGATAGCAGGTTGTGCCTGACTCTTCTCTAGCCTGCGGGGCTGCAAGTGGACTCAGGCTGGGGCTCTGTCACCTGGCGCCCTGGATTACTGTGTGGAGGGACACAGGCTCCATTCCTCCGTTATCAGATCAGTGAGGGTTTTTTTTTCTTTATCAGAATGATAGATAAGCTACTAGTTGTTTAAGCAAAGAGTTAAAGTATTATTCAAAGCTAGACTTAGCTCCAGCCCCCACGCTTCCCTTCACACACAGGCTAAATGGTACAAAGAAATCCCTTGTCACCTTCCCCCAGCCCCCCGCAGCTCAAGTTTGCAGTTTCCTTTGCTGTAGAAGGTGAGGATTTTGCCTTGCTCTGTCCTGAGCACCTGGTTCCCTCACTGTTTCTTTTGGCCAGATGAAGAGTAGGCCGAGTGGGGACAATCCCTCAAGCGCCACTCACATGTCTGCCAGTGTAGTCTACAGTGGAAACTTTGTTCTAAACTCATAGGACATTTTACTTTGTTGCTGCAGTTCATTTTGCCTAGGTGGTTTTTTTTTTTTTTTGTCATTATCACCTCCATTTTTCCCAGACATCACACATGGTAGGTTTCAGCTGCAATGGGTGAGCGATCTCTCCCTTTTTTTTTTATGCAAGCAGTCTCATAGATACCTATGCCCATGCCTACTGTCACTGAAGGCTCCCTGCACATTGCACACAGCCAATCCTGTGTCTTCCTCCTAAATCATTCTTAACATGGCTTTTGCTTTTCTTATGGATCTGGCACCTTTTTTTTTTTTAAATTTCTTGGTTTATTAAATCTAGTGGAAGGCACTCTACATCAGTGATTCTCAAACAGGATACATTGTATGTGTGAAATGTCCTTATTCTAGCCCTGTTTGTTGAATGAATTTCTCAATGTCAGTTAGTTTTCCCTCCAAGAGTTGAACCCAGCTACTGTTTTAAGGCAGCCAGAGGCTGAGAATGAAGCTCATTTGATTTTTTTTTTTAATGAAAGAATACCAAAGTGTTTGTTTTGGGGGATGGTGGTGGTTTGGCTAAGTTCTTGTTGTGTCTGGTAACTTTAAGGGATTCTCTTTGTATTTGCTGGGTTTCTTTGGAGATGTAACCTGGTAAAATCTGCATACATCAAACAGGGTAAGTTGAGGACTCTTTCAAGCTGGAAGCAACTTTTTTTTTCAAGTCTTGGACAGTTGTATCAATTGCCTTTATTTTCCAAGAGTGGTATTTATTTGGTTTTCTTAGCCTTCTGGACTTGATCTCTAGTGGCTGAACCCAAGGTTTTGTTAATGAGAGGTAAGTACTTTCTTATTAATTCCTTATCTGTTGTGTGACTTTAGGTTTGGGATGATATCCTTAATTTTAGCTTTAACTTTTCTATTAGCTTTTGTTTGTATTTTCATTTTTAACTTTGAAGGACCTCTTAATTTTTTCTTTTATTTGTTGTATTGGGAATCAAATTTAGGACTTAGATATGCTGGACAATAGCTATATCCCCAGCCCTCTCTGATTGTGTTTTTGCAGTAGGTTTTAGTTTCAGGTGTACTTGAAGGCAGGGAATATGGCTTTTCTATATGATCTACCATGCTGGCCCCTCTCCCCAGCATCTGCCATGGTACTGCATCCCACAGCAGAGTAATAGATTTGGTTTAGGTGGCTCACCTGTGTTGATACCTTGGTACCCAGAGCTGGCAAAAAAATTTTTTTAAATAGCATAGTATCCTAGTGCCATTGTGTAATATCTTGTTATCTCATTTAGAAATAAAACTTCTTTTCTGCATAGTTTCTTCTAATTTAAATCTTTATATTGTTTTATTTGACTTTGTATCTGACTTTTCAT
Source organism: Microtus pennsylvanicus (assembly GCF_037038515.1). NCBI lineage: Eukaryota > Metazoa > Chordata > Mammalia > Rodentia > Cricetidae > Microtus > Microtus pennsylvanicus. The sequence continues at coordinate 72,583,712 of NC_134590.1, read as the reverse complement.
GCGAAGTAGTGTGAGCCTGGAGAGATGGGTACGAAGCAGGGGCCCTGATGAGCCACCGTGAACCTGAGTGGAGCTGAGAGCAGCAGCAGTATGGTGCTGACTTGGACTGACAGTGAATCTGGGAAAGCTGGGGGGCAAGGTTGTCTCTCTCATTGGTACCTCTTGCTGTTGGCCGACTTTTGCTCCACCGACGCCTCTGGGACTGAGTGGACCAGGCAGTGACTCTCACGCATGCTGCAGTGTACCAAGGCAGTGGAGGAAGAAGTTCTGGAGCAGTGATGGTTAGGTACAATGGTGGACAGGTCCCAGGGAGGCTGAGGTCCATAGCTCACTCCTGGAACGCTGGAGTGATTTCTGTTCCTGCCATAGGATTCCCTTTCCCGTTTTAGAGGCATTGTATGAACCTCTGAGGCCCTTTCTATTCTTCCCCTTGAGAAGCATGTGACTGTGAAGCCTGTGGAACCCAGTATGAATGGTGGCTTTAGTTGAGCCCCGTATGTGAGGCACCCCTGATGCCCGTGTCTTCGGAATTCTCCATAGCTCTCTAGGGAATGGTTCTTGGGATCTTTCATTGGGCTCATTCATTGTGCTAGTCTAGGAGCAAAGGCTTGCCCAAGTCTGCTAACCCCTTCCAATGATTTGCCCCCCTGCTTCTGGTAATATATTGAGGAGGGAGCTGAGAGGTCTCACTTCCTTAAGTTGGCCAGTGCTTCTTGCTTTGGAATCTGCCCTTCCTCTGTCTGCAGAAGTAATGGTGCTAACTTCTGAGATATTTTTTTTTTACTTTTGCTGAGTATGTCAGATTTCATCTCTTTTCCAGTTAGATTTCTGCTCTTAGGCATTTGATAAGTCAGTTCCCTCTTATCCACTAACTTTGATATCATAACTGAGCATAATCAGGTTTCCAGTAGCTTAGAAGGCACAGGCCTGACTTCTCTGGATTCCCCCTCACTCATCATTGGGCCATTTCCCCTTTCCTTTTTTTTTTTTTCTTGATCAAGAAGAGTGAGACTTGTTCTTTGTCCTTTGTGACCTGCTCTTCTAGGCCAGGAGGCTGCAAGGTAGGTGTCATGGTTCAAGCAAAAGAATATCCCCCAATCCCCGCCTGGCTTTGAGCACCTAAGCAGGGAGGCTAGGGGATACCTAAGCCACCTATGTGAGTTGACTGTCCAGACTGAACATAATCCTGAAATCCAGATTTTTCCCTCTCTAGGCATGAGCCGAAGTGTGTTTTCTGATCTCTACAATCACAAGGTTGACTATTGTCATCCTGTGCCTAAATGGTGTTTGCTTTGCTCAGCACCTCCACTAAAGAAGTACCTAGTCAAAATTAAATTTTCAGGCCATAGCCAGTGTGAAATAGCACACTTTCTAGAGCTGGCCAGACTGAAGGTCTTTGATTTGGGCTTAGCACTGCTGGTGGCCACTCTTAGAACTGCCTCAAACCTGCTTTTGTTTGATTGACTTAACAGTAAAAAAATTCTATAGCGCTACTACCTTGAAGTCTGTGCTCCCTAGAGAGTATCTTTCGTCATCCGTCATCCCCGTCGTCCCCCCCCCCCTTTCAGTAGTTCTTAGGGACCTGAGCTGATCTCCAAGGCTGCTTACCTCGGTGCACCTTTTCTGTCTTGCCTCAGAGAGTGGCTAGATGGGGTTCTCAAAGATTCCTGCTCCCTTTGTAGATGTATACCATTTAGGATACCTCAGTTTCCAAATCTGTTGAATGCCACTGTTTTTATTGGCATCTACAATTTCTATCTGTTCTCTGTTAGAGGGGAGTGTAAAATCTGCTTCCTAGGTCTGTTACCGTGATAAGATTCACAATCTCTCCCAACCTTCTCTTTTGCTTTCTTATTGTGAATCTGAGTGTGTGTATATATGTGTGTGTTGTGTATTTGGTGCTCTATATTTGTGGGTTCTGTGTCCACAAATTGAGTTAATGCTGAGTCAAAAATATTCCGAAAAATTGCTAGTCTGTTGAACATGCTCAGACTTTTTTCATGGCATTGTGTTTAAATATACTATACTATATATTTAATATAATATAGCTACTATTTATAGGTATTTATATTGTGTCAGACAGTATAAATCTAGCGATGATTTAGAGTACATGGGGGAAGATGTTCATAGGCTATATCTAAAAAATTATTTTATAGAGGGGACTTGAGCATCTGTGGATTTTGATACCTGTAGGGTTCTAGAACCAGCCTCCCGAGGCTGTGTGTACGTGTGTGTGTTTGTATGTGCATTGCATGCGTGTGTGTAAAACCATAAGTATTTCCTAAGCTTACTGTTGCTTCCTTTGTTGCAGCTGTGTGCGCGTGTGTGCGTGTGTGTGTGTGTGTGTGTGTGAGAGAGAGAGAGAGAGAGAGAGAGAGAGAGAGAGAGAGAGAGAGATTAGTACATAGCAGATGCTTGCTACAGAATATTTTCTTTGCTAACTCTTTATACACATTTCCTCACCGAGCTATAATAATGGTGTGTTTGTTGTTTCCAGAAGGAGCCTCTCCCTTTCTGGTATTTTTGCTTTGACATTTTGAGGAAGGTTTTGAGATGAAAATGATTCTGTATATTGAGGTTGACTGGCTATAGTCAATCAGAATTCCCCTCCTTTGCAGGTCAGGAAAATGGTGTTGCTGGTGGCTTTGCTGACCTCTGGTGGGCTCACCATCATTTCTGAGCTCTGTATGTGGTTTAACTGGTGGACATGGTGATCTTTTGGCGTTATGAGATCTGTGGGCGGCGTTCCTGTTCTTGCCCATCACAGCGAAGAGGAGATGTGGGGGAGGGGAGGATGAGAAGCTGGGAGCAAGAGGTTCTTCAGGGTTGCCATGAGAACCAGGGATCCGGGGATTGGGCAGCAGAGGGCCCCCGCTGGGCCTCGGGGCGTGGCTGAGTCACATGGGTTTGGTCCTGGGGTTCCCGTAGTGCGCAAGGACCAGCCGCGTCCCTCGTCCTCCCGGTCGTCAGGGGTGCTCAGTCAGTCCCCTGGAAGCTGAGGAGAGCGGTAGAGGACCAGGGACCGGCGCGGCTGAACAAGCCTCCCAGCACCTGTGCAAAGATGGGGGTGGGTCCAGGCGGGCATGTTCGGGGGCGGGGAGGTACGGCACCCTTGCCGGGTTGGCCTCCTGGGAGGTTACGTTGCTTGGCTTAGCGTGTTGGCCCGTGTCGGCGTGTGTCTGTGTGTGTCTGTGCGTGTGGGCGCGTGTCAGCCGTGTTGGCGCGTGCCGGCTCCTGTCGGCGCGTGCCGGTTTGTGTCGGCGCGTGCCGGCGCGTGCCGGCGCGTGCCGGCGCGTGTCGGGTGTCGGCGCGTGCCGGTTTGTGTTGGCGCGTGCCGGCTTGTGTCGGCGCGTGCCGGCGCCCTGCCGGCCGCGATCATTCTTATCTGAGCTTGCCGGCCCTTCCTGTTGGTTTACACAAGAGCTTATCGGCTGTGTTGGTTTGTGTTAGTGCCTGTCGGGCTTGTGTTGGCGCGTGTAGCTCGTGTGTCGGCACGCGTGTTGCCGCGTATCGGCGCGGCAAAGCGCATGTTGCCGCTTGTCGGCGCATGCCTGGCCGGCCTCTGCGCTTCTCAGGCCCCGGAGTCCTCCTCCTGCCCTGTAGGCCCTTAGCTGGGGTGGAGCCGTGGCGAACCCGAGCGAGCCGCGCGGCCGAGCGCTGTCCATGCGGAGCGCTGTCCACGCGCTGGGCACTGCCGGGTTCGCGAGCTGTCCGCCAGCCGGTAGCGCGCACGCAGCGACCCCGTGTGGTGAAGGCTGTGCTAGCCGGCCGGCTCTCCAGGTACGCAGGTGGGCTCCGTCATCCGCAACGTTCCGGGGTCTGGGGGTACAAGGAGACGTGCTGAAGTAACGGTGGTCGTTTGGAAAGGGTTCGCCTCCCGAGATCTGCAAAGGTCCGAGTGGTGAGCAGCTCCAGCGAGCTTGCGAGCACGAATGACCGCGGGCTCGGCGCGCTGTTGCGCTGCTAGCTGCTGGCTCGTTTGACGGCTCGCTTACCGGCTCGCCTACGGTCCGGGATCGCGCGAGCTTGGGTGGACCATAGCTGTAGGATAGTCTTATGTAACCATTTTTAATCTCGATTTTTTAAAGTATTATGTAACAAGTAGTAACTGTACCCACGTAAACCTGTGACTGGAACGTGGAGACGTAGCATCTGCTCGCAGCCAAGTGGTGGGCAGTGGTTGTACGAACCAGCTTGGTCTGTGAGCGGACACGAGCATCTGGGGTAACTGGACCTTTTTTCTCTGTTAAAAATAGGATCTAAGATCAGCCTGGTCCTCTTTTAAACCACGGTGGAGAGTAGTCTAGTCTAGTATAGTATAGTATAGGAGCTTGGGATAAATACACATTCTCACCATGTATCTTTATCTGTAAAACCTCTTATTTCACTGAAAGAAAATAGCAATTAGTTAAAATTGAGTGATAGAGATTTTGTCGTCGGTTTTATGTTTTTAATTGAATTCAGCAAATTGTTCACATGACCGTAGCAGCTCTTCGTTACTCCTTGACGTAGATCTTCAGACAGTCAGATCACCTGTTTACATTTTGACTGCCCTTCTCATCAGCTGCCATTTTTCTGTTGATGGCAGGAGCCGCTGCCAGTGTATTGATAAGAGGACTGGACGGAACATTCACTCAGGCAGCTACTGGCTGGGGACATTGCTGTCTGTATTAGCAAATAGTTTCATTCCTGGACCAGTGGGTAAAAAGTGAGTGTTTTTCATTTTCGTTCTGTCTGAATCTGGAACGCAGTGAATGACTGCAGGGATTTTGACCTGTTGGTAAGCCAGGGCGCTCGGACTCGGCATTTATTTCTTGCATGTTCCTGTTGGTTTTTTTGTTTTGTTTTGTTTTGTTTCTTTCTTTCTTTCAGCAGTGTTGGCTGGGCTGGGATTTATTTGGTTGGTTGATTTTGGTAATGGCCCTATGCCATTCCCTTGTATCCCTCTGTATTTAGCAAATGGGGTGAGGATGGGGGTGATGGTAGGCTGGGGGGATGGGATTGTTGGGATTTTTTCTTTCCCTCAGCCCTGAGAAGAAAGGTGGTAAGTGACACTTCCCATTTCGGGTTCCACACAACTATGCGCTTAATTGTGGGGTAGGTGTGGGGTCCCTGTGTGGACTTAGGGCTGAATTCCTGTTGCGCTTCTCGCTCCTCCCTTTATCTGGACTAGAAAACGGAATGATAGATCCTGCCTGGCAGTGTTGAGAATTGTGCACTAATGGTTGGAAGAAGGCGGCAGATGGAGTTAATGGCAATTTCACTACCAGTTTGAAGGGGTGGGAGAAGTGCCAGATTGGTAGAATTAAAATGTGAGTTATTTTTGCTTCTAAACCCTCTCTTAAGGATTTCCATCCCCAGCCACTCTCCTCGCATCATGTAATTACCACCCAGAACTGGGCTTCTAAAATTTCAGAGAACAGTGCATCTTTTGAATTTTAGAATTAGGTGACATTTAGGCGACAGTCTGAATTCACTGACTTTCAACCCTCGTGGTCCCACAAAAACCAGACAGTTTCATACTGGTGACTTAGAAAGAATGTCTTAGGAAGCTTTCTTGGACTAGCACAGTCACACACACACACACACACACACACACACACACACACACACGAGAGACTGAGGTCTAATGATGCCCAAGGTAACAGGATAGGGGGAGGCCCAGGGTATGGCATTGGAGCACATATCTTCAGACACAACTTGGTTCTTGCTGGATCTGAGAACGGAATCCACCATCACTGTGAGACCCATTGGAAATTCTTTCAAAACTGTTTTTAAATTTATGCATTTTATTTATGGGGGTGGGGCACTCGTGCACAGACCATGTGTGGTTGTCACAGGACAATGGTAAGTCCTCTTCTTTTGCTGTGTGGGACCTGGGGATTGAACTCGGGTTACTGTGCTTTGAATGCAAATGCCTTTATTTGATGAATCATCTCACCAGCCCCCATCCTTGGTTCTTAATGAGCGTGAAGCTGGAGGAGAGATGCTGTGTCTGAGCCTTGTAACCACGTGGGGTTTGGGGTATGAGGGCAAAAGGTTGGCAACCTTCATCTGGTGGAGTTACTGCCTAACTAGAGGGACAGCAGCAAAATGAGGGGTGGTGTGGAAGCAGTCGGAGCCCTTTGGACTCTGGGAGGTCTGGGAGAGTGTGTCATAAGAGGCCTTTGTAGGAGCCATCTCGTTCTCTATTTCATCATATTTAAAAAAAGGAGTTGGCCTAGGCCCCAGGATTCCAGCTTCAACCAGTGCAGGGCACTGAAAGGCAAATCTGACAGTTGGTGCGGTCACTCATTGCATCCAAATTTGTTTTCATAGTCTGCGTTTGTTTGTAATCCATAGACTGCACGACAGAGGGTCCAGGACCTGAGAGTTGGGCTCAATTTTTTAATTTAAATTTTTTTTGAGAATTTTATAAGTGAGTATTGTGTTTATCATTCCTAACCCAGACTTAAAAAGTTTTCAACTTTATGGTGTAATCTATGCATTCAGTAGAAAGCCTGCCTTGAATTTTGATTTTTTTTTTCCTGGGTTAGTGATGTGCTGTATGTAATATTCTCTCATGCTTCTGGACTGAGGCAGCAAGCATGGCTCCTAGTCAGCCATGAGAAAATGAAGCTAACATCCTATTCAGTGTACTGAATTGCAGTGATGCTCTGTAGGTGGGTGTGTTAAATGCTGTTCAAGTACAGTATTTTTAAGCTTTCAAGCTGCTATATGTTAAGAATTGTGTATACAGATGGCATCGACCCATTGACCCAATGTTTTGCCTTATTCCTGAAGCCATCAGTTCCTGAACCCTTCCTATGGAGGTTTGAAATTTTTTTTCAATAGCATATTCTCCTTCCTTGTTTCCAATTAAATAGACTTTGTTCCCCTTGAGGCGGGTGGGAGTTAAATAGTAAGAAAAGGAGGAGTTCGCATAGGGAAGTGGCTGATTGACATTTTGGGGGGGGATTCCGCCTTCCTGCTTCTTTGAGCTGGGACTTGTTTAGGAATATTCCTAGTCTGTGAAAAGCTGCCTGCGGACATCAGGAAGTACCAGGGGTGAAGTCAGGATGCTTCATGCCGAAACCTGATATCAGAGAGGAAAGAAAATCCTGATGGTATAAATGGGACTTTAAGTCACCTACACATGATTTCTCTCCATTTTGGTGCTAGGCCAGGAGCTGTTTGTGTTCGCTAGCCATGGCCGTGATGGCTGATAGAAGCTCAAGCAGTGGGTTAGCACGTAGGTGGGGTGAGAACTGCAAGGAGTGCCCTGATGTCTTTTAACAGGACCCTCTCCTGTCACATTCAACAGATGCTTGAGGAATCAGTCTGTTCTCCCCAACCTAGGTTGAAACTAATGGCTATAATTTGGCTCCTGTGTTTGAGCACATGGTCTCCTACTGATGCTATTGCACTGGGAGATTGTGGGACCTTCAGGAAACAGAAGAAGTAGGTTATGGCTTAGTGTGTAGACCTGGTTCCCAATGCAGTTTTCTCTACTTCTTGCTGTAATGTAACCAGCTGCCTCGCGCTCTTACAGCATGGTGCTGTTCTTCCACTGTGTCTTTCCTGCAGTGATAGATGGTACCCTCTCAAGCCATAAGCCAAGAATAAACCCTTCCTCTCGGGAGTTGCTGTGGCCGACTTTTGTCACAGTGGCTATCACAAATGTAAGAGAAAAGAAAGTGATGGGATCATGAAGTCAAAGTGAAGCAGTAAGAAAAGAGTCCAGGGACAGTCAGGGTGACTCACCAGGAAAGCAGAGCAGCCCAGGAGTCCCTCTCATCCATAGGAGTGTACCCCAGGGTCCCCAGAGGAAGCAAGTTAGTCACTTTCTATCGCACTTTGCAAATACTTGGGGGAAATCAATAAAATTAAAAAAAAGAGCCTCATTTTGGCTCATGGATTCAGAGGTTTCCTTCCATAGTTGCTTGTCTCCATTGTTTTGGGCCTGTGCCAACATAGTACACCATGGTGAGGGGAATGTGTCCCAGAGTAAAGTGTTCACCCTGTGAACATTTCAGAGCCCCTTCAAAGGCTAAACTCCCTATAGCCCCGCCCCCCCATGTCTTAAAGGATGCAGCCATCTTCTGTAGCTCCAAGGTAAAGATCAACTCTTTTAACATGTGGGGTTTTTTTTTTTTGAAAGACATTTAGAACTAAACTATGGCAGCACTATTCATATCTATGGTAGAATTTTATTTGTAAATTAGGCACAGTTTACTTATTTCTGGAATTTTACATTTAATGTCAGATGTTGGTTCACCACAAGTAGCTGAAACCACAGAAATTAAAGCTATGAGAAAGGAGGGGGGCTCGCTATTAATATTTATTTATTGTCTTGAAGGGAGCTCGCAGGTTTCAGTTCTGACGAGTTAAATGTTAATACTGTTAACTGTTAATATTTAACACTGTTTCGCTGTTTGAGAATAGTACTCCTTAAGGTTGACATGCATAAGTCTCTCGGAGCCCTGCTAAAATCTGCAGTAGGTGTGGTGTGGGGCCCAGGTCTGATTTTCTGACTGGTGTTGCTTGACATCTATGCGTTTGCAAAGTGACCAACCAGGCTTTGTGCAGTAAGGCCTTAGTGTGGTTCCTCCCGTGTTTTTTTTCTCTAGAAATTTTCTGTTAAGGGTACTTCAGTCGTTAAGAACTATCATTAATAGTGCTATTAACCTTGGAATATTTACCAAAATTTTGCTGTGACTAGTCCAATATTGTCATAAGTAACACTCTTACGTGTGCTCAATTGTAAATCAGTTTTTCAGTTATAAATATTTGGAGTGTCCTGCTGGACATTTGCATTCCTGTAGGTTTTGTGAAGTAGCTCTTCCTTCATTTGGAACAGTGCAATTCTTGGAATCTTTTGAATCTTGAATGGCTTAGGAAACTAGTTGCCTTTCTCTGTCTTCCTTGCCATGCCTGGGAGGATTGAACGCAGGTCTTGGGCGCGTTACCCAAACACTCTACCACTGAGTAGCTCGCTTAACACTTGTATGCTTAACACCTTGCTTCTCCAGGGGCCCATGCCTTCACCTCTTAGAAACAGGTAAGGACCAGAAAGGGCCTTTCACAGTGTCAACCACGACAACAAAGATGTCCTAGTGAAGCTGCAGACTGCGCTCTTTCCCTGTCTTCTGTCATGAGGTTTGCTGTATCCTGAAAGGTAGGTAGGTCTAAATTGTCTCATTGTTAACTATCTTAGGGAAAATGACATAAAATTAGCTTTCATCTTACTTGTGCATGTGACCCTACATTCTGTATTTATTGATCCACTCCACCCCTTTTTAGTGCTACCTTTAAAAAATTCTCACACCAAAATACCTCCCTGGATAATAAAAGCCCTACTGAATTCTTGTATTCATGCCTATTCAAGTTGCTCAATGGATGTAATAATAGAGCCCATTGGACTTTGGGCCCCATTCCTTGTCACCTTTTTATCGAGAATCATCCTGGTCATGTTGAGATATTGGGCAACTTAGTGCTTTCCTGAAGGTTCATGGCCCAGGAAGCTTAGAAACAGTGGGCTAATACAGGTTCTTTGTGGCTTGTGCTTTCCAGAAAACTCACTGTGCTACAAAGTACTGTGATACTCTGAGGGGAGGAGCAATTACGCTGGCTTGAAGTTGTGAGACATAGAACTCCCTGTTTTGCCTATTACTTGATGACAGTAGCCTTTTGTAGTGTTCTCTTCCCTTCATTTTTACACAGTCACACTTACTGAGGTATAATTTACACACCATGAAATTTACCCATTCAAAGTATTCAACTTAATTACAATTAGTATTTTTGTAGATAAGTGCAGCACAGTGGTCCAAATGTATGCTCCAAAATTCTTGGGTTGCAACTTAAATCGCAGCTCTTGGGAGATAGGGAACATCATGAGGTCAGAGACCTTCTGAATGGAATTTGGACTTCAATAAGAAGGACTGAGTGAGTAGATCTGCTCTCAGCTGCTCTTAGAGCATGTAGAGATGTCTGTCTCTATGGATGGCAGAGCAGTCAGCTGCCATCTTGGAAGCCAGGAGCAATAAAGACAGCAGAACTACTGGTGCCTTGATGTTATATTTTTTCCAACCACTAGATTGTGACATTTCTATCCAGATTTGGAAGTGTTTGACCATTTAGTAGCTTTGTGATTAGCATTTAGGAATTGCCAGACTTTCCTCAGTGGCCAATCCATTTTACATTGTTACCAGCAATATATTAGAGTCTCCCCCTTTCCACTTCCACCATGCTGATACTAAGCTCATCTTAGTATATGAAGTGGTGTCTTACTGATGTTTAGAGTTGTTGTTGAATTTCAGGTTCTCACAGACACTGAAGATCAGTCACCGTAGATGTATTTTTCTTTCTTATGAGTTTTATCTGGATAAATGTCCTATAATGAACGTTGTTTTTCCTTTATTTGTTGTTGTATTTTTTTGTGGGGTGAACTTAGAGCCTCACACATGCCAGGCAGGTACTCTACCACTGAACTATATTCCCAAGCCCCTCTTTTGTGATGAAGTTAAATTTGATTCAGTCTTTTACTGGCTCTGCTTCTGGGGTCATATCTGAGTGGACCATTATCAAATACCATCATGAAGATTTATTTTTCCCTGTACTTTTGTCTCCAAGTTGAACTGAGATAACTTCACTTCTCTCTTTACAGTTAGGTGCCTTGTTGTTTTTCTCACTACTTTTTCTCTTGCTTGTTCTGACTAGGACTTTGGAACTAAACCGTGCTACATAAAAGTAGCAACGGGGAGGACGTGTCTTGTTCTCTGTCTCAGAGGACATGCTTTCACTCTTCACTATTGAGTGTGGCATCACTGTGGGCTTTTCACAATACTAGCACAATATTGGGTAGAAGCTCTTCAGTCCCCCACTCCGGTAGTTTTCAAGGAAGAATCCATAGGGGTTGATAGTCCCGTGGGTCCCTGTAAATTGTTTTGTTGGGTGTTTGTCACTTTGGAACACGTGTGCCATGATTCACAACATTCCTTACTCTAATCTTTTTTCCATTTCTGAGGCCATGGAGATAACCATGGCGGCAGGTAAGATTGTCTGAACATGCACACCGCCATCAAGTCTCTTAACCACTCTTCATTTACCATCAGATCCATACGACGTTAAAATTAGGTTGAGTTGGTAACCCTCTCTCAGGGCCAACTCTAGCCTTTCAGGGAAGAACATTCTATACTGTACTATACCAAATCCTCAGGAAAAGTAAGAGGTGTGATGAGGCCCTTGCCCCATTTGGAAAGTGCCTCATGTTCCCAGGTCAGAAATAGATCCTTGAAGAGCTATGCTCAGTCCCGGATGTGGTGGCCTGACCACAGGCAGAACGTGGTTGGATGTTCCAACCCATTGGGAGGCCTGGGATGCACAGTTGTTCACTGGAGCCTCACGGTTCATTCCTCCCAGGCAGCAAATTCTGGCCTCTTAACGTCACACATTTGGAACAGATGGACACGGATAGTTTGTGTCAGGATAAGCTGAGCAGTGCTGCTCCTCTGTAGCTAGGAAGATCTAATTTGGGATTCCAATGAATGTTTTTGAGCTTAGCCTCTGAGCTCACATAGACAAAGGGAAGATGGATGAGCTCTGGCTACCTCGGGGTGTTGTCCACCCCTAAGAGGCTGTCAGTTATCTGGGCTGCGTTTCACCTAGAGGCAGGGCTACAATTTTCTTGGAAACTGGAAATACTGGAAGTGTGACATTTTCCTCCTGTTTCTCCCGATGTGTGTGACTTGTCCAGAAGGGTGAGGTCTTGGTTTTCAGGGGAGCTACTTCAGGTTTGGGGGCTATAGAGACAGTGGACATTGTATGTGAAAAATTTTTTTAGACGTTTTAGACCCATTGGTCCTTAAAAATGACTAAGGAGCCTGAAGAACTGTGGGTAAATGGATCAATGTGTTGATATTCATCCCCCACTTCTTGTTTTCAGGTAAATCTTGCTATTTAGTTAAGAATGCCCCTGAATCTCTGTTCTTTCTGCCTCTGTCTCCAGAGTGCTAGTATTACATGCAACACCATACCCAGAGTTTTTGAGCAGTGCTGGGTAATAAATTCAGGGCTATCCATGGTAGGTAGACACACTACCAAATGAGCTATATCTGCCAGTACTTGACATTTGAGACATCAAAGCAAATATATTTTAGTGCTGTCCCTCCCTTTAAAACAACATAAGTATACTGTCACTTATGGAAATGGATTATTATTTCTTTTAATCTGAAGAGAGACACTGCTGGCCATTTTTCAAGTCCTTTTAGTGCCTAGTGTAGAAGAAAGAAGCTGGATTGTCAATCACATGAATCCAGAACATTCAACCTCCACGTAGGCAAAACTGAGAGAGAAGCAAGAAGATTTCATTGTAGTCTCTTAAATGTAATTACTCCTCCTGAGTCCTGGAGGGTTCTTGTTGCAGTGTATGAGGCCTATCATGTGTGCTCCAAGGAGTATGGGGTGCTACAGGAACCTGAAGACCTAGTGGGGTCTTGGTCACTACATTACCTTACCAGAACCTGCCTGTTCATTGAGGCATCTAGGTCTACAGTGTCGACTGCAGCTTTAGCAATATCTGTCTGGTCACTAAGTGTGAAGCGCTGAGTTTCTCAGGGTTCCCGTGTTTCTGTTGTGTCCATGGGTGAAGATAAAGGAGCAGCCTGGAAATGTTGATGACCCAAGCCATTTCTCACCTCAAGAGGAACTGGTTGAAGTGACCAGTTTTCATCAACCATATAACAAAAGTGAATGGGACCAGACAGGGTTGTACCTGAGGGGTGCAGAAGCTCTACCTTACTCATGTCTGGGGGGCTTGACACAGTGAACTCAGGGAGCTGTTTGTACCTTGTCCCTTGTTTGTTGAACATGTGCCGTGAACTCTGATCTGAAGAGGTCTACTGACACACAAGCACTGTCTTCAGTCCCTCTTGCTAGTATCATTCCCATGCCATCCAAAAGTACTTAAGAGCAAAGTAGAGCTGCTTGGCAGTGGTGGGATGACCAGGGGGTAGTGCGGTACATGCAAGATTGTAAGGGGTCTAGAAGGAAGGGTGTTCCCGAGAAAACAGATTTTCCTTAATGACTCTTGTCTGTTGCCGGCTTTCAGGGCCACAGAGATAGCTGTGGTACATCCCATTAGAGGGCTTTGTTGCCTGAAGTGCAAAGGTCAGCAGCCTAAGGTCCCCTTCCATACCCCTGAGGATAAGCTCAGTCAGGACATATTCAAACACTTGCTTACGTGCAGTTTTTGCAGAACTGATCAAAGTAATGGCTGACCATGCACGCCACAAGCTGTTTGTCTTTCCGAACTCTTCATTCTTGGGTCTTGAGCAATGATAAGAGTTGGTGACACTGCTTGTGGTTTGTGTCCCTAGGCTTAAGGAACAAAGTTAGGACCCATATTAGAGACAGAACCAAGGCTATTAAGCCTGAGAATGTCATGAGCACCCAGAAAGTATTAATTCAATGATTAATAATGATTAATTAAATCAGTAATGAGAGAATAGTGAATTCCAAAACCTAATATAATCACAACTATCATCTTAGTAACCTTACTCATTCCCTGCTAGATCCAATCCAGAAGAGGAAAATGGGTGTCACCTTTGGAACTGTGGGACAAAGAATAGAAGGGCTCACAGCTTAGCCTTCTTGTCTCTAGATTTTCTTCCTCACACGGCTGGTCTTCAAGGCAGTAAGACTCGATAGGCTACTGCAACATCTGAGCAGCAAAGACGAACTGAAAGATTATTAGTAGTTTTTTTCTAAACAGCTGCCAATTTTTGGAAGCATAATACAAATAGGTTACATTGTTAAGTGAAGTGAATTTAGTTATGTGTATTCCTTACATTTTATCAGACCTTGATCAGTCCACTAGACTGCATTTCAGAGTCACTAATAATTGTTTTCTTTTTTCCCATTGTCTTTGCTGAAATCTTGATCCCTTGAGAGACAAGATTTCCTCACACTGGCATGTATATACTTGGTTCTGAAAACCTGTTATTGTCCATTCCAGTTGCTTGTGGAATATGCTGGATGGAAAGATGTGATAAAGTTTAAAATAGCAGTGCCACTAAAGGTTGCTGGACTTGGAGGAATGTGGGGTGACATGGCCAGTGTTGATAGTAAGCTGATAAAGTACCCAGAGAGCTCTGACTCCCATCTTTCCAGAGATATGCCCCCTGGGGAGAAGGAACAGGAGACAGACAGATGGAAAGAGGAACCATCTTATCCCGCCACCTGCTCTGCTGCCTCTCAAGCTGTAGCTGCTTGCGGTGCGGCCCTTCATCACTTGCCCTCTCTGGGCTTTTCTTTTTAAAATACATCTCCTTTAGTGAAAAAAAGACAAAGGGAGGAAAAGGATGAACAAAAAAGACAAGAAAATAGAGGGCTAAGTTCTTCCGGGTTTCTGGAAGCAACACACAGAGCAGGGTCTGTGTAGTCAGTGTTCATGTGACTTGGCCTGAAGCACTTAATAGGCCCATTGTGTTGAGGTGTGAGGAGGGAGGGAGAGCCACTCAAGGGCAGAAGCAGATGGGGCCCTTCCTGCCCTTCACAAGAGAAGGCTGGCAAGACAGAAGAATAAAAACCACTAGTTTGAACCTTGACTAAAACTCCTCGTACTTCGCAGGATTTTAATTCTTAGATAAGTCATCCCTGGTCCGTATTTTAAAACTTGTAGCCTACAGGTTGGCAAAGTAAGATTCCCATTTCTGCCTGTTGTCTCTTCTGTGTAGTGGCCAGCGTTGGGGGTGGGGGGTGTCTTTGAATCGTAGATGTGACCACACACCAGTTTGTCATGGTGCTCTTTTATAAACATGATGCCCTCTTATTTCTTCTCCTCAGCCTTTACCACCCCTTCCACTTGGTTGCCTTCTGCCAACCAACGTGAAGCACCTTTCACTACTTTGTTCACATTTTGAGACTGTTGTCTTCTCATTTTAGTGTTGAGGGAAGGAAATCAAGACAGAGAGGTTACCTCCTTTGCCTGTAGAGGTTGGCTTCCCAGCCACTTCCATGGCTGCCTGTCAAAGACCAGAGACTCCTTGGCACTGTGCCTCTTCTGTTGCATACTTAGAAGGCTACCCACCTTCTAAGAGTGCCTTAGACTAGTACACTGGATTAGACCCTTCCGGGGGCCTTTTTAAAATGTATTCTTTTAGTCCTGTCCTAAGACATAGAGTAGTAGTCCTGGTCTTGAAGTTGCTTTTTAATGAAGAAATCACCACAAAATGAGTCCACAAGGGGAAAACAGCAGCAATAGACGTGCTTTTGGAGGATAAAGAAGAGGAAGTGAGAAGGCTAAGCACCAGACCTGCTGTGAAATGGGTTAGGAGTTTGTAGGCTGGGTCCATATCATAGGGAGCAATGGAACAGGATGAGGCAGATAGAAGCTTTGCTTCTGCACTGAGAGGTTTTAGGCAGTAAAGGTAGATGGTTGGAAGTATTTTGGAGGACAGAATATTCCAAGGCTATAGGAACAGGCATGCCTGGAGGCTGATAGGCAAGGCTAGTCAATTGAGGGCTATCCATTTTTAGGCAGCGTGAAGTAGAGACAGGAACACCATGGAGTGTTCAACTTCCATTGAACATTTAGGTGAATTCAGAGTACAGTAAGGATTATGATTTGAATTTTCCCTTTGCATGCTTGTTGAGAACTAAATTTCCAAGTTCGTATGTCAGTAGTCTCTAGAGGTCTGAGTCCTTTGAATGGGTAGTAAGAGTTAGGTGAGAAATAAGATTCCCATGATGGTATTAGGGAATTTAGAAGAAGAAGAAAAAGAGGTTAGATGCAGGCTAGCGTATGTTTTGTTTCACTGTGTGATGCTTCCACCATGTTCTGATGAACCAAGAAGGCCTTTGCCAGATGCCAAGCAGATGCCAGGGCCATGCACTTGGACTTGGCAGCATCTAGAACCATGAGCAAATAAACTTCTATTTATAAATTATCTAGGCTCAGATATTTTGATATCTCAGCAGAAGATGGGTAGGGATGGCATTTGGCTGGTACTTAACTCATGGGCTCTGCAGTGCTGGGGGATGGGCAGGTTATGAGGATGCTGAGGGATGAAATAAGTTTCTATGTCTGAGAGAAGCCAGCCGCCCTGGCAGCAGTAGAGGTAGAAGTGGATGGCTCTTGGTTGTTTTTATAGCTGAACTTTGTTAGGCTGGTGGGTTGGGTGAAAGGCATGTAGGAATGGAGGAGGGCTCTTGGTGCACTTTGGTAGGTGCCCAGTAGGTGAACAGAATTGAAGAGGTGAGGATTTCAGCAGGTCAGTTTAGGTTGTTCAAAGTCTTCTATGTGTTCTGTGGACATGAATGTCTCTTCAGCAAGGAAACTAACTCTCTGAAGACTAGGTGTGAATTGAGCTGCGTTGCCCTGTCCCATAGGAACAGTAATAGGAGTAGTTTCCTCCAGCCAAGGGAGTATGTTTCTACATCTGCTCTTGGAGGTTCCTCCATGAAAGCCTTCCATTCTTCTCCAAGAATCTTATATCTATTTCTGTCTGGAGTATGTTATTTTAATGCTTTTGTGAATGGAACAATTTTTACCATCAGATTTTCTAATTACCCTGTTGCTAGTGAGATATAGAAAGAGAGTGGTTGCAGCCTGCTGCCAGATTACAATCTTATTGAATGTTTACCTTGGTTCTAATTGATCGTCCATTTCATCTATAAATAACAATGATTATTTTTTTTCAAAATCTCTTTTCCTATTCAGTATTCCCTTTGCGTTTCTGTTTATGATTTCATCATGCGATCTTTGGCCCCTGGGATAGGTATCGTGATGGTGGGCTTTTTGCCTTTGGTGTAATAGAAATGGCCTTGTTTTGCTCTTTTTTTCCCCTTTCCTTTGTGTGTGTGTGTGTGTGTTGTCTGCTGGAAGTTTCTAGTATATACCATGTATAATGTTAAGGGTGTGTATTGTTTCATACTTTAGCACCAAAATCTTCAAGCAAGCAGAGGATACTTTTTCCCTTTTGCCAGTGTGCTTTGGATTTTCGACTTTCTCTTTTAACCATATTTTTCTTTTAAAATAATAATAATGAAGCTAAGGACATGATTCAGTCAGTAAAATGCTTGCTCTGCAAGACTAGGTTGGATCTTCAACACTTACGTAAAAAACAGTCATGGCCATACCCATGGGTAATCCCAGTGTTAGGGAGGCAGGAGGCTTCCTGGTTCTTGCTGGCCAGCCAATCTAGATGAACTGGCAAGTTCCAAGTCCAGTGAGTGTTATTAGTTACTTTTCTGTTCTTTTCTAAAAGAGTTTGTTTTGGCCAATGGTTCTAGAGGGAGAGTCCATAATGGTGGTGAGGAAGTCATTGAAGCAGATGGCAGATAGGAAACCAGGAGAGTGAAGTGGAACAAGGGTATAAACTCTTAAACCCCTACCCTCATGACTTTTTTACTCCATCAAAACTCTACATCCATAACCTCCAACACGGGGATACCAGTTGTGCACCAAATATACAAATACATGAGCCTATGGGGGACAATTTTCATTCATACCACGACAGTGAGAAGCCCTTCCTCCAAAAGTAAGATAGAGAGCAATTGATAAAGACTTCTGACATTGACCTGTTTCCCACATATACATATATATATATACACAGACGAACACATACTTGTTAATATACCACACACATACATACATGTACTTCACCTTTTATTTTTTGAGACAAGATCTCTCACTGAATCTGTGGTTCGCATTCTTGACGCCTTACATGGGTTCCGGGGCCCCAATCCAGACCCTCATCCTTGCACAACAGGTATTTTACTAATAGAGTTTCTGCCCATATTTCTTCTCTTTATTTTCAAGATGCTGGTTTTCAAATTCAGGGCCCTACACAGGCTGGTTAACGGCACCACCACTGAACTATACTGTATCTCCTGTATTTAATTGTTGATACACTTTGAAACTGCCCGTATGTTCTGTCCATAGCATTCTGACATTTTGTGATTGCTTTTTAGAAATTTACCTTTTCTCCCATTCCTATTTATTCATATAGTTCTTAAGCTATCCTATTAAGTACCTTACTTTGTGAAAACACAGTAGTCTCTGGTATCTTTCCAATTTGGAATTTGCTTTTTAAAATCTATTCTGTCCCCTTTCAAAAAGCCTAGGCTTCCCTGTGGCCAACCAGGTTGAATATCTTTGTTGTGAAAGTTGGAATTTGTTGCGTGTCTAAATAGTCACTGTTATTACTCTAAATATTTAGTGTGTGAAAGCTAGACAGGGAACACTTTATGTTAGCTCAGGAATTTTTGGAAGATACCAAAGATACCAAACAAGAATCAAGAAGTACCTTGTTTCTGGAAAATCTTGGAGTAAGCTAAGACATCTGTTTTGTCCAGGTTAGTATCTCCTTAGTAAGATCTTAAATTTTTGCGCTGTCTAGCTATACAGCTGCATGAGAACATGTTTTCTTGACCAAAAGGAAGATAGATAAAGGAATTTTATCTGAACTCAGTAGGTGCCTGTCTCCCACAGGATGGTCAAGGTCAGCCCATGACCATGACACGTTGGTGTGCTTTAGAACATTACCAGAGCCTGCCATAGGTGCTGTCTGGGGTCATAGTAAGCAGTGCCCAAAAGAGGTGTTTGTATAGGCTCTGTGACTATGGATCAACCCTGAGGTCATTGTGGTAGGTTGTATATTACTCAGTTCATTTTGTAAGACTTAAAAAGTGTTTTGTTTGTTTTTCCAAATACAAAGTTTAACATCTATTTTCTTGAAACTAGACAAAAATAATTGATGTGGTGAGATTCCTAAATTTTTTTAATTTTACCTTCGAGATTAACTTGCTGTGTTCCCACAGCAAGTCTCTAAATCTGAAGGCACATGTGTGGCATCGGCATTGGGAAGTAACTCTGGGGCATTCTACCAGAATCCAGGAAAAGGTTAGATCCAATGGGGGCAGAAATCTCTGAGTAGGAGAATTAGACGTGCTCCATGAGCTGCCCCTCTAGCGGCTTTAAATCTGTTTTTCAGGGCCATCTCAAAGCTAGCAACTTTTTATCTGATAATGGGGGACCATTTTCTATGTCACAGATGGTAACAGCAGGTATTTATTTAATGTTTACTTATGATTAGAGCTTGTCCTCAGTCTTTATGTGTATTGATCCTCACAAAAATCCTATAAGGAAGATTCTACTTTATATTTGTTTTGTAACTAGGGACACTGAAGCTCAGTGAGGCAAATAATTTGCCCAGATGTAGCCTGCTGAGTCAGGGTAATGTCAGGAGACAAACTAGGGCTCTGTGAGTCCCATGCCTGGATTTCTAACAACATGGTGAGGAGAACTGGCTGACAGGTAAGAGGTAGCAAGGGTCTTATTTTCACCCTTAACAATTAGGAAAAGTTTGTTGATCTGTCCTTCATTGAGTTTGCCTGTTCAGAGCACCCACATCATAGATAGACCAGTGGAAATGCAGCAGCCTTGAGTGAGTCTCTGTTTACACCTTTGCTCTATGCTAACAACCACTCTACCAAGTTAGTTACTGTTTGCATCACGTAGAAATACTGAAATACAATGGTATCTTAGTACAGTTGATTAAGATACACAGCGAGATGGGCTTTTATCAACCCAGTGTTCTGCAAAGGACTCCTGGTTTAGGAGAAGGATGAATCTGCTTCAGGGAAAGGGTTTGTCACTGCTTTCCCATGCTCAGAATAAGACCTTAGGCTATTTGGCACACAATGCTTGAATATGTAAATGGCACACAAGACTTGAATATGTAAATATGAGCAAATCATGGAGGCTAGACATCAGACTATAGGCCTTCCTGTTCTATATCCCGTCTGTAAGAAAGCTCATGGACCACTCAATGTTCTTTGAGCCAAGAGTCCCCAAGAACTCTACCCAGGCCACGAACTGGTACCTGATCTGAGAAACAGGCATATTTCTACTCTTTGGAGTAGGTCAAGTGTATGAATGTAACCTAGGGGGACTCTGAAAGTGATACGAAATTTGAACCAAGCTCAAAACTTAAATTTTGGGTAAACTTTTGCCTCTTAGGAGGGCAGAGTTCTATGCTCTATATCCTTGAAGGTCACTTGCTTTTCGAATAAGGGAGACACCCAGGCAGTGAGCTGGAAGCCACTGGTATATTTAGGTACTCGTCCCTAAAATTAGTAGACATGACAGTGGAGACCTACTTCTTGTCTGGATTTACTTTCATGTTTTGTTCTTGGAAAGTCAAACAATCTTCTTGGGAGAAGAAATATTCTTTTATATCTTCAGCACTTCTTAGTCCTGAGTGTGTTCAGATTGAGCATTCTAAGCTATACGTGTTCATAGCATGTTTGATAATGACTGCTTGGATTTTCTGATTTTGGAGCTGATGGGAAGACCCAACTGCAGATTTTTGTTTTGTATCACAGTACTGGAGGCTGGAAGTCTATTATGAGTTGGTGGGTTGGTGTCTCCTAAGGCTTCTCTTTCCTCTTGGCTTCTCTGCGTAGTCTTCTCTCTGTCTTCACACACTTGTTCCTCTTTGTATGTCTATGTTTTAACCTCCTCTTCTAAGGGCGTGACATGAGTCATATTGGACCAGGGCCACCCTCATGACCTCATTTTAACTTAGTTACCCCTCTATGACCCATCTCCAAAGACAGTTATACTTTAAAGTATTAGGGTTAAGACTTCAACATATGAAGGTCTTGGAAACACAGGTTGGCCGATTACAGGGAGGAGCCAGGTTGGAGGGGCTCATGTGGGGCCAGCGAACTAGACTCCATCAGTTGCCTTTGCTGGTATCCGCAGCCCTTGATAGATTATTCTGGGATGGTTTCCCTTCCTTCCAAGTGTAGCCTCATGGAGAGCTGTTGAATTACTTTACATAAAGTGTCCTAAGTCCTGCAAGAGCATGGATAGACTTTTCTTGTTTCTCTCCAGACAGATAATATTCAAGCTTGAGAGTCCAAAGTTCTTCATAAATCTTTGGGTCCTGGGACAGAGGTGATGGGAAGGATCTAAGGAACCCACCACCTCCCATCCATGCCAATCCAAGAATGTTCTGAATTGCTATCCAGGTGGACAGATTGTTTGGTGGGACAGACTGGGTTTTTCAGGACAGAGGTCCATATCTTCCTCATGGCACAGATGAGTATGGGTGTTAAGGATTTGGTGAGATCCCAGGGAATGGTTAGAAAGTGATGTCTTAGCTTTCAACTGTTCATTATGGAGAGTGCCTGCAGTGCCTGTAGTGCCTGCTGGTATACACCTAGAGAGGATGATCCTAAGTTGGTGGCCAGACTGGTGCTGTGACATCCAGCAGTAAAAGCGCCCCCCCTTGGACCTCTCTGCACGTTAATATTACCAGAGAGTCTTTCTCCACAACAAGAATTTATTGTGAGCAACACTGAGGTTCCTTGAGGTGTAGGTCTATTTTTGTTTCTGGCATGCCTTTGCAGGGCTGAAGAGACACATCTGAAATAGGCAGAAGGCCATCTCTAACCACTCCTGGTCCCACTGGGATCATCTGACCAAGTTGCATCTCCTGTGTTTTTCTTTTCTGGTTACATCATTCGAATGGAGCTCTTCCTCAAAGCCTCTGCATTCCAATAGCCTGATCAGGACTGCTTGATGTGGACATGGCATGGAAATGAAGACTCATTTCACAGTTGGCCTTTCTGACTTGAAATGTGGTTATCAATAGCAGCTTAAGTAATGGGGCCTCCTGGCAGGAAAGGCCTTGTGCTGTGGCAGGCCCCACCTTTCATCTGGGTTCCAAGAGCTGGGTCTGTAGATATCCATTGCCATGTTTATTTTATTTGGTTTTCCTGGTATTGGGGATTGAACCGTGGACCTCACATGCACTAAAGAAGCATTCTTCCAGTAACACACCCTGAACCTTATTGACAACTTTGAGTCCTCACAGGTGTCAGTGAGTAGTGACTAGGGTGTGGCCCACCAAACATTGCCCCAAGGAAGTAATTTCTAGGCTTTTTTAGCTGTAAGATTTTTTTTTCCAGAGAGGTTGTTTATGAGACCATCTATTGAGCTCAAACTAGCTTTGAACTTATTATATAGGCAAAGATACCCTTGTTCTCTTGATTTTTTTTTTCCTGTTCCTGCTTCTTGAATTATACATATGTACTACTATGCCCAGCTTGCACACCTCCCATAACTGTCAAATGTGAGCCTCACTGGCTAAGCGAGAGCTTGTGGTCTGAAGCGCCACCCCATCTACACTAAACTTGCTGGGATAGCTCTGACTATTGTATTTCTTTAAGGCTAAGTCTAGGGTTGGAAATGTTAGACTTTAGGAAAACCAGTTAATGATGGCATGCCTATACTTCTGGCTCTACATTTCATCCTAAATCCTGGCTAAGACAGTGTGATGAGGAAATGGCTGTAGGAGAAGATGGTAGTCTCTAGACAGTACCAGCCCAACCGGGATACCACCAGAATCCCTCAATATCCCTGAGCCCATTTGTGAAGGGGGTCTCACCTGACACTAGATTGATTGGATTAGGTATGCTTGAGTGCATTTGAAACTGCTAGTGGATTTGGTCTCACTTTCCTGTTTTTTACTGTTTAAGCCATGTCAGAATCTGGGAGTGAGTGGAATACTACTCCCAGCGTCTCTCTAAAATTAGTGGTAGGGGACCATCTTTTTCCATCAGTGCCTGGCTAGCAGGTACTGTTAAAAAAAAAACTTGGTTCTGTTGGGCACCCTCTTACATACTGTTCCTGTGGTCAGTGAAACAGGCTTTCTTTCCTGAAATCCTCCAGCAGTTCTGGTTTGGTGTTGCCCAGTACCTCGTCTGAGGTGCTCGCTATGTCGGAGGTCCAAGGAAACCTGCCCTCTTCCTGCCACTTCCTTAGGTCTTCCTTTGCTGCTTAGAGTTAGGACTTGTAGTAATAGTAGGAGGGCCTAAGAGGAACGGCACTGCGCCATCTTGGCAGAATTAGAAACTTCTACTTTGGCTTTTCCCCGTTTTTTCCAATGGGTTTTGCTATGTTGCCCAGATTGGCCTCAAACTCATGGTCTTCCCACTTCGCCTCCCTAGTGCTGGAATTTCAGGCACGCACCACCGCTGTAACCGGTCCTGCTTTGGTTTTTAGTTTCCTGTTTAAACATTTTCATCCCCACATAGCTGGTGCGTTTTAGGTCGATGTTTAGGGATTTGTTATGGGGCTCTTATGAGATTCAGCCAAAAACTGAAAATAATTGACAGAATTCTCACAGTACCTTCTAGAAGTCAAATCTGTGGGTATTTAAAAAGCTGGAGCGCTTTCCTGAAATGGAAGGACCATAGCTGAGTGATCTTTGAAAGCCTGATAGTTTGTCAGTCTTCGGTTCTTCTCGATTTGCTGACCCATCTCTTTACTATTGTTCTCTGGGTTCAGAAACAAATGGTTAATTCTCACTTATTACACCAATCAGAACTGAAGAAAGATCTGATTGCTAATCATGAAATCATGGTGCTTTAATTTTGGTCACTGCCAGTGGGTCTATAAACCAAGAGTTTCTCCAGAGAATGAAATCATATTGAAATATTCATGGTTATTGGTACATTTCTGGCACTGTAGGGTGTTGGATCATTAGACGTAAGACTTGATCTTACTGTTTCTAAGCAGTGCCAAGGCCTGTATTACAGTAGGACAGTGTAGCGCAAGTCAAGAAGCAGTTAATGTGGCATTTAAGATAAGTCACAGAGATCAAAATCTAGCAGTCTCAGTACAGGCACAATCTCTGTAGCTTCTGATGTCATAAAGTGTGGTCTGGTCCTTGGAACATGTACAGATGTTGGGAGTGGTGTGTTGGGAAGTAGATAACAACACGGAGTACGTGTCAGACGAAGAGTAGAGTAACAGTTATAATGGGTACAGAGACCAGATAAGGCTAATAAGTTTAGCAGTAGCACACCAGTTCAAACGTGCTGTACTTCATATGTGCAAGGTAGCGGTCTGTTTGGTCACCCACAGATTGACACATGTCAATAGATATCCTTCTGTGGAGAGATGGCAGCACCAAGACATTCAGAAGCTAGACACTCTTGATACTTAATATTTGAGGTTTCTTTGTTTGTAAATTAGACTACTTGCTGAAGCTCCCAGATCTATTATTTTGTAGACCTTTGTGGACAGTCACAGAAACACTTGCAGAAGTACGAAACATGCATCCTGGTGGAAGTCAGACAAGGATTCTATACTGGAAACCAATGTTTGTACTATGGCCTAGTTGTCATCAGATATTTTATTACTGTTGTTTTAAAGTATCGTTAGGCAGAAACATATATAAGACAAACTTGTATTTCTCAGTTGCCAAAAGTTACAGCCAGAAGCTTTCACAATCCCAGCTCTTTATGCATACATAACAACAGATTTCACAGCCACAATGCTCATTAGAATCTACTTATTTGTTCTTGCTCATTGTTTTAGTTACTTTGTTGTTTGACAGCAAATGATCTAAGGGAAGAAGGACTTAATATGGTTTATGGTTCTGAGGGACTTACTCCTTCATCATGGGGAGGCATGGGACAATAGGCTCAGGAAGCTGACTGGTCACATCACATCCACGGTCAGGAAGAAGTAGAATTGACTTACCTCCAGTGGCCTCCTTTCCCCAGTGAGACTTCATGCCCTAAAGGTTCCACAATGTTCTCAAACAGTGGCTTCATGAGCCTGTTGGGGACATTTCACAATCAAGTAATAATACTTTGCTCCTGCCTCCTGTAGGTTCATGTCCATTTCAAGATGCAAATTTGATCCAACTTGGATAGTCCTTATAGCATCTAATAGTGCCAGACTCAGTACTGGGTCTTGATTGAGTATGCCCCCAAAATTAAACAAATCGCATATTTCCATTATACAATGGTACAAAGTAAACAATTCTACGTTAAAAGGGAGGAATGGGGGGTAGGAAACAAAGATCAACCAAAACAAAACCAGTAAGGCAAACACCAAATTGTTGAGCTCCATGTCTAGCATCTGAGTCTTGATGGAGTCGACTCCAAATGACTAGGTAGCTCCACCACTCCAGCTCTGCTGCCTGTACTACAATAACATCTCTTAAGCTGGCTCTACCTCATTGGTTCCTGTAAGCTGCCTTAGCAGGTATCCTATGGTCTTAGCATCTCCAATATCTTGGAGGTCTTCGCTAAAACTTGGATGCTTACCTTCACATCATGGCCTCTCAGGGCCTCCTTGTAGGGACTGCAACATTGGCACTCATTGCCTGGCATCCGATGCTCTCCAAAATCATGGAACAATGAACTCTTCTAACTTAATTTTTATGCCTGAAAAGATAGGGCCATGAGGATGGCACTGCCCCTTTGTCCTGCCATCTCTAAATGGAGCCTAGTCCCCTTACAGCACAGTTGCAGCAGGCTCTGTGCTGGCCTGGAGGTCCCCTAAACAGTCACAGTTGAGCAGGAAGTCCCTGCAGTGGCAGGTCTGGGTTTAGGCTTTCTCCAGTTAGAGATTTTATGGGCAGGATCTTGCCTTCAGGTAGCTTTCCTGTTGTTTCAGTGAAGATACTTTGTCATCTCCCCTCTCTTTGTTGAAATTTTAAGCTTGCTCGCATACTTCCCTCACCAAACTTCACATTTTTTTAAACTTCTTTTTGTTCTACTTGTTGCTGCCCCTCCCTGGGTGTGAATACCAAGAGTGACTGCTAAACATGCCACAGGTTGCAATTTCCTCTGCTAAAGAAATTCATCTACTGCTTTTAAATTCATCCTGAAACAAGTTCTCAGGACAGGGGAAGAATGTAGCCAAGTTCTTTTTTGTTGTTATTGTTTTGTTTTGCCATACCAGCAATATGGCCTCTTTCTCACCTCCCAATAAAATCTTTGTTTCCTCTGATACCTCATGAGCCAGGCATCTGCCATCTGTGTTTCTCCTGGCCTTCTAACCTTCCAGACTCTTACCAGAAAAGCAGTACTTTCAGAACCTAAATATTTACCCCTGGGCCTAGCTCATAAAGGTTCTACCATGTCTCTTCCATCACTGCCACACAGAGCACCAAGCACATGTGCCCTGGAGAGATTGATTTTTATACACAACTGCCAACCTCTCCCATGTGACCAGGTTGTTTTACCTCAAAGTCTGATAAAGAAACCACATCCATTGAAAAGAGAATATTACTAATATTAATATGCAGGGAGCTGAAAAATCACATCAGTTGGGGTTTTGCTACGTGAGATACCTAGATTGAGAGTGACTCACCATTTCTACCATTTTCCAAACTTTCCCTATACTTCTCAGCAGAAATGCCCTCTTGAGTGTTCATATCCAGCATTAGACTCTTCCCATGTATCTTCCAGCTGATAGGAGATCTTTATGCTCAAGCTGCATCCTCTGGGGTCTAGGCAAAGGATTCAGCTGATGCCTCAGCCTTTTCCCCTGTCCCTGTCCTCTACACAGGAACCAGCATGACCCTATAAGATGGGGACCTGTCTTGCCCCACTAACTTCCCAGCTCACATATTTGTGGTGAGTCTGAATGGGCAGAATGCTCACAATAGGTTCTCCACCCCACTGACCCAGCCAACTCTTCTGTATGGGAAAGGTATGAAGAGAGAGAGTAGAGGGCCAAGGTTGAAGGAGGAGGGAAAGAAAGCATAAAGCATGGGAGGGAAGTTAAATCATGGAAAAAGCGCTTCCTTTCACCTTGCTTTAGAGAGCTGCCTTGCTAGATTAAAGGCTTGAAGACATATTAGGGAGAGCCAAGCCTTTGGCTTTGTATAAAACCCAAACTTATTTTACTATAAAGCCTTGTCTGTTTTGTGGATTTGGAAGGCATGTGGGAACTTTCTCCAGACTTTTGCTGTGCTTTGCTCTTTTTTCCATCAAGACCATGTGCCTCAGCCAACTTTGGGGTTTAAATTCTGTACCTGCTATTTCTGGCTTGAAGAGGATTCCTCATCCTTCCCCAGCCTCGCCCACCACCAGTGACCTAGAGAGACAAGACCACTAAAATCTCTAAATGCTTTGGAATCTTTCCCTGACTTACTGTACACATTGTAACTATTTTAAAACAAAGTTCCTGTTTATACCAGTTCTCATCTTTCCAGTGTAGAATCCCACACACGAAACCTTGAGGAAGACCACATTTAAAACTTGTAGGTATAAACCTAGGAGATTGTCTGCCAGGCCATGGTAGGTGGAAGTGCTACAGAGACTGTCGTGCAACTTATAAAGTGCTGGGAAAGAACGCCATTGGCGGTGTTATGGTCTTGAGAGACTGTGATTTGGGCTCCTGAGCTCTGTGCATTACAATGAGTTTTGTCCCTGGGAAGACATGGAGACTTCACATATCCTTCTTGATATGGGCAGTGCACACAGTTATTCAAGATCCAAGGGACGGAAGCGGTGAGGAGCGAGTGATCACACGTAGAGAAGTTCAGAGCAAGAAAGGATGAGTCCTTCCATTCCTAGACCCGGAGACATAACATGTAGAGTGAACAACCAAAGCACAGCCATTCCATGTGTTCTGCTAAGAGGGGTGTTGAAAAATCTTTTGGTTTTGTAGGCCATAGTGTCAGTGACTATGTGATGTTCACTGTAGCATGAGAACAGCCATGCATAATACAAAAGTGAATATGGGGAGCTCATCCCACAAACTTGGTACTTGAATGCACTAAAAGGAAGAAAAGAAAGTCAGATAACGCTGGCCTTCTTATCTGCTTCTTGGCCACCATGATACAAGGTACTAGCTCGGCTACATTTTCCTTTAAGTGATTTTTTTCCCCTCCAGTTTCATGGTCACAGCAACGAAAAGGTCTTAATATAGGAAACTCGGGCTAGAGAAATGGGATCTTCGCTTTCAGAACTGACTTGAGAGAGGTTAGAAATGATTGGAAATGTAGCTAAATAAGCCCAAGATTGTTGTAAGCAAAGTTTAATGGGCAATTCCATTGGGAGATTAGAAGACTAATGTGATATAGCCAGTAACTCTTGTGTTCATGTGGATGGATTTCATGTGGGAACTGGACTAGAGGCCATTGACATTGAGGCAGAAAACATGGTTAAGTTTGTTCATACACTGAAACTTTGTGAGAGGTGACCTTAATAGACTAATATAGCAGAGGAAATTTCAAGATAGTCCAGCATTCAGGCTATGACGGTGGTTATTGCTTTCTGCTTTTAGCCAGGTTTATATTAAAAATCGGGAACAAAAGTAAGACAGAAGACTGAAAAAGTCTGTAGTTTGGGAAGAAAAATTGTAATGAAGACACTTTGTATTGGTGTTACCAGTAGAACTGGGGTTCCCTCTTTTGTGTTCTTAGTCATGTTAATAAGGAATTTAGAAGTGGTCTCGGAAGGAGGCTCAAGGACAGACAAGCTGTGCAGCTCAGAAGCAGCCAGAAAGTGAGAGTTGGAAAGGAAGAAAAGGGAAAGCTACAGCACTTGAGTTAGGCCATCTCGTTCCGCCGTGGAGACACAAGCAGCTGTGTGGTAGGAAGGGGTTAAGGTGGTAGAGAAAACTTGAGAGAATGAGTGGAAAAGTCCAGAATGTCAGAAAAGCATGCCCGGGTTTGGGCTACTATCCCAAAGAAAAAGAAAATAAACAGGCTTGATCTTGAGGGTCTCTCTTGGGTAATCACAGCTTCTCAGTTAAGATGGTAGCTGAGGCTGTGCTCAGAGAAGAGAAATCCACAAGTCAGTGCGCACACACACGCACACCACTTGGGCTCTCTTGAAAACCTGCAGTAGCCAATTCCATGGCTTTTTGTATAATGGAAATGGAGATAGGTTATACTCAAGTTCATGTTCACTATTTCCTATTTTAAGAGTTTTAATTTATTCTTATTTTTAGTATATGTTTTTTAAGAAAAAATTGTCATAAACAAAAGTTCAGGCTGAAGAGACTTTTTTCCACTCCCCTGCAGCATGAGCTAAGTACCCAACAGGTATTTTTTTTTCTCAGTTTTTCCTTGTGGGTATTATCATGGCAGGTTTTTTTGTTTATTTGTTTGTTTTATTTATTTATTGGCCTTTTGTTGAAGTCACTCATTCTACTTTTGTTCCTCTTACATACTTTTTAAGATCAGTGTCTATAAGTAGCCAGGATTGGCTTATAACTTGCTATGTAGGCCAGGCTGGCCTCAAACTCACAGAGATCCTCCTGTCTCTGCTTCCCGAGAGCTGAAATAAAGGCATGCACCACAACACTCCACCTCATTCTTAAAACTTCATGTACTTGTTTTTTTTTTAATAAAAAAATTTTTAACTTCACTATGAATGGTTTGTCTGCATGTATGTATGTATACCATGTTTATGCGATGCCCACTTCTGTGGGCAGAAAAGGGAGCTGGAACACCCTGGGACTGAAGTTACAGATGGATGGAAACCTCCAGGTGCTTGGTAGTAACCAAGACTGTCCTGTTAGACCAGTCAGTGTTCTTAACCTCTAAGCCATCTCTCCAGTAATGAGTTTTGAACTTTGTAAGGAAGGATAAAGGTGTAATGTATCTTTTCTTATAAGTTACAGTGTTAACTATTATTGGTGTGTCATTTTAAAATTTGAATTAGTTTTTCTTGGCCTTTCCCTGTGCCTTCCTAAATTATTCTACATTCCCACTTGGTTTTTGTAAGTCTCTGTTCTATTTCTTTCTCTTTAAAACTTTTCTCAAACATTTTTTTCAGTATTAGAATATTTGTGAATAAAGTCTTGAACAGGAGATAATTGGGCAGTTGACATTCATTGCCACAAGCCATCTATCTTCTATCATAAATTGTCTCGGCTTTAAATGTTTCTTCATTTGTCTGTTCTCTGTTTTCCCTTTGATGTTTAAAGTATTCATTTCGTTTTATCCTTTCACTAAGATTGAGAATGCAAATGTTCTGTTGTTTGTTCTGAATGTGATTATCTTAATAGATCATGAACATTACTCAATTCTCTTCATAAAGAATAGAATTTCCAAGCTTTTATGGAAGGTATAACCTTTTTGTGGTATTAATTTAAGACTTAACCTCTTTTTAATTTTTAAGTTAAACAATATTACTTAAGCTGCCTTCAGCAATTACACTATTTAAAGCTGGGTGTGCTGGCATAAGCCTGCAATCCATAGTACTTTGGGAGTAGAGACAGGAGAATCAACAGTTGAGATTATCACAACCATGTGGCTCCATCACAAATTTAAGGGCACCCTGGGCTACCAGAAACCATCTTAAAACAAAACAAAAAGACAAAAATAAAGCAGACCAAACATAGCTATTAGTCAGAAAATTACTGAAACCCCATTACTGTGTGCCTCTCAGGGCATGACGAGGAAGGTCACACCAGGTCTCTTCTGAGCCTACCTCCAAGCATATATGATCACTTCCTCCTTTTTGCAAGCAGCTGGGTTTTTTTTACTTTTTAAAAACTTTTTAAGTAAGAACATAATATGTAAAATACTATTATGTTCAAACAGTATATATTTATGTGATTCCCTTTCGACCTCAGTTTCTCCTTGCTAGTTGTACTTAGCAGATGTGGCATATTTTCTAAAGGAGTAGATCAGAGAAAGGAAGAGGCCCTCGTGATGGCCATAGTGTTGACAGGGAACAGCATGAAGCAAGCTGAGGGCCCAAGCCGATCAAGAGAGGAGAAAGAATAGCAAGTCTAGTAGATCTGTCATCCCTATGTGCTAGATACGGCCTGGGAATTCGGGGGCCAGTCTTTGGACTTGTAGATGTGGAGAAACAAGCATCACTGTCACAAACCAGAACCCTGTTTGCAGACTGTGGGCCAAAAGCCCTCAACCGTGCTTTAAAATCAAGGGTTGATCAAGACAAACTTCTAAAATAGAAGAGAAAACTTGCATTACACAGATTTTTACCATACAGTGAGTATACTGCCAAAGGTCTTAAAAGACAACTGAGGTAAATCTGGCTTGGTGACAGAGTGTCCTTTAGTCATCTGCTTGCTTTGGTTTGTCAACTTGACCAACAATAGGGTGGGAGTATGTACACTCCACGGTTCAAGTCCACCCTGAACAGGGTTTTCAGTTAGCTGTCATAGCTAGGGCTTAAATGTCACCTGCATTGTGCCAGTCTCCAGAGGCCAGTGAAGAGCACCCAACATGCTTTTCATAAAAAGTGTTACTCAGTACAATGTTATTAAGTTTATGAAAATAATTTAATTGGTATGAATGACCCTTAGGAAAATAAAACGTAATATCAGAAGAACAAAGGCATATTCAAGTTCATCTGTGGGATCTAGAAGTATAAATATTGACTCTAGTATCATCCAACTCTTGACTTTGTCTTGACTGCATTTCAGAGCTATAGTTTAATAAAGAAAAATAAACTTTATAATGATGATTATTTAGGTACTTATGAGGTCACCACTCAGCATAGATCAACAGACTGTCATACATTATTTATAATGACAGTCTGCAAAGAAGGTTTTAACATTAAGTGGACACATGAAATCAAGACAGCAAGACAAATTGGCCAATAGGCCCTCCAATCAAGGAAGACAAATGGGCCTCAGTTATTTGCACATGTGAATAGTCACTCCACAGCTGTTAATGAGAAAGCCTGGTGTCGTTAAAGAAACTAATTTTCTGTAAATCTGCTGGCCTATAAAACTTTTTCTCAGTGTCTATGAGCATGGTATATTTTATATATTAATTCACTCTTTTACTTTTTGTGGGGTTACAGACAACAGCAACCACATTTTATATTCATGCTCACAGTGCAGAAGGTCTCCAATCTGTCCACATCCTCACCAACACTTGCTAATAATTCATTCTCTCTCCCCCTCCTCCCTCTCTCCCCTTTCATGTGCTTTGGGTCCTAATGCCACATAAAGAATTTGCAGATATTTTGCCCCAACTCTGGATTGTTTGTTCATTCTGTTTGTGATATCTTTTAACACATACAAGTTTCGTAATGATTTCCCCTTTTGTTACCTGTTCCATTGATTTTTATGTCATAGTAATCACTGCCGTACAAGTTATGAAGATTTTCTCTGTTTCATCTGTGAATTCTCTGAGGTGGCTTCTTGGCTTAGTTGCTGGCAGCCTGTCTCATCTGGGTTCCTTTCCCCAGCTTTGCTTTCTCTTCCTGGTGGCCTTCCATCTCTCCAGGTTCTCGCCCTGAGCTTCCAGAAAGTTTTCATCTTTACAGTCCTTCAACTTTTGCTTTGCTCTCTAGGGGCATAGAGTCTTGACAGTTGGTCCTTGACTCTTTATATTTGAGCAGTGACTTTTGACTTATGCTTCTCAGTATTCACATCACTTCAAGTACTTGTACCATCTCTCTTGGGCCATCATCCCTTTACTTGGTGGAGCCCTTGGTTTTGAAGTTCTTTCATATACTGGCCTTGATCAGATTTTTGCACTTCTTTGAATGTGTTTCTTCTCCCTTAGTCTGTGAAGTCTCTTTTTAGTTAGTGATGAGAAATTGCCTACAGTGCCATGGCTGCGGAGTGAAATCTTTTTCATTTTTTTTTCTCTCGAAGTGGAGCAAATCTATAGAGAAAGTTGAAGATTAGGAATACCATTCATTCTAATCATTGAATCTGATATAAAGCCAAAATCAGTTACATGCCAGGAAAGGAGATGAAAACTGTAGCCAACTGTGAAGGTTGGCGGCAACCTACTCGTCTCTTTAGTGGGTGAGCTCTTGTGTAGAAATTCAGTTCCCTCTGCCTCGTACATACTGGTTTTCTTGTTCTTAAAGAGGCTGTGGCTGATTGAAGCTCTGTGCTACATCCATGGGTCACAGGCCTGATTGTCATGTGATTAGCTTTGGCTTGTTTAGGCTCATACTGCAGCCCTTCCCTCTACATGCTGTGTGGCCCTTCATCCGCTCTTCCAAAAAGAACAGAGCAGGAAGCTCAAGAGTATGGCATCCCAAGGGAGAAGCTCTCCTGGTTATTTTACTAGTGTCGTTGTCAGCAGGGTACAGGATAGACTCTGAGGGCCAAATAATGGCCCAGGGAAGGGTAAAAACACAAAGACTCTCTTACTTTTCAATCACCTCCCCCTGGCGTTTTCCATTTCCTGCTGGTACATACAGAAATGGCAGCGGCACAGACTCCAATCAATGCCTTACTTTGTAGACTTGCTGGGTGTTTGTCCTTGATGCTGCTGTGCCCAAGGCTGCTTCCCTAGGAGCCAGGACACCAGGACGCACCAGTGCTGGCCATTCTCTGCTCTCCTCTGTCATACTTTAAGGACATGCTCGGTGCTGTTCAGTGGCTTTTGAAGGCACTGTCTACTCTTATAAAAATCCAGCAGCAAGACTTGGCAGTATGTATTCAGTGTTCCTGGAAAATTAGATGACAGTTCCAGAATTTCTCAGAAAACAGGATGATTTACAGTGGGTTCCAGTCTTGAGCAATCTGCAATTACAGCAATTAGATAAATCTCCAGGGTTTTATAGAGAAAAAAAATCTTCTTAAAATCTTCAATATACAAATAATTTTCTAATTCTAGCTGTGTTCACTAATAGCTGTGGCTTGGATCAGATATATAATTGAGTCAATGAGTCACTGATAGGTGAATTTTTTATACATACAGAAGCTCCAAAATTGTTGCATGCATCTTTCTGCTTTCTACTTGAGTGGTGGAGGTAGTAATTGAGTTGTAGGGCAGGAAGCTATCAAAGCAGAAGATGACTCGTTTTGCATACAAATCCTAGTCTCTACCTTTAAATTTGGTACTTCGTAGTTCTCTTTCTTGTCTTGGTGAAATCAAACACCTTCCCTGTTCCTCTGTTGAGGAGGACAACAGTGTAATAGTTATCACAGGGGTCAGAGGAAATGCTTAGAAGTTAGTCAGCATGCCAACATGCACAGGTCTCCGCCTCTCTGAATACAATAGATATTACAGCATGTACAGAGAACCCATCACAGGATTAGGCACAAAGACAAAAAAATACACAGAAACCATGTGGTAAAATCGGGATGATATTCAGAATCGACATGTTATTTAGAGAAATCCGTAAGTTCAAAGCCAAACTTAAGAAGACAGCACTGTTCAAAAGATAATTTAGTCATGACTATGGCACTTGCCCAAGACATTTATAACAATATGCATTTTTTAGCCATATGGATTCTAGAACATTCTTGTATCCTCTCCTAGTGTTTCTGAAGGACCTCCTTCTTCATACAGCCTTATTACGTAACCCTGGCTGGCCTGGAACTACCTGTGTAGATCAGGCTAGCCTTGAATCCAGAGATGCTCCTGACTCTGCCTCCTGAGAGGCATGCACCCCCAGCCCTGGCCAGAACATTTGTTGTTGCTATGCTTTGGACAGTGAGGGACTGATTAAAAACTTTTCATAGTGGTGACCCATTCTGGAAATATCAGTGTGCTTGCTGCATAGCTTAAGACTTAAGAAAATGTAGGGGTTACAGAGCAAGGGAACCGTACTCCTAAAAGCCCTGATGAGTGAGGTGACACATGAGGTCCAATGTCCTCCCAAGGGCATGACGATGAGAAAAGACCCAAGTTGACTATGGATGGAGAAATGAAACTTTTGAGCCATTCTTAACAAAGATGCTGTTGCTTCACTGCAGCTTTCCTCTTGTCAGAGAAGAGAGGTTGGTTTGGTGTTTTTCCTGACTCAGTGTGTTTACCGGTTACTGTTTATCTTATCTCTTTAGAACTTTGCTGGAAGAAAAGTAAATTTTGTATGAATGTCCTTTATTGCCAACATACCAATCACATACCAATCATCTTTCCATTAATCTTAGGCTCTTGATATTTGCAGAGAGATGTGTATTTTTCCACCTTCACAGAGTCGGAATGTGGACGTTTAGCATGTGTCATGGTGAATGTCAGAGAATCTAGAGAAACAGCTTAATCCTCTGGGATCTCTCTTTACCTCAGATGGGTAAAGAGGAATTAAAAATATCCTATTGAAGATGTGGACAGGAGTACTGGCCAGTTCCTCCTTCTGCACGTACACCCTGAGTCCTGTGTACAACCAGCCTGGGCTCTGCACTCTGGGGGCCCCAACCCAGGCCTGTTCCCAGCTCAGGAAGGTGGGCAGTGGCTGGCTCTTGGTGATGGGCGGAGCCAGCTGTGCACAGAGGCCTGCAGTGATTTCTGTATTCCGAGAAAGTTTAAAATAGATTCCTGGTTGGGTACCTTTACTGTGCTATAATTCTTCAAATGTGGCAAGCAATACACATGGCATCTTTGTTAACAGTTTGTGACACTTCAGTGGATTGGGGCATCCCTTCTTCTCTGGCACCTGGATGAAGCATGTGTTTATTTTGGTTTATTTTGACAATCTCACTGCCTGGGTTCGGGTACTGTAAACCATCCTCACTCACTCAGATACAGAAGTGGGGAAAATGCCTGGATAATTACTGTCAGTGCTTTGAATAACCAGACAAAGAAAAATGATATGTTCTAAATAGGAAATAATTATATATTGATTGATTAAAAAATTAGGCAGTTGGCAACAGATTATTTTAAAATGATACATTTTAAGAGGGACCCTAAATTACTCCTTTTACTAAAGCAGAATAATTTCAGCATGAGTTTATTTAAATTTCCTATTTAAGTGTTTGGCTTTAGAGTTAGTACACAGGCCACATCCCATACAGGAAGCACAGCAAAAGCATTACTTGTTTAGGGAGAGAAAAAAATACAATAAGCATGAAGAGATTCACACATGCAGTAAAAAGGCCCCATGTGACTGGCATAGGAGCGCACAAATGGAACTGAAAGCTACCAACTCTAAGGCCGTATGGCTACTTTTTGATTTATTTACAACGAGATTACATCCTACGCCTCTGGGCTGGATGCTGACTGACTCTCACGGGACCGGGACCCAGGATGGTCACTTCTTGGTTCTACAGTCGGGGGTGTTTGCAATGTGACAGCACAGGCTAAGCGCAGAAAGCCCCAGCGGTCGTGAGAAGACAGCCTTGATTAGACTATAGATAAGAAAGGGTCTAAGGGTGACTGGTTTTCTGCTTGGTGACCGTTGGAAGGGTGTTGATAGAATCCAGGATCAGGCCAGTAGATATTAAAAAAAAAAAAAAAAAGAAGTATGTGGATCCCATCCGTCTTACTCCCCACACTGGCCTCTTTTCAGTATCTCCTCCTGTGTTACTTAACCCTCACCCTGGTCACAAAAGTGCTCAACTTTGAAAAACTGAGGCTCCACTTTCCACCCCTTTTCATATCCATCGTGTCTTCTTCCTTGCTCCCATAGGAACTTAGGTGTTTGAACCACTGGGTTTCAACTTGGAAATTCCCACAACTTGCATCCTAGAACTTGGTCTCTTGAGCTGGAAATGTTCGAGCAGGAGAGATCTCATCCTTACCCATCCACTGGGCTCCTCAGGAGTGACAGAGGAGGCAGTGTCTTGGGAAATTGAGATATGACCTCCTTTGTTCTCAGCTCTTCCATATCGAGCAGCTTGATCCTGTCCACCAAAAACATGGCCGTGGACTCCCAGGTTCTTCCCGTACACTGGTCTCAGAGCAAGGTTATCAGATATGTAGCTAAGGGCCCATTAGCCTTTGAACACCATTCTTAAACTATGGATGGAGAAGGAAGACATTTTGAAACTAGCTAGCAACAAGTAAGCAGGCAAACAAGATTGCCATGGATGTCCTAGAGTGGAATCAGTTCATATTTCAGAGGGAAACTCTCTGGGTAGAGAAATGTTTTACAACTTTAATAGTGGAAAAGGCAAGGGCCTATGGTAGCTACAGGTGACCTGTATCCATAATTAGTGTAAGAGTACCACATGTACACACACACCATATCTATGTGTGCATATACTTACTCCCACCGTCCTCCATCTTCTCTTGCAAGTGTCGTTCCATTTGTTGACAGTATTAGAAGTGCACAACCTGGCAGCTGGGCTTCTGCGATGGCGGCCAGCTGGCTCTTCCTCCTTGCTGTCTGTTGAAGCTAGAGTGGCCCTATGAATAGACAGTTTGTTGCCATTTATAACTGCTATTCAGGCATGGAAGAGTATGTACACAGCTTATTAAACAGAACAGTGAAGGCCTCCATTTTTTTCCCTGTGGACCCTCGCCCACTACCACCTCTCCCCCAGTTCATATTAAGCTATGAAAGAGTTGGAGACCATCTCCTCCGGGATAGCCAGAGAAACTGGCTTGTGTATTGTGACTGCCTTCCCAACAAACCCTTTGGAATAGGCATAAGTATAGGTGCTACTATCTACATTAGTCTACAAATGAAAACTGAGGTTCTTAGGCTTTTCAGGACTTACTGACAGGACAAGTAGATGGAAACATGAAGATGTCAACTTCTTACTCAATCTGGGTTGGTGTGGTTTAATAGTTCAACTATCCAGGATGCCGTTGAAGACAGTAAAGACAACGCTGAGCTCCCTTTCATCTTCCCAGATAGCAGGAGGGCATGGTAGGACTCATACTTGGGGTTGGTCTCCACAAATTTCTTCTAATGGCCACTGAAGCTTGAAAGAAGTCTGTACAGGCAACGCAGCTCAGGCCATTGTTCTCACCTTCCTAGGACTTTTTTGAGACAGGCTCCAACTATTTTGGAGCTACCAGGCTGGCTATCAACTTGTGATCCTGCCTCAGCGTCTCTAGTATTGAAATTATAGGTATGCACTACAGTACCCAGTTCATAAGACGTTTTTCACCATGGGTCTAATAGGTCTAATAGAGCCTCTCAGGAATATTTTTATAAAATGTACTAGTCCAGTTGTAGAACTGAAAGGGAATGTACTGATCCTGTTTTCCAGAAGAGGAAATGGCCTGTACAGTGAAGTGTTAACTTACATTATTTAGTTTGCCACACTAGTAGTTCATAAATATTTTATCCCTGTCACAATAAGGATGAAGTGACCTTCTTGTGTCCCAATCATCCTTCATAATATTA
Organism: Microtus pennsylvanicus; assembly: GCF_037038515.1. NCBI lineage: Eukaryota > Metazoa > Chordata > Mammalia > Rodentia > Cricetidae > Microtus > Microtus pennsylvanicus. The sequence continues at coordinate 72,545,936 of NC_134590.1, read as the reverse complement.
AGGCAAACTGCCTTACAGAAAGAAGGCACCTTTTGACAAAAGGACTGAGTTTTGTTGTGCTCTGATTTAACCTATATGATCCTTTTCATATTAGCTTCATGCTTTACTCAAAGGCAGAGTGGATTTTATATCAGGTCCTTTCTGTTGCTTTGATAAAATGCTCTGGCAAAAGCAGTTGATGAGAGAAAGGTTTGGTTTACAGTTCAAAGGGATACAGTCCATCGCAGCAGGGAAGGCAGGGCAGCAGGAGCAGAGTCTGCCTGGTGATCAGGAAGCAGAATGGTCATTTCACCCACAGTTAGGAAATTGAGAGAGAAACAATAGGAAGTGGTACTGGCTTTTAAAGCTCAAAGCCAGCCTCCAGTGACATACTTCCTCCATCAAGGCTCCATTATCCTAACGGTCCCCTAACCTTCCTAAAGAGAGCCATAAGCCTAGGGGTACGGTGGAATGGTTCATATTCAAACCACAAAGATTTTAAAGAGTGTCACCCTGAACCATTACCCCCTTGAACTCCAGCATGCTCCATCTCACACCTGTCCTTTGAGGAGCATTCACACCTAGTCTAGATATGCTATAGGGATCTAGGCTGGAGCTCTGGGCCAATATCATTCTGCCTCTGGGTTCTTGGCCATGAGCTGCCATTTACCCTTGGCCCTCTGCCCTCTACAGGGACTTAGAGATGAGGAAGAACCACTACCAAGGATTACATCACACTCAACCCTGGGGCCTTTTCCCGGTCAGTCAGGACAGTGAGGGCCCTTTCCAAGTTCTGAGATTATTGTTGAGCAAGTTCAGGGAAGGGGTGCATGCCTTCCTTCTGCTAAAGTAGGGGAAGAGTATAGGCATATTGTAGGCCTGCTATGGACTTGGTTGGTACTGTACTCTGAAGGCAGCTCCATCCAGTTAATTGTTCTAAAGTGTGTTTCAGACTCTGGCCTTAGTATAGATGTTACAGGAGTTAGGGAGCCAAGAGAGAACATACAAAGCATGGAACTGGAGAGTCTAGGTTCATTTTGATGGCAGTTCCTCCGTGGCGATTCCTGTTTAAGACAAGGCAGCTGAATCTCTGAGGTGCTTAGGGATTGTCCCTGAAACTAGCAGACCAGAATGTCCAGTATTGTTTTTCCAAGTTTGAACTCTGTACTTGCTAACTGGCCACATTGCATTTTTATTAGCTAGTGCCTGCTCCTCTTTATTTGGGGGTCTGCGAGTGGATGTGTAGCTGGGTGATTCTTGAGCTCCAAAGGACTGAGCCTCTTTGTGACCTTTTAGCCTGCTTCTTTGAGGCTCCCTGGAACTCATTATATGTAATAATTTTCTGTGACAGAGGAGAGGAAAGTGATAGGGGAAAATATTCAGAGAGTAAAACCTGGAATTTTTCCCTTTTCCAAAACTTTTTTAAGTCATGGGGCCAGAATTTCTTGAGGTCAGAATCAAAATATTTTTATTCAATTTAGAAATATGTTGTTTTCCAATATGTTCATGCCCCAATTTATGCCTTGACTGATAGTCTTATATCCTTTAAAGGCTGTTAGTCTTCCTGATTGGATAGTTATGGGATGTGGGTAGAGATTCTACAGGTAGAGTTTCCAGTTGCTGCTGAAGTTATAGAACTCACAGAACACTAAGGTGCTCCCTGGTGATGCTTCTGACAAAACTAGTCTTGTGTAATTGAGGTGGAAGTTCTGGTGTCCTTTCAGTTGTCTTTTCATGGGAGAAGTGGTTTGTTAAAGATGAGGATGTGTAGGCAGTGATGGTAGGTAGAGAGAAAACACATGGCAGCTGTGGATTAACTGTTTAAACTAGTAGACGAGAGAGGTGGGAATAGAGTTCATTGGAAGTTGTGGAAGCTGAGGAGGTAGAATGCAGTTGCTAGTTGATGACAGGAAGGCTAGGTAGAAACTGATGCAAGTAGAGGGAGTAGTGGAAGAAATAGAAATGGTGAAAAATAGGAACAGTGAGAGAAACTGGGAATGTACTGATGGAGGAGAAGGAAAGCGGGAAAAGTTATGGCAGAGATGGAGGTGGAAATGATGGGAGAGCTAGAGGTAGTGGAAAGCTGGAAGGATGCTGGAGGTAGTAGAAGTGGAAGAGGTGAGGGTGATCGGGTGAAAAATGGGGGAGGCTTGGGAGAAGTCATGGAGGAGAGGTGGTGGTGGTGGTGGAGAAGGTGGAGGAAGAAGTGAACTCAAGTGGTGATGGTGGTATTTCAGGAGAGGTGGTGCTGGAGAAGCAAGAGGTAGAGGAGGGAGACATGGCACACCAGTGGTTGTAGTGAAAGCAGCTGCTGACATTTGCTTTGAGGAGCTCTTATGGGCATGATTTAGGTTGTGGAGTCTTCCCCAAGGTCACGTAACTGCTCATCTGCAGAAATTCTAGAGCCAGTGTCCTTCACCTTAAGGCCAAGCTGCCTCCTTGATATGGGAATACCGGATCTAAAACCAGGAATAAAACTGACTTGGCAAAGACATTTTATTTTGGGAAAACCATTTGTCAAGATTGACAGGCCCTGGACATGAGATTTCTTTGGAGGGTGATGGAAATATTCTAAAATTAGAACCTGGTGAGGGTTGTACGCTCTGTCTTGATAGCAGTACTCACTAGATTGTACACGTCCAACAGAGGAAGTGTATGCTATGTAACATCTCAGTGTAGGTGTTTAAAATATGAAACATTGACAAACTCTACCATGAATAACTCAATCTGATGTGTGTGTGAGTAACATAGCAGAAGAGGTGTTAAAGTTAAGCAATCCAAAGTTGCTTTTGCTGATGTCTAAAATAGCCTCCTTTGGAGGTAGTTATGTTGCAGAAATGCCAAATGTGGGATACTAGGGCTTTTCTGTGCCTAGTTAACGAATTTAGGTTAGTGGGAAGATTAAAGTGAAAACTTGAGCACATATACACACACGTGTGTGTGAAGATGCATGTGCATACACACATGCTTACCTTTTTGTCACGTATATATTCATGTATATGCATATATGAGACAAGTTTTTTGAAGTCTGGCCAGAAATGATCCAAACGTTTTCATGATAGACTCAGCAGCTTATATAAATAGTATCATAAGCAAAAAGTGTAATTGGCACCATTACAGATAAAAAGTATTGCCCTCACTCCTTGATAGAGACAGCTGGCATGCTGAGCTTTTCTTCTCTCCTTCAGACTCTTCGAAACTGTTCTGGCTGGGCTTTATGCTGGATTGACATGTCTTTGCTCTCCCTTCCTTTGCCTTTACATGGTTATAAAGTGTGGCATCTAAGCAGGCAGGACCATGTGGGGCAAAAGCATACCTCCAGCTCATTTGTAGTTAGTGTTCTAGTCATTGGGAGGTCTGATTTTGTACATCTTACTGGAAGAGAAGTTAAGAGTGCCTATTACCGCTTTCACCATGTTGTGTGATACTTCAGGCACTTTCGGGAAAATAGGTACAGTGACATCTTCAACTGTAGAGAACTCATGAGCTCACACTCATGGATTATGTACTGCACAACTGGGCAAAGTCCCTTTGTTTCCCCCACCCCTGCCTCTCAGTTTAAATCTTCTCACAACTTTGACTGCATTTATAATAACACAATTAAAACCCAACACTACGGGAGCTCATGTACTCTCTTCAGAAGAATCACCTTGTGAAGACTCTGGTGAGGACTCCATCATGGTGAGATGGTACCATCTCAACAGATGTCCCCAAGTGGGAAGATGGTCAAAGGTTGGTTTTAAACCAAGACATTATGGAGGGATGACAGCAAGTAGGTAGGTGGTCAGTGCATAGTAGATACTGGCCTTTCCCCTGAATTGGGTTCCACACCCACCCCTGACACATGTCCTCCTTCCCCAAGTCACTTCCCCCAAGCTTTGAAACACCTGGGCTCTTGATCAATAGAGTGGAAGAAGTTAAATGCTTGCTTATGAGACCAGGGTCTCAGGAGTGTGCTGGAGCGGAAGGGAGAGGGTTATTGTAGAAGCTGAGAACAGTCAAGAGGAGAGAAGGTTGGCCCCAGGCTTTGACCAACAAGAATCGCTAAGGAGCTTTCACACAGCAAGCTGATAGATGGTTTATGAAACATAGTCAATCAAGACAACAACCCCAACCAGCCCTTATCCCTCCCTGGCTTACCTTGCTCTGTTGGCCACCATTTTGTGAAACTAAAGGCCCAGGGATGTGATCATGCAACCCAGGCACCATCTTACTCTCTTAATGCAGAGACAGAAGGGAGCTGACCATCTTCACTGTCCTTTTTCACCAATTTCAGTGTTTTGTGTGAGTCCCATTTCATCATTTAGTGCAGTGTCCCAGATTGGGCCACCCAAGAGAGGGTGGGCTTTTCCTGTTTTCACAAAGGCATGTTTCTACTTCGATCTGCTTGGCAGGGCAGACTTGGACTTGAGCAAGTACTTCCAAAACCACATGGATCTGAGAAGGTCCAGCACTAACTAAGAAAGTGCCCTTGATGGTTTCAGGTAAAGAACTTTTGGAACACACTCCCAACCCTCCCACCTTTTTCTGGAGGCAGACAGCATAGTAATTAAGAACCATAGTCTGAAAAGTATTTGCTATTAACCTGGCCTTCAGAAAATAATCGTAGCTTTCCTCTCAAGCACCCGGGCCTCCTGCTCATGAGGGAGGCAGTGACCACAAGGCCACCCTCTCTTTCCCCTGCCCAGTTCTATCTTCGTGGAGGCCAGGAGGCTAGGAAGCAGACACACAGATAAACAGAAACTAACCTGAAGAGGAAACCTTTAGTCTGGCCTCGCTGTTCATTCCCTTGCTCCTGGCAACATGACATTGTTTGCCTCGGAATGGCGGGCAGACATTTGCTCTTGACCTTCTGGGTGTCAATGCCACAGTCAGTAGGTAACTTTACTCGGCTGCCTTTGGGGGTGGGGTTGATTTCATTTTACAAATGCCATGATTTTTAATACACAGGTTGGCTGTTCCCAGTTGAAAATCCTGAAACCTGAGCTATTCTAAAATTAAAAACTTTAGGGGAAAAAACAAACAAACAAGCAAAACATAAGGCCACAATTGTCAAATCTACTCCCTGAACCTGCATACAATTAATAAAAGTATTGCATTAAGGATGCTGTGAGGAAAAGACATGTATGAAACATAACTGAATTCATGTTTAGAGCTGAATTGCATCCCTAAGATCTATCAATATATCCATGCACACATTCTCAAAAAAAAAAAAAAGAAAAAGAAAAGAAAGGAGAAACTGTTGGTCCCAGGCATTTCAGCTAAGGGTCACTCATTTTGAGTCAAGTCTTCTTGACTTCTCGAGGGAACAGAATTCTGTGGTTTTGGAGCCTGTCCTGGAACTAGCTCTTGTAGACCAGGCTGGTCTCGAACTCACAGAGATCCGCCTGCCTCTGCCTCCCAAATGCTGGGATTAAAGGCGTGCGCCACCACCGCCCGGCAGGAAACAGAATTCTTGTCTGAAGCTCTAACCTATTTAATTTTAAAAGATGACTTTCTATTTTTTCATCTGGGGATTTTACAAACACATGCACTTCTTCGTGGGATTTCGTGACTGCATCACATTTTAAACAGTGCTTGAGACAGACATGAATGTTGTCAGATAAAAGTAGAGACTGCCTAGTGAAGCTGTAGATAAACTACAAATAATGTTTAGGTCAAGTCCTATGTAATATTTGGTTCCATACTTATACCAAATAATAATTTTCTGTCTCAAACATTTAACAACATGGTATATCTTTTTTCTTCCTAGTTCTAAGAAGGTATGTCTATATAGCCCTGTTCGCTTGTGATTTCTGAGACGTCTCGGGGAAAATGGTGTGTTGAGTGTATGAATGAGTCTCAGACTTAAGTATTCATAGGATGTAGCTAGATGCTATCAGGTAGGGCCATGTCCATTGCGAACGGATATATTTAATCAAAACTATTCGAGATCTGTGACATGAGAACCCAGACCCTTCCAGTCTTAGAAATGGTAGGCTTGTATATCTTGATGAATGTTTCCTAGCATCCTTGTGAACTGCTTCCAGGCTAAGGGTCCAATAGTGGTATTTCCATGAGTGATAGAAACACTCATTCAAAGATATATTTCAGATGAGACATTTTAATATTTTAAGCAAACTTTAAAAGTTAAACTCATATCATGGATACGTTTTAAGAAATGAATTCTTAGGCAATGTTATCACTGTATAAACATCTTAAAGTGTGGTTATACAAAGCTAACTGATTGAGGTCCCTACATACCTGGGTTGTATGGTATAGCTTCTAGCAGACATACAGTCTATACTGAATGAAGCTATGTGTCCTGTGACTTTTCTAAACCTGTATTAAATCTTTCCTGGCTCAGAAGTTTGCTTGGAAGAAAATGACTAAGATGTTCATGTAAAAGAAGCAAGAAAGGAAATACTCTGCTGATGATAAAACCTGTTGGCAGGCTGTGCAAGTGGAAAATGCAGGGTGTCAGCCCAAGAGCAGACAGATGTGCGGAACTGATGAGTAGGGGCTTAAAAGAAGGTGTATGTGTGCATGCATGCGTGCATTCGTGTATGTGTGTGCACAGCAACCTAGAGTAGGCAAAACAAGGATTGGGTAACAAATAGTGCTGTCGTTTGCAAGTTATTTATTGAACTAAGGCTCATGTTAAGGGTTTGCTTTCCAGGGTGGCACTATTGGGAGGTAGTGGAACCTTTGAGGGGTCAGGCCTAGGTAGGGATGGTTAAGTCTCTGGGGGCCTGCCCTCAAGAAGAGGGCTTCTATGTATCTGGCTCTCTTTTTCCATTTTCTCAAAAACCCTGACCATGAGGTAAGCTGATCACCATGTACTCGCTGCTGTTGCCACCAGGTACCCAGATACATTGAAGCCAACCAGTTGTAGACTGAACCTTGACAACTGAATCAGATTAAAACCTTTCCTCAAAAAAAAAAAATTAAAAAAAAAACCTTTTCTCATAGTAAGTTAAGATTGTTATCTCGGGTGTTTGCTATATTAACAGAAAACTGGCTAATACCATTTGGTCAGATGACATCTGTAACATCTCTCTCTTTCTCCTGTTACCAGATTCCTCCCTTTCAACAGATGGGCCTTAGTGGAACATCTTAGATACAAGTTGGATTTAAGTATTCATAGAAGTCTATATATTCATCAGCAGAACACTGGCCAAATAAATTAATATCTATGCAGCGAGGAATGCTATATCTCTGAAGAGATTCATCCAATGGTGGTTACATGTGTTGACCAAACTATGTCAGAGATTACTTAAATATGATTGTATATCCCTTCTTTAACAACTAGGATCATATTGTCCATGTGATTCCAAAAACATACATTCTCTGCAAGTAATACAGACATTTTATTTGTATACATATGTTTCTTCTTTAAAAAATAATCTTTGGGATACAGATAGGCTAAATACTTTGGTATGTGATTAGAGTGGGGTTTATCTTATTTTTTTCTTCATATTTTAACAAATTCTAAAATAATTTCTTTTGAGGGGAAGGAGGTAGGCGTCAGTTCTTGGGATTTTGTTTTGATTTCAGTGGGTTTTCCTTGGAGAAAGTATGGAGGCAACTTTTCTTCCTTTGAAGTATGTTTGTGAGTGCCTTTGGTGAGCTGGCCTTTGGTATCTCTTCCTCAAGGCACTCTCTTGTGCGCGCGCGCACACGGCAGTGTTCTGAAGCCCAGTGTGGATCTTACCTTAGCTCTTCATTTTACACACTGATGTGAAGTATGGCTGCAGACCCATGCCCCACCACTCCGACACCTTTGCGAAAGCAATGTGCTCTTCCTAGACCGTGAGGTGATTTGGCAGGAAGGACTGAGTGAGGGGTGTTGAGCCAGCTTTCCATGTCCTCCTCTATGGACAGCCCTGTTGTGCTGGAAATGGTGATGTGAAGCTGCACCCTGCCTGGAAGAGCAAGAACTCAAGCTTGCCAGGCTTGCATTTGAGATGTGCTACTGAGATTTGCTCTGTGAATTTAATAGAGTAGCAAGCTTCTTATTTAAACCATGAGTTCAGCTCTAGTTCTATGAAGAAATACATAGAAACACCACAGGATAAAGCAAAAATTAAAGAGTAACTTAAAGAAATTTAAAAAAATTGGACCAGTATAACTTCTCTATTTTTCATCACCTTTCCTATTGATATTATTGACGGTGCCACAGTCCTATAAGCAACTTGTTACCTGTGGTCAGATTCCGAGAAACCCAACAGACCTTGCAGTAATCCATTATTTTCTTTTGAAACAAGATGCTGCCTACTGGAGAAATTATAAGTTTTTTATTTACTCATAGTCACATACCAAAGCATGTTTTCCTAACATTTTCAGTTTAGTTGGTTGAATACATAAGCAAAAGCACAGAAGGCCAACTGTATATTCTAAAATATCCTTGACACTAGCAGAGTAAGATTCTCATGCTACAGTAGCTTGGCATTCTTGAAACAATGAATAGGTACAGTTGTTATTTGTACAATAGGTTTTATCAATTGTAGATGATCATTCCCCAATCTATGATTGTTTTGCTTAGAAAGTTTTTGACATTATGATTGTGTAAAAGCAATATGCATTCAGCACAGGGATTTTGAATTTTCAACTTGAATCTTTTTCTGGACTAATACCGTCGTATGATGCTGTCTTGGTATGCAGGGCAGTGAGTATGTGTCATAGTTCATGCAGTGTTGAGCCTCATGGTCACAGAGAAACAAGAAGTACTCCATAGTCTGCCATGTCCCTAGCACAACGTGGCGTCGGATGGATGTGCTCAATGCCCTATTCACCTCAGATATTGTGTGTTTATGATGAATTTAGTGGGGCATGATCCCACTGTAAGTGAAAGAAATCTGTGCTCTGCTTGTGACTATATATTTTTATTAAGTATACTTAAATGAACACACTGTTCCTTTGGCACAGTTCAAAACCTTTCTAATTACAGAAATAGTATGTGATTTCAAAATGTTCACAGATTTTGCAGATTTGTAAGAGGTAGTTAACATCTTACTACCAAGAGTTAGTCACTTTTTTGTAAGCGTGCGAATATAAAATGGCATATTCCTACCCATATTGTAATGTTTCTTTCATTGACTTAAGATGTTTCTATGAAGATGTTTTTTTTCTAAAATTTTGGATCTGCTGTTTTAATTTCTGCCTAAAACATTATCTTCATTCGACCTGCGCTGCGCTCCTCAGCCTGTGTTGGCAAGGAACACCTTATGGTCCCTGACTGGATTGTTCTGACCCAGGAAGTCCAAGATTGCTTACCCAGCAATTCTAGAAAGTGCCATGTGCTCCATAGAGTGTTGATTATTGACATTCATTGCCCAAGCTGAGCAGTCAGCAGTTGTCCTTTTTAAATTACTTTTCGGGGAAATCTACAACAAAAAAAAATAAAAGGAGCCCCTGCTAGCTCCCTTGACAACAGATCACCGTTTGCCATGGTTGGTTTCCCTTCCACAGCACGTTTCTACCTGTCATTTAAGACTGTAAAAAAGAAAGGAAGAAATTGAAAGAAGGAACTGAGCAAGAGAGAAATTGGTGGTGGGTGCAGTACCTCCTTTCACTCTGTTGTCTTTTTTTTTTTTTTTTTAGGACAAAGTGGGGCAGTCATCTTCTAAACCACAAAACCTAGCCCGGACTGGGTTTTCATCTCAATCGAGAAGCCAACCAGGTAAGAACTGACTGTAACTGTGCAGCTCTGTGAGAACTTCGTAGTGGTCCTTGGTGCCCATGAGGCTCCAGGGTACCCTGTATATAGGACAGTGTGAAAGGGACTGAGTCATTAGTATCAAGTGTACTAAAACCGCCAGGCAATGGTGGCACACACCTTTAATCCCAGCACTTGGGAGGCAGAGGCAGGCGAAGATTCGCCTCTGTGAGTTCAAGGCCAGCCTGGTCTACAAGAGCTAGTTCCAAAAGAACAGGCTCCAAAGCTACAGAGAAACCTTGTTATTAAAAAAAAGAAGAAGAAGAAATTAAAAGTGATAAAACCTGGAGCCTGTGCTCATCCCATGCACTGTACATCCTTGTTAAAATGCTTATCATTCTCTAGTATGACACTTTTGAAACACTTGTCACGCTGTGTTGTTTGGGGACATCATGACATGGGGGATAAAACATGTATCCATTTAATATAGGTGAAATTTTTTTCCCAGTATTTTTGATCTATGCTTGGTTCAATATATAAATGTGAATCCTGGGGATACAGAAATCTTGCCATCAAGAAAATAAGATTCTAGCATCCTCTTTTTCTCTTCAGACCAATAAAATCCAGCATATATATCATTACATATTTCCTTTCAATGAGCAAACTTCAGTGAATCAAAGGTTAAATTATGATTTGTGTGAATTAGCTGGGATTCACCTCTGACTTTGCTAGGGCACCGAGTTCTACATAAATGCAACTGGCCATTGCCTGTTGGGGTCCCTCCACAGGAGGAGCCTCTCTTTTACCTTCTGAGTGTCCTTTCACCCTGGGAACTGCTGGGTTTTCTGTTGGGTAACTCCACAGCAGAATCCTTTATATTTGGGTAATTTTGTATTTTCAGTTATGCTAGTTTTATATGCATGTACTCTAGGCATCTCTCCTCCCCTTTTTTTTCTTTTCCCTTTTCTTGTTCCTTCTATATTGTTAAATTTCTGAGAGGGTGTCTATGGGGAAGAAGACAATGTCTGTAAATGAATATGAAAGTAATTTGGTAAGTTAGATCTAAGAAATGGAAATTCTGATCAAGAATGAAGCCACTGACCTTGATGTGGGTCTGGGGAAACTCACCTGGCCATTGCTGGGCTCCAGGTAAGTAAGTGTAAGTCAAGAAACCATATGTTTTTGAGCTGGTAATTGGAGTAATCAGATTGTTTTAAATTGTTTAATGAAAATGAGGATGACATTTAGCAAAAAGTAAACACTGAAGTGTACCATGTAATCAAATAAGTGTTTTCTCAAGCATTAGGCAGCTCATAAAAGAGCCAGGATTGTCTTTGACAAACAAACTCAGGCTCACACTTCAGAAAATTTTCCAGTGAGATAATGTAAATGAAAAAGTACCTGTTTGTGAAGGCTGGTTTGACTCAGCACACCGTGCCACTGATGAATGAGCTCACTGAGGTTGAGATGTTCAAACAGAAGTCTGTGCTTAACCCTTTTATCATAAAATTAGTAATCAATCTAAAAGAATTATCTATTATCTTTACATTCTACTCTCAACTGCCGTGTAGACAGTGGGCAGAGCTGGCCCCCTAAAGAGAGCTCTTCATGTCTCTTATATAGCAGCCAGTGGAAGCTAGGACTCCACTGTGTCACAGCATCTGAAACAGAGCTTCAATGGAAAAGAACCACGTTTTTATATTGAATTCGACGGCTTATTGCCCTGAGAGAGTTTTTCCCTTTAAGCACACCTGTGACATTGGCTGTTGTTAGTCTTTCTTTTCCCATAGCATGTAACACAGGAAAAAACAAAGAAAAACCAAAAGAAAACATGGCAGTACAGCCATAGAACCAACAAAGACAAATAGAGATTAGTTCAAAGTAATGGAAGCCAAGAAAGTTCTGAAGGGAAGAAATAGATGTCCTAACACACCATGACACTGATAACCAACTTGGGCACAATAAATGTCAGATAATATGATTTACTTTCAAAGCACTGAGGGAAAGATAACTATTCATCTAGAGTTTTATACCAGTGTAGCCTTCCTAGTAAAGACACAGTAAAAATTTTTCAGCTGGTTCTTCAGAAAACAAGTTACTGGTCAGCCTCATTCAAAGAATATTCAGAGCTAGAGAAACATCCTAACTCGGTGGTAGAGCTCTTACTTAGCTGGCACAGACCCTGGTTTTGATTTTTAGTATTTAAAAGTGGTACTTCAGGAAAGGAGAATATGAGCACCGAGGAAAACATGGCAAACAGGAAATGGTGCAATGGAGAGAAACTAGCATGGTGTTGAGTTCAGGGCCATGCAGATGGTTGAAATGGGAACAAAGTGAACACCACATATTCACATATTGGGAGTCTTTGGGGACTGTGAGTCAAATGTGAAAAGGCTCTAGTTTTGAGAAATAAAATGTGGAATAACTTGTGACCGTAAGAAAAGGTAAACTTAATAGTCCGTTTGAAGATATTAAGTGCAGCTACAAGTTGACAGTACTCACTAAAAGAGCACATATCTATAGTTTCTGACTTACTGGGAAAAACAAGAATACATTTTTTAAAAATCAAACAATGTCATATAGAAAAGAAGAAAAAATATCCATATATTCACAGACTCACATTTGAGATTCACCTCCAAACCTGCCCACCAGACACTGTAGACTCTTCTCTGAACCTGTAGCATTTTTTGAAAAGTTGACCATCTATGGAAAGTTGCAGTAAATTTTAAGCAATCATTTCATGCAAGCCTTGTTCTTTGACCTAGTGTGATTAAATCAAACGTCAACACAAAAAGTTCAAAACAAAGCATGTAAACATGTTTGTAGACACTTTAAAACACATCCTAATTTCACTCATGAACTGCACGGTGGGAATACCAGTCATTTAGAATGGAATGAACGTGACTACATGGCAACTAGTTAGTCTGTCATACAGCTAACGTGGTGTGCAGATCTTAACTAATGTGTTCCAGAAAGAAGAGTCATTGAAACTAGAAGAGTGTGAATTGAATAAATCTAAGAATTTCAAAGAAAGAAATTAGAAAGACTAAAATAGAAACTCGTTGAAATAAGAATAGAGCAACAGACAATAATGAAGTCAAAGCTAGTCCTTTGTGTTAATAAATACATAAAGAATATAACACAGTGCCCAGACATGTGTGAGAGCAACCCATGTTAGTACAGGATAGAGGTTTAAAAGGGAGAAAACCTTGAACTGTAAATGTGGAAACAGAGGGAATGTATTGCAGTGGTGTCAAAGCATATCTGCTCTTGAAATAGATAAATCTTTGTTTATATGTAGTGCTGGTGGTTGAGCCTCTAGGGCCCTGGGCATACCAGGCAAATGCTCCACCACTGAGCTCAAACCTAATACCTAAAATAGAAAAATCTTAAATAACTGTTGAGGAAATGGAGCCAATGATCAAGACTCTTCCTTCAACAATAGCTACGCAGTTTTACAGGTGAATATTACAAAATATTGGAGGAACAAGTAATGTCTGTCTATGCAGATTGTTTCAGAGAGATAGGCACAAGAACGGTCCTACGGAAAACAGGTTTATATTTGAGATAGTACCAGAAGTCAAAATTATAGGCCTGTTTCACATGTTAACATATTTTTAAAGTATAAATAACTCAGTAGTTAATCAGATTCTTTAGTTGAGTCTTAAATATTCTACCCAAGTTGGGTTAGCTATAGTAATGCAGAGATGATTTTATTATCATAAGCTGGGGTGAATACAGCAAACATGTTACAAGACTAAAGGGAAAGCAAGTGATAATATATTGGCAGAAAAAAAGAGTATTTAGTACTCGTCCCCACTCATTATAGTAGAGAACTGACCAACAGGGTTACAAAATAACCTGCGTATTTCCTTCAAGTGGACGGTCAGAAAGCCACAGCATTTGTCATACATTGGAGCTGTGATTTGAGTGTGAAGTGCTTCCCATGGGCTTCTGTATTTGAATAGTTGGCCATAGATGGTGGTGCTATTTTGAAGGATGTGGGACCTCTAAAGGCAACGCCTCACTAGAGAAAATAGGTTACTGGGAGCAGGCCTTGAAGTATGATATGTACAGTCTTTGCTCCTGCCACCAGCCATGGTAGATTGTCCCTTCAAGCAATAAGCCTCAGTAAGCTCTTCCTCTTGTAAGTTGGTTCTTTTCAAGCATTTGATCACAGAAAAAAAGAATTAACGCATGAGGAAATAATAGTTGTGTCCTGGATAACCCAGAATCAGTCAAGATCTGAGCCACTTGTATTAAGACTGTAAACATAAGAAGAAAGAAGCCCTTCACTTAGCTGCAAATGTGATTATCCAAAGAAAAAATCATGTTTAGAATAGTGGGAAACTTTTAACATGATTAAGAGTTATACTTAAGGGGCTGGAGAGATAGCTCAGTGGTTAAGAGCATTGACCATTCTTCCAGAGGATCCGAGTTCAGTTCTGAGCACCGACATGGCAGCTCACAACCGTCTGTAACTCAAGTTCCAGTGGATCCAATTCCCTCATACAGACGTACATGCAGGCTAAACAGCAATGTGCATTTTAAGGGAAAAAAAGAGTTATACTTAAAAGCATGTGCCAGGGATGGTGACACATGGGTAGAATCCATCATTAGATAGTTGAAAGCAAGAGGATAATAAGTTTAAAGGAGCCTCAGCTATATAATTTGTTTCAAAACAATCCAGAACCAGTAAAAATATAATAGTATTCCTGTTTATCAATAGGAAACAAGCATAAAATACAGTATAGAAAGAAATCCCAAGTATAAGAGTAGTAAAAATTATAAGATACCCAGGATGAGTGAATTCAACAAGATTACCAGCTGCTGTGTGAAACCACTAGAGTCTAATGCCATAGAGGAGAAGCAGATTTTGTGCTGATGGATGAGACGATATATAGCAGGGAAGATGATTACATCTTCCCAAATTTATCTTTGCCTTAGTTGTGGATGCCATGAAATTCCCAGCAGAGTTTTGGGTTGCCGTGACAAAAGTTTCCTAACTTTAGCTAGAAGAGCAAGACGATAATGGCCAGGAGAAACCTGAAGAATGAAGTTGATAGGTGGCTGTGTTATGGTCAGATAGCAAGGGTTCTTAACAGAAAGGAAGCGATGTGGCTCATTCAAGGCAGGTAGAGGTAGCACTAGAGCAGACATCTAGAAATGAACCATGCAAAACTAAGTACAACAGAGAAAAGTTGTGGCAGGAAGGAAATGCCTACAACCACAACTAACTGTACCTGTAATTGGTTAAGAAGATGAATCCCATGATACATTCTATCCTATAGTTAAGTTGAGGCCAATTAAGTAACAAAAAGTGTTGGGGGAGGAGTAATGCAGTGTCTTAGTAAAGAATTGTTGCCTGAAAGCATGAAGACTCTCACTTCTCATTTATTCTTGTTACTCAAATAACCCTAAAGGAAAATGGTAAGCTTGCATATAAATGCATTTCTGTATAAATATACCAAATGTCATGAAACACTGAGTGGTACTTCAGCCCAGGGAGGTGGGCGTGCAATGCATGTAACATGCGTAACATTATTGTCTTCTGTTTAAAAAAAGGTATAATTCTTATAAATAAAAAGGACAATGTCAAATAGCAAAGGTAGTCATGAGCCTGGACAGGCAGTTTGCAGAAACATCGAGCATGCAGTCTTCCTTCTGATTCTGGACACTCATTTCACATGAAAACTAAGGAAACCAACTGAGTGGAAATCAAGGAAGCCGATGCTCTGAGGGAGGTTTCAGGGAACACAAGGGCACAGTCCCTCTTTCAAGTGTGTCCAAGTGCAATGTTCATCTTCCCTCTTGGCACACACACAGCACTTGGGAGTCTGTGGTGAGCAGGCCTGGGGAGTGCAGCTCTCTGGCAGTGCAGTACAAAGGCCATTCCCTTCCTGGGAGAGAGTGGATCAGCCAGTCTCCAGGCAAGCATTGAGCCCACAGGAGCATGTAGGGGGCCTTCCCAGTGCTTTCCCCCAAACCACCATCTTCTCTTCCCACCCCTCACCCAGAACCAAGTTCAACGTATGAGGTTATTTTTAAGAAGCTTTCTTGGAATATTTGGCTGAGTAGATACTGTGCTGTTCCTTCTTGCTTCCTAATTTCTGATAGACTTTAGGGTTGCATGTACGTGGTACCCAGAGTTGCCGGCCGGTCCCTTACAAGGGGCCTAATGTATAGAGTAGAAGATTAGCTGTGCCTTTCCTTGACCTCCTACTTCTCTCTGGCAAAGAGGATTTGTCGTTCCTGTTTGATTATCTCATTCCTAACATAAGCTGCTTATTTTTATGTGGCAGTTGCTAAAAACACTCCATGTATTTATTTCTTTGCACCAACAGGAAGGGCCACACTTTCCTTTGAAAATGGCTCATTTTCTAATACTTAAAGGTACACTCAACTGTTTCAAAGAACTACTTCTTCATTGTGGAAGAAAATATATAAAGTTTATTGTTCTAACCATCGTAAGTGTATGATTCAATTTTATTCATAGTGTTGTACACCATCATCATTATCTGTTTCCAAAACTTTAACACTCCACAGAAACTCTGAGCCAATTAAGCAATAAATCCTACCTCTTGTAACCTCTAGCCCATATACTGTCTTTCTGAACTTCAAGGTTTGTCTATGTTAGCTTATATTATTGCCCCATATCTTATATTACTAAATAATATTCTGCTATGTTGACTTCCATTTGCCTCTGAATAGACATTTATTTGATTTTCTTCCACCTTTGGTTCTTGTCACCATGTGAGTGTCTAAATCTCTAGATTTCAAGCCTTGTGGGTTTATACTTAGGAATGAGTAGAATTGCCAGAGTTTTCCTTACTTCCATGTAAAGACCTAAGCACCTTTGTTGGAGTCAAACTATGAAAAGTTAGAAGAACCATCTCTAGTTCTTTCCCTGCAAACTCTCTAGTGTCTACAGTCCTGCACTGTGGAAAGAGAAACAGCTCTTGCCATACCAGATAATGATATTTATACATCACAATAACTATTCCATAGTATCAGATAGCATGAGGGATTATAAGCTGTTAGATTTGACAGAATTTTTTAGCTCTGTCTTCTACTTAAGTGTCTATGTGACTTCTGTATTCTAAAAAAAAAAATAGGTTCTAGAAATAGTGAAAACTTTCACTTCATATTTTAGTTCATCAAATCCATTTCACTAGTCTATGTGGTAGGGATTGTTACTAAGGCCATATTTATAGAAAAGAAAGAGGCCTAAGGTAGGAGCAATGTCCAGATCCCACCCTTTTGAGGGCCATAGCTAGACTTGAACCAAGGCTGGTAGATTCCATCCTCTCTGAGCCTTCACGTTGGAACTTTGTCCTTATCCACTATTTCCCTTCGTTTGTGATTCTTGGGTTTTTTGTGTCTCACACTGAGATTTTGACCGTGGGCTTGGGAGCAGCTGAGAAGATACCATTCCTGCTGTCGCCTCTGCACAGTGAACACTGGGTTCCCAGTAATTGTGCTTCTTCCCTCCTTCCCACTTTGAAGATCATTTATCTTCATAAGGAAGATGGGAACAAAAAGGCATTGAGGAGCTTGCATTCTCTGTCTTTGGCTAGTGTCAAGCAAGCAGCCGACCTCTTCCTCCTGGTCCTTATTTGGAGCAGAACTGAAAAAGCCATTGTCATCCTTTGCCATTTTTCAAGTCTCGGCTATTCTGGGCCTTGCTTTGCTGATGCTCTGCCAGTTCACGCCACTCTTTTGTCTGGTCCCTTTGAGCAGATAATTGGGCTCCATTAATGTTTCATGTCTCCTTTAGCTGTCAGGATACTCAAGGTTCAGTCGAGGGCTTTATCCCAGCAACTCTTTCTGTCCCTCTGGCAGGTTTGCTTGTCATTCTGCTTGCTTGCTGAGTAGTTCTCCTGTGACTTCTATTCATTCATTCCTTCTTCCTTCATTATACAAGACCCTGTGAAACATGGGGAGGGGGGCGGCTCCCAGGGGATGCAGCAGTGAGCCTCACACACACTATTCTAACTTATCAATCATGTAGTGTGGATCATTTTGTCCAGTAAAGTCCCTTTCAAATTGAGCAGGAAACCATTTAAAAATAAATAATCTTTTCACTTAATTATGATCAGTGATAAAAGAAAATCTTCAGATTTCTTCTAGGTAGAAAATAAAAGCTCTCCAAAAATCCAGTATTATTGTCCATCACATTATTCTCAGATTTTTTTCCTTTTTTTATTGTTTTTTTATTGAGCTCTATATTTTTCTCCGCTCCCCGCCCTTGCTCCCCCTCCCCTTCTGCCCTCTCTCATGATCCCCATGCTCCCAATTCACTCAAGAGATCTTGTCTTTTTCTACTTCTCATGTAGATTAAATCCATGTATGTCTCTCTTAGGGTCCTCATTGTTGTCCAGGTTCTCTGGGATTGTGAATTGTAGGCTGGTTTTTCTTTATTCTCAGATCTTAATAAAAGTGAGAGACAGAAAAAAAAAAGCCCAAAACTACAACTACAATTAACTAGTATTAATACCCTCTCTCTGTATTGAGGTAAAGAGAATGATATGGGAATGATTTTTTTCTGCCTATAAAAATTCTATCTGAAAGCCAGGAGGACTTACATAGATGTTTTCAGGAAAAGGCGAAAGCCCCCTGACATTCAGAAACAGTTGTGGGGAGGCTCTAAAGTCACTTCTGTTAGCATGGGTCACATTTGCTCCACTATGAACCCTTTCTCTAAGACACTGATGCATGCTGGCCTACAGTGACTCACAGAGATGTTTGAGTGGAGTTAGAAATTGTTTGCAGGATCATCAGTCAGTAGGGACCAGAGGCCAGCATCTACTGGTTGCCTCATTTTCTGCTTCACCACTTAGCATGTGCATGACTGCTCACTAGTGCCTGTGTGACTGTAGATTCAATTTTGTGGGTTTTTTTTTAAACTTTGAAAGGATTTGATATAATAGTTCTACAAGATGAAGTTAGCACACAGGTAGGTCCTTAACTCATCTTTTTTGGCTAATTTTTAAATGTAGCCAAATATACGTTTTGTCAAATAACGAAAAATCTGTTGCTTACCTCGTACATTCTGTTAGGGTAGCTTACATAGTGAATGGGTACTCCCTTTATTCTGGCTACTAATGGAAGGACAACTAGAAGAGTTGACATTTATCAACCTGGTGGACTACCCTGTGGGGCTTTTCTAAAGAATGGAAGAGTGGAGACGTAGCTGACCACAGAGTTGACAGCTCTACCTGGGTGCTTGACTTCCCAGAAGACTACAACTTGACTAGTGGAAAACTTACTGTCTGTTTACTCAGCTACCATTCAGACCCTACTGTGTGCAGACTTAATGTTGGGTGATAAGGCAGAGGTGAAAGAACTTACTTCTAGTCTTCTAGAAACTCAAGTTTCGTGACAAAGGGAGATAGAGAAATAAAAAATTAAAATCCAAGTTGGATTATAAAGGAACTAATGAAAGTTATTAACATATAAAGAGGTAATATGTCCAACTTTTGACTTAGAAATGCCATAACCAAAACTGCTTACAGCTTTATTTTGGCTTATGGTTCCAGGAGAGAGTCCATCATGGTAGGGGAGGAATGGTAGCAGACAGCCAGAGCAGGAAGCAGAGAAGGTCACATTTCCAGAAAAACATAGGAAGCAGAGAACAAGCTGAAAGTGGAGGGAGGCTATAAAACCGCAAAGCCACACCCCCTCAACATTGTTACTACCAAATGTTCAAATATTTGAGCCTGTGAGGGGACATTTCTCATTCATACAATCATAGGGTATTCATCAGTCTCCATTGGGGTAACTGCATGGCTCAGCCCAGTTTTCTCTACTTGGAAAAAAAAAAAAGTTAGAAAAATGAATACTTGACTGGTTTGGTAGGAGTATTAGAAACAGGAAAATAGCCTGACCTGTGAGATGTGCCACATAGGACATAGCCCCTTGTAGGTAATAAGCAAGTGATAACTCTAAAGTGTCCCCATCATTACTAGCTTCAACCCTTTAGATAAGTGCAGAGAGAGAGTAACATGTTGTTCCCTGTGTGTCTAGTCTATGAGGTCTCTGTGGAACTTGTTCCATCCATCAAGATACAGATCTGTCATACTCTGACTCTGAGGGAGATGGCTACTTAGTCTTGTGTATGAATTTCTCATAATGTAAAAAAGCTCCTATGAAAATCACAGCCATTCAATTAGTAACTGTCCTAATCCTTTCAGAATGTTATAACCCAGTTCCACTGCTTGAGTGGCATATAAATAACAGGAATCTTATTGTCCTCACCTGAAGACTAGAAGTTCATGATGGAGGCCTCTGCAGGTGCAGTGTCTTCCTTTTTGCTGCCTTCTGGCTGTTTGCTGTCAGTAGGTAGGGCCAATGCTATTAATCCCTTTCCCAGTACATGGCCCTCCTGACCTAATCACTTACCTACCAGAGGTCCCATCCACCAACAACAGCATCTGGAGTTTCAAGACATGCAAATATTCAGACCTCAGCAGAAACTCATCTCTACTATTCCCTGAGCTCAGCCCTAGAGACAGGGGTTCATTCCTCCAGATGCACTCCAGGAGCATATATTTACCCACAGAACCCCAAGTATTCCTGCATTGTGGGCACATGAGGAGGTGACGCTAGATGTTCTACTCTGTCCAGCCCTGGACTGAGTGTGCTGGCCTGGTGAAGCTGCAGCCTGGTCTCTGTCCCAGAAGCCAGCTTCTGTCTCCTGGGCTTTTTGGTTCAGGGTTCTCCTGGAATGACTTTCCACCTCTGATGCCTTAGGGCTGAGGCTCTTCTGAGAGTTGAGTGCCCTTTCTACGACTGCCTTGTCTGTAAACAGAGGTGGCGTCAACTGCTCTCTCTTAAGCACTGAGCAGACCCATGCTGGGAGGAGCGCTGGCCTCTGGAGTGTGTTTATAGACCAGGAACTTCACTCTGCCAAGAATCCCTTCATCTGAGGACACAAGCCTGCCGTACCTTCCCACTTCCCCCTAAGAGGGAGCCAAGAACCATCCCTTCTTGAGCTGACCCCTCTCCGTTGGGAGCCCATGCTCACATTCCTACAGGACACACTATTCCCTGCTCCCCTGTTCAGTGCCACTTAAACTGGAATAGGTTTTAACTTCATAGAAGGAATTACTTTTCCAGAAGTTGTTAAAGAAAGTTTCATATCCTTCCCTGCTACTTTATATTTAGCATTGTAACACTTTTCCAAAGTTTGTTGCATAAGTCTTCATTATATTTGGTGGCAGGGATATTTTTTACTGACACAAGTATTACACATGTTTATGGGCACCATACAATGTTTTAATACATATATCCATTTTATAATGTTTAAGTCAGGGTAAACATATCCTTCTCAAAAGATTACCCTTTGCAGTAAACATTTAAAAATACGGAATGCTTTATGAACAGTATGGCGACAGGGAGCTTATCTGTTTATCACCATCTGTATTATAGTGCCTTAAATGATGTCGGGTAGATAATTTGTACCCAAATATAGAACAAGGCAGTGTAGGATAGGTGAATATATTTTGAATTTATAGAGTTAAGTTCATGAATGTACAGTGTTCCTGTTTAATATAATGATAAAGATTCCCTAGTGTCTCATTTGGTTTTATAACATTGACTCTTTGAGAGCTCAATACCCATGGGTGACAGACTTTTGGACCATCACCTTGATTTTCCTTTTTCGAGTCCAGTGTTTTTAGACTAATATTTTTAGGGTTGATGGAAAATGGGAACCTTCTAAAGTGACAAGTTATTTATATAGTTTCTTGTACTCAGGCTTCTGCCTGATTTATGATGTAATAGAAAAAAGTAGAAATTGAAATTAGAAGGTTGAAAAGAAGCAGATCAAATTGCTAAGAAAGATTGAGAGAGATACAATTTATCTTTTCTCCTTTCTGAGTGTTATTTTGTAGGCAATGCACACATACAAGGTATCTTCTGAAAGTAAAAATGGAAATTGCATGGCTGAATCTGTGCTTTTAGAATGTAATTTGCAGCTCCGGTCTTTGATTCTCATTTGGCAGGCCAAAACATTTTAGTAGTGGAAAATTCCTTTTCTGTGTTGCTTGAGTCTTTGGTGCAGAATCCAAGTCATCTTAAAGAACTGGGAAGAGACTTAGTAATTCCCAGGTGCTTCCTTGTACATTGTGGGAGGATACTATAAAATCTGAGGAAGGATACTACACACTTTGCTGTGGGATGGTCATTGAACACTGGGTGCCAGTTCTTTAGTTTTAATGAATGGAATCATTGAGTAAAATAAGTAGCTTTCCTTATTTTTTTTAAATGGAATTATTGTACAGTTCCCTGAAACACAGTTTTAAAAATAAATCTCACTGGAATCAAAGTATAAAGCAATTAATCATTTTCGTACTAGTTTTTGTAGTTGTTTTTAGAGGGTGGAGATGGTGTGTAGTTGCCCAGCCACCAAGTGATCTGCCTTCAACTTTGTGAGTTGCCCTAGACTTTAGCCCATGGTACTAGGTGCCCCCAGGGTATTGTGGACCCAACTGTCTAGAGAGTAGACACACTTTCTGTTCATCTTAGTTCTGTTTAGTCGGGCCCCATCGTCCCTAGAGCTTTGCACACACTATTGTAATGTCACTACGTTGAGCAACCGCTCCTGCCACTCTCCTGAGTAGTGAACAAACATTAAATTTGTACTGAAGATTCATTCTCCCAAGGAGAGGACCCCAGGCTTACTGCAACTCACTTAAGAAACAGACAGCATTTCCCAGTGCTCTTGGTACAACCTGGGGAAGTTCCCACAAAGCCGGTCGCAGACACCCTAGTCCATCCTCCCTATTTACTGAGACTCATCTGACTCAGAGTTTTCCTATTCTTGTCTTACCTTCTGACTCGGGTTCTTTCTTCTTTACCTTAAATTCAATAATTTTCTCAAGGATTCTCCATGACATTTCTTCCAAGCCAAGCTTGTGTCTTCTTAGGTCATTCTAAAGTCTGGCTTGCATGTTGAGCCCAGCTCTATGCTAACCACCAAGAGTAACATTCGTGTCTGTCTTGCCTCCATCTGGTCATGGAATGAGGCATGATTCAATAGGCAGTGCTGGGCAGGTTGAGAAGAAAGCGGTAGTGAAAGTGGCTCTCAATTAGAAATGAAGTGATTTTAGGGGTGTGCTTCCCACACGAATCAGGTGGGATCAAAAAGCCTAGAACAGGTGAGCTCTGGGGTATGAGTGAACAGGAATCTAAGAGATCAAGGTAGCATCAGGCTGTCTATGATGTCTGAGCATGGAACATGGCTGGCTCCATTCTGGTAGAGTGTTACCCTAGCAAAGTAGTACTACAAAGGCTTTAACTGATCATATTTGAGGGTATCTACAAGTCTAACTTTTAAATTGCTTTTTTTTATTGTTTTTTAAAAATCTAGGAACACTTAGAGCTGTGTGTGAGTTTGCATGCCTGTATTCCCAGTACATGGGAAACTGAGATAGGTACCCAGACAATGTCTCAAAAAAAAAAAGGAAGGAAGAAAGAAAGGAAGGAAGGAGAGAGAAACAGAGAGAGAGAAACAGAGAGAGAGAGAGAAAAGCCATTACCCAGCTCCAGCCACAGAACTCCATCAGTGGCCACTCTGAACCCACAAATACCAGCTCTTACTCTCTGCCCCAAGACCCTGGCTACCTCACTGCCCTCTCTGTGGATGTGGCTACTTTAGGTACCTCATGGAGTGGGGTTGGATCCTTAACTATTTTTTGTGTATGTGACTGCTGTTTTCACTGTACCACCTTTTCCTTTGGGGATGAATACTACTCTGTGTAGTTGTCCCGTGGTTCCTCCATCTATCCACCGAGGAGTATCTGAGCTGCTCCTAGGAGTGTTGAGTTGCAGTGCTCCCTGCAACTTTTTTCTTGGTGTGTGTAGTTCCTCCCATTGGTGTAGACAGACTTCCCGATCCCAAAGAAACGAAGCCACACATGCTTGAGTTCCACGTGCAAAGTGGTGTTGGGTTTGCCTATAAAATAGGAACATTTCCCCATGTAGATTACTGCTAGCTTGTTTATAAACACTTAATTCTATGTAAATAATATAAGCTATACTGTGTTGTTTTAGAGGGATGTCAAAAATCATCTGTACATGTTCAATGAAGATGCATAGATTTTGTTATCTCAAATAATTTTGCTGTGATTTTTTTTTTTATCCATGGAAAAGGCCTTCATCTATTTTTTTAAAAAGTGAAACATAGGAAGGCCAAAGTGAATTTTAACATCTTTCATCTAGTTACTGAAGATTCTTAACAATAAAATATTAGTGAGCTCTAGCTTTCCATTCTAACATTTGTGCCATATTTAATAGATGGATTTCCACCTTTCAGATTGGAGAATGAACTGTGATAGTTGCTCAATACCAAAACCTATTTTTTAACAATGAAGTTTTGTTCCTTAGGTCATTGTTTTTAGATTCAAATGTGTTTTGAAGGAATGTTGATATTCATTTCTGTCTTCAAACTTTTTAAGCAATTGCCATAAAGTAACAAATCAGAAAACACAAAGTAGCAAATATACTGATTTTTTTTTTTTTACTGAATTGGGGAAAAAAAAACTATGAGAAACAGAGGGTGCTTAGAAAAGAACATGATCCTGTAGCTGGGATGACATAGAGTAGTATGTTCAGTTAACCAAGTATTGCTGATCACACAATCAAAGAGAACAAATACATGCAGCCTCTGACCATGCCTGAGGGGGCTTAGATGACTTTTTCAATAAAGATCTCAAGCCTAGGAAACTGGCAGCAATGACATGGTCTGAAATGAAGAGCCAGAAACTTTTCAGATAGAATACTGTTTAAATTTTTCTTCACAGAGACTCGGTCACTGTCATTCAGACACACAAGTTTGCCTACAGCTCATCATTTCCTAACAAATATACGTTCCCTGTAAAATCAAACGCGCAAACAAGGCAGGCACTGAGTGCTGGAGAGGGTGTGTGAAGAAGGGACCACCATAATGGATACTTAATATATGCATAGTGCAGATCAGACGCCTTTAAGGAGACAATTTAGTGAAGGAAACCCGGAACCACCGTTAATCTCCAGTTCGCGTAAAAAAGACACTAGATGGTGCTGTGAACCAAGAAGTGTGTTCTTCGTTAAGGTGCTAAGGTGCGCCCGGGAGTGAAACTCTCCTCGGCTCACACCTCTCCCCTCTTTTTGTCATTCCCGGATCAGCACCCCTCACCTGACTTGGGAGAGACTTTTGCCAGTTATGGCTTATGAACCAAATGAGAATTTATTTGCCTGAATTTATATGCATTTCCAAACAGAACTAGCCTTGAGTTTGCTAATGACAGTGAAGCAAGAAGAGATGTGAACCTAAGATCAGATGACCTCAAATATGTGGGGCAAAGTCCATGCCCAGTTGAGACTGGGCTTTTTAGCGAAGGGATACAGCTACCACTAAGGGTTTGATTGGCAGCCCTGTTCGTTCGGGAAATACACTCTTACAAATTGATCTGAGGTAAAATTGTATATATAAAGATATTTCTTTTCTTCCCTCCTTTTCTCTCTGAAGGGGGTGCCCTTGTGCAAAATGGTGTTTCCTCAGGTTGACATTGAATAGACAGCCTGAATGCTCATTTCCAGAAACATCAGTGTGCCTCATTCTCCCACTTCCGTTCACTGGCAGAAAGCTTTTCACAAACGGGTTATTGGAGATCCACTAGGTCACAGGATGCCAAAACATTTTAGCACACTAGGTCCTCACTGAGAAAAATACAAACTTATATAATATTAGCAAGAACTGAATGTGAGACAGGTCAGTAGGGAAAGAAAAAGAATTAACATGATTTCAGTATATCTTACTCTATGAGCAATCGACTACTTAAAAAAAAGTTTGGAAGATTTAATTTTTAGTCTACATTAGAATTCGGGGAAATGTAAATAAAATCCTTTCACAGTATTTTTTTTTAAATCTAAACATTTAAGTTAGTAATTGTTCTCATAGGAACAATGGCTGTGGAGTAAGCCATTTTTGAACTTTGAAATTTATTTTCATTCTGAAGACTATGAAAGGTTTGAAAAATCTGAGTATTATAGCTGTATTTGATTGTTGAAGATTGTAACCTGGTAACTGGGTGTTATCAGATTAGCCTGGTATTCTTTCAAAGACCACCCAATAAAGTGTATTCAGTTAAAGAAGTTGCCACTTCAGAGGAGAAGATAGTAATCTAGACATTATTGTCTCTCCTATTATCTTCCTGCTTTATATGAATAATATTTGTATAATGTCAGAATTGCTTTGACTTTGGCTTTACTGAAGACAACCAACTCAGGAATTTACCTGTTGATCAAAAAATAAAAGAAATAAAAAGGACAGGAGACACCAGGGACTGCCACCAGGGGTCGGCACAGCCAAAGGCTTGCAGCAAGCTCAGGGAAAAATAGCTACAAATGAAAATCTGCCAGCGTGAACCAAGCCATTTCGTTTTCTCAGAAGCTGGGAGCCCTGTTAGAGCAGGAACCATGCTGCTGTTGGGTTTCAGTAGGACCAGAGCAGTAGAATGGGGCCCAGAGTCTTATAAGCTCTCCTGTCTAAACACTTAGGAAGTAGCTCTGTGTGTAGCAACATTCAGTTCACAAGGGATTCCCATCAGTGAAATTGGGCTGGCCTGCTCCCCACCACCACCACCACCACTATTAGTATAGTAAACTTTGTTTCACCCAGTGTTGATTCTTAATGGCCCATCAAGGTAGCAATACTCAGCTGTGGATGGAAACATGAATACTTAATTGTTCGGAGAGCTTAGACTAAAGCACAGTTAGTATATCAACTACACCTGAGTATAGATATGTCGGGAAGCATGTATTCTAGAGATCTCCTGGAGTCTCAGACTTGTGAACCCTATGGTAATGTCTCTTCCCACTGAAGTCGTCCCCTTAGCGTCCTCAGGTTCTTCCCTCCTTTGGTGTCTTGACCAAATGCTACTCTAATGGAATTTAGGGGAGGGCTTTCTTAAGAGGCATATCCTTTTAGAGTACAAAGGGACCTGCAGGTGTAATCCCTAACTGCCCCACTAGAGTCTTGAATTTTTGTTAGCCAGTCAACTAGAGTCTTGAATTTTTATTACCCAGTCAAATCCTCGCTGAGCAAGTGCTGTCTTATGGCTCTCAGCAATCCCCTTTGTGATGTCTTAGTTTTACAGGGATTATTACCAATTCAGCCCTTCTGTCCATTTACTATCTGGCAATAGGGTTCATAACTAACCATCCAAAACCTGTACTATATCAACATCCTCTTCCTCCTCTTTCCCTTCTCCCTGTATATAGTTCCTAGATTTCACTGACAGTCTGAGTCCTTGTGTCTACCTCGATACTTCTTTCTTGGGTCCATAGCCAAGTTCCCTCCTTGACAGCATCTCTTGCACATTGCCTCTGTTCTTATTCCTGTAGTGACTACACCAAGTCAGACAACAAGGGCTCGTCACCATTATTTTCAGAAGCCTGCTGTCTTGTATCTCCTATTGACCTTGGAACATAAACTGCCTATGTGTCGTTTCCACTATGCAGTTCCCATCAGGGTCTCTCCTGCAGCTACAAGCCAGGGGGATCCAAAGTTCTTCTGCTTCTGCTCAGATATTCCCACAATTGTGCCCTGTCTCCTCACCTCCCCAAAAGATAATTCTTACAATGCACAGTTTCTTCCCATTCCCTATATCATACCAGATATCCTCTGGTGGCCTTTACTACCTTTTGTGGTCACATCCTTTGTCTTGAAAAACAAGAGGCACCCAAGAAAGGCCACCTAAGACTTCATAGTGCTGAGGAACAAAATCCTGCTGCACGGATCTTCCAGATAAGCACTCTACCAAAGAACTACTTGCCCAACCTGCCACATGAGTGTGAGGAGTAGAGGGGCTAGAGAGGACCTGGTATTCTAGAAAGATCTTTGAGCCCATTTATTGCTCATAGTCCTAGTCAAACATCTAAATTTATTTTCAAATCCAAGATGTTCTCTGCTACTTATGTGATCCAGAAAAAAAAGCAAGTGACTTTGTTTCTCAAACCTGCTTCCTCACTTGGCAGACCAGTTGCCTGCTTTGTGTTGTTTTTATGATTAAAAATAAATAAATAAAATTGAGCTACTTATTCCGTATCAGACTATTATAAAACAAATTATACTTAATTTCACCCTCACAGTCCCCTCGGGGATGGATATATTGTAAACTCTGTGTTAGACTTGAAGAGGCTTTGAATAGAAAGTTGTAGGAGAAAGCTGAGCATGATAAGCAAATTCACAAATGCCTTTTCTTGTTTTTTTTGTTGTTTTTTTTTTTTTGCAATGCTTAGGAGTCCTGACCTGTTAGAGTGAACATCTTACAGTCTGTGACTTGTAGCCGCAGTTGACAACTTTAGGAAACACTGTTTCATAGCAGACTTCCTGGTATTCTGACTCTTACTGTCTTTTCGCCCCTTCTTCCTCCATGTTCCCTTAAGTACAAGAGTTATATTGCACATTTATTCATAGGGACTGAGTGCCCCATGATCAGTTGTTCTCTATATTTTGACTAGACGGGCTTTCTGTAATAGTCTCCATCTGTTACAAAGAGGTGAGAGCTACAGTTATCTATGGGTATAAGGATTAGTAGGATGTAATAAGAAAGTGTGCTGATTTGATAAAGTGATGATAAAATATTTTCCTCTAAGATCCATGATGTCACTAGTCCTGAGAAATTGGGTACATTTCTAGTACTAGGCATGATTTCATCCTGTTGAGCAGGCCTTAAGTAAAGTTAGAGAAACTGTTGGTTGCCACCAAGATATGGGTACCACTATTGCACTGTTATATCTTGTCATGTGTTGTCTGTGGTTTTCTGCCCTGCCCAGTTCCCATAATCATTAAGTCCCAAAGAAATCACACAGAGGTCTACATTAGTTATAAACTGATTGGCTCATTAGCTCAGGCTTCTTATTAACTCTTATAACTTATATTAGCCCCATTATTCTTGTCTATGCTAGCCATATGGCTCAGTACCTTTTTCAGTGAGGCAGTCACATCTTGCTTCTTCTGTGGATGTGTCACAACTGCTGAGGAATGGGCTTCCTCCTTCCCAGAATTCTCCTGTTCTCATTGACCCGCCTCTACTTCCTGTCTGGTTGTCCCGCCTCTACTTCCTGCCTGGCCACTGGCCAATCAGCGTTTATTTAAAATATAATTAACAGAATACAGACCACTTTCCCACACCAATGCTGGACATTGTTGTTGTTATATTAATGGGTGCTACTTCTGGGTAAGACTGTTGGTCACTGTCTTCTTTGATAGCTTTTCTGACACTTTGGTATGATGAAAGCTAATCCTCAGGGAGCAGACTTTCAAGTGCGATCCAGCTTGGATACTCCAGGTCTTGTGTCTAAACTGAATGGTCTCTTTAGCATAGGAACTTACCTTCAACCTCTAAAGTGCCACCAAGAGCAATTGCAATAGCCTATATTGTTTTGAGGGTGTCTTGAACTCCCCTGACCAACAACTCAAAGCAGGTTTCTCCTGCCCGGTGCTAGGGTTTTTGTTAAATATTCTCTAGCTTTTGCAAGGAGCATTGTCAGTCCAAGTGGGATAAGGTCATTTTAAACTGTATCTGTATATACATGGATTTATATTTATTGTATTAATTAATAAGTAATAGTATGATTTCATAGTATTTTTTAAATATTATTTGGTTACAGGGCCTGGTCAGCCAAAGATGAGCATCCTGGTAGAACTCTATACCCTCATTGACATTTCTTTCTTCTCTTGTTTTGTTTTCTTTTTTTTTTTTTTTTTTATGCAGAGCATGGTTTTGGGCTTCAACTGCTAATGAACGATATTAACTCGTCCTTGGAAAGCCTTAACTCAGCTTGCAACATGCAGTCCGACACTGACACTGTGCCCCTTCTTCAGAATGGCCAGCATGCCAGCAACCAACCAGCAGCCTCGAGCTCTCGGAGCCTGCAGCCGCAGGCGTCCCCGAGGCAGAAAGTGCAGCGTTCCCAACCTGTGCATATTCTTCCTATCAGGTGGGCCCAGAGAAGGTACTGTCTGCACAGATACTACTCTCTGAGCCCGAAACGGTGATGGGGAATGGTTTTAAAATCAAGTTAAATGGGTTTCTCCCAGGAGGAAATACGGTTGTCTCCCAATAATTTAAGGAAACTGAGCCATAACCCTTGAGCCAAAGCATGGTCCTGAGTCCTCTCTTTACTATAGTTTTCCTACACATACAGACCAATGTGAATTCTGGCTTATAAATTCAACACAGTAAGATATACAGCAATAGTTAATGGTAACCCAACAATTATAACAATAACGGAAGAAGTCACATGAGTTGTTCCTGCCAATGTGATAAGAGAGAAGGAAGCAAGTAGAACAGGTGTTGTGATATGTCAGGCTACTTTTGACAGCCTGTGGGTATATCATCAAAAATTTCAAATCATGCCTATGCCAGCTGGCCTCAAGGAACTAAACGTGCAGCTCTCAGTGGCCCTGGGCATGCTATGTAACACTGCAGCATTTGGAGTGAACTGGCTGCCTCGCTTAGCAGCTGTACATTTTCCCGAGCTCCTGCTTCACAGCAGACACCATGACCAAGTTCCTGTTCTTCAATCTGTAGACCAGCTGCAGTGTCCTCCAGGGCCTAGTCAAAAATGGACGATTCCAAACCCCAGTCATGGTTCTGTTCTGGCCTTATCCCTGGGGGATCTAACAGGAAAGCATATCTGTGCTGGCAAGAAGAGAGCCCTGGGACCTTGAGGGAACTAACTTCCTGGGAGGTGGCAGGTCTCCGAGCTGAGTTCAAGCTAATGAGAAGGGAAGTGGAAGCAAAGAGCGGACTCTAAAAGGCTTCTGTACCTCTCCCAGCAACTGGACAGAGGATGGTTTAGAACATACAAGAGAGGATACATTTTGGTTTGGGCAGTACAGTTCTGGCTTTGAGCACAGTGGGGCAGGAGGCAGAGGTCAACATGGCGGCAGAGAATGCACTGGCGGGAAAGCTATCAGAAGAGCCTGCAGGCCTGTAGGTGATGGGGTCCCAATGTGAAGAAGGATGCAGTTAGTTGCAGGTACTGCTGAACAAGAAGTGGTCCTGTTCATTAAGTGTGTGACTTTCGTATGGACCAAGAGAACAGGGAAGAGTGGTAGAGCGGCTGGGTTTGTATCAACCAAAAACCAGGAGGGAAATTAGAGTGTTCATAGAGTACTGTAGCCACCTCTGGTTTATGAAACCCCAAGGTTGAGGAAGGATAACTCCTGAGGGTCACTGTCTTTGCCTGGCCCAGTCTCAGGACTCCATGAGTTTCAGGCGTGCATGACCAAGCAGGGATGATGAGCTCTTAGTACAAGCCTCTCCTGCCTCTCTGGGAATTCACAGATGTGTGTGCAGTGGACTGTGCTGGGATTACTGCCCAGCCTTTGTCCAGATGGAGTTCTAGTGGCTGTACTTTCTCAACACTGCCTATTCTGGAATGTTCTACTCCCCCTTGCTTCCAGAAACTTCTAAAAGGGTTTTCTGGTCTGACAGTTTATGTTTTCGTCAGCCTCAGTAACCACCCCCCCAAGTGGGTCCTCTGTCCTAGGAGGTGGTGAGCAGTGCTGGGCTCCTAATCAGCTGCCTCTCAGAATTTCTGCATTTTGTTATATATATTCATGGGTGAACTGACCTTCTCACCCACTTCTGTTTCATTTCTTTGTGAGTTTTTCCTAGGTTCAAGGGTCTACTGGCAGCCTTGAGAGTGCCCCAGCATAAAGGAGCCTTCTTACAACCCAGAGGAGGAAGGGCCCAGGGGTGGGTCAGGAGGAGGGTAATGCCAGAGAACCTGGCTTCTGATGAGAATTCATTTGTTGCCTGCAACATGTCAGCTTCAGATTCTAGCTAAACTTGCCATCTCTGTGATGTCAGTGGTGCCTCTGAGCAGTAAGATGGCAGCCGTGACTATTGCAAAGTGACAGGCACCTCCTTGCCTGCTGCTTGCTCCTCTCTTGGATGCATGTGAGACCTTTTCTCTTGCCGTCAAGTGAGACTTGTTTTAAATGGTGAGAACAGGATTGACCATGCTCTGTAAAGTGACACATCTGTTGAGCAATGAGCACTGGGCTCCGTAAAGTTTCTCTCTTATCAACCGGAGTCATTCTCACCCAAGTCCTCTGAGTTTGTCCTTTTGGGTCATAGGCAGAGAAGGGAGGCTTTGCTCTCCAGCCTACATAAGAAAGCCTTCCCTCGAGCAGTGGTACTCAGCCTTCCTGACACTGCGATCCTTTAATACAGCTCCTCATGTTGTGGTGACCCCAGTTCTGTTGCTACTTCATAACTGTAATTTTGCTACTTTTATGAATCATAATGTAAATATTTGATATGCAGGATGTCTGACATGACCCACAGGTTGAAAACTGCTACCCTAGAATGTCATGATGGGTGCTGAGTGCACACTATGGGATGGGTTCTCAGTGGTTGCCACAGGCTAATTTGATGGAGCAGGAGAAGGCTCAGGCAAGGAAGTGAGACTTCTCAGGTGCATGATCCAGGCAAGGTTTTAGAAGCACGGCCACCTCCACCTCCCAGGTCCTGGCACTTTTGTAGCCATCTTGACATCCCTGAATCTCAGTTGCTCTCCTCAGACACTTTTTTGTGTGTAGCCTCAGGCGCATACTCTTTTCATGTGGCCCTCTGTGACAGATACTGCTTTCATCTTTGCATAATGCTTCTTAATTTTGCTTCTGGGCAGTATCTGTGAAATATTATAGCATTTTAAAAAAAATTAATGAAGTTAAAAATTTTAATTATAAATTTTCAAAACATCCTAATAAAGAAGGAGACTTTTGTGAGCTGCTGGGCCATCAGAAACAGCCCTGTCTGGTTCTGTAGATCAAAGATGCTGAGGCTGCGGCTGTTACAGGAAGAGAGGATTTGTTAGCAGTAAAAATAAGCCTTCTGCCACGTCATCAAGCTGGTATAGGAACGACTTTCCCATGCTTCACAACACAGATGTCCTTCCTGCCTCAGGAGATCTGGTCTCTTAAAAGTCAGCGCGTCATTTCCCAGTCCACACAAAATGGCTAGATAGATCTTCCTTTGAAGTTAGACATTGGTTGGTAAGGCCAATGGTCACATAGTGAATTTTCAAGTAGCGGTTCTCCCAAAAAGGCTCATGGACCAAAGATCTTATCCGATTATAAAAAATATTCAAAAATTATTTAAAGATAATATACAAAAGGCATGTTTAAATAAGAGGAGGACCAGGCCTGCCTAGCACACCATGAGTGGACCAGATTCTGCCACTCCTGAAAAAAAAGGCTCTACATACTGATCATGTCCCCTTGCATGTGGGTGGGTGGAAGAGGGGGTGGATGGGAGGGGGAAGAAGGGGTGGATGGGGGGGTGGGGGAATGGGAGAGTGAGTGGATAGATAGATGGATATGTGAGTGAGTGGGTGGGTGGAATGAAATGTTTCTCCAAGAAACCCTAGGAAATGTGGTCAGGAAGTCACTAGCAAGACAAAGAAAAGCACTGGGCATTTTGCATCGTTCTAGCTTTGACTTTGAACTTCGTTTCTGTGCTATTTTCATGATTATACCCACTTCATCCTCCATTTCCTTATGGTGTCTCAAGTGAGCTTTGGATTTTTCAAAGGAGGAAAGGAAGGAGAGGTGACCCTGGAGAAGTGCCAAGGAGTACAGAGGAAATGTTGAATCGGTAAGGACACTCCGAGAAGATAGCTCCGTGAAACGTTGATTTCCAGTTTAGTACTAACCACCTTTCTGTACAGCTTGATCATTTCCACAGCTCAGATGAGGAAACGTGAAGCCTCCTCTAGGATTAGATATGTGTTTATTTCAAAGACCGCCAAGCCTGTTCTCATGAAGCTGCCTTACTCACAAAACCTTTTTACGTATGGGGTACATGTTGAACAAACGACCAACAGAGCATCATGAACCGAGCAGCAAAATATAGGTAGTGTAGTAGACACTTTTAAAGTGTCGCTGACGGCAGTGGCACATGCCTTTAATTCTAGCACTCAGGAGGCAGAAACAGGCAGATCTCTGTGAGTTCGAGGCCAGCCTGGTCTACAAAAAGAGTTCCAGGATAGCCAAGGCTACATGAGAAACCCTGTCTTTAAAAAAAAGTTAAATGAATAAATAAAGTATCTGAACACTCAAAATTGATGGCCATTCTATGCAATATTTTCATGTTACAGAACAGAAACTGTACTCACTAACTAGCAGCTCCCCTCTCTCCTCTGCAGCTCCCCTTCTCTCCTCTGCAGCTCCCTCTCTCTCCTCTGCCCCTGGAAACTACCACTCCGTTTTCTGAATTCTACTAACTTGAATGCCCTCCACAAGTGGGATCTTTCAGTATATGTCCTTCTGTTCCTGTATTATTTCTCAGCATAATTTTCTTAAAGTTCACTCAATTCATAGTGTATGTCAGAATATCTTGCCTTTATTTTTTGGATAATTCTCTTTTTAAGGCTACATACTTCACCAGAAGGATGCACCACATTTTGCTATTCTATTCATTCATGTCTGGACAGGTGGGTTACTTTCCAGTATTGTCCATTGTGAATAATGCTGTCATGAACATGAGTATGCGAGCAAGCATCTACAGAAATCTACATTTCCTTTCTCTGGGGCATAGATGCAGCAGCAGCTGTGCTAAGATGCATTGGGATGGCACATGTTAACCCATGTTTGCCTCCTTCCTTGCAGGCGTCTTCAGGAGGAAGACCAACAATTCAGAACTTCATCTCTTCCAGCTATCCCTAACCCATTCCCGGAGCTCTGTGGGGGGGCTGGGAGCCCTCCTCCGGCTGCTGCTCCTCCGAGCTCCTTACCTCCTCCTCCAAGCCAGCCCCCTACCAAGCAGGTGAGTGGGCCTTAGCTGCAACACAGTGGTACATTTCTTTGCAGAGAAAGGTGGAAAGTTCTGAGATTGCTCCTTTGGATTAATACTGAGCTTTTGTCTCTCTTAATTGATTGGTCAAAATTCAACTCACTAAGGTAGGAGTGATTTGTATGTAGGGCACAGATTTGTATAATTTCACTTATTAATTTCTGAGAGGCAGCATGTGTGCCTTGGGTCATGTGTGGAGTCAGAGGACAGTTCTCAGGGGTCGGTTCTCTCCTTCCACTATGTGGGTCCTGGAGGACCAAAGCCTCTTACCAGGCTGAGGAATGCATCACTGTGTTTCAGAGATACCTAACTGAGTGTTTTGTTTTGTTTATTAATTGTTTATTAATTAATTTGTTTATTAATTAGTGATTTGATGCTTGCAGAAGAGTTTAGCTCTTTAAAAGAAATCGTGCAACCAGGTCATCCTGGTCATCCAGCCCTTCTGCTATGGCATGGCCGGGCCTTCCTGTGAACCTCCTCTTTGGTACAGGATACAGTCAGAGTTTCCATCTTGAGATCTGAACTTTGAATGTGGCCTGCTCACAGCCAAAGAATGGCCACTTGACCCAGGAGATAATTACTGCCCTTTTAAAACTTAAGTTTCTCTTTTGAAGTGGTACTGTGAAGCAGAGATCCAGTTATTGCCCCCGTGTGAGAAACTGCCCAGTGACAGCCACTCAGCTTATCAGAGACACTGACAAAGGGAATCTTGACGGCTCAGACTCCCTGAGCAGTGGGCTGGAGACAAGATGGCCTGGGCTCTGCAGAATACCACATCCTCCAGCAGTATGGGAAGGGAGTGACTATAACAGAGACAGCAACTTTGTGTTCTGAGCTGCACTTCTGCTGCTGCCGTGCTCACTCACTACCCAGGTCGGCCCTGGGAATTCAGTTCAAGTGTCACTGTCTCCTACCTTGGGGGAAACTGAGGCCGGTATCAGCATAGACTTGTGTCTGACCTGCCTTCCAGGCCCAGATTCGTCACAGTTTTCAAACAAACCGCAGTTTAAAGGGTTCTGTGCTTTCCTGCTTGCCCACCTCCACTGTTCCCTGGCACAGGGAGCCAGCGAGCCCCGATTTCTGTAGTCTGGTGGCACACAGCACCAGGCTCTGTTCTAATATCCGCTGGCTTTAGAACACTGCTCCCCCTGAGCGCCTCTCAAGCCGCCCACATTACAGCACTGTCAGACTTAGAAGGTGAGGTCAGTGTTCCTTGTCTGGGAGCCAGCACTGTCCTGGCTTCCGCACATGGTCACATGCTGAAGTGCATCTGGGCTGTCTACCTCCCTGGTGACCTTCTGCCTTGAGTAAGGATCCTGATGAGCGTGTATGGTTTGTCCCCGAGGTTGTTTACAAGTTTCCTGTCCTGAAGTAGACCACAAAAGTACTGTCTGGCCCTCGCCTTGGCTGGCAAGAAAATGAGCCTCCTCCCCACCGATTGTCCAAATTTGTAAGAATAAGGAAACCCGGGAATTTTGCCTGCTTGTGTTTTTCTTGGGATCAGAACTGGCTCCTCATGAGAACAGTGCACTGGCGTGTTTGTCGTCAGATTCCTCAAGCCGACTGGGACCAGTGGGAGCAGGGAGGGTGTTTCTCACTTGTGGAAGGCCGTTGTTCTTCGTGGCTGTTTTCATTTTGCATTTATTCTTTGATAACCTCGTGTAAGTAAATTGTGTATTTTGATCATTATCCCTCATTACCTTCTTTAATCTTCCCCAAAAGCCCCATCCTACTTTAATGACTTGGTTGTTAATTTTTTTTATTAAATTTATTTAGTTAGTGGGGGCTCATAAGTACTACATACAGTGAGTGTGGACATCCAAGGGCAACGTGAAGGACTCAGTTCTCTTCTCTCAGGTGGATTCTGTGGATCAAACTCAGTTCCTCAGACTGGATCACAGGCGCCTTTACCTGCAGAGCTAGCTCACCAACCTTCTTGTTTTTATTCTGACCCATTGAGTATCATTAAGGGTCAAGGTTATTTACTGCACATGGACAACTTATTAGTGGCTACACCACTGAAGAAAGTGGCATTCTTCCCCCCCATAACTGGGGCTTTTGTTGTTTTATTAACTGGATTTGTTCCTTAAATTTTTTATGCATGTATATAATGCATCCTGATGACTCTCATCCTCCTCCCTCTACCATCCACTCCACCTTCTCCTCTTCCTGCAGATCTCTTTGTCATGTCTCTGTCTTGTTTTGTGACCCACCAAGTTTAACCAGGGCTGTGTGTGTGACTGTGGGGTTGGGATGATGTTTTCACCTGGGAGAAGGGCTGTTAATCATCTTTGTGAACTTGAGCCTCATGAAAGTTCTGCGGTGCCTTCTGGGAGTGAGTACCAGGCTACCAGTGGGTACCTGCTGGACCATGAGTCCTGAGTCTGCTGTTAGCTGCAAGTTCTGGGGGTGATCATATTGCTTGAGTTCCATTTGGGTCCCACTTCTTATTGCTTATTTATTTGCCATTTCTTATGCAGTCAAAGGACATAGTGTTGGAAGCAGAGCCCAACCAGGCATTCTAAAGCATCATAAAATAGACTTTTTCAGTTTATCCTGCCTGGGAAAAGTTGCCTCATTTTCTGGAAAAATGGTAGGAAAAGAAGGCAATGTAGAGCTCTTGAAAAAGTACAGAGCCGCAGGGATGCTCAGAAAAAAAAAGGTAGAGCTGTTAAATTACAGTCGGGAAATGAAAATCATTCTTGCCTTTAGAGCAAAGCATGCTTAAGTCCTGTGTAGGTGAGGGAGTGGCTTTCCACCACTTCCTTTGACTTTCCTGCCCAAGGGATTTTTCAGTGGCTGCTTAGTGTGGCAAGAGTGACTAGTCATAGATGTTTAGACCCCAACACTGCTAGGGGTAGACTGGTTGCTTATCAAAGACAGCAGACTCCCTAAGTGCCTGTTCCTCAGAAGATGAGGGTGTGAGTGGACCCCCTCATTGGGACAACTCCTTGAGTCAGTCACAATGGCCACATACTAAACACCAAAGACCACTCTGCATTATTTTGGGGGATCCCAGAGGGCACATCAGCCACCAGGATAGTGGCTGTGCTATGGCTGAAGTTTTGGCAGATGCTATGCAACAGGAGTCTTCAGTTCACCTAGGTCATCTTCATGGATGGCAGACAGTGCTTCCCATAAGTACCTCTGAT
Organism: Microtus pennsylvanicus; assembly: GCF_037038515.1. Lineage (NCBI taxonomy): Eukaryota > Metazoa > Chordata > Mammalia > Rodentia > Cricetidae > Microtus > Microtus pennsylvanicus. The sequence goes on along the minus strand of NC_134590.1, from coordinate 72,508,311 downwards.
CCTTTGACTTGGGGACACTGAAAATGACCAAGAGTGAATGCTTACAATTGGAGATTACCATGTTGAAACCCAAACCCACTATGGTACTTTGTCCCTTCACCAGTTAGGGCTTGACAGCTTCCGTGCTCCCAGGCTCTGCTCCCCATCCTGCACGGGGACTGTGATGGTAGTGTAGAGCGGTCTAAACCCAGCTTATTACCATCTCCAGACACCCACTGTCCTGAGTACAGCTTGTCTAGGGTGCTGTGGACTCAGCAGCCTGGTGACAGACCCTTGTTTGGAGGGGCATAAGAGACCCATATCACTGAAGGCTGCCATAGTTGCAGATGACAGCGGTCGTAACATGGCTGCTGGATTTATGGATTTCCAAGCTGTCTCAGCCACTGTCAGGATATATTTAGCTGCAGAAAGCCAAACCTGGCTGGCTTCCTTCATGAGGACACTTAACTTTCATGGGATAGAATATCTGGGGCAGAAAGCCGAAGCTGCCCTGGCCTTGTTCTGTGTTGTGGAACTTGCACACTGTCTCTGCAGCTGGTGCTAGTGTGACCAAAGTTGGGACTGTCATTCAGCAGCAACCTTTCCACCACAGTCGGTGAGCCAGGTGCTTGGACACGTGTAGTGGTAAAAGGGGAAACTGAGGGACTGACTATATGAGGTCTCCTGATGAATAGAGATGTGACTGGCTTGTACTATTCAAGTCTGCTGAGATAGATGGGGGATCAAAGGAATTCAGAGCTCATCTGATTTATGCTAGGTAGTGCTGTAGCCAGGACCTTTTCTGAGTTCCTAACAAGCTCAGCAATGGTCAGCTTCTCTTCCTTTCAGCCAGTGGAGTTTCCTGTGACCACATAATGACTCGTTAGAGCATATTTTTCCATTTGCTGTTTAAACACAATTAGTCTCATATTGTGCCCCATCATTAATGGGGCATAAATATTGTCTCAACTCCAATCAGTTCTTTTTTCTTTGCTTAAGTTTAAAAATTAATTTTCTGGAACTAAATTAATAGCCTTACGTAGGATTCCACTTCTGCGTTTACTAATGACCAAAGTGGGGTCTTCTGAGGCTTTAGCTGCCATTCACTGTGTCTGGCTTAGTGTAGTGGGCAAATGTAACCCTGACCACCATGTGAAGGGTAGTTTATCATCATTCCCCAAGAGCCTCAACCACACATTCCCTAGTCCTCCCGCTCTTAGTGTCTCTGTGGTTCGTTGTGTCGTCTTTTTCTGGTACCTTCTGGGATCAGAAGTAGCAGGACCTAGACCTCACTGAGGTTTAGCTTTAGTTCTGGGACCCCTGCATGAGGCAGATTGTGGCTGCTTAAAGAAGTCCTGGGCTATAGCAGGTTTGGAGCAGAGACAGGGATGCCCATCCCCAGTGAGACAGAAACAATGCCAGCATCTCACGACAGCCTAGCATAAGACATACATCATCAGCTTATCCCATTTAAAAATAAAATCCTTTGTTGGGCACACCCATCCCTTTTTCCTCTGACCTGCTGCTCACTCATAGCTCTCCAGGGAGGCCCTGCCTAGTGGCCTGCCGGCCTAGTGTGTGGAGGGTGAGCCCTCACCTCATGCATTAGGACAGGACTAGTGGTCGCTTCTGAGCAACAGCACCTCCGAAGGCCTCAGTTTCCTGTCTGTCGGAGAGGGCCAACATCTTTGATCCTAGCCTCTCAGACCACTTGTGAAATTAATTCAGCACATAGGAAAGTGTAGGCACAGGACAGCTGCTTCTATATTTAATAAATACCTAATGCCACAGCTGCCACTATGGGTGTTTGCTTCATCCTCATCTCCTGTGGAATAGAATAGACCACCAGAGGCTTGCTCAAATGTCAGATGAGGTCCTTAAAGGGCAAGGAGGCCTTGCGCAGTCAGTAACTAAAGTGTCAAAAGAACAGAATTCATATCTAAGGCCACACACTTGTAAGCCTTTGTGCAAACAAGGTGCCACAACAAGTCCCACGTGGCAAAAACACCTCTGAGCAAACTGAATGTTGATATAGCTAGGATTTTACTAGGAGCATCTATGAATTTACCAAAGGCAACCAGGCAAAGAACACCATCTGAGGCTGAGGATTTAGCTTGGTGGTACAGCATTTGTCTAGTGCAGGGCTCTGGGTTGGAAAACACATAACTCCATAGTTAGGGAAATCTTGTATTTTCTCCCACATTCTTGGGAGTTCACATTTCCTGCTTGGTTTTAGAGGACCCAAAAAAGTTAGTAAGGAAAAACTCAAGTTAATCTAGAGCCTTTTGAAGTTTGAAAAAGAGAAAAACACTTCATATCTTTTAAATATTTATTAAATATTCTATATTTTAAAAATACTTACATAGAAACCATCCCTACTGAGCCTATTCTGGATATGGGGCTGAATTGCCCAAGATAAAATCCTGAGGGCCGCCATGACTGTCACAGTTGATTGGTGGTGTTGCTAAGTCCTCAGAACGCTGAGCATTATGGCCCCTGGAGCCAGAGAATAATCCCTACTGCCTGGACGACGTGATGGTACCTTCATGTCTCTGTTCGCCTCTGAACAAATGATGCAATCACAGCAGGGAGTCGTGACCTGGAGCAGACCATGTGCTTGGCTAAAAATGAGACAGGAAATCATCCCAGGAATCTCATGTGAAATCCCAGCCTAGTGTTTCTCTGCACTATAAATATCTTATATAAATTCTATAAATTTGAGAAGCCGGACTGATTACTACAGCCTCAGATCTCTCTTATCTTGAAAGAGTACTGCAAACATGAGCCTTTAACTTTTTATCTTTTTGTGGAAAGAACCACCGTACTCTAGCCGCGGGAGTGAGTCTGTGCTTTGCCTACATATGGACCAGCACGATAAGATCCTTCTGCAGAATCAGGGCCCAGCAAGGGTCCTGGGCATTGGTGATTCCAAAAAGAGCTTCTTGGTCTGCTGGGAACCAGAAAGCATTTTCCTGGGAAAATTGATTTGCAAATTCTTACTTGATGTTTCGACTTTAAATTTCATTAGAAAATGGGAAAGTGGCCAGCTAGTGAACCTCTTACCTGATTAGCTTCTGTCCTAGTTAGCTCCAGCTGTCAGCTTGACACAGCCCAGAGTCCTCTGAAGGGAGGTTCAGTTCAGAGATTGCCCAGATCAGATTGGCCCGTGGCCATGTCTGTGAGAGATTGTCCTGACTGATGATTGATGGAGAAGGGCCCAGCCCATGGCTGGGCAGCTCTGTCCCTAGGCAAAAAAGCTGTATAAGGAAAGCTAGCCGAGTGAACTAGCCATTTCCCTCCCACAACAATAGGCTGAGATCTGGAAGCTAGAAGTCAAATAGCCCTTTTCCTACCAAGTTGCTTTTGGTCAGTGTGTCATTGCAACATCAGAAAACAAGCTAGCATACCTTCCATGATGGCTTGGTTTGTCATCTTCCTTGTGTTTGTATTAGAATCCACAGTTCCCCCTGCAAGAGTTCCCCATTATGTCCACAGCCTGTGAATGTCTGCTCTTCAGAAATGCAAGCTAAGCATCTCTCATCCAAAAGTGAAATCTGAAATGCTTCAAATTCTGACATGATGCCAAAAATGGAAGATTCAACCTAGGCTACATATTTAAACTATTAACATTAAAATCATTGTTTTATTATATAACCTTCAGTCTCAAGATTAGTCCACTCATGAAGCATCAATTTTACATTTAGCTTTGGGTCTCCTCCCCAGGTAAGCTCGTTGTGTATACGCAAACACTCCCCTGACGAAAGTAACTCAAAGTCACGAACATTTCAGGTAGGCCACACTTGGCCTATGAGCAACTGAGAGACGGGTATCTTCCCACAGTCCACACCTCTGGTGGTTCCTCCTAATTTAGAACAAAGGTATCTCATGAAATTGCAAAGTGAAAAAGTCTCATAGCTTTTTGTCTTAGCTGAGATACTTCCATGAGGAAGTGTTCACCACCATTACCAAGACCCTTCCATGAGACAGACCATGAGGTGTTTACCACCATTACATTAAATCTTACCCTTTTTGCTCTTGTGGGGAGTATTAATCTGCATACAAAACTGCATTGCTGGGCTGAGTGACTTCGCCTGTCCTGTGAGGCTTCTTTTTGCCCCGCCTAGATGCAGCTGCCCAGCCGGCTGAATGTGTCCTGCATAGCTCCTACATCCTCCTGTCTTCCACGTCCTTTTACCCATCTCCCAGACTTCCACCCACCTCAGTCTCTTAACCAGCCTGAGTGGACTCATAGCAAATGTAAAAATGATAGCGAATCCCTGGAGAGAAGCAAGCAAGGGTGTTTTGAGTGCCTTCAGCGGGGGAATGTGGTAAACATCCTCCCGTGGCCATGGGTGCCAAGTCTCCTCATTTCTAGGAAAGAGAACCCAGATGTTGACCTCAGCTGGAAAGGTTGATAATTCCATGTCTCCTGCTTCTCTAGAGAGCTACATGCAAATGACTGGCTGTTTGTCTTCACCTCACCTCACAGTCCTTTTCTCCTTGTGAGTTCATCAGCAGGCATCCACGCTGCATGGAAGCAGCAGGTCCTAACGATTTTATGCTGTCCTAGCATCTTGGATTCGTTTATATGAGTAGTGCATTCCTCAGCTTTTGTTCCCTGGAAGTATTTCGGTTCACACCGTCCCTAGTTCCTCCACCGAGCACTGGAAAGGAACCCGGTCAGTGGCAGGAATATCATAAATACTTGAAGAAAAGAGAAGCAACATTGTTTTCTTTTTCATTTAACTTTGGAGTAGAAATGTGACCGTGATCTGAGTCCTGACTACTTAGCCATCTCACAACAGTGCAAGAACAGTAAATGTGTTAGCTTGCCATCATTTCAGCAAAATCTACCTGAGGTGGCAATTTGTAAAGAGAAAAAAGTTATTTGACTGAGAGTTATGGAGGTTCTGGTCTAAAATCAAGTGGCCCTCCTTGGGATGGAGGTGCTGCTGGCAAGAGAGGCGCATCACGGCAGAAGCACATAGCAGAGTAGTCTTCACCTCAAGATGTAGCAACCAAAACACAGAGTGCCACCATGTCTCCTTGAAGGGCATGCCCACAGTGGCTGAAGAGCCACCCAGAGCTTCCATTACCCTAATTTCATCAGCCTTCTGGGGCTACTCATTCAAACTGTAACAGTAAGACAGTTGATCCTTTCTTGTAGCTTTAGGTTTCTAAATATGTCCCCCAATAAAAGGACTAAAGAGTGAAGGTGACCTATTACAAGGAAGCAGCTTGAAGAGCAGAGAAGAATAGTCACTTGAGTGCAGGACAGGAAGTCTTGAGCAAGTGGTCCCAGTAGACACTTGTAGGAGTGGGACACAGAACAGCATTGGCCCTTCAGACCTGGCAACCCAAAGGGGTCTCAGCTTTCTCTCTAGTGGCACAGCTGCCCTGAAGTGAAGCCTGGACATGTTCTACTGAGCAGCCATAGCTCTCCAGAACTTTCCAGTTTGTAGGAAAGTCCCAGAAAACAAAATCTACCCTTTAGGGAATACGAGCCCTGGCAGGGAGTGTAGCTCTGTCCAAGTGGGGTCTGTAAATTAGATGATGGCATGGGCCACTGATAATTTCCGGCTTCTGATCATTGAACTACAGTTAGGTAAGAATGTTCTAAAAGTCACACAGTCTGTTTAACAGACCCAAGTAGACAGAAGAGAATGGAAATGTGAGCGAGTAAATGGGGCCAGATGTTGCTGTTTGCGGAACCCTGATGAAGAACATGCAGAAAATCTGAACTACTAAAAAATTTTGTGCAAGTGTGAAATTATTACAAAATAAGATGCTAATCCAAAAAGAACAAAAAGCCCTCTGTTTAAAGCTAAAAATATGCTCTGTGTACACACAAGGTGACAGAAATCTCCAGGGCATGCCATCAAAGTTCTCCATATCTACAAGAACCACATCTTTGAATTTTTGGTGTCCCATACCAGAACTAGATAGTCTCTATATTATTTTCTTCCAGGACTCAAATCCAAGTTGTTTTTCTTGCAAGGGATATTATCAAAACCTCCAGCTCAGCTAGCCTCTACCTTCTGCTACCTTCCCAAAAGAGGTCCCCACCCAGGACCCGAGTGACACCTTGAAAACAGAGGATGGCACCTTTTGCATAGTGATTTCACATTTGGGGTAAATGCCCACGTGCTCCCTGCTTCTTTCCTCTTCCCCTTTCCTGAAATCATCTCTTTAGCTTCTGGTATCTGACACCTTGGCTTCTGCCTCTGTGTTGGTCGTCTGTGTCCCCCAGTTAAGTGAAGATCCATAACTCCCAAGACATTTGTCGAAGGGCCAGATCCCTAGAACCTTCATGCCTGGCTCTTAATGGGTCCTTGGGGAGGACCAGCTGAGGGAATGAGTTTTACCATGCACATCTCTCCTCAGCCGTGCAGAGGAACCCGAAATAACGTGCAGAGTTCCGCCCGGTCCAACTCAAGTCTTTTTATAAAATTATAAATTACATTCTAGGTTTATTTCATACTGTGTGTGATAACTACAATTTAAAAATATCCCCTTTTTTGAAAATATTATATATCTTACATGTAGCTGTGTATTTCTGATTACTTTGATGGGATTGCTAAATTATAAAAATATTGTGAGTGGGTGCCACAACTTTAGGCAAAGTTGCAGTCTAGCAGTTGAAAGTTGTTAAATGATTTCTTACTCACTTTGTTTTGCTGAGGTTATTAATAAAGGCAGCTGTACTAGAATTGTACTATCAGTTGCAAAGAACTGTCTTCCATTCATAGACGTATCCCCCTCCCCCCATGTCACCTTTGTAGAGATGTCTGTGCTGCTGACATTGGCCAGGCCCAGTGAAGGAGCCAGGCACTGCTTCTGCCAAAGCACCCCTCCCCTCTCTGCCCTGGCAGGGTGGGAATGGAACCCACAGCAGGCAGCCCAGCATGATAAGGCTTTCTTTGTACATGACACTTAGGAATGATCTGTGTGTCTTTTTAAGAGCCACCTACTCATGGGAAAAGAACCTCAGATAAAAGGAATCCGCCAGAGTCTAGCTCTTTTCATATAACTTCCATCTGTGTCCAGCCAGGAGACCAGAGAAAAATGAACAGCAACAGTACAGCAGGTTTTTTAAAATTTTGGAAACAATAAATTTTCACATTAAAGGCGAAGAGTTAAACAAACACTGGCAGAAGGTATATGGGGCTGGGCATGTAGCTCAATTGGCAGAATGCTTGCCTAGCATCCATGAAGCCCTGGGTTTGATCCCTGCAGGGTGTTACATAAAACCCATGTGGGTGATATATGCCTATAATTCAGCACTCAGGAAGTAGAAACAGGAGAATCAGAAATTTCATGATCATCTTTGGCTACATAGTGAGTTTAAGGTCAGCCTGGGCTACATGGGAAACTTTTCTTCAAGCAGGGGAGGGTATGGTTATGGCTGTAATGGCCAGTGTTACTTCTCAGCCTGACAAACCCTAGAACTGCCTAGGAGATGGACCTCTGGGGGATTATCTTATCTTTACTGTGTGCTTAGACACTAAGTCGCATTCATCTTTGCTCTCTGTTCCTGATTCTGGATGTAGTGTGACCAGCTGCCTCAAGCTCCTGCCACTGCACCGTAATCTGGAACTGTGAGCTGACATAAACCCTTACTCCCCTAAGTTACTTTTGTGGGTATTTCATCACAATTGTTAAAGATGAGACTAGTCTCTCCTAAGTGCAGTCTCATTTCCAGAGGTGAGCAGTGTGGACAGTATCCACATATGGTGTTCGTAGAATTGAGATGCATTTCTGTGTGTTGTGTCACACAGAGGTATCAGGATTCATTTTTAACTGATTACCCCTCTGATTAACATTTTCACTGTTTGTAATTCCATCCTTATTACTGTAATAAACAAAGTTGAAGTGACCATCTTGTACATATGTCTTTGGTCACTTAATAGATGGGGTGAATAGATTCCTAATAGTGTCATTGCTGGGCTAAATGATTTACGGTTTTATGAGTATATGCACATATATATAAAAGTCATTTTATAAATAGTGTCAAATACAGTCTGTCCCTTGGAATGAAATGTGAAGGCATGTGGTTTGGTGGGACTGGCCCCTGGCCTGGGTCTGTGATTTGTTGCAGTCTGGTTTTAAATTCCTACCACTGGCCTCACATCCCTGGGACTCTGGGGCGACAGTGGCCCAGGATGTGAAGGCAGAGGACCAGACAATCCATCATGTTGATTAGTTGTTTCTGTAGTTTCAAGAAACCCTAGAAGATGTTTACTGAGCCTGACTGGAACAGAGGGACAAACCAAGAGGTTCAAGGCAGTGTCATTTGCTTTCATATCTGTCCTGGAAAGCTCTTTGACTCTGAGAACACCAAGCAGTTGGAAGAAAGGGCTAAGAGATACACTGTTGGTTTCAGGTCCTCGTCCCTTTCTGAGGTTCTGTTCAGCAGAACCTTTATCCCTTGGTTTAAAGGACTTAGCACACATGCTGCTATTTCTTGGTTTGAATTTCTTACTCGCTTGTCCTACAAACACATCTGCCCAGCAGGCCAGAAGTTGTCAATGGTGTCCTCAATGACAAGTTTTGCTTGGGTTGCCTGAATTTTAGTACTGGAAACACCGTGGTCTGCAAGGGTGTGGCATCCATGAATGCACTGTGTTGTCTCTCGGTATATGGTGGCCTGTTGGCACTCAGCTGACTCTGTCAGGAATCATTTGCTGAGGGCAAACTCTTTGTTAGCTGCTTTCATTCACTGCCCTGTGTGGCACTTGAGCCTGTAGGACCATCCTGTTTTACTGCTAGGCACACCCAGTCAGAGGGGTTGACACATGCAGCAGGTAGCAGTGCCCAGGAACAGATCTAGGACATATGGACTGAAAGGCTATGCTGTCCCACAGTTTCTACTGTTGTGGGTGTAAGGAGTTGGCACCAGGGGAACTATCTACCCAGGAAATTGGGAAAACTGAAAATCTGGAGATGACAGATGGATTTGTCCACAATTTTACTTGTTCCTCAACAACTTGAGCATTTTGCCCAAAATGTCTGGCAGACTAAGTTCTTGGGAAATGTTTAAACCTAGTAGAAAGATATTTTAACAAGGCTTGGTATCTAGCAATTCATCTTAAGAAAATAAACATATGTACTAAGATATATATTTGGAGATAATCTTAAAGAATTCTATAATAAGAATGAAAAGCTTAAGGGGGGGCCTTGAGCAGCGTGGGAGAATTCTGCTTCTTTGATGCTTGTGAGCGCTAAAGCAACGAAGACGCATGATGACATGGCGAGGTGTTTATGATGTAACGCGGAGCTGCACAGCCCAGCTTAAAAGTGTGTGTGCAGTATGATTACAGTTCTGTCAGGGTTTCTATTTATAAATATCTGTGCAGAAGAATGCTGTCCCAGTGAGTCTGCGAACTGTCAGTGATTAGCAGTTTGTTTCCCCTTTGTTCCTTACTGTATTTTTCCAGTTTGATACGAGAATCACGTCATTTCTATATAAAGCTGACCTATATATGCGCCCTTATCCATCATCTTTATAGAAATGTATTTATATATGTGTGTACATATTGGTATTGTATAGATATGTTCCTATGTACATAGTCTTACATGTAACTGTATGTTGTGGTATCACAATGCTTGAGTTCAAGCAGCCTTTGATACTTAAGAGCTCTAAAGCCCAATATTAGTGATGATGGCCACTCTGGAAGGACAAAGAGAAGCTGTAAAATACTTTCTTTAACTGAAAAGGTAAGAGTAAATCAAATATTTTGATAGCCATGCCTTGTTCGAATAACTTTTACCACAGTACATCCTCAGAATTGTTTTATTTTATTATGAGCTGTGTTGTTTGTTATTTTAAGCTGTTAATTTCAGCCATGTCTGTAACTAAACTTCATCATAGGCTCACAGTTATAGAAAAGCACATGTAGCTTATAGTACTATTCTTTGTTCCAAGCAGCTCCGGGAGCCTTGAACAGAATCCCTTGACTGAGAGCAAGGAGGCCTTGTCTTTTCACTCCTCTTTGATTCACTAGTAAATTTTTCCTAAGCTGCTTTCAGTTTTACTTGATATGACAGGGTGCCAGTTTATGAAAGTTGGTTTTGTCAAAATAGCAGGCTTTATGCGTCTTAGGTGAGTCAAACGTGCATATGCAGTAAGTAAAGGCCTTTCTGTTGAAGTAGAACTGGTGCAGGGGCAGCCCTGGCTGGTGAGAGGCCCTTCCCTGTAGAGAAGTCTGAGCCACTACTGCAGAAGCCCGTCAAGTTTGAGAACTATTTTTAGTGATAGAACGGTTTGATTTGTAAGGAGTTCTCAAGGACTTAAAATATCTATGAATCTTACTGAAAAGTGAGGCTGATAAGATTCTGTGAATCACAGACTTTCCAAAGTAGAGTAAGTTGGTTGCTAAGCAGGGTCATCCGTTGTTATGGTTAGGGAGTCGTGATCGTGGCTTTGAGTCCTGCGCTTCAGGATCAGCCCTTAGAGGCAAAACCGTGCTATCTATACCTTAGAACAAAGCTCAGGAAGACTCCATGGAATTACATTCTGTTTTTCTAAAATTAATTTAGCCCATCTTATTTACCCTAAAACTCCTAGGCATCAAGCTCCCTTCTATTCCTCTAGTTGTGGGTATTAAGGACGTCTCAACTCAAAAATATTGGAGCTTCTGTAGCAGGAAGGATACGAGGTGCTGAGAGGCAGCTGGTTGGTAAAGGAAGAAAAGACCAGCTAGGTCAGAGAGCCCTGGGTCCAAACCCTTTCCCTGGGATTGACTATTCTTGTCACTGGGGAAGCCCTGCTGCCTCAAGACATTATTCTGAGGAGACTGATTTAATGTCTGCCTTGAGGCTAGCTTTCCTCCTGCTGCCTTAGCAGGACTTTTCCGCCTTTGCCCGTCTAGATCCTGCAGTTTCAGAATAAAAGTCACTGCGGAGACACCCGTGCTTGCCTTTCACGAAAGCATGCTTCTTCTGGTCCTCTGATTGCAGCCAGCCTCTTCAGAAGTGAGGTGTCTAGAGTAGCAACAATTCTATCTACACACTACAAGGTCCTTTGATCTAAGGAGTTATTTAGACGGAGATGAAGAATGAGGACAGCTCAGGGTCCCAGAGCTTCTGCTTTCAGACACCCACCACTGTCGCAGTTACTGTGCCGCGTCTGGGCCATCAGCCTGCACACCCCAGGGACCAGGCCGTCTACATGGGGAAATCTCGCACTGCAGACAGCTGGTGAGGGGGGCCAGGGAGGCACAGAGCTTCGAGTGTCCTGTTTTCTATTTTTATAAGGTGAGCCTCTGGCACAGTTTCACTGCCAAAGTCAGAAGATCTTTTGAATTCAGTAACAAGATTCCTTAGTCCCCAGCCAGCAGCAGCAGCAAGGTCTGACTAGTACAGGAAGCTGTGGTGAGAGTGTGTGCCAAGGCTGGGAGCAGGGCAGCCCAAAGACCCCGTACTGTCCACCTGCTGGGGACCACGAAGACAAAAAGCCAGGCATCCCAGACTGTAGCTTGGGGCCACGAAGCAGATGTGCCTCAGCACCTCTTGTTCTTAAACACCTTCCCTTTTTTCTGCAAAGAAAGGGGCCTTTGTTCCTTCCTCTATATGGTGAATGTATAGGAAATGACAACAGAAAGTCTGGGAACAATGGAACGTTTTATTACCTCATCAGGACCCTTACAGCAGAGTGTGTAGTGGGCCAATCCAGCAAAAAAGCACTCCCTCCCCCATCCTTCTCTAAAAGAGAGTTTCAGGTTGTTGACGTAATTGTGCCTGTTCTCTTTCATACCATTTATTTTTAAAGCAATTAACTATTTGGTCATTTTCTTTGTGATACTTTTCCATTGCATCTTAACCAGTTGAGGTCTGCTTTCTAAGAACTAAGAATGCTGGGGAACAGGCATTTAGAGCCCTCCCCATCTGTCTACTAAGTTGCCTCCAGGCTTTCAGCTGGCCCAACCTACTCATCGTGGGTCTATGGACAAAGATGACTGTAAGATTTTCAAAGAGACATCTGAGGAGCCAGTTTCATACCCAAACTGTGATGCTGCTGTCCCTCACGGGTTCCCACTTCACAGATGGAGAAACTGAGACTCGGAAAAGTTGAGTAAATCAGGAAAGGATTTGTGGCTACCTCTGACTCCAGAGTTACCGCCTAGAGCCAGTCCCAACTGCCATACCAAAACTTCTTGCCAGTGCCAAAGTTGCATACGTGGAGCATCAGACTTTTTGTATTCCACTCATTGACAAAACAGTGCCCCATGGTTCAGATACAGAAAATAAATCTTGGGCAGATAGCTGGCTGTGTCAGGGTAGAACTGTGGGTCTCCAGCTTCCCTGCCTCCTAGTCCTGCACAGATTCCCATGTGCCCTGGACAGTTTGCCCATGGAAAATAACTGCCAGAGCTATGGCTCCTACCCTGCTGCTGAAATGTGAGTTGCTGGGGGCCCAGAACCTTGATCTCCTTGAGAGAACCTTCTGTGTTCACCCTGGTTAAGAAATGAGAGCATTCAGTGTGCCTCAGAGGCCCAGGCTGCTCCCAGGAGCTCTTGGCCCAAGTTCTTGCACAGACCTATGAAATATACAACCCTTACTTGATTCCTTAATGAGCGCCAGCACAGCTCAGAGGTCTGCTAAGGGGGCAGATGACAGTGTGGCACAAAATGCTCCATCTAGAACCCTCCTTTGAAAGATCCTGTGGAAGGAGGTTGGAGCCGCACACAGCATTCGCTTTGTGCCTTATATATTTGCTACAAAACGCCCCTTCTGTAGTTTCCAACATTTACCCAGATCAACACTGCTGGTATGTGTAATGGTTTTTCCAGAGTTCTGTCTTGGAGGTTGTTTGGCTTGCGGGCAGCAGGCCCTGTGGAGTTTGGGGAAATAGCCAAAGAATGGTGTGTCAGTTAGAGTCTATAACGGGAGGTGTGTGCTTTTCTGTCTGTTCTCTTTCACAGGCTTTGGGGTTCAGGGGGAGGGGAGAAAGTCTCAGCCTTTTTTTTTTTTTTTTTTTTTGCCCATCACGTACTGCCCTGTCCTGCCAACCCAGCTTTTTGTGGGAATCTCAAAGACGTGGAGATAAACCTGTGACAGAGTACGTGTTAGCTTGTACTGCCCAGACTATATATAGATGGCGGGGGGGGGGGGGGGGCTGTGGAGCATCTGAGGGGAAAAAGAGGGAGTTTAAAGAAAAATGCAGTGGGCTCAAAACAGACTTTGAAACGTGGAGCCACGGCTGATCTGGGCAGGAAGAGTGGCGAGTGGACTTGGGGAGACATGAAACACATACTTCACCGCCACATAACTTTCCTGGAGGAGACAGTGTTTGCTGTAACCACATAAATGTTTCGAAGCTTAGGAAAGGAAGAGCATTAGGAGGCTGATCCGGGGAGTGGAAAGCTTCACAGACTCAGGAGGCCCTGCACACTGCAAACCAAAATATCAAATGCATTTCTACTTTCCCGATTTCTGTTTCTTTTATGTTAAAGCATTTTAGAAAGAATGTTCCTGCCTAGAGACCACAGACATATTTTCTTGATTTGAATTAAGTGTTAGTTCCTAGACTGAGTCAGTCATGTGAGCCCTGTGTAGGCTTCTGCTTAGCTGGGAGAGGCAAACTTTCACTGAGTGAGACAGAAATTCCAGAAGAGGGAGGGGTATTTTTCTTTAAAAGTGAAAGTGGGTTTGAAAGCAAATCCTGGTATTTTTCTGAGTCAGGGAGCGGCAGCAATAGAGAGGCCCTCTGGGTTCCCCCAGCTTGTCTCACATAGAGAAGTATCCTGCCTGATACCCCTGAAGCATCCCCACCCCCATCTGGGAGTTCCAAGCCTGAGGAATATGACCTCTTTCTCCCCAGCCTCAGGGCTACTTTGTCCTTCACTAGTAGGACCCTTCTCTGCTCCGAGGGCGCAGCTCCTAGCCCTGGGGCCACAGTCCCCTCCCCAGTGCTGCCATTGACTCCCCTCCATAGAGCCATCCTTCTAAGCACATGAACTGGAGAAGGGGCAGAGAACAGGGCTACCAGAAGCAGATTGTCTATGGCAGACTCAGCACTGAAGTTGCCGCTGATGGCAGCAGTTGGGGACAAAGATTAGCGGGAGTTTGGTCTGAACCCAAAAGATGCACGTGCTCGAGCCTAGTGGCCTGTTGCTGTTTCGCTGCCCGGGGATTTCTGCAGCCGATCGCGTTGTCACCATTGTCATGGGCCTTAAGACCCATGGGGTGCTTACATCAGTCCGGGGAAGGGCACGATTTGGCTGTTGGAGTGGTTGGATTCCTACCTCAGGGACAAGTAAGATGGCAGGCAGGCGGACAGGAGCAGCCTTGATCATGGCAAAGCCCTTGCTGGGCCGTGAGCCTGACCTCCCAGGGAAGGTAGGGAAACACCAGGAACAAACTACCAGGCAGTAGTCATTCGCAGTTTAAACTACCACCTTGTCCCTCCAACTGCTGTTCCCATGCTATCAAGGGAAGAGTCTTGGTAGAGCTTTGTTGTGGAGGGTTTTGTTGTGGTGGTTGTTTTTGTTTGTTTAAATACATCCCTTGAAGACTGCATCCCTGTCAATGGAGCAGGGACCATTTTTAATCTCTGAAATTTCTGCTATGCTTTTTTTTTCCCTAGGAACTACTTGGTTTCCGTAGATCTGAATAGGACCTGGAAACTGTAGCTTGTTTTCAGTATTTTAGGAGAAGAGCGAAACAATTTCATGACTGTATTCTTCTGTACCCCTTTCCATCGGTCTATCTATTTATCTCAACTTCCTCCTGGGCCTCAGGAACTAGGAAGGATGTCGAGAGAAAAAGAGCTGCAGGCCCTTTGGACTCTGGGAATAGAGAGAAAGGGGTCATCACAGTTTAGGGGAGGAGGAGGGTCATCTCAGACATTTGTTGCATTTGTACAAGTGTAAACTGTCCAACCTGGAACCACTAGAGTGTTTGAGAGAGTTCTGTGATTCTCTAAGCCAGGCTGGTGGCTTGGCTGTGTGCTGTCTATGCCTATGAGATTCCCGGTCCTTCCAAAGAGAGGGAAGGGAGCCCCATAGCCCTTGACCTACATCTGTGGAGCCCGAGAGACCACTTGTCCATGTGTTGAAACACTAATGTTTTTAACTTGTGTTTTATCTTGTCTTTTTTTTTTCTTGTAAATGCAAAGTTGTTTCATCTGTGCTTGTCCCTTTTGTGTGTTGCAGGATGTCAAAGTCTTTAGTGAAGATGGGACAAGCAAAGTGGTGGAGATTCTAACAGACATGACAGCCAGGGACCTGTGCCAGTTGCTGGTTTACAAGAGTCACTGTGTGGATGACAACAGCTGGACTCTGGTGGAGCACCACCCCCAACTGGGATTAGGTATGGGGACGGGTCGCCTGACTTGGGAACAGCACCTGGGGACCTCAGTGTGTAATCAAATGGGCATGCCACAGCCAGATGTAAATGTGTCACCATCTCCTGCCACATGGGAGGTGGTAGTAAGCTGCTCGGCATTCCTTCCGGCCCTTGCTTTCTCCTCAATTTCACTCTCCCTCCTTCCCAGTCCTCACCCTCTGATACTCTGAGAATCTCACCTTGGGTGCTCAAAGCAGTAACTTCCCCGAAGGCTCAGCATAGGTGATAGATTCTCTAGGACTTGGTTCTTCTTCCAGAGCCTAGGGGTGCTTGGAGCCCATCGGCCAACTGGGTTACAGCTCCCCATCTCAGAACAGCTCAGCCTGTTCATAGACAGAAGGGAGCCATGGTTCCCTGGGTAGCCCCAGGGAGGCAGGTACATTATAAAGGGCTCTCACAGTGCTTGCTTGGTAGCTTTCTGAGGCGATGCTTGCACTGCACACAGGCATGTATATATCTGTATCTTGCCTAGGAACAAGAGCGCATATTATACCATAAAATATTTGAAAACATGTACTATTTCCAGAACTTGCTGAGGTGCATTTTATAGTTTTATACATTTTTTTTAATTTATTTTATTTATTTTTGTTCTGTTGATTCATCTCAGACTTTTGTTTAAAGGTTTCTTTTCCACACCAGCTCCTTCCCTTGTTAGGGACTAAGTGAAGCACGTTTACCCAATGGGCTGGATTTTAGGGAGGATTCTGTGAGTTTTTAAAGTTTTTTAGATTCACCGTCTTGAGGTGAACAACCCCAACACAGGCTCCATTTCTGCCTTCCCAGTTCTCGTATTTCTCTCCGTGTGAAGTGTGTGTGTGTGTTGTTTTATTCAAACCTACCATTTAATTTTAAAACAACAACAACAACAAAACACAGCTTTGTAGCTCTTTAAAAGGAAATCCTATTTCTGCCACAGTCCCACAGCAGTCTCTTGTCAGGGTCCCACCAGTGGAAAGACGCGGTGCTCTGTGGTTCTTCTCAGAAAGCCCTGTTCATGTCCCAGCGTTAACCTGCCCTGCTGTGGATGAGTGAACCACAGACTTGTGGGAGGCTCTTTGTAATGGATGTTGCTCTAGGGTGTGTTTTTTGGGTCCTGGCCTAAAGAGTGGGGCCTCACCTCTGCTCAGTGTGGAACCACCCTGCCCCACATTCCTGGGTATCGCTGTCTCCGTGGAAACGACTCTCTTAGGCAATTCTATATTGAGTCTTCTTATTAGGGAGGAGGACACATAAAAGGGAAACTGTAAGTGCAAGTCTCTCAGGCAGATTCTAAAACAGATTACAACACAAAACTGTTACGATTGGGGGCATGAGGCTAGCGGATAGCATTCTGATATTTTTGGTTTATGTGTGTTCTCAGATTAAGGTTTTTCCAAACAATGCTACTGTGCTGATCTTAGCAGCTGAAATGCTGGAAACTTCTGATGAACAGCACTTCCTATAAGGCCTCCCTGCTGGAAATTCTTTAGCCTTGGTGTGTGGGGACAGTCAGTGATTAAGGCCAGCAAGTGTGCTAGCATAGGGTAGATGGAGAATTCCCATCTGTTCAAGTGTGTGAGCTGCGAATCTCTAGACTCTCCCCTTCCTCCAGGAAAGTTTCCCACAGAGACAACGCATAAAGAAATTTTACAAAATACACTTTTAAATGTGCAAAACAGTATTTTGGCGCTTCATCCCCTGCACTTGAGCATGGGATTGCAGCGTGAGGTCGTTTGGTTCCAGGGCTCTCACATTCAGGCCCTGACACATTGCAAGCATCAAGCAGGAAGAGTCCAGGGATAGGGAGCTTTGTGTTTGTTTGAGTCAGGTATGGCAGTGCCTTGGACATGGACACCTAAAGAGTGCCTTTTGGTCCTCAGTGACCAGAAGGAGCTTACCCTGGCTTGGTGTTCCTTCCATAGCTCCCTGGCCATTCATTTGAAAACGCCGAGTGATATCTTTTCCCCATTAAAATATACAGATAGAAAGAAAGCTGCTAACTGACTTGGCGTCGAGGAGGCTTGGGCACCCTTCCTCGCCTGGTGCCATGATTCCCAGCAGTCAAGCTGGAGGCC
This sequence comes from Microtus pennsylvanicus, assembly GCF_037038515.1. Taxonomy (NCBI): domain Eukaryota; kingdom Metazoa; phylum Chordata; class Mammalia; order Rodentia; family Cricetidae; genus Microtus; species Microtus pennsylvanicus. The sequence continues at coordinate 72,490,929 of NC_134590.1, read as the reverse complement.
TGAGACTTTCTACCAGGTGGGAGGGGCTGAGCCAAATGAAAGGCTGTACTGAAAGCCTTGTTCTGTGCTCTGTTCTGCACGATCTCTTCATGCCGTCTAGGCTGGCCGAGTTTCTGCCGAGGCTCTAAGTAGCTATGTACTTTAAAAGCAAAGAGGTACAGTTTTCTCTTTGAGTTGTCTGATGCTCAAGCCTTTCTGTCAGAGTGAGGTATTGATACAGACGCTGAATATCATTGCAGATATTTGAAAAACAACAAATGGCCTTTGAGGAATCTCCACTTCCTCCGCTAAACAGAGTAGTTTAGGAATATCCTAAAGAAAAGTATTGGTCCAGTTTTACTCAGAACCCCTGGAACAGCAGGAAGTTCACAGGCAGGCCCTTGATGGTAACAAGTTGTAGGCCACAGCTGTGCCTAGAGGCCTTCTGCGGCCGGCCGAGGAAAGGTTTAGCAGGGCTTCTCCACTGTTCCCCAGCTTACTGCGGAAGGAAGCAGGAGTTGACACTGCAGCTGGTTTGCATGAAGAGTCACAATGAGGCCCCTCTGGGGGTCACCAGACTGTCGGGGGAGGGGAGCGTGATCATTTAGGGCTGCATAGGCCAGCTCAGTAGTCACTGGTTACCTGAAACCACAGTGGGGCCCAGTTTCCCCTGCTCCTTCCCCGGGCATCAGGCCCTCCCCCCTGCGTACGTGCAGGATGTGTGCAGCTTGCCCAGGAGTTCTCCCAGAGCGCTTCTGTTGGGGGTCAGAGCTGTAGAGACCACAGCGTTGGTCTTAGCTGGGAAGCTCCCCCACAGGGTCCTTTGTGCTCCTCGGAGCTCTTTGGAAAGCACCACACTTTTTGATTTAGAGCGAGCCACTGCATCCTTACTTAGGCGGCTGCTACCTCCCTTTTTACTCTGTATTTTAAATGGAAAAGTAATTTATTCTGTAAAACAACCACCCACAGGTTATGGGGTTGTTGAGTTTTGTTTTTAAGTTTGTTTAGAATATTTTCTCTGAGTAAAACTCCTAATGGAATTCACTGATCTGTTTTTAGACGAAGAAAGTCTGTTTAAAATGAATGAACTTAAGCCTGACTGTTTTTTTAAACCACGCATCACAGTTTTAGTCAATGCCTAAGTTGTGTGTGGTTGTTCGCATATGTCTTGAGGAAATATAACCCTTGTGTAAACATAAGCGTTCGTGTGTTACAGGGAGAATTCTCCCAGATAGAGGTAAATGGAAACTATTCTAGGTTTGCAGCAAGCATGGCTTTTCATGTGCTGTGAGCTTTGTATTGCCATGGGGACAAATTCTGGTTTTAAATATGTTTCTACAAAAATGTCCCGTTCTTACAGTATAAAAATGAAGGCCAAAGATGCATCAGCCCAGAATGTGCTCTTTGTAACAGAGGGGTCCTCACAGAGAAAGGCGCATGGCCACAGTTCTCCTCTTTGGACAGAAATTCTTTCTCCCAATTCTGAGACGTTTTAACTCAAAGTGCCTTTTCCTAAGCGTCTCCCTTCTTTCCCAGCTGAGACTCAACTCTGGCAACATGAGAGGCGTTGGGGATCTAAGATACAACCCCTGTGTTCACTTAATCTGTGTATGCCTGGCTGGCATCAGGTCACACACTAAACCTGGGGTGTACTTACTGATACAGTTTATTCCATTGTCTGATGTAGTTAGCTCTCTGTCACTACCACCTCCATTATGGCTTTCCAGAGCTCTGTGGGAGGAGCTGTGATCTCCATTCCACAGCTTCTCTGAACATGTTATTCCTATCAGCGGGGAGCAGGCTGAGTTCACTTGCCATGCTCCACATAAGGAGAGGTTCGGAGAGGGGACTAACCATCCTTTCTAGACCCTTACATAAGCTATGCTAAGAGGTATGTGTGCACGTGTGTGCACGCACCTGGACACCATGCACAGCAAGTTATCTGTGTGGAGAACCTTCTTTTCTTTGCCTTCACACAAATCCAGCTGATGCGCACATTCCGTGGTAGAGCCAGTGCTAACGGCTAGGTATGAAAGGCGAGTGCTCTGTACATCTCAGTGCTTATAGTGTCCTGTCCACAGCTCCCCTGGTCTTAACACCCTGCCTATTGCAGGGCCTCCTTGCCTGGGGTCTTTGCCTTTTCTTTGCTCTTGAGTGTTTTCCAGGTTGTGTTAGTTAATTTGTAGCATGGGGGAAAAATCATTTGTGCTTCTCTCATCCGTGTTGTGTTGATTCCAAGTGCAAAAGAAATATATACTTGCCGGTACTAACCTAAATTTTGCTTTTTATTGGATTTTAAGACCTCTTTTAGATATCCGTTAGCCTGGTAAAAAGAGGCTTAAATTTAGTGTCATTCCTGACATACTCTTCATTCTCAGTGCTTAAAGAACAGGTTTCGGCCTTGTAAAATTGCCCTGAAGTTTCTGTCTCAGCTCACATGTGATGTTTCTCCCCACAGAGAGGTGCCTGGAGGACCATGAGATTGTGGTCCAAGTAGAGAGTACCATGCCAAGTGAAAGCAAATTCTTATTCAGAAAGAATTATGCGAAGTACGAGTTCTTTAAGAACCCAGTGGTAAGTCTCCTTTTGGGGTTAACATTGTGGCTCTTGGAATTTGTACTTGGGTTGAATAGAACGCTACTTAGTGAAAGAGGCCTCGCGTACAATGCCATCATAACTAAGTCATTAAGACTGGTGAAGGAGACTGTCTCCTTCCTCAGAGAGTAGAGATGGTCACACTAGAACATATTGATCCAATAGTCAGCAGAAGAACTACTCATTAATCATTGCAAATACCAGATACTCTCTTGATTGTATGTTGGAATGAACAGCAATCAGTGATTGGCATCAACTCCTCTGTGTTTTGTTGGTTTTTTTTCCCCCCCATTTCTTTTTTTAGGTGGGGGGGCGGTCATGTGACATAGTAGCAAAGTATATTTCGTGACATCTGAGCCTTTGGTTTTGTCCTGAGTCACCAGGCAGACTGACAGTCAGCTCTGGGAGATCACTATCCACTTGCGATTGTGATAATTCCACTGGTTTAGTGAAAAGAAAGAAAAGTAATGGTTTCTGGGTAATTCAGCCCAGTAAGCTTTTTGTACAACTGCGGTCACTTTGTTGTTATTTATTTTGTGGTTGTGATTTTCTTTTGATACTAGTGTTGTGCAGGCTTTGATAAAAGAATGAGAAGGGCTGTTGTTTAACATACAAATGATTGTGATCATACCTGAAAAATTTTTAACATTGGCAGGTCTGCTGTCTATAATAAGCTTGTTTTCTCCCCTCTCTCTCAGAACTTCTTCCCGGATCAGATGGTCACTTGGTGCCAGCAGTCCAATGGCAGTCAGGCCCAGCTTCTGCAGGTACTAAGCAAAACCGTCTTCTTACTGAAATAGACTTGTTGCAAATTTGAAATAAGGAACGGATTCTTGAAATCCTCCATCTTCTAAGGAAACTTATAACATTATGTTCACCCCCTTGTGAGAGCCATTTGCTTATCTCTGTTTCAATACTAATTTTGTTGAGATTTCAAGAAGTTTGAAGGAAGAAAATTTTGCCTAACACCCCACCCAAAGTATTCATGAAATGTCAACTATATATTATATATATGTATCTGCTTTCATTATTTTGTGTGTATATTCCCTAATTTTAAAAATTTGTTCCTCCGTAGAATTTTCTGAACTCCAGCAGCTGCCCTGAGATTCAAGGGTTCCTGCAGGTGAAGGAGCTTGGAAGAAAGTCTTGGAAGAAACTGTATGTGTGCCTGCGCAGATCTGGCCTCTATTACTCCACCAAGGGGACTTCAAAGGTAAAGTTTTAAAATATTTCATTTCGTGCTGTTCTGGGTATGCTTACTGTGAACTTGGGCTTAATTTTTAAATGCACCCGAACCTCTTTCATGCTAGTAATAACTTACTAATGAGCAGTTTATATATGGCTATACACAAAGGGATCAGTAATGTGGTCTGTCGGAAACTGAATGGCAGCACACACTGCAGCTCCTTCATCCCGTCAGCCCTGCCCCTCTGGGGTGCCCAGGCATGGATCCCTACTGGGTTGAGCCTAGACCCTCCTGGCCGATTCAGTCAGTGCAGGGATATATTTGGTTTTCTTAATTTTGAACTCGGTTCGAGGCTGGCCGTAGGATAGATGCTGAATTGTTGTTGTCCTGTATTCAGGAGCAAAATATGGTTTTGTCTTTGATGGAGCAAATTTAAAAACTACATAGTTCATACAAAATAAAGTGAATCCGTTACAACATGTAGCTGACATTTTTAGCTTCTGTTTTTGTTAGGATTACATGCTGTCATTTAAGTTTTCATGTGTATGACCAATGGAAAGATGCGAGTTGCAAAGTGACTACAGACTTTAAAATGAGCTTTTAGCACGATAGACTAAAAATGTGACCCCACACTTGGCTTGACTGCTGTTTGCAGGAACCCAGACACCTGCAGCTGCTGGCTGACCTGGAGGAAAGCAGCATCTTCTACCTGATTGCTGGAAAGAAGCAGTACAATGCACCTAATGACCATGGGATGTGCATCAAGGTAATCCACGGGATGCTGCCCTTAGGCTGGGGCTGGGAACCATGCAGAGGATTCTTCTGCCCACTATCTGGTTGCTGACGTAGTTTTTACACTGGCTTTACTGTGTGCTTAGGATTGGGTGGTTTTTGAGTAGTCCATGCTCTAGGAAGTACTCAGTGGACTTGGTAACTTAAGGCCAGGTAGCTGTTGGCCTCCTGGCTGCAGCTTTTACCTGGTCGTAGTAAGGAGAAGCAATGGCTTGTTAAGAGAGGCAACTCCTGACCTGACACCTGATTATCTGTAGCCACTAAATGAACTGACACTGTCTGTGTGGGTGTCTGGTCGTGAGGACTGACCGCAATACTGACGACCCTCTGTGTGTGTATATGGGAGCACTGCACATGGATATATATGTGTGCCTGTAGTCCAAACACACAGATGTGGACATGTACTCATGTACATAGGCACAAACATGCATTCGTAATAAACCCTCACACACACACACTCCTTGGCCAAGCCTTGTTCTTTTTCTCTTGGTGAGATTGTGGCGGTGTTGATTTATCACTCACTACACTGGGCGTATATTTGCTCACTTTTGCACTGGCGGGGTTTTCATTTCTCCTCTAGCCAAACAAAGCAAAAATTGAGATGAAGGAGCTGCGTCTGCTCTGTGCTGAGGATGAGCAGATCCGTACTTGCTGGATGACAGCCTTCAGACTCCTCAAGGTATGTGACCCAAGGCTGCAGTGGCTGCATCTCACACAGAACAACTGGATGTGGGTCCATCCTGGCACAAAAACACTATGTTGTTCCTATCATGAAGTCAGAATTGACGTATCAAGTGTAGCTGTACATTCTTCTACTTAAGATCTCAGCCAGGTTTCCTAACTGAGCACTGTCAAGTGTTTGTAGAAATGTATTCTTTGTTAGCATTATAGATCTCTGCTCACAAGATGCCCCCAATCAGTGGAGGCAGCCAAGAATGCCTCTAGATGTTTCCAAATGTCCTCTGAGCATCCAGAATTAAAAAAATACCCCACAGTAGACAGTCCTCAGTTTTAAGCCAATGTAAAGTCTATCATCAAAGTAACGGAATGTAAGCTATCATCAAAGTAACGGAATGTAAGCCAGCCATGAAAGGAATACTTTTTATATGTTAAAATAATGAGATTTCTAGGTGTGGTGCACATGCCTAGAATACCAGCAATTGGAAGTGGAGGCAGGAAGATTGTTGAGTTTGAGGACAGCTTAGACTTTATACAGAGACCCTTTCTTTAAAAAAAAAAATTAATAATGAATGGTCTCGGTTTTAGAAAAACTACTAAGTAAAAACCAAGTGTATATCAATATTAGAATGTCCTCCATTTCTGGGTAGGAGAAAGAGGCAAAGTCAAAATATGTTTTTGACTCTTTGGTACAGGAAAAAGAAAGGTTGCTGAGAGATAACCCCACTATGCAAGTAGGGACAGATGCTAGAGACAAACCTTTGTATTTCTCTGTAGGTCTGGGTTTTTGTTTTTTGTTTTTTACCTGAAAATGTGTATCTTTTTAAAGAAGGCAACAAAAGAAATAGAAAAATGGTATTGTACACTATAAAACAATGTATTTTATTAAGCTGGCGATACATAATCCAATCAGTAGGCTAAAGTTCTAAGGTGACATAGTTAATCCCAGGCAGAAGTGACTGGGACAGCACACAGTGAGTGCAAATCAGGAGCTCTGACACCATGGTAATGCTAACATGACACCCTTAGCCTGTTCTGAACACCCGTGCCTCTGCTCCCAACCTCCTCTTCTCCTCACAGCGCTTGTGTCATGATTGTCTCCTTCACAGGTAACAACACTGAGGCTGGAGGGATGGCCGCTGGGGTGTGGCAGAGCCAGGTTGAGAGCAGCATTCTGGCTCCTGAGCTCACTTCCTAAGTACTGTGCTTTGCCGCCCTCCCCGAGAGCCCTGGGCAGTTGCATGTCCACTTCCTGTTTTGTTTTGGTTTGGTTTGTTGTTTTGATACAGGGTTTGTATGTGGCCCATTCTGGCCTCAAACTCAAAATATCTTTCTGTCTCAGCCTCCCCGGTATTTTGGATAGATTTGATTCTGCATTGAGTTCTAGTGCCCCAGCTACTTACAAGTATCATTTGATCCAGTGATCCACAGATTCCAAAGGTCTCGGGATACATCTTTAAGGGCACTTCTTGCAGGAGGCAGTGCCATACTTAGGAGTAGCCAGTCTCCAATGAGGTTATAGTAGAATCTTTTTCTGCTTCTATCCTAACTCATTGTCATTCCTAAGCAGACCATAGGATGTGGACAGCTGTGTGATTGTTGCCTACCATACCCCAGACTGTTTCTTCTCTCCATGCATTCTCCTGGTAGAAGTTGTCTTAGTTAAAATTGGAAGACAAGGTTGGGCAGGTCATGGCAGTACAGCCCCATACTGCCTTCAGAACAGGAAGTTCCAAGCCATAGGAAACCTAGAACCTCACCTGTTTCTTATACCTAATAACTTCCCCCAAGGCTCTTCTTAGATGTGAGCAGCAGGCTGTAGAAAGCGAGATGAGGCAGGACCCATGATCCCAAACTCTAATTGAGGACAGGGACTTCTAGGCCCTCAGGATATAATAAAGGCTCTTGAAAATGCCAGCTTACCACTTGTGCTTCTGGCTCTGTGTGTGGGTTTGCCTCTGTCCATTCCTCCTACCTGTCTGTCTATCTTTTGCTAGGCAAGCACCCTACCAGTGAGGTCTATCCTCAGGCCTCTTTGTACACATTTTTAGGCAGAGTCTCACTCAGTAGATTGCCCAGGCTGGGCTTAGGGTTTCTCTGTAACTTAAGCAGGACCTGGCTGATCCTCCTGCCTGAACGGGGATTGGCACCCATATGCACTCTCTCTCTTTTCTTGAGGCCATGCTTCCTTATGGCCTCCATGTGTCCTGGTGATGCCAGAGTCTCCCTTGGGCTGTTGGGAAAAGCCACCAATTGGGGACTTTGAACTAAAAATTACAGACTTGCTGTAGCACAGATAACAAAATGTCAAACTGTATCTTCTCAGGATTAGTGTTAAGGTCTTGGTCTGTAATGCAAGAACAGGCCCTTGAGCTTCATCCTCTCAGACACTCTTGCTTGCTAGACATAGGCTTTATTTTTCCATCTGGAAAAAATGAATTCAACACGGAGGTTTCCTTGTTTTATCACATGGTGAACATAGAGACCCTGGAATCCTAAATCATCAAGCGAAGTCACCTCCCACCCTCCCTAGCCCTGTCTCTTTACCATTTCTGATTAGTGGACATGGACTTGGCGCCAGCAGTGTTGAGACAGTAATTTATATCACGTTGTGAAGCTGTGGCTTCAAGAAGGAAAACTTTGTTATTTAAAGTTAACCAAGGATGATCTTATATCTGTAAGTGCTTTCATAGATATGCTTTCCTTTGAAAAAGGAAGAAAGCCTAATTGCTAAAGGCATTGCTGTGCTCAGCGTTCGATCTACTTAGTGGACAGTGCAGAACATGGAGTCGGGTTGTGTTCTGCGTCCTTTTCTGTCACATCATTGCGTCGTTTCTTGGACACAGGACTGTGCCAGAGTGTTAGAAAGTTGTAACAGTTACCTACTTCTCCTGTTCTCCCTCCTTTTAGAAAAGTTTCTTAAACTGACGTAAAAATTCCCTCCACAAAATGTCTTGCTGTGTCAGCACAAGAGCCTGTCATTGTGGTTGCTTTGGTTTTAAATTGCCCCACCCTGAAAAGGCAATTAGGTTCATGTTCAGCAAGACAGCAGACCACCAAGAGGCACAAGGAGCCTCCTCTGCAAAAGTACTTTGACAGTAGGACTAGCACATTGGAAACAAAGAAGAAATTCACTGCAGCACTGTGTAGCAGCTAAATAAAGGAATCAAAGTCATCGCAGCAGTGAGAAGGGCATACAGGGCAAAAGATGGCACTCGGTGGAACGAGGTCAGAGAAGCCTCGCCTCGTGGAGCATAGGCATGCCAGGGAGGGCATAACACCAGAAATCACAAAAGGACTGGGGTGTCCCAATGCTCTCAGCCTTTCCTCTCTAGATGTCCCTTGTGCAAATACTCCCTCCCAGGTTCTCCTTTAGATGCTGAGACTTAGACCTAGGGTCCCACACGGGCGTCCTTGGTTACTGGAAGGAGACAGCTTCTGCTCATGGCAAGAATGCAACACTTAAGACCAGTGGGACAAGTTTGACCTGCAGCCAGTTGTGTTCAAAGTGAGAGTGGATCCGTTTGTAATCCTTCATTCTGAGAGTATGGTTTTCACCTATGGTTATGATTAGCTAGCCAATGATGTTAAAATACCCTTTGTTTTATAAAATATTATTGAGACCAAATGGAAGCTTTGGGTCAATTTTTGTGTGTCGACGTTAGTTATCTAATTTGATAAATCTTAGGCAATTGGGGCTTTTTTCCCCCACCAGCCCCAAATTTATTTCTTTATCATATATGGAGTGTAAACATTCTGGATTTAGGCTTTTCCTTCCATTCTTTCCCTAAAAAAGTCAAATCAAGTGGTTCTCAAAGATTTTCATAGCAGAATTCTTCCCCATTTCACAGCAAAATCTGTGACTCCCCAGTATGACAAACAGAAAAAAAAAAGGCCTGATTTTCTTTTAAATGTATTTTATTAGAATATTATAGATGGCAGGCATTCCCCCAGTCTTAGTAGCTTGTAACAGCAAAGACTTACTCCTACCCTTGGCCTATTAGAACTTGACAAAGGGAGTAACCACAGCCTGGGTTCCCATGGCCAGAAGAAAGGATAAGTGAGTACTGTCTCACTTCGCCAGTTAGATGCTCAAGCCTATAATGGCCTATGCCACTTCTGATCCAGGGGCATGGGCCATCAAATTACAGGACCCCAGGAAGACTGAGCCTAGTTGGACTTAATAGATTCCTTTTCATTAACATCTATGCTAAATAGGGTGTGCTCCCATGTGATTACAGCTCCCTCCCTGTTAAAAAAGAAAACACCTCTTTTAAGTTTTCTTGTATTCCTGGAGTTGAGCTGTAGTTTTTGAAGGGTTCTTCAACCACAACTCTAAACCTTTTTGTTATCTCCGCATAAAGCAGTAAACTTGCCTACCACCTCACTTGAGAACCTACACATCTCACTACGTTACTAGAGAGGGACCTGTCCTTTTATTCAACATGCTGGGTCTTCCAGGGTTAATGGCCAGAATGAAAACTAGGTAATAAAGGGAATCTGTCAATACACAATGGGTTCACAAAGCAAATGGATTCCTTTCATTAGATCCCCAAACTCAACCCCATTTGTAATGTTAAACTCCTGTGAACTTTATTGATGCTTATGGTTCTTTATTATGTTAATCTATTAATTAGTTTCTTTAGGGGAATGTGTGTGGGCATGTGTGTGGAGGTCAGAGGACAACTTGGGGGAATCGGTTCTCTCCTTCCACCGTGTGGGTTCTGGGGACCAAATTCAGGCTTAGTGACAAGCACCTTTACTCACTGAGGCATCGCCTCAGCCCAGAAGGACATTTCTTCATGGCAAGTTCTGAATGTGGAGACATGGCTGTTGTCTCTCTATACAAAGAAACAAAACAGTCCACTGTTACCTTAATCCTTTACTGTTGAGGAGAGTCACTTTTAATTTGATGTGAATAGGAAGTGAGAGTCTACACTGCAGTGAAGCAGGAAACATTGTTAGGTCGTACTTTCTTTTGCTTCTGAAGCAGTAGAAGGAATTACAAAGGAAATACCATTAATTGGACTATACACGTATCTTTAAAGCCCAGTCAACTAAAATAAAAAAGGAAATGAAAGAAAGTAACTCTGTAGACAGCTGGTGCATAAATGGCTAATGGCTTAACAATTTCAAGACTTTGTGTGAATGCAAGTACTACCATGTAGGTCTTTGTATTTTTAAGTAGAGACAATGTAAATTTATAGTCTTTTAACTACAAACAGTAAATATGAAAACAGTGTACTTCCTTAGTAACTGAGATAAAAATCATAAAATACCATGCAAATAAAGTATAATTTTATGCATAATACCTACTTGCAGAGATGATCTATTTAAAATAATTCATAGATCAAAGATAGAATATAAAAGAAAATGAAAAGATATGTCACATGAGTAATTATAAAATTTCCACAAGTTACAATTACGTAAAACTTCTGAAGAAAATTTTTGGTTTTTTGAGACAGGGTTTCTCTTTGTAACAGCCCTTGCTGTCCTGGAACTAGTTCTATAGACCAGGCTAGCCTTGTACTCACAGAAATCTAGCTGCTTCTGTCTCCTAAGTGCTGGAATTGAAGGTGAACTTCACCACTGTCTGTCTAAGAGAGGCAAAATTTTAATGCTAAATGCATGTTTTTAAAAAGGAAATAAAAGGAGTAAAATCTTAAAGTCACTGATATAAGTGTCTCCTTGAAGATATTCTGAAAAGACACTCAAGTTGAGCCAAATAAAGATCAAAGGTACTAAAAGAGAAAATATATATATATAAGGGTAACATACTCCCAAATTTGGGTCATTCCAGATTAAATGACCCTTCTCAGAAATACTTGGGACAAGAAGTACTGTGGATTTTGTGACACAGGAATATTTACATAAACATGATGAGATGACCTGGGGATAGGACCTATGTCTAAACATGAAATGCATTTGTTTCATGCATATATTTTATATACTGCCTGATGTAATTTTATATGCTTGCCTGGGTTTTAACTGTGATCTATCACACAAAATTAAACGTTGGATTTCTACTTGAGACGCTATATTGTTACTCAAAAGATTTGATTTTAGAACACTGTAGATTTTAGATTTACTAGGTGTGTCAGTGTGTGTTGTGGGGAGAGACATGTAGGCAGGTTCGGAAGACCCTCAATAGACCCCTCCCCATCCTTAATGAACTAGGGCTACAAATTCAGCAAAGCTCGTATCCGGAATGTTACAGTGAAAGGAGTAGATATGAGTGAATGGCTTGAAAGTAATCCAGAAGAGAGGAGTCAGGTACACCGTACTTGCATCTGCTAACAAAAATGTATGATAACACACTCAGAGCATTACTGACTGGGGAAGCTCACTCGAGCCTTACTGTAGACCCCAATTTCCATGCATTGTTGGCCATATAGACCTATCACTTATGTGGCTGGCCTTAGTCCCTAGCATGGCCCCAGGCCCAGCATGAATCACGTTCAACATAAGCTTTGTGGTCTGGCCCATGGCCCCACCAGTTAAGCACGTATATTAGACAGGCCATTCTAATGACTAAAAGGTCATCTCTCAGAAGCTGATGCAAGCTTAACCCCTTATTTTCAGCTCTCCATTATCTATACAGACACAGAAACTCGTATTTGCTTGACTAGCAAGATGGCTCAGTTGTAAAGTCCTTGCCATGAAAATATAAGGACCTGAATTCAATTCCCCATCACCAGCAACAGCCAGATGAAGCAGTACGCTTCCGTAACCCCAATGCTAGGGAAAGAAAAAGGAAGATTCCTGGGGCTACTGATTGGTCCATGGGAAACCCTGTCTCAAAACATGCTTAAGGAAGACAGCACCCCACACATGTACATACACACAGAGACCACACACAAGCATGTACTTGTATGTATACAGTTGGCCTTGCCTAGCCACAGGCTCCACATTCTCAGAACCAGCCAAAATAGATGAGAAATGCTCTTTAATAAAATTAGATTTTAGAATTGGGGAGGTGGCTCAGTATGTAAAGTTTTTGCTGTGCTGGTCTAAGAACCTGAGTTTCACTGCCCCAGCACGCACATAAAGAGCTGAGCAGGTGGTATGCATATAACAACAGTGCTGGGGAGTGGGGGAGACAGGCTGTTCCCAGGGGCTTGCTTGCTAGCTACTCTAGCCCAAACGACAAGCTCCAGGTTCAGTGAGAGAGGCTCCACCTCAAAAGATGAGGTAGAGAGTGATAGAAGGTACTAGACTGTAGTGCAGTCTGTGGGAAGAGGTACATAGGTTCTGTGGAAATACTAGCTGTTTTGTTATTTGTAGTGTGTTCCATCCAGAACCAATTCCCCTGACAGGAAGGACTGAGTTTAAGTGTATGCATTAGTAGGTGCTCAGAAGTTTACGTTGTTTACATCTGACAGGTTTCTCAGTCTGTGTCATGGTGAAACATGGTTTATTGTTTCCAGTGATGCTGCTCTGCCCTAAGGTCTTATTCGTCTAACACTAGCGTTACTGCCACAGTTGATCTGATTAGTGTTTGCATAGCTTTTCTTTTACATTAACTATTTCCATTTATGTTTTCCCTGTATGCCTGTTTCTCATCCATTGATTTTCTGTTTTCCAGTGGCTACCACAGCGCCACAACATGCATCTTTTTGACTTACTAAAGCCGTGTAATTTAGTCCTTTCACCAGTCAGGCTGCCATAAGAGCTTTCTCCATTTCCCCCACCAGCCGTCTGAAATGTCCTTGTTGTGAATAACCATTCTCTGTATATTAAACCCCTCAAGTGCGCTGCTGCTGGAATTTATATACCCAATTTTTATTTTAATCATCTGCTTAGGTGCACTATAATTTTTTCCCCAAACATGCATTCTTCTCTGTGGGACTAAAAGAACTCAGCTCTTAGCAATCCTTGCAGTGTGGACCAAAGAAACTCTTAGTCTTGCCTCTCTTATTGAAGGAACAGCTCATTAGTAGCAGTAGCAGTTCTTCATCCTCACCATTCCGCTGCCCTTTGGAATTCATCATTTATATAAAAATGTCAGTTATCTGTTTTGGTACTGATGCTTTCTCCTTGTCTCTGTTTTTGTTTTTGTCTTTAGCAGTTTTTTCATGATGCATCTGGTTTATGTATTCTTAACTCTTTTTCTCAACAATATGGGGGAATTCTTGGTGGTTTTTAACTTCAAACCTTTGTCCTGACTTGTCTTCCTGTCTTCTCCTCTCACAGGAGTGCACTTACACTCATGGGAAATAGTTTTGTCTTGTGATACATGTTTGTGCTTTAGGAAGGAGTGTTTACTATAGGACCAAGAGCTGCAAGAGGGTTTGTCTCCCGTGAAACAAGGACAAGAAGATGATGTGACCACTTCCAAAAGTTCCTTCTTTTTCCTGGTGCTCGCTCTTGTCCTCTCTCTCTCTCTCTCTCTCTCTCTCTCTCTCTCTCTCTCTCTCTCTGTCTCTCCCTCCCTCCCTCCCTCCCTCCCTCCCTCCCTCCCTCCCTCCCTCTCTCCCTCTCAACTTTCCAGTTTGGTGTTTTGAATCAATAGTTTGGGAGTATTGTTTGGGCTGTCCAAAGCATGTGAGACCTCTGTCTTCTGGAGACTGGCATTAGAACTGGCTATGTGCACTTAAGCCATGAATTCTTGCTTTCTCGTGGCCTTGGATCACTTGCTTCATTTCTTTGTGTTTCAGTTCCATTATCAGTAAAGTGAGGCTAATCATAAAAATGGGGAGTAGTCAATGAAGTAGACCACTTAGTATAGTACTTGACTCATGCAGAAATCAGGAAAGGTAATGATTCTTGACCTTGGTACCATCATATGTGTTGCTGCCCTGTTTGTTTCCCACTCCAACAGTCCCAGACCAGTCAGCGCCCCCTCTCTTCCAGGACACAAGTTCTGAGGCAGAACAGAAGAGAAGCACGCCATCTTCAGCGTGTTAGGCTCATGGGGGGCCTTTGGCAGAGAGTAGTCGGCTCTTGTGTATCAACACTGCCCTCCCAGCTGTGGGGTTTGCTGTGGGCTGGGGCTGTGGGAGCTCTCGGGTGCTGGTACTGACACTAGTCTTTCCTCTTCAGTATGGAATGCTCCTGTACCAAAACTATCGCATCCCTCAGCAGAGGAAGGCTTTGCTCTCTCCTTTCAACACCCCTGTGGTAAGTAGAGGACTTTCCACAGTCAAGAGCTATGGGAACCTCTTTGTAGCACACCTAACCTGTTGCGAAAACATCAATAGCCACTTCCAGCTCTCAGGGAGCCATCTTACCTATTGGCTTTTGTTCCTTTAAGTCATGGGATGCATGGATGCTGAAGTCATTCTCTTTTGAGGATATTAAGAATATAAGCACTCCTGCTCTCTGAAAGTACAGACATGCACTATATTACCAGTGTGATCTTAAAGGTCCTCTGGTACTATTCCCAGGAGCGAGTGAGAGCAAGCCATGTCATAGAAGAGTCTAATGTTTGCTTCCCTGAACTACTGCTCCAAGCATGGTCTGCAGTAAGGAGTTGGGGACAGATCAACCAACCTCCTTTCCTTCCCATCTTTTTAAACCAAGCCCAAAGCCATTTTTGCCATTTTTAGCCTAGTCCCACTTAAATCACTGAGTTTTCCGCCTGAAACAGGGAACTCTATAGCTCCCTTCCCAGTGTCTTTATGATTGTTTCATGGGGTGGTCTCCAGCATGCTGCCCTGACTGATTTCTTTGTATCTTAGTATCTGTGGCCTTTGTCTTACAGCGCAGCGTTTCTGAGAATTCTCTGGTGGCAATGGATTTTTCTGGACAGACCGGAAGAGTGATCGATAATCCGGCTGAAGCTCAGAGCGCTGCCCTGGAAGAGGGCCATGCCTGGCGGGTAAGGCACTAGCCCCAGTCTGGGTGAAACTGGTTACACACAAACATCCAGGTTTTGCCAGAAGTGCTCTTCTGGTCCTGGTGAGAGGGAGTTATGGGAGTAAGTGCAGGAAGTGGCTGCCCCGGGAGCCCTCCCTGCTGTTGGCCTTCCACACCACTCTGTCCTGAGCAGCTCCTGCTGATGAATTACTAGTGGCTGTTTGTGGAGGGCTCCGCAGGGAACAGTTCTCGCACTAAGCTCCGGTGCTGAATCTGCAGATGGGAAGATTATCTCCCAGCTCAGGTTTCCCTGAAATTTAAAGACCATGTGCAGAACACCTGCCCAGGGCTCTGCTTCGGAGACATTCCCAGTCCTGCAGCCATAGTGTAGGAAAAGGACAAAAGTCTTCAGCACAGGAACCCTGGAGAACAGTGCTCTGACAACTGCAGGGTTTAAAGCAGCAGCCTGTGCTGCTCTGCTGACTTTCCAGGATTTACATCATAGGAAGTCAGAGTAAGAAACACGCTGATGCCTCACTGCACGGTTGGCTAGACATAACCAAAATGCATTTGCTTTACCATTTTGGCCAAGAAACTCTTCATTCTCCATAGTCAGGTGGTACCATCAGAGTCTGAGTGTTTGGGGACACTGCTCAATCATCCTGTCCTGGGCAGTGGATGACTTGGTACATCAGTCTCTTATCTTTGCTAAAGTAGGCATCTCTTTTGCAGAAGCGAAGCACAAGGATGAATATTCTAAGCAGCCAAAGCCCCCTTCATCCTTCTACCCTGAATTCGGGTAAGCACTGCTAATCACTTTGTATTGGATGGAAAGGCAAAGAAGAGCCCTGCTCTCTCAACCTCTCTGAGCTCTGCACGGTGCTGCTAGAGCTGAGATCCAGGTTGACTAGAGTTGGCTGGCTCTTGGGGTCTGTCTGCAGGGGAGCCAGGTCTTACCCTCTGTCTGCCTCCATCTTCCCCACAGTGATTCACAGAACTCAGCATTGGTTTCATGGACGTATCTCCCGTGAGGAGTCCCACAGGATCATCAAGCAACAAGGTCTCGTGGACGGGTAAGGAAACTCCCGCTGATCGAAGCTAGGACTTATCGAGTGCTCACAGTTCCCTGCAGAAGCCAACTCAGAGTATGCTGGCCTTGCCAAGTTAAGGGCAGAGATGACTCTGAACCCTCCTGTCTGGATGTATCCAGATGTGCCCTTTACCCCTCAAATAGAAAAGGACAAGGCTAGTTATTTTTTTTTCTTTCTAAGGCAGTAAACAAATAGTAAAAAAAAAAAAAAAAAGAAAGAAAGAACCAACACCTTTTTATTTATACACTTTATAAAATTGGCTTTTACTAAGGTTGTTATGACTTAGACCTCAAGAGGCTTGCTTCTCAAGTTGGTTGTCTCTACAAAGCTGGGCAGGGCAGCAGAGGTTGGCTTCACTCGTGTGTGTATAGCGGATGGTGGCAGCCATTGATCAGAGTGACTGGAAGCATGGTTGTAGCAGGTGACCTACAAACACTCATATCATAGCTGTCACAGCGTAACCAGGGCCAGCAAGAGACTTTGGACCACAGGGTGCAAACTCTATCACCGCTGCTATCATCCCAGTGGCCCCTCGCAGCCCAGGGCAAGTGTTCACCTTTGCCTTCATCCTGCCCTTGCTCCCTATCTACAGATAGAAATGGTAGGTAGATAAATGACTGAGACAGGAACACTCCACACTCCCAGTTTTCTGTGAGTGAGTAAGCACGTCATCCTGCCTACAGTGAACATGTTCCACAGCAATGACACCCATAGCGATGCCACCACCCCCCCACGCCAGACAAATGTGGTTTGTTATGGAGTTTTATTTCATGTCTGCCATTGTACTTTTTCCATATTTGCCCTTTTTGCCTTTCTTTGTCCCTTGTCTCCCAATGGTCCCTCTCCTGCCCCCAAATAGGTCCCCTTCTGCTTGCACTGATTCCATGTGACCACCATAAATAAAGATAAAAATATATTGTTAAGTCTGGATTCCACATACAAGAGAAACATGTTACATATCTTGAGTCCAAGATAATGCTCTCCCTGTAAGTCTGGCCACACCAAGCCATGGAGTAACATGCTGATTGGTGTTTCCCAGAATGTACAAATTCTGGATATTTGCATTCTAAAGGCACTGAGAAGTTAACAAATGTGTTTCAAGTGTGGATTCCCCGGTCCTATTTAAATACTTTCTAGTCTAACATTACACTCAACAAGCTGGAGACACCACTAATGGCAGTAGTTTGGTCAAGTATCTCATGACATTTCCTCTTCATAGTGCCAAGCAGAACTTGGAAACTTGCTTTTCTTCCTTCCTAGTGTGTGGACTACCTCTTGCACTCCAAGGTTGGAGAGCACCATTGTTAGGCCTCTTGCACTCCAAGGTTGGAGAGCACCATTGTTAGGCCTCTTTGTGCTGTTCTGTTACATTTTATTTTGTGATTGTTTGGAAGTTGTAGAAAAGTTACAAGAAGAATTCACTCAATTCTGCTGTGTAACTCTACCCACGATTCTAGTGATAATAGGACAGCACTTTTAGTCTGTCACTGTTCCCCCCCCCCCTTTTTTTAACATTTAAAAGTAAATTATAGCTTGATGTCCTTTTATTCCTAGTAATTCCTGAATGGAAGCTCTGTGTGGTTTTACCTAACCACAGTGGTATCATGAGAACCAGGAAGCAAACGCTGATATAGTTGTCACAGATTTAAATTTTTAGCGTGCCCCTCCTTGTGTGCTTTACAACAAAGGGGGAAAATCCACAATCTTAGGTGCTGTATCTGCCTTCCTTATATCTCCTGTTGTGAGCAGAAGCCAGACCTGACCAGTGGTGTCTGGACTTATTCCAAAGCCAGCATCTCTTGGCTAGAACTGGCTCGCATATCTAGGGCAGGAGTACACAGGAAACGATGGGAGATATCTGAAGTCCGTTAGCTCTGTCCCCATAGTGATGGTCTGATACTTGATGAAGATGGTCTCAGTCTGGTTCCTGTCCCCTCAGCTGATATTTCACCTCTTGTGAAGTGTAAGGAAGCGAGAAATACTGCTTCTTTTCAAGGTCACATCCCCTTAGCTCCCACAGAAGCTCTTCTTCCTTGCCAGGAAGGAAGGGTGTGGTGAGTCTTTCACCACTCACTAGGTCACTTCTCTAAGGAAAAACTTCTCTTCTTTGGGTAATTTTGGCATGTTCCTGTTGGACTGCGAGCACTTTCTAACCCTCTAACATAGGACATTTCACCTTCATCTTTGTAGTTTCCTTTCAATGTCAAACGACATTGTCAACTTCCTTCTGGATGCTGTTGCCACTGAAAACCACTCAGGTGCCCAAACACCAAAGTGTCATGGCTGTAAGCCCATTTTTATCAGCAGGTCTAGCTGATGTGCCTCTGTATACATGCAAACTCATACATGGGAAATACACTTGGGTTTAGAAAAATCAATAATCAATTGCTGGTTTCCCACTCCACAGGCTGTTCCTGCTTCGTGACAGCCAGAGTAATCCAAAGGCGTTTGTACTGACTCTGTGCCACCACCAGAAGATTAAAAACTTCCAGATCTTGCCCGTAAGTACTGATCCCTTCAAACCAGTCCTTCTTTTTGCTTCCATTCCTAATGGAAGTTGCAGTCCCAACTTGAATATAACAAACTATAGATAGTGTGGCAGACAGCCCTACCCACCGTGTTTTCTGACCTACCTTGCCACATTTGTGTGTGTGGCTCTCAGGAACAAAACCATAAGCAGGCAAATTGGCTCCTGACCACAGGCCATGGGTTGTCCCCCAAGGTCACCTCCTCCTCTAACGTGGCAAGTATTTCCTGTGTCTCTGCAGTGCGAGGATGATGGGCAGACCTTCTTCACTCTGGATGATGGGAACACCAAGTTCTCCGACCTGATCCAGCTGGTCGACTTCTACCAGCTCAACAAAGGTGTTCTGCCCTGCAAGCTGAAGCACCACTGCATCCGCGTGGCCTTATGACCTCCTTGCCCTCTCTCAGAGGCTGGAGGCAGCAACACTGGAACGGAGAGGAGACGCCTGCATGAGGGGGAGAACACACACCTGCTCCCACCTAAGGACTCAGAACAACATGGCTTTTCGATCGGTGCCAACCGACCAACATCAATTCGTTATTTGGACTTCACAAAGATTTGCCGCTGCGGATCCAGCAGGACCACCTCCCTCTGCGTCAGCCATTTAAATTGGGGGAGGGTTGAGATCCAGTGCAAGTGCGGGGAGAAACTGGAATGACGATTCTTGATTAGGCCACGTAGGGTGAGAACCGCAGAGAAGTAATTGGAAATGAACTCTTGCCCTGGAATAATCTTGACAATTGAAACCGCGATGTTTACTTTTTTTGTATCACTTTTTTGCACTCCTTCTTCGTTGTCAATGTTGTGCTCAGCCTATGGTAGGAGGGGATGTGGCTTCGCAACCCAGATGAGACAAAGAATTTTGAATTGGCAGATTTCAGCTTGGAAAAAAAAAAATGGGTCCCCAAAGTTTTGTTGAGGGCATCCTGCTTACCACAGGTTGCCACAGTGTGGATTTGGCTCCTACATTATAGACACCCCAGTCCTCCCCATCATACTTGAAAAGCTTTTTTTTAAAAAATAAAAATAAAATAATCAAATCAAAGGTGTCGACTGTGGGTGACACCAAGCATGTTTTGTGGACTCCGTCAAGCTCCCACAGTCTGGTCACCATTGTTGTTGTGCTGGTGTTTGGTCATTTCTTATTCGTGTATCTCGTTCTCCACAGTGCAGGAGACCTCGTTACTTTGGAAAACTCGCTGTTCCCCCAGCACAGCACAGCTGCATGACCTCAGCTTTAAACTGATGTCAGCACGCCTTCTTGGAACACATTGGTATTCATTGTGGATGCCACATAGTCCATCTGGGGTGCCCTGTGCCTCACGTTTTCACAGCCACCCACTGTTGTAGAATAATTGCTGCCTTTACCCTCTGCAGTAGCCTCGGTCATTTCAGTTCTCCCACCAGGGTGGGGTGGGATCGTGGGGTTAAAGGATTTAAAGAGAAAATGTCAACTTGTTGGCCTTGTGCTCTGTCAATCTGAGCGTCTATGGATAAAGATAAGGAAACACTGCAGAGGGCACTGGCATAGGCTGGCTTTGAGTCTTTGCTTGATGACCCCTGCGCCCTACTGAAAACCCCCTAAGCCAGCAGGAGCAGGGTATGCAGAGGTTCTGCCTCTACTGGCTTAGGGCGAGAAGTACCTCACAGTGGTTGTGAACATTGAACAGTTTTTAGCAGCATGATGTTTGCTTCCTCCTCCAAGAGAGGAGTCAGAAGGTGGCTGGAGTTGTCAATGGGTCCCCTGAACCCTTTGGAGGACCCTCTGTTGTCCCCTTAATGATTTATCAGGCATGAGGGTAGCAGACAGGACTCCCGTGAGAAACACACAGACAACCGTGGTGAACAGGTTTCCTTGCCTGACACCACCCCTGAATGGCCCTTTGAACCTGAGCTAGCCACTAGATTGCCAGTCCCGACTCACTGGAGTGCTCCCCAGGGAGCACCCCTGATTGCCCTGCGGTTGACGGCATGGTGGAAGATAGATGTGTCAGTGCTTTGTAAAAACGAGTCAGCTGCAAGCTGGTCCACAGTTATAGAAACACTGTAGTTCACAGACCACGCAACCCGTGTTTCCACGCGATGTTTATTACAACAAATGAAGAATTTTTTTTTCTTTTTACTTTTTAACTTTTTATCTATCTTTTATCTTTTTTTTTAGTAAGACATTTTCGTAAGCATAAATGCTCAATTGCATTTCTCTTTCTTTCGCAGCTAGTTAATCATTCAGTTGACAATGAGATAATTCTCAAGTTCATGCCTGGCAGCAGGTTTCCACCGATCTTCCCCTTTGGGACAGATAACGGACATTTCAGTTTTACCGTACTCATTTCTTTTTTGCTGACTTAAGGTCAGAACTTTACAAAACAGACAGCAAACAACTCTAGGGTTTCTTTCTCCAGTTTACACAGACCAGTCCCCACAGTGCATAATCTTTTTCTCTTTTTGCCTCTACAGTAGTCAGCTAGGACGTGTATCTCATATTTATAAGTATGCATTTTATTTAAAAGGAAAGTATAGGCTTGACTCTGGTTCACAATTTTGTATGTAGCTGGTTTGACGTAGTATTTTGTACTTCCCTAGCCGAAGTGAATTGTCGAAGGCTGCAACCCGCCTTGAGTGTAGCAGACTTCAGTGGCCCCGAGCTCGCCAGCCTTTGCACAGGCAGCTGGGAATTCCACCTGAAACAGCTAGTCCCTGGGGTAGTGGGTACCCAGCCCCCCTAGCCAGAGACTGAAGGACATTGGACTTTTATTTTTGTATTTAATTGACATGAATGTAAAGGGGACAGCTCAGGGTTGTTTTGGAGCCTGTTTGACTTTGTAATCTCTGCCTGTGATTTTCTTTCCTAAATGAGAACTCCGTGTAGCCACCTGGACTAAGTTGAGAAGGAAAATGCCAAATGCTTTGGGTTTTTAGAGTTTCAATAGGTAGGCTCTGTTATATTATTAGGTGTTAGAGTTTCTGAACGTGTTTTTTCTTCTTTTTTTTTTTTGTTTGCTTAAACTTTGAAGAAATATGTGCCTCAGCTTAGATGTTTTGTCTTCTCCTTTCTGCACTTAAATACCTGACAGTCTGTCGGATCGCTGCGCCTCCGTGAGCATCAGTAGCTCACCGTAGATTTGTGATGTCATAGTGCAAACCGCAGTGACCAGAAAGTGACCTGACATGTAAACGTTTTCAGGGAATGCAGAGGGTGTTAATTAACAGACAAAACCTTTACCCCGCGTGCTTTGCCTCACTTTGTGCTATATAGCTCTTTGGCTCGTGAACCTAATTGTAAACTTTCAGGTATTTTTGTACAAATAAGGGACTGATGTTCTGTTTCTTGTTATTAGAAATAAACATTAATACAGTGTTCTTCATTTTCTGTTGTCTTTTTATTTGCGCCCGTATCTGAAGACTAGGCTTGGGGTGGGTAGCTCAGTGGCTCAGAGTGCTCGCTGTGAATGTAAGAGAACCAGGTTTCAGATCGCCGACCTCTCCCTGTCCCTCCCCACAAGACAAAAAAAAAAAAGACAGGCCTGGGCTGGAGAGATGGCTTAGTGGGGAAAGTGCTTGCCACACACGATGGTTTCAGTCCTCAGAACCCACAGGAAAGTCAGTAGTGGCACAAACTTGTAATCCCAGTGCTGGAGGGAAAGTCGGGGCTCCTGGGCTTGCTGGACTTGCTGGTCAGTCAGCGTAGCCTAATTGGTGAGTTCTGGATCCAATCAAGGAATTGGTCTCACAAAATAAAGTGAATAGCACCCAAGGTTAACCTCTGGTCTCCAGGTGCAAAGGAACACGGAAGTTCCTGCCCATCTGTCCACCTACGACTGTGATCAGACACAAGGCATGGTGGACTTTAGAAGGTTTCAGAGAGTCACGTATCCACAAAAGCTTAACAGTCACCTCCAAATCAAAACACGACACACATCTGACAAGGCATTAAACCATCAAGGACCCAGGTTGTCAAGTAAGAAACTGAGGGGGCTATAAAGATTGCTCAGCAATTAAGAGTGCAGCTGCTCTTCCAGTTATATCCCAACATTCACGTGGGCGCTCGCAACTGCCTGTTAACTACAGTTCAGGGACTCTGATGGTGCTTTTTCTGGCTGCCTCAGGCACCAGGCATACTCACAATATACAGGCATACATATGGGCAAAACATTCAGACACAAAACAATATTTTTGAGAGAAACTGACACATTAAAAAAAAAAAAGATGCACTCTGCCACTGCTGTCCTAAGCCCTCACATGACTGAAGGTCCCCACCCGTGGGCTCTGGAGCGTCACTTGCTGACTTCATGCTTCCTCCACAACCTACCCCAGTCACTCCCTGTAGGCAGAGACTACTCGCTCGTTTCATAGCAGCCCAGTCCCGAATAATCACACAGAAACTCTATTAATTACAACACTGCTTGGCCTATTAGCTCAGGCTTCTTATTCACTAACTCTTACATCTTAACCCATTTCTTTTAATCTGTATCGGCACGAGACTATGGCGTACTGATAAGGATCTGGCTTCTGTCTCCTTCAGCAGCTAATGATCCCTCCATAGGAGGAGATAGACACCAGATCCTTCCCCGTAGGCCACAGCCTCGTGCTGATACACAGATTAATAGAAATGTGTTAATTTAAGATGTAAGAGTTAGTGAATAAGAAGCCTGAGCTAATAGGCTGGGAAACAAATGAGCAGTCTCTACCTACAGTCCACTTAGAGAAAGTGGATGTTGTCACCTGCAGTGACATGAGTCCTTGGGACTATGGGGATGACTCGTGGGTAAAGCATTTGGAGGACCAGAGTTTGGATCTCGAACCCACATAAAAGCCCGGCAAGTGTGGCAGCTCCATAATCCCAGCATTCCTAAGGCAATTAGAGAATCACTGGAACAAGCTGGCTAGCCAGCCTAGCCAGAATTGGTGGGCCCTGGGTCCTATGAGAGACACTGTTTCAGTGAATTAGAGAGTGATCGTCTACTTTAGACCTTGAGGTGCATCCCAGATACATACTCACACAATGTGCATCTGTGGTTGCTACAAGAGCCCCTCACAGAAACAGACAACACCCCTCCTCATCATGACATACCATGACACAGCCCTGTGGCCCCTCACGAGTCTACGATAATGAGGGTGGGTGAGGGCCACCAGACCAGAGTTTCAAATGTACTTTGGTCACTCCAGATAGGATGACAGAAGCCAAACAGAGTACACAGGGGGAAAAAAATGCCCAGAGCACAACCTGAATCTTGATTTCACTACATCATAAGTACTTTAGATACATCTTCTGTGCCAGACACAGGTGCACAGACTTATAATACCAACACTTGGGAGGCGGAAGCAGGAGGATCAGAAGTCTCAAAGCTAGCCTTAGCAAGATAGTGACTTACAATCCAGAAGCCAACTTGGATTATATGAGATTGTTTCAAAAATATATGTTTTCAATGACGACTAAAATACTAAGAAGGAGCTGGCAATGGTGGCACGTGCCTTTGATCCCACCACTTGGAGACAGAGGCAGGTGAATCTGTGAGTTTCAGGCCTGCCTGGTCTGCAGAGTGAGTTCCAGAGCAGCCAGGGCTACACAGAGAAACCTTGTCTCAAAAAAAAAAAAAAAAAAAGAAGCAAAGCCACTAAGAAGGACTACTATATATAGTTAATGGTAAAGGAAAGTTTATTAAATGGTAAAAACAATATTTGCTTTTAAAGTAGGAAACTCATTCATATCACTTTGCCCCTTGGAACTTAGACTTCACTCTTAAAGATTAGAAACAATGGAAAACGTGGAACTGGCACTGTTGGACTTTGTCTTAATTTGTTTCTATTACCGTGATAAAGCACTAGAAGCAAAAGACACTTGGGGAAGAAAGGGTTTATTTCATTCTACAACTATGGTCCACGATAAAGGGAAATCAGGGCAGGAACTGAATCCAAAGCCATGAAGGAACACTGCTCACTGTCTTGCTCCTCCTGGCTTACTCGGTTTGCTTTTTTACACACTCCAGAACCACTTGCCCGTGAATGACACCGCCCACAGAAATAAAGAAAACGTTCATAGGCTTGCCTGCAGGCCAGTCTGATGGGTGCATTTTCTCAGTTAAGGTTTTGTGTCCAACTGATGAAATATTAACCAACACAATTGTGACTCCTCGTCACCCTGACACCCACCACATCACTATTACACCATAAACTTTACCTTCTTGTTTGTCCCCAAGAATCCATGTTAATATTAATATCACAAGATAAAACAAAGCATAATTTTATAAAGACTTCAATGCTTTAAAAGTCAAAGTTCTCTTTAAAAAAAAATACAAAAAACAAACACTGCCTCTTAAAAAGTCCAAACGTTCAACAGCAGTTTCCTGTAAAATAAAAAATAAGGTACAAACTCTTATTCCACAAGGGAAGAACCAGAACACAGAAACAATCAAAGCAAAATCAAAATTCAACAATGTGAATTAAATCTTGTAGCTCAAAGTCCCGCATCTGGGACACACCTTCCCAGTAACCTCTCCTGGTCTCTCACAATGCCAAGACTCAGCTGTTCTCTATGGCCCTTCATGGCTTCAAAATCAGTAGTACCTAGGGGACTCCCACACACGACCAAGTTCAGCTGCCAACATGAGATACGGCCTTGGTACTCTCTAGATCCCAACTTCCATGTGTTAACCCTGAAGAAATATGGCCAGATTTCACTTCAGTGATATTGGTCTCCTCTTAACCACAGCGGATTTTCTCAGCTCCAGCTGACCAGCATCAACTGTCCTAGTAAAGAAGTGGTTCTCAGCCTGTGGGTCGTGACCCGTTTGGGGGACAAAAGACCCTTTTACAGGGGTCACATATTAGATATCCTGCATATCAGGTGTTTACATTACAATTCATAACAGTTGCAAAATTACAGTTATGAAGTAACCACAGAAACAATCTAATGGCTGGGGGTCACCACAACATGAGGAACTGTCTTAAGGGCTTGCAGCATTAGGAAGGTTGAGACCTACTGCAGTAAAACAAAGGGTTGGCCTCAGGGGTGCTGGTCTCTTGTTGATCATGGTGATCCTTCAGATCCTGCTGAGCAGATATCACAGATTCTTACTGTAGATCTATCACATGAACGGCCCTGCTAAGTCTTTGAGAGACTCTCACGCTTCCTCTAGAAGGCTTCACAAGCCTTGAGAACATCGTCTTCTAAGCTTTCACAACTGCTCAGCAAGCTCAGAGAACTCAATGGCTTTTCCAGGCCAAAGTTCTAAACACTTCCACAACCGCCTACCCTCGTCCAAAAGAAAAGCATGGTCAGTTCTGTCATAGCAACAGTCCATACTCCTGGTGTCCATTGGTGTGATCATAACACCGGGGGCCCAACGTGCATAGCCAGGCATGGTGGTACATGCCCTTAATCCTAGCACTTGGGAGGCAGAGGCGAACAGATCTCTGTGACTTTGAGACCAGCCTGGTCTACAAAGGGAGGTCCAGGATAGCTCCAGCTGTTACACAGAGAAACCCTGTCTCAAAAAAAAAAAAAAAATACAAAAAACAAAAATCACCTTACATGACCAAAAGCAACTTGGGAAGAACAGGGATTATTTTAGTTTACAGCTCACAGTCCATCATGAGGGGCAACTGGGGCAAGAACTAAAGAAGAATCCACGGAGGAGTGCCAGTTATTAGCTTGCTCACCTTGACTTGTTTGGTTTGCTTTCTTAAACCACTCAGGACCACCTGACCTGGGACGGCACCACCCACGCTACAATGTGGCCCTCCCACGTCAATCATCAATCAAGAAAAAAACCCCACAGGCTTGTCTACAAGTCAATCCAATGGAGGCATTTTCTCCATTGAAGTTCCCTCTGCTCAGATAAGTCTAGTTGGTGAGAAAGAGAAGCTTAACCAACATAGGTCTTATGTGTCATCCCTCCATCTACCACAGAGGTGGGGTTGCTATCAGGCTGACAAAAGAGAGACATGCCACCAATCTCAACCCAGCCCCAGAAGGCATCTTCAAGAAAAATAGCCGGGCGATGGTGGCGCATGCCTTTAATCCCAGCACTCAGGAGGCAGAGGCAGGCGGATCTCAGTGAGTTCGAGACCAGCCTGGTCTACAAGAGCTAGTTCCAGGACAGGCTCCAAAGCCACAGAGAAACCCTGTCTCGAAAAAACCAAAAAAGAAAAATAGCTTTGAGGAACCATGAAAGACAATCTTCAGAAAAGGCAGTGAATATAGCTGTCCTTTTCTAATAGATTGGCATCATTTTTTTTTCTTTCTGGAACACAGTGCAAGTCTTCAAACTAAAGGTTTGATTCCTGGGACTAGTTCATGTATGACATCTGGGTTTTTTTTGTTCGTTTGTTTTAGTTTGTTCTTATTATTTTTTTCTTAAATGGTACTAGGGATTAAACCCAGGACCTCATGCATGCTAGGTAGGCACTCTACCAATGAATTATATTCTTCACCCCTTATTTTGGATCACGTTTACCTTCTGCTTACAGCATCTGTTTTTCCCGAACCCTTTGGCACTTGTGTCCATTCAACTCTTTGCTGCCCCCTCAACTGCTCCTTGATGTTGGTACACAAACTAAGTCAGCAAGTCCTGTGACAAAGGACTGTGTGGAGAGTTCAAGAGCCAGGCACAGAGGCCATTATAACTGATCATCTCATTGATTCAGCCCTTCCCTTCCAGATGACTCTCCCGAAATGCTGTCCAATAATTTTATAACCAAAAGACATTTTTTAACTTGGATTTTCCATTGCATATTAATCAGATGTCATGTTGGAGGCTTGTTGTTTGAAATAAAAGCTATGGCCAATTCTCTTAGTAACAAAATCTCTGATGGAATTATAGCCAGACCTTTGAAATCCGCTGCTCTCCGTAGATTTAAGTAAAACCGAACTGAAACTGTTGCATTGCTGCCAATGTGAACTCTCTAGTGAGGTTCACAGAGGTTATATAGATGTTGAATATTTACAGCCTCCCTTTTCCTTATTCCCTGAACAGCATGTAAAACAATTATTACACAACTTTTATATTGCATCAGGCACTATGAGTGTCCTATTGAAAACATAAAGTTTACAAGAGTTTATATTTAGGTTATATGTAGATATGATGCCATTTGGTATATAGGACCTGAGAGTTTACAGATTTGGGAATGTACAGATATTTTTTATCTATAGGACATATTGTAACCAATCCCCCATAGAAGAACAGGAATAGCATTGTGTGCTTTCTCACATATACATTGTGTCTGTGAGGGGTGCAGAATAGAATGTTAAGGGATGGCTTCATGAGTCAAAGTGCTTGCTGTGCAAGTCTGATGAACTCAGTTCTGACCCCTAGAACCACTGTTTTAAAGGTAGTGCCCAGTACCCATCTACGGATTGAACACTTCTATGGTGAGTTGAGAAGAGGAGACAAGAGTATCACTTGAAGCCTGTGAGTCAGCTAGCTTGGAATATAGACTACTTGAAAACAAGGTGTCAAACAAGAACAGATGACACTCTGCCTCAGAAACAAGACAGAAGGTGAGAACTACAAGAAAGACTACCTGAAAATAAGTTGGAAGGTTAGAACAAGAAACACTCTACTTCAAAAACAAGGTGCCAGGTGAGAACCAAAGGAGAATGAATGCCTCCAAATAAAATACAAGACAATAAAAACAGGAGAGACTCTGCCTCCAAAGAAGCTGGGAGGTGAGACCCAACCCCTGCCATTGTCCTCTGATATCTACCCATGCACCATGGATACACACGTGTGCGCGCGCACACACACACACACACACATTATAAACACACACCTCCATGCACACCATACATAGACACACAATACACACATAACTAATTATTAAAGACATCGTAGTAGTGTTCCCCTGTACTCATCACTCCAAGACACAAGATTATGAGATCAAAGCCAAGAAATATCCTGTCCCCTGTCCAAAAAGAATCTAATATAGAAAAGGAAAGTTTTAGCCTCAGGGATTCCTGAGTTTTAAGTTCCAAGTTGCAATAAGTAGATAGTAGCCCTTGCAGAGAGTACAGAGAAAGTAAGTTTGTCATCATCAAAGGTTCAAGTAAAAGGCACTAGAGCAAGTGAGAGACTGGGGAACAGTGGTAACAGGGGATAGAGTGAGCAGTGATCCTTTGAGAATCTGCCCCTACCATGCCCTTTCAGGTTGCTAATCTATTTCTGCAAAGCTTCACTCTAGATTTGAGGACTGATCCATCAGCTGATCACATCCTATGGGTAAGATGCATGGCTGGGTCAGATTAATCCACATTTTAATGAACAGCCTACTGTCAGTTCTCAGTTTGGTCTTTTTACTCTCTGCTAACAACTGAATGCCAACATTCATTCAGTTGACAGTCACAACATAGGTGTATATTGTATGTAATATTCAATTGTTTGAACCTGATCTCCACCCCAATAACCTCAGAGAAGAAATGAAAAAAAAACACAAAATAGAAAAAAAAAGCACATTCTTTTAAACTAAATATCAGCCTGTTAAGAAGCAACCGTGAGCCAGAGATCAAAAGTGTAAACTTTATATTCTTCAAGCTAGGCACCACTCCCCAAGCATTGCCATCAATGGGGCTTTCTGGAGCATGGATTGACGCAGTATAGATCACACTGGCCTGTACAAAGTCAACTGATACAACCGTAGGAGTGAGAGGAAAAGGTTGGTTGGCAGAACTTCTTAAAAGATGGCCTCGTCTTGAGAAATGCATTTGATGTGACTACACGGCAGAATGACATTTTATGTGGGATGCCCTTTTATATGCTGTGAATATGTCTTGTTACCATTGATTAATAAAGAAGCTGATTTAGTCAATAGCCAGGCAGAATATAGCTAGGCAGGAAATCCAAGAAGAGAGGCAGGAGGGTCTAGGGAAGAAAAAGTAGAGTTGGGGAGATGCCAGTAGCTTCTGGGAAAGCAAAATGTGAAGTAACAAGCCACAACCCTCGTGGTAAAAATATAGAATAATAAAAATAGGTTAATTTAAGTTGTAAGAGCTAATTAACAATAAGCCTGAGCTAATAGGCCAAACAGTTTGTAATTAGTATTAAGTCTCTGAGTGGTTATTTTAAAAGGAGCTGCAGGACCAGACAGGAGGAGAAACCTCCAATTACAAATGGCGTACCAGTATGAGGCTCTCAAATTTCCATAGGGCTAGAGAAAGTTTTAAAATTTTTCTAAATGCACAGAAACAGAGCTGCACTGGGATTCCTAGTCTCTCATGCTGACCATCATATAGAGATATGTCTCCCAATAGCTGCCTGCAATATAGAGTCAGTCACCAGCCACCATGAGCTAAGCAGCATGGTGTGTTTCCATAATCTCACAAAGGCCTTGATACAAAAAGACTAATCAACCTGTACTGTGTGATGGATTTAGCTCATACTCATATAGACAAAAAAGTTTGTGGGCCCATTGCACACTACCTAATGGCAGTATTGGGAGAAGGGAGTAAGCATGAAGTTTGTTGCTACCTCCACCATGATAAAACGTCAAGTAAGGCAGAACCAACAGCCAAAGTAGGCACTTTAATTCTAGCCAGGCCTGCTTACCAGTTTAAAACAGTGATCAAAAAATGATTATAGGTACACCATAAAGACAGATTCAGAAAGAAAAAAAAAAGAACCTCTAAATGGGTCATAGTGTATTTTAAAAAAATGTATGTAGGCTTGGGAGAGAAAGAGAGGAAAAGGGTATAGGTAGTTATAAAAAAAGTTTTAAAACATAAAAGTAAAGTCTTTAAAGAGACAGTAAAAGTAATATAAAAAATAATAAGCCAAAAAGATGGAATGTTCACAGAGTCTAGATTATGCATACTATTGCGTTATCTCTAATTTTTTTTGACTGTTAATGAGCTAACTACAGAAAGACATTTCATTGTGGGGGCTTCTAAGCTAAACCAACATAAAGGTATCTTGGCTTCAACTTGGGTCTAAGGATATGTTGCTTTGGGAAAGAGGTTTTGCTTTTGTTTCCACAGAAGATGAAAAGTTATGGATTCCTTCCAGGGTAATATGATTTGATCAAGCAAGAACCCTGAGAGGTCTCCATGGGAATGGTGGCCCATGTGATCCAATATCCAGAACATCTTCAAGCAACTGGCTGAAATGATGCAGCCTCACAGACTACTACAGCCAAGACTTGACCATAATTCTAACTTTTCTCAGGATCCCTTTAAGACTACCAGCACTCTGAATCAGCAGAAAGTAGCATAAATTATGGCTAAATTTCAAAAATATTATTTATAAATGTCTGTTTTCATTTAAAGGGGATTGGTTATAAGTGGTTAATGGTAATAGTAAATCTCTTTCTACAGAAAAAAGGGGGATATGATATAGAAATGATGAAAAAAGGTAGATTATTAAATCTACTTTAAACCAAAAACAATTGTTAATCTCAAATACTTTACATTGGTATAGATTTTGGTTTATTGATACAAATTTAAGGTCAATTTTGTTATACTGTATGTTTAGTTCTACTCTTGTTTAAGGCATTATGTTTATGCAGCTCATTTAAAAATGTAATATATAGTTAAGAAATACAAATTAATAGTCATCTTTAATAGTTAAATTTATAGACACATTAGTTAGGTTTTCTAGGTATACAAAGATATATTTATGATTGATAGGTAGCCTTCAAACACTTTACAGACCTACAGAACATGGCATTTAAAATGTTTTAAGAATTTAGACTTTTCTTGACAGTGAGAGAGGTCTAAGCCTGGCAGTACCAATTACTTCAAGAGGATAATAGGCATTGAAGAAGCTCCCTATGAAGTTTGCTTTCAATATGGCAAGGCTAGGCATTTGGGGAAGAAACTGCACTTGTCTAAACTGCTTGACAATATGCTGCATAAATTAGACATGCAGGACCCACAGGAAAATGACTGCTAAACTTGCCTCGTAAAATCAAAAACAAAAACACAACAAAAAAGAACAAAAAGTTAAAACACTCCTTTTTAATTAGGTAGAAAAGGGCAGATTATAATTATGTGGGATGCCCTTCTATATGCTGTGAATATGCCTTATTACCATTGGTTAACAAAGAAGTTGATTTGGCCAATAGTCAGGAAGAATATAGCTAGGAAGAAAATTCAAGCAGAAAGAAGTGGGTAAGGAAGGCAGAGTCAAGGAGACACCAGCAGCTGATAATAATAAGCCACAAGCCTGGTGGTAAAATATAGAGTAATAAAAATGGATTAATTTAAGTTGTAAGAACTAGTTAATAATAAGCCTGAGCTAATAGGCCAAACAATATGTAATTAATAGTAAGCCTCTGAGTGATTATTTTAAAAGCAGCTGTGGGACCAGGCAGGATGAGAAACCTCTAGTTACAGATATTAATCAATTAATTAGCATTAAATAAGTTAGAGCAGATTTTATTCTACATGATTCAATAGTTATTTAGGGCAGGGAATAGTGGTGCTTCTGTCTTGTTAGTTGAGGTGGATCGGCCAATTTATCTCACTAGCCTCTTTCAAGTTTGAGAGATGCAAAAATAACTCCCAGTCAAACCACAGAACATTAGCCACAACTTCCTGGTAGTTTTCGTACATGTGCCCCAGCCCTTCTAAATGTACTTACCCTCATTCCACAGAATGGTTGCAGCCCCTTACTGTTCTGATAAAGCAGCCTTGGCCTGTTGGAATTGAGTCTATCTGCTTCTCTGCCTCATTTTTCTTAGAGATACAAATAAGAAAAAAAAAGCCAAATTATCTCTCTATTTGCAGATGATCTGATATGGTACATAAGAGTACTCAAAGATTCCACCAGCAAACATCTTAAGTGGCAGAAAAGTGGCAAGATACAAGATCAACTTAGAAAAACCAGTAGCATTTCTATAAGTGAACAACAAACACTCTGAGAAAAAGATCATGGAAACACTCCCATTCACATTAGCCTCAAAAGAGAGAAGAAGAGGAGGAGAAGGAAGAGGAGGAAGAGGGAGAAGAAAAGATCAGGGATTGGAAAGATGGCTCAGCGGTTAGAAGGTTTTCTTCTTCCAGAGAATTCAACCTGATTCCCAGCACCTGACAGGCGGCTCACAACTGCCTGTAACTCCATCCCTAAGGGATCCAATGCCTCTAGTCTCCATGGGCTCCTGCACTCACACACAAACACCTACACACATACTCCCTACTCCATGATTAAAACTAAAATAAATCTTTTAAAAAATAAATATCCAGAGACATGAAATAAAAATCTGTGACGTGAAAGGCTTTCACAGTGGTAATTTAAAGTCTCTGAGGAAAGAAACGGAGGAAGATGTGAGAAATGGAGAAGCCTCCCATGGTCAGGGGTTAGGAGAACTAACACTGAAATGATCGTTTTTGCCAGAAGCAATTTATAGATGCAATACAATTCTAATTAAAAAAAAAAATCTCACTCTATTCCTCAAGGAGAGGAAAACACAAACCCTAAAGCTCATATGGAAGCACAAAAGGCCCTGGGTAGCCAAAACAATCCTGAGCAAAAACAGGGATGGCTACACCAGATTTCAAGTTATATTACAAAACCATAACAATAAAAACAGCATGGTATTGGCACAAAAACAGACATGTAAATCAATGGGACAAAAGGGAGGACCCTAACATAAGTACACAGAATGAGAGCCCTAATAATTCAACAAAGATACCAAAAATATACACTGGAAAAAAGACAGAATCTTCAATGTATGGTACTCAGAAAACTCAATGCCCATATGTAGGAGAATAAAATTAGACCCTCATCTCTCACCCTGCACAAAAAAAAAAAACTCCAAATAGATCAAAGGTCTTAGTGTAAAAGCCTAAAACAGGAAGTACCCTACAGGATATAGAAAAAAAAAGGACTTTCTAAATAGGACACCATTCACTTAAGAATTAGTGACACGAATTGATGGGTGGGACCTCATAAAAATAAAAAATTTCTGTAC
Organism: Microtus pennsylvanicus; assembly: GCF_037038515.1. NCBI lineage: Eukaryota > Metazoa > Chordata > Mammalia > Rodentia > Cricetidae > Microtus > Microtus pennsylvanicus. The sequence continues at coordinate 72,457,382 of NC_134590.1, read as the reverse complement.
AGCAAATAAAACAGTCAATCAAATGAAGAGGAATTCCACAGAGTGGGAGGGAATCTTTATCAGTTATACATTCAATAGAGAATTAATATTCAAAATACACACAATAAAAAAAACCAAAGAATTTAAAAAACAAATGATCCAGTCAAAATGGACTGTAGATAGAGTTTTCAAGTGGGAAAATAAAAATAGCTAAGAAATATCTCTAACAGTGTTCAACATCCTTAGTGGAAAAAAAGAAAGGAAGAAAGAAAGGTAGGAAGGGAGGGAGGAAAGAAAAAAGGAAGGAAGGGAGGAAGGAAGAAGGAAGGAAGGAAGGAAGGAAGGAAGGAAGGAAGGAAGGAAGGAAGGAAGGAAGGAAGGGAACAACGGACAGAAAGCGCTGAGTGGCTACAGGGAACTCTGTTTTACCATTGATGGGATTACAAACAAGTGTAGCCACTATGGAAATCACTGTGAAGCGGTCTCAAAAAAGCCAAAAGTAGATGTACCATATGATCCATCTTTTTAACTCCTTACTATATGCCTCAAAATCCTATTATAACAATACTTCCCAACTGTATTCATTGCTACTCTGTTCACATTAGCTAGTAACTAGAGCGGCTTAGATGTCCGTCAGCTGATGAATTGGTAATGAAAAAGTAGTACATACATGCAGTGCTAACGAAAGCTGAAACCGTGAAATCTGTAAAGAAAGGGATGGAACTGAAAAATATATTAAGTGAGGTAACCCAAACCCAGAAAAGTCAAATGCCACATGGTATCTCTTATTTGTGACACCTAGCTCTAAAGTTTTAGGCTTGACTTTATAAACTTGAAGTTACTGTAGAAGCTGGAGTAGACATTGTCGGGTCTGAAGGAAACCCCAGTTTTCCCCCAAATTCTGGTGGTTAGACAAAAGCCAGCATTCCTCAGGAACTTGTGAAACTGGTTCTCACTTGCCAAAAGGAGTCATTCTTATCGAAAGCAAAAGGGAAGTATGGCTCTCCATTAACACAGGCCTGTGGCGCCTCTCAACACATCAAGGTGTGTGCTGGCTTGTAAGCCCCCTGGGTGTACTTGTTATATAGTTCAAAGTACTCACAGGTACTTGTTAGACACTTCAAAGCCCCACTCCACCTCACAGGCTCCCTTTTCTCTCAGGTACCCATTCCCTCGTAACCCTGGAGATTATCCCCCTCTTGATTCTCTCAGGTAGACAGCCTTGGTACTGTGGAATAAACTTTTCCCTTTTCTGCCCACAGAGCGGCTATTTTCTTTACTGAGCCCCTTGCATTCAGAAAAGAACTACTGGGGAGGCAGGAAGAAGGAGCTCTAGAGAGCTAAAGAGTGGGGCCGGGGTGCTGTGACAAGGCCAAGGAGGGGGAGGGGATACAAGAAGCGATTTAATTAGCCGCGCGCGTGCATATGCGCACGCATGCGCTCACACCCATAGCGAGATTTATTGTTTTATAAACTTACTTAAAAATTAATATATGAAAAATACATACACACGTCTGTGTATAAATGAAATTACCCCACACTGAGGAGTAGTGTTTTCCCCAGGATCCCAGAACCAGGTAAGGGATACCTCCCTTAGAATAGTTTGGTAAGGGAGTCCAAGAGACCCCCCCCCCCCAAAAAAAAAACAATATAGGCTACTGTGAATTCTCTTTGTGACTACTTAATTTGCTTTCTGGTGCTGTGAGAAACACCATGATCACAAGCAACCTGGGGAGGAAAGGGTTATCTCAGCTTACAGCTTGTCATCCAGCATGAAAAGGAACTCAGGTAGGAACCTGGAGGCAGGAAATGAAGCCCAGGTCACATGGAGGAAAACTGTGTACAGGCTTACTCCTAGCTAGCTCAGTTTGCTTTCTTCTCATAACACAGGACTACCTGCTCACAGTGGTCTGGGCCCTCCCACCTCAATCATCAATCAAAAAAATACCCTACAGGCTTGCCTACAGTCCAGTCTCATAAAGGCTTTTTCTCAATTGAGGTTCTCTTTGCAGATGAGTCTAGTTTGTGTCAAGTTAACCAACACAGTGTCTCCCCAAATTTAAAGGTAAGTCCCTATTAGTAAAGATGCTAAATACTTAGGTGACAGGACTTGAAACAAAATCCAGTTAGTAATAACGGACCTGGGGGCTGGCACTCCTAATATCAGAAGATGGGAACAGGCAGCTGCGGGAGAAGAGTTATCAACAGTGCTACCCAACAACACTGACCAGTCTGACAATGTAGTGATGAGGAACGGCAGGCTGTGGCCGGCTCCCGCATGGCTAGCTTTACCCAAAATAATTACACGGAAACTGTATTCTTTTAAACACTGTTTGGTCCATTAGCTCCAGCCTCTTACTGGCTAACTCTCATATCTTGCTTAACCCATTTTTAATAATCTGTGTAGCACCACAAGGTGGTGGCTTACCAGGAAGGATTCAGCATGTCTGACCTGGCGGCTGGCCCCATGGCATCTGGCTCCCTGCCTTCTTCCTCCCAGCATTTTGTTTGGTTTATTCCGCCTACCTAATTTTCTGTCCTATTAAAGGGCCAAGGCAGAGAGTCGCCATGATTCTCCCACTCCAGACAGACGCAGGTTAAGATCTTTCCTGGACCAGGCTGCTTTTAAGAAACCCCATAACCGAAGTGGCGGGGACCAGCACGGTGCAGACATAAGCGGGCGGGGATCTGCGCAGCGCAGACGCAAGCGGAGGGGACCCGTGCGCCACTCTGAGAGCAGATCACCCCACTACAATTAATTCAAGTCAATCAGACAGAAACCTAATAGAGAATTAAGAGAATTATTGGAGGTAATGAAGCAAATGGACTTAACAGACATCTATAGAACACTCCACCCAAATAGGAAATATATACCTTCTTCTCTGTAGCTCATGGAACCTTCTCGAAAATTGACCACATACTCGGAAACAAAGGAAACCTCCACAGATACAAAAAAATATCAGTGTCCACCTGTGTCTTATCAGATCACCATGGATTCAAGTTAGAAGGTAAAGGGCCAAGGCAGTTTCTTTATTAACCAATAAAAGTAACAAATAGACAGATGACCCTCATCCATCATGACAAGGTATTCCCAACAGTGCGAGAGTGGGATTTATACATTGGCATTTACCAACAGCTATCTAATTGAACAAAAAACCTGCTCATTGGGAGGGTACACATGCCTGGTACTATAAGTGCAACCAAGAACCCACAGTCTTGTGTGGTCATAGACCCTAAAGGAGATCCTACTCCTACCAATTTGTTAAATGAATGTAGGTAACCTGCTATCCAAATACGTATCCTTACATCCATAGATGAGTACAACTCTCTTCCTTCATCTCAGAAGACAGAGGCTATTACAGAGATCTACAACTGTCGAAATGCAGTGAATAAGAGACCCAGGGTAACTAAGCCCAACTGGGACATCGACCCCTACACCTTAGACTCAGGAAACATGAAACAGGGGGAGAGAAGATAGTAGGAGCCAGGGGACTGGAATGACTGCCGGAAGACAAGGAATTCTCTTCTCAGCAATATAATCACCAGCACAGGGTCTACACAAGAGCACACAGGTCAACATGCCAACACGTACAGGGGATTTTCATAATGCCCTACACATAGATGAAGAGCTATAGGCCATCGATGGTTGTTCCTCAGGAGAGGACAACAATGATCTAGGTTTCTCAAGCCTGAGCCATCAACCCTAAACACATGTATACACGGGCAACATATTGGTCCATTTGTCTGTCTATCTCGATATTAATTACAGACAAGGCTATGAATTTGACAGTGTGGCTCGTATATGAAATTTTCATAAAAGTAAAAATTAATAATCATAGGAGCAGCCAGGCCGCCTATGGGAGTTGCCTCCTCTAGCTTTCTATAGTTACTGTTTAAACCTAATTTTCATATTGGACAAATCCTGGACTCCTCTGCATCTATAGACAGAGATCGCTTCTTAACTGGGCATGGAGGCTCACGCTTAGAATCAATCCTAGCACTTCAGAGGTAGAGGGGGCAAGAGCAGCAGTTCTAAAGCGAGCTCAGGCCAGCCTAGACTATGAGACCCAGAGAGAAAGCACGGCGGGGCATGAGGGCAGTGTCACCGGTGTTCAGTGTTCTGGAGGTTTTGGTTACAGTAAGGAAGATGTTATATGTTGTGACATGGGGTGCACATAAACGCATGCACTTGAAGCTGAGTTTCAGAAAAGGACATTCTCACTAGTAGGTGCAATATTCCTTCTTTTCTATTCAATTTTGTTCCTGTTTTTAAAAAAGGCTCATCTTAAGACCTTCAAAACTGATGATATGGCCCACTGTTAAGCTAAGGCCATCAATTTGTAAAACACTGTATGAAGTAGAATGTGCAGCCCAGAAACATACCCATGCAAACATAGCCTGCTGGCTGTTGACAAAGGAGCCAAGATAATGCCACCAAGGGAGCAGCCTTTGCATTGGGCAGTGCTAGGACAGATGCACAGCCACATGCAATCAGCCAGTAAGCAAAGACGTAGTTCTGAGACCTCACACTATTTTACAAAATTAATTCACAATGCCTCACAGACTTCAAGTCCAAGTGCAAAATTATAAAACTCCTAGAAGAAAATCCAAAAGCAAAGGGGAGGTAAGATGGGCTTTATTAACTTTAAACTTTGCTCTGTAAGGACTAGGAAGATGTATCAGTGAGGTCGTGTTTGCCAGGCCCTGTGATTTGCATCTGGAATCCCAGGGTTCCAACTGTAAGACAGAAGGTAGAGACATACCTGGAAGCTCCCAGGCCAAATAGCATCGCATGCATACCAGCAAACTATAGAGAGATCCTGTTTGAAAATGGAGGGCAAAGACTGGCACCCAGGGTTGAACTCTGACTGCCACCAAGGTACATACATGCTTGCACTCGCCACTCATGCAAAAGTAAAATAAATACATTACAATTTTCAATTTTCTCTGCAATAACAACTGAGTTCATATTCTTATCCAGTCTTCATTGGGGTAGCTTTTCTAGGAATACTGGATTCCCTTGGCATTCCTCCTCTATGTTTTCAGCCACAGGGTTGGTACTGTAGGGCGGCCCATCCTTCCGCCCTGAAACCATCTCTCTCAGTCAAGTCCGCACTCCCAACCTTGCTCCTGCAACACACACAGCGCTGTCCCTGATGGCCCAAAGCCCACTCACCCCATCTGAGGAGCAGCATCCATTGTGGCGGGTGCTATCTCCTGCTTCCCTGGGTCACCTCAAGGTCGCATTACATCAACGGTTCTCAGCCATCATCATGTTGCCACCAGAAAACATGAGCAATGCATGGAGACACTTAACGGTTGTCACAGTGAGGATGAGTGGTACCTAGTGAACAAAGTCCAGATGTGGCCGAACATCCTACAATGCCAAGATAGCTCCCTTCCTGCTCTCCATTCTGTCAATGGTGCTGACATGGTATTTCTGTGTGTCCGTGTGGGTGGAAGCACTGCCCAGATAACCGGTACAGCGTTATTTCTAAGTGTGTCTGTGAGGGTATTTCTAGAAGAAATCAGCGTTTGACTACAGAAACTGAATAAAGAGTATCTATCCTCACCTCAAGAACCCTAGAAGGCAGAAAGAGGATGGAAGGAGAGACAGGACCACAGTACCACATAGTTTAACTAAGGGCCAAGAAGGAACACACTGGGAATGGGAAGGCGCTCAAACAGGTAGAAGGGTGAGGGATGGAAGCAGTGAGAGAACAGAAAGAGGGTCAAACTGGACAAAGAGGGATGAGAAAATCACTCCATAACTTTCTCTCTGGTAAGCCAGTTTAAAAACACAAGAGAGTAGGAAGACAGATGCCCAGCAAGACGAGACAATACAGGTGCTAGAAGTAACGGTCCATGAAACAAAAAGCCTAAGACCAAGTGTGAAACACCAGAGGAGTCAGAGATAACCCTCAAAATAAGCTCTTACAATTCAGCTGCGTTTCCCACCAGAACTATTTTATGAGCCTTTACTACTGTAGACAGCGTACACTTCAGATGCAAGATGTAGAGAAACCAAGTTGGAACCAGGCTAGAAGAACTCTCCGTTCTGGTTGGCTCTCATGGCTCCAGATGGTGCTACTCAAGGCTCCTGTGCCAGGAAAAGCACCAAGAGTTGGGCCCAGCTGAGAACTCAACAAATTATAATACCAACCTTCCAGGCAAGATATGCCTATCACTTCAATTGTGGCATGACGATTATGGATGTAACAACCACTGCTCCCTAAGTGGATTTGGGGCTTGCTATAGATGAGAGAATCCATGCCTAATATTGTAAACCTGGTCCAGAACCCATGACTAAAGAGGTCTTAGACCTTGTGGGATGGTAACCTAAGATGGCTGCTTAGCTTAATTGGCATAGTATCTGTTTATACACACCAGAGACATGATTGATTCTCTCAACCTTAAATGGAGAAGCCTTTGTGCGTGTGTGTGTGTGTGTGTGTGTGTGTGTGAGAGAGAGAGAGAGAGAGAGAGAGAGAGAGAGAGAGAGAGAGAGAGAACAGAGGTAAATGCAAGGACCCATGGCTGTATAACACACTGAGAATAAAGGATAGTTGAAGCCACATTTACACCACTCCTTTGAATTTAGGGAACATTGCAGGAAAAGAGACAGAAAGACTGTGAGAGCCCAGAGGAAAGGAGAGGGAGGCTTCCAAACACCACTTCCTAAGCATGACACAGCCCTAACAGCCATGAACTCACAGCAGCTGGGTAGAATTAGCATCGGATCTACAGAAGTTGGGCTCTCTAGCAGTCAGTACAGAGAGGGAAAAACTCCTGGGGCCCTACCGCAGGTTCTGCCTTTCTATCGGCAACCACAGATTCTAAGAGAGGGAGACATCACATCTAGCTGTACACCACTGGCGAGGCCAGGCTCTGATGGTTAGCTCCTTCCAAACTCAAGATCATATAAATGGCCCGGATTAAACCCGTGAAACACTAAGCCAAACAGAAACATCTACACAGGGGAAAGAGACTGATAGGGAGGAGGGAGGCTTTTCAGGGTAGGAGGGAAGTAGAAGTTAGCTGGGAAAGGAATCATGTGCCTAGGTTACAATCATGAAATTGTGAAATAACACAATGTATAAAAGGAGTGTCCATCCTTACCAAGGTGCCACATAACCCACAAAATTAACTGCAACGAGTTTCTCTCTCTGCTTTAGCTTGACACCCATCATCTGCCCCTGGACGTCGGAGCTCCTGATTCTGGAACCATCACACTCAGACTACCCCAGTGATCTCCTGCTCCACTCCCATCAGAACTAGAGTGATAGGTTCATGCAAGGACCCAGCTTATGCAGGAGCTGAGATTATTATTTTGAGGAGCAACTTTTTTTAAGCTCTGTGTTCTTATTGCTTCAGCTCTTATTGCTCAAGTCATGCGCTTCTTATTGCTTCCTGCCAAATCCTCCCCACTCATAACTTGATTTCCTGTGCAGACACCTCTTCTGAAATTTAAGCTCAGATACTGAAAGATGGACCGGATATTTACTCTTAGATAAGAAGAAGGTATCGGAAATTTAATTCCCAAAGTGAATGCTTAGTGTCCTCCATCTATCCTGAGCCCAAACTGGTCTCATCTGCCATGTTCTGTTAGTCCATAACTACAAGCTATTGCCTTTGGGTTTAATGCCCAGAATCCATCTCTACAGTTCCTTCTTCTTCCCAAGAAGCTACCTGATGTATGTACACGTGCTCGCATGCATACCTACGCACATGCGTGTCTCAGACCCGTCTGCCTTATCTCAACCTTCTTCTCTCCCTTCTCTCCCCAGGGAATCCTCTAGTTCCTCCTGGTTTTCGGAACATTCCTCCCCTCAGGAAAGCAGAGACAATCCCATTCTACCCTCTCTTGCCTCTGGATTCCACACACGAGCCATAGGGAGGTTAAACATAAGTAAGCCAGGGAAATGCTTTCTAGAGAACTCCAGTGTCTTCCACTGCTGTTGAGGGATGCACAGAACGTGGCTTACAAGGCTCGCCGTGGGTGGTCTCTGGGCTTGGCTTTTTTTGAGGCCTGGAAGGGCTTGGACACAGACACTGGTTCCCACCAGGACTCCTCCCCTCACGCTTCCCTTGCTGAGAATTTTCACTTCTCAGGCCTGAGCAAAGACGTGAAGGATGGGGCCTCTTATGACAGGTCCCTGTGCAACTGCCTTGCCATGTTTTTTCCCCCTTTATTTATTCCCCCTGTCTTTCCTCCAGTGATTCTTGGAGGGAACTGGAGTCTTCTCAGTGTCAACCGGATCCTCTCCCGGGTCCCAGTTCTGACAATATGAATCCTTGGGTCCAAACCCACTCCCTCCACCATTCCTGTCCCTAGTGTGGAGTACAAACAGCTCTACCCAGCCCCTAGTCTGTGGCAGCTACCTCGGGCGACAGCCATTCTGTCTTCAGCTGCCTGTGTCCACTCCTTTCCCAGTTGCCGCACGCAATCTCACACCCATTCTGTTCTTTGTTCCCAGTGGCCCAAGTTGGCGACCTGCCTGGAAGGCCAGCACTTAGTGCTCTGTGGGCTTTCCCCATGTGCCTCCTTAATGACACTTCCTTGGCTCTCCTTTATGCACCAGTGAAACTCTGTCAGCTTGGATTTCCTGAAATTAATCAAAATCTCAATCATTATACTGTGCCCTGTATCACAAGTGTCAATGAGTTGGGATGGAAGGCAAGCAGATGGGTTCTGCCTGGTCCAGCTCTAGAGACCCCGGAGATATCCAGGCAATTTAAAGGCTCTGCGCAGAGGGAAGGACCTTTTGTAGGACAACCTTTTCCAGGCACAGGACTTGGAGTTATGGAATCACCTACTGGGGCTAACAACACGAAACTGAGGCCATGTAGGACAGCATGGATGGTAGGGTTATTCATTAAGAAAGACCCAACTTGTCAGGGCTTGTTGTAAATCAGGCTCACCCGATAACCTTTCTTAGGAGTCCAAATAAGAACTGCACCCCAACCCCCAAGCATGTGTGCGGCTTTCTTTAGACTGCCTTGACCTTTATACCACTTGCAATTAATGTTTAACCAGAATACGAGGCTAAAATGCAAGGACGAAGAAACGCATCAGTGCCAAGCTGCAAAGATAGTAACTGCCCAAGCACCACGTTCCCAGCTGAGTTGCCACCCTCGCCTCAGTTCGCAAAGCAGGGCAGGCTCTAACGGCAGAGTGGAGCCGCAAGGAATCCAAACCCTCAGCAAGTAAGTGTCCTATTTTGTCCGACTCTAGTTGCTGAAAAGGCGCCGTGTCCACTGTGGCTCTTGGGCTCCGCGCTACTGGATGTGCGCTGAAAGGATAGCTCTCCCGAGAATGGGGGCTACTGATGACAAAATGCTTCCTCTTGCGCTGAAGCCTTGGCAAACCTTTTGGTCCCTATTGTGACTGCAGAGCTGGTTGCACATGTGTGTATACACACAGACTCTGCTGGAACTCACACGCAGTGGGGCCACAGTAACTTCAGTTGGCTGTTCGGTAGCAGATGAAGGAGACAGGAGTCTCCTTCACAGGAGAATACACACTAAGGGGGCATCAGGCGTTCACTCCCCTAGGCCTCCTCACCCGGGAAATGGGGGTGTTGGTGGAACCTGCCTTGCCAAGTTCCTGTGAAGATTAAACTCTCTGTTCTGAATGAGCTCATCACATGCATGGGAGATGATTTATAAATATGAAATCTTTCTTACCTGAACAGTGTCTGTGGTTCTCTAAGGGGCTCTCTTTTTTCAATACTTTAATTTACTAGACATTTTAATTTACATCAATGGTTCCAGTTCTCCTTGAAAAGTAGAATCCTCCCCCCCAGAAAGTGGTGGCACACACTTTTAATTCCAGCACTCGGGAGACAGAAGCAGGCAGATCTCTGTGAGCTTGAGGCCAGCGTGGTCTTAAAAAAGAAAGAGAGAGAAGACAGGGAGGAAGAAAAGTAGAATCCACAGAAAGAAATCATGGTCTGCATCTGTATGAGTAAAAACAAGTGCTGTGTGCTTGGCTTGTCCTGGTCTTCATCAGAAACAGAATTTATGTTATGCTCCATCTTCCCGGTGCACAGACTAAGGCAGAAGAGGCGAGGAAGATGGCATGCGATCTTTCTTACAGCCAATGTGATGGGATCAGAACAGCAATGACTTTCACTTCGTAGCCTGGCATGTTCTGCTCTGTCATTCAGGGAAAGATGCATTTTGAAGCAGTTTCTGGGGCCCAGATACTATAGTGGCTTCATATGAAGGTTCCTCAGAGTCCCTTAAATATTAAACATGTATGTGATTTATTACTTATGGGAGAACCAAAGATGAAAAATCATCACCAATGTTCCATCTAAAAGGGAAACATCAGCATTCGAAAGTCAAAACCCTGCCGGTGTGCGTTCTTCACTGATGAAATCTAGCTGTCTTCTCTGTGGAATCCGTGACCAACTATATTTTGAATTTATTCTCTGTTTTCAATACAAGCTCTTCTAGTTAATCACTAAAATTTTACTATACTTGGACTGCATAAAAGCTTTAGGAAGAAGTGTCATAGAAGCATAAGAAGGAAGCAATAAATGTTTTTTTAAGAATCAAGCTATGCCATGCAGAGAGATGAGACAGGAAAGGTAGGGTTGCGGGTAGGAGAGTGAGATGAGAGTAGAGAGAGTGGGAAGTGCATGGGGTGAAGCTAGAGCCCAGCTGGAAAGCCAGAAGCGCAGGACCAGATTTGAGTGAACAGTTCTGGGCTGTACGGGACTGGTGCCACCAGAGCGATGAGGGCTAACCGTCATCCTCAGGTGGGTCTACTCATAAACCTCAGAGGGCTCATGCTCCCAGATCTGAGATAATCCCCTCACAGAACTCTGAGCTACCTCAGAAGGGTCTCCAGCCTGGAGGACACCCCCTTGGGGGGGGGGCTGAGGAAGAAAAGGAGATTTTCAAATTTGAATAAAGTTCTTTGAGTAATCCACTCAGTAATTGTGGTGTATCTGTAAATCAAATGACATTCCGCTCCATCAAGAGTATAATACAAAAAGAAACAGTCCTAAGCAGACAGACGGTTATTGAAGAGAGCCCTTAAAAGCTGTGGTAAAGATGCTGAAGTGTAACTCTTCACAGTTGATGGCTTCCAGAAGGAGGGGCACTCAGTATTCTTTAAAGTGCTGGCCACTGGGCGTTTGACCATGCTCCAGTGAGTTTATGGGCAGCACAGATTGGACTTTGTGGCTTTTGGTTGATGTTTTTCTCTTTGTTTGTGTTTTGGGGGGAGTACAAGGTTATGAGGATGGACCAGGGGAGGATGAGAAGTGTGATTGAGGTGTACTGCAGAATTACCAAATAATTAATAAAAATAGTATGTTAGGGGGAAAAAAGAGTATAGTACAGTTCTAAACACATAGAAGTTCAAATACATACAAGAAACCTTAATGCAATTATAGGGAGAAATTATAAATAGGCCACCAGAACAGAAAATTCCAGCATGTCTTTAGTACTTATAATTATTTCTACACCCATGAGAGATGGATTTTGGAACCCTGACGATGCCAACACCCATGAATTCATTTTCTTTCCTTCTTACTTTCTTTTTGTTTTGTTGTTGATGTTGTTTCGAGACAGAGTTTCTCTGAGCTTTGGAGACTGTCCTGGAACTTGTTCTGTAGACTAGGTTGGCCTGGAACTCAGAGAGATCCACCTGCCTCTGCCTCCCAAGTACTGGGATTACAGGCATGTGCCACCACCTCCCAAGCCTTTCTCACTCTCTCTCTCTCTCCTTCCCTTCCTTTCTTCCTTCCTGTCTTTCTTTTCTTTGTTTTTTTTTTTTTCCAAGACAGGATTTCTCTGTGTAGCTCTGACTGTCCAGGAACTCACTCTATAGACCAGGTTGGCCTGAACCTCAAAGATCTGCCTGCCTGGGATTAAAGGCATACACAACAACCACCGGTTACCCATGAATTTCCAAGTGCCTTTTAAAAGCTGGTTGACCTATTCAGCTTCTAACCTACAGGTACTCCTATACTTGTGAGTCCTCTCTAGATTACATATGATACCTAATACAATGTGAGCAGTTGTTAATACTTGATTGTAGAGAGATGACAAGAAAAAAATGTATTGTTCAGTGTAGATAAAATTTTAAAACTCATTTCTGACCCATAGACAGTCAAATTCACAGCTGAAGAACCCACGAGTTTATTGGACATGTATGGAACCTTCAGTTCTCTCATATGTCCCTGAAATCTAATCCCTTCACCTCAGAGCCAGGTACAAAAGAAAAGAAGAGGACCCAATATCCCCTTCAAGGGCACCTTCCCAATGACCCAGTTTCAAGTAGGTTAAACCCTTAAGCTTCCACCACCTCCAAAAAGTACCATTGACAGTGGCAGGATGTAGGTGAGGGGTACCCAGAGCTCAGCCAGTGACCTCTGGGGGACACCCCAGATCCAAACCGCTTGTTACTCATCACACCTACAGTTTGGGTAAGGAATGCTCTATGGCTTTCCGATATAAAAGTTGATTAACTAAAGCCTTTATTATAAGAATATGAACAGAAGAAAATCCAATGCTGAATTCCCAGTTATAATTAACAGCAAAAATGTTAGAGGCGTTCCTTTCAAAGTCAGTAGGACCAGGCTGCATGCTAAGTGCTTTTAAACCATAGTATTTAGGAATAAGTGTTTTCAGGCCCAGGCACATGAGTAATTTCCAATTTTAAGTGTTCTGGTTGCCATATCTCAAAAGGTAAAAAGTATATCACTACCACAATGGAGGAAAAACAGATCCTTTTAATGCGATTCAATTGTAGTTTTACACTAACATTGTGTGTCATGGGGGACATATTTACATGACTTTGATGTAAACTAGATTGAGCATACGTCTGTCCAATAGCCTTGGTTGCACTGTGTGTACATGTATGTGACCTTTGTGCATACATATAGAAGGTACCATATGTGTGGGTACCTTTTATACATATGTGTGCTCTCCCTACATGTGTATATTGTTGAGAGCTCCAGGGCCCGCTGGAGCATGCAGCAAAGGGAGGCCAGAAAACACTGACAGGAAAGGCCAGGGAGGCATGAACCTGTTACACTCAAAGGAGGGATGACTGTCGACCTGGAAATCCACCTAAATTAATAAGCAAGATATTAAAATTTTAAAGAGAGCATAGATAAGTGGTCAAGACATAGGTTTCCTTATAAAACAGTCTCAACCCTAACTGTTTCTAATAAATAGTCTTTTCTCTGATTACCAACCACAAGGTTGTATCCCCATGCTCATGAGAATCCTGGATTCTATGTCTCACAAAGGCTTGCTTTTCTATAATGATTTGTCCTTTCCTTTCCTTTCCTTCCTTTTTTCCCTTCCCTCCTCCTCCTCCTCCTCCTCCTCCTCCTCCTCCTCCTCCTCCTCCTCCTCCTCCTCCTCCTCCTCCTTTTTTTCTTTCTGTTTTTCCGAGACAGGGTTTCTCTATGTAGTCCTGGTTGTCCTGGAACTCACTCTATAAACCAGGCTGGCCTTGAACTCAGAGAGCTCCACCTGCCTCTGCTTGCCACCACCTCCTGGCTGGTTCTTATTTTTTATTCATAGTTGCTCATCTACAGTCAGGAAGATGCCTCCAAAGCCTCCTTCTAGTTTCTAGCTCTTGCAGTTTGAAGTACTAGAAGGGGGAGGGGGATCAAATCTGTCCATCTTTTATGGTTAGCTGGAAAAGTAAACCATTTAAGAAGTCCTTTTGCTCCAATATCATGAAAGACATGCCCCTCGGTTTCTTTTAGACGCTGCCCCTACCCGTCAGGATGCAGCGAGGAAAGCATCCAGAGTCACGTCCTTCCAAGTGGAGCACAGTTGTCGCCGTGGCAGCGTCTACTACCCCGCCCTTTCCATTTTGGTCTGCAATGTGCACCTGTCAATTTTCCACACTCAGGGCTCTGTTTTCTCCCTTCTGGAATTTCTACTCTATTTAGCTGCCCATGAGTCTATTTGCACCCTGCAGACCTCATTCCATACACTGCACACGGCACCACTGTGTTTGTGAGTCTGGAGACTGCTGCCCCTCCTCCCCTCCCCCTCCCCGCCCCCACGCCGCCGCCATCCCCAGCCCCCACCTTGCTGCCATCAGGAGCTTCCTTCTCAGAACTCCACTGGCCTTTCTTAGACTTCCGCTTTTCCACTTCTATTTCAGAGCCCGAGACATGTGTTGGATTTTTATTACGGTGGCACTGAGACTGTTCGCCTGTTAGAGAAGAATTCAAGTATTTATAACCTTGGCGGTTCCTATTCAGCACCGGTTTGTTTCCATTTAGTCTCACCTTCCTGTGTGTTTCTCCACAGCCCCGCAGAGTTTCTGCCGGCTTTTGTTGGCTCCGTTCCTCTTGGTTTGCTTCTGTTGTAAATGTTGACCTATCCGCTTCACTGTGGCGCAAAAAGCGCAACTCTCCCTCACAGGTGGTCAGAGCAAATTTCAGCCCAGGACCTGCGGCCTGCTGGTCGGGCTGCATACCTCAGGCCCTTCCCAGGCCTCCTCGGGTCTTTTTTCCCTTCTACTCTTTTTTAATAAGTCTTACATCTCAGAGGTGCCTGTCCAACCTCCGGTTTTCTCCCTGAAAGCTGCTCAGGGAGTTTCTACACATGAACCTGAGACACCTTCACATTCTGCTTCAAACTTCTGAGGGCCCACATGCCCTTTAAGCACATAAGCATGGTCCCTGTGCTGTCTGGATGTCCCCGTCCTCTTCCCAGGCTTTGCCATCGCCGATCTTATTTTGTTGAATGAAGTTTGTCGGGGGACGGGGGTCGAATCAGGGTTTCTCTGTGTAGCCTTGACTGTCCTGGAACTCACTCTGTAGACCAGGCTGACCTCAAACTCAAAGAAATTCACCTGCCTTTGCATCCCAAATACTGGGATTAAAAACATGGGCAGCTGCCACCACCCGGCACTGTTGACTGATACTTAACAATAGAAACATTTTATATAATGTCAGGGTAAACCGGGCAGTGGTGGCACACGCCTTTAATTCCAGCACTCAGGACTCAGAGGCAGGCGGATCTCTGTGTGCTTGAGGCCAGCCTGGTCTACAGAGTGAGTTCCAGGACAGTCAAGATTATACAGAGAAACCCTGTCTTGAACACCGCCCCCCCAAATAATGATGATGATATTGTGGTAATGTTTCCATGCATGTATTTAAAGGAAGCTAAAATGCCTATTTCCTCAAATGTCTGCAGCTCTGTAATCATCAGCAAGTACCCCAACCTCTCTGAGGTTGTTTCCCCATCATTTGGTAGAGAAAGGTGTTGTGAGGCTCAGGGAATCTACAAGAAAAGTATAGAACAGAAGCCTTAAAATGCCAAGGGCTACCAGGGAAAGTCTCCATTAAACAGAGGATTTCCCTTTGCCCACGGACATCATCTCCAGACACTTGTGCCCGGGGTCACGGGCTTCTTGTACGCAGTCAGTTTTTCTCAGGACCCTGCTCCAGGTAGAGCTCTGTGTCTTCCCATGGGTCTGATCTTCCTAGAGTCCAGTGTGTGTAGTCATCTTTCCTGTCCCCTTGCTCCTGGCCAGTCCTCCCTGATCAGGGACCCTTCTTCCTTATAACAATATGGGCAGCAGTAAGACTGCTGGGGAGGCGTCAATCTGAGGATATCTGTTCAACTTGGCGACTGCCTTTCCCACCTCACTGTGGCTCTCTCCAATAGTCTCGGTGACGAGGCCGGGGCGGGGGGGTGCTGCCAGTCTCCTGCCCGTTCAGCTAGGCTCCACTGATGATGGCACCAGGTGCTGGGGAGCTCCCTCTGTGCAGATGGACCTAATCTCCTTACATCCTCCATTGTGGGCATGTCTGCCGTCTGCACTGGTAATAGAGAAAGCTGCTTGCGCTGAGGGTCAGGGTTCCTCAACCATGGCCGACAACCATGTGCTGGCTCCCCCCGCTACATCGCCCTCACCTCTGGTACATTCTGCTGTCCTGGAAGCCACTGCCTCTGTCCCAAAGGTGTCTGTGAAGAGATCCTGCTGGGGCCACACCACGGATGATCAGTTCTCCTTGGAGAATCTCTGATTCTGGACTGTATACAGACCCTGACCATGGTGTGTGTGTGTTATATGTGTAACTGTATATGTGTGTATATGTCAGTGTATGCATGTGCCTGCATACATGTCCATTGCATGTGTACACATGCATGAGCATAGTGGCTGCATGTATACATTTGTACTGGTGGACACACATGCATGCACATTTGCATGTGCCCCTGTATGTGTGCTCTCTGAGCATGTGTATATATGTTCTCTGTTTATAGGTATGTGACCTTTGTGCATGTGTGGATACCTTCTATACATGAGTGTGCTCTCTCTACATGTGTGTATTGTCTATGCATATATGTGTTCTCTGTGCCGATGGATGTGCTCGCTGTTAATAAGTGTGCCCTCTATGCATACGTGTGTCCTCTGTACACATGTGGGTACCCTGTATGCAACGTGTGTGCTAATTGTGTGTGTTTGTTCTCTGTGCATGTGTCTGCTCTCTCTGGCTGTGTGTATACTCTATTGATGTGTGTGGTGTGTGTGTGCAATATGTGCATGAGTGTGCCCTTTGTAAACGTGTGGGTACCCTCTATGCATATATGTGTGCTCTGCTCTCTGTGTGTGCGTATCTCTGAGTGTGCACGTATCTCTGGGTGTGTATTCTCTGAACATATGTGTGTTCTCTATGCACATATGTGTTCTCTGTGCATGTGTATCTGTGGTTCTGATAGAAATGTCTGAATGGTGATACTGTTCAGAATAACTCTTCTTCTATTTTTTCCTTATCTGCATGGCCCAGGCTCCTGTTCTAGAATAATAATAAGACTCTTAAGTCCCACTGATTAGCGGGATGTAAGGTCTGCCTCTTCTCACCCCTTCACACTAAACATAAGTGTACAGAGCCCAACATAGTTTGGACGGTGATTGGTCAAAGGAACCAGTACTGTTCATTGAAGGAATTGAGTGGGATTTAGGTTTGGTGCTCTTAGTCCCTGACAATCCCTGTGTCAGGCAGCATTCCAGTGGTGCCCATGAAAGAAGGAGGGTCTGAGTCAGGCTCTCCCCTAGAATGGAGCCTAGTGTTTGAGTTGCTAGGAGTCTCCAGGAGCACTGGTCCCTAGTCTGGGTCCCACATAGTGACAGGGAACCCAAGACCCACCTTTCCTGGGCCTCTCTCCAGGTCCCATTGTTCCCTCTCTGCCCTGCTGGGCTCCATCCTGTGGAGCAGGAGGAACACAGAGAGAGGAGCAGGAGAGGCTCTGGGTAAATAATGCGGAGAAAGCTGCTGATTGGCTTCGGGAGGCGGACACTTTGTCTACATAAATGGCAATCGCATCCTCTGTGCCTTTTAACTGTCACCAAGGAGAGAGAGAGAGAGAGCAAGAGAGCGAATAGAGAGGAGGCGACTCCAGCTGCCTGTGAGTACAGCCCTTTGTCTACATGGCTCAGGGTCAGACCCCAGCACCCACTTCTGCCAGACAACGACCCCGGGGCCGGAGTGGGCGTCTCTGGTTGATTTTGGTCATGGTGTCTTTCTAGGGACAGAGATACTGCTGGCTGAGAAGGCTTAGGCATCTGACATCGCAGGTGGCAGGACTGCTAAGGGAACTTTCTGCTAAGGGTACCAGCCTCTGCCTGCCTATTTGGAATCATTTCTATATGAGTCCAGTAGAGAATTGGAACTTCTGGTGGCTTCCTAGCCCTTGTTAGTTGAAGTATTGTAGCAAGCGAGTGGACTGGTTTTCAGGAGACTCCTATACCTGTGGGATGGAAGTGAGGAGGCAGCTTTGGGGTCACAGACCTGGGTGTGCTTTGCTGGTGAATGAGAACTAACAACAGCCTCCCACAAGTTGCAGTAACCTTGCTCTTAAAGGGCTGTGCATGCAATGGACGCACAGACAGTATCTGGGAGCTCTGTTGTAAATGAGCAAGGCGACCACGCTGGAAAGGTGCATCCTCCCTGCCCTCTGCATCCTTTTAACTCCAGTTTCCAAGGCAACTTCAGCCAAGTTACCTGGGTTTTCTTCTTACTTGCCTTTTTATTTTTTCCCCCTCAAAGGCTTCCAGTTCTGCTCCTTATACACAAGTTCTTACTTGGAAACACCATGTTTCCTCTCCAAAACAGGATCAAAGCAAAAGTGACAATCTCAGGAAAGCTGGCCTCTTTTGGAACTTTCAGGGTTGCCAGAGGAAAAGAGACTTCATTCAGGGTCACCCCAAGCTCGGTCACAGCCTGCAGAGTCCTGGATCAGGATATCCCAGGATAATGAAGAACTAACCAGGGAGGGGTATCTGGATGTCCGCAGAGAGAGAAGACCTTGTCCTCTGTGATAGCATCCCCTTGGGCACATGGTGTGTGGGCCTCCACACAGGGGCTGTGCTAATAAGATAAAGAAAATGAAATTATTCTCTGAGCCTCCACACAGCCAAAGAGAAATGTCCAGGGATCTGATTCCATCTTTTTCCTGCTCTTGGAGCTATTGATTACCATGAAGGCTCTACCCTGAACTGTTACAAGCTCATCTTAGGTCTGGTGTTAAGTTTAAGGAAGTGTCGGGGAAGCAATGCTCGCCGGCATTTTAGAACAGTCCTAATATCCTGTCCCATTGATAGGCATTTTGGCAGGAAGACCCTCATGGGTACAGATGTACCTCTAAAGCAAGCAGAGCAAGTTTATAAGGAAGGTTAAAATTCCACTGCCTGAGCGACATGAGGTGGGAAGGAACTGGGTTTGCCTTGCTGCTGGGCTAGGTCCATGTGTGCAAGCCCCCTTTGATCTGTGCAGGTGTAGGCAAGCCAGCTGCTGTCATACTTCTGAAGGAGAGGTAACGTTGTCACTGTTTTGTAGAGCCCTGTGTAAATGGAGGGAACGAAGGACAATGGGGTTAGTCCAGCCCGTTCCCATGGAGATGCACCCAGGAGGGTGGGCAGTGTGGTGACTCAGCCCTCTTGCTGAAGCTTCTCTTCTGATCTCCAATGTGAGGGGAGAAGCAGGACCCTAGTGGCATAGGCAGGACCCCTGCAGTTGCTTTTGGGGTCAGTCCTGGCAGGAGACCTTGTTGGGGTCCACCTGTGCTTCTCAGCCTTCCAGGAGTGTGGACCGTCCAGACCAAGGGCTGACTGGGAAGAGGCTGGTTTCAGAAGGCGAGAGGACAGCGCCCTCCTGCTGGCTGTGTGACTTTGGTAATAGCAGTCGTAATAATCCTCACCTTACAGGGTTGCTGGGTATTAAATAAGATACTGTGAATTCCGTGCGCTTAGCAGAAGGTTAAGAAATACTGACTTGTTTGGTTTCTCGGACAATAGAATGTGCCAACCAAATGTCAGTGTATTCCCAGAACCGAATGGGGGAGAGCCTGAAATACAGGGTTCTTAGCAACACAGTGACAGGCCAGCAACTGTGCAATACAAGGGATAATGAGAGACCGAGAAGTCAGTGTTTACCACTGACCTCATTCGTGAGAGAAAATTGAGACTACCAGAAGCGGGTACCAAAGGGCACCAAATAGACTCACAATGCCAGGTGTCTGTGTTTGCAAAGACAATAAACCAATATGAGACAATTACCAAGAGGCAGCCACTGGAACACGGTCAGAGGAGTCTCTGGCCTATAGAAAAGGCAAGTGGCCTGTGATCTTTCATCGACGACTAATGTGACTTCAAGGTCAAAAGCAAAAAAAAAAAAGCGGGGGGGGGGGAGACGAATCGAGGGGGAAACAGAGTGGGGGAGGAGCGTTCCTTCTGCAAAGAACTCTTGGGGGGTGCTGTCAAATAAGGAGGGAGTTTTCAATGAAGATCACCTGATGCTTCTTGGGTAAATCTTTAAAAATAGCTCCCGAGAGTAAAAGCAGGAAGACTTTGATTGTTTTTATTTGAAATTTGGGTGGATGAGGAAGGCTAATTGAGATGCATGTTTGGATTGTTCTTCTGTAGAGCTAAGCTTTCTGTGGTGTTGTTGGTTTCCTAGGAAGAATTAAATAATATGCAAAAGGAACTGTACAACTCACACCCGTTCCGTGTCCATCCAGGACACCCTTGAAGGTGTCACCTGCCCCGCGGTGCTTCAGTCACCCCACCTGACCCTTGGCAGTCCCGTACCTTACCTCAGGCGCCGCTGGTCAGTGGGGATGAATGAGAGCAAAGGAACGCTGAGGTCTCAGTTTTGATTGTGTTCTGTTTTTGCACACCGATGTGTAGAGAAAGCAAACTGTAAAGTGCAAAAAAAAAAAGGCTGTATCTCTGTCCCCAGTAGTCTCTTTTTGCTTCTAAAGTCACAAATGCGATGAATTTTTCTCGGGTTTCTCTAACTTGCACCGCACAGTATGGTGACGGAGATATGATTAGGAACAGTATTTCCCTGTGAGAACATGGCTGAAAAGCGTTATACTCCATGCATCGTCAGCCAGGGAAATGCTTAGATGCAGCATGGTTGTTATGAAACAGGAAATGAGAAAGAAACAGTGGCCCTTGTCACGTGTGCCAAAGGGCAAGGGTAGGGCACCCTGGCAGACTTTGAGCATCTTGTGGCATCATTATAGTTCTGTGTGGAGTTGGGAGTGTAGATGTTTCACAGATTGGAAGCGGAGTTCAATGGACGGTGACCTGTATCATCCATGAGCCTATGTTCAAGTTTTATGGCAGGACCTGATGGTATTAGGAAGTGAAGCTTTATGAGGCACACTGGTCAAAAGGATACAGTCTGGAAGATGGCAGAGGTCCTAAAGTGAGCCCCTGTTCCTTTGTCCAAGGACATTGCAAGAAGTCAGCAGTGTGAGCCCGGGAGAGGCACCTCACCAGAAAGCAAACATGATTTCAGAATCCTAGCTTCTGCAACTTTGCCAAACCACTGTTTGCGGAGTGCAAGCCACCTGGTTTGCCATGTTCTTCTGCAATAGCACAAATAGACCCAAATGAGGGCCTGACTATGGTTACATTTGAGCGCTACCCAAACCCACGAACTTCTTGCTTCCCTTTGTGATGAGTGTAGCCTCTCACCAACTAAGATGCCTTGGAAGCTTCTATTCTAGGTGCCCTGAGAGGCATTTGGGAATCATGGCTGTCCCCGAGGCTCAGAAAATGGTTGGGCTTCAAGTTCTGATGTTCTTTTAGGTCACTTTTCTAGGGACTGTCAAGTAAGGGGCATTTGCAACAGCTGCCAGGATGCTCTGGGTTCGAGTCCAGTGCTAGCAAGAGCTCAGCTGAAACATGACCTTGCTAGCAGTCAGTCTCTCTGTGCCTCACCCTTACTTGTTAAGAATCCTGACAAAACTCTGCTACAGCAGAGCGTTCACACAATATCTCCTTGTTATGCTGGACCCCTGAGTGGCATTATTGGCGGGTGACAAGACCTTTAATGGGAGGTCTTTAGGTCACTGGGATCATGCCTGTGAAGGAGACTGTGGGGAGATGATTTCTTCTTCCCTCTTTGCTTCCTACATCACCAGCGACCAGAAACACAGGACACTCACAGAAAGACCCAAACCAGCAGAGACCTGAGCTCTACATTCTGGCTCCATATTCCCCTGCTCTGACTTTTAGAACATCTGTGGTCAGTGAAGCCCTCTTCTCAAGACTGGAAAGAAAATGGTGGCTGTAGAACAGCAGGCGTTCCGTCCCATAAAGGGAAGTTTGTGAGACGTAGGGCAGAAACGCAGTGAGATAACCTGAGAGAGTGGTCTCTAAAGCCAGAAGGCGAGGCACTTCTGCTCAGTGATTTTCCTTTGACTTAAAACACTAAAACACCCAACTTTGTGTCTAGTGTGTTGTATAATAGGCTGTGATCTGTGAACTTGGGAAGTGGAGGCAGGAAGATCAGAAGTACAAGGCCAACCCTGGGCTACATAAGTGAGTCCCAATCTAGCCTGGATTGCAGAAGGTAAGAAGGAAGGAGAGAAGAGGAGGAGAAGGTAGGGGAGGAGAGGGGAGAGGAGAGGAGAGGAGAGAATAGAAAAGGAAAGGGGAGGGGAGAGGAAAGGAGAGGAAGAGAAGGGGAGGGGAAGAGAGAGAAAGGGAAGGAAGGAAAGGAGAGAAGGGAAGGGGAGAGGAGAGGAGAGGAGAGGAAGGCATTCCCACATGTCCCCCCTTCCTCTGCACAATACTTGCCTGAATACTAATAAAAGTTTTTTCCTGAGTGTGGACTGTGCAGCGGGCACTCAGCATGTGCCCTCTTTTCATCCTGCCGACGGCTCTCCTGGTGGTGCTTTCATGCCTGTTTGCCTTTGCAGGAGCTGACAGGAAACCTTAGAAAGGTTGAAGGTTGGAGGCTCCATGGTAACTAAAGAAGTACCCTTGACCTTGGGTCGCCTGACACTGGCGCATACCAAGGCTGCTCTTGAGCCAGTTTTGACTATTCCTGTGCAACGCAGTCACTAGTAAAAATACTCACCCAAAGTTCCTTTAGAAACACGCCACTTCGCCAGCATCTTAAGAGTTGAAAAAGGCTCAGGGGACGTGGCGTTTCGTTGCTGTTGTGAGGCGAAGCGTCAGATAGTCATTCTTCAGACTGTTAGAGACACTTTGTCACGGTCTTGGGTAGAAGTGTGGAAAATGTGAAATGCTAGGCAAGACTATGTAGGCACAAGTGCTCGGAACTCTGCTGCCCTTCCCCGAACACACAGGAGCTCGCTCCTTGGAGTACACCGTGGTAGGACGTGAGCTTCAGGTTTGCCGCCAAGATTCTTCACCAAGGTCCCATGGAAGCAGAATTCCTATGCTATCCCCGACAGCTTGTAAGAGTGTCAGCAGGGGCCTGGATGGAGCTCTGAGAAAATGCCTATGGCAGAGAATCCCAGTAAGTGAAGTTGCAGAGAGTAGAGACTCTATAGCCTGGGCATGGTGAAAATTACCCAAATTGAAGGCCAGATGAGGCTGTGGTTGTGGGCCTCACTTCAGTAGCTATGACTCTCTCTCTACCAGAGATGTGGTGACCTGGTGTTGGAAGTTGTCACAAAAGCAGGGTGGGATCCAATATAGAATAGAACAGAAATAAAATATTTAGAAGGCCAAATTTTATTCATTCGTTCATTCATTCTCAGTTACCAAAGGACAGTGGTAGAACGGCAAATTACAACCATAATAATAACTTCTTAACGGAGGGTTGACTGGGGGGCCCTGTGAGAGTTCAAGGGGAGTTCATATATCCCTGACGCCCATGGGTATGGAGCTGTGTTGACTGTCACTGATATAATAAAACATCCAGGGAGGTGGCCGGCTCACCACACATGCACCGACGATGACAGGGGCTCCATGCGAACGCCACGCGGTGCAGCTGCTGCCGAGACAGATCAGGTTGTGTCAACAGAAAGTCTTTCAGGGGTCTGGAGAAGCCTAGGCCGTTGCCCTTATCACAGTCTACATCTTCCAGCTAATATTTGCCCAACTTGGAGCCATGAATATCAGGCAGCTCCAGAATGAGCGTGAGAGTCTCTTGAGGCTGTGCCCTAAGTACCTTCTGTAAAGGTTTCAGTGGGAAATAATCTTCAAATAAATGACAAGATGGTTTGAGAAGAATAACCAGGTATTATATTACAGTTTGACTAGGAATATTTCCTTTCAGAGTGAGTCGGGGCGTGCTTGTTTGTTTTCTCCCTGGCACATCCTGCTTTGTCCATAAAACTCTCTTATTCCCAGGAGAAAGGCTCGGCTCCTGCTTTTCTCAGAGGCAGAGGGGCTCTCGCGACTTTGTACGGCTTCTCTTTTCGAGACTTCAGCTTCGTGCAACACATGCATCCCCCCACCCCTTAGTAGGACAGAGACTGCAAAAAAAATGGTCCCTTTTAGGCGGTTATAAAAATCACATGCAAGGTCTAAATCATAAAGGGAAATATGTGAGATTTTGCCATAAAAAAATTAAAGCTCTTATAAGGCCTCTTTATTCTGACTCTTGCAAGTCATCATGCCAAATTAGAACAGGCCTAAAGGAGGAAAATGTCATAAAACATATCACAGATACGAAGGTAGAAGTTTTAATATGTTAGGATCCTTGCAATTAAATAAAAAAAATAGCTAATATCCATGTGGAAAAAATATAATGAATAAGCAATTCATAAATGAAGAAATCCAAACGTCAGAGAAACATCAGAGCACTATTTGATTTTAACAGTCAACATTAAAAGAGAGCCATTCATGGTTATGAGACGGGTAAAGTTTAAAATTAACCTCAGAGACTGTACCGCACACCCCATTAGAAGAGTAACTCGATAAAGCCATGTGTTCAGAGAAATTTGGCAGTATAATTTAAAAACACTAAAGCCATATATCTCTAGAAAAATCTGTCCAAAAGAAATGATTTAAAAAAAAATAAATGTTTTCTACTTTTAGGATTTTCTAACGTAAAACGAAAATGTGCAGGAGCAGAGAAGCGGAGGTAGGATTTGGAATCGTAAGGAAAAGCTACGACAGTAGTTGCCTGTCACTCACAGAGACATACAGTTCAAGACCTCCGGGGGGGCTACCCGAAACTCAGGACAGAAATGTATCCTGTGCACACACACCTGGGATGAAGCTCATTTAATAAATGAGGCACAGAAAGAAGTTAAGGGTACCTAATTTGCAACAAAGCAGCCACTGTGTTAGCGCGAGGCTCTCTTGAATGAAAGAGCTGCTATGTTGTGACAGTCTGATAACTACCAAGCGGCTAACAGGCTGGTAGTGTATGCAGTGGGGAAACACTGTGGTAAGGGATGGTTCCTGTGCTGGGCGACACGGAGCAGGAAGGCCCAGATACCATCCCGTCATGCAGAATAAAATTTTTACCTATTTTTCATGTAATGTTTTCCGATTGCAGTTGACTGCAAGTAACTGAAACCTCAGAAAATGAAAAGGCAAGCAATGGGGCGCGACTATGGCTGACAATTCCTGAGTGATCATTTCGTACCACTGTTCAAGGCTACTGCTATGTGTTTATTGAATTTTCACAATGAAATTCTTATGGTGGTACTATCATTATCTTCATTTTTGCTTTTAGTTAGGAAAACAGGCGGAGGCGCCACCCCAAGTCCCCTCTCCCTCAGAGTTGCCTCAGTCCAGACTCTACTGGGGAGAAAGCCCCGCCAAATGATGACCCCTCTCCAGAGATGCTCAAGACCACACCCACCGGATATTTAAACTGCCTCCTAGTTTTCTGATCTTCCTTTCCCATCTCCTCTCTGGGGACCTGGAAAGCCATCCGGGAGCATTTGTATTCATTAAACCTGGGCTTTTTCTAATTCGGTTTGATTTGGTCTGATTTGGATTATTGCGTTGGCGGAAAGGCTTATTGGGGCACAGAAATTTTTCATTTAGTGCATAAGCAACTCATGTAGTGTGTTAGTGTACAGCCTGAGTCTGAGCAGGTCAGCCCTTAACCCTGAGCATCAACCCCGAAACCTGCCTCCCACCCCCCACTCCCACCAAACACACACGCACGCACACACATACACACATACACACGTACACACACACGCGCGCACACACACACGTACACACACGCACTCACACACACACTTACACACTTACACACACGCACGCACGCGCACACACATACACACATACACCTTCCCACTAACAGAACAGGAAGCAGGTAATGACAGTAATATTCCTCCACTATAGCCCAGTCACCGTGTGTAGAAGGCACACAACTGAAATACATTTACCAGGATGTTTCGCACTTGTTGTTGCTATAATTTAAATCTTATCTTATGCACTATAGGCTCCCAAGCACTCATGACTGAAATGTTCACCCAAACAATAACTCTGAAATGGGGGCTGGGCCGTCTGTACCTGTGTGTTGTCCTTAGGGGAGAACACTGGAGGTAGGAAAATCCTGATCAAGCAGGTTGTCCCTGGAAACCAGCTACCGCCTAACACAACCATAGTCAGCTTAAACCGAGTTTGACAAAGAAGCTCGGCTAAATCTACTGGGCGGATATTGCTAGTATCTAATCAGATTCGTCTCCTTCCACCCTTGGTATCTGATGGAGCGTGCTACCCCTCCCGGCCCCAAAACTAACTCCCACGTTCTCAGTAATTTTTCTTGCCCACTGGTTTTTACCAGCTGCTGTCATGATTGTCCCTGGTTGTTACTTGGTTGGAGTTAGAGATACCTGGGAAATTGGGAAAGCCCATTTCTTGGTTCTTCTGAAAAGGCATTACCAGAAAACCTTAGACAAGATCCGTGAACTGAGGGAGACTCGCTTTGAGTCTGAGCAGCACCAATGGGCTGGGTTAGATGAATCGAAAGGCAGAAGAAAGGCGGAAGGAGGAAGCTCCACTGCCTTCTCCCAGCAGGCATAGACTTTTGCAGTTCCAGTCACCTGGGACATGGGACTCCAGCTTCTTCGGCCTCTCAGTAAGTCCCAGCACCCAATGACTCCCTGAAGTCCCTTCAGGGCCTTGACCTCTGACTGGGCCTGCATCATTGGTCTCTTCGTTCCCGAGTCTCCCTGGACTTAAGTGGCAACTGGTTTCTCCAATCCTCCCTCCAGCATGCTGACAGCCATTGTGGAAATAAACAGCCTCTGAGCATGTGAGTCAATCCAATAAACTCCCTTTTGTAGTTAGAAGTATATGTATATGGTGGGTTTCACTCCTCTGGAGAGCCCTGAGTAATCCCCTTTGGCTACAATTCCCCATCTGTCCCTGGTGTTTCAAAGTTGAGGTCAAACTCTTTCCCCTATGCAATACTCTTGAATAAAAAGTCTGTCTTCCCATTTTAAAAAAGTGTCTGATGAATCATTTCTAACGCATTTAACATCACAAAATCTGTCCAACCCCCCTCCCATCCCAGACAATGGGGAGCATGGGGAAGTGCTGGGAACATGACATGAAGGTCAGCCCCATTGCTAATCACAATGGATTTGACTCATCCCCAGTACTTATTCTGATGGAAAATCCATCTTCAATTACAAAGCTCTGGACTAAGGGAGGGATTTAGAAATGTATCCTTTGTTTAGCATTCAATTGTCTCTCACAAATTTAGGAACTATTCAGGAAAGACACATGTTACAATTGGGGATGATAGGATTCTAGGGAGGTTGTCCATCTTTCTTGTTTTGCAAATACATTTTGTTTTTTTTTTATTGTACATAAATTCCAGATGTTCGGATTCTCCTGCTTGCTAACTTGTATCTGAATCCTCAGTTAAGGTTCACTGTGCCTTGCTGAGCAAGTGCAGAGCTGGGGAACACAATCCCTCTGAGATTGAACAAGGCTATACTCTGTCTGGTATTTCAGCTCCTGTGATGTAAATACGAGTCCTCTTTTTTTTTCTTTTCTTTTCACGATCTATTTTGACGTCATCCTTTATGTTGTTACTGTTTTCCTTAGTGATTTCACTGTTTAAAATGACACTTCAAACGGACTGCCAAAGTGTCGGGATCCTCAGCCCTAGCAAGCTGCAGTAAGCCCCATGGAGAAAATGGCTATGGTAGCCAGCGTCATTCAGGTTGTTGTGGTGTTGGTGATAGTTGCCTGTGTATATGGCGTGGGTGATGCGAAGAAAGCGCCATTCTGAAAAGCAGGTTGTAGGCAAAGGTGCAGGTCCCCAGGACATGGGATGCCAGGAAAAAACATCTCTAACTTTGGCCAGGGCTATGCTGTCCTGGGCTCTGGGCTGAGCTCACACAGTGATCATGCCCTCACCCACTCCTCAGGGGCTGGCATTATTATCTTCATTTCAGCTGGTGACAGTGGGGATTGGGAGCCTCAAAGCTCTTTCTCATGATAACACAGGGTACAGGCAGAATGTGGGCCAGTGTTTGCCTTTAAACTCGGAAGGATCTGTGAATGTGTGCTTCTTGCATTTTACTGAAATAAAAATAAATAAAATGATGAAGGTGCTTGTGGGGTCTTCACTGAGTGTCTTGTGAGGTGTGGAATCAGCACTGTGCTGCCCTGGGTAGATCCGGTGGCCTGTCTGTCTCGTCTAGATGTGGAAGAAAGCAAGGGCTGCTGAGTGGTCTCTAGGATGTAGTCACAGCCCCCTGGACCTGCCCCTCCGGTTCAGAGACTGTAAAGTTTTGTGGGTTGATTTCTCTTCTCAGTTTTCAACATGGATTCGAGCGAATTCCGGAGGAGAGGGAAGGAGATGGTGGATTACATAGCTGACTATCTGGAAGGCATCGAGAGACGCCCAGTGTACCCTGATGTGGAGCCTGGCTACCTTCGGCCCCTGATCCCCACCGCTGCCCCCCAGGAACCAGAAGCATATGAAGACATAATCAAAGACATTGAGAAGATAATCATGCCAGGGGTGAGTATGTCTATGAGGTCAGAGGATGGCTGGGTTTATGCTAATATAGCACAACTGGAAGCTACAGTTCCGGTGTCATGAGGTCACCGAAGCAGATAGGTTAAAGAGAAATGCCTACCTTTTTTTTTTTCAGTCTCAACTAAGACAACTGAGATTTAGAGAAGTTAGGTGGTCCGTGAAGTTCTCGTGGGCTAGTCAATGATAGATCCAAATTACATGGGCTCCAAAGGCAGAGTGAGGGTTTTCTCCCAAGGCCCCCACAACTCAGTACTTGCTTCACCATACTTGGTTCCTAGTTATCCTATGAAGAAAAAAAAAAAGCTCCTGGTGGTTGATTGCAAATAGTTTAATTAATTATCCTAAATAAAGAAATAAAGGCACTTGTAGCATTCTTATGTCTGGACAAAGGTACTTTCATGTACCGAGGGAACATTTTCTTCAGTTTGGTTGGGCACGGGCCCGTGTCCACTGCTTTTGCCCAAGGCCACAGAATGGCTGAGCATCCCTGATAGAGAGGGATCAAAGGGCTGCAGCGAACCTCAGTGGTGTGTCTCCACAGCACTGCTTTACCCATCAAGCAATTTACCTAAAAGCCTATTCATTAACAGGATTCTGACCAAATGGGTCTGACCCTGATCACCAAATCACGTGTAAAGTCTGAGCTGGGTCTCTGCCCCCTTCCCCAGCACTTAGGTGGCTGCGGATCTAAGGGGAAAATGAGAAACAAACACGTGATCTGCAGGGCGGGGGGGGGGGGGGGGGGGAAGGGAGCTGAGATAGCAGGTACTCACTCTTGTTTTCAGACAGAAGATGGAGGCTCTGGGGAGGCAGCTGGTCTTCAGCCTCAGCGCCTCTGTTCCAGAACACCTCTCACAGCCCCTGTCAAGTTTCGTCTTCAGGAGATTTCCCCTGCCATTTGTTCTCTGAGTAAAATTAAAAAATTCTGACTCTGGCCTACAAGTTGAACAAATAAGCTAAGCCAGTCAGCACAAAGCCCGTGCAAGGAGGTACAGTCAAATGTCAGGCCACGGGGGAATACAGGAGCGTGGTGCTGGAAAAATGTGCAGCTATAGGGGTCTGCGCACTATAGGAGTGTTTACTGGGCAGAGCAAGAGTGCTCTGGGCTTAGCTCCCCGGGTAACAGTTTCAGGCAGCCTGGTGCTAGCTCTGTGGCTGACCCGCAGCTACATGAAAATTCTGAGTTGTGCAGAGCCGGTGTGGGACTATCCAGTCCGCTTGCTCTGGCTAGTCATAGAGAGCAAGGCAGAGGAGAGTCCTTCCAGTCAAGAATCACCCTGGCCTTCCCAGGCCCTGGGTAGTGAGGAAAGAGAGCCACAGGCCGTGTGGAGCCCTCCAGGTACCTGGAAGAGACTGAGGCCCTGGGCTCCAGCTGTGCCCCCTGGCCCCATACATTTGTACAGTCTTTGGCCTCTTCCTCTGCTGGCCCCTTGCAAGTTCCACGTTCTCAAGGCATTTCCGTGAAGACAAGCACGTTACCACTACAGATGTTTTGGTTTTTATCTGAACATTCTTTTTTTCCCCCCTCTCTCTCTTTCTTTTTTCTTTCTAAAGCCTCATGGGCCCCATTCCTGCTCGGCTGAACACATCACTCAGCCTGTGAAGTTCTCCAGAGCCTCTGAGACTCGCTGTCAGCCTCTCCCTCCCTCCCTTCCTCCCTCCCCCTTCCTGTTCTTGCTAACCCTGATTTTCTTTCACTCTCACTTTTTTTTTTTATCCCCCTCTGGCTCTGTCCCACGCCCAGGCCTGGAGACAGGCATGTAATGCGTCTTACTGGAATCTTCCAGTTTTTAATGAGCTATCCTGGTTGGTTATCTTTATAATCATAATCGGGGTTCCTCGTGCCACATATTGGCCGGTAAATGTCTAATATGCGGTTTTACTGAGAAAAGACATGTTTACGTCTTTGCAAAAACTATGGAGAATGGCAACGCGTAGTCAGCTCTCTGACCCCGTGACAGCTGAGACGACAAACACACAGGGACAAGGTCCATTTTCGCTTATAGCTTTGGGAGTTCAACCAGGACTCGTTGGTCTTATAGCTTTTAGCCTGTGGTGAGCCAGGGCATCGTGGCAGAAGCACAGGGCAGAGGAAATCTACTCGCCTCATGGCTGGAAAGCAACCCACAGAAAGAGGAAGGGACCACCAGATGGGGACTTCCAGTCTCCTTTGAGGGCTCATCACCAAAGACCTAAAGGCCTCTCACTACCTCCCGATAGTGCCACCTTAGCACTCTTTGGGGACTCTTGAGAGTTGGACCCTAGCCAGATGTTATAAGAAAACACGTGGACTAGTTGACGTCAACATTTCTCAAGACCCAGAGATTGGACTCAGATGAGGGCTTTATAGGTTATCGCGAGCAGCTCTGTACCCTCCAGTGGTAAGGAGCTAGCTCCCTGGTCTTCTCCTCTTCCTCCTCTCCCACCACCACACTTAGCCTGTTCCTCCCAATAGCTCCTCCTGCTCCTAACATCCAAGGCTCCTCGCATCCTGCAGACCCTTCCTTTCATCTTTACTTCAATGTTTACACGGAGCGATTTGAGCTCCCAGCTTCTATAGCGACAGGATCTCAGCCCCTCCTGTTCTCAGGGATCGTCTTTCCTTAGACCCTGGTGAAGAATGAGTGCTTGTTTTATGTCTCTGCCCCCAGTTCACTTTGTGAAATCTCTTCCCCAGGACAGGCACATCCTTTAAAAAAAAATAAATCTATCATTTTAAAGAATGTCAGCCTAAGACTGTGCATAACGGCCTCATCACAGGAGTCTGGTGATAACGGAGGGTAGTTTCCATGTGGCTGTTTCTTACAGAAACCATACTGATTTCAGAGATCCTAAGGCTCAGCAGAGTTTTGTTTTATAATCAGTGAACAAGAAGAATTTACGTGACTGGAATCTGGAGGAGAAAGCTAGAGATGGTCTCGCTGCCTAACAATGCAGAAAGAAACCCAGTTTCTGGATTTGGGGAATCAGGAAGAAACCCTTTCTCCAGAATCTTTGGTTCAGAACTGTATAAGCCTTTTGAACTTTGGAGAGAGTACTATTTCTTTAGTCAGCGACAAATCGGAACAACAACTTTCAATGTTCCAAAGTTACACATTTTTGGTTAAAGTTTGGGGTGGGGTGGAAGTGTTAGAACTTTTCAAACAAATACAATGTCATTGCCCCCCATAGATTCAGGAATGGTTAGCTATGGTCAGTCTGATCTTTTCTTAGAAGGTCCCAAATTCCATCACAAGAGCCCTGGTCTCATGACCTAAGTCCCTCACCAAGGCTTCCTAATACTGTCGTTTGGGGCTGGCGATAAGGTTGTAGCATGTACATTGAAGGGGAAGATTCCACCCACAAAGCAATCCGGGTCTGTGTGTCCTCACCACTGCCCTGGTTTCCATCATCCCTGGGATTCCCAGGAACACCACATCAGTGCATCTCCTCCCTGCTCAACCTGAGCTTTTCCTCTGCCCCTTATCCAGGCTTGGCATAGAGCAACTGTTTGCTCCCTCTGGACTAGAGGAAGCGGGAGAGGCAGTGGCCATTATGGGAGACAAAGGTAGCAGCTTCGCTTAAGGGTGCTGGTTTACCAGTGAGAAGGGACCACATTGAAGAAATCCTTTTTTTTTTTTTACAAAAAAAAAGAGGGGCATTAAAAACAAAAAGATAAATAAATAAAAAATAAACAAAAGCAACTGAATTTGCTAGAGCCATTTTGGGAAAGCCAAGCTTTTTACTCCAGGATCTCAGATGTCTGGTTGCAGCACTTTCTCTGCCTAGCGCACCCAGCAAGAACCAGAAGCAGTATTGCTATCATTCCTGCCTCGAGACTTCATGTGGTATGACAGTTGATATCTTGTGAAGACAGCATCCTCATCTTGGCTAGCAAAAATAGTTAAGCGCAAAACAGGGCTCTGTCCACTACCGTGGCGATGAGGCCAAGCTGGGAAGTGTGGGACGTTTACATTTGATAAGCTTTGTCCAAGTTGTCTTCTGTGTGCATCCTCGGGTACAACCTGACTCCTCTGGCCCAGAGTAACTGTTCCACCTCCCCACAGGTAACACACTGGCACAGCCCCTATTTCTTCGCTTACTTCCCCACGGCTAGCTCGTACCCAGCCATGCTTGCAGACATGCTGTGTGGGGCTATCGGCTGCATTGGCTTCTCCTGGGTGAGTATTGCCAAGACCCTGTGGTGGGGTCTGTGCTTGCATGGGGAGGTGATCCCTTTATAAACGGGACAGAAACGGGTGGCTCTGTCTGTCGCCTGTAAGCAGCAGGGCCATGTTGCAGAGAGTAGAGTCTGGGCCCCCAGGAGGGAGTTTCTAAGGGAAGAGAAATTCTGAAGGGGAAGTGGGAAAGGGAAGAAGGAGAAGGAAGAGAAAGAGAGAGAGGAAGAGAGGGTGGGAGGAGAAGAAAAGGGAGGGGAGGAAAGAAAAGAGAAAAGAGAAGAGAAGAGGAAGGGAGGGGAAGAGAAAAAGGGAAGGGAAGGGAAGGGAAGGGAAGGGAAGGGAAGAGAAGAGAAGAGAAGAGAAGAGAAGAGAAGAGAAGAGAAGAGAAGAGAAGAGAAGAGAAGAGATTCCGCACAGGGCTGTTTTGGGGTTTTTTTTTTTTATAAGCACTTGATTTTGATCCAAGGTTTCTGCAGCCCAAAGCTGGATCTTCATTCCCCTAAGACCAGCAAATTTCTATGTATGCTGAAGTCTGAGAATGCTACCACCTCTGTTTCATTCCATCTGTCCCCCACCAGGCTACTGCCCAGCCTATCTGATGGGCAAGCAGGCAGGGCAAAAGTGTCTGGAAATAGGCTTAGGGCTGCCTGCAGGCCCGTCAGCCCTCCCTGTGTGAGGTCTCGCCCTACATGGAGCAAAGACTTAGAAAGTTCCCTACGCTGAAGGTATCCGGCCTAGGTCTTCCAGCTCTCTGTGTCCCAGCTGTGTGCTTCTGGACAGATTCAAAGCAGATGCCATTGACTCTTAGGTTCTGGGGCTCCTCACATTATGAAGAGTTCCCCAAAGCCTAGAACTATCTTTGACTCTCTAGTGGTAGAGTGTCCCCCTGATGTGTGTATCGGAGCCCACTCATATTGACTAGTGTTGACTGAGGACTTGGGATGTAGGAAGGAAGGGCAACTCATGGTTCTCAGCAGCCAGCAGAGTCCAACTGAGCCGGCTGCTTCACCACATGGCACCTGCTTTCCTTCAAGCTGGGCTCCTAGGAGTGGAGCAAGTGGGAGTCTCGGCTTATGGAAAGAGTTACGAAGGCCTCCCTCTCATCATCACTCTTCTGTCAGGCAACTGGTGCCTCCTTCTCCTAGGGACAGGCCTGGCCTAGGCTGAGGGTACCCTTTGCTTGAAATTAGATGCTGTAGCGGCAGGTTTCGCTGATCGTTCTGCTGCTTCTGCATGTCTGTCTGGAGACCCAGCAACAACCTCTGATTTATCTGCCCCTCCGGAGTGGGCTCGTATGCTTTGAACAAGGAAATGCCTGCCTCCCTGTCTCCGAAGTTGTATTATTTAATGGCTGTGGTTCATAACGGGAAATGCCTGGAGTTCAGATTATCCTGGCTGCAGTAGAACCCCACCAGGATGGGGATGACCATCTGACCAGCAGCGAGAAAGTCCTCAATTCTTTTAGTCATCCGTGTGTCGTAATGCCAGAATTATGCCACGACTCTGGTCACCACGTTGTGCTCCTCAGGTACAGACCCAAATGAAAGTGGAGACTCATTTCATTTTTGCCTGGACCTAAGAGTACAGCATCACCTCCTGTGTGCAATGAGAGGCCAGAGGCCAGACACCAAGTCACTGAGGAATTAAAAGACTACATAAGACAAGTAGCTTGTCTGGTGTTACCTAGCAGATGAAAGTAGCCGATGCCTGTTTCCTTGGCTCAATCCTGCATGCTACAATTCACTCGTAGCCATAGGGGAAGGTCTACAAATAGACCTTGCTGGATTCTATTATAGATCAAGCTCACAGTGCACAGCAGGCAGGCATGGTGGAGTGAGGTTCACGAGGGTGCTAATCTCCTTGCGCCAATCTGGATGAAAGAAGCTAAGTCTGAGACTGAGTTCAGGCACTTGAGGTCCATCTGAGTTTGGGAGATTTTAATCTGGGATTCAGTCAGAGTTGACCCCAAATTCCTTAGTATCTGGGACCTTGCTTGCTTCAGCATTGGTTCTTAAAGAATCATGGCTGTGTGTGTGGTGGAGATGGGGAGGTTGATGTAGCCAAGAACTGTTCTCAGCTTACGCCCTGAGACCTTCTGTCATGGAGAGGGGATGGGGATAGTGAGGTAAGTCAGAAGGGGCCCGGAGAGAGCTACCCACCATGGCTCCCTGTGTCATATCTGGAAGGAGTTGAGGAAGAGCAGAGAAATCTCCTCCTTGTAAAGTTCTCTCAGTGCTGCCAGGCCCAGGCCCTGCTTCCAGGCCTCTTGGCAGAGCTAACCCCCAAGGCTCCTTCAGATCTCTGGGAAATGAGAACACAGCATTGTCTCAATCCATTTGCTGAGGGAGAACAAAATACCGTAGACCGAATCCTTTATAAACATTAGAAGTCTACTTGAGGGTGTGAAGAACATGCTACTGGCATCTGGCAGCGAAGCCTGCCGTGTGATTGCAGCCAGCGGCAGGCTTCCATGAAACAGACAAGAATTTGGGTGAACATCCTCTTTTCCATCTAGTCCACTCCTGAGATGACCCGTTTTCCCGTTTTCCATCAGTTCATGACCAAGGAGCCACGCAGGCTGGTTGACCCGTAACATCCCCCACCTCTCAATACACTTGGAGAGGGCTCAGGTTTCAACAAAGGAATGTGGGAAGACGTGCTCAAAAGAAAAAAAAAAAACGGCGACCAAGGGATTAATTCCCCCTACCAAGAGTAAATTTGGGGGGACAAAAACAAAAGTGAAATTTTTGTCAAATTGATCAAGTAAAAGTTAGCAAAGAAACAATGCTCTCCCGTGTCACCGTTTTGTGCAGAGGCCAGCTGCCCCGTGGCGGCGTAGGGCCTCACTTTCCCCCACCCCCACCGCAGGCTGCAAGCCCAGCGTGCACAGAGCTGGAGACAGTGATGATGGATTGGCTGGGGAAGATGCTGGAGTTGCCAGAGGCCTTTTTGGCTGGAGGAGCTGGTGAAGGGGGAGGAGTGATCCAGGTAAGACGGGGAAAGTGGGGAAGGCGGCCTTCTGGGCTTGTGGGCGCCACAAAGGACCTCAGCTGCAAACAGAAACCAGTGCCCCTGCTGCTGCTAGCTGTGCCCTTAGCTTTCTTCCAGAGAACAGGAAAGCTGGGACACCCTGGTCTGCAAGGACTTGATGGGAATCTGGATTTAGATCCTGGTGTGGCTTTCCACAAGCTGTGGGCGAGCACTTATCTCCACAGGCCCTTCTGGTAGATAAATCAGTGACTACCACATAGGCAGCGAATATTTTTGTTGGGCTATCCACGGCCCGGGCCACCACGCCTAAGCACTCTCCAGACACACTGACTCCTCCTAGCACTGTGAATTAGGTGCTCTATTTTACGACTGAGGAAAAAGAGGCACCGGACAACTGATACCTTACCCCCCCCACACACAACATTCTAGCAGGGAGATTATAGACCTTATGTCTGTGTATTCCAGAGCCTAAAATCTTGCTGTCACCATCGGATCCTGTCTTTACCACGAGTGACAGCTGTAGCCGTGCTTCCCCGTCTGTATGTGCTACTTGGCTGTATGTGCCGTTTGTCTGCGAGCCAGCAGCTTACCTAAGTCTCTAGCTATGTTTATGCATACATTTAATTCATTCTCCATATTCACGCAAACAAC
This sequence comes from Microtus pennsylvanicus, assembly GCF_037038515.1. Lineage (NCBI taxonomy): Eukaryota > Metazoa > Chordata > Mammalia > Rodentia > Cricetidae > Microtus > Microtus pennsylvanicus. The sequence goes on along the minus strand of NC_134590.1, from coordinate 72,421,369 downwards.
TGTAAGGCTTACATGAGGGCGCACAACAGATGCAAATGACAGCCGTGGTGAATTTTCCATTCCGCCAGGATCTTCAGAGTGAATGATTGGAATTTATGCTCTCCCTCCTTCCCCCCTACCACCCTTTTTGAAACAGGGTCTGACTGTGTAGCCCTGGCCTGGATCTCACTATGTAGAGCAGGCTGGTCTTGATCCACCTGCTCTGTCTCCCAAGGGCCGGTATTAAAAGAATGTACCACCATGCCCCAGCAAATGTGAGCTTTTTTTTAAAAAAAAAAAAAAACCATTCAGAGTAACACAATGAGCTACATTAACTCATCACTGCCCCTTATGTATTTTTCTCATGTCAAGTTCATGGTTGTAATGCTGAGAAAGGATTCTTAAGTTTAGAAAGAAGGATTTAGATGTATATATTGTTTTCTCTGAAGCTCCCAGTATAAGGTCAAGCAGTGATGGCTCCACGTATTTTATGGGTGAGAACCGTGGGGCCGACAGGAGAATGTCTTTGTGGAAGATCACATGCCTAGTGTGTCCAAACTAAATAGAAAGCAAGGCCCTCGATTTCTAGTCCTGAGACTCTTCAATAAGACCCCGCGTTTTAACCTTCCAACATATGACCTTTTCCTTAAGGATGCTACGCATAGCTTAGTGGCTTCAAGCACATTTATTTTCCTATGGCTCTGTAAGTCTGACTTAGGTTTTAATGAGCTAAAATCGAGATTGTCATCTTAGAAGCCCAAGGGGAAAATCCATTTCCCCACCTCCTCAAGTTCTCTAAAGCCCGCCGGAATTCCTTGGCCTGTGACTCCTATCTCCATCTCCAGAAGCAGCTGTGTTCCATCTCACTGACCTTTCTTCCCCTGTCCTGTTCTGACTGCAGATGTGAAACCGGGTCTCCACTTTTAAGGACCCGTGTGATAGGATTGGGTCCACTCCGATAATCCAAGATAATCTTTCCAAGTCAGGGTTCTTAATGTTAATCACATCAGCAGAGTCCCTTTTCCCCTTGAAAGGTAAACAAGCTCACTGCCTGGGAAAGGGGCCTGGTTTCTTGGTGGTGGGAGATGAGGTCTGTGTTGTGTTGCACGCTGTCTGCGGAAGAGCTCTGAAAGGGTTCCTAGCCTTTGCGGCCGGCCAGGCAGGAGAGAGTCAAACTCAGCAGGGCTCGGGGGCGGGGTGGGGGTGGGGGAGGGGGGAGAAGGGGAGTGGGCTGGGAAATGTAAATTCTCCTTCTTTCGGTGCAGAGATCTGTGGGCAGGCCAGCAGTACTATGGCGGCTCAAACCACTTTCCACTCCTTGATTAGGTTACTTGGCCATAGCTGAGTCCCTGCAAGTAGGGACTGAAGTACTAGAGTCGGGTGGGCTGGGACTGCCGGCAATACCAACAGCTGAGGGGTTCAGGTAGGAGAATCAGGAGTTCCTCGTCACCCTCAGGGAGTTCACACCAGCTTGGTCCAACGTGAGACCCTATCTAAAAGCATTCTACTAAATGTTCATATATGCCGTCCTGTAACAGAAACACAAACGAAGACTGTGGGCCAGACTAAAAATGGCGACAGGCATGTTCTAGAGAAGTCCCACTATCATTTCTGAGGACCGTTTTCTTCTTTTCAGAGGTTGTGCCGCGCAGCCAAACCTCCTTGGCTAAAAGGCCTTGTACAGGTTTTGCTGCCGCTTGAGAAGGGGCTACCACACAAGTCCCCCGAAATGCAATCAGAGCCATTTCCACTAGGTGAAACCCCGGCGACTTCACCAGGCTCCCATGCTGAAATCCTGGTTTTCCAGGGATAGATACACTTGCTGTCCTTGACAAGGACAATCAAGTCAGAGTGTCCAGAGAAGAGACAGCCGGTCAGGGCTGCCGAGGCCAGCAGAGCTGTCTGCAGAGGCAGGGCCTGGAATTCTGGCTGATTTATTTCTGGGCAAGTATCTCATTCTTCACAGTCGGCCTGACCCCAGAGCAAGCTCTCCCTGTAGCTCCACACTCGGCTGAGAGCTTAGCATTTGGTAAGCCCTCCTCATGACCGAGCTTTCTGTCTACCTGGGGCAGTCCCTCTGCCCTGTTAGTGAGTAGGCCACCTCCACGCTTCTCAGGAGCTTAAATTTCCAGACTCAGTACCTTTTCTACCTTTTCCATAATCTCTCGCTCCCTCTCTCTTTAAATAGTTCCCCCTCCCTTTTTTGGCCATTTTCTCCTCTATATTTTCAATAATTGCTCATGGTTTTCTGTGTATCTCTGTAATTTTCCACATTGCCAATTTACTATCTTCAATGTCAGTTTTGATTACACTTTTTCACTTTTAAAAATTATTGTGCCCTCTGTATTTATGGATAATGGGCACTCGCTGGAGAAATGGGAAAATGCAGCAACAATTTTAGAGTATAATTCTCTCTAGGTCTTATCCAGTATCTTTATATTTGTGAGTTATATAAATCGAGATGATACGATACATACACGTTTTCTGCACAATGTTTTATTTTGTTATATCTTCACCGTTTAAATATTTAGTTTATCATTATTAATTACTATTATTATTATTACTACCATTGTGTGTGTGCATGTTGGGTGTGTCTGGATACTCATGCCATGACTCTCATGGGAAGGTCAGAGGACAACGTTGTGAAGTCAGTTTTTCCTTCCACCTTCATAAGGGGTCACCAGGCTTGCAGGGCAGCCTAGCCATCTCACAGGCCCTCAGACATTTAAAACCAAGATATTTCTTTCCCTTTATTTTGGTTTTCAAGACAGAATTTCTATGTGTAGCCCTGATTGTTCTGGAACTCTCTCTCTGTAGACCAGACAGGCCTCAAACTCACAGAGATCCATCTGACTCTCCTCCATCTGCCTCTGTTTCCCTAGTGCTGGGATTAAAGGTGTGTGCTGCTACCGCCACCCGGCTAAAACTTTCTAAAAACTTTATCTTAATTTGCATTTTAAGTTAGAAAATGAAGCAATGGGCTTCATTATGGCATTTCCATACACGTGGTATTATACTTTATTTTTATCCACCCCCTTTCTCCAACACCTATCCCTTCTTATTCCTCTCATTCTGGTCCCCTTCTTGACCAAATATTTTTTGAGAATAATATTACTGTACAATTTTTTATGATGTGTCACGATTTATGTAAATACTACCTAAGATATTCATGTCACATTGCACTCTTCAGTCTTGTAAGATTTCGGAGGACAGTCTTTAGGATAAGGGGCAACAGTCTTCCAAGACCATCAGCTTCCTTCATGTGACACATCTGTCATTCACCAAGACCAGAACATTTCGGGGTCGCTTGTCATACGGCGAAGCCAATTTAATTTTTTTGAGTCTTTAGTATCCAAAGATGGATCTTCTAGTTTGGTCCTTCTCAAAGGATTTTACAAGTAGCTAAGTATATTGAATGACCACAACAAACCTGTGTTTACTCTATTTATTATGCTTTATATAATCAATTTTTATCCTCAAAATACTTACAAGGATTCATTGCATTATCAGCCATAGTTTTCATAGCAAAAAAGAAAAAAAAAACAGAGGCAGAAACTAATCAAAGACAGTGTGTAAAAGGTGATTCGGAGTGTTAATGCCAACTTGCCCAGGCTCTTTGCTTATGACATTGTGTGGAGGTTTGAATGTTACCGTGGGTTAAACCATCTTTAAAGACAATCTCATTTGTAGAAGTTCCAGCCTTAGGTTAGGACTAATTCTGGCATCTCTCAGACCAGGCTTCAACAAAGCCCTTGTGAGTTCAACCCACTTAGTTTGGGTTGGGGAGGGGGAAAAGCAGACTTCCTTGTGTTTGCTGCTGGGAGCTGGCCCTTTTCAGCTCGAGAGGTTGATTGTCTGTAATTTGTGTAGCCTTAAAGAGCCGGAGCCCAGTGACAACCCGCGAGGCAGCCTGCCTTATCGATCCCCTCAGAGCTGTAATCACAGCTTAGCATTGGCGCAGCAGTGGGTGTCTGAGCCCAAGGCACACCATCATTGTGAGGCCGGACAAATGAGACCTGCAAAATGGGTCTCTTAATTGGGTTTGAAAGCTCTCGTGGAAGAAAAGCTGCCAATTTCTTACCCTGTGTGAGATGACATTTGTAAAACCTGGAAGATGAAAGGACCTTTCGGCTCAGGCCATCAGCAGCCTCGAGCATCCACTCTCCCAAAAGGTCCCTCCTACCTCAGAGCAGGCTCGCCATGGCAACCTTTGTCTGCCTGAAGCAAAGGCATCAGCGAGCCACACAAAGACGCAGGGGAAAGTGGTTCCAGGTAAAGGAGGCAGCGAGTGTGTGGGCTTAGCTGGATGCAGCTCAGGTCTGTTCAGTTCCCCACTTCTCCGCCACGAAGCGCAATGTTCAGCCACTACTTTCTTAACAAAGAACAATTGCTCTCTCTTTCTTCCCTCAGCCAATCCCCACTTGCAGAAAGAGACAGAGCCACTCACCTTGATGTTCAAGTGTGCCCGAAACCGATCTGTAATGGCACGTTGAGGTTCAGTGCTCAAGATAATCTCAATAATTCAAAGATTATTTTTTTCCACTGGACTTCGTTGCTGTTTCTTTTTTTTTTTCTTTTCTTTTTTTTTCTTTTTTTTTTTTTTTCGAGACAGGGTTTCTCTGTGGTTTTGGAGCCTGTCCTGGAACTAGCTCTTGTAGACCAGGCTGGTCTCGAACTCACAGAGATCCGCTGCCTCTGCCTCCCAAGGGCTGGGATTAAAGGCGTGCGCCACCACCGCCCGGCTTCGTTGCTGTTTCTTAAATCATTTTTTTTTTTTGTTGACAAAATAAAGAATTTTCTCTCAGAATGTGGACAGTGCCCACTGAACTCATAGTGAGCTTGGCTTGCCTTGATGTGGCATGGCCACTCAGAATCATTCATTACAAAAGAAGTCCAGGGCTCTGAAGAGAGGATGGAATTTTTTTCTACCCCCCCCCCCCCAGACAGGGTCTCACAATGTAGCTCTGGCTGTTCTGGAACTCACTATGTAGACCAGTCTGCCCTTGAACACACAGAGATCTGCTTGCCTCTGCTTCCTTAGTGCTGACATTAAAGGCGTGTGCCACTACTTCCAGGTTTTTCTTTTTTACCCTCTTTAAAAAAATTTTTTTCTTAAAAATATTTACTTTTCAGGACTGGAGAGATAGCTCAGTGGTTAAGAGCACTGATTATTCTTCCAGAGGACCAGGGTTCAATTCCCAGCACCCACATGGAGCTCGATACTACCTGTAATTCCAGCTCCAGGGGACCTGACAGCCCCATAGCAAAACACTAATGCACATAAGATAAATAAATTTTAAAATATATATAGAGAGATTTACTTTTATTTTTTTGTTGTTTGTTTTTTGAGACAGGGTTTCTCTGTGGCTTTGGAGCCTGTCCTGGAACTAGCTCTTCTAGACCAGGCTGGCCTCGAACTCACAGAGATCCGCCTGCCTCTGCTCCCCGAGTGCTGGGATTAAAGGTGTGCACCACCACCGCCTGGCGAGAGATTTACTTTTCATTTTCCATACCAACCCCAGTTCCTCTTCCTTCCCCAACACCCCCATAGCAAAACATTAATGCACATAAGATAAATAAATTTTAAAATATATCTAGAGAGATTTACTTTTCATTTTCCATACCAATCCCAGTTCCCCTTACTTCCTGCCTCCTCACCTCCCCCACTTCCCACCCCCCATCCACTTCTCAGAAGGGTTCTACCCACTTTCTTTGAAAAACAAAATGTGGCCAGAGGGACAGAGATAAGCAGGACTGGGATGCACAGGAGAAGGGGGAGATGCTGCTTCTGCCTTCAGAAGCTTGAATTTCCTGAAATAGCTGCCAGTCTGGTCAGCCAGGCCTCTTTGACATGGTCCGAGACTGTGCAAAACAACCCCTTGTGAAAGTACAGCCTGAAGGGGATGTGTGAGTCACTCAGATGCTGGGTGAAGACCGTGGTCTATCTGTTTATTTGAACTCATGCGTTACCGCTGCAGAAATAGGAACGCACGTATCTAGCTGGAAAACCTACCCCATTCCTCAGGGAACAGGAGTCGATTCAGAAGAGAACGTAAAAACAGTGGCTGGGAGATCAAAGTGGGAGATCATGATTGATGAAGGAGAAAAAATATTAATAAGAAAAAATTTCATTTCTGCACAATCCACTGTGCTGTACATTTATCTGGAAAATTCCATGCTCTTATAAACTTTCAGAATCAGCAAAAATATGATGGGTTTCCCCCCGGGATTTGTCTACCGAGGAAGCTGAGCACAAATGCTGGGAGGTACCGGGAAAGACCAAATGGAGCTACGCTTTTAGCCATCCCTAACTCGAGCTGCAGGTCCAGGGAATGCTACAGAAACCCACCCAAAGATGGAAAACTTTAAAAAGAGGATTATTTTACAAATTAAACGGGTAACACGACGGGCACTGACTATTTCTCTCGATCACTCTCAGGCTCGAAAGAGGAATTGCGTACAATTCCTTTTTACTTTGCTGAGCTAGGTGGTTGAGATTTCGTGCGGTGGCTCACTAGGCCTGCCGCAACAAAGCGCAGAGCAAAGACGGCTGAAACAACACATCCCTTGCCTCCGAGTCCTGGAAGCTGAAGGCCGAGACCAGAGTGACAGCGGGATTGTTTTCCTAAAGTTCAGTTTTGAGTTTTTTGTTAACTAGCTTCTCACTTCAGTCTTCTTGTGGCCTTACCCCTGTGTACATCATGTCTGCTGGCTAGTTTTTATTCTCAGAACAGCAGTCGGATTAGATTAGGGTCTACCCAAAAAATTCAATTATTACTTTAAAGGTCCCCTCTGTCCCTCCCTCCTTCCTTACTTCCTCTTATCTTCCTTGCTTTCAGCCTTCTTTTCTTACGGGTATTTTTGAGACAATCTCATACTGTAGCTTTAGCTGGAACCCAAGTTAGCCTTGAACTCACAGTTATCCCCGGACTTCAGGCTTGTTAGTGTTAAGACTACATGTGTATACATCATGTCGTGTAGACCATGGCTGGCTTTAAAGATCTTATTTCTCTAAATACAGTACATTCTGAGATGCTGAGGCCTAGGGCCTCAATATGTCGAGTGCAGGAAGTGAGCGAGCACAACCCAGCCTGTTCCATGAAGGATTGGGAGAAACTGTCCAAGTCCACCTCCGTGTGTCAAGGAAAATGCATTCCTATGTTATAAGCAAATACAAATTGTTCCGTCCACATGCATAGGAACACAGAGCAGGGATTGGGCAGGGTGCCCTGGATCAGTCTCTTCCTCTGATGGAAGTGGAGACAGTGTGTCCCAGACCAGGCCTAAAGAGCCCATGAGAGAACACCTGCAGAGTCTTGTATATGCTACAGGATCAGAATGTTAGCTCGCTGGGACATAATATGGATAAAGCAATGTCAAACTAATTACAAGAGCTAAACCAGCCCCTGCAGATGTGAGATGCAAAAACGAGTGAATTTTGCAATTTCTGGCTCAGATTTTAAAGGAAACTATGGACACAATAATATGTCTTCCAACAGTTTAGACAGAGGTTCTTGTGCAGAGTTTCCAATTTCATTTGACCTTTCTCTCTTGGATTCAGGGAAGTGCCAGCGAAGCCACCTTGGTGGCCCTACTGGCTGCTCGAACCAAAGTGACCCGCCAGCTGCAGGCAGCCTCCCCAGAGTTGACACAAGCTGCTATCATGGAAAAACTGGTCGCTTACACGTCTGATCAGGTGAGTGTGCTGGGGTGGGCATTGGCCCAACACTCCCTTACCCCCCGACCCCGGGGCTGAATCCAAGGAACAGTTAGCATCATGTCAAATCCAAGAGCAGTTCCCCGGGGATCAGGAGGGGTGAAACTTCTTATTCTATCGTGGGAGCTTGATAGATCCAGTCAGAAATAAAGTACACATGTGGCGAGCCCGCACAACTGGCTGCGGACCATCTCTGCAGTGTGGAATTGCACTGTGCCCCTGTGGCCTGCCTTTAAAGCTCCGCTGTGGAAAAATTGGAAGTGAGGCTCTAACCTGATGCCAAATCCCAGCTTTGTAAATCATGTACATTCTCAAAGCCTATTTTTTTTTCTATTAGCAAAAGGGATAAAAGCACCGTGCTTGCTGTGACCACTCAGTCCAACTTGTGGCTTGAGAGGACTGACTTGGAGTTCATTATCATGCTCATAAAATCCTACAGACAGAAATGTAGTAGTTTTAGCTCACTTATTTTATTTTCTTGACTTTTTGATTAACTATTTTATATTGTTCCTTTTCCTTCATTTTATTTTAGTTTAGATTTTATTTATGTATTATGTATACAACATTCTGCTTCCATGTATGCCTGAAGGTCAGAAGAAGGCACCAGATCTCATAACAGATGGTTGTGAGCCATCATATGGTTGCTGGGAACTAAACTCAGGACCTCTGGAAGAGCAGTCAGTGTTCTTAACCTCTGAGCCATCTCTCCAACCCATTTTTCTTCATTTTAACCTTGCTAGTTGTTGGTTTTTTTTTTTATTGTTGTTTGTTTCCTTTTTCAAGGCAGAGTTTCTCTGTGTAGCCCTGACTGTCCTGGAACTCACTCTGTAGTTCAGGCTGGCCTCAGACTCAGAGATCTGCCTGTCTCTGCCTCCTAAGTGCTGGGATTAAAGACGTGTGCCACCAGTGCCCTGCACATTCATCATACAGACCTGCCACCTTTGATGTGCAGATTGCTACATATTTAAATCTACATATATTTAAAATCACACAAAAGAATGAAAAACTTAGTCAATAGAGAGCCAACACTTCCTCTTGGGAGTATTTGATTCATTAGATTGAAAAGCAAGACTCTAGGACGGAAGCCAGTACAGAAAAGAGTTGACTTCATAAAGCAGGAGGAGAAGAAACCAACTCTGCCACCTTCATGGGGCATCAAGAGCCCGGGTCAGGTGCTCTGCATGCTCAAGAGCCATGGGAACACACCCTCAGACTCAGCTCTACTTATTTTCCTTGCAGGCACACTCCTCTGTAGAAAGAGCTGGATTAATTGGTGGAGTAAAGTTAAAAGCAATCCCTTCGGATGGCAACTTTTCCATGAGAGCTTCTGCCCTTCGGGAGGCCCTGGAGCAAGACAAAGCTGCTGGCCTGATTCCATTCTTTGTAAGTTCAATGCTTGTTGGATATGGCACTGTGGGATCGGATCCTCTGGCTTTTGCGTGGGTCTAGGGTAGAGTTCAAGGCATGCGTGAGTGCGTGCGTGCGTGTGTGTGTGTGTGTGTGTGTGTGTGTGCGTGTGTGTGTGTGTGTGTACATGCGCATGTGTGTTCTGGGAAGAGGTAGTCATTGTCTTCACTTGTTGCAGTGATTGACTGACAAATGGCCCTTCTTGGGCCAGGCATTTGAACACTTGGTCCCCATTTGGTGACATGGAGTTTAGTTGGTGCAGCCTTTCACTAGGAGTGAGCTGTGAGAAAAAAAGCCTTACACCATTTCCAGTTCATCTCTGCCTCTTGCTTGAGGTTCAAGCTGTGAATTCTTGCCTTCCTGCCCCTGCCGCTATGCCTGTTGCATGCTGTCAAACTGATATTTTGGACTCTAGCCTTTTGCAACAGTGAGCTCAAATCAACTCTTCCTTCTCCCCCTTGGTCATGGTGCTCGATCACAGCAACAGAAAGTAACTAAGATACACGGCTACCTACAGGTAACTACCTACAACTCCTCACACTCCAAAGGATGCCCTGAAGCTTACAGTCACGCAGTCAACCACGGTCAAAATCAGTGGGCCACATGACAAAGTCAAACAATGTTGAAAGTAAGGAAGAGACTTCTAAGGGGGAATGTCAGAGGGAGAAAGGAGATTGGAGGGAATGGGGCTTGGAAGTAACCAGAATGTGTTATATACATTCATGAAATTGTCAAAGAATAAAATTAATTCGATTACATTTAAAAGATAACCACTTGAGGCTTTATTGCCTGGGTTTGTTGCTCTCAGCTGATACTAAGAAGGTTCCTTTGTGGGAGGCTTGTGAGCAAACAGGGAATTACGCTTCCGATGTAAAATATCAATACCTAGTCAAATGGCAGGCTGGCTCTTCTGTGCCTAGATATGCATTCTAGCGGGGTTGCACCTGGAGTTTGAGAATTGTTGTGTTTTTGACGTAGCCACAGCGCTATGCTCTGCCTGGGACTAATATGTCATGTTTGAAGCCATTGGAGTGTCATGGCTTTGGCTCTATGGATATTGTCTGGCTACAGAGTGTTACCAGGGGAGCTTCAGGAATGCAGGCTCCAGGATCATTTTGGAAGCGCGTCTGTTGGTAGAACCAGGCATAGGTCATATTTAATAGCAATTCTAGTGTGCATCTGGGTTTCAGGAGGTTATTCAGAAACCCCTTTTCCCTTTTAGTTTCCAGTGCCGGGGAAGGAACCCAGGGTTTCTTAGAGTCGCCTTAACTCCTCGTTTAGGGTGCCTACATCCAAACCTTATTATTATGATTTTTAGTAAGCGTATAAAATAGGCTGCCTTCCATGTGGATTTTTAAAACACCCTCCGTGTGAAGTGATGCGTCCCCAAGCCTGTGCTTCACACCACACCCCCGTCTCTCTCCCCATGTAATCCCCCTGTCTCATTAGGCTCCTGTCCACCTCACACCGCCTGTGTTCTGCTATCCTCTTAGCCTTAAGCTCTTTATTTCTCCCTTGTCCCCCACAGCAGGCCCTTCCTACTACCCTGGCTTCTCTAAGGGCTCCAAGGTAAACACGCAAATCTGAAGATGGCTGCTAGGATCCAAACACGGGAGAGAAAATGTGGCTGTAATCTTTCTGGGTCTGGGTTACCTGACTCCATCCACACGCTTGCAAATTTCCTTTTTCCTTAAATTGGAACGAAACTCTGCCGTGTGTAAAAACCGCATCTTCGTTAGCCTTTGGTGAACGGAGAGGCGGCGCATCCCATTTGCTAGCCATCGTGAGGAAGGCGGCGGGCGACGGAAACGGAGGAGCAATTGTGTCTGGAGTAGGATGTAGAGCCCTGTGGGCCGATGCCCTGGAATGACGTAGCTGGGTCACGAGGCAGTTCTACTTGCTTTCTGAGAAACGTCATACTGATTCCCATGTCCCAACGGTGCCAGTTTGTATCCCCACTAACAGCTGAGTCGTGTTCCCCTTTTCTCACAGCCTCAGAAGTGTCTTTTGTCATTTATTGATTTAGGCCATTGGGACCGGGTAAGGTGAAATACCCAAACAGTTTTAATTTGCATTTCCCTGATGGCTTAGGATATTTCTTAGCCGTGTGAATTTCTTTATTTGAGAACTCTCTCCCGTGTTTAGCCCGCTTTTAATTGGGTTGTTTATTTTTTCGATGTTTCGGTTTATTAGCCCCTTATACATCCTAGGCACTGATCCTCGGTCAGATGCATAGCTGGCAAAGATTTTCTCATATTCTCTATGCTGCTCCTTCCCTCGATGTCCGTTGCAGCATAGAATCTTTAATTTCATGCTCTATATAGCTTGTCAGTTGTTGGCCTCATTTTCTATACAGTCAGCATCCCTGAGAAGTCCATGTCTCTGAATCTAGATCCTGAACTATGCTTCTTATTGTTCCCTTTAGATGTTTTCAGTACAGCGTTGAGGTCTTTGGTGCCTTGAGAATTGATCTTTTTGCAGGGTATAAAATAAAGATCGAATTTCTAGGTAAGATGACACCTACAATCACCTGATTTTGGCAAAGATTAAATAGACAAAACCCCCATGAAGGCTGGAGAGATGGCTCAGAGGTTAAGAGCACTGGCTGCTCTTCCAGAGGTCCTGAGTTCAATTCCCAGCAACCACATGGTGGCTCTCAGCCATCTAATTTGAGATCTGGTGCCCTTTTCTGCTGTGCAGGCATATATGCTGACAGAACACCGTACACATAATAAATAAATCTTAAAAAAAAGACAAGCCAGGCGGTGGTGGCGCACGCCTTTAGAAATCCCAGCACTCGGGAGGCAGAGGAGGGCGGATCTCTGTGAGTTCGAGGCCAGCCTGGTCTACAAGAGCTAGTTCCAGGACAGGAACCAAAAGCTATGGAGAAACCCTGTCTTGGAAAAAAAAAAAGACAAAATCACACTGAAAAAAAAAAAAAAGACCGCACCTTTAACAAATGGTGCTGGAAAAACTAGAAGTCTCACTTTTTAATTAAGGGAGGCTTGCTGTTAAGAAGTACCTCCTTCCCCTGTAACAACTGCTACCCAGTTCTCCACTGGTTAATCACTGATGATTAATCACCAAAATTAATCACTGATGGATTTAAATGTTATTTACCATCTTAGTAATTGTTTTCTGTTTGGCTCACTTATTCTTTTTCTCTACTTTTTTGATATTTTAAAAATTGAGTGTTTTTAAGTTGTTCCATTCTCTTCCTTTTTATCTTGCTGGTTATATATTATTTTATTATACCTTTCCATCACCTTTTGTGTGATTATTAGTATACACATTTAAATCTATATGTACTTAAAGTCTACTGGACATTGCAATTTTACAAGAGCAACATAAATTTAGGTAAATCTACCATATCAGCCCATTAACACCCATATGTTTTATATTTCTTACTTTCTTTTGTTTGAAAGACATTTAGAATTTATTCTAGTGAGTCGACAATGTGGTCTTCTGGCTTTATTTTCATGAAAACATCTTTCTTTGCCATTTGCTTTTGGAAGATAATTTTACTGATAGAATACCCTGGCAAAAACAACCTAATGACAGAAGGGTGCTTTTGCTTTGCTTGATTTTTAAGATTTTTATTTTATTTCGCATTTTACTTGGATGGACTCTGTGCATCGCTTGTGTGTAGTGTCCCTCGTGGTCGAGGGTATCAGGTCTCCTGAAACCGGAGTTATAGATGACTGTGAGCCTCGCTGTGGGAGCTAGGAATCAAACGACAGTCCTCTGGAAGAGTAGCCAGTTCTCTTAACAGCCTGGCCACCTTTCAAGGTCCTGCTTGGGTATTTTGAGCTCACAGTTCAAGGGCAGTGCATCCAGAGCAATGACGGCATGTACACTCATGCTTACGACTTTTCCGCTTTTGACAGTCCACCTGCCTGCCCAGGAAATGGTTCTGTTTACAATTACGATAGGTTTCGCATATCTGTTAGCACTGTCAAGATAATGCCCTACAGGCTTTCCCAGAGGCCCATCTCTCAGGTGGCTCTAGATCCCGTCAAGTTGAGGATCAACACTAACCATTAAAGCTGAGCATCAACTGCTAAGGAGGAAGCACATCTCCATTTGTTGACTTTCTTCTGTGATGTCTGGTGAGATGCTGGTTGTCAGGGTTATTTCTGCCTGCAGGGAGATCGGGGGAAAGCGGCATTCCTTTTCCCAGTGGCTTATAGGATTTGTTTGTCGTCTTGGCTTTTAGGCAGTTTTATTTTTACCATGACTCAAAGAGAATTGTTTCTTGTATTTCTTCTATTTCCGTTTCATGAAATTTCTTGAGTCTAAGGTGATTCTGATACCAGTTTGGGGAAGTACCCATGGTCTTCTTCATAGTTCATGTCTGTTCATTTTCCCCCTCTTTTCATTTTAGGGCTATGATTACACGGACTTCCATCTGTTCCCCTGAGTGTCAACTCTCTTGTATGTCTTTTTCTGTGCTTTCCTTCTTTAAAAAAAACATTTGGTGCCAGGCGGTGGTGGCGCACGCCTTTAATCCCAGCACTTGGGAGGTAGAGGCAGGCGGATCTCTGTGAGTTCGAGACCAGCCTGGTCTACAAGAGCTCGTTCCAGAACAGGCTCCAAAGCTACAGTAAAACCCTGTCTCAAAAAACCAAAAGAAAACAAAACAAAAATATTGAATTTTTTTCCCCTGAAATAATCTTATTTCCTGTGGTTCCTTTTTTTACTCTTGCCTTCTTGTCTCCCATTATCTTCACAATCTGGTTTGTGTTCTAAGAGTCTGCAATATTGAAAATGTTATAGAAATGGGATCATATAGTGTGTGAAAAACTGAGATTAGCATCTTTTTACTCAGTCATGTGCCTTTGCGACCCCCCCCCCCGCCCCCCCCGCACCAGGTATCACATGTCTTCCGTTTTACTGCTCCGCCACAGATTTGGTACCAGGCTATGTTTAACCCACGCCTTGTTCGCCCATCACCTACTGAGAAATGCTTTGATTTGCTCTCATTTTCCAACTACTGCAAATCATATATCTGACTGTCTTGCTTTGCATACCCACTATTTAGCTTGAAAAAAAATTAGCTGCTTTTGCTTCCTCGCAAGCCTTTTGGTGCAGTCATTTTTTATTTTAGTTCTATCTAGGAGGGTAATATCTCTGAGGGGCATAATCATTTTTCTGGTTACTGTCAGTGTTAAATATCTTTCATATGGATATGCGCCATCCATACTTTTTTTTTGTTAGATGTGAAGCCATTTCTTTTGTCCGTGTTATTAATGGCTGATGGAATTTTAAAGGCTTTTTAAAGTGTGTGTGTCTGTGTGCAGGAATATGTGTATATGTGTGTAGATCTGTATGTATGTGTATGTATAGGGTTATGCAGGTACCCCCAGAGTCCCGAGGAAGGTGTTGGGTTCCTTTGGAGCTACAGGTAGTAACAGGTGGCTGTGAACTGCCCTATAATGGGTACTAGGAAGTGAAATTGGAACTTCTGCAAAAACAGTATGTGCTAGCCGGGCGGTGGTGGCGCACGCCTTTAATCCCAGCACTTGGGAGGCAGAGGCAGGCGGATCTCTGTGAGTTCGAGACCAGCCTGGTGTACAGAGCTAGTTCCAGGACAAGCTCCAAAACCACAGAAAAACACTGTCTCAAAAAACCAAACCAAAACAAAACAAAAAAAAACCCAGTATGTGCTCTCAGCCACCGAGTCATCTTTCCAGCCCTTATGTTGATTTTTAAAATGCTTTCTTTTTTAAATAAAAATTTTTATGAATTCCCGGAGACTTTTGCACAATGCACTTTGATCATCTTAACCCCCAATTTCTCTCCCTAATTCTTTTCAGAACTACCCACATCTCTATCTACTCCTAAACTTACGTCTTTTTTTTTCTTTTTCTTTTTTAATAACCCACTGAGTCTACTCTGTGTTGCTCATGGGTGTGAGACCATCCACTGGAGAAGAGTTGACATACCAGGAGCTGCACCCTTAAAGACACTGACTCTCTCCTTCAAAAACCACCAATGTCAAAACCTGGGTTGATTTTTTTTTTTAAAGTAACTGATTGATTTTGATAGGGCAGTTTTAGGCTGCTGCTACCACAGAATACCTAACAGAAATAACTCAAGAAGGAAAGGATTATTCTGGCGCGTGGTTTTAGGGACACAGCCTATCAGATGGCAGCAGGGGCTGCTTGGAGGGCAGCTGGAATGTGAGACAGCTGTTTGATCATATCAGCATCAAAAAGCAGAGAGCTCAGGCAAGAAGGGAGCTGGCCAAGAACCCATAAGGCCTGCCCCGCAATGACCCATTTCCCATAGCAAGGCCCCATGTCCGGAATGTTCTACAACATTCTAAAGCTGTACGACCATCTGTGCAAGTGTTGAAATACATAAGCCTGTGAGGGACATTCCACAGTCCAGCCATAGCCCCGGTTCCCAGAAGAAAAATAGAACACAAAGTTTCCATACTGACTTGGTGGTTTCCAAACGTCTGCTCACAGCCTGTAGCTTATTATACTCTCTGAATCGTGTCTGCTGTCTTTGGTTAAACATATCTAATTTCAGTGAAGTGCAATTTATCGATTCTTTTCTTCCTGCAGGCCAGGCCTTTGGTGTTATACATAAGATGGTGAGAGGGACATTTCCCTTCCTGAAGTAGTGTTAAACACTGCTGATTAAAAAAAAAAAAAAGCTCACAGCAACAGCAAACACTGTTAGTGCTAATGACAAAGTCCTGAAGAACTCCTAGCGATGCTCATTTCTCATAAATAATTAAACACGTAGACAAACGACATAGTTTGACTCCCTAATTAGCAGCCTCAGACTCCCTTTTGCTGCCTTAGCTGCAACAGAACCATCCGTCAAGTAGTCAGCTCCCCTTACGCTAGCACCAGCCATGGCGAACATTTCACAGACACCCTAGGAAAACTACAACACAGCCAGCCTCAGCTGACTGCCCCGACTACTCCAGCAAGGGCTGATGGAAACAGTTTGTGGCAGCCTTCTTGCTATCCCATGCTTCCATGATGAGCCCTATATAACCCCGCAACCATTTTCACTTGGGCCAAAAGGAAACCACACCTACATCGGCCTAGCAAAGGAACTATTGTGACTGGTGGTAAAACAGCAAGGCTGTGACCGATCCCACTGAAGTCTCAGTGGTGTGATTGGTGCTAAGAGACCAAGCTACGTGGGGCCAAAACAAATGGCAGTGTCTGCCTAAATGCTCTCCTCAGGCTGTGCTCCCAAGTTTTCCAGACCACTAAGTGTATCGGCTCCCACGTACTCTCCTGTGCTGCCTTCCCTGGAGTTGCAATATTAAGGCCTAATAAAGGAATTCTCTGCAGTGGTTTTTTTTTTTCCCTCCAGTAGTGTGGCCGAGCGGCAGAGAGAGCGAGAGAGCGAGAGAGCGAGAGAGCGAGAGAGCGAGAGAGCGAGAGAGCGAGAGAGCGAGAGAGAGAGAGAGAGAGAGAGAGCGCAGAGCAGCAATGGTGGCAAAGGCAGCACAGTGGCAGAGGCAGTGACAGCTGAGCAGTGGCAGGCCGGGCTGTGAAAGAGGCAAGGCAGCTGCTTGACAGCTGAGGAAGAATCAGATGAAGCGTCTGAGAGCAGCTAGGGCGGGCTGAAGAAGGGCCCAAGAAGAGGGGCGGCAGGAGAGGGTGGACAGCTGAGACGGAAGGAGGATAAAAGACTAGACGGTGTCAGAAAAGAAAAACTGCAGGCCCTGGTTGCCAGAGGAATTCCAGAGAACTGTCAGATCTTTAGGACCAAAGGGCTCAGATGCCCCAGGGCTAGCACGTAGCACTGGGCAGGGTATGGGGTTAAGGAATCCCAACTTCCTTGGCCTACACAAGATCTGTGACACTGGTTGCTGTCAAGAGCTGAGAAATCCTTATTCTCCCGCTGCCCACAAACTTCAACCCTAATTACAACCAAGGGTTGAAAAATCCCAGCTTTCTAGGCTTACACAAGGGCTGGAGCACGTACAGGGCTTAGAGTCCCAATATCCAAGGCATGCATGAAGACTGTAACACTAGAAGGTACCACCTGCTGCTGCTCCCACCTGCTTGCTGCCATCACTCACGGCTGCAAAACACCAAGGGGAACAAAAGCGCGCAGAACTTGAAGGTTGTCTCCTTGGCTACACATTATTTCTGTATAAACAGAACAAAAGAACTCCAGCCAACTGATTCAACACCATGACCAGATAGATTTTCTCCAGAGTTACAGTCTAGGAGCTTTGTAGTTTTCTACTTTATCCTCAAATTTATCATCTACTTTCAGCTGATTTTTGTGAAAGAAGGAAAATGTGTTTAGAGTCCTTTGAGGGTGTCTGTGTGTGTGTGTGTGTGTGTGTGTGTGTGTTGTGATGGGCCGTTGTTCCAGAGTCGTCTGTTGAAAAATTACACTTCCTCCATTAAACAACCGTTCCTCCTTTGTCAACGCTTGGCTTACATGTGTAGACCTATTTCTGGTCTGTTGGTCTGGCCTTTTCTTTCTTTTTCTAGAAGACCACACTGCCTTGGTTATTGCAGGTTTGTAGTACGTTGGCTAAGGTGGAATCAGAGCTCTGATATTATTGTTCAAAAATAATTTTGTTTTCTTTTTGAGATTTTTGACTCTTGGTTATAAACTTTAGATTCAATTGTCAATATCGATCATGAGACTCTTGGCTATTATCACGTTGATCAGTGGAGCGACCAAGGAGTCCAGTTGGGCATGGTGGGCTATGTTTTTTTTTTTTTTTTGGAAGTTACTGACTACAGACACAATTTCAATACATGCAGCTCTACTGAGATTATCTATTTATCTTTATGTAAGATTTACATTAAGTCTCTCAAGAAACTTATGCATTTCATTTGCATCTTTAAATTTGTGGACACTGAGCCCATGATATTTCTTATTATTCCTTTAATGTCTATGAGATTAGAGGCCATCATATTCTTTATCATCATTCCAGTGTCAATGAGATCAGCAGTGATGATTCCAGTTTCCACTTTAATATTAGTAATTTGTGACTTTACTGTTTTGTTTTAGCTAATATGGCTAGAAGGCCATCATATTTATTGATCTTTTCAAAGAATCAACTTTTTACTATTTTCCATTTCATTGGTTTATTGACACTTCTTTTTATTTTCTTATGTTCACTTTGCACTTAATTTTCTTCCTTTACTAGTTTTCTAAGGTGATCACTAGGGCTATAGATTTTAGATTTTCTTTATTCAAGTAGATGCATTCAGTGCTATAAATCTCTCTCTAAGCAATTTCACTTGGTGATAAATTATCTTGAATTGTAGTGTCATTTTCTATGAGCTGAAGTACCTTTTAGTATTTTTTTGAGAATTTTCTTAAGACATTTAGAAATGGGTTTTATGATTATTCAGAATTTGGGGTGTAACCTAGCTATATTTTGGTCACTGATTTCTCATTAAATTCCACTGTAATTTAAGACTGTATCCTGTACAATATCTATTCTTTCAAATTTATTAAGATGTGTTTCATGACCCAGAAAGTGGCTTGCGTTAGTAAATGTTCCACGTAAACATGTGAAGAAGATATTCTATGGTCATTATGTGAAGTATTTTACAGATTTAATTAGGTCAAATGATTGATGGTACTTTTCGAATTCAAGTACATCTTTATCAAATTTCTGTCTCTTGGATCTATCTATTCCTGGTAGACGAGTATTAAGAGTCTTTAACTGCGAGGGTTGGCTCATCTGTTTCTTTGTACAGGGCTATCAATTTTTAATTCCTGTATTTTGTTGAGGGATGCATACCAATAAGGGCTGTTGTTTCCTTGGGGGAACTGACCCTTTGGCATCATGAAAAGTTACTCTTTTGTTATTGCTATGTTGTCCCCGCTTTATCCTCTGTCAATTTTTTTTTTAAATTTTGATTTAGGGGAAACACACATAGTATAAAATACATCAACCACTTCCAAATGTGTTTTTCGGTGCTGTTTAGTACCTTAGACCTAAGGTTTCGGCTGTGTATCACTGCCACACTGCCATGAGTTTGAAAAGTTAGGAGTCACACTACTGTAGGCCAGGAACCATCTGGGTGTCTGTTATAAAATATGAGCTTTCAAAATAATCATTGCTATTGTTTTACTCTAGAAGCTAATATTACAAGTTTTCTGTGCAACCCTGCACCTGCATGGGCAACTTACTAAACTAACAAATGTTCAAATGATTAGTATATACGCAATCATTACCCTTTGCCAATGCATCAGATTCCTTTCTTCTCACAAGACTGAAATTTTGTGCCCATTAAATAGTAACGCCTACTCCCTTAAGCTCCTGGAAATCA
The DNA here is from genome assembly GCF_037038515.1 of Microtus pennsylvanicus. Lineage (NCBI taxonomy): Eukaryota > Metazoa > Chordata > Mammalia > Rodentia > Cricetidae > Microtus > Microtus pennsylvanicus. The sequence continues at coordinate 72,401,983 of NC_134590.1, read as the reverse complement.
CTTGTATTTTGTGTGTCTATGAATTTTGTTGCTTCAAGTACCTTAAAATACCTCTTTTCATGAAAGATATTTTTCACTTAGCATAAGGTCATCAGGGTTCTTCTATGTTGTAACATATACCAGAGTTTCTAGTCTTTTTTTTGTTTGTTTGTGTTTGGTGTTGTGTATGCATGTCGGTGTGCATGTATGTATGTATATGCAGTAGTATATATTGTAGTATATATTGTAGTAGTATATATAAAGTGTCTTTTTGTGTGGACGTGTGGAAAACAGCTGTCAGTGCTGGATATCTTTTTCGGTTATTCTCCGTCTGAATTTCTGAGACAGGGTTCCTCCCTGAACTTGGAGCTAGGTTAGGTGATGAAGTGAGCTCCAGGCCCTCACCTGTTGTCACCCCCTCCCCAAGCTCTGGGATTACAGGCGCATACCGCCACACCCAACTTTTTACATGGACGCTGGGGATCAAATTCCAATCCTCAGGCTTGCATGGCAGATACTTTACCAACTGAGCGATTTCCCCAGTCCGTCTGTTCTTCCTAGCGATGATTGATAGGAAGAGACTTGCTTCTGCCTTTCTGATTTCTGTCTAGATGGTGTATAATATCCCCTGTCCTATTTTGTTTTCTGTTGCAGTGATAAACACTGACCAAATGCAACTTGGGGCTGAAACTGTTTATTTAACTTACACAACCCAATCACAGTCAGTTTGAAGGGAAGTCAGGGCAGGATCTCAAGTCAGAAACCTGGAGGCAGGAAGGAAAACAGAGGCCATGGAGGAATCCCGCTTGCTGGCTTGTTCTCGTGGTGTGCTCGGCTTTCTTATACAATCCAGACCTTCTGCCCAGAGGTAGCAATTCCCATAGTGAGCTTGGCCCTCTCACATCACACATTAATCAAGAAAATGTCCCCACAGACTTGCTTATAGGCTAATTTGATAGGAGCATTTTCTCAGTTGAGGTTCCCTATTCCCTTGCTTGTGTCAAGTTGACAAAAAACTAACCAGCACACTCTCAAATTTCCTGCAGTGCTGGGCTCAGTTTAATTTTTTTGTAATGAAATGTTTACATTCAATATATACATTGGGCTTGTGGAAAATGTACAGAAATGAGAGGTTTATGCATACAGATGTATTTCACTCTCCACAGGATATTGTTTCCAGGATGCCTGTGGATGCTCAGGTGCCTTGTATGAGAGCCCACACTATGCGCATATAACCTTGGTGTCTTCCTATGTATTTTAAGGGCTTCTGATGTCTAAAGCAAATGCCTACACATCATTTTATTCATGATTTGGCACACGATACTTCATGCCCAGCAAATAAAAGTGTTTCTTTTTAGAACTTTCTGGATGTTTTCCTAATACTTTTAAAATTTCACTTCTAATTGGAAATAGTTATTTTTGTACAATATATTCTAATCATGGCTTCCCCTCTCTCATCTCCTCCCAGTTCCCCCACCTCCTCACCTTTCCAACCCCACACATTGTTTCTCTTAAGAAAACAAGCAGGCAAATAATAATAATAATAAAAACAAAAATAAAATAAAATGAACAAGCTAACAAACAAAAAAGAAGGGCCAGGTGGTGGTGATGCACACCTTTATTTCCAGCACTCAGGTTGCAGAGACAGGTGGATCTCTGTGAGTCTGAGGCCAGACTGGTCTACAGAGGGAGTACCAGGACAGGCACCAAAGCTACAGAAAAGTCCTGTCTTGAAAAAAAAATTACTACTGTTAATAACATTTAAAAAAAGAAATGAGAAACAAAGAAAGATCACAAGAAATACTTACACACGCATACCATAAAACCACAAAATTGGAAGCCACAATATAAAAGAAAGAAAAAAAAGAGTCAACATAAAGCAAGATGAGACAAAAAAATAAAACAAAACAAAAAACTTCAAAAACACTTTTGATTTGATTTTGCGCTGGCCATCTCCTGCTGCGCATATGCCTGCCCTTAAGTGCGGTTTGCATACCCAGTGAGACTAATTTTCCCATTGCAAGCAGTTGTTATTTAGAGCTAGATCATTAGCCGTGGGTGGAAGTTCCTGTGTGCTTCCCCAGCCCAGTACGGGGACCCTGTCTAGTGTAACCCTGTGCAGCCCTGTGCATGCTGCCACAGTCCCTGTGAGTTCTTATGTGCATTAGTCCTGTTGTTTCTGGAAGACACTGTGTCTTTAGTGCCGTTCATCCTCTCTGGCTCTTACAACCTTTTTGCCTTCTCTTGTGTATAGGGGAGGGATTGGCTGAATGCCTCCCTTTTAGAGCTGAGTGTCCCAAGTTCTCCCACTCTCTTCACGCTGTCCAGTTGTGTTAGCTCCTATCTACTGCAGGAGGAAGCTTCTCTGATGAGGACTGAGCGAAACAGTGATCTATGAGTAGAGCAGGATGTCATTAGGGCTCGCTGTATTGATATGTTCGTGTCACAGAGCAGCAGTGTTTGGTTTTTCTCCTAGGTCCGTGGCCTATTTACTCTCAGATTCTTGGCCACCTAAGCAGTGTCAAGTTGTTAGAACTCAACCTCAAATGAAACCTCAGATACAGAGGGTCAACTGTATTCGTGTGCTCAGTTGGAGAAACCAAATAAGGAGAAACACAAGCACTGAAGTGAAGACTGCACAGTTCATGGAAGTAGAGTCAAATTTTATTTTCATGCAGGAGGGGAGAGAGAAACAATATGCAATTTTTTGAACTGGAGAAAATATTCGAGGAGAAAGAACCTTGCCGTTTTGCAGACAGAAGTCACAGGTATCACCAGTCCTACACACTGGCACAAAGGAAAGTGCCACAGTTCATTCAAGCATTCAAACATTTGACAAATGCTTGTATCTCCGTGTACCTTTCCCAACCCTGAGGGTATCTGACCAACCATCATCTATTTCCTCTTGGAATGGTTTTTCACGGCAAAGATAATAGATATGCCTGGTCTTTGCACCATTTCATGATAACTACAAATACAGACAAGAGGAGAAGATGCAATGTTGAAGGAAGCCACTTGTTTGTTTCCTAGCTTCTTATTGGCTAACTCTTACATATTAATTTTACCCATTTCCATTAATCTGTGTATCACCACCTGCCTGTGGCTTACTGGCTAAAGTTTCAGCGTCTTTCTCCAATGGGGCTACATGACTTCTTTCTGACTCCGCCCTTCTTTCTCCCAGAATTCAGTTTAGTTCCCCCCACCCCCACCAATCTACCTAAGTTCTGCCCTCTTATAGGTCCAAAGCAGTTTTCTTTATTCGTTAATGGTAATCACAGCACACAGAAGGAACTCTCACATCAATGCAGAAGAGGATCAATAATGCCTTGTTGCTAAGCAATACTATAGCAACTATATCTTAGAGGTTGGACAGGCAGGGATTCATGGTGCATTGCATTTTTTTGTTAAAGGAATGAGGACTGACAACATTCATCAGTGTGAACGAGCACAGGATATTTGAGACAGTGCAAATGGTTTGCTGTTTCAAGGTGCAAGCTTGGGACTGTTCACCTAGGACACAGCCTCCTGCCCCAGACGAAGAATGAGTAGGAGCTAGGCTTTGCCTTAGTTCCCTAATGCTCCGTGGTGGTCAGAAGTATTTGCATGTGTTACAGGTGTGTAACCTTCAGTATATGTCAAGAGTTGCAGGCCCCTCAAGCTGGATACCCACTAGTGAGAATAAGAGGCATATTTGGCAGAGTCTGATCTGCCTAAGATCACCGACTCTGTCCTTCCATGGACCAGAGTCCTACAATAAAGAGTCTCTCTTTCTATTTTCTTCATGATAGTTTACTTCTCCAATAAAGCCAACCTAATAACATCAGCAAAGGGCAATGCCCGCAAGGCACGTACGTGAGGGAAAAGGGCTGGTGGGGTGGGGACAGCAGGGGAGGAGGTCACCCAGGCTTCGTCACTAGCAGAAAGGCCGCAGGCTCTGAAGATAGAGGCTTGCTCTGGCTCCTGCCCCCTCCTGCTGCACAAATGTGATTAGGGCTCTGCAGAGCACACTGAAATCAGGTTAGCGTCACTGAGCGCTGCTGAGCCGGGGTAATCAGAGCCTGGAGCAGAGCAGGTGCTAGCTTTAATATGGCTTCTGAGAATTAGGACAGGCTGACTTGTAGCTCTGTGGCACGCGGACAAGCCATTAGAACACTGTCCATGGAGCCCCCTGATGCCTCGCCATCTTAGGTCTCCCTGCCCATTCACAACTCCTCCGCAGTTCAAGTGGACAGGGGTCTGTGGCAAGCACTCGGGATCACTGTGTCCCAAAGGTGTGACTAGTGGTATCACCATTGGTCTGTCCCTGGCCACGCGCTCTTGGACGATTACGGGCCATTGTAATGATCTACTCAGGAGACACTCAGAGCAACCAGACTTCACCAGCGAAGCCTTAAAAACAGTCACTCATTTCTTATTCTCCAGCAAGGCTCCTTCCAGAATGTGATTGTTTGTGCGCCCGTTGTTTCAAGCTCATTATAAATAAATCAATACTTTGTGTGCATATCAAAGAACGAACGTTTATGTTGACCAAAAGCTCATCTCAGGCGATAAGCAGTAATCATATTTGGCAGAAATCATCCTCTGTATTCTTTGTGCACCCAGTAATAGATAAAAGCTGATTTTAACAAGCAAATGTTTAGCATGTCTGAATTAAACAGCAGAAATTATTGTACTTAGGCCAATTAGTGTTTAGATGAGAATATGAGATGAAGCTTCAGCAATTGCTACATGGCAGTCATGTCATCTCTAAGAGACACAAATGGAGGCGGTAACGCACTATTAATGTCTCGAGTCAATCTGTTTTTACCGAAACTGCAGTTTTACCCAGAATAACACAGATGAAGCATTTTAAAAGTCCTATGATGAACTGACCTAGCTATCCAGGTACCTAAAGCAAGGCATTTTAATATTCAGTTAAATATCAGGATGAGGTTACAGATACCAGAGAAAAGCCACACGTGTGTGCCTGAGGCTCACGGCGTGACTCATCTTGTACAAATGAGGCAAGGGTGGAGAAGGTTGAATGCATGAAGTGAAGACACCAGGTTGAGATTTAGAGGAGTCTGAGGCTCCAGGAAAGCCTGGAAACAGAGAGCTTGGAAGCCCACTGGTACCTTGCACACTGGACAAGTCCTGTGTCCATTATTTTACATTGTGAGTGAGGAAGATGGGGCCTGGCAAGCAGTCCAGCAAGGCAATACAATTGAGCTTCATACCCAGGGCTCTCTTTCTCTCTCTTATTTGACTTTTGTTTTTGTTCTTTTGTAAAGAAAGAAAGAAGAAAGGAAAGAAAGAAAGAAAGAAAGAAGAAAGAGAGAGAGAAAGAAAGAAAGAAAGAAAGAAAGAAAGAAAGAAAGGCATTTGTTTTTTGTATATGTGAAGGCCAGAGGATAACTTGGAGGAAGCAACTCTCTCCTTCCACCACATGGGTCCCGGAAACCAAGCCTAGGTCATCAAGCTGGGTGGCAAGAATCTTTACTTGCTGAGCTCTCTTCCCTGCCCTGAGATGGTTTTCCTACATAGTCCAAACTGACCTCAAACTTGAGATGTCACTGCCTCCACCCCTAAAAGCTAGAATAGCAGCCTGTGTCACCGCTCACAGCCTTTATTGCTTTTCTGATGCAATGATGTCCCTAGAGAGCCTTCCTCTTCTGAATCAAAGACGGAGTGGCAAATCCAATATTCATATGCTATTTATATGCGCACTAGCCAAGGAAGAGCCTCAGTGAGGTTCTTTCTTCAGGGTGCTGTCTTCCTGTTTACCTCTGAAACAGCCAGGTTCCAAATAATTAAAGGCAGCCTGAGCCTCTAAAAATTAATCAAAGCAGCTTCTCTTTACCTGCCTTGACTGCAACTTCCCATGAGCACCAAGGGAAAGGCTGCATGCCCCCCACCTCCAACAGGTCCTGGAGTTTCTGCACGTGTTCCCTATAGTCCACCCCACAGCACAACAGGCTCCTCTTCCCTGGGGCTGTGAATAAGATAACAAACTACCTTCAGGGGGGTGACTTCATCATCTGCTGAGTCACCAGAGACACACATAATTGCAAAGCCTGTATTTAAATGCTTGCCTCTGCTGAGCCTGAGGCCAGGTCTGTTAAGAGCTGATCTTTGTGGATACAGAAGACTGATAGAGAGGCTGTCAGAGACTAGCCAGCACCTGCCTTGCCTCTCTCTCCTACAACTGGGGACAGAAAAACTCTGGTCCCTGGTAGTCAGTCCCTTGTAGTACTCAAAGGTACTACCCAGGAGAAATAGTGCCAAGTACCTCCACCAACCCAGGCCTCTCTGTGAGTAGCAGGGCCCAGGCAGTCAGGTGAGTGACCCACAGATGCCGGGTTACCTGGCAAGATAGTAGAATCTTGCCGAGAGTTAGGTTTGGCTTTCAGAACAGAGAGGTGGTCATCTGTGTAATGGAGCCAGAAAGGCCGTTCCAGATAACTATGCCTGAATTTCTGATCTGCCGAAGTAACACTTGGGTCCTGCGGTGTAGCTGATATTATTGGAGCAGGAGACTTGACACAAGGGTGCAAACTTTGTTCAAATAGCTTTTTGTGACACTATTTCTGGAGAGACTTGAACAGTTTTGCACCCTTGACATTTGACGTGTGCTGAACACAAGGATGCACGAAATTTCATGTTTCCGTCAAGCCTGAGGAGAAAGTTCACTCTCCCGACAGCAGGGCCTCTATGAATCCAGCTGGCCCTTGGCTTTCATAAACAAGACTTTTTCTTGTCATTTGGAACGGGTCAGTTCAGCAAATACATTTTAGCCTCCATTCCAGGTCTAGCAAGGTACAAATTCCCACCAACGTAAAGACCTGGTTTTAAGAACATTGTGGGCCTAGAAAAAGAGACAGTCACACAAATGAACACCGTGGGTACCAGCAGCACAAGGTACTGAGAGGATGGATTCTACAGTGAATTCCAGGTTTTATTTCACATTGCATGACTCACAGTACTCCATGTTTTCTCAGAACACTCTTTAGCGTCACGGCCAGCACCAGTAGTGCTTTCTCACAGAGCTTTTGAAGGTTGAAGCAAATCTTTGATTTTTTTAAAATATAATTTATTTATATTTTACATACATTGGTATTTTGCCTGCATGTATCTCTGTGTGATGGTGTCAGATCTTGGAGTTACAGACAGTTGTTAGCTGCCATGTGGGTGCTGGGAATTGAACCCAGGTCCTCTGGAAGAGCAGTCAGTACTCTTAACCACTGAGCCATCTCTCTAGTCCTGAAGCAAATCTTTGAGAGCAATGGAATTCTGGATAAGAAAAGTCCCAGAGCAAGGACATTGAGGCACACTCTTGAACAATGTTCTGACGTGTGGGTCCACACCTCCCCACACCCCAGCTGGCCTCAGTGTGTGTCACCTCTGATGTGCTTGCTCTGTGCTTTGTATACATACACGCACACTCAGACACACACCAAAAATAGGTGAAAATATCTAAACTCTTGATTCTATGGGAACTATGTTCTTATCTCTAGTAGGTAAAGCTGATGAAGTAACACATAGGAATTCACATGACTGAATTTCTTCATCTCTATTCAAGGAACCATTCCCTGAAAACCTTTTATAGGACAAATGTGGGTTCATCTGCCAAAATCAGCACTTCCTAGCCTCATAGAGCAGAGCTCAGACTGGTGTATATTTATGGTTGAGTGTGTGTGTGTGTGTGGTGTGTGTGTGTGTGTGTAACTATTTATGGGGACACTTGAACAAGCATCTACTCACTCTAGATTGGGAACCCATGACAGATCAAAGAAAGAACATTATCAAAATCCAAAATAGTGAACCAATGCATTTTATTTATTTTTCTTATTTATCTCAAAAACCAAAAAAAGTATATAGAATAATAGTTGTTGGGGGAGACTGCTCATTCGTTCCTGGTCGCTTAGACCTGAAATAATCACACAGAAACAATATTATTTAAATTGCTGCTTTACCAATCATGTAAGCATATTGCTAGCTAGCTCTTATATCTTTGGTTAACCCATTTCTATTATTTTATAACCACAAACTTAGTGGCCTACCGGCAAGGTTCCAACTAGCAGCTCGTGTCTTTCTCCTCTGGCGGCTCCATGGCAGCTCCATGGCAGCTCCATGGCGTCTCTCTGACTCCGCCTTCTTTCTCCCAGCATTCAATTTAGTTTTCCCTTCCTAGCTCTGTTCTGCCCTGTCAGAGATCCAAGCAGTTTCTTTATTCATTAGCCAATAAAAGCAACACATATACAGAAGGACTTTCCACATCACATAGTATACATATATATGTATACACATACATTATGTTTAAAACACTCACTATATATATACATATACATATATATATATATATATATATATATATATATATATATATATGATGTGAATGTTTTGCCTCCATATATGTATGTGCGTCATGTGTGGCCTGGTGCCCATGGTGCCCACTGGATCCCCTGAAACTGGAGTTATGGATGATTGTGAGCAGCCATGGGGGTTCTGGGAATCACTGGGACTCAAACCTGTGTCTTCTATAAGAGCAGCAAGTGCTCTTAACTGCTGACCCCCCTCTCCAGCGCTTGTATTGTTTTTTTTAGGTAGGATCTCTCACTGAACATGAAGCCCACTGTTTTGGCCAAGTCAACTGACTAGAAAGTCCCCAGTATCCACTGGTGTCTGTCTCCTGATGCTGGAGTTACAAGCATGCGGGGCCATGCCTAGGTTTTATTTGGAAGCAAGGGATTTGAACTCAGGTCTTTTGCTTTCACAGAGCCATCTCCCCAGTCCACAGATGAGAATGTTGTTCATAGGTTTGCTCTCTTTTTCTGCTAAAATACTTTAACCAAAAGATTAAACACAGATTCATGGGTTTCCATCTCCACATAAACATTCATTAACATTGTGCCTGGGCTATCCACTAGCAATGGCTGTGGAAGCGGGGCTGGGTTATAAAAATGGTAACATGGGAGATAAAATGATTGTTTTCTTACTTCCTAGGTGGTTGCTACACTGGGGACCACATCTTGCTGCTCTTTTGACAATCTCCTAGAAGTGGGACCCATCTGTAAGTATCGGATTCAGGTTTTTGTTTTCGTTTTTTGTTTGTTTTTGAAAAGTATTCTTCCCGTGGAGGAGAGGATTTAGCCACCCTTTCACTCCGAGCTGTGCTCCTCCTCATTAATTCTAATCATCTTGATTTGCACGCCTCATTCTCTGTTTACAATAATGTAACCCCATTGACTTAAATTACAAACTCAGAGTTTGAACTAATTGCACAACAGCTGAGCTTAACAATACCAACATACTATTTGAAAGGGAGAAAATGTCCAAGTACTTTGTGGGAATATAATGCTTAGGAAATGGTGGCCATGCTGAGGAAACTAAACGCCTCAATATTTGGAGCAATTACCCCAACATGAAGGTCCTGTGTGTTCATGGCATTCATATGGCATGTGTTGTTTGAATCCAGTCTTTTGTCATGCCCCCCCCTTTTTTATTTGTTTTGGTTTTTGGCTTTTCTAGACAGGGTTTCTCTGTGTAGCCTTGGCTGTCCTGGTACTTGTTCTGTAGACCAGGCTGGCCTCAAACGCAGAGATCCACCTGGTTCTGCTTCCTGAGTACTGGGATTAAAAGTGTGAGCCACCCCTGACCAGCGCATTTTTATGTCTCTCTCTCTCTCTCTTTCTCTCTCTCTCTCTCTCTCTTTCTCTCTCTCTCTCTCTCTCCTCTTATTGTTGGTTGTTTAAGACAGGGTTTCTCCTGTGTAGCTTTGGATCCTGTCCTGGTACTTGTTCTGTAGAGCAGGCTGGCCTTGAACTCACAGACATCTGTTTGCCTCTGCCTCCCGAATGCTGGGATTAAAGGTGTGTGCACCTCCATTGCCTGTTGAATTTTTATTTTTTTAAAGAAAGTAAATTATTGTAAACCAGGCAGTGGTGGCGCACACCTTTAATCCCAGCATTAAGACAGCAGAGGCAGGCGGATCTCTGAGTTTGAGGCCAGCCTGCTCTACAGAGCGACATCCAGGACATCCAGGGCTACATAGAGAAACACTGTCTTAAAAAAAAAAAAAAAACAATAAATAAATAAATAAATAAAACAAAAACAAATAAATACATTATTGTGATGTGCAGTAACGTTTTCAGTGAGGGTAAACACCAGTTAGGATAGCATAGGCTACACCCCTGGTGTGTACAAGCACACTCTACGAAGCTTCCCCAATGGCCACCTTGAGGAATGATACATTTCTCAGACTGCCCGACATTAAGCAGCATGCAGCTCTTAGTATTGATTTAGCAAATCAATACTGTCAAGCTAAACTTCTGCAGAGAATGCTCCATTTCAGATAATTTCCAGAGCCCGTGCTCTTCTCCTTCCTCCCTCAATCAGGACATTTTGTCTTTCTCCGTTGAGACTAGAATTCTGTGCTAGCTGCAAAAGGAATAAACGCCTGTGTTTCTAGAGTTTCACCTTTGATGTGCGCGCTGGGAACTCAGCAGGCCTTGGAACTCATTCTATGGCACCAAGGATATATCAGCTCATGAAATTCACTCCTCTCTGTCCTTGGGGGATGTGAAGGCTCGGGTGGAGCTGTCCCTAGCAAGCTCTCTGACCTCAGTCCTTTGACTGGTGCCAGACATCACGCCACCTGCTTGGCATCTGGCTTCTTTGTCAGCCTGTGTGGGCCAAGCACGTTTCCCACCTCTCCTAACCCCATTTGCTTGTGGTCTCTTCTCAGGATTGGGTTCTTCTCCCCTGGGTCATTATTCCCTGGCTAGCGGGAGACAGGGATGGAGGTAGCTCAGGCACTCTGATGTGGTGGTGGGGGGGGCTGGCCATGACCTTAAGCAGCAGAGGAGCTTATAGCTTACAGCTGCATGTCTTAAATCCTGACCTTCATTTTCCCCTATCTAAAAATTGGAAAGAAAACCGGCTCTCATAATGGTAAAACAGTATTTCCTTCACAGCGCAGCTCAGGGGAGTTCACGCAGACAATGGGCTGTAGGAAAGGCGTGGACTCCGTGTGGAACATGCTTGTACCGCCAGGACCGTGAGGCTAATCACCAACCATGAAAAAGTGGGGTAGACACAGCCTTGCCATTCACTCGGAATTTGGCCCCACCTGTGATGAGCTATGGCACAGCTGTGATTATTACTGGCTAAAGACAGCCACACACAGCAGGCTGAGAACACACTGAACTAGCTGGCCATCCCCAGCTATGGCTGTACTGTGGGCCTCGTTAGCTGCAGACCTTCACAAGCTCAGCCAAGCTAGTCGAAGTCCTCTGACTCAGATGTCAGGCCAAGGACTGAATGTCCTGGCCAACAGCCGGCTGATGTCATTCCCCAGGGCTATCGGATTTAAAGCACTGAAGTCTTCTGCCAGCTAGAGCCTACAGGGCTGCTATCCCTGAACTCAATCTGGCTCCCCACAGGAGCAGGAAGATGACAGCCAGCAGGTGGCCCTTGCCATGAGCCCTCTCAGTGCTGGGTGATTACAGCTCAGGCTGCCCTGCTGTCCTGCAGCTCCCTCTGTCAGGCCAGTCTGGGGCTGTGGCAGAGCCTGATGTGTGCTTTGCTGGTTTGGGTTCAACCCCAGAGATTGCTCTGGGGACAATGTCGGGGGTGTTGACAAGGCCAACACCAAGCCCTTTCATGCATGGCCAGTGTTCATACTGGAGGGCAATATTAATAACCAGTGGTCGTGTCTTATAGTTAAGACCTTTGGAACCCACTGTCTCTAAACTGGTGCCTTTTATTTATTTTTTTTAAAGATTTATTTATTATGTATACAGTATTCTGCCTGCATGTGTACCTGCATCTCAAAAGAGGGCACCAGATCTCATTACAAATGGTTGTGAGCCACCATGTGGTTGCTGGGAATTGAACTCAGGACCTCTGGAAGAAGAGTTAGTGCTCTTAACTGCTGAGCCATCTCTCCAGCCTTTTATTTAGCTATCATTAATTAGCATGCTTCACCACCAAGCACTGTGTTCCCAGCTGGCCTTCTCCTATTGGTTACAATAACCTAGTCAGGACAACACCGAGTTGTCCACTCACCATCTCTCAGAAGATGACTTTCTTCTAGCTTCTGCTTCAGGAAACTCGGGCTCTTTTTAGCCCCTTTGAAAATGGTGCCCCAAAGAGGATAGTGACATTAGTTCACTTGGATGGATCAATTGCCATAGGAGATGTCAATTAAGAAGAGGTTAGGTTATAGCAGATGGATAAATGGGAGCCTTAGAAGCTGGGTACACACTTGGGGCACACTTGGGGACACTGAGGAAGGGGTCTGGCTGAGGAAGATAGGCAGCCTCAGGGAATTGGGAAGGGAGGGATGTATTACAGCCTGTCATAGCTTCATCTTGAGGGCCAGAAGGGCTGTAAGTAGGCTGTGCACCATGGCCAGCCTGGCCTGGCTTCTGCAAACTGAGGTGGCCTCTTAGAAAGTAGGTTCTAGTGGGAGGAGGAAGCCAAGGGCTGCAGAAGCCAAAGGTGGTGTGACCTCAGTGCTAATATGCCTGATGTGTAACTCCCTATATCTAGCTGGTGTGTGTTCATACTGCATCTACAAAATTCCTACATGTGTAGGAAAGGCCTGGATGACGGGGCTGGATCAGCCAATCATGTAGAACACAGAGGCAGTGTCAATCCCATCTCACTTCCTCTAGGGCCAAGAGAAGCCCATATAAAAATATTTCCTTCTTTCTTTCTTTCTTTCTTTCTTTCTTTCTTTCTTTCTTTCTTTCTTTTCGTTCTTTCTTTCTTTCTTTCTTTTTCCTTCCTTCCTCCTCCTCCTCCTTCTTCTTCTTGTCCTCCCTCCTCCTCTTTTTCCTTCTTTAGTTTTATTTGTTTATGTACTTTTTATATATGAGTGCTCTGTCTTCATACATACCTGCATGCCTGAAGAGGGCATCAGATCCCACTATAGATGGTTGGGAGCCACCATGGGGTTGCTGGGAACTCAGGATTTCTGGAAGAGCAGTCAGTGCTCTTAACCACCTAGTTATCTCTCCAGTCTCCATATAGATGCATCTCAGGAACATTTGAGAGTTATTTTTTGTTGGAGTTTAGAACTAATCCACATGAAGAAGACAGTCTCCACAAGGTAGTCCTTGCGTCTGAGAACCCCCGGTCAGTTGCTACAGCTTCAGGACTCCTGCTAGAGGACTCAAAACTTACTGAGAACTAGTTCACAGGGATGGTTGAAGATAGGGATTAAAATCAGCCAAGGAGACACATAGGATAGAGTCTTGACGTGCTCCATTGTGTCTTTTTCTACCTACTGAACCAGGTTTAATGGTGAAGGTACCAAAAGCCTTCTAGGGTGGCCTTAGCTGTTCGTCCCTTAGCTGGTGAGACTCGGACTGAGCTGTCCCTCATCTGGGTGCTATGAAACAAACTCTGAGATACAGGAATGCAGCTGAATGACCTGCTTTCTTTTCAAGGTCTCACTGGCTTACCCAGTATGTCTTTATCTCAAGGGTGGAGGATCTGTGGGGAGCAACAGAGGGATGAGAGAGAAAGAGACCCCTAAATGTCCTTCCCGACCCTTACCTTCCCTATGCCATGGTGTAATTGTTTCTTTTTTGTTTGTTTGTTTGTTTGTTTTTCAAGACAGGGTTCTCTGTGTAGCTTTGGAGCCTGTCCTGGAACTAGCTCTTGTAGACCAGGTTGGCCTCGAGCTCACAAAGATCCGCCTGCCTCTGCTTCCCGAGTGCTGGGATTAAAGGCGTGAGCCACCACTGCCCAGCTGTATGAGTGTTTCTTACTGTGGGCCCATGCAGACTTTCCAACTTGTTTGATTTTACTCTTTCATTCAACAACCTGAACTAAACATGAACAGTGTGGCATCAGTGAAACTCTGCTAGAGGACCTGAGCTAAAAAAAAAAAAAAAAAAAAAAAAAAAAAAAAAAAAAAAGCAAATGCTACAGATAGTGGAACCAAAGCGGCACCCCTGGAAAACACGGAATCATCTTGTTTTCGTCCACACACCCAGGGGCTGTAAATAACAGGATTCATTATTTAAATTCCCGGTGCGTGAAAATGCAGCATCAAAGCGCTGGTGGATCTGATGCCCGGAGAGAGGTCATACCCTGGCTAATGGGTGGCACCTTCTATGTGTGCTCCTGTGGTAGAAGATATGGCAGTCTCTCCGGTGTCTCCTTTACAAGGGTGTTAACTGAATTCCACCATGATAATCTGGTCACTTCCCAAAGGTAATATCCTCAGCTTGATTTAACGGACATTCAAATTACAGCATGTCTTGTCTTACAAAGGAGTATAGAGTTCTTCTGGCTTCACAGCTAATCTGAGTAATGGCTGTGATGGCCATCCGTCATGATCCCGCTGTTCCCTGGGGAGAGTCTTGTGTTATCCTAAGGGCTTTGTCTCTTGCTTCATCCAACTAACTGAGGTCATGTGAGCAGCTGCTGAGACTGACACCTTCACCCTTGCTTCTGATGACTGAGTTTCTCCTCGTACCTTGGTTTTCAAATCCTGTGTTCTGGCATAGTGGTAGCCACAACGCCTATAATTCATCTGACCTTGATTTCCTAAGAGTCTTAGTTTGAAGAGAAAACTGAATCAAAGCTTTGGAATGTCTTTTACCTCTTTTATCAGCAGAGTTCAGAGTGACTCATTTTTCCTCGCAGCACACACAATAATGGTCATCATGTATGAAAAAAAAATCAGTGGTGGATCCATCATTTTGTATAAATATAAGGACATCAGTATCTTGGCCTGTGCAGGAATGGCTGCCTACTACTCTCTCTGTAGCCTCAACCTTTAGGTCTTACCCACCTCGTGACTATACTTGGTGGCTGGGCTATTTTTCATGTTGTATGAGTTTTCCTAGAAAGATAGAAAGCATTACTCATCCCAGAAAGGAAACCAATGAAAGACCAAATTAGCCCACAAAAGTCCAACTTGGTGAACCATTGACTTTATTGGGGTTATTTACGGGAGTTTGGGTGAGGGGTTACTCACAGGAACATGGATGACTCAAGGGTGGCTACATCACTGAGAAGCCCACACGAGTCTGGGTGATATCTCATAGAAGCTGCACCCTGGAGCTCCCTGCAGAGCTTGTAGGCAGCATTGCTGGCCAGTCTCCTTTCCCTAGTAGCCATTATTGTTTATATAATATGGGGTAGGGGGTCTTGTAAATCTTACAAGTTTCAGGAACTTCCTGAGACATGTGAGATTTCTTTATTTCTTGAGTCTTAATTTGTATAAAAATTGCCGTGCAACAATGAAAACCAATTTTTGTTTCTTTTCTTTTTCGTCTTCTTTTTTCTTTTTCTTTCTTTCTTTCTTTCTTTTTTTTTTACTTTGGTTTTTCTGTGTGATAGCCCTGACTGTCCTGGAGCTCTCATTGTAGATCAGGTTGGCCTCGAACTCACAGAGACCCAACTGCCTCTGCCTCCCAAGTGCTAGGATTAAAGGTATGCAGTATTATGTTTTTTTCACTGACTTCTAAGTGATAGTATAGGCAAAGTAGGAGTATTATCTAGTGTGTACTCAAAGCTATAGGTACCACCCTTACCTTCATTTGCTTGTGAAAGAATGAAGTTTAGGTTAGGAGGATGGATGGGTGCGGACAGACTCTGCAGAGCAGTGAGCAAAGATACATACATATTGAGAGAGCATGCTTGCAGAGAAAGCCCTCTCGGTGTGATTGCAGTGAAGGTTAGTGTTGACTGTCAATTTGTTGGGGTCTAGAATCACTAGGAGACAAGCTTTCAGGCACACCTGTACCTTTTTTCAGATTAGGTTAGCCTCTGGCTAGACCTTTGGAGGATTATCTGGAGTAGGTTAACTGAGTGGAAATACCCACCCTAAAAGTGGTAACACAATTCACTGGGCTAGGAACTTATACTGCATAAAAAGTAGAAAGCTAGCTGAGGACAAGTCATCATTTTCTGCGGCTTGATCATAGCCTGAACAGGATGACCCGCTTCAAACACCTGCTGTAAGAACTATCCTACCTTGAACTGTAAGCCAAGTAAACCCATCTTCCCTTAAATTGCTTTTGTTTTTGTTTGTTTTTGTTTTGGTTGTTTTTTCAAGACAGGGTTTCTCAGTAGCTATGGAGCCAGTCCTGGAACTTGCTCTGAACTCACAGAGATCCGCCTGTCCATACCTCCTGAGTGCTGGGATTAAAGGTGTGCACTGCTGCCACCACACTTTTAATTGCTTTTGTTATGGTATTTTTCGTAGCAACTGACTATGAAAGTAACTGATTCAGCTAGGAAACATAAGCCATTTATGACAAGGGCCAAGGTTAGTTTTTTGTTGTTGTTGTTTGTTTGTTTGTTTGTTTTTGTGTTTTTTTTGGGGGGGGTTTCAAGACAGGGTTTCTCTATAGCTTTGGAGCTTATCCTGGAACTAGCTCTTGTAGACCAGGCTGGCCTCGAACTCACAAAGATCCACCTACCTCTGCCTCCCGAGTGCTGGGATTAAAGGCATGCACCACCACCACGCAGCTCCAAGGGTAGTTTAAGACAGTGTAAGATAAATTACCTAACTTGGTGGTAGGCTTGGAGGAGGCAGATCAATGTTAGTGTATGGGTTTGCAGAGTTCTCCAGAGGAATGGAACTGATAGATTGCATACACATATATCCTATACACACATATATACATATATGTGCTATAAAAATAGGATGAATTAGGTTATCTACAGCAGCTGCCACCATGTAGAAAGGGACACAAGGACCTCAGTCACTGCTCAGGAACCCAGAATATAGATGCTTCAGGAGTTCCAGTTCAGTGCTGTAAGCTTGAAGATACCTGGAAAGTTTCTGGTATTGAGTCCATAGAGAAAGGGAGAGGAAACTGTAGTGTGAAGTCAGCAGAGAACAGCTCCAGCAATAAATGACTAGCTAACTAGTGACTAGCTAGGAGACAGCATCGGAGGCAAGGAGGTGACAGTGTTTTTCCTCTTTCTATGAGACCTACACAATGGAAGGTACCACCCACTTTCTACATATGGCTCTTTGCATCCTCAGTTAATGCTCCCTAGACATGGTCTCACAGGCATGCCAAGAGCTTGGTCTTCCTGGTGATTCCAAATATCTGCTCAAACTGACAACCAAGGCCATCAGAGTAGGGATTATGTGTTCAACTTTCCGTGAAGGATATTTCTCAAAGGAGGCCTTGAGAAGTGTGAGTGAATACAATGAGGAAAGACACTCCAGCTGAGGGGGTAAGCACAGTAGGAGTGCCATGTGCTGGGCTCTGCTCTCTATTACTGGGTGGTTGCTTGTGTTTCCCTCTGCTTTCTTTCTTTGTTTCCTTCTGTTTTTCTTTCTTTCTTTCTTTCTTTCTTTTTTTTTGGTTGTTTTTTTCAAGACAGGGTTTCTCTGTGCAACAGTCCTGGCTGTCTTGGAAGTTGCTCTGTGGACCAGGCTGATCTTGAACTCACTCACAGAGATCTACCCCTCCTCCCAAATGATGGGATAAAAGTTTTACGCCCCCCCCCCCCCCACACACACACCACTTTCTGACAGCTCTCTGGGCAAGTATCTCTGCCATCAGTTTTACAGCCTCCTGATGGGAGGGGCCTTTTGGAGATCCAGCTATTTGTCCCACAAATACTATTGATATGCTATACATAAGAGGTCTGCTAGACTCTAGACAGGCATTTCTTGCTCTGCATGAGGTGGGGGTGTGTCCAAGTGTGATCTCACCATTTGCTTCTGACCATTAGGCAACCTGGAGGGCATATGGCTGCACATTGATGCTGCTTATGCGGGCAGTGCCTTTATCTGTCCTGAGTTCAGGTATCTTCTGAATGGCGTGGAGGTGAGTATGCCTTAAGCTGTTTTACAAGGTCTTTTATTTTGACTTTTTGCACTGGGAATCAAGCCCAGGGGCCTCCTGTGTACCTGGCAAGTGTTCAGCCACTGAGCAGCACTGCTACTCAAGATCATAAAAAAAAAAAAACCCTCAATGTGTTATCAGTGAATTCTGCTTTTGTAAGAATTGGACACCCCAACTCTTACTGCTTTGGTTTCTTTTAGCAAACTACTTTCTAGCCAACTGCAATGGTTATTAGAAATTACATCTCCCCAGGGAGCTGGAGAAGTGAATCAGTGATTCCAAGTACGTACTGTTCTCGCCGAGGACCTGAGTTTGATTTCCAGCATCTACTCCCACTCCCATAACTGCAATGCTAGGAGATTTGATGTCTCTAGCCTGTGCACACCTGCGGTCACATGTATCTATCCCATGCCTCCCCTCCCACACACACACATAATTTTTAAAAGTGAAAACTAACTTAATAAAAAGAAATTACACTTCCTCAGGAAAGGGGCTAGGGACATTCTAGTCATGCAGTCTGTCTTTTGAAGCTTTCCCGAGACTGACAACTATTTCCCAGTTGCTACAAGTTCTGGACAGAGCTGTGTACCATAGGTTAGACTTAGACTTATAAAGCTATGGAAAAAAAATATTTCTGAGCAAAATAAAATTTCCACGCATCCCACCCAAACAATAATTCAAACCATCAACTTGCAATTCCCACCAATATGGCTCAATGTATTGTTCACATTCTTCTCGTATACCTGAGCAAGACGGTCTTCTTAATCAAGATCACATAGAAAGTCACCAATGCCCTTAAGTGTCCCACAGAGTCTTCTGAAAAATCTCAAAATGTACCCTTTCATATCAGATGAAACTTTTCCTTGAGAAGTGTAATCAAAACAGTTAGCTAGGACTCTTCTCTCCACAGGACTACAGAACATAAATCAGTGCAGACTTACCACAGGTATCACCCATAGCGTTCCAGACTCATGCAGAATTCCTGTTTGGCAATCCACAGGATAGGAAACTTTTCTACCTGGCAACTAGCAGATGAATGCACTAAGGAGCCCCAAGAGGCCTTGTGTAGAAGTGTGTCCAAGGAAGGCCATACGAAAATAGAAGAGCCAGTGCCTTAGCCAGGAAAAAATTGCTTTCTTCGTGGAAGACGTGGTTTCTTGAGACCCCACCTTCTAAGGGAAACAGAATCAGCACACAGGCTTTAGCCTGGATTGGAATCACCATGTGACCCTGGGCAGTTCAGGTACCCTCTACTCACACGTAAAATGGATTTCCTCCTGGGTTTCTCCTAAGGAGGGGCTGTGCTAATCGCCCTTAGAGGGTTTAAGACGAGTTTGCTGCTTAGGCAAGTGAGCATGCATTAGATGTTTTCACTACTTTCCACCAGGGCTTGAGGAAACTACCTCTAAACCTCTTTCTGCTTGCACATCAGGCTTGCCCATCAATTTTCTAATTACTACTTTGGATTCTCATAAGACTGTAATAACAGAAAAGCGAGCATCAAAGGTACGGAATACAAATTGTCCCATCTTTGGAGAGAATAATCTCTCGCCTTCCTGCTAATGAACAAAATCGCGCTGTGGTTTCTATCTGTGCGGCACTCACTCGTTCGCACAGGCAGCCAGTAATTCCTTATTGAGTGTTTCTCACATGCTAAACTTAGATCCATCCTAGGAAGCAGAAAGAGGTTGAAACCACCAAGGACTGAGGGGTGCGTTAACATGTGGGAAGTTCTGATACTGTGATTCTGATGCCAAACCCCTTTCATGTCCCACAGCTCGCTTTGTGGGTGTTTGGGTCTCAGAAATGAACACTAATCTTGATGATATGTGGACATTTCAAAGCCAAACTCCAACGTCCAAAATCCGAAACTTTCCAAGCACTCATGCCAAAGAGGCAAATTCCATATCGTGAAGCTTCATTTCATACATCGACATTTTAAAAACACTGAGTAAAACTACCTCCAAGCTGAACCAACAGACACTTATATTTCATGTTTAGTTTCGGGGCCAATGGCTAATCAGCTTCACTCTGTACGTGCAAATACTTTTAAATATAAAAAGCATTTCAGATAAGGGACACTCAGCCCGTTTGTCCTTCAACCTAGTGGAGGGAAGAAGGGCCGTGCGTCTCCTTTCCCAGAGTCAGGCCGAGGCCGAAGGCTGCTGAGTTCAGGTTTAGGGTTTCCTGATCTGCCAGGGCTCTTCTTTGGCCTGAACCGACAACTCCAAAGTTTCGCCTTTCACAAAGGGGTGCGGGACAGACAGACCACCACAGCGATGGGCACCGCAGCCAGATCCTATCAACAGTAGACAGCTTTCGCGGCACTCATAGGGACAAGGAGCCGCTGCAATTTTTCCTCCATTAGTGGTACAGCTCTCTCCTTGCCTGGCTGAGGGCTTGGCTGCTCCGTGGTCAGATAAGCGGCTGCAATATCCTGCTGTGGCCCGACCCTTGCAGATAAGGGCCGTCCTCTCTGTCAGCGGGAGGAAAATATCACTGTACCGTAATGAAAGAAGTTTAAACAGATCAGCCCCAGCGGAGGAACTAATAAAATCCCCAGCAAACAATGCTCCTCTTTAACCTTTTGTTTCCTTTTATCAACAAATGAAACTTGCTGTAATTTCCTGTCTCCTTCTCAAAATTACTTTTTCTGAAACCTGGGAGGAAATGAATCGGCACCTCCAGCTTGGGTCCATATGGAAGCTTGCTTGGCTGGCCCCAAGTCTATCGCTGACACCAATCAGGCCCCTTAGGGCTTTGCTGCCTCCTCCGTGAGGGTCCCTGGAATTAAATAAAGAGGAGCCACTGCAAAGCCTTGGGAAGTTTGAAAAATGTCTCTTTAGGAAATTGGGCGAGACTGAGCCTCGCTTCTATCTAAATTGAGCTCGGAGGCCAAATCCCTGACATTCAGAAGGACTCATTGCCTCTCATCAGTCACATGGGAACCCGGGGCCTGCGTTTGGGAAAAGGCAGAAAGCAGCCTTTGTGAGGCTCTGGGGTTTGTGTGTGCAGAGCTGAAACCCAGGAGCCGTCAGCTGCTGTCGGTAGCTGAAACCTACTTTCGCCCTGAAAACACGGTCTCTGAGGCTGCGGCTGTTAGCTGTGATCCCCCAGTCAAGAAACCGGGGACTGTCAGGAATTCAGGGAACTTAGACATCATCTTTCAAATCGAGGCAGAAAATCCTTAAGTACGTGGAAAGTAGGATCTTGTTGTCTGGCTGGCAAAGGAGCCTTCAGTTAAATAAAAAAGGGAATGTCTAATCACTGTCGATTTAGTTATAATTTTTTTCTCTTTCCTGGGCTCACGATGATACATAAATTCTGTGGATTTTGCTAGTTTGGGTGGTTGAAGAAATGGTGTGCATAAAGTATTTGCAGGCCCAATCTGTCTTTTCTGGACATCGTACTTATAAATTAAATATTCTGGATTTCCAGGGCTTTGAACGCTCACACTGGGGAATCGTGTGTGATATTAGTGTATGTAATGAACTCTTAGAAGGCACAGGGTCTTGCTTTATCCCTAAAGAGCGGTGACTTTTCTTTTCTTTCTTTCTTTTTTTTTTTTTTGTTCTTATTCCTCTGCAGTTTGCAGATTCCTTTAACTTTAATCCCCACAAGTGGCTTTTGGTGAATTTTGACTGCTCTGCCATGTGGTAAGTTTCTTTGTTGTTCAGATACTCATTGCCCGCGGTGACCCTTGCTCTGCAGAGATGGGGGGGCCTACCTGCCAGAACACATCCAGGGCCCTGGTGAGAGCAGAGAAAACATATCTAATCACTTAGTTCATCAGTCACTTCCATTTCAAGAGCCTCTGTTGGAATTCTTGCTCAGCCTCACTCCGGCTGTAAACTTTTATCTAGAATGTATTGTTGCAACAGATTAGCTTGAGGGAAGAGTGGAGACAGCCGACCTGCCGTTTGACTTATCGCTCCTGAGCGGACAACAAATCTAAGGGAACTTCAGCACTTATATTTAATTATTTTGCTTCTGTGTATTTATTCTTAGCTTTATCATCAGTCTTTCTGACTAGCTCTGAGTTTAAACAACCTAAATTCTTAAAAGTACTTGCTGAGGACAAATAAAAGGGCCATGTCTTCAAAACTCTCTGGAAATTCTTAGTAACAGTGCAGTAATCACTTCGGCTATATTTAAGTAAGAGAAACAAGCTTAAAAATCAAATAATATTGTAGCACATAATGATGCTTTAAGAAATAATGTCTGGAGGTGATGTAGGGACAGTAGAAACTTGTTTCCTAAAAAAAAAAAAAAAAACAAAAAACAAAATCAGAGCGAGAAATTGATTAATTACTCCATAGAAGCAGAGGGGAAACCTTTGTTTGACTTTCATATAACAAGTAAGGTTAACGTTTTCAATATGCTTGCTTTGCAAAATTACTCAGTGTATAATGTAATTAAACGGATGATACTTTGCCTTAAAATGGGAAGGAACCCATCTCTCACTCAATTTAAGTAATGTCAAGTCCCCCAGTTTACCAGATAATCGGTTTATTGTTTTATTAGCTTATCTGCAATCCTTTAACAGCTATAAAAAGCAAATTCATTTTTGTCACAGTCTTTTTGCCCAAGATTTTAATAACCTTCTACAAATTTTATTTATTAATTTTAGTGTATGGTGTGTGTGTGTGTGTGTGTGTCTGTTTATACAGGCATGCACAAGCCTTAGATTGTGTGTAGAAGTCGGAGGGCAACACTCAGGAGTTTGCCATTTCCTGCCATCCTGTGCAATCTGAGGACTGAACTCAGGTTGCCAGGCCTGTAGGGGAGCGCCTCTACCCATTCGGCCATCCTGCCTTCTGTCGTTAGAACAAAATACTGAAGCGAATGAAGGTAGAAAGGAGACAAAGGTTTGGGTTTACAGTTTCAGAGATTTCAGTCTACGGTCAATAGGTCCCATTCCTTGCGGCTTGTGGTGAGACAGCATATCATGGAGGAAACACATGGTGTAGAAACTGTTTGTGCCTCAGCCAGCCAAGACACCAAAGAGATAGGAAGGGCCTGGGCTCCTATGATTTCCTTAAAGAGCACAGCTTACCATTGGAAGATTTCCAGCTAGGCCTCCTCTCTGGAAGGCTCTACCGACTCCAAATACTGCCACAGGCTGAGGAGCAGTCTCTCTGGGCCTTTGGAGGCACACGTATCCATACCATCACAGGCGTGTTAGTAGAGTTACGTTGCTCTAACGAAATATTACAGGCTCGGTAGATTACTAACAAGTTTACTTCTGGCAGTTGTGGAGGAGGTTGAAAACCTAAGGTTAAGGCCACAGTAGACTCGGTATATCAGAGTTATTTAGGGCTCGTTTCTTCACACACAGTTCCTTCTTAGTGTGTCCACTCCTAGTGGAAGGGGTGAGGAGGTTGTCTAGGATCTTTTATGAGAGGTATTTGGTAATTCCATTAAGGTCGCCACCGTGACCTAGTGACCACGAAGTCTCCGACAACTTCTAATCACTTCAGTCAACATTCAGATTGCAGCTAGAAGAAAATTCATTGTTCTAATATAGTTGCACTTGAATCTGAGCATTATGAAGTTAGAGCAAGAACAAAATTGTTTTATACTCTAGTATAAAACACGGAGTGCCAGGAAATAAAATAATAACTGGTGTAAGCTAAAAAAAAAAGCTAGATAACATAGAGGGGGACAGAACATAAAATGGAGGTAATGGTGGCTTCAGTGCTTTTGGTTAGGATGCTATCAGGGGAATTCTTGGGGAAAGATGAGGAGAGATATTTGGGTGAGGAGGGCCTGGGAGCTGACATGAGGAAGAAAAAGTACCCAGGACACCATGAATTGGCTCTTTCATTCCCTGGTCAGTTATTTATGATAGGGAGGTCAGGAGAAGGCCCTTTGGGGAAGTGACATTTGACCATACCTCTGAATAGGGAAAGGACAGGCAGGAGTCAAAAAGTTTGTGCAAAGGCCCTGAGGTAGAACAAACCCACCGTTTAGCTCAGATTTGGTTGAAAGAGTTGCAGATCATCTTGTTGGAAAATGGTTTTGAATTTGTTTCAAATAAGCTACTACATTTAAAAATGGGTGGTTTTCTAGACATGTGTTTCTTTTCAAAATGTCGTTCTCATCGTTAGGAGGGGTTACTGCTGAGTATCCCTAGGTAGGGCACACGCTTTCAGATTCAACACAGCCCTACGAGTCAGCTACCCAGGCAAGTACGAGGTTCCCAGAAAAGCAAACCTTGTCTTGAAGAAAGGCAATGTCAAGTTAGATGACAATAACAGACTTCTGCCAAGAAGCAGCACACACCAGAGTTCTCAGGCTGCATGGACAGAATTCCTCTACTCTTCTCTGGTCCTTGCTCCAAGTGATGAAGGGCTTGCCACAAACAACCCCATGTCAGACATTCACTGCAATGAGGGTGCTTTGCTTAAGAGTTTTACCTTCTGAGCAATGCCTGCTCTTTCTCCAGCACTTCACAGTTTATCTCACCCTCTCAATAGCTCTGCGGGTTAGGAATTGCCTCCCTGTTTTATGGGCGAGGAAGCTAGGGCTTAAGGCTTAATCCAGAAATACGTGGTGGCATGCACCTACCGTCTCAGCTACTCAGGAAGTTGAGATAAGAGCTTTACTTCAGTCAGGCCTGGAGTTTGAAACCAGCTTGTGCAGCAAAACAGATTCCTTCAGAGCGACGGAGAGATAGGTAGAGAGAGCTAGGGGCGCTGGGGGGAATGTTTTTCTCTTATGAAAGGGCGCATAGCGATCTGTATCAGGGCTGGGGGACTGGTGTCTTAAAACGCAGGCCCCAGTAAAGAGTAAGACAGAATTCTGTGCTTCGAGGCATGCCGCCGCCGAGGAGCAGATACAGGAAACAGCGCGTTATCTAACAGACCCATGCAGAGATGTGCACAGGGAACCGAGCGAGGTCATTCATCATGGGCCCAGAAGAAGCTGAAGAAAGGGGCTGTGTTTGGGTGAAGGGGAGGGCCAGACTTAGGCAGCCATTCTGTTTCAACTTTCGTTCAAACAGTTGTTGACTGTGTTTTCTCTCTGAACACTACAAAAGACCCTGAATTTTAGCCCAGCAAGTACAGCCTGAAGGCAAAAGGTCACTAGCTAGACATAACATCCCCATCCTGTCTTTCTCTGCCCAGCTGCCTTCACGGAGGGGTTCTGTGGAGCATGCTGGGGAGGGGGGGCTCCCTTCTGAGTGTTTGCAGAGGGCTTTAGGGGAAGATGGCGCCTCGGAAGGTGGTGACAGGGAGTCACTCAGAGGATGAAATCTGAGAACTTTTTCAATGGTCTTTTGCACTGTCCTGAACATCTATCTGCTAAACAGAAAGAAATCTTTTGCTAGCCCTGATATCATTGCAGTAATGTGATCTGCCCTGTCAAAACACAGCGCAGGCCGTCAGGAAACCTGTAAGCGAACACCAGAGTTCTGAGGTGCCTGACCCTCAGACCCTGCAAAATGTGACACGGATCAGCAGTCCCAGGTTAATAATTTTTTACAGATACGGTTTAAGATTCGACTAAAACAAGAAGCTAACATAGTTTGCTTTGAGGTAGGATTTCTGTGTTTGTTTGTCATTGCGCTCTGTGTGTAATCTTTAAAACAGCAGCGTCTCTCTTTCCTCCAACGAGACTTCTCCAACGGCTTGCCCATAACGTAATGTAAATACTTCGGTTGACTTCTTCAAATATCGAAATAGACAAGATGATGGAAGTTTCTGGATCTGGCCATCACTACAGGCACAGTAAATACGTCTCTTAATGAATTCATTATTTGGTGCCTAAGCTTTTTACTGTTCATTTGGTGCTCTGGCTCCTTCACGTGGAAGGAAGTCTAAGATGATCTGCTCAGACCTTAACATCCCTTCCATATCAGAGCCGCAGGGACGACCGGCAAAGTCAGATACGGGTTGCTGTTCTGTCTGCTTAGATAAACGATCTTGGGAAAGATGAATAGAAATTAAAGAAGGGCTGGGATTCAGTAACTGCCACCCCACCCCCACTTCCCTCCAGACCAACCCCGACTCCCCATCAGCGCACGGAGGCCCTGGATTCCTTCCCCAGCACCACAAATGAAGAAGTCATGTCAAGAACATCCACAGCTACACATACAATCCTACGAAAACTTTTTTTCCCTCCACAACTGACTTAAGAATAAATAGAAAACTCGCACACTATGTCTGTAACGCAGTCAAATTTGGCCCTTCTGCAGTCTATCAGGGGAGTTGTCGTTCCAAGCACAAATGCAGTTAGTGCATAGGGAACAGCAAATGTCTCTTATGTCATCATGTTAGTTTCGGCTCGATTCCAAATTTAGGTGAGAAGCACGGAAAGAAAAGCATAGGATAACCCCACAAACTTAAAAGTTTGAATTCTAAGTCAGATGTTAGTAAGACACAGTGGCGCTTAACAAAATAGCATAATGGACCAGACCGCGTGTACCCCAAACATGTGTGTGTGTTAGAACATTAGGAGGTTTGAAAACGTTGTTTGTCATGCTAAAGAAAAGTGAGAAACAGAGTTATCCCATCAGGTTCAGGAAAGGCGTTAGGTAAAATTCAGTACCCCTGCAGGACAAAACTAAAGGCACATGACACTATGCCTGGCCCTAAGTTTGTATTTTTTAAAGATTTATTTATTTATTTGCTTGTTTATTAGTTATTAATTTATATATAGTGTGTGTGTGTGTGCGCGCGCGCGCGCGCGATGCACATGTGTACCGCTTACATGCAGTGTCCAACACAAGGCCTCTTTAGTAGAAAGTAATCAGTTCCATCCATTATCAGAAATGCAAATGAAGGCCAATCATAGTGATGAGCTAGTGGTGTAGCCAGCTGTTCGTATTAAAGCACTTGCTTGGAGTGAACGAGGCCCTGGACTTGATCACCAATAGCAGAAAAAAAAAACCAGGGCTGAAATACACACATAGAAAGCCACAGTGAAACCCTACCGATTGCTGGAAATCAAAGGCCCCATACAAAATGGGAGACCATGGAAGCCAGTACAGTGGAGAGCCCAGTGTGGTGCTGTCTGTCCGGCAAGGTGTGCCCCCTGAGTTGTTAGGGCCAGAGCCTGGACTCCGGCAGCTCTAACAAGCTAGGCTTGCCCACCTACCCTCAATATGCCAATTAAGAGGCATAGTAATGTTAAACAGAAAAAAAAAGGATTTCTTCAGTGTGCCACACTGCGAAGAGAAACAAAAAGAGGCCCGGCGACACTTCCACCCTCCTTTTCTGGGTACTGACATGGAAATCAGGTTTAACTAAAGAGCAAGGGATCTGCATAACTAAGCAGCCCTGGTCAATGTGTGGTCCAGCCCATCATGGCCCTGGCTCCACTGTCCCCCTACAAAAGTGGCCTGACAAGTCCTCAGAACTCAGTGAAACCTGTTTCTGGGAGACAAGTTACCCTCTGGCTGGCCCTGGCTTCTATCCTTTTCCTTTTCCCAGCACGAGATTCCTGGGGAAATTCCAATCGGTGTTCTTAACAGTCTGATAGCCAAAGGGAAGGGTGCAAATGTCTCTAGAATATTTTTATTCCTGATGTGATTTAGAGGCCCTGTCTTTTGTTCTCTCAAATCAGGGTGAAAAAGAGAACTGACTTAACAGGCGCCTTCAAAATGGACCCTGTTTATCTGAAGCACAGCCATCAGGACTCAGGTGAGAGGCCTGTCCACCTCTGCTGCCTGGTCAGGGTTTTGTGTTCTTGCGTGCTGCGTTGGCAATGCGCCTTCCTTGGGGCTTGAGAGGTTCCGTGCTGCCCCGGTTTACCCTCACAGCTCCCCCTACACTGTGCTGAGGGCAGCGGCTGCATTTCTCTAGCAGAGGCTCCTTTTCACCCTGGAAGCGTCGAGTTACACAGGGTGGGGGCAGGGACAGGAGGAGAGCGGCCACCGGCCCGGCCGCAGTACAGGCACAGGCAAGTCTTCCAAGAAAGAAAACACAATAGTGACGGGGCTGCTGTCGTTCCTAAACAGGAGTTCCACAGCATCAATAAATACCACGAAGACGGTCACAAGAGGCAAGGAAGAGGTCTGGGTAGAGAAGGGGAATGGAGAGAAAATATGGCGAAAACTTAAGTCGGGGGGGGGGGGGGGGTCTGTGCACCAATGCACTCTCCGGCATTTGGTTCTGTGTTCTGTGCCTGGCGCGGATGGCGCCACAGCTAAGGAGGCTCGGTGTCCGCACCAGCGCGCCGTGAGCAGTAGTGGGAACGTGCACACAGACTTCTCTCAGAAGCCATAGCAGGAGGCCAACAGTTACAGGGGTGGCCTCTAATTTAGCCATGTCCTTTCCAGAGACCATGACAGAAAGCAGGCACAATGAGGTGTTTGAGCCACGATGACTGTATAAGTGAGCCTCCTGTTCCGACCGTGGAATGCCTGAGGCACTTAACTCATATTTCTAGAAGCTCAAGTCCGAGACAGCCCCGTAGAGTTGGGCCTTCGTGAGAGAAGCACACCCTGGCAGGAACAAGCAGTTTTTCTGTGATATTTCGATTGTGTTCTGATGCTCTCAAAACTGCCTATAAAATTTGCTTTGAATCAGAGGGCAGAGCTAGGAACTAGTGAACCGAAATTAAGCAGAGAGATTTGGGGGGACTGAGGACAGAAAGAGAGACACTGGAAGTAGTAGGGTGGGACTTAGAGAGAGTCACCAGGCCTTTCCTTTTGGAGGGAGGGGAGGGGGAGGGAAGAAGAGAGAGAGAGAGAGGTCATTGATCACTATTCCACTGCTTCTCTCATTTTTCAGCTTCTTACCCCATATCTAACTCCCGAGTTTTTATTGTTAAAGAATAATTAGATAAATGCATCCCATAGTAAAATAAGTGCTCACACTGTGGCATATTCATACGTCAGAGGTGGTGAGAAGAGTGGAGAGGAGAGGAAGAGAAAAACGGGTGGGTGATCACAATTCATTTTGAATGTACATCCTCAGTGATCTAAATGCAGCCCGGTAGGCCCTGCCTCTTGAGGCTCTGAAGCATCCCCCAATAGCACCACTGCAGGCTGTGATCTGCTGAAATTATAGCAGGGGCCATAGTACTGCAGAGCGTTCTCTCTCTGAGACAAAGAGAGAGGGGGGAAGTTCTGCCAGTGTCTCCTCATCAAACCCTGGTAAACAACGCAGCCGAATTCTTATAAAACATGAAGTACTACATTCTATGTGACTATTATCCTTCCTTGTAGGACACAGCCCCCAGTACGAAATCATGAGTCAGGGTAGGCTTGGGTCTGAGGGGCTCCAAGAGAGTGGAAGTCCAGATTTCCCTGACAAGTAGTTCTACTCCACCGTGTAGCCAAGGATGGTCTTGCCTCTACACTTCCCCACTCGAGTTGGGGTTACAGAAATGTGTCTCCACACCCAGTTTATGATTCTGGGGCTCAAATCTAGGTTTTCTTGCATGCTAAGTAAACTCTTTACCAACTGAGCCTGTATCTCCAGCCTGAGGTTTTTATATAACAGAAAATGTTGGCTTCTGTTGACGGAAAAGGGAAAATGATTGCTCTCATTAAGTAGGCTTTTCACATATAATCTGTGTTAATAAAGACCCATTTTGCAAAGTAGAAAAGAATCAATGCTAAATTAGATTTTCTAACTCAGCCTTCCAAATGCAAATATTTCTGTGTTAGTTATTTTTCTGTTACCATGAGAACATATCACGAACAAAAGAAACTTAGAAGAGAAACGGGTTAACTGTGGCTCACAGTTCCAGAGGGAGAGAGTCTATGGTGGTGAGAAAAAGGCCTGACAACAGGCAAGGCTCAACAGGAACAGAAAGATAGCTGGTCACATTTCATCCCCCCATAAGGAGCAGGGGGGGGGCAGGAAGTGGGCTCAGGCTATAAATCCACAAAGCCGGCCCTCAGTTTTGTACTTCCTCCGGCAAGGAAGGCTCTGCCTCCCAAAGGTTCCATAACCTCTCCAAACACCACTACCAGCTCGGGACCAAGTGGTCAACTCTCTGAGCCCTTGGGAGGCATTTGCCATTCAAACCACAATTGTCAATATATTGTATTTCTCACAGTTTTAAGCATTGCCTGATTTGATTGCTTTAATGTTCCATTTAAAAGCTGCCCACACCGAATTAAATTACGAGGGTTTAGAGAGGCACATTAAGCAGTTCGCAGTGTGGATACAGCCATAGCCATAGGAGCTTGCTGGGTGAGGGGACGAGTCGGCCATTGCTTCTGCTGGCACTAAGTGATTGGAAAAGGAGCTCAGGCGCGGAGGCCAGTCCTCACTCCTCCCCAGTGAAACAGACTCACGAAGAAGCAGATTTTCACCCAGGGAAGCTTTCCACATGGCAGCCACAACCCCCCCACCCCCCCAGTGAGTGGACGGCACTTGAGAGATGGCTCATCTGGCAGAACCACCTTTTCAATTTCCTTTGGTTTCACACAACAACTTGATTAAAGTAGCCGAATGTGCTAGTGGGACTCTATCAGATGGCTCAGACATACACACTCCGAGGAGGAAAATGTCATCCCTTCATTGTCACTTATGAGTCATGGAGCTCTTACCAGGTACCTTGGGCCTTTGTGAGTCACTATCGGGTTATTTTTGACACCGCGCTACTGCCGCTGGGTTTGTTTAATAGCTCCGTTACTGACAAGAGGCTCCGAAGAAAAGGTCAGAGTGTGGGGTGGGAGCTGAGGACCCCGTGTAAAATGCAAGCTCTGTCTCAGAGTTATTCAGAAGATAGACTGAGACTGTTATGCATGGCCCCCGACACAGCCACTTTTACCTAGACTTTCCTGAGGCTGGATGGAAGTCAGGTAACAGCTTTAGATGCCCTGTAAATAGGATGTGAATCCTCCTGCGCAGTGGATGCTGGGTATATTAGAAACGGCCATGCTGCAGTGACTATTGCCTAAAAAGTAGGAACCCTTACGAACTGTAGCCTGCTTTGCCTAGCCTGTGTTCGTGGAGGAGATTGTGCCCAGCTGTACAGCCTTTCAACATTCCTCCCTAGTCTCTGTCCAGGACACTGGTTTGTAACTCCCCACTGGCCTTCTTCACACTGTCCTGGGATCTAGGGTTCTAGGCACCAGAGTACAAAACACCTTTTCATAACCAACTGGGGACACTGAGTCCAGGATGAGGAATTTGACTAAGAGTATATTCACAAAACCAGATGCCAGCCAACACCCGTGAACTACCTCCCCCCGACCTGGCTTATTATTTGAAGCATTTTTCTGTATCACCAGTGCCATTAATAATGCAGCCTTCCAAATGTGCCCTGGGCATCCTGCTCTCAGGGACTTCCCTTGAATCTGTTACCTTGAGCCACAAAGGAAGCATGGCCTTAGCCGGTCCTTGGGTAGTTTCTTGTCTGCCCCAGAAGACATCACTTATCACATCTCCCTCTCTAAAGGCCGCTCTTTGTCTTTCTCTTTTCTCCAGGACTCATCACTGACTACAGGGTAAGTAGGTGGTTTTGTCCTTTGTAATCGAAACTGAGCAAGTGACAGGGGGTTTCTACTGGGGTTGCTGCGTTCCCACCTCCTGAGCGGAAGTCTACAAGAGGCACTTCCTAAGTGTGCTCCAGCAGACATATTAGGTGGCTTGGTGGTAAGCAGCTCTGCCAAGTCCATCAGAGGTCCCAGTTTAGAAGGCATAGCCCCAACTGCCATCTAAGACAATGGAAGAAGATTTGACGTTAGTTAGCTCCTGCAAGAGTCTGTCCTCACAGCCCATGGCCTTCTTTTTCGCCTTCTGTGGTGTGCTTGGGGCAGCACCCTAAAGAGTACTAGAACAGAGTTAGGGAAGAGCCGGATTCTTGGACAGGAGATTGTCGCCTTGGCAGCCTCTCTTCGACTTGCTTTACTTCTTTCTCCTTTTTTTTTATTTGCCACAAATGTTTTCTGGAGTTTGAAAACACCAGGTTGTCCCAGCTTTACTCTGGAAAGGAATTTGGAACCGCAAGTAATGCTGGGAGGCTCCTTCCAAGAATAGAAGCCAAGCAGGCCGGGAACATGAAGGGGGCCCACTGCATCTGTTGCCGCTCTCAGAACACGAGGGGCCCTCTGCATCTGCCGTTTCTCAGACTCAAGAAATGACCCGGCTCATTTGCTGGGTGGAGAGGCGGGTGTGCGTGGTGAGCACAGGACATTATCAAAGCATCTTGTCCGAAGTAGTGTGTCTAAATTCTTGGGGCAGTATGTCAGCCACTGATAATAAGGTAGCAGGATTACCTCTCATAGACAGAGAGTACCCTTCCCGCTTCTGGTGACAGCTGCAAGCTGGCAGGTGCAGGTCACCAGGGAATCTTCATTACAGCTCCCCCAGGACAGAGTTTCAGGGAAACTTGTCCATGGGGGAAAATCCAGGACATGCGTAGATATGGGTATAGTTCATCTTATTTAACTGTGTGTACACAATCCTCATTTAGGTTCCAAATTACCTTTTAGAAAGCATTAGTTAAGGGATAGTTTGAGAATAATATAAAAAATAGTTTGAGGGGAAGATTATTCTCAGTCTCTTTATCCTGACACTGCCGTGGGCTTTGGATTTGCATTGCCTTCGTGGGAGTACAATGCCAGACTTTTGAGAAAGAGCTCCCAATCTTCGCTAACCGGAGTTTGGCAAGTCTGTGAGCGATCATCAGCATAGCCTCCGTTATTTTAAGTGAACTTGGCACGGGGTCAGATCTCTGCTTTTCCCCAAATGATACTTAAACCATGCAGAGGCAAAATTTAAAGAAGAATAAAAAAACACAAATTTTGCACATCCTGTGGCCTCATTGTCCCATTTTTATTTTATATGCATGGTAATTGTGTGCCTACTCCATAGTAACTCAGGAAAGGCAGAGCCTTCATCAAGAAATAGCTCAATCCAGTCACTGGTGGTACATGCCTTAAGTCCCAGGACTTGGGGGGCAGAGGCAGGCAGATCTCTGTGAGTTCAAGGCCAGCCTGGTCTACAGAGCTAGTTCCAGAACAAATGGGGCTGTTACACAGAGAAACCCTGTCTTGAAAAATCAAAAGAGAGAGAGAGATCGATAGTTCAAGCCAGATGGTGGGTGGTGGCACAGGCCTTTAATCCTAGCACGTAGGAAGCAGAAGTAGGTGGATCTCTGTGAGTTTGAGGCCAGCCTGATCTACAGAGTGAGTTCCAGGACAGTCAGAGCTACACAAAGAAACCCTGTCTCAAATTACTGCCTTCAAAATAAATAAATGAATAAATAAATAAATGGAAAAAATTCAATAGTAAGGAATTAAAATAAGAAGTAAAGTCATGCATGAGGGTGCATACCTCTAATCCCTAGCATTCTGGAGGCAGGACTACGAGGATCTCTATCAGTTTGAGGCCAACTTAGCCTACCAAGTGAGTCCATATAAGCCCGGGCTACATAATGTGACTCTGTCTCAAAGAGTCAACCAAACAAAAGGAATTACACCATAGGCATAAATGTCTAGGAAAAACAGCACATATACGTTTGGTCTTGTCCCAAATTCCATCTATCTACAGAGGAGAGATTTTTGTAACTCACCCCCTGATTAAGGGAGAAACAACTGTATTTTTTTTAAAAAAAAAAACAAACAATCTTTATTTCTCGAGAAACCCTGACTTGAGGCTAACCGTGACTTGTATCTCCGGTGGCAGACAGCAGCGGAGTTTAGAGTGCTCTCCCTAACCAGAACAGCATCTCAGCATCTCCCAGTCTAGCAGGGAGCCGGAGCCAGAGCTGAGGGACAAGAAGCAAAGGGCTCCCCTCCCCCAGCCTGCCCTTTATAAGCTCAAGTAGAGAATTTCAAAGAAAGCCAGGAAGTGGTGCAAGGCCGTCCTCCCGACTGGCCTGTGTCTCATCCCTGTCCTTCCCTACGTGCTTTTATTGCATTTCCAACCCTCATCCATCACCATCAAGAAGAATGTGAGGAGCCAGTGTGAACAGCCAGTCAGCTGACCGTCTGGGAGAGCTCGGAGAAGCAGAGGAAGGCTTCTTTGGTGAAAGGGTATTGGGGTCACTCCCAGAGGTCAGGGAGACAAAGGAGCTGACACTGCTTCAGAGTGCAGTTTCAGAGCATCCACGCAGAGAAAGGCAGACACACAAGGGGCTCGGCACCCCCCCCCCCTGCCCGGATGACCCCCTGCCCCCATGGAAGCTCCCTAGAGAAGGACCACTCTCTTCTATTTCTTAATCTAGTACCTTCTTTGGCGTGTACTCGGTCTGTCTGGTGAGCCTAATAAACATCAGGACCTCCCAACCAGGGCTTCTGTCCGCATCTCCACAGGATGAGAAAATGGTTCCTGCCTCTCCTCTCTTCAACACACACATCAAGGTCTTTGCCATCCTGTCTGGGAAATGGGCATTCTGTTAAAAACACCGCATCCAGAAGAAACTGGCCAACGGAGGAGTTGGAAAGGAGCCTGGCTACTAACACGCCTCTCTCTCACTGACGTGTTCTTTATATTTTGCTGCAGCACTGGCAGATCCCACTGGGGCGGAGGTTTCGCTCTCTGAAAATGTGGTTTGTTTTCAGAATGTATGGCGTCAAGGGACTGCAGGCCTACATCCGCAAGGTGACCGACCGCCTTCTTTGTTTATATGAGTACTGTTGTAAGGGTCTTAGACTCAGAAATGAATTCAAGGGTCTTAGTGAGCAAACGCCATCATACACTGCCTAACAATGGGGACGTTCTGAGAAATCCATCGTGAGGCGCTTCCCTGTTTCCCTAAACATGAAGACACAGGAATTTTTATATACAAGCTGAGATAGATAGTTTCCTAGCACACACAGGCCTTTGGGGACAGAGGGATATGTGGTCTGTTGTTGTCTGAAACAGCATCTAAAGCCTAATTTTGGAATCAGGGCGTAGTTTGGGATTTCAAGGTTAGGGCATTCACAAACTGGGCCTTTTGTGTCTTCTAAGACACTTTCATTAGAATACAGATTTTCAGCTCCAGGAAGTTAGTTAAACCCACTGTGTAAATTTTATTTTATTTTTCCGCATATCTAGTCAACAGCGAGTTTGACTGAGCAATACTAGTAGTGAGAATACAGTGTTTTTCTCCCCCTGCCCCCCAAAAATAAATTAAATAAGCAAATAAATAAATAATTTTTTAAAAGCCGAACTAAGAGAACTTTCGAGTTGGTTGGGAGAGATAGATACGATTTAGTTCCCTCAGTCTCAAGGAGGCTTCCTGGGCTGTACGTAGCTTGTTTCAACAAGCCATGCAGATCACTATGATAGGCACTAAGCGACTTCGTGGAACCACTGATTGGTTCCAAGTCCTACTACCCTACTTCCCCCCCTCTCCCCCCAACACACACACAGCTGGGGAAGCTGAGGCCTGAATATGAGCCAGGACTTGTTCACCCGTTTAGCCAGAAGCAGAGGGCCCCCTGACTTCAGCCACAGCATCAATTTGATGAGGCAAGCATGCCTGTGGC
The DNA here is from genome assembly GCF_037038515.1 of Microtus pennsylvanicus. Lineage (NCBI taxonomy): Eukaryota > Metazoa > Chordata > Mammalia > Rodentia > Cricetidae > Microtus > Microtus pennsylvanicus. The sequence goes on along the minus strand of NC_134590.1, from coordinate 72,366,808 downwards.
TTCCAGCCTGGGGTGGTGACAGCTTTCCCCTTAAGTCCCGGTACCCACTACATCACCAGATGTGCAGCCAAAGGCAGGGGCCGAATGTCTCCAGGCTCCTCTTCTGTGACAAGGGTGCAGAACAGCATTTATTTCCAGGGTGCTCGTCACGTGCTACAAATCGGCATCCATCAGATCACAAAAACCGTTGTGAGGAAATGTCTGCAGGCATCGAGCACTGTGAGAGGCTACGTGGGGGAAAAGAACTAGAAACCGAGGGTGTGTGCGGATTTCTAGGATCCCTGATCCTAGTGAGTCAACTTGGTGTAATGAGAAAAAGTCCCAGAGTGGTTTATCAGTCCAAGGTGACGATGACTTTTAGTTCAGGACAACTCGCTGAGATTAGGCTGTGCCAGGTTAAAAACACACCACACCTCTTTCTGGAAAGGCCTAAATCCTGCCCTAACAAGAGACAGAAGACCGGTCAAAACTGGCCTTCCTAGGCCTGAGCTAATAGAAGATAGCTTTAGTCCTGAATCTTTGGTGCCCCCTGGCGTGACGACTAGGAACAGTCGCTTCAACGGGTGTTTCAGTCCCAACAAGCCTTGTGTGCTTCAGCTCCTCTGAAGGGTCGACCCTGTGGCAGCTAGAGCTGGGTGCCAGCAGGTTCCAATTAGCTAGCCGTGCACACGGACAGTGATCGAGTGTGTTCTCTGCAGTTCGTACGTGGTTTTAATCAGCGTTCGAGTTCTATAAACATCTAGAGATTAAATAGGCTTATGTGTTCAATGCGAGCACAAAACTTTATTTTTTTTTATTTAGGAGATAAGGTCTCACTATGCAGCATTGGTTGTCCTGAGGCTCAGTATGTAGACCAGGTCGGCCTCAGACTCATAGAGGTCTGCCTACTTCGGTCTCCTGGGTGCCATGATTAAAGCTGTGCACCACCGTGCCAGAGAGCACATAGCTCTTGAATATGGCAGCCATTGTATCAGGCTGAGACCACAGCCCAACCTGCTACGGAAGTGACGTCCCAGTCTTAGGCGGCTGCTGTGAGTCCCATCTGAGCCAAGGCATAGCCATCAGGCCTTGGTTATGACACTTGTTCTTTCTGAGTCTCAGTTTACTATCTGCAAATTAGTGAAGTAAAACCCCTGGATCACAACATTTTAGGCTATCACGAGGAAGGCAAGGCAACTGGATGTAGCCTTTCTTTCTTCTAAAATCTTCAACAACTTCCTTATGATGTTTACTATAAAATTATTAAAGACATGGGGGTGGAAACATAGATCCGTGGACAGAAGATAATGGGTGTTTTTCTGAGGGAACTGTGACGTACCTTGTAGTTTAGGACAAATGCTGGTGAGGGGACAGGCTTGTGATCAGAAGATGTGAATGAATAACAGATGTACCGTCCTGTGAGGTGCTGGGAGGCCAGGGTTAGGCTGAAGTTGTGGTGAGAAAGACAGCAAGTTTTCCTTCTCTGCTTCTAGCACGTGGCACTGTCTCATGAGTTTGAGTCTCTGGTACGGCAGGACCCTCGCTTTGAGATCTGCACGGAAGTCATTCTTGGGCTGGTCTGCTTCCGGTTAAAGGTATGTTATGCCGATTTCAGCCATCTTTGTTTCCACTGAATGAGATAAACTATTATTCATGACATCCACATACAAAGTTGTATACCAGTTGCCAAGGTCTACAGAACATGACCCGTGGTGCTTAGCAGGCGGTGCTGGCTAGCTGACCAGTCCCGTAGACTCTCCTCCGTGGACTTGTTGCCCAGTTTCCTCAGATGTGATTGGATGCTTTCCTCTTGACCCAAGGCCAAGAGTCCATCCAATACCCCTGGAACTGTACTCCTCTGCTGAGCTGTCTGTGGCCTCAGGAACCAGGTCACCTGTGGACACACAGCATCAGCACATCTGGGAACTGGTTAGATAAACAAGCCTCACGATCTCAGTCATCTGGCTATATATACCTCGGCAAGATTCCTGCACAGAGGGGGCACCTGGGTTGTGTGTTCACTTTGTGAGGGAAGCCTGCCAAGACCGGCAAGGGAGTAAGCTATCTTTGCAGAGACTGACACAGCCACGTTACTCAAAAGGCCCCTGCTCATCACTGGCTTATAAACGAAGCCAGATGCTCTGGCCATTACAGAACTGCCTTTTAATAGGCCAACAGTTTTATGTTTTGTTTTCTTCCTCTTCTCTTTCCTCTTCTCCTTTTTACAGTGCTACGGTGGAACCCAGAACTTCACACATACTAGACAAGCCTACACTACGCTACATCCACAGTCCCTGCCTCCATCCACCCTCCCTCCTTTTTTCAAAAAATAAGAGACAAGGAACTCATGATGTTACTCTGGCTGACCTGAAACTCGCAGTTCCCCCAAGTAGCTAGGTCTGCAGATGCATGCCACCACACTCAACTGAAAGTTTCTGATAGGTCTTGCCAGGAGGCCTCGTTGTCCGAGTCTAGACAGCAATCATAAGAAGGAGCAGTCTGGGATACATCAGTTTCATGATGCTTCACCTCCATGTCTTATCTCCTCCCCTCATCTTGATTCTTAGAGTTTAAGATGAGCTCCAAACCTTGGGAAATCCTAGAAGCAGCAAGCACTAGTGTTGTGATGAGAGAGGTAGAGTGGAGCCCCATGCTCTCTGAAAGTATGAAATGGAATGTCTAGGGGAGATGTGTAGCCTACACACATGGGATGCCTCAAGGTATCCATGCCCCTGGAGTTTGGCATGTGGACCATGAGATGTGGCAGGTCTACCAACATTGGTGTCGGCATTGTGTTGACTTCTTTGTCCCTCAAGTAGGTATTTATTTTCATTGCTGTAGGATGTTGCTATAGGATCTTTTCAGTTTTATAGGATGCTTCTATTTTAATTGTTTTATTGAGGTAGAATTTACTTTTAACTACAGGGCTGTGAGCATGTTTGTCTTCCCCAAAGGCCTCTATATAATAATGCCTTTTGTCTTCAGTCTTGACATGATATTGTCAAGGCTGAGATTATTACTGGGTATGTATAATTTAAGATTAATACCAAATACACTTTACCTCAGTTTCTGCTCCTTCTTACTTGCCTGGTAGTGTGTACAGCCCTCACATGCAAAACCCTCTTTGTCTTCTTCCCATGATTACACATTTGCTTTCTCTTTTTCCTTTTTCTTTCTTTCTTCCTTCCTTTCTTCCCTCCTTCCTTCCGTTCATTTTCTGTTTTTCGAGACAAGGTTTCTCTTTTTAGTCCTGGTTATCCTGGAACTCGCTTCTGTAGACCAGGCTGGCCTCAAACTCAGATATCCACCTTTCTCTGCCTCTCTAGTGCTGGGATCAAAGGCATGTGCCACCACCTCCCGGCTTACACCTTTCTCCTTAAAGAAGCACATTAGCCAAATGCTATTCCTTTTCTGCCTATATAACTGCACAGTGTAATTTTTCTGCTTGTCCTTATTTTCTCCAGTTTGAGTTTTCAATCTTCATCATCTTTGATGGCTTCAACCAGAATGTATTGTGGCTACTTACTCATTGAGACAGGATCTCGTGTAGCCCAGGCTACCCTCACAATGACTGTGTAGTCAAGGAATATCTTGAACTGATTCTCTCATCTTCATCTCTCAAGGGGTAAGGTTACAGGCATGAACCACTCTGCTTGCTAACAACAGCATCCACTCTACGATATCCATTTCTGTGTCACCGGGGATTTGAACCCCGGCCTCATATGTGCTAGGCAAGTGCTCTGCCACTAAGCTGTATTTCTGGTCCTGTGGCCCCTTATTGAACATAAAGTATGTGACCTCACAATCACATAGTTGCTCCTTTCTCCCTGGCCAGACTCCTCTAATCTTCCTTGGCTTACTCTTGCCTTTTCATTATTGCTTCTCTAACCATTTCTGTTTGCCTTCTGCTCCTACTTGATGGAAGTCCTGTCTAACCCAAACCAGATGAAAATGGTAGTTTTCCCTAACTACTTGGTTTTTGTTGTCTGTGTTATTGTCTCATGTCTCCATCATCCTTGAATAGGACCCCATTGTCCAGACATGGCACGTACACCAACAGTCTGAATAGCCTGTAGTTCCTTCACTGTACACTTAAGATTTTCTTGGTTGTCACACTCAGACCCACAGCTAGCGGTGTGTAAATCTATCCAAGGCGAAGAGCAGTTTTCTGTATCCAGAAGGTGTTCAGCTACCATTGTTGAGGTAGAGGGGACACTTTCCTTCCCATGCATCCTCTTACACCTTGACCCTTAATGTCCAGAATAAATGGTCCAGCCCTGCGAGGGTCTTAGAACTCCAGAGTGAAGCCCATGACAGGCCCTCTTCTATATTTTGCTAAACAGAAAGGCTTAGCGGATGGGGAGCCATTTCATGACAACATACACAGAGGAGTGAAGGGCTAGGTAAAGAACAGCTACCAGCCTATCTACTTGGGGCCCTAATGGAAAGCGAAGGTTTTCTGTGTGTTGGCTGATAAGGCCTTCTTATCTCTGGTCAGTCATTGGGAGTGGAGGACTCTGGCCTCTCTGTCCCCAGCTAGTTGACAATTTTCTTTCTAGAGAGGTTGTATAGAGATCATCCTTGACCCCCTGTTCCTGTGCTTACAGATGTCCTTTGCATATTCGCACACCAGCTTGACTGTGGTGTTCCAGGGTCTCCGTTGTTGAGACCTGCTGCCAGGTTCAAGGTCTCTATTCGGTTCTGTTGTTTACGCTCACCTGTTTGTGCTGACAATACCTCTAGCGACCTTCATCTCTCTTAAACTAAACTGGAGGATGGGAAGGTTAATTTCTGATAACACAGATCCTAGAGAAATGGGGTCACAGGGAGAAGCGATCCCATAAGTTCCATTAGCCTGTGTTAGTTCTCTCATCAAGCTCTCTGGCCTCTTACATAGAAAATGAAAAGTAAAGATGGTTTCTTTGTTATCTACCAGACTCTGTGTCATATGGTGGATCTGCTTTCTAATTACCCCAGGGCTCCAACGAGCTGAATGAAACTCTTTTACAAAGAATAAACAGCGTCAAAAAAATCCACTTGGTACCGTGCCGTCTCCGAGACAAGTTCGTGCTACGCTTCGCCGTGTGCTCTCGCACGGTGGAGTCTTCCCACGTGCAGCTGGCCTGGGAACACATCCGAGAGCTGGCAAGCAGCGTGCTGAGAGCCCAGAAGGAGTGAAAGCAGAGCCGCTGCAGGTAAGCAGCTATGCCAGGAACATGCTGTCCTCCTGGCCGCAGGATTCCAGCTCAGTTCCAGCTTGGCCACTCGGTGCTGTGGGGCTGGGCTCCACTGTAAAGCAAGGAAGAGAAAGCTGTAGCACCGTTCATTCGAGAGATGCAGAAACAATGCTACGCGTAACGATTCCATAGAGTGAATTTGTATTCACTTCTGTGACGATACACACGGCGAAGTAGAGATGCTCTATGCTTTCCCCTCAGACTCCCCCCAAATAGCTTCGACCAAAGCAGCTATCAGAATAAGCTTTTGATACAGGATAACAATAAATGGGACTGTCACGTGACTGATTGACTCGGGCAGGCAACATCAAAATTGTGATGTTAAAGAAGGGCAAAGCCTCCAGGCTGCTTACAGAGGGGAGAGCGTGGCAGACAGCACAGTTATAGTGATAGCTATTATTACACATCTTGGATTGGCAACATAAACATTTTGTTTGTTTTTCAGGACAGGGTTTCTCTGTGTAGTCCTGCCTGTCTTGTAATTCTTGCTGTAGACCAGGCTGGTCTCGAACTCACAGAGATCCGCCTGCCTCTGCCTCCTAAGGGCTGGGATTAAAGGTGTGTGCTACCACTGCTCCGCCTAAATTTTTGAGTTAAAATTATTGATTGTATTGTTTCACTGCAGAGATAGCATATTCCTTCTTTGTACTCAATTTAGAAGTACACAAGTCTCTTCTTTTTATTCTTTTCTTTTCTTTTTTGTGGTACCGGGAATGGAACCAGGATCTTGTGCCTTCTAGGCAGGTGCACCACCACTGAGCTACGCTGCTGCTCTCTTGGTTTTCTAAGTCAGCCGCTAAATTCGTGCTATTTTTTTCCCCCCTGTAGAGATCAAAAGTTGAAAAGCAGTACACTTCAAAGTGGAATGAGAGAAAAACAATCACCACCCTGCCTTCATGAAATCATGGATATATGTGGCCTCGTGTCTGTCTCCAAAACTAACCAGAAACCTGCGATTGACTTTTCAGTGGCTTGTCAATGAAGACATATTTTCTGTTTTATCCCGGGAGAAATGTTTTCTGTGTGCAAAGCTGATGCCAGGGGCTCTAGCTTTTGTTCTGTGTTTGGCTGTGATTTTTGTTGATAATAAGATGTCTTTGTGTTCAGAAAGTCATTGGTGGCAGGCAAGGCTTGTTTTATTTTCCAGGGTAGCCTTTGGCCTTACCTTCAGACTATATCTATGGCAGTCAGCTTGTTCTGTGTGACTCAACATTTAATAAACAATTGATGTGCAATACTAACTGGGTTGAGTAAGCATCTTGTTTTACAATGTATCGGACTCTTCCTTGTGAGCTTGGCTTACCCTTTCAAACATGCTGCCTTTGTTCATGTTCATTTAGCCAGCGTGTGTTTAACAAAAGCCTGGTATATGTCAGTCACTGTTCAGATTTATTAACAACACTCAAGTTCTGCTTAGAAATGAGCTCAGCTTCTAGGCATTTACTTGAATAATCTCTGATCTTTATATAGAATCATTCTGATTTTAGAAAACAATTTTTTTGTAGATTTATTTTTTAGTTCGTGGGTGTGTGCACGTGGCGCTTGTGAGCGCATCCAGTGCTCAAGGAGGCCAGAAGAAGCCACTGGACCCTCTAGAGCTAAACTGACTGTAGTTGGGAGCCACCTCATTGAGGGCATTAGAAATCAAACTTGGGTCTTCCACGAGAGCAGTGTGCACTCTTAGCTACTTAGCCACCTCTCTAGGTCCAACATATATGTTTTTATCCCAAGACTAATTAGCGTCCTTTGGAGCATTTAGAAATGGCAATGACATTCAAAAGGAGTCACTGAATTATTAGCACGTGTGGTGGTCCACATTGAGTGTTCACTTGATAGGACCTAGACTCATCTAGGGGACAAGCCTCTGTGTGTGAGGGGATTTCTAGATTAGATTGCCTGTGGCCATGCCCGTGAGGAATTATTTTGATTGGGTTACTGGAGGTGGTGAGACCTGCCTTCAACGTGGGTGGCATCATTTCCTGGGCTTGAGACCTAGACTGCAGAAAGAGAAGAGGGCTTGCTGAGCACAGCAGTCACAGGTCTCTGCTTCCAGACTGGATGCAGCACGGTTGACTCCTGTAACCCTTGCTTTCCTTCCGTAATGGACCACATCCTCGAACTGCCAGGCCTGTCACACCTGTGGTCCCTTAGGTTGCTTTTGTCAGGGTAGTTTTGATCACAGCATCAGGAAAGAGTAAGGCAGCAGGTATAGCCTGAATTTCTGATGCCTCTAACATTTGTGTAAATGTACCAGGGTGGTACAATCTGTCCTTCAGAAAGCTTGGTGCTTATCATGTATGCTCTCTATCTTATTCGGGCAGGACCTTTGTTTATAGATGAACCAGATTTGGTTTTGTCCCGATGTGGAGGCAAGGGACAGTATACTGAGGCCACCAAAACCATCTGTGAAGCATCAGAGGAGTATGAAACACTCCAATTACTGAGCCGAGGTTGACGTGCCTACATTTTACAACGATTGCTTTTCACTTCTCAGTGTGCCCTTGTGTAGGCTGGAAGGGTCCCAGAGGAGCTACTGCCGCCATTGACATCATCCCCCTCTTCTGCTGCAGGAAGAGCTCCAGTCAGCATGGTCTTTAACTCGGGCAAGATGCTTGAGACGTTAGTGTGAGCAAGTCGTTGGGGGACACGTGGCAGAGGACACGTTGTACAAATGGGAGGCAGGGATTCTCTGAAAGGCTGGAGTATTTCTTTCTGAAACTGTCCGAATCCTTAGGGAATAGAGTCTAAGACCTCAGGATGTAATCTTGTCTAACTAGGGCTCAGTTTTAGTTTATTTACTATCATATCAGAGTTTCTATTGCTGTGATGAAATATCATGACCAAAAGCAACATACCTTTAATCCCAGCACTAGGGAAGCAGACGTAATATCATGACCAAAAGCAACATACCTTTAATCCCAGCACTAGGGAAGCAGACATAATATCATGACCAAAAGCAACACACCTTTAATCCCAGCACTAGGGAAGCAGACGTAGTTGGATCTCTGAGTTCAAGACACCCAGGGCTACAAAGAGAAACCTTGTCTTGAAAAAAAAAAAACCCAAACAAACAAACAAGAATCCAGTATGCCTGGATTAAGACTATCCCATAGTCAACAAGTATTTAAATCTGTGCCCAATACAGTATCATATTGAGCACACTGACCTCTGGTGGCACTGGTACTAGATGCTGCCTGTAGGGCCTCGGGTCTTTGCTGATTTCAGGCACTTGCTCTTGGTGTTGGGCAAGCCCTAGACTTATCTGGACACAGCAGGCAGCAGACAAAAGACTTATCTGGGAACATCTCTTGTCTAGAGTGCAGCAAAGAGCAGCGTTCCAGGAACCAGAGATCCGAGTCAGGCTGACCACATACCAGTCAGCATGCAGAGAACCCCACGGCAGAAGGACAGGGAGATGTCACAGGTGGGACCTCATCATCTTAAGGGAAACACGGGAAAGGGATAAAGGACAAGACCCCAAGGGAAGGCAGGATTGAGCTTTTAACTAGGGAATCCAACTGATGGCAAAAACTGGAAAATGGTCCTACTAGCATTTTATCCAGAAAGTTTGCAGTTAAGGGAACATGGTACTTGCCTGGTAGCATTTTGGCCTAAGGATAGCTTTATGGTTTTATATGAATCATATAAATTCCCAAATATTAACAGTTTTCACTACCTTGGTATCGAAATCTGTTTCCTGGGCACCTCTCTGTGTGTGCCATACATAAACTAGTAATAAGGAGTGGGAAAAGTGCTACAACACTTGAGAGTTATACAAGTCGCTTGCATAAACTGGGAATATCTGGAACGATCATTTTAAAGAAACTTGCATGGTTCTCAAAGGCAGACATGCAATGGACAGTCAGGGCAAGATTACAGGAATGTACCCCATAGCCAGCTCAAACATGTTTTCCCCAAACACAGGAAATTCACAGCAGCCAGAGCCCAAGCTACCTCCCCTTGATTAAGTCCTTCTGTTTCAGTCTCAGAAGAAAAGAGACCCGAAGTAAGCGGCTATCAACCCGTCCGCTCCTCTCCAAGAGTCTTGCCTCCCTACTTCACAAAACTCACCCTTCTACTTTTGCCCAGTACAGGTTCTCATTTCATTTTGTGGAGTGGCGGCTGCTCTGTTCATGAATATAAAGGCTAATTAAATATAATTAGAACTCAGACTTGTTAAAATCCTGCCTCTGGTCGTAGGGGAGAGCGCCATCTAATTAAAACTTCACCGGAACTGTTGTGTTCCATTCACGTTAGGTTGCCGTAGACTGCATATCCACGGGATGGCTGGATACATCCCCCATGTTCCCTGGGTCTCTTTCACCAAGGTAGACCGGGAGGGGAAAGATGTGGCAGTTGGCTAAAATCCAACCACACTCAGGGAATCTCAGAAAGAGCCAGGTTTGATTATTTACCATCTTTTTTCCTGCTTTTTCACACTTGCCTATAAACATATTTTTTTAAAAAAAATTCTTAATGCGTGTTTGCCTATGATGGGTGGAAAAGGCCCATGTGCCAAGAGGTCAAAGGACAACTGTGTGGAGCCGTTTTTCTCCTTTCATGTTTTCGCGGGTTCTGGAGTGCAAACAAAGGCCACCAGGCTTATACAGTAGCACTTTTACCTGAGACATCTTGCTAGCCCCCCAAATACATTTTCCCTGGCAAAAAGGATGCACATTATTTGGGATCATTTTCTCTCTCTGCTCAAAACAAATACACATGCAGCATCTGACACGAGAAAGCGTCTATCAAGCAGTTTGTGCTCTCAGCAAATTTACTCCTTGCATAACTTAAGCCTTAAACTTGTTCACACTCTGCCCTGGGTTGTAATTCTAACAAAGACAATTTTTAGAAGATGGAAGCCTTTACATAGCATAAGGGTTCAAACTGCATCGGGGAATCATGTTGCCTTTTGCAGGGTTCCTGGTCTAAAAAACATAAGAATTTAAAAACAGACTCCGTAGGAAACTCGAAGACAGTTTTGAGCTTAGCAGAAAATAATAAAGAAATCTAGACGTCTCGGCAGCCTCTGGGAGGAGGGAGAGGGCTAAGAGGAAAAGGGAAGGCCATGCTTTGGGAGTTAAAGGTCAGAAGAGCGGCAGGCTCAGCAAGGCAGGCCTGGGAACGGCTGCGTAGGGGTAGGGAAGGTCTTCAGAGCGAAAATGCCCAGAACCCTAGGGCGAGCAGGGCTGGGATTTTGGTCAGTGTCTGAAGAGGGAGATAAAATGAAGGAAAGAAAAGATAAGTTTTCTCAGTGAAAACAGGCGGGCTTAGCAATGAGGGTTGTAGACAAAGAGACAAAAATAAAGAGCAACCCCCACTCCCCCACCCCACTCTCTGACAATCAGCTCCCGACTGCTTGGAGCCTGACCCAGTGGCTTATGCCCTAAACAATCAATTAAGAACCTAACCTTTAGTGACCTCACCCAAATTGCAAGATGTTTTAGCTGGTAATAGGGAGATAGGAGGTGGGGTCCGAAGCTGTTTATGAGGGGGGACGGTCCATCAGCGACTGCCAAGCTTGTCACTATCTGTTTAGCTACCTATGATGAGTAACCACATAAGCTATTCAGTTGATACTGGATCCCCGCCAGCAACTGCTTTGGTAATTTTGGCATTACGTTTGACGCTGGCTGTCGTCTTTACCAAAGCTGCCTGAATTCGAGACTTATTATTTGATAGCTGCTGATGAACTGGATAGGGCTGGAGAACGCAGAAGCGGGCGGACCCCGATTTCGGGGGTGCTCTGGGCCTCCCAGCGGGAGTCCTGCTCTCCCCCATCCCTAACAGTTAGTTCTCCTCCTCTCTCACTGCCTCTGTCTATTTCGCAGATTCTAGCACTGCAAAAAGAACGACCGAAACCTGACGTGAAGCGAAAGCCAATAGCGTGCTTGGAAAAAACTAGCGCCATAGCGCCATAGCGCGGGATCAGCCTCCCTCCCTCCCAGACCGCGGGCGGGAAAACCGAATTCCCGCCACAGGGTCCGGCCCGAGACCGCCAGGCCGCCAGGCCCCGCCCTCACGCCGCGCGCGCGCGCCCCTCGGACCCTATTCCTACGCGCAGGCGCGGCGCTGGCCGAGCGCGTCACTCGCGGCGCAGGCGCAGTGCGAAGGGCGCGCTTTTCGGTGGTTGCGGGCGGAGCAGGCAGCGCTGGTGGGCCTCGGTAGGCGGCTGGTTTCCGTCAGGGCCGCGGGCCGAGGCCGTGGACGCCGGCTCGGCCGTGTTTTTGGTGTCTTGTTTCGTTTTGTCGGCCCCGGTTGTTGGGGGGGGGGGCGCTTGCGAAGCCGAGGGCGCTGCTCTCGCTCCCGGAGGCGGCCCGGGTTGAGGGACGTGCGGGTGGGCGGGACGGCCCTGGGGTCAGGTCGGCTGCAGCCGCCTCCCGCCACGATTGTGAGGAAGGCCGGAGCAGGTTTGCCCCCCGAATTTCCTCACGTTGAGTAGCGTGCTTTCTGCAGTGCTAACACAGGTGACTTTCCCTAATCCGAAAATCCAAACTCCCCTGACATCTGAACTTCTCGAAGCCCAATGTAACATCACAAGGGGAAATTACACTTAGTCAAACTTACAGTTTTTTTTTTTTTAAAATCATTCAGCCCTGTACAGAATTATTTAAAATATATAAATTAACCTTCCGGTTTTGTGGCTAAGGTATATATACTAAATATTGTGAGTCTTGTGTTTAGAATGAAGTCCCCTCCCTAATATCCGTGTTAATATCAGGAAATCAGATACGCTTCTGACTCCAAGCATTTGGAACAGGGATATTTGTCAGGTGTAACTAGGTAGCTGGTTCCAGGCCATGCACTATGACCTGAGGAAACCTTCCAAAGGAAAGGAATATTAATTCACAATCTCTTATCTGACATTTCTAAGTTCTTTAATGCTTCCAGTGATTTCACAAACTTGTCAGCTAAATAATGTTTCACACTGCTGTTTTTTGCGTTGTTGTTGTTGTTTTTTTTTTTTCAAATGAAAACCTACATAGCTTAAGAGATAGACTCCAAGTCACTGCTGAAAGAACAGATCATACATCCACTTATTGGGCCAGGGAAATGGTTTAGTGGGACATGGCTTAGCCAGTAAAAGCTTTTGAGTTTGGGAACCTGAGGTCTAGGATCTTTGAGAACCCATGTGAAAAGAGAAAACCTAGTTCCTGCAAGTTGCCCTCAGACCTAGACCTGGACCCTTCCCAATAAATACAATTAATTAAAAAAGTAAAAACATGTATGTCCAGGCTCTGTCTTTAGATCCTGTCCTCTAAATTCCTATGCTACTTTCCCACTAATACATTAGAGTTATGTAAAGGTTAAACATGATATCTGGTATATAGTAGGCACTCGGTCTTTAATCATATATTAGTGGGTACCATGGTCTAGGTACTGAAGAATATCTAAATACAATAAAAAAAATTAGTTTTTGCTTGCAGAAGCCAACTGTCCAGTTTGAACAATTAGCTTGCTTAATTAGAAAATTTAAAAAGTTAAGAAGACTGAAATGCAACTCTGATGCCTACCCATTCACCATAATTTAGAGGTTGTCCCAAGACTAGACTTGTTGAAATAACTTGGTATTTTGTCTTTTTTTTTTTTTTTCTAGAGCTGAGGACCGAACCCAGGGCCTGGCGCTTGCTAGGGAAGTGCTTTACCACCGAGCTAAATCCCCAGTCCCATGAAATAACTTGGAAGTGGTAGACCATTGAGCAGTGGTGACAGTTTTTGGTTGTCTGTGTCAGGACACGACCAAGTGGAAAAGAGGTAAAACTTGGGAGATGAATATTGATTAGAAAGATGGTGGTGGAAGAGATAATTTTGAGAAGGTGACGAGAATTGGTGACTTTAGTTTTCATATTTTCCAGGTCACCTCCTGTTAAGTTTCTTATTTCTGGTGTTGTATAATGGAGATTAAAATAGGGTTATAACAGATGAAAGCAGGGCTGCTTGCCCCAGAACTGTTCTAGTTTTGATACTAGGTTAGGTTTAAGTTATAGTTTTACTAGATGTTAAGTTTCCTATTATAAACAAAGATTTATGTGTGCCTACCTATAATGTGGTAAATTCTTTCCACAGCATTGTGGGACATAAAAAGCTATGTTAAGCCAGGTTGTGGTGATGGCCCTTGGGAGCAGAGACAAGCAAGTCTCTGAGTTCAAGGCCAGCCTGGTCTACAGAGTTGAGTTCCAGGACAACCAGGGCTACACAGAGAAACCCTGTCTCACCCCCCACAAAGCTATATTAAATATAGCTCACATACATAAAAAGTATTGGTTATTAAGCTATACTTCCAGATAAATTGGAAGTAAATTTAAAATGTAGCTGGTCTTTTTACTTTATCATAATACATCTTAGGAAACCAAAAGGTTTTCTTAAGATTTTTTCTTGCTAGTGTGTAGGCAGATTTTACATTACAAAAATAGTTTTTACATTATTTAGTGGTGAGTGGGGGCACATTTGTGCCAAACTGTGCATGTGGATGTCAGGGGACTATTTTCAGAAACCATGTAAGTCTTGAGAATTTAGGTTGACAGGCTTGAAAGCAGGTGCCTTCTTGTACTAAGCTATCTCTCAGCCCAATTGTATATTTTCCTAAGATTCTTGTATAAAACTGTGAAGGGTTTATGAGAATATCTTGTGGAAAACCTGGCATAAAACTCCTTTACTAGTAGACTGTTTGGCTTGTTCTTGCAGTTCATCTTTCATAAGTTTTAATTTTTTTCTTAAGACAGTTTCTCTGTTGCTCTGGCTGTCCTGGAACTTACTCTGTAGACCAGGCTGGCCTCGAACTCATTGAGATCTCTCTGCCTCTGCCTCCCTAGTTCTGTGATTAAAGCGTGTATCACCACTACTCAGCATAAATATTAAATTTTAACACTGTGAGAAATGGGAAAGTTTGGAAGATTTGTGGCATCATGTTTCAAGTTTTATGCAGGATAAATCATTAAAAATATTAAATATGTCATCATTCATATTTATGTTTCATGCAGCTCAATCTGCACTGATAGCATCAAGTAGTATTCAGTACATGGTAAAGTACACAGTATCTAATGTGGAACTTTGGACCTGACTTCTCACATTGGTCATAATCAGCTGAGTTCTCGCTAGTAAGTGTTTTTATTCTTTTAGTCTCAGTTTCTACATTTGTACAGCAGGGATAACAGTTACCACATTATTTTCACGATCAACAGATTTGATTCTCACATGGTTCCTTCAGATAAAATCTGAAGACCCAGAAATTGTAAATGACTTGCTTAGTATTTTTCTTAGAAAGCATGCTTAAGATTTAAAGCTTCATCAGGGCATCTTCATGGATATATATATCATTAAACTGTTCTGATATATTCCCCTCAGTGCTGCCTCCTGCTCTCTACCCTTTCCCCTGGTTCCCTTCCTTCTCAGTAGATCCTTTCTGCTTTCCTATTACATGTTCTATTAGCCCATTTCCCACCTCCCTAAAGATTACCTCCTTTCATGATCATCTTCTATTCCATGTTCTGCGAACATACATGTAAATGCATGCATACCACATACACACACACACACAATTTCTAAATCTAAATTCTGCAGGAGGAAAAATGAGGTATTTTTCTTTCTGAGTCTGGCTTATTTTCTGTAGTGTATGACTTAGTTGATTCCAATTTTCTGTAAAGGTTGGATTTTTTTTTTTTTTATGGCTGCATACATCTCCATTCTGTAGTTACATATCCATTCATATGTTGATGGTTGTCTAGGCTGCCACAAATAGGGATTAAAGGCATGCATCACCACTGTCTGACTTTGGCTTTAAACTTTGTAACTGAGGGTGGTGAATCCACCGCCCAAATGTTAGGAGTCTAGGCATGCAGTTATACCCTGTGTATGTGTACTGGATCATAAGGATTTGGGCATGTTAGTAAGCACTTTACCACCTGAGTCACATTTCCCAACCCCTTTCTTTCATTACCTTTAAATCCTTTCTGCTAAAACCCATGAGTAGTTTCTTTATTTCTTTTTCTTCTTCCTTTTTTTCAAGACAGGGTTTCTCTGTAGCTTTGGAGCCTGTCCTGGAACTCACTTAGTAGACCAGGCTGGCCTTGAACTCACAGAGATCTGCCTGTGTCTGCCTCTTGAGTGCTGGGATTAAAGGTGTGTGCAACCACCACCTGGTAAATATTTTCTTTGTAGAAAAAATTATTTTATAAATAAGACACGTTAACATCTAAGAAGTCATTGTTAGGTTGTCCTTAATCTTGAAAACTATTATCAGTGTATCTTTGTGTCATGAGTACTTGAAATATATGATTAAATAAATATTTCTTTTACAAATACATCTTTATAAATGAAACGTAAATAAATACTTTTTTTTGAGACAGGGTTTCTCTGGCTTTGGAGCCTGTCCTGGAACTAGCTCTTGTAGACCAGGCTGGTCTTTAACCTACAGAGATCCGCCTGCCTCTGCCTCCAAGTGCTGGGATTAAAGGCGTGCACCACCACTGCCAGGCCTAGTGTACCTTTCTTAACAGAGGTTTTTTATTCTTGTTTTTTTTTTCTTGATACTGATTTGTCTTCAATTTTGTCTTGTGTTACAGAATTTCTGACATGGAGAGTTCCAGTTCTAGGTCTGTGAAATTGGACAATTGGCAGAAGAATTACTTTGTAGTTACATCTGGCACATGTACACCAGGACAGAAGGCAGATGCATACCGTGCACAGATACTACACATTCAGTGTGCATGGGCCAACGCTGAGATCTCTCAGGTCTGTGCTACCAAACTGTTTAAAAGGTATACAGAAAAATATTCTGCAATTATTGATTCTGACAATGTTGAAACTGGCTTGAATAACTATGCAGAGAGCATTTTAGCTTTGGCAGGATCTAAACAGGCTGACAGTAACAAGTGGCAGTCTGGATTGTCAGTAAATAATATTTTTAAAATGAGTAAGGTACAGGAGATGATGCAAGCTGGAAAGAAGTGGAAGGAGTCTCTGCTGGAACCTGCTGATGCATCATCAGTAGTCATCGGTAAAGAGCCCACTGTCTCTGAGCCTTCTAAATTTAGTGTTTGTGGAGGTTCTGGAGAGGGCAACTTTCTATCCAATGACACAGATAGGATTCAAGCCATCCCAGGCAGCAGTCTGAGACATTCGCGGTTTCAGAGTGCTCGGCTGCCTTTGACAGCTAGTACCACTAAGGCTTGTCCCACCTCCTCAACTCCTTTAGGTGAGTCAGCCACTGCAACATTTCACACTACACCATTATTTGGAAATACCAGAAATGAAAATCACAGCTCTCCTAAAACCAACACAAGACCAAATATGTCTGTATCCAATCTGTCTTGTTTTCCTTCTGGCTGTGAGACTCCACAAAAAATGAAGGTTTTATCTGACTCTGGCACCATTGACAAGCTTTCTAACCCAATACCGAAAAAGGTTTCTAGTAAAACAGAAGATGGTGACCAAAGGGACGACAATAGCCTGCCTTCCTTTAAAACTGCAAAAGAACAGTTATGGGCAGATCAAAAAAAAAAGTGCTACAAATCTCAGCATATATCAAAATCTTCATATGGTGGTATGAAAAGGTCTTTGGGAGCAGGGAAATCGAGAGGAATATTTGGAAAGTTTGTTCCTCCAGTGCCTAAGCAAGATGGAGATGAGCAGAATGAAAGAGTGAAGTGCAAGCCTACTAGGGCAGAGTCGGCAGTACACCCCACTGATGACCGTCTGAAGAATGTGGAGCCAAAGATGATTGAGCTTATTATGAATGAAATTATGGACCATGGGCCTCCAGTACATTGGGAAGATATTGCTGGAGTAGAATTTGCAAAAGCCACAATAAAGGAAATTGTTGTGTGGCCCATGATGAGGCCAGATATCTTTACTGGATTACGAGGGCCCCCTAAAGGAATTCTCCTCTTTGGCCCTCCAGGGACTGGTAAAACTCTGATTGGCAAGTGCATTGCTAGTCAGTCTGGAGCCACATTCTTCAGCATCTCTGCTTCATCTTTGACTTCTAAGTGGGTAGGTGAGGGGGAGAAAATGGTCCGTGCGTTGTTTGCTGTTGCAAGGTGTCAGCAGCCAGCTGTGATATTTATTGATGAAATCGATTCTCTATTGTCTCAAAGAGCAGATGGTGAGCATGAATCTTCTAGAAGGATAAAAACAGAATTTTTAGTTCAGTTAGATGGAGCAACTACATGTTCTGAAGACCGTATTCTTGTGGTGGGAGCCACAAATCGGCCCCAAGAGATTGATGAGGCTGCCCGGAGAAGATTGGCGAAAAGACTTTATATTCCCCTCCCAGAACCTTCAGCCAGGAAACAGATAGTAGTTAATCTCATGTCCAAGGAGCAATGTTGCCTTAGTGATGAAGAAATTGAACTGGTGGTGCAGCAGTCTGATGGGTTTTCTGGAGCAGATATGACGCAGCTTTGCAGAGAGGCTTCTCTTGGTCCTATTCGCAGTTTGTGCACTGCTGACATTGCCACCATAAGCCCAGATCAAGTTCGAGCAATAGCTTATGTTGATTTTGAAAGTGCTTTTAGAACTGTGCGACCTAGTGTGTCTCCAAAAGACTTAGAGCTTTATGAAAACTGGAATGAAACATTTGGTTGTGGAAAGTGAACACTGCAATTGAAACGAGAAGCTGGCATCTAATAGTAACAGTTCTTTTACCTTTAGCATAGGAAGCTTGGGGTGTGCTACTTCATTGTTGTGGTGTATAGCCTGAATGCTATGCCTCAGGTTAGAATGATAACAGTTTAACTCCCGATTGTTATATCTTATATTAGTATCTTGTATTTGCCTTCCATTTGTTATGTGGTGTGTAAGCTCATTTTGTTTAAATAGAATGACCATTTATTTCTAAGTGAGTTCACATTAGAACTTTAGTTTGGTAATAATAAATTGCTAGTGTGGTCTGGCTTAGATACAATTAATTAAGATCTTAGCAAAGGCACCAGAAACTAAGCCACATTAACCTGTGCTGGTTTGTAACCTGTTTTGTGGGTTTTTTTTCTATCAAAATTAACTGATAAAAACATGTTTAGAAATAGCAAGATGTAATCTGGTATCAGCGATGTATCACTTATTGCTCTAAACAGGAGACAGTGTGTTTTTTTTTCTAGGGGTCTGGAATGTTCTCCCTTAATATTTTATCTGATACCATTTTAAAGCCTATTATTTCACCCTCTTTCAAAACTAATAGATGCTTTAAAATTGTTATCATTTTGTTTTGTAAAACATGTTTGTTGTGGAAACTTCAGAAGACAGAAACAAAAAGAATAAAAATAGTTTGCTCATTACTACTTTGAGGGGGACAACTAATTTTGTTTTATACAGTACTGTGATTTTACTATGCATTTCCTTTTGTAGTCTTGTTTCGTTTTGTTTTCTTTTCTCCTCTGACTGGTATGCAGCCATGTTGGCATGAAGCAATCTCCCTGTCTCATTCTTCTAACTTCAGTGATTACAGATCTGTGCCACCATGCCCAGTTAGCCAGGTTTTTTTTCTAAAAGTATGTCATTATTTTGCATGTCATCATACATATCTACAGTAATTTTCTGTTTGGGAGCCCATGTTATAGATGGGCTTTAATTAACACAAGAGTTGATATTTTTGTCTTGTGACATGGCATCTTAAAATGGAATTTGAAACACTTTTAGTGAGTGAGTTTAGAAAGTTTGTACTTCATGGTGACTCACAACAATCTGTAACTCCAGTTCCTGACTTCAGCTGGCAGCATCCACACACATGGTGAATATGCACACATGCAGGCAAAGAAATTCAATAATTTTATTTATACATAAAATCTAAAATTTTTTTTAAAAGTTTGTACTCTTTGATAGAGTATATATCATCCTTTTCATTTACCTTTTATTTATACATTGCTGCTTTAAAAACTTGATTTTAGTTTCCCCTGTGAAATGTGTAATTGTCTCATTAGAACTTAAGTTACTGTTTTCAATTTTTATTTTCCTTTTCTTTTGGTTTTTCAAGACAGTGTTTCACTGTGTAACCCTGGCTGTCCTGGAACTAGCTCTATATACCTGGCTGGCCTTGAACTCAGATCTAGCTGCCTCTGCCTCCTAAATGTTGGAATTAAAGACATGCACCACCACTGCCCGGCAGTTTTTATTTTCTAACGTCTTTAAATGTCTCCTAACATCCAATACTTTATCCTTGTAGGATTTGAGTATGAAATGTCCCTCCCAGGCTCATATGTTCAGTCACTGGCTTCCAGATAGTGGTGCTATTTTGAAAGGTTCTAGAAACTTTTAAGAGGTAAGGCCTCTACTTCATTTTAAAGGCTTTACTCAAGTTTGATCCCCAGCACCCACATGACAGCTAATAACCATCTGTAATTCCAGTATCGGGATTCCTGGCCTCTGAGGATACAAGAGGAGAGGTAGGCAAGTGGTGCACAGACATACATGAAAGCAAAACACCCCCCTCCCCCCAACCAGTGGTATTTATAATGAAGCAAAGCGGTTTCCTTTTGGTCCATTTATATCATGGCAGACTTTCTGAGGAAGAGTTAGACATAGGTAAACAAAGAAAGTGAGGTGGTCATTGCTTGTTCCCAGAGGACATTGCAAGAAAAAAGTGGTGGGAAGATGGGTTGGTAGTGGGGATCAAAACAGGACCAGGAGGGGAAAGGGAAGGATCCAAGGGTTCTATAAAACATCCAACAAAGCTGGGCATGGTGGTACATGGTTGTAATCCCAGAGGCAGCAGGCAGGCAGATATCAAAGAAATAAAATGAAGCCAGGCGGTGGTGGCGCATGCCTTTAATCCCAGCACCTGGGAGGCAGAGGCAGTCAGATCTTTGTGAGTTCGAGACCAGCCTGGTCTAAAAGAGCTAGTTCCAGGACAGGCTCCAAAGCTACAGAAAAACGATGTCTCGAAAAATTAAAAAAGAAATAAACGAATAAACAAAAAACCCCAAACCAAAACTAAACAAACAAAAACAAAAAGCATTCAACCCCAAATCAGTTTACTGAACTTGAACTTGCAGTCTTACAGCAAAACTTTGGCCTTCTCCAGTGTTCAGTCTCCTGTCTCTACCAGACATTTGTTTATCCAGTTGTTTGTCCAGCTAAGAAAATGAGCTTGGGGAATCTGTGTCACTGTACCCTGTTACTTTTAACCAGGAAATTATTAGTAGACCTTTGAAGTGCAAGTTTGGATTTTGCTCTGTAGAACTGAGCTTTATGGAAGCAGGCTGACTTCTGAGCAGCCTCACGCCAGTCATCGTGCTGTTTCTACGGAGTTGGGCACTGGCATTTAGAACTCAGCCATCACTGAACACTACTGCAGCCTGGGTGCATCTTACCCTAACCTAAGATCATGCGGCAGCAACAGTGGTGGTGCAGACCTCGAATCCCAGCTCTAGGGGAGCAGTATTGGAGTTTACACACACAGTGCAGTTATTGTTCACAATGGTAATGTGCTCCATTTAAAAAGGAAATCACACAAGGTTATTTTTAAACTATTGGGCATGAATAATTTTTAAAATTAGAGCATTGCATGTTGATACCTAAGGGAGAAGTGGGGGTTGAAGTGAGGAACATTTCACATTACCTATAGAAAATAGGGCTGGAAAAAGGTTGACTGAACTGAAGATGAATCTTTTTAAAAAGCAGGTTTAAAGTCTCTATGTTTTGCACATATATAATATTGTATTTTAAAGTAAACCTAAGAATCAGAATCCATAGCTGAGAGTCATTCATCCAGCTCCAAACTGAGCAAAACAATCAAACCGGCTTTAAAAAGTAAATGTGAGGCAAAGATGGATTTCATCTGCATTTTAAGAAATTGAATGTTCAGAAACCCATTTTACAAAGGAATATCAAAAATTGCTGTAAAAACGAGGGCATTATTACAATTTAAGGGAAATGATGCAGATAAATCTATTTTAATGGACAAGTTTAGTTGATGCAAAATAAGTATGCCAGTGTTTCATTATTTATTCCTCTCAACTTGCCCAAATTAGAGTGGAAAAAATGCACACTGTCTACCCCAGCGCTGTATACAAAGAAATGAAAAACTGTTTTCCTAGCCAAGCTAGGACCTTGGAAAAGCTTGATCCTAGTGTATAATTGATTTCAAAGGCTCTGTTGTACTCCTTCAGTTGCACCACAATCTCCTCTGCACCATTCTTGTCCGGCGTTGCCTAGGCGATCAGTGCTCACCACTGGATGGAGTTCACAGTTCTCTTTTGAATGAATGAATCCCTTCATAGTAGAGTCAGTAATTTCATTTAAAAAATACATTAGACTAAACTGACATTGTTGCCCAGTCAAAAGAGCAATGGTGATGAGCCCAACCCAGATTCCCTTACAAGGCCATGGTACTTGCCAACTTGATGATCTGTAGTTTATTGAGCAGTAATATTAAGACATATGTGTACTTATTGCAACCTCTACAGCGCAGAGAGATTAAAAAGAGGTAGATTTAAAATATATTGCTCAAGGACCTGCTGAAACTCCTCCGCAAGTTTAGGGGTGTCTGATAGGCTTCCTTTATGTAATGCTGTCCTGTAATGTGTGCAGTTTATGAGGCTATAGAGAAAACACTCCACTTGACAAAGCCAACAAGGGGGTGGAGTGCTGGCTCAGTGGTAAGTATGCTTGCTACTCTGGGAGGATTAGAGTTTGGTTCCTAGCACCCATATTGGGTGGTCTCTGGGTTCTTGCAGTTGTGTGGCATAAATTCTTACAGATACATCCACATAAATTTTGAAAAATTAAAGTATAAATCAATCCTGTAACATTTTATTAAATAGATAAGTAAAAAAGAAAAAAAAAACCAAACGTGTTTTCCAGAAAATGAGTCAATGATATCAGTTTAAGATAAATGAGGCCCTCTAGAATTGGTTATCAGCTTCCAAATAGCAAAAAGAAATGTAATCATTGATAAACCTGAACTTTAACTGCCTTCGCATGGATTCTTAGCATTAGGGTTTGGGTGTTGGGGATAGAATGTGGGACCTGACTTGCTGGCTAGTGCTACTCCACAGAGCTACACCCTCAGGCCAAGCTATAGTATTTATAGATGTTTACTGTGGATCCTAATGTACAAGTAGGGCTAGAAATTCAAGTGTTAAACATATACAGGCCTCTGATTTGAAGACCCCCCCAAAGAAATGAATGCCTCTGTAAGTGTTCTGTATGCTCAATTTTAAATTCAAGAACTCTTGGAACTGGAAATATTTGCTAAGGAGCTTAGACACCTCTCTGTGTGTGTGTGTGTGTGTGTGTGTGTGTGTGTGTGTGTGTGTGTATGTATGTATACATATGTATGAGTATGAATGTGTACGCGTGTATATGTGTGCGTGTGTATGTACGCATGCGTGTATATATGTGTGGGTATATACTTGTGTATATATGTGCCATGTATTCATTGTGTGTGTATGCCTGTGTGTATATACATGTGTGTGGGCATATATCTGCATCTGTTTGGATATGTGTGTGATGTGTACTTGTCTCACTTTCACCATTTGATCTAGCGTTTTAGTCTTGATATTGAAGTTTAAAATTTGTAATACTTCCTTTTTTAAAAAAAACTTTTTATTATTGTACTTATTTCATTGTATGTGCGTGTTCGCGTGGGCGTACATGTGCCATGACGTGTGTGGTGATGAAAGGACGACTTGTAAGAATCAGTTTGTCAACTTTGTGGGTCCTCGGGATGGATCACACTTGGTGGCAAATGCCTTTACCTGCTGAGCCAGTCTTCTGGCCCAATATTTATACAGATGGAAGAGTGAGTTGTTTATTTCCTCGCCCAGCCAGCTTTCTTTTGTAGTTTCTCTTTCTTGGGACGGTATTTGAAACAGGTTCCCTATGCTGATAAAGAGAGAAAAATATTAAAGACTGGGAAGGGGGCATGCCGGAGGGGAATATGGAGGAGTAGGCCTGGGCCTCTCTGGGCTGGAGAGAGGAAAAGGGGAGATAGGGTAAGGAGAAAAGGAACTGGGGAGGCTTCATAGCTGTGCACTGTTAGCCTCTGAATAGCTCCCAGGACATCGTGGTTTCTTAGTTTCCTTGTGCAGTAATAGAATACACCTACAGTAATTCATATGGAAGATTTATTTCTCTTATTTTTGAAGGGGAAATCCAAGATGAAAGTGTCACCTCTGGCGAGAGCTTTCTAGGGGCTCGGCAGCACGGTAGAAGGCCGGACAGGGCTGGACACCCCTGGGGAGTGGATGACGGCATGAGGACCACAGGGCTGGGACATCCGTGTCCTGCTCCTGGGCAATGGAATGAACTCTTGAGAGTTTGTGAGCACGGAACACACATGGCCTCATCACCTTTTAGTGGGTGTACTTCCTAATGCACCACACGGCCACTGAAGTCCATTACGAGTTCTTCAGATCATGGTACAAAGGTATCGAGAATCACCATGGCTGCCTAGAAATCCGGTAGCATTCGGAGTAAAACTCCTAAAAATATTTGGGAGTTTCAAAATAATTTAATCCCAGCCTTCTTAGAATTTAAAACAGCTTTCTTAAGGTAAAATAGAAGTACAATAACTGCACATACACAGAGTGTACAATTTAATTACTTTAATAGATGTATGTAGTTGAGGAAAGAAATAGTTTTACCTCAAATGAATAAAAGATACGGTTTGTTCTGGAGGCAAACATGAGTGACCATGGCCTGGGAACATAGAGTTAGATCCCCAAACACCATGTTCTAAGGAGGTAGTAATCTCATAAACTTTTTAAATATTAGAACAAAGAAAGCCACACATCAAGACATTTTTTTCTTTTTCTGTTTGTTTTGCTTTGTTTTTAAAATTGTTTTTTATTGAACTATACATTTTTTTCTCCACTCCCCTCCCTTCCTCCCCTCTCCACTTCTGTCCTCTCCCATGACCCCACACCACTCCCAACTTACTCAGGAGATCTTGTGAAGACACTTTTTAATACATTAATGGGTACAGCTTATAGCAAGTAGGGGCTTATAGCAAGGTGGGCAGAACTCTGCCATAGGCCATGAAGTGGATGCTAACTGACAATATTCTTAACCCTTTGAACACTGAAAAACTATGGTTTTGTTAATACATTCTAATTTTTTAAAAAGTCTTGTCAGGATGTTAGGCCCAACACAGACGGGAGCAGGGAATAGCTATTTAGTAGGCCAGAGATCACCTAGAAAAAATTGTCCCTAGCCTCTTCAAACAGCAACAGTCCGGCTTCTTCACACCATTATACCATTTATGCTTTTTGTAAAAAAATCATTTATTATGCATACAGTGTTCTGCTTGTATGTCTGCCTGCAGGCCAGAAGAGGGCACCAGATCTCATTATGGGTGTTTGTGAACCACCATATGGTTACTGGAAATTGAACTCAGGACCTCTGGAAGAGCAGCCACTGCTCTTAACCACTGAGCCAGCCCCCCCCCCCCCCACCACCATTTATGTTTCAACCAATCAATTAGGCTTTGCAGACAGGTTTGTTTTTGTTTTTTGGAAT
Source organism: Microtus pennsylvanicus (assembly GCF_037038515.1). Taxonomy (NCBI): domain Eukaryota; kingdom Metazoa; phylum Chordata; class Mammalia; order Rodentia; family Cricetidae; genus Microtus; species Microtus pennsylvanicus. The sequence goes on along the minus strand of NC_134590.1, from coordinate 72,342,137 downwards.
GCTCATTTACACACATAATAGTGAGACTTTGTGTCACTGTGACCAGATACCTGAGCAGGAAAGATTTATTTTGATAAATAGTTTCAGAAGTCTCAGTCTGTCATGGCAGTGAGGACGTGGTGGGAAAGAGTAGGTCGTTTCATGGAGGCGAGCAAGGAGAGAGAGAGAGAGAGAGAGAGAGAGAGAGAATGCTTGAAAAGCAATGGACTTAATCCTCTCCTTCATTTCATTCTGGCCCAGCCCCTCCATGCACCACTCAGGGAAGATTGACCTCTTTGTGTCTACCCCTGGCATGCCCTCACAGATGCACTGAGAGGTGCTCCTCATCCAGCCAAGCCTTTGTATACCCCTGGTATGCCCTCACAGATGCACTGAGAGAGAGGTACTCCTCATCCAGCCAAGCCTTTGTATACCCCTGGCATGCCCTCACAGATGCACTGAGAGGTGCTCCTCATCCTGCCAAGCCTTTGTATACCCCTGGCATGCCCTCACAGATGCACCGAGAGGTGCTCCTCATCCTGCCAAGCCTTTGTATACCCCTGGCATGCCCTCACAGATGCACCGAGAGGTGCTCCTCATCCTGCCAAGCCTTTGTATACCCCTGGCATGCCCTCACAGATGCACCGAGAGGTGTTCCTCATCCAGCCAAGCCTTTGTATACCCCGGCATGCCCTCACAGATGCACTGAGAGGTGCTCCTCATCCAGCCAAGCCTTTGTATACCCCTGGCATGCCCTCACAGATGCACTGAGAGGTGCTCCTCATCCAGTCAAGCCTGTGTATACCCCTGGCATGCCCTCACAGATGCACCGAGAGGTGTTCCTCATCCTGCCAAGCCTTTGTATACCCCTGGCATGCCCTCACAGATGCACCAAGACATGTTCCTCATCCAGTCAAGCCTGTGTATACCCCTGGCATGCCCTCACAGATGCACCAAGACATGTTCCTCATCCAGTCAAGCTTATCTTTACATCACCACTCCGAGAAGCACCTGTGTGTTCTTTTGTAATTCTACTCACTGCTCCCAATCTCCGAGCAACACCGGGCAGCTACTGAACTGCTCTTTAACATAATAAATACTAGTTTGAGCCGGGCGATGGTGGTGCACGCCTTTAATCCCAGCACTCGGGAGGCAGAGGCAGGCGGATCTCTGTGAATTCGAGACCAGCCTGGTCTACAGAGCTAGTTCCAGGACAGGCTCCAAAGCCACAGAGAAACCCTGTCTCGAAAAACAAAAAAAAAAAAATTGCTAGTTTGCACTAGACAGTGGTGATGCACGCCTTTAATCCCAGCACCCGGAAGGCAGAGGAAGGTGGATCTCTGTGAGTTCGAGACCAGCCTGGGCTACACAGGGTCAGACAAAAACTCAAGCCAAAATAAATCCCCAAATATTAGCTTGCATTTGCTAAAATTTGGTATGGGAGGTCCTTCTGTCTCCATGTTGCTTTTCTTGGTTAATGAATAAAGAAACTGCCTTGGCCTGTTGATAGGGTAGGCAGGGAAGATGGAACTGAATGCTGGATGGAAGTAGGGCGGAGTCAGAGAGACGCCACGGATCCACTGCCAGAGATAGACATGCTGGAACTTTGCTGGTAGGCCACGACCTTTTGATGATACACAGATCAATAGAAATGGGTTAAATTAAGATGTAAGAGCCAATAAGAAGTTAGAGCTAATGGGCCAAGCAGTGATTTAATTAATACAATTTCTGTGTGGTTATTTCAGTTCTGAGTGGCTGGGACAAACAAGTGGCTTCTCCTCTTACAAAAATTCTCATAAATAGAATCAGACACTGTACTCTCTTATTTGACATATCAAGGGAATGTAATTACTACGTTGGTGCATGTAGAGTAGTTCATTTTTCTTGATGAATAGTATCCACAATGTGGATAGATCACAGCTTTTTTTGGTTGTTTCTTTTTCTTTTTAAATAAATCTATCCACATTGATGGATATTGGGATTTTCCGGCTTACAAACATAACTGGTAAAAACAGAACAGAATGACTAGTGTAAATTCAGGTGCCTATTCAAAAATGCACAAGAGCCATCCTGAGTAAATGGGGTAACATGACAAGAAAATGCTTCCAGAAGATAGTGTTGGTACCCAATACTCCAAGTGGGTGTTTGTATTCCTCCTAACTTTCTGGGTCTCTTCACTGTGAAGTTCATTTTGATGACTATATGACAGACTGAGCAGTGCTAAGAACGAAAGGGATTTGAATGACTTCTGGAAGGGAGCGACTCTTCAGAAGGACTTCTGGGCACCTGGCTGTGATTTCCTGCACCACTGCCTCTCAGCATCCCTAAGGCCACCCTGGAGTCAGAGGAGCAGTGAAACCCTCTAACGGCTCACCTAAGCTAAGATTTGCTCGCTTGGAATTTGAGCTCAGATCTGTTAACATCTTTTCATTTCCTGTCATTCTTCCTCATGGCTTCGTCTGTGTCACTGGCCAGGGGAGCTTGCCAGTGACTGCATTGTGGCAAGCAGCCAGCTGTGAGCTAAGTTCTTGCGGAAGGCCGACTCCACCTACTCTGACCAGCAGAGGTCAGTGTTGTCCATAGGTGAGAGTTGGGGGAACAAGAGGCCTCTGGGCTTCAGAGTGAGGATGCCCATAGCCCTTGTGGGCTTAGCATTATCAGAGTTTATACAGAATTGGTTTCAGAAGACACGACTGTTGAGTTCTAAAGGTCGTTTCAAAATCAACCCACAAGTAAAGGACGCAGATAAAACACATTTACTTCGGGTGGTAACCCTGTGTCGGCCCCCTGGTGGTGGACGCTGTGCTCTCCCTACCTTTAAGATCTCTGGAAACTGGGACGGTCAGTGAAATCGACTTCCTGGTCTTGCCTGCCGTTGCCACTAGGGGGCGAGCGCCTCTCAGATTTTCGCCAGGGCTCGGCCAAGGCTCCGGAAGGTCTATACATCCTTCCCTGGAAAAAAGTTTGAGTTTTGGTACCCTTGCAAGGAATTCCAACTCGGACGTTGGAAAATTTCAGTTCATTGATTTGCTAAAAAAAAAAACTCAGGTTAGGGAGTTTCTTCATATCTTAGCAGTGAATTTAGATGCTTTAAAATGCTCATAAAACTTTAAAAATAATTGTATCTTTATACATTTAAACAATGCATTTTGACCATATCCATCCATTGTTACTTCCCTCCAGCTCTCCCTAGTGGTCTTCACTCCAGCACCCTCTCAACTTCACGGACTCTTTTTTGTTCTTGTTTTATTTTGAGAGCTCCTGAGTCCACTCTGCTGTCCACATGCAAGTGGGTGGGGTCGTTCTGTAGCGTGCTGTTACCTCCGACAGCCAGCAGCTGCTAATAGCTCCCCCGCTAAGCTGGGACCTCGGGGGTCTCTTCCTTGCTGGAATTTTTGCGATCTTGGGTAGGTCTTGCACAGGTAACCCCAGCTGCTTTAGTTGATGTGTTTGGCAGCCCTGGCGTGTCCAGGAGCCAATATTTCCCAGCTCTCTACACCCATCAGCTCTAACATTCTTGCTGCCCACTCTTCTGTGATGGTCCCTGAGCCCTGGATGGAGGAGGCTGAACCTAACAATTACTTACCTGAGGTACTCTGACACGTCATGAGAGTCGGTGTTAACCACTACTCACTGCTAAAAGAAACCAAAGTTGGGAGCAGCACAAGTCTATGGGCTCAGAATCATGGTATCCTCTTGGCTGGTCTTTCCCTTAGTGAGTGTGGAGTGGCCCTCCTTACCTGACTAGATTTGCTTTGAAGGCATTCCGTCAAACATTATAATAGCTGGTCAAACATTATAATAGCTGCACCTGTATGTTTCTTCGTTCCATTTGCTTGGAATTCCTTTTGCCATTCCTTTTCCCTAAGGTACTGCTTTTCCCTGTCCCCTAAAACAGGGTTTCTCTGAGTAGCCCTGACTACCCTGGAACCTCTTCAAACAACAGGCTGGCCTTGAACTCAGAACTCCACCAGCCTCTGCTTCCTGAGTGCTGGCATTAAAGGCATGCACTACCACACCCAGCTTGGTACTGTTTTTACTTGATGGTGAGGTGGGTTTATTGAACCTAAGTATTCTTTCTGATATCCTGTGTAGAGCTGGCTTGCTGGTCACAAATTCCTTTAATATGTTTTTATCATAGAAAGATTTTTTTAGCAAAGTATTTTATTTTATTCTTTAGTTAGCTTACAAACTTGTGGACTTTCATAAGGCTTCTTCAGGCATCCTTCTCCCGTCTCCTCTATTCTCATCACCCCATCCCCATCCCCACTTAAAACTTGAACCTGGAGTAGCTCCTGTTCTGTTCTGTTACCTTTGGCCTATTACTCCCTCTGATTATATTATATTTTTTCTTTTTGAAAAACAAGGTCTCGCTATGGAACCCTAGCTGGCCTGGAACTTGTTATATACACCAGGCTGGCCAAGAACTCATAGAGATCCTCCTGCCTCTACCTTCCAGGTATCGGGATTAAAGGTGTTCACCACCACACAGGGCCTAATTGTATTTTCTACTTGGATCATAAGATCACAGATTTCCATCTAGCTTTTACATTTGTCCTTCATTCTGGTGAAATTGTAAGTGTCTGTAATTGCAGTTGCTTGGTAGACTGAAGCAGGAGGATTGCTTCAATGGTGATGATGCAGAGGAGAACTTGGTCAAAACCCAGATCAACTCCTCCCTAACAGCATGCACCTTGTGTTTATTCCATGTGAGCTTTTCAGCTCTGTGCTTTTCCCTGGATGTTGTTTCTATAAACGCCGAAAAGTGCTTTGAATCCGGTCTGAGTGAATTGTTCTCTTTCAGGTCAAGGAGATAGGATTGTGGTGATATGGGAAGGAGGGAGTGGCCTGCTAATTCAGCAAACACACGTTCAAGGCTTCTCTGACAGCACAGCCCTCAGCACACAGATAAACCTCACTCAAGACTGCATTTCCCCTGCCAGGTATTTCACGAACACTTCCTTCTCACCTCCACTCGGTAGCCTGAGTGTATTTGATGTGTTTTTACCATGAAAGAAGCGATGCTTTATTAGCTAAGTGGGCACTCTCTGCAACCCACAGGCTCTCCAGGTACAGACTTGGGTTAGAAAGCAGGCTTTACTGATGTGGTCTGAGTAACTAGATTTATTTGACTTTCTTAAATCCTTTTTCTGCAGGACCTCCAAGAAACCGGCACCATTCGGGGATGCATTCATGGCCATACTAGGGGGGCTTGAGCCTCAAGATGGAACCTTCTAGAAGCTCTTTCTGCCCTCCTCTACAGCCCAGTGGAGCCAGAATTCTCTGTGGAAGGATCTGCTGATTGCAGTCAGTGTGACTTGCTCTTGATTTTTGTCTTCCAACAAAGCTCCTGCGACAGCTAAAGCTTCTGGGAAGGAGGGACCCAGGGAGACTGGAAATGCAAATGCCTCTGGGAGGCCAGTGGGGTCCACAGGGTTTGAATGTGTGGAAACAGCGGCTTGCACAAGGATCATTTCTCTAGCTGCAGAGGAAATTAGGCAAGCAGTTTATTTAGGAGAAGCAGAAGCAAGTGGAAAGTGATTTGCCTTCCTTTCCTCTTTCTCTCCTGGGAGGAGGATGATCCTGCAAGAACTGGCCAGGAGGGCGTCGCCTGTTCTTCCCTATTTCTGGAGATCCCACCCTCCGCCCGCTGCCCAAGAGAGTTTCTGTTTTGCAGGTTGCTAGCTTGTGGGAGGGACTGGAGGTCACTGGAACCCACTAGGGCTCAGACTTAAAGGGAGATACAGCACTCTGGGCTATCCCCGGGTCGCCTCCATCATCAGCACTTTGAATCAGATCAGTGTGAACACGCTGGCAAAACACAGGACCTTAAGCAAATGCCATTTTCTTCCCAGGCAGAGGGAAGAGTCCGTTCACAAACAGAAGTGAAAGTTGCACACAGTAGCTCAGGAATGGCCTGCGGGGAATCACTGAGAGGGCATGGTTTACTTCAGGAGGAAACTCAGGCTCTACAGGTACAGGTACCTCCTGTGCTGTGCACCATGCTAGACACTGGGGAACCCCAAGGAGCAAGGCAAGCTTGTGTGATTCAAGAGTGGATGGCAGTCATAGCCAGAGCCAAATCCAGCTTATTGATTACCCAGAATGTTTGCAGCCAAGAGGCTGGATCTTCTCTTCCAATTAATTTTAATTAAGTTTAAGTAGCACACATGGTTCGTGTCAAAGGCACAGCATTGTTATAAAAGAAGCTCTATGTGGAGAAGGAAATAAATGTTCTTCCCTGTCATTCTGGTACCTCGTGTTATAGTGGTTGGATGAATAGCATCCTTATCTTCCGACATGAAGTCAAGATAGGATTGCTGTTTGTTCCTGTCAAGCATGATTTTCTCAGCTCTCTGTATTTTTTTTAACTTCATTTATTTATATTTTATGTATGAGTGCTCTACATGCCAGAAGAGGGCACCAGATTCTATTAGAGATGGTTGTGAACCACCATGTGGTTGCTGGGAAAATTCCACATGCCCAGAACTTAGGACCTTTGGAAGAGCAGTCAGTGTTCTTAACTACCAAGCCGTCTCTCCAGCCCTGCCTTCCTAACACAGCCTTGCCCAGGGGTGAACCCTGTCTCATACCATCTGGAGGATCAGAACACTTCCTGGTGGACGCTGATGCAGTCACAGCATGAACATCTGTCTGGGACAAACACAGAGAAAAGTGTAGCATTTTTGTGACATTGATGACAATAACTCGTGACAAGGGAGCTATTACCCTTGTTCCTTAGAGAGAAGAGGATCACATCTGAGCTCCCCCTTCTAGTGGAAGCTGCACCTTTCGTCACCCCAAGGACCCAGTGGGCAGCCTGACACATGGTAATGTTAGCAGGGTTATGTTAAGCATAGGAGGGAGGGCTGAAAAATTCTCTTTCTAACAGTTAGTTGCCAGTACATGCAAGGTACACATATGCCCTTTGGGGATGTTCTGAGGCCATGGAAAGATATTAGTTTGCTTTCTATTGCTTACGACAAACATCATGACTAAAAGCAGCTTGAGGGAGGAAAGGCTTTATTTGACTTACACTTCCTCATCACAGGCCATTGTTAAGAGAGGTCAGGGCAAGAATTTAAGGCAGGTATCTGCAGGCAAGGACCCAAGCAGTGGCCATGGAGGAACACAGCTTCCTGGCTTGCTCTTTGTGGCTCATCCAGCTTGCTTTTTTCGCTAACTCAGGACCACATGCCCAGGGATGGTACCATCCATGGTCAATTGGGGTCCTCTCACATCAATCCATTAACCAAAAAAAAAAAAAATGCCCCACAGACACCTACTGAAATAGTTTACCTGAGCTAACGGGAGCTCACCAACTCCAGCCAGACAGGGAAGGAACTAGCATAGGACCAAACTAGACCCTCTGAATGTGGGTGACAGTTGTATGTCTGGGGCAGACTGAGGGGCCCCTGGCAGTGGCACCAGGATTTATCCCTACTGCTTGCACTGGCTTTTTGGGAACCCATTCTCTTTAGATAGATACCTTACTCAGTCTAGATATAGTAGGGAGGGCCTTGGACTTCCCCAAAGCAATGTGCCTTACCCTCTCTGAAGGGTGGATGGGAGTGGAGTGAGAGGAAAGGTGGAGGGGATGGGAGGAGAGAAGGGAGTGGGAACTGGGATTGGTATGTAAAATGAAGAAAGATAGTTTGTTTTCCTTTAAAAAAATAAAATTAAAAAAAAAAAAGAAAATGCCCACAGACTTGCTTATAGGCCAATCTGATGGGAGCATTCTCTTCATTGAGGCTCCTTCTTCCCAGATGACTCCAGCTTGTGACAAGTTGGTGAAAAACTAACCAGCATGCCCGCCTTTGCTTCTCGGCCCATGCCCTCCTTCGTTTGTTAGAACCTGGGCACACAGCACTGAAGCATGTGGCCTAACTCAGTCTCAGGCCACAGGTACTCTGGGGCATTTCTTCTCATGGAGAAACCCAGCCAGAGTTCTTCACCACGTTTCCATTTCCCCAGCCTACTCCGCTCTCACCTGCCGCAACTTCCTCTCAAACAGTATTGTAAGTAGGCTTGGCACCACCCAAGCGAAACAGCTTTGAGGATTCGGGATTTGCAATCATTGATTCTACGTTGGAGAGTTTGCATACTTTAATAACTAAACCCAGATCCTAACTAGAGGCATTAAGTTGTAAGGAATGTAAATTGGGAAACAGGAAATTGATCCGCTCAACTGATACTGTTTCTCCTCTGAAAGTAACTGGAGAGATGTTATTAACACAATATACCACCTAGGCACTGGTATACTCTACTTTGTTGTTGTTGTTACTGTAGAGGGCGTTATCCTGCCTATCAGGGATGCCTGCTCAGGGAAAATGACTTGTCCTATCTGAGCCTTTGCAGTCCGCATTTATAGCGGGTCCAATAAGCCCGTATGGATGGCTGCTAGCCTGGTGCAACTCAACTAACGCTAGTGCTTTCCTTTTTATTCTCGTCCCTGGGCATGTAATGATATGTCTCACTAAGTGCAGACCAGAACACATCTGTAGACATGGTATGTTAGTGCTTCTTGTGGTCAGCTCAGATATTTAGAACCTAGATCTGTTTTGACCTAGTCAGTCCCTGCCCAGATAGAGACAGCGGTTATAGGTCGCTCTGCCTCTTATTCCCTGTCATAAGGAGAACAAGCCTTAGGAGTCTTCCATATGTATAATCTCAACTTTGGACTAGCCTAGCCTTCTCACTGTGGGATGACAAATGGGGCTCAGAAAACAGGAGACCGTTATGTCTTAAACCTCTTGAGAACGGAGATGCCAAGTGGCCCACAGATAACGTAGGTTAAGAGTCACCCAACCTTACCCCAACGTTGACCAAGTCATTCTGTGAACAGAACTTGTCTTTATTTATGATTCAGGACCTGGTGCTCCAGAAAGGGAGAGGCTGTGCTGGGACCTTCATGTCCTGAGGACAGTCGTGTATGTCAGGCTTGGGATTTAGGACCAGGCTGTTGTGGGTCCGTCATGGATCAGGGCTCTTCCTCCAGGGCCCCATTTACCTAAATTGTTTCCTTGCCTAGAGTGACATGCATGTCGAAAACAATGGAAAAACTGTCGTAGGGACTTCTCAGACTAAATACATTTGTGGAAAGCTGCAGTAAATAATTTCAGTCTATTCTCCTTAGGCGTTCACAGGGACATTGTGGGGACAAGAGTGCATGACTTTTCCTGAGACTTTTGGCCTCATTCCTCTTTTTTGTATTGTGCCTTATGAGCTTTAGGAAATGTGGCTCAAGGGTGACTCCCTGTGACCTTGACTAAGACTCTCTTCTTCCCTGACCTTAGTTTCACTACCTGAAACCAGGGATCACACCCATTTCCACCCTTACTCCAGGGGCTGTGCCACCCAGAACAGCCCAGTAACTGCAGTACAGGCCAGGGGCTCATCTTTGGCTGGGATGCTGAGAGATGTTTCTGCAGCTGAGTGGTAGCTGCCTCTTCTGGTCTTGCTCAGGACCACTGAAGTCAGCAGGCCTGGGAAGCAGGCCTACTCCAACCCTACTACGTGGCTCACATCGGTACAAGCTGCAAAATTTCCTCACCATCTTTCTTTGCCTAAGTCATTCTTATTTCTCAGGCTAGGTACATCTTTAGTGACTTCTGGCCTTCTGAATCTGTTACTTCTTTTTAAGAAAAAGATTTGAGTCAGGCAGCGGTGGCACACACCTTTAATTTTCAGTACTCAGGAGGAAGAGGCAGGCAGATCTCTGTGAGTTCCAAGCCAGCCTGGTCTACAGAGGGAGTTCCAGGACAGCCAGGGCTACGCGAAAGAAGACTGAAAGAGACAGGAGAGAGAGAGAGAGAGAGAGAGAGAGAGAGAGAGAGAGAGAGAGAGAGATTGGAAAATAACATTTCCTTTCCTTGTTTCTTCAGTGTGGGTGTGCACACACACACAGAGGTTAGAGGACAACTTCTAAGAACTGTTCTCTTCTTCTATTAAGTAGGTTCCTGGGATGGAACTTAGTTCCACACAGGCTTGGCAATAGCTGAGCCATCTTGCTGACCTATAGTTTTCACTGAAGACATAAAAAATAGTTTATGCGTTTCTGTTTTCTATTCTGTGTTTTGAGGCTCTGTTGCTAGGCATGTCCATATTCAGAATTGTGTTGACTACTTGTTCCTTATATGGTGGCCCCCTAACTCCCAATAACTTACCTCACTCCAAAGTCAGCTCTGTACGACATTAACAGAGTTACTCCTGCTTTCTCTTTATGTTTTCAAATTAACAATGTACTTCTTTCTTTCTTTTTGAGAGTTCATGTTTTTAATAACATAAAGAAGGTGCAGCAGAAATGAGCATGCTAACACGATTGGGCTGAATTAAGTCTGTCCTCAAAGGTCTAATACATTTCTGTGATGTTCTGCAGCTTCTGATGTTCTAATATATAGGCTTTTGTTAGTTAGAGGTCAACAATTTTCTTTTAAAATATTTTGAACATTTTCCTCTTTATTATTTATTCATTCACAACTATATACATACAAATATAATACGGACTTTGATCATATTTTCTTCATTATCCTCCTATCCTTCTCTCACTCCCCCAAACCCTTTCTTCCCAACAAGGCTGCCTATTTTTATGTCCTTTATGTATGTATACATGGCCCACTGCATCTCATTAGGGTTGCTTGCAGAGACACAGGTGGGGATTGTTAACTACATTGCAAGGGCAATTTAGAGGGCACACCAATGAGGAACATGAATCCTCCTCTCCTAGCAATCGTTAATGGCCTATGGCTCCTCAAGGAGAGATGGGGTCTTATGAGCCACTCCCAAGGCGTTAGGTTGATGGGCCCAGTCAGGAGCAGCTCTTGTGCAGGCTAAGCACAGCTTCGGCACGTTTGAGTGTGTGTTGTCCCATCATCCCAGAAGAGAGTTCACCACTCTTCCCTCCATCCTTGTGTTCTCTCTGTGTTTCCTCTTCTAGGGTATTTGCCGTGCACTGCGCCCCCGTGTCTGCGCTCTGTGCACTAGAACCCAGTTCACGAGCTTCAGGAAAGGGGACTGGAGGTTAAGAATACACACGCAGTGACAGACCGACACAGGCAGAGACAGACCAACACACGGACCTCCGAACACTGATTCAGAAAGCCCTCCTTTAATGAACACCATGTAGGCTTAAATACACTGCAGTCAATGGCCAACAGGTGATAATCCCATCCTCTGATCCTCTAAGCTAGGCACAGCTTCTAGTAACTTTAATTAGAAGGCTCTAGCATGGTAGAGCAGCTGAAAGCCAGGACTCAATTAGTCCCAACAGGTATTCACTGAGGAGTGATTTATTTATTCATTTATTATTTTTTATATTTATTTATTTATTACGGATCCAATATTCTGTCTGTGTGTATGCCTGTAGGCCAGAAGAGGGCACTAGATCTCATTACAGTTGGCTGTTAGCCACTGTGTGGTTGCTGGAAATCAAACTCAGGACCTTTGGAAGAGCAGGCGATGCTCTTAACCATGGAGTCATCTCTCCAGCCCCAAAGGAGTGATTTAGATATCCCCTTTAAGGCTTAGAATTCAACAGTCAACAATTCCTAGTGGTTTGACCAGTTATGAATTTCTGCCTTTACTTCCACCCACTGCAAAATGAAGTCTCTGATCGAGACCGAAAGCAACAACACTGCTCTATAGGTATAAACAAAATCTGTGGGTATAAACAGATCCATTTGATAAAATACAGGTTCTTCACTGGTTCTTCAGTTGGTTCTTCACTAGGGCCTATGACCTTCTTAGCTATTGGCTTTTGACCAGGCACTATTTCCCTCTGGTGGACTGGGCCTCAAATCCAACCAGAAAGTGGTTATCACTGTAATAATCATGGTCATTCTTATACCAGTGGGCGCATCTTTCCTGGCAGGTTGGTATTGTAGTACACAGGGTCCACAGCTGGGTAAAGCCATTAGTGACTTTTCTCACCTAACGACCTACATAGTAGCTGCCAGCACCAGAGAAGAGCTCATGGGGAGGACGATGTCACCTGAGTTCTACCTTAATTTCTGTGTCCTATAGACAACTTGTGTGTGTCTTTACCCATAGGGTCTTAGTTCTGGTGGGTGACCAAATTAATGGGATTAGCCTTTCCTATTTTTTGGGGGGGCTTCGGGCTGTTCTAACAACTCAGAGAAGAACCCCACATCTGCTCTGGGAATTTCATGTAATAATTGATGGCTTTTGGGAGCAGCGAATCATCCATGCTTTTTTGTTCAATCAAAAAATCTTTTCCTTCCTTCCTTCCTTCCTTCCTTCCTTCCTTCCTTCCTTCCTTTCTTTCTTCTTCTCTATTTTTTTTAACTTTTATACTTGTGAAGGTTCTATGGACAACCTGTAGACAAGTCTTAGTTGGGATCCATTCTGATAGTGTCTGTCTTTTATTTATTTATTTATATTTGGTTTCTTTCTTTTCTCTTTCTTTCTTCTTTCTTTCTTTCTTTCTTTCTTTCTTTCTTTCTTTCTTTCTTTCTTTCTTTTTTTGAGATAGGGTCTCACTATGTAGCTCTGGTTGTCCTGGAACTCACTTTAGATCAGGCTGGCTTTGAACTCACAGAGATGCATCTGCTTCTGCTTCCCAAATGCTGGGACTAAAGGTATGTACCACTATGCCTGGCTAGTGACTTTCTTTTAATTGGTGCATTTTGTTTACTGGCACTTAGCATGATCGTTGATATAATTTGATTAGCATCACCTACATCTGTCACTGTTTTGTTATTATTCCCTTTCTTTATCTCTTTTTCTTTCTGTCTTCCTTTCTAGTTGGCACCTCTGTTTTTAATTATCTCTTATGCCTCCATCATTCATTGTTTTTGCTGCCTGTTTTTCAAAAGTCAGCTGAGATGTACTTTGTCTGTGGATCCTGACTGCTTGCTGGGTCTTGTCTGTACAGCATTGGACTTGGCTCTGGACACCTAACTCAGCCTTGCAGTCATTGGTAAAACTCTGGCATTGATCTGTTGTCCTCTGGTATCTCCATCACTGGCCTTGGGTCCTGAGATGTCAATGACTGGGCTGCTCAGAGTCAATGGGATGAAACTCAACCATGCTCTAGGACAGCGTTATACCACTACTCTCTGATAGGAATAACGATTGCCTAAGTTAGAAAATAAAAGTCCGAATTCCTGAGTGACAGCCTCTCCCTTTCACCTGCTGCTGCAGTAGCTAGCTGCTCCTACTTTCTCTGCCTCATGGCCCTTCTCTCTGCTTTTCTCAGGGCCACTGCATAGTTCAGGATGAGTCCTAGGATGCGTCCGAATGCCAGGACAAGGAGAGGCCTCACCTGCAGATCCCAGGGTGAGTGCTGCTGCATCCACTCTTCTCCCCAGGGGAAGGCTGAAGCAAGCACAAAGATGAGAAGGGGCTTCCAGAAGGAAAGCCAGGAGCTGGGGCCCATATCATCACCTTAAGCAGGAGCCGTCTTGGAGTCAGGGAATTTAGGACACTGGGAAAACCCACATCACTGGATACCATTATTGTGAGGGGTGAGTCTGGGAAGCCTGGAACCAGCTCAGCTCCCCCTCTCTAACCTCACAGTCTGATGGGGAGAGTCCAGCACTTAATGCCCAGGACCAGGAATGCCCAAATAAAAAGAAATAGACTGCATCTTGGGGATGCTCCAAGTACCAGGTGCTGTGAATTTTGTTGTAGCACCCAGTTCAGTAGGAGAAGACTCTGGGGGCAAGCAGGGCTCTTGTAGTGAGATGGTGTGGGACTTAGGTGGCTTAGAAGGGATGGATTGGGAAGAGGACTGCCGTGTGGGAGAGAAGGAGCTTTTCCTGAAGAAGAGCCACCTGCCCATTATGGCCCCTCAGATCATGAGGTTGAACTCATAAAAAAGTCTGCTTGATTTTTGTATCCCTGATTATTTTCAATTAAATTAAATTTTTAAAAAATTGAAGGAAGACAAGAAGCCCATTTTAACTCATTGGCATCCACAGTCACAATCTAAGTCAGCAGCAGCTACAAGAAAAAAGGCTTCCATTTTAGTGCGGAGCTGAAGGTCACTACACATTCTGCTTTTGGAATCAACCAACCAGGAAGAGGCAGAAAGAAGCTCTCTAGGCCTGATTTCCTGTCCCAGGCTCTGCTTGCCTGTCCTTACCATCTGCAGAGAGTGTGTTTATGGTTTTTCTCTCCCAAATTTTGATATAAAACACCGGCTGCTTAGGGTGTGTATGTGGTGGGGACAGTTTTAATGCCATCTGACCATCTTGCTGGTGACTTAGGCAATTTGTCTCAGGCTAGTCTTTCCTTTGGCTAGCACCTGTGCAGATCTATAAATGCTTTATTTTAGAGTATTTGTCACCTCAAAATTTGGTGACAGTATCAGTGGATATAAATGCACAACCGCCTTCCTGTGAGGTGTTATAAAAATTAATATTAAAAAATTAGCTCATGATGCTTGCAGAAATGGGAACTTATGGGGGCAGCAGGGAGTCCCTGGAAGGGCTAGAGAAAGGCTGTACCCCATCTGTGGGTGGGGACAAGGGTGTTACCATGAAAGGAGGGGGCCTGAAAGGGGAATGAAAGTGGGGAGCCCTGAAACCACACACCCTCTGCCCACAGAAAGCCACAGGGATTAGGTCGATGAGGAAGCTCAAGGAGGCTCTAGGGAAGCAGCAGAGTGAGATCCCATTGGCCAAGTATTCCAGCAAAGAGACAAGTGGCCATTAATGTTCTTTGTGAGTCTGGAATATCACATGGTTGTGCCCAAGGTTGTCCTCACTTGGCATATGCATGGGAGAGGCCTCTGCGGGAGTGTCAAAAGCTCACCTTGGGCACAAGGGAGTGACAGAGTAGAGAGAGAAAAGGCTTGGTACCAACTCATGAAGGGAGACAATGGTGAAGATAAAACAACACCCCTAAACCTTTGGACGAGTCACACACTCTACCTCACATCTAGTTAGTCTGAGAAAACATGGGAAAGAAGAAGTGAAATTTGTGAACTATACTGAGATCCATGCAGTTTACTTCAGGGGACAGTTTTGGTACCAAATTATCCCTATTATGCAAATTTCCTCCCCTTGTGGCTGGTTCCTGGTTGTGTCTGGGGACCATGGTAGGCACATCTGCTTCCCTTGGTGCCGACTCACTGAGTCTCCAGGGCCCATCTGCTCTGTCCTTGGCCAAGTGTCTGCTGCTAAAGGGAGCATGGGCCAGGGGCTCATGGCTCTACACGGACCCACCGGACTTGTTCTTTGAGGTGGAGCTTGTAGCATCCTGATATAAGCAGCTCTCTCCCCAGACACAGGCAGGGTCTGTAGTCATTGGAGACAGGGTCAGAGGTCAAGGATGTCCACTTTGCTCCTGATCTTGGCCTTGTCAGAAAGTGGGAAAAGCCAGGAGACATCCAGGAAGGCTCTCCTTCCTTTTTTGGACAATCTAGCCAAGAACTTGGCACCGGCTGAGATTTGGCACCATGTTGCTGAAGCCCTGGTCTTTGTTAGATACCTTCCTGAGGTCAGAGCCTACCTCTGCCCACATGCTCTCTCCCTACACACTCTCTGCTTGGTATCCTCTGGAGCATCCTAGCACCTGGTATCCTCTGGAGCATCCTAGCACCTGGTATCCTCTGGAGCATCCTAGCACCTGGTATCCTCTGGAGCATCCTAGCACCTGGTATCCTCTGGAGCATCCTAGCACTTGGTATCCTCTGGAGCATCCTAGCACCTGGTATCCTCTGGAGCATCCTAGCACCTGGTATCCTCTGGAGCATCCTAACACCTGGTATCCTCTGGAGCATCCTAGCACCTGGTATCCTCTGGAGCATCCTAGCACCTGGTATCCTCTGGAGCATCCTAGCACCTGGTATCCTCTGGAGCATCCTAGCACCTGGTATCCTCTGGAGCATCCTAGCACCTGGTATCCTCTGGAGCATCCTAGCACCTGCTATCCTCTGGAGCATCCTAGCACCTGCTATCCTCTGGAGCATCCTACCACCTGGCTCGGAGGCCTTCCTCAGCTGCGCTCCTCATTTGGTCTTCCTCAGATTTGTAATTCGGTCTCTTTTTTTTTTTTTTGAAGATGAAAACTGGGGATGCCTGCTCAACTGGCTTTTCTTCCATCATGGGCCATTTTCATTTCCTTTGCCTGCTCTTTCCGTTCCTCTACCCTGACCCCGAGTTGTTTCCTACTCCATAGGAACAGCCCTGGTACCGCTCACAACTTCCATGACAGTCTGAGAGGACAGTGCTGCCCAGATACACCCGCTGTGCATTGGCACCGACAGATGTTCCACAGCTGTCTTAATTAAGCAAGACCTGGCTCCCCACTTCTGGCTCTACCCACTTTCTCTTTTCCTCTTGGCTCTGTGGGTCAGTGTGCCCGCCCTGTGCCACTCTGGGCAAAGTCTCAGGGATAGTGACTCTCAGTAAAGTCAAGACTGAGAAACTGATGTCAGATGCAACCTGTGGGCAAATATGGTGAGCACCAGGCTGAGGGCTGCTTTGAAGGCAGGTTTCTAGATGCAGGTATTTTCCTCCCTCTCTGGGAGAGACTCTCAAGAGCATCAGACTTTATCCACTTTTCCTTAAAAGGAACACTCCAGAATGAAACAGGAGCCAGGTGGAGAAGGGGTCTGGGTCAGGGCCTACAGCCCTTTCTGCCTCTGCCCAGCACCACCTTCCTGTAAGACTAGGACTCCCAGGTGAGCCCTGCTGTGCTGTCTTTCATCTGTCCAATGGGGCGTGGCCCACACCTCCCAGGGCAATTGTGAGGACTTGGGTAAGGAGAACTCATCAGTGTGGCTGGTTACATGTGAGGAGAGGCCTGCTGCTTCCCGACTACAGCTGTCTGGTCTCTGGGGATACAAGTGGACTGTTGGCTTGCCTGGTTGTCATGGAGATGGAATAAATAAGAGGGAGGGGACAGTGTATACACATGTCAGACAAAGCAGGAGTTTTTGAATGACCCAGCCCATTTCTCAAATTTTGTCAAATTTAATGATTTTAACTTTACAACCCTTCAGGCTTCAGTGATGAGGAAAGGGGCCTCAGGACATTTAGCCCCTGTGTCCACTGTCACATACCTTTAACTTGTAATGCAAACATTCAAACATAGGCTTGGTTTTCCCCAGAATCCATTCTGTTCTTAACGACCATACTCTTGGGAGCATGTCCTCTAAGGAAAAGCCCACCTCATGTTCCTAGCTGAGGAAACTGCTCTCCGCTTTGAAACTTCAGTGGAATCCCTGCAGATCTGTGGGTAGGGACCTTAACTTGGTCAGGCCCCCATTTTCACAAATCACTTTGGAACCCCATAAAGGCGGGACTGCAGTAAGGAGACTCAGGAGGCAGGAGGGCAGTGATGGAGACCAAATTGTTCTACCTAAACTGGCTTGGGAAACCCATGATAGCTGGCATGAGGTCTTCTATTTTTGTAGAGACAGGCAGAATGGTAAAGCTCTCCCTAGGGAACTGATTAGGTGCTGAGGGTAGGCCATGTGAGCCTCCCATCCTGGCATTTGCGGGGCATCCTCCCTCTTGCAGGGTGGTCGCACTTTGAAGCCTGGCTTTTCTGAGTAGCAGAATGGACATTTTGATTTCTTACCTGATTCTTCGGTCTGCGTCTAAGCTGTTTCAGACCCACGTGGGGAGATATTGTTCCTTTATCCAGACAACTGGGAGTCCAGACTCAGAAGAGTCAAGGCTATATTATAACCAGTCATCAGTGAACTAGGATTGACTGGTTATCTGCTTAGCAAGCTGAAGGGCTGTCCCCATGCCTCATGGCTGGGGATGGAGGGTTGTCCCATGATACCTTCAGCTCCAGAATGCTCAGTAAGTGACCCTCGAAGCTATAGTTGAACAATATGGGTAGGGCAGGGTGGGGTCCGAGATGCTTCTGAGAGACCAGTTCTGGGACACATAGGAGTCTTGACACCCGATGGGCTGTTGTTATGAATTAGGAGCTGGGCCTCTTGTGTGCTAATCCCAGAACAAAGAGATGAAGGTTACTGGTGGAACAGAGAATACAGGGCTGCCAGAGGCAGTGCTGTTCTAGGGGCCATGGGAATCCCTTTTGGTTCCGTGAGAGGTGGTTCCGTGTGCTTGGTGGAACCCTTTTGGTTCCGTGTGCTTGGTGGAGGGGAGTGGCCTGGGAAAAGGAGGGTGTTGTGAGGCAACAGCAACATCTGACCCCACCTCTGCATGGGGGTTGTGCCGGGCTGGTTGCTGCTTTAGGTTCTGGGGCAGAGGAGGAGCCAGGAGTTTCCAGAATGATGGAGGAACATGGAGTTCCCACTTTGGTTGTCTGAGAACTTCCTCTGAGTCTCACTAATTGCTCAATGCTCTACCTCTTTTTCTCCCAGATCTGTGTCTTAGTTGAAGCCATGGCAAAAGGCAACATTCAGAAACAGCCAGTTTTTTTTTTTTTTGTGTGTGTGTGTGTGTTTCTTTCTTTTTATGAAACCGGGTGTGTCAGGTATCAAGACTACCCTTGAACTCCCTACGGAACCAAAAAGTACCTTTACCTTCTGATCCCCCTGCCTCTACCTCCAGAATACTGGGAAGGGCTAAATGGCTGTGCCTCCTCCTGTGCATCCATCGCTCACGCTTCTCATCTCCAGGCCTGTGTTCCTTACCTTCTCGTCTCTGAGGGACTACAAGAGATTACTCTAAGGGCGGGGCTTCTTTTATGCTTGTGTGGACTTCACTGGATGGGGCAGACAGAGTGTTTGTAGAATTTATTTGTTCTCTCACTACAGAAAAAACACGAAATGCGTACAAAAGGATGCTCTACGCCTCCAGTGGAAATCGCTTGTTCACAGCTAGACAGAGGTCGTCTACCATCATGATGGAGCCAGGGCTGCAGAGGTGGTCCCAGTGTCTCACTTACAGTCCTCTGCATGCAGGGAGTGAAGAGCTGCGGCTGCAGCAATACACAGAGATTTGACCTCAACAACCACCACACACAACATTATAAAAAAGTGTATTAGAAAGGACATGAAACAATATTGCATATTAATATCTGGTCACACTTATTCACGGTGAGTGTTGTAGCACCAGATGTGCGTGTGCTTCTTGCTTGTTGATGCCCGTACATCTCAAGTCTAATTGTGGCTCACTTTAAGGTAAAAAAAAAAAGACATAGAAAAACATGGATGTTAAAAGTGGGAGATCTGGGATTTAGAGTGTATCCATTCTTATTGCTGGAACTGAAGAAGAGAGGAATAGATGATACATCATGATATGTCTACATAAACCCAGTTCATCTCAAGTTTGTTTTTGGCAAGATGATGTTACAAGAGTCACAACGCACTTAAGAACAAACAAAAGAAGAAAAGAGCACAAAATAAGACACAGGCATAAAACAAAGCCCCCATCTCCATGATGAGTGCCTCTGCTTCTCAATAAAGGCTCTAACATTTTATTATGTGGTCGATTCTAAACTGGAAACAGAACGTGCTGGTATCTGAAGTCAGTGGTGCAGGGACAATGCAATGGTAACACAGCGATGCTCCTGACTCTCGTCAGGACACACACACACTAAGGCATGAAGCACAGAAGGGACCTGGGACAGGAAGCTGCGGTAACAGGGAGGAGATGGAATGAGAAATGGTGACTTAGCTGTCACTAACAGGTCAGCCTGCTCTTAGGAACCCTCCTGCCTCTGGCAGCTACTCTTAAAAGACAACACGAGGGCGTGGAATCTCGGCACACTTCATCACACAGCGATACCGAAGGTATACATCATACAGCAGAACAAACCACAGAACAAAAAGTGAGGTCATGCAAAACCCTACTTTACCAACTAAAGAAAAACATCATCAACGTTTGATACAGAATATAGCCACCTTCAAACATAATTTAATTACTTGTGGACATAATATGAAACCTTATCTTAAATACAATAGTTTCAAAAAATGCTGTTACAATATAAAACCACAACAAAAGGTGTGCAAACAGACATATCATCTAAAAAAAAAAAGGCAGTGAGAGCAAGGGGCGAAGCTTTCTAGAAAACAGCTCCTGAAGCCACTATTTACAATTCTGCTTTAACCTGTGAATGCCAGTGGCAGGGGTAGGGGTGAGGGTTGGAGCCATCTCCCTTGGACCAGCTGACCCTGAGGCTCTCCTGGATAAAAACAAGAGTGAACAGGAGCTGCCAACAAACTGGAGGCTTGGAAGGCTGTCACTGGACTATATGAATTTGGGTAAGGCCAGCCTTTCTCCATAACTGCATATTGAACAAAAGTTGCTCACAGCTCTGGTTCCTCAAATTCTTATTGTAAATCATTATAGTTGCAATTTTATGTTTACTTTCAAAATTCCACATTTTTCTGGAAGCAGAGAAATCCACACTTAAGAGTGCTACGTCCGCGAACTTCATCCTTGCAACTGAACTCAGAAGCATTTGAGGAAGTGCATTCTCAAATGCGCATACGGAATTCATCCACTTCCCAAAGAAAGAGTGCAGCTGGAGGCTGCTGACTGGAAAAGGCTTCAGGTGCTTCTTATTTGTGGAAATGTTCCCACACTTTCCACCAGCTTAGAATTTAGATCAGTGGTGTGCCCCCAGGGAACACCTGGGAGACAGGTTTGGGTATCAGGTAGGATGCTACTGGCATCTACTGGGCAGTGACAAGGGATCCTGCTAGGTAAGCTACAATTCATAGAACAGTCTCCACCAGCGATGACAAGGCCCCTGCATCTGGAGGGCTCTGACTAAGAATGCTTGCTTTAACCCAAGTGCTGCAATAGACAATCTCCCTTCCACTTCTTTGGAATCCCTCAGAGAGCTTCACTGAGGTGGTGGAGGGTCATGACCCTAATACTGACTCTTAAGAGAGGCCTGTCCTGTTGAGAACCTCCAGCTACCTAACTTGGTTTCAGTGTGGCATCCCTGTCTTGGTTTGGCTGGACCAGATCTCACCTCTACCACCTTACCTGCCTCTTTTCTGTGATATCTGATGGGCATTTCTCTCTGCGAACCCGAACTGGTCACACTGTGGCCCCAGACATTCCAATACCCTAATACCTTTACCTGGTCAAGGATGCACGATTCCTGTCCTGTTTATGTGAAAACACGTGGCATCTGGTGTTTATGCTGAAGAGTTTCAGACCATCTAGAATTTTTGTTTAACAGCAAGAATATTCTGTGCTTCAGCCACTGAGATGCCGGGCTCATATATTTCCTAAAAATGGTCATTCTGAATAATGGTTTTATAGGCTTTCAAACAAAAATAACACACAGTGTGAGCAGAAAAAGATGGTTATCAGACTGAGACAGCCAGGTCCATGGCTATAATCAGAACAGGAATCCGCTGAAATGAAGAGATGGGGTTGGACTTCCCAGACAGTTCAGGGAAGAACAGACGCCCAGACAAAAGCTTTGGCTTCGGAGGGATCTTACAGTGTGAGAAGTTTAAAGGAAGGTCTCAGTTTTGGGACTGGGGTCTAAAATGCAGTGATGAGCTTCGGGAAGAGGGCTACTCCAAAAATGCCCACAGGAGTGCTGAGCTCATCTCACTGGGCGACAAGCCCCCAGAGGCTGGGTGTGATCTGACCAATGAAGAGGAGTCTACAGGCTCTCCAATCCCCTTCCCTTCTTGCTCAGATGAATCCTAGACACTTGTCCAGACGCCATGTTCCCATTCATTATGTGACTTACTTAACAGCATCTTTGAAAGATCAACCTTCTGCCCTGGTCTCCTCCACACAGGCTGTGTCCTTGCTCCTCCCCAGCTGCCTTTGATCTATCTGGTCTTGCGGCTCACCTGTGGAGCTCCCTGAGATGGCCCCACCCCAGTGACTATGATGTTTTGGGGAGATTTAGGGAATCCATGGGGCATAAACTTTGCTTAGGGAAAGGTTCTCTTTGCTCCTTCTTGGATAATTCTCTTATTCAATTCTCTGAAAATTCAGGCTCTGTTGGGTGGTGGTGGTGTGGGTCAGAAAGCCACTGGTCAAGGGAAATCTCAGCTGGCAGTCAACAAAACCGTCTAGAAGGGTGGATTTTCTGAATGCTCCCGATGCAATGCAATCCTGTCTCTAACATTAAAAACTTGTCTTCTAACACAAATCAAATCCCAAACAACCAACTTAAAGGAACAAATGCTGCCTGCAAATCCACACCCAACATTGTCCGCTGTGGGTCCAGCTGCCAGGAGGGAGGCATAGGCAGCTATCTTTGTGCTTCTGTGGGGCCTGGCCCGGTTTAGTTCAGGTGGTAGCGATGCTCCCCCCTTGTGATATGGGATGAGAACTCGTACCTGTCCTGGCTGTGATAACCACACATGTTACACTCAAAAGGATCCCGGAAGCCATGGCAGCCCATGTGGATGGTGTACATGACGTGATCCAGGAAGAGCACGCGGCAGTGTTCGCACTTGTACACCTTCAGCTGCTCGCCACTCGTGCTGACCACGCGGAAGGCATCCTGCGAGTTCTCTGAGGCCGCCCTCAGCACCTCATAGGCTCGCTGCTCCTCCTTGAGGGCCAGCCCGTTGCGCACATGCGGGGTGATGTGGTTGGTCAGGTAGATGAGGCCACTGCGCTGCTCCTCAGCGTTGCTCTCGGTGTCCGTGGAGTCTTGGCAGCTGTTGCTCGGGGAGGCCTCCCGCTCCGATGACACAGACTTGGCCTTGGACAGCAGCAGCAAGTTCTCCACGGCGCTATCCTGCGCCGAGTGGTTGGGCCGTGGGGGGCCGTCTGCGGGGGGCTTGTGCAGCTGGTACATGGAGTTGATGACGGGCACCACCTCGGAGCTTCCGGGAGGTGTCTGCACCAGCGGGCGCAGGGACTCAGCCCCCAGGTAGGTGATGGCGTTGTTGATGGCTTCGTCCATCACGTGAGATGTCATCATCCCATCCTTCTCATAACTGGCACTGTCATAGGGCATGTCTGACAGACACTTGTCTCCTGTGGGAAGTAGGTGACCATTAGTAAATCTATACCCAGGAGACTGGAAGCTGTCCCAGTGTGACAGCAGACAGGAGACATTTGCCCAGGCACAGGAGGGAAAAAGAGAACAGCCTGTTCAGGGTCTTACTACGGGGCTAAGTGTTTTGAGAAATCCTGCTTACCTATGAAGAGGGAGACTAAAGATTGTCCATGTCAGCTTAAACTGTGCATGTTTCACAAGGCTAAACCTCATCTTTCATTAAGGAAGGTGAAATTAACACTATTGTATTGACTTTAAATATTTTAAAAGTTTTCTAAATGCATATTATTTAATTTATCCCCAAATTGTTTAATTAAAATACACAGCCATGAATTAATTCATGTAATAAATTTAAGATACTATATTACATTTATTACTTTAATCTAGAAAAACATGTCCTTAAAACATGATTACACCCACAGGGCAGGGAACCCTGATTGCTCTTTGGGCTGAAGAGGGAGGGGAACTTGATTGGGGGAGGGGGAAGGAAATGGGAGGCGGTGGTGGGGAGGAGGCAGAAATCTTAAATAAATAAATAAATAAATAAAAGAAAAAAGATATAAAACATGATTACATATCCCTTATAATAAACTAAATATTTCTTATAAATATTTCAAAAGTGGATGGACTCTAATGAACAATGGAAGGAGAATGAATACATTAACATAATTGGATGCACCCTCTCTTCAGAGTTAGCAGCGGCGAATTATCTCAGCAGAAATCGGAAGCGGGAAACAGAGCAGGAAGGCAGGCACCATTCACTTACTGTTTACGGGTGCGCCTAATACTAAAGATGGATGGAACTGAGAAATCAGTAGCGACTTGTTATGGAGTATTTGTTGAACCATGTAAAGATGTGTTGCATTTGTTGAACTATGTAGACATGTGTTGCTTTTGTTTATGCTGTATTTGCTTAATTATGTAAAGATGCTTTGTTGTTTTATATTGTCACCTGATAGGTCTAAGAAGCTCAATGGCCAGCAGTTAGGCAAAGGAAGGATAGACAGGCTTGGCAGGCAGACAGAAAAGGGGAGCCAGCTGGATCCAGTCAGCCAGACACACAGGAAGCAAAAAGCAGAATGAACAGTACATAGACGACATAAGCAAGCCTCGGAGCAGCAATAGCTTGCTAGAAATGGGTTAATTTAAGTTAAAACTAGCTAGAAGCAAGTCTAAGCGAAGACTGAACATTTATAATTAATAATGTCTTCATGTCTTTATTTGGAAGCTGTTTGGTGGCCCAAAGAAAATCCCAACTACAAATAGTACCCAACATGGGGCACACATTTCTACACAGGGCCTGAAAAAGCTGGGAAGAAAAACAGCGTGGTTTCCTAGTAGCCTGGCTCATAGCATACACAGGTGAAGCTCTGCCACACAGCAAGCACCTGAGCAGCTGGCATGTCGTTAAGCAGAAACAAGCTAAGTAAAAATGCCTGCCATATTGTGGGCACCGACTTCCTAGAGCTGGGGTGATTAAACGTAACCCCTGATTAAATTCAGCTCTTGGCCAGGTCTATGGGGCATCAAGTTTGGCTCTCACAGACCCAAGCAGGGTGGATCCAGCGCCAGTGCAAAGTTGTGCAGCGAGTTTAAAGTTTGGTTTACACATTCAGAGAACACTACAGGTACACAGTAAAGCAGGTCCAGAATGAGAAAAACCTCTAAATAGGTTACAGTGTGTTTAAAAATGTACATAGGGGCTTAAGAAAGAAAAGGAGTATTGACAGTCATTGTAAAAAATAGTTTAAAAAATAGTCTTAAAAAAGAGAGTAAAGTAATGTAAAGTGGAAAAGAGCCACACAAAGATGGGAATACACAGAGAATCTGGATCCAATATGGTGTTGTGCTAACTTTGAATTTTTTGGAACAGCGATGAGCAAACAAGAGCTGCTGAGAGACATTGTGCTGTACAAAGGACTGCTGAATTAAACCAGCCTGGACACTTTAGGAATGTCTTAACTTTAAAATGGAATTTAGAAAATATATTGCATTGGGAAAGAGGTTATCTTTCTGTTTCCTTAGGAAATGAAAGGTTGTGGATTTCTTCAAAGTTAACAGAGATCATGTTTGATGAGAAAAGATTCTGAAAATTTTGACTACAGACATAAAGAAATAAACCAAGGAAAAATACAAGACAGATAATGTATATGCTGATCCCTGTGCAAGGGAACAGTTCTGAAACTGGACAACAAATGTTACAACTAGTTTTCCTAGAACTTGATCATTGTCTCAATTTTCTCAGAGTTGCCTCCAGACAATAGGAAACAGCCTAGACAACACAACACCCACATTCCCGAGAGGTGGGGTGAGTGGCTTTTGGTCATTTGGTGGGTTTTGGATGTTTGCCATCATTTAGGGGGCATATAAGAATATAGGATAATAAAACAACCATTAACCTCAAATATTTTATAATGGTATGAATTTTGGTGTATTTATAAAAATTTAAAGTTATTTTCTGTAATATTGTATGTATGTTTCTACTCTTGTTTGGGGTGTTGTGCTTATGCAGCTCACTAAAAAATGTAATATACAATTAAGAAATGTAGGTTAGTAGTTAGTCATCTATAATAATCAAACTTGTAGCTATATTAGGTATGTTTTTAAGGTTAAACATATATATTTTAGATAGGTGATCTTCAAATACTTCAGAGACCTGCAGAATATGGCATTTAAGAAGTTTAATAACCTAAGGCCTTTCATGACAGTGAGACATATCTTCTCCTTGCAGCACCAATCTATTTCATAAAAAGACAATGGGCATTGAAGAACCTCCATATTGAGTTGGTTTTTATTATGGCAAAGCTAGACATTTGGGCAAGAAACTGTCCTTGCCTCAACAGTTTAATGTGTTAATGTTTAAACTGGACATGCAGGTTACAAAGGAAAGTGACTGCAGATCGTTGTCAAGACAAAGCAGGACAGGCCTTCAAAACTGTCTTATGGAAAAGTCTACCAGACATTCTAGGCTGAAGATGGATGCCCAAATGTTGCAGAGGAACCTTGGGTGACTGCCCAGACAGCCACATATCTCTGTTGTTTTATATTTTTAGAATTTGCTTGCGCTGCACTTCCTGTTTACTCAGGTAATAGCATATCCTATTAAGTTGAAGACTAGATAGTTATAGTTGTTTCCCTTAGTTAAGATAGAAGGTAAATTAGGTATAGAGCGTTTGACTCATCAAGATAGGATAGATAATAGAAGATTTCTTTGAATATGCCAAATACAAAAGGACTGGATTTTGTAAATGTAGTTTTGACTTAATAACTGTTCTTATTGTTTATAGTTTTTCTATGTTAAAGTTAAAATCTTTCCTTTTATTTAGATGAAAGGGGGAAATGTTGTAGAATATTTGTTTAACTAGGCAAAGATGTGTTACTTTATTTTTGCTGCATTTGTTTAACTATGTAAGGATGTGTTGCATTTGTGTTAGCTAAATAAAATTAAGCTGGACTCAGAGGAGCAGTGTTAGCAACTAGTGGACAGAAAGTAGCAAGGAGGAGTATAGTGTGAGTATTTCAATTGGGGAAGTGTGGAAGGAGAGAGGTTCCAGGGACACCAGCAAAGAGAGAAAGCTAGCCAGTTGCTATTCTAACTCTCCGAGCTTGCAGGTCTTCACTGTAGCCTTTGAATCTCGAGTTTTATTAGAATGATAGAGATTTAGTTAAAGCTACCTTTAGTAGCAGCAACAGAGCCATTGTCTGGGGGGAACTATATGAACTCTGCTACAGTCTGGACCTCAGATGCCTTCAAAGGCCCAAGTTTTTAGGAATTGTCCAACCTGTGGTTCATAAACCAGATGTATCCCAGGATAGCTATGAATGTGTCTGAGCCAATTTGTAGATATGCTGTTGGGAGTTTCTGGACTCTTTAGGGAGGATGGGGACTATATTCTCAAAGGGGATACTGGACCCTGACCTCCATATATTCCTTTCTTGCTTCATAGCCACATGCAAATATTTCTGCTCTATGATCTACTTATGTTTCCTTGCCACAGCCCCAGCACAACAGGTCCAGTCTTGGGGAGGAACCCTCCAAAGCTGCAAATAAAACTCCTTTTTATAAGTTGAACATCTCAGATGTTCTCCTGTAGTGAGGGAAACTGAGCTAATGCAAACTTCCTTCCCTAGACCCAGTAGGAAATAAGACTAGATTTGGTTTCAGGTAATGTTTTGATAATGAAATAAAATGAATTTCTTTAAAGATTTATCTTATATCCAGGCTGTGATGGCATAAGCCTTTAATTCTGGGATGCAAGAGACAGAGGCAGGCAAGGAGGTGGTGGTGCACACCTTTAATCCCAGCACTTGGGAGGAAGAGGCAGGCTGATCTCTGTGAGTTTGAGGCCAGCCTAGTCTACAGGGTGAGTTCCAGAGTAGCGAGGACTACACAGAGAAACCCTGTCTCAAAAAAAACAAAAAAAGAAAAAAAAAGTTTTTCTTCTAAATGTTAAGTTTAACATGAAATCACGACTCTGACAGCAAAGACATTCATTAAAGCAATTGTTTATATTCCTATCAGCAGGATTAGCCATGTGTGTGCCTTCTCAGCCATGGTAAATGAGGCAGCCCACAGAACCAGATGCCCTGTTTACATTTCCCCTCCCACTCCGCCTCTTTCATCTTCAGTGCATCTGTCTTGACCAAAAGGAAAGCCAGCGCAACAGTCCCTGTCCTTGGATGCCCACAGCTAGCACGAGACAGGCACAGTAGGAATGTCAGACTCCATCCACACCTGAGAAATCCCATGAGCACAGGAAGGCTTGCTGCCGGTGTCACACAAGCATCTCATCTCAGATGAGGCAGATGCGTGTGTGGGCTTCTGTGTCCCATGGCTGGGGACAGCAGCAGTGAAGGTGCTGAGGACAGAAGGGCCTGGAGCTTTGGTGGGACAATGCTAAGGTCCGGGGGCCAGAGCTTTAGGAGCATAGGAAGTGTCCAAGTCGAAGCCAGGATGACATCCTGGAACCTTAGACTAAACTAAGTTTCTTTACATAAAAAGGAGAACGTCTGAAGGGTCTGAAGACAGTGATCTACTCAGGCACAGAGAGAAGACAGACCAAAGAGGCACAAAGATGAAGGACTGCTCACAGTCAGGCTGGACCTGACAGCAGCCGATGAAGGTGGTGGCAGAAGATGATCCCAGCGTGTTTCACACCGACATTGAGGTCGTCATCCCACCCCAACTCTTTATTTACAGTAGGACAAACTAGTCCACAATTCATTGATCTACCCACAATCCTTGAAAAAAAAAATCAGTGGTCATTAAATAGTAGGCTGGGATTGTCTACCTGCGAGACTCCTAGCAGTGGGAATGCCAGTCCCTGATGCTTGGCAGGTTCTTGAGAACCCATTCCTCACACTGGGTTGCTGTAGCCAGCCACAATATAAAGGGAGGAACTTAGTCCCACCCCAACTTGATATGCCATGCTTTGCTGACACCCATGGGAGGCCTACTCCTTTCTGAACAGAAACCGAGGAGGGGTAGATGGGTAGGAACAGGGTGGAGGTGGTGGGGGGAAGGGAATGGGAGAAGAGGAGGGGGAACTTCAGCTGGGATGTAAAATAAATGAATAAATTTAATTAATAAAAAATAGTAGCCAAGGAATATACTCCCCATGGCTCAGGATCTTTCTTTACATTGCGTTTCTTTGTGTTTTACTGCATGTATATCACATGACTACTTGTCTTCATTGGCTTCCATCTACCTGTGTCAGAAGCAACACGTACCCCGAGAAGAGCACAGAATGAGCCTCAGATTATAGAAAACAAACTTGTATACGTCCAGTTACATCTTCTTAGAGACTGGACGGGACAAAATCCCTGTGTAGAGACAATGAACGGTTTTCTCTCTCCATTATGGGGGAAGTAAATAGGTAGTATTCTTAAATTACATAGCATTCCTAAAACCAAAGATTGCTTTTTCTGTAAATTTTGTTTTTAAAATCAAGGTGCTAACCTATCTAGTGACACAGCCAGAAGGAACTCATTCTTGCCGCACTCATGTCTCACTGGCTGCCAAAGCCTAGCGATGGAGGAGGGTGTGGGCCTGGTGCCCAGTTCTGCTCGCCGGCGAAGTGTGTGTTCTCTCACCAAAGGTGGTGCTTTCCTGTTTCTCCCCAGAGTCGTGGTTCTGTGGTTTTCTAAGCAACCATTGAAGCCTGCTGTTTCAAGAACTTAGTTTCAACAACAAGTGGGTGTTGCAAAGAAAGCAACATACATTGTAGATGGGCATGAAGTGATAAATTTACCCATAGAATTTCTCTACCCATATGTGAAAATTAAAAGCTACAAAAGTCCTCAGTGCCTCAGTGAAACCTGTTATGGGTCTATCTATCTATCTATCTATCTATCTATCTATCTATCTATCTATCTATCTATCTATCATCTACTTATCCTTACTTTATATTCATCTATCTACGGCCAAGGAAAGACCAGTCCTTGAATGAGACACAAGACAAAGCTTTGGGTAATATCACTTCGAGAAACAGGTGGGATCAATCACATTTCCAGAACCCCCCACACTCTCACATTGACAGAAAAACAGCTGAACAGACTTAATTGTTTTTTTCTCCCTTTTCTGATCACGGAGCTGAAAGTTCTGCCGGCAGGAAGCACATGGCATCAGCGACCTTAGCATGCGGGCTGGCTCCCCTGCATGGAAGCAAAGGCCTTGAGGAGCTGCACTTCAGGGTCAGGGAAGCCCTGAGATGTCCCCTGTGGAGACAGGAGGCACCATCTGCTGGTTTAGAGCTCTAACCAAATGTGAGGAATGAGAGAGAGCTCTCAAAGGGGAACGTTTTAAAACAAAAGCCGCACTTTGCCTCACCTGAACTCCCCCAACACCATCCTTGGCATTCTTTCAGGATTTAAAAAAGTCATAGTTCTCATAGGAAAAAGTCTCAGATACAATGGGAAGAACATTGAAATGTCAATCAAGCCCCATCAGACCAAATAGAACGAGGAGGATAAAAAGAAATGTCATGGTTACAGTGAAAATATTTTTTGGCGAGAAAGGAATTAAGACAAACCAGTAAGTCCATCCTAGGGGAAAAAGAAACTTAACTCCAGGAAGAGAAGAAATGCGGCATAATTACTTCATGACATGGAGTGAATTTTTTTTAAGTTTTAGCTATTTTAATTTTTGGAATATGCAAGCAGTCAAATTCAGAAAATATTCAAAGTCAATACTAAAAAAAAAACCCAACAGGATATGGGAAGAGTTCAGATCTCAGGAAACAAAATGAGATCCAATCCAATAAACAATTAATATATGCATTAGAAATAGCAAACATCAGGAAAAAATGACGAGGAACTGGATTTCTGACAGCGCAGGGAAATATGAAATAATAGTGAATAAACTAAAAAATAACAAAACGCTAACAGACACGGGAGATAATTTTTCCAACTTATGAAAAGCCAGCACTGTGCAGTAGAGAGCACACTAGGCAGAACAAAGGGTATTTATGCAAGGGAATGTTTCCACAAGGCAGGAAAAGAAAAAGAAAGGAAACTCCCAGGTGAAAAGGCAAAGGTTCATCCAGCCTGTAGAACACTAGAATGCTTCTGACTTCTGGGTTAAAAAGCACATTCAAAGAAAAAACCAGTCTGGATTCAGCCATCCCAACACCACCCCACAAACAATGCTATAGGCAATGAGGCATGATCTATTACTCTCGGGGAAGGAAGAGTGGTCCAAGGGAACACCCTCCTGAGGATGCTCCTCTGGCACAAAGGTGACAGGTGAACACCCTCAAACTCAAAGCAACGGTGGGAATGGGATGTCGACACAAGGATGCTTGAACGTAAAGTCTACTCAATGAAGGGATTAATCAAAATACACAGAGAGGATGCTAAGACGCCTGGGTCTGACTCTTCAACCTGCTAAAATGTAGAGGGGTGACTATCTACACTATATTAAGAATAATGATTACCGAATAGAATGTGGATACTGTAGAGATGCACAATGCAAAACCAAAGTCAATAAAAATGACTCATGAGAAAATACTTTTATTCTAAGGGTAATTCTTTTTAGAAAGCAGAATCCCCTCTGGAAGTAAATAGTTATTTGAGAACTGGCCACCCTCTTAACGTTTAAGACATGTTTAATACGTTGTGGCCACTTGAACATACTTTCTAGCAAGGCACAGGAAGAGGTAAACACAACAAACTGATACATCCCACCCCCCAGGAAAGCTAGAAAAGTTGGAATCTTTCTGAGGAGGCATCTTTGGAAACTTCAAAAGACATTTACTTCCCATCTCTATATTGCAATCCACCTCTATATTGTAATTCATCCTACCTGCTGAAAAATATATGGCAGAAAGATATTTACAATGATGCTCATTTAATTTAGTTATGGGAATGCCTGGATGTTTGATTTGGTTCACTGAAAACCATCAAATATTTCTATCAAAATTCTTATTAGCTATCTATCATCTTAGTAACATAAGAATATATTATCCCAAATGTGGAGAGGAGCCTCCGAGGGCCACCTGTTTCTGTTTTAGAGATGGAGAAACTGAGACAGTGGAAGCCATCACACAGCAGCGAGAGGGAGGCAGGCATGTGAGAGCAGAAAGAGGCACTGGGTAGGGCATGAACTGCCAATCACCTCTGGGGAACACCAACCGAACACAGCTGCTGGGAGCTCTTCCTTGCACACTCCACTTCTGCTATCCTGGTCCTTCTGTTCCCACAATGCCACTTCCTCCTGCGTTTAACCTCTCCCCTGGAGAGAGCTGTCTCATCTTAGCTTTGCTTCACCAGTTTTGCTGCTCCCTCTCACCCAGAAGCGTGTGAATCAAGACAATGTCCATTCACCCGGGACAGTCATGGTCAGATTGCAGATGCTCCATTTGGCTGGACATCTCCCAAAACTTTAGGGCACCGTATACGGTCATTACTAAAACACGGAGCATTCTTCAGGTTCCTAATCAAAAAGAGGAAGTCCACACCCTGCCTCCTGAGGTCAGGAGCTCTTCACAACCCCCGAACACACTTGCTGATCCTCTCTGCCAGTCTGTCTGAGCAGTCCGTCAGACTCCCTCCACGAGTCCAGTTCTTGGTGCACTCCACAGGGGGAAGACAGGGACCCTGCACCTGAGACTGCCTAAAGTCTCAGCCATCCAGCAACTGACTGCTTGACCAAGATTTCCCCCTTCTCTGATCAGGAAATGGGGTCTCCTCCTTTCTTTTGGTCCAGAAGCTCCCACTTGCACAGTCAAGTCCATAAATAATATCTGCAATAAGTGGTTTCTGTTTTGTCTTGAAGGTTTTTCTTCCCCTTCTTCCTCCCAACCCCTATGCCATGAGAAACCTCTATTTAACCAATAGATAAAATTGGAGTCCTATTTATATTTGGAAGAGGAAAAGTGTTGCCTGAGAACCTGACCCTCAGCCGTATACTAATTATAATCAACCCCTAAATGATGTCCCTAAACCTGAGGACAAACTTTGCTGGGAGAGGGGATGTCGTCCTCTAGCAATTCTAGCTGCAGTACCCCTTCACTAGAACTTCCGAGGGGTCATTCTCTGTTCAGTTCCTATTAACCCTCACTGCCCTTTGAGGGCAGCGTTACACAACCTCCTGGGAAAACCTGAATTGAAGCTCCAGGAGGACTGATCTAACTGCTATATTAGTGGCCGTAGAAACATCATACCAAGGGCTCTAATTCCTGGTGAGAGGTCTTTCAATTTCAAGAAAATTATTAGAAAAAAAACTTCAATATTTAGGAAATACTAACTTTATCACTTTCTTTTCAAAAAAGTAAGATTTTTTTCTTTTCTTCTACTTTCAAATAATTTTCATTTGAGTCTAGAACACGCACATAGTTGTATGTTAAGAGACAGCAAACATTTAACTCTTACCAAGAAATTTCTGAGGCATAGAGCTCTTACGTTTGGCGACGTTGCTTGCCAGTCTGTCCAGAACAAGGGACCTCTCTGCTCCTATCTTGCACAGGTCTTCGGCCATCTCACTGTGGTTAGTTTCCTCCTTAATGACTAAAGCCAAAGACAGTTAGAAAGGCTGGTTTAGACACGCTTGCACTTCAAGATGCTGCCATACCCTGTGCCAATGTTACATTCTGAAAATGCCAACAAGAGCCTACGTCTCATCTTCCAGTCCCCTGGCAAATCCAGCCACTAGCCACCTGCAACCAGCCACCTGCTAACACCCCTTCCTCTGCCTGTTCAACCCCACAACAAGCTGCTTGTCCACGATTCAAGACGGAACCACAGAGAATTAACTATGTCACTTTGGAGGGCCCATTGTCAAGATTACCTTAACCAACTCTCACAACAACCATTAGAAGCAAATATCATCAGGTCCAGAAATGATCAAAGGATCTGAAGTCACACTGTATAGGGAAGAGTCCCTGACCACACAGCGAATTCCTAATCATCACACAGCAGTTACACAGGGTAGGAAGCCTAGCAGTCATGAAGGAAAATGTGGAAATATGAACTAGTTCCATCTATTTCCTTTTTCTTTCTTTTTTTAAAAAAGGTTTTCCCACCTATTTATTATGTATACAGTGTACTGCCTGCATGTATACTTTCATGCCAGAAGAGGGCGCAAGATCTCATTACAGATGGTTGTGAGCCACCATGTGGTTGCTGGGAATTGAACTCTGCACCTCTGGAAGAGCAGCCGGTGCTCTAAACTTGAGTCATCTCTCCAGCCCCCAGTTCCTTTTCTTTACTAACTCTCCCTATTGGTAAGCAAAGATCCAAGCCTGTCTCCTGCACAGTCTCACCTAGCTGACTTCTGGTTTGCATGGCAGGATTTCTAAAATATAATTCCTTCATTCTCCTGAAACGTCCTTAAATGTTTTCCTATTGTTTAAGGAGCCGAAAATGTAAAGTGATCAGCTTTCACTTTTGAATCAGCTCTTCCAACACTGTTTCTGTCTTGTACATTTTCCTTCTCAGACATATCATGTTGATTGACCATAGCTTTATCCAGTTCTATGCTGGTCTATGTCCATGTTCTTCAAAGAGTTCCTTGAGGCATGGCTACATTTTCATGTAACTCTAGTCTTGCCAATCCTCTCATTTATTTTTTTTCAGATAGATTTTTATAATAAGTTAGACTACCAAATGTAGTGATATTTCATTTGTACTTGAATAAATAGAGCTTGCCTGAAGATCAGAGAATAAAACAGCCCCACTGCTCAGCCTTACAGACAAGACAGTGGTGCACACCTTTAATCCCAGCCCTAGAGAGGAATATAAAATGGAAGAAGACAAGTCTCAGACACAGTCTCATTTTGAGATTCCTGGAGGCAAGATCGCCATTTCGGACTGAGGTAGAGGTAAGAGCCAGGGACTGGCTGTTTTGCTTTTCTGACCTTCAGGTTGAACCCCAATATCTGTCTCTGGGTTTTTATTAATCATGCTACAACCAAATATTAACAAGACGCATAAGACAATTTTGTGTGAAAACCTTGCCTAGATTTGGGAGGGTGTTTGCTGATGGACCAACCTTGTTTCCCTCTTCCACCTCATACATTTCTTCCTTGCCTGGGATGACCACGTAGCTTTCTGACCCTTACTCTATACTCTGCATGACGACAGGATCCTTATGTATTTTATATCTTTACTGCTATTGTGAATGCCACTTTAAAACCTGCATTTCTAGTCCAAGACTACTGCGGCATATTCCTTTTCACAGTGGATTATAAGTGTGTCTTGTTAAATAGTTCAACATTCAGCCCACACGCTGATTAACCGGAGGAACTAAAGAAAGTCATAAAACCCAATTCTAGAAG